>NC_136915.1:99380549-100852068 GCF_949752795.1 Hyperoodon ampullatus
TTCTGGAAGTTTTATAATTTTGCATTTTACATTTAGGTCTATGAGCCACTTTGAGTTAATTTTTGTGAAGGGTACATGATCTATGTTTAGATTTACTTTTTGCGTGTGGGTGTCCAAGTTGTTCTAGCACCATTTGTTGAAAAGACTGTCCTCTATTGTATTGCATTTGCTCCTGTGTCAAAGATCAGTTTACTATATTTATGTAGGTCTTTTTCTGGTCTCTCTATCCTGTTCCATTGATCTATTCATCTGCTCTTTTGCTAATACCATGCTGTCTCAATTACTGTAGCTTTACAGTAAGTTAGGTAGTATGTCTTCCAACTTTGCTCTTCTCTTTCAATGTTGTGTTGTCTATTCTGAGTTTTTGCATTTCCATATAAACTTTAGAATTAGAATGCTGACAAAAAAACTTGCTGGGATTTTGACTGGGATTATGTTGAATCTATAGTCCTAGGTAGGAAGAACTGATATCTTGATAATACTGAGTCTTCCTGTTCATGAACATGAAATATCTTTCCACTAATTTAGTTCTTTTTTTTATTTCTTTCATCAGAGTTTTTGTAGTTTTCCTCACATAAATCTTGTATATATTTTGTTAGATTTACTCTCAAGTATTTAATATTTTTAAGGTGCTAATGTAAATGATATTATGTTTTAAATTTCAACTTCTGTTTATTACTAATATATAGGAAAGCAATTGAGTTTTGTATATTGACCTTGTATCTTGCAACCTTGCTATAATTGTATATTAATTCCAGGAGCTTTTTGTTGATTCTTTGGAATTTTTTACATAGATAATCATTTCATCTTCAAAAATTGACAGTTTTATTTCTTCCTTCCCAATCTGTATACCTTTTATTTCCTTTTGTCTTATTGCATTAGCTAGGACTTCCAGTACAATGTGGAAAAGGAATAATGAGGGGGGCATCCTTGTCCTCTTTAATTATTAAAATTATAATTCTAATGATTCCATTTTATATCCTTTGTTAACTCATTAGCTGTAACTCTTTGTTTTATTATTTTATAACAAAGGTTTGCAATATACAGTCTACCTTCAAATAATATACCATTTAACACATAGTATAAGGACCTTAAAACAATATATATCCATTTAACCCCTTCCCAGACTTCGTGCTATTGCCATACATTTTACTTCTATGTATGTCATAAACCTTTCAATACATTGTTATTATTTTTGTTTTCCAAAGTCAATTATTTTAAAGAGTGTTTTAATAATAAAAAGTCTTTTATATTTACTTACATATTTACCATTTCTAGTGCTCATTTTTCCTTTGATTTCCATCTCATATCATTCTCCTTCTCCCTGTAAAAATCCCTTTAACATTTCTTGTGCAGGTCTGCTGGTGATGAATTCCTTCAGTTTTTGTATGCCTGGAAAAGCTATTATCTGCAAAAGTTATTTTTGAAAAATGTTTTCACTGGGTTTTTTTTGTTTTGTTTTGTTTTGTTTTTTTGTGGTAGGCGGGCCTCTCACTGTTGGGGCCTCTCCCATTGTGGAGCACAGGCTCCAGATGCTCAGGCTCAGCGGCCATGGCTCACGGGCCTAGCCGCTCTGCAGCATGTGGGATCTTCCACCGGGGCACGAACCCGTGTCCCCTGCATCGGCAGGCAGACTCTCAACCACTGCGCCACCAGGGAAGCCCTTCACTGGGTTTTGACAGATTTTCTTTTCTTTCCACATTATGAAGATGTTGCTCTATGGTCTTGTGTCTCACACTGTTCCTGACATGATGTCTTCTTTCATTCTTTGTTCCTCAATATGTAATGTGTCTTCTTTTTTTCCCTTTCTGGCAGTTTTTAAGATTTTATCTTTATCTCTGGTTTTGAGAAATTTGATTGTCTCTTGGTGTAATTATTCATGGTTTTTATGCATGGGATTCATTAAGCTTCTTGGGCCTATGGCATTATAGTAGACATCAAATTTGGAAATTTTCAACCATTACTTCTTCATTTTCACATTCATTCCTCTTTCCTCTCTCCTTCAGGGTCTCTACTTACATGTACATTGGGCTGCTTGAGGTTTTACCACAGCTTACTGATGTTCTTAGGTTTTTTTAAAATTCATTTCTCTCAGTTTCATTTGGCATCATTTCTATTGCTAAGCCTTCAGATTTACTAATCTTTTATACTGCAGTGTCTAATCTGTTAATCTCATCCAGTGTATTTTTCATATCAGATATTGTCATTTCCTCACTAGAATTCTATTTGGGCCTTTTTAATATTTTCCACATCTCTACTTAACATGCTCAATCTTCACCTTCTTGAACATATAGAATATATTATAACTACTATTTTAAACTTTGTCTACTAATTCTGTCATATGTGTTATTTCTGGGTCTGTTTCTTTTGACTTTATACCTCATTACTGGTCATGCTCCTGTTTCTTTACATACTAGGTAATATTTTGATTGTATACCAGGCCTTGTTAATTTTACCTTGTTAGTGCTAGATATTTTTGTCCTCCTTGAGCTTTGTTCTGGAGCACAGTTGAGTTACTTGGAAACAGTTTTATCCTCTCCAGGCTTGCTTTTAAACTTTGTTCTGTAAGACCAGAGATGCTTTTAGTTTAGGACTAATTTTGTGCTATGCCGAGGCAGTATCTTTATAAAAATTCTAACCAAAACCCCATTAATTTGAAGATTTCCTCTCTGGCTAGAAGAAACATGAACTATTCTGGTCCTGTCCTTTCTCCTTTTGGGGGGTTTTCTCCAGCTTTAGGCAGTTTCCTCATATGCATGTGCTGACCAATATTCAGCCAAAGACTAGAGGGAGACCCTCTGCAGATCTCCAGAGCTTTCCTTCTGTGAAGCTCTCTCTTGTTCCATGCTCTCTTCTGCAGACTCTAGCCACCTTGCCCTCCCTAGGCTCCCATCTCTATCTCCTCAATCACCATGCTTTGCCTGGCTTTCTTCTCCCTGCTTTTCAACTCAGACACTCTCCCAGAAATAAGCTGGGAGTAATTGTGGGGCTAACTTCATTTGTTTTCAGTGTTCAAATATTGTTGTTTCATATATTTTGTTCAGTTTTTTACTTATTTCTGGCAGGAAACTAAATCTGATTCCTTTTACTTCATCTTGCCTGTAATTAAAAGTCTAACATGTATTTTTTTTTTTTGGTATGGGTTGTGGGGTGGGGGGAAGTGTAAAAAATGCTGTCTTTGAAGATACATTTCCATGAATAATGAAAATTCCATCCATTGCAGAGTTCAGTCATGCAAAGGTCAACCAGCTTTAGAAAATCACCTCTTTAACAGAATGCTCCCAAGTTGCCTTTGTAAAGGCACTCAGTAACTTGTATAAAGATTGAGAACTTAAATTCAAGTAGTGTAAATAGTCATTCAGATCATGTACAGGAGACAATGGGAAATCAATGCCAGCCCTAACAAACCGCCCAGAACAGCTTCACCATGAGGAGGTACCATGAGCAGAGAAGCAACTCTCAGATGCCAGTTAGCCCTGAAAGATAATCAATGATTCTTCCTTGGAGACCTAGCCATAAGTACTGGGGCGGTAGTTCCTACCTCCCCTGTGGGCAGTGATGTGCTCAGAGAGCCAGCCATTGGCCTTGGAATGGGAGAGGGATGCACCAGCTTGGCTTATTCTACAGGCCTCTGAACACAATCAGAGCAAATCCTCCTTAGTGATTATAGAGTTATATCCTCATCAGAAATGAGGAACTTTGGGATACAGTAACCCTCTTCTAGGACTTCATGGTATTTAGTAGCTGAGTAAATGTAGCTTCCAAAGATTCCATATGCAAGTGCCAGTCATACCTAGTAAGTTAGAGGAGAATCTGAGGTGTCAGGCAAAGTACAACTCTGCATTTATGCTGCAGCTCTGGCAACCTGTTTATTAAGGAACTACTTGCTTAAAAAATAGTTTCTATTTGCACTTGAAAGAGCAATCTAGCATAATGCATAATGTACACATTTAATGTATAAATTTACCAGCTTTGGACTTGAACAGTCCTGGGTTCAAATCCCACCTCTGCCACAAATGAGTGGCCCTGGATAAGACTCTTAACTTCTCTGATGATCAGTTTCATCCACTTGTAAAATGGTGTTAATATTCCCTATTGCAGCATTTTGTTGTGAGAAGTATACAAGTAGGATTCCTGGTATATAATATTCATTCAGTAAATATGGCTATAATTACAGTTATGGTAGCTATCTGGGGATGAAACAGGAAGAAAATAAGAAGGTGGGACCTCTTCATACTAGTCAAGATGAAAACATGCCATGCTGTAAGTAGAAGTCCATCCAAGCCTAGGGAAAAAAAACTAAGAAAATCTCATTTGTACTCCTCAGACTCTAAATTGTCAGAATTATCTTAAGTGAGGATGATTTTTCTTGGCCCTGACTGACAGTCCTTTAGAGGCTACCTTTTCCAGAGACTCAGTCTTTCTTAAGACAGTGCCCAACTCATGAGACCCTGGGAGCCACTCAGGACTGAGCACTGCCTGTCCACTGTGCATCAGGAAGGCCCTGATATGAAAGGCAATAGCATGCTCCTTCCTTCAGAGACCTTGGCTCTAGCTCAAGGGTAAAGGTAGTGGAGCTGTTAGCAGACCTGGCAAAGGAGCTGCTGGGGTCTGCTGGAACAGGGCCACCTCACAAAGGCCTGTCACCAGGCCAGCAAGGTGTCCCAGCAGCTGAAACCTGATCCCTTCCCTCTCACACTGGTGTGGTTTTGGGTGGCCCCATTTACCCAAACTGCTCTGTAGAGAGGAGGATCAATCTGCATTTGCATTTTTCAGAGACTGGGAGCCCACTCCTGCTTTAAAACAGCAAACTTTCCTCTAAACCGGGACACTAGATCTCAGGATGGAGACAACGGCACTATGCTTGGAATTCTTCCTGGGACCCTCCGGACCATCCCCCAAAAGGACAGTTACTGGTTAACTTATAAAGTGTGTAAAATATTTCATTTCTGTACATGGAGAACACAGGTTTTTCCCTCTGCTGAGACCTTATATTTAGCGTGGATCATTAAAGTCAGCAGGGCTAGATACCCAAGTTCCTCGCCACACTTCCATGCACTGATTTCCACTCCTTTCTCTTCTTTGTTGCTTCTACTGGCTCCTCAGTCATCTTCCTCCCTCTTCTCTCTTTTTTTCTCTTCAGTTTTTTTTTTAATTGTAGTGAAATACACTTAACATAAAATTTACCATCTTAAGTGCATTACCATTTTCAAGTGCGCAGGTCAACGGTGTTAAATACATTCACATAGCTGTGCAACCACAACCACCATCCAACTCCAGAACTCTTCATCTGGTAAAACAGGAACTCTATACCCATTAAAAAACAACTCCCAATTCCCTCTGCTGCCAGGCCCTGGCAGCCACCATTACACCTTCTGTCTCTATGAATTCGACTGCTCTAGGTACATCATCTCTCCCCCTTCTCTTTAAGTCATACCCATACTCTTTCCTTTTTACTTATAAACCCAACCCAGTTCCCATTCTCTCCTCCTAAAAACAGAATGTTCTTAAATCTCTTATCTTAAATAGGCTACTTCAAATTCAATGGTTGCCTGCAGCCCTTAAAGGATTTTTTAAACTTGTAAACAAATAATCAGATAGTTTAAGAATAGTGCCCCAAAGTACAGCAGTGTGTATTATAAAAATAAAATGTCCCTCATCCAACCCCAAATTTCCACATGTCTTTGCTAACCATTGTTAACAGTTTGCTGTGTATTTGTCTAGAATTGTTCTCTGCTTCCATGGCATTTAAAGTACAGCGTACTGGTTAATAGTAGACACTGTGGGGCCAGGATGCCTGGGTTTGAATCCTGACTTTGCCACTTAGCTGGGTGACCTTGAGCAAGTTACTTAACTTCTCCATACTTTGATTTCTTCATATAAAACTGAGCTAATATTAATATCCATTTTATAGGATTGTTCTGTACATTAAGTTAATAAATGTAGAGCACTTTGAATAATGCCTTGTGTATAATAAGCATTTTTATTATTGTTATAATGCATGTGTTTTTATCTTGGTTACACAAATGGGAGTATACCATGCATATTGTTCTGCAAGCTTATTTCACCTAATGAACACAACAAGGGTAACTTTCAATGTTAATTCACCCTCATTCATTGTAATGACAGCACACCGTTCCACACTATGGTTGTAAGAGTTGGACTGGTTTTTAAATCCAGGATACAAGAAGCTATAGAGTACATGATAGCACGCCACAGAATATGTCCCAAGATGACAGTCTTGGGGTGTGGGGGATGACACATTAGAAGTGGGGTTTGCTTTTGTCAGTGCTGAGCTCCTCAAGGGCAGGACTGATTTCCTTCTGTGCTCAGAGAGCTGGTGATTGCACCGTCTCACTCATAGAGGTTTGTCCTTCACAGTTGCTATTCTTTTTTTTTTTAATATTTATTTATTTATTTTATTATTTTTTTTAAATACATTTATTTATTTATTTTTTGGTTATATTGGGTCTTCCTTGCTGCGTGCAGGCTTTTTCTAGTTGCGGTGAGCGAGGGCTACTCTTCGTTGCGGTGCACGGGCTTCTCATTGTCGTGACTTCTCTTGTTGCAGAGCATGGGTTCTAGGCACGCAGTCTTCAGTAGTTGTGGCACGTGGGCTCGGTAGTTGTGGCTTACAGGCTCTAAAGTGCAGGCTCAGTAGTTGTGATACACGGGCTTAGTTGCTCCGCGGCATGTTGGATCTTCCCGGGCCAGGGCTTGAACCTGTGTTCCTTGCATTGGCAGGCAGATTCTTAACCACTGTGCCACCAGGGAAGCCCACAGTTGCTATTTTTATTGATCAGATCTTACAAGCGTGCCTCTCTACACATGGTTTTCCAGCAGGCCCTTGGAAAGGAAGTCATCTCCTTCCCGTCCCTTCCCATGACCTGGAGTGGAAAGGACTGAGCCCTCAGGGAAACACTATGTATAACCTGGCAGGAAAGGAGCCTCTGAGAGCACATGAGTGATGTGAGGATAAAATAAATAAATTTTATTGTGAGCATGTGTGCATGTGTGTGTGTGTGTGGCCTCAATGCCATGACTTGTTCCCTTCCTCTCCACCCCTATTGACTCTCCCGTGACTTTCTGTTCATCTTATGTCGGGGAACCAGAGTATAAAGACAATGAATAGTCAAGGCTTGTATCTAGAATGAAAATACAACATAACTGTCAGGAAACCAAGAGGCATGAAAGTTAGGGAAACACCCTGCTCACAGGAAATTAGTAAAATGTCCCACTCTTAGGACCACATTTGGGAGCCTGGCTCAGCTATGTATCAGCTTCATGATTTAACCACTCTATGCCACGACTTCCTCATTTTTTAAAGTGACAAAGACAATAATATCTATTCTATAGAGTCACTTTGAGGATGAAATGAATTAAATTCCTAAAATACCCCCACCAGGGTAAGCTCTGAATGTCAACTATTATTATCATTGTATCTAAATGTATTCTACTACCCCCATCTCTAAACCCCAGTTTCCTTTTGTGTCGTCTCCTTAGGCTTCATCTGTTTAAAGAGAAATCACAGAAAAACTATCACAGAGGTTTAGCAGAAGAAATAATTTATCATTTTAGAAATGTTTCCCAAAGAGGGGGTCAGAGCCATTTCAAGGACCATCTGATTAGATCCCGTAAAGCAGTAGGCACAGAAATCCCTCCAGACTTTTTAAATCAGATGGGCATTTATTCAACACATTCCTGTACAGGGTAGTTTACAAAATTAAGCTAACACAGCAAAATGACCCAGCACTGCAGGAACTTACACACCAAAATGGTCATCGGAGGCAGGGCAAATGTTCAGGTGAGTGGAAAGTGTTTAATGTTCCTTGCTTTACTGAAAGTCATTACTCACATATTCACTGAGCCCTCACGCTGATGAGAGCTGATAACTCCTGCTCATGATGTGCTTCTTGTTTTCTAGACTTTACAACATGGGACTGACTAGAATTTTATTCTCCAGACCAATGTGTCCTGTGGGGTATCTCCAAAAGAGGAGTATCAAAGGGGAATAAAAAAGATGCTGGCTGTTGAGCTCTAGAAATCCAGCTGCCTTCTCCCAGCTTCTGGACACACAACAGCTTCATTGTGTATGGAGAAAAAAAATTGAACTGAAGGTTTCCTGCAAGCATTTTTGAACTTGGACCTCCAGTGCATAGATTAGCAGCCAGCTCCCAGCCCAGGCCCCCTCCTCTTCTCCTCTCTCCTTTCCATCTTTGTAAGAGAATTTAGTTCCATTTAAGTCCAGGGGACATGGCAAAAACAACACTCCAAACACCACTTCCATTTTTGGCAATGGGATCCTTCAAACAGTGAGAAATAGCCCTTCAGTTCACAGGCCCTTTAGATTCTGCACCTCATACACTAGTTTCCTCTGCTCACTTCAGAGGCAAGGGATGGATCCTAAGAGTTGAGTCTCATTTTCTGAGTTGTTTTTTAAGGAAAAAGATACCAGCAAAAAGAACAGTCACTGATTCTTAACGCTGGAAGGATGTTAGCTAGCCACCAATCAACTCCCCGTTTTGCAGATGAGGAAACCGAAGCCAAAGAGGTTAACAACCAGAGCAGCACTTTGAGAGGCAGCCCCAGGACAAGCCATCTTAGGACACCAGAGACACTGAAAGCCATGCCCTCATTTCCCCATTTGCTTGCATTATTAACTTCCTATTAATACTTACTGATAAATTGTTATATACTGAGTCCTGTGCTCAGGAGAAGGAAGCAAAACTCTACCCTGCAGGAGTTTATAGTGATTAGTTCATTTTCTTTTCTTTGAATTCACTTCATCTCTCATATTTCTCTTTCTTGTCAATGAAATAATAAACTATTCTTTTTGTCCCTTTGGTTCAAATTTTTAGAGTCATAGACATGTCTCATGTTCACTCCTTTTTGATACACCAAGTGCTATTAATTTTTCATGTAAATATTCCATCTTTCTCTCAACAGACATTTATCATCCCCTACCATGAGCCAACCACTGTCCCTTTCCACTGGGGTACATTCTTTTTCTCTCTGTTCCTTCTGCTATCACCCCAATCCCAGGCTTTATCAACTTCCAATTAACTGGTACTTACAAGAACTACCTGGCTGCCTCCAGGCCAACCTCTCTGTCTGCAACAGGTCAAGTCTGATGAATTTTCCTTGAACAATCACTGGTCACATCGTGCTTCTGCTCCTCAGCCTGCAGTTGCTTGCTTCCTATTACCAATCAATTTGGGTCCAAATTCTTCCCCCTTGTTTTCAAATTTTCCTGCAATCACTTTATCTACCCAAATTTATTTCCCCTTTATTCTCACCTAACTATTCTTTATTTTAACTGGTGAAATTTCACTCATCCTTCAAGGCCTGGGGTCAGGTTTCATCTACTCTCTGAAAAGTTCCTCTTCCCCAGCATCACAGTAGTCACTCCCTCTTAGACCTCCCTGGGCACTCACCTCTAGTACAAGACTGCTCAGATTGCTGTAAGGTTATTTGTTCATCGGCTATCTCCTTACCTGGACTCTGAGCTCTTGGAACACAGAGACCATCCTTTTGATGTCCTATTCCAATGTCCAGCAGAGCATAGGTGCTCAATAAATGTCCTGCATGGAATGAATGAATAGCTCCTAGCACAGCGCTGAGTTCTCTGCAGGTGCTCAATGAAGACTTGCTGAGCACCTGAAGGTAACCTGACATCAGAGCTCAACATGCAGGCAAGGATGTAAATAGCAATTGTGACACAAAACTATGCTCATAAAAGCATTGTTGCTAAAGGGAAACTTTCCTTTTTGGGTAACCTAGGCCAAAGAGACTCAAAGTCCAAGCAGCACTTTGAAAGTTATCCCCAAGGCAAACTGCCCTAGAACACCAGAGAGTTCTCCTTTCAAAGGGAAGCTTCCCTTTTGACACACGATTTTAAAGAATTAGAAATAAGGGAGTCTGAACTCACTCGTAAATGCTAAGGAATAAAAATATTATATTTCTGAGGGAAACAATCTCCCTTCACCAAGCCTAAGGAAGACATATATCTAATGGGGAATTAATATATTTTAAGAAAAAATTAAAACAGTATAGTTAGCAACATGAGACACATGGGAGCTATGATAACCAGGATGAAAATAGATGTGATCTTTTTTATTGAACCACTTTAATTACTATCTATTTATTCAAAAGGATGTTTATTCAAGAGGATGTTATCCCCATGCCTTTACTACAAGAACAGCCCTCTTACTATTTTCCTTAAATATTTTCCTTAAATACCTAAGCATTTAAGATTATCAATGACTTGTTTGCTATTTGTCAGCTCATATAGCATTTTCACAATTTTTAAAAGAATGATTGCATCAGAAAATTGAACATACTAGGATGATATCATGGATGATACCAGCCATTAAAAATACACTTCCCATGATATGCAGAAAACTAGAGCAATTTCACTGGAAAATACAATTTATGCTTCTGGAATTAGCTCTTGTTACAGACATTATCAAGTACATATTATGGAAAAGATGCTATGCAGAAAACCAAGCTGTACCTGAGCAACTCCTTGCTCTCAAGTTTACCAAATACAGGAGGAGGATTTGAATTCGGAAGTTCATCACTCAACACCCTTCACATGTCTACAGAAATTGCAAGGTCTTTCCATTACCAGGCTCATTGTTTAGACACGCCACATGTCTGTGTGTAACTAATGACTCTGAGAAGGCTGTGAGAAGGAGGCTCTCAGTGAGGATGTCTCTGTTTCATTGGGGCTGCTGAATCAATCTGCTCCCAGCATCTGACCCTGCGTACTGGGCGGCACCTACTACTACTTTACATTTTGTCCTAAATGCACTGGCCCATTTTTGATCCCAGGAACCAAGTTCACTGGGTCTCCTTTGGGTTTAAAACCATATTGTCTACAAAATAATTGCAACATCTACAGTCATTGAAATGCATATTGAGAAACATTTTCGAGAATTAAAGAACTGAAGTTTCACAAAAACATTTTTCATTCTAAATGCACTGGAGAATAGAAAAGCTTCCCAGGACCTCTGGCATTCCTCCAGGAAAGGACTACCACACCACAGAGGAATTGGACTTTTGCCTAGTGGCCTTTGGAATGACCTGAAATTTATATATTTTTTCAAATAGATGCCCTGCATGGTGACCTGGCAGCAGGATCATTTTCCCAGTCTATGATTCAGAAGCCATGTGATACTCATATTCCTCTGCAAGGGTCCATATACTCTACACCCTAGTAAGCCTGATCCTGAAGACCAATGCTTGAGGATTTCTCCCACTTGAGCCACTTGCCAATGGCAGAGCTATCCCACTCTTAGCAGCAGGCCCTTGCCCTGAAGATACAAAATTCCCTTGTGTTCTGTTAAATTAATTTTAACAGATGTTATCTATGTGCCAAAAATTGTGTTTAGCCACTGGAAGTTAAACAAAAGAAGAAGATCTGGTCCTTGATCTTGAAGAGCTTACAGACAATTACTATACAATATAATGTCTTGACCAAACAACACAGACCAGGTGGGGGTGGGGAGCATTGGAATTCAGAAGAGAGAACCATAGCCCAACAGGGGGGCTTGGGAAATGCTTCTTGGAGAAGATGACATATAAGATGATATTCTTAAAGGAAAAATTAGAGGGTATCAATCATAAAAAGGGAAGGGTGTTCTTGGCAGAGGAAACAGTATAAGCAGAAGTACAGAAGCATAAAGAGAATGGGCTGTACACATAGTTAGGCACTAGTTAAGAAGTTATAAAAGAGCTACAAGGTAGAAGGTGGGGACGGAGGTGATACAAGGGAGAGTAGATTTATAGAAGATAGGATACGAAGAACCTTGGGCGACCTGCTAAAGAGTTTGGACTTTATTCAGTACATAATGGGTACCCATTGGTGAGTTTTGTTTTGCTTATGTAGGGAGTTGTTTGGGTGGATAGTATTTTTTAAATTTACTTTTTAATGTTTTATTATCAATAAAATTAGCATTCATTTTATTAAAAAAACAAAAAACAAAAAACTAGGAACAACAAGCCCAAATAGCCAAAGCAATCTTGAAAAAAAAAATTAAAATGTTGGAGATTTCACACTTCTTGATCTCAAAACTTAATACAAAGCTACAATAATCAAAACAGTGTGGTACTAGCATAAAAACAGACATATAGATCAATGGGATGGAATGGAGAGCCAGCAATAAACCCTCACATATATGGTCAAATGAAAAGCTGTAGAGACCATTCAATGAGGAAAGGACAGTATTTTCAGCAAATGGTGACAGGAAAAACTAGATATTCACATACAAAAGAATTAAGTTGGACACTTACCCTACACTATAAAACAAAAATTAACTCAAAATGAACCAAAGATTTAAATGTAAGAACTAAAACTATAAAACTCTTAGAAGAAAACGTAGGGGAAATTTTCGTGACATTGGATTTGGCAATGATTTCTTGAATATGACACAAAAGCATAGGCAATAAAAGAAAAAAATGGCTAAATTGTACTACATCAAAATTAAAACTTTTGTGCATCAAAGGACACTGTCAACAGAGTAAAAAGGCAACCCACAGAACTGGAGAAAATTTTTGCAAATTATATAGCTGATAAGAGGTTTATATATAAATATATAAAGAAATCCTACAATTCAACAACATAAAAACAAACAACCAAATCAAAAAATGGGTAAACTGGGCTTCCCTGGTGGTGCAGTGGTTGAGAGTCCACCTGCTGATGCAGGGGACACGGGTTTTTACCTCGGTCCGGGAAGATCCCACATGCCACGGAGCAGCTGGGCCCTTGAGCCATGGCCACTGAGCCTGCGTGTCTGGAGCCTGTGCTCCACAACGGGAGAGGCCACAACAGTGAGAGGCCCGTGTACCGCAAAAAAAAAAATGGGTAAACTGAGTTGAATAGACATTTCTCCAAAAAGATATACAAATGACCAACAAACACATAAAAGGATGCTCAACATCACTAATCATTGGGGAAATGTAAATCAAAACCACAGTGAGATACAACTTCACACCCAGTAGGTTGGCTATTACCAAAACAAAACAAAACAAAACAAGCAAACAAATGAAGAACTCAGAAAATGACACGTGTTGGTGAGGATACAGAGAAATTAGAATGCTTGTGCACTGCTGCTGGGAATGTGAAAAGCAGTATGGCAGTTTATCAAAAGATTAAAACCAGAATTACTGTATCATCCAGCAATTCCACTTCTGGGCATATCTCCAAAGGAATTGAAAGCAGAGACTCAAACAAATATTTGTACCCTCATGTTCATAGCAGCATTGCTTACAATGGCCAGAAGATAGAAGCAACCCAAATGTCCATCAACAAATAAATGGATTAAAAAAATGCTGCATACGCAATATAAAGGAATATTATTTACCCTTTAAAAAAGGAAATTCTGATACATGCTACAACATGGCTGAAACTTGAGGATATTATGCTGAGTGAACTAAGGCATTCACAAAAGGACAAATACTGTATGATTTCACTGATGTGAAATACTGAGAGTAGTCAATAGTCAAATTCATAGAGATGGAAAGTAGAATGGCGGTTGCCAGGAGGTGGGCAGAGGGAGAAATGGGGAGTTAGTGTTGAAAGGATATGGAGTCTCAGTTTGGGAAGATGAAAAAAATTTGGAGATGGATGATGGTAACAGTATGACAACAATGTAAATGTATTTAATGCTACTGAACTGCTACTTAAAATGGTTAATATAGTAAATTTTATGTTATTTAAATTTCACCACAGAAAAACCCCTAGGAACCCAGAGAGCAAGAAAGTTACTCATAAGCTTACACAATATTCCCAATCTCCAGTGCCAATTGTATATAACACTCTGGAGTGGTGAATGGGAGAATACATGATGTTGTTCGATTTGTGCTTGAGGTAGTTTCCTCCAACTGTAGAAAGGAGGATGGCTTTAAGCAGGACAAAATGAAAGGCAGGGAGATTGGTTAGGTAGTGATAGAAATAAGGCAAAAGATAAGGAAGGCCTGAACTGGGGAAGTGGTAGATCACTGTTATAGAGGAACAGACATTATTAGAAATATATTTAGGACCTGAAATGGGCAAGATTTGATGAGTGACCAGCGATGAGGATGGAGAGGAAGACATCCAATTTCAGAAATTTCAGAAATTTAGTGAATAGGGCACCATTATTTAAGACACACAGAAAAAACAGAATAATTTAATTAATTTAAATTAAATTTAAATAATTTAACTAAAATGCAATATAATTTAATTAAATAATTTAAAATGTAATATAATGTAAATTTTTTAATAATTTAACTAAAATGTAATATAATTTAATTAGAACTTTAAATAGTTTAATTAAAAATTTAATAATTGGGAATGTGATTGTAGTGGTTTGTATTTTGTTAACTTGGTTAAAATAATTATTTCCCAGAACTCTCTTCCCTGCATGTTTCTGTTTAGGGTGGACTATAGGGACATTTTGCTTGAGCTTTGGAAGGTGGAAGGGAAGCAGAGGCCATAATGTTTGGATGCTCAAAAGGTTGGTGCAGGAGCAGGAGGCACTGATGGAGCTCATGCAATTTGTCTCTTATCTGGGGGCTCAGGAGGAGCTGGCACACTTTGTCATGGCGTTAAATATTTACCTGAATGAGGAGTCAAAAAAGTTGAAGGAAGATCCAGGAGAAGGTAGAGCAGCTGCAGGACTGGATGCTGCCCTGAGCCAAGGAGATGAGGGGCCCATAAAAGAGCCTGAGATGCGTAAGACCCCAGGAAAAGAGGCCGAGGAAATGGAGAGTCTCAAGACGCTGGGAGTGACTGCAATAAAACTGGGTCTGGCTGAGCTGGAGAAATTTGGTAAGTCAGAGTTGAAAGAGACAGGAACATGGCCAGTGCCTTCAAAAGAAACATTTAAAGAGGAGAAGCAAGATGTGAATTTTTATGAGGTCTGTGTCACCAGAGCACAGTCATTCTACTAGCATTTCCTTCTTTATTATATTTTAATCTATTTTATTGAAGTATAGTTGATTTATAACGTGTTAATTTCTGCTGTACAGCAAAGTGATTCAATTATATATATGTGTGTGTATATATAGGTATATATATATATACATTCTTTTTCATATTCTTTTCCATTATTGTTTATCACAGGATATTGAATATAGTTCCCTGTGCTATAGAGTAGGACCTTGTTGTTTGTCCATTCTACATATAATAGTTTGCATCTGCTGATCCAAAACTCCCACTGCATCCCTCCCCCTGGCCTTTTGCAACCACAAGATTGTTTTCTATGTCTGAGTCTGTTTCTCTTTCATAAATAAGCTCATTTGTGTCATATTTTAGATTCCACATATAAGTGATATGATATGGTATTTGTCTTTCTCTTTCTGACTTACTTCACTTAAGATAATCTCTAGGTCCATCCATGTTTCTGCAAATGGCATCATTTCATTCTTTTATGGCTGAGTAGTATTCCGTTGTGTATGTGTGTGTGTGTGTGTGTATATATATATACCATCACTTCTTTATCCATTCATCTGTCAGTGGACATTTAGGTTGTTTCCATGTCTTGGTTATTGTAAATAGTGCTGCAATGAACATTGTAGCATCCCCTTCTTTAAATAGCCATTTAACTTGGGGACGATGCAGAGGTTAGATACAGGAGAAATGGCTGTACTGTTCCTTCCTTCCACAGGAGTGGAAAGGACTGTGCTGGATGAGAAGTATGAGCCCCAGGAAGCTGCCTGGTGTCCTCCATTTATCTGATGAAGTACTAGGCACAGTCACTGAGAAAGGAAGTCGAGGGCTGTGTAGAGAGTTTGAAGGGAGAAGTGAAGTTTGGAAACAGTCCCCCAAGAGTGGGAAAATTTTATTTAAAGAAGTGCAGACTTCATGCAGCACCATTATATGAATGCCCTTTCATATGTGACTTACAGTGTGAAGGGAGCATTTCTCTTATGATCATCTTAACAATACTGGGCATGTTTGACCACATCCAGACCAGTTCCTAGATCCAAAATTTGTCATGAGTGGTTTTCTTTTTCAGTAACCATGGATAATGAAGGAACAAAAAAGAATTTCCCTGATCTCTAGCAGCTCTGAGAGCATCCTTTTAAATTCCTAATTCTCTGAACACTCACACAGAAGAGCTAAACAGACCTGCATTGATTCACAGTATTGACTCCCACCATATCTTACCAAAGTATTACTTGCAGATTTCTGTTTAGTTCACTTGTTCTAGGAGACCTGCAACCAGCCCTGCTGAAGTGCCAGAGGAGTAACTTCGTATGTCTACTCCTTCACAAACTCAGTTTCCTCCTAATAAAAGAAAACATAAAAAATATAATTTGGAATGTGATGGGAAACTGAAATCAAAAGTCTATTTGGGGGCTTCCCTGGTGGTGCAGTGGTTGAGAGTCCGCCTACCGATGTAGGGGACACGGGTTCGTTCCCTGGTCCGGGAAGATCCCACATGCCGCAGAGCGGCTGGGCCCGTGAGCCATGGCTGCTGAGCCTGCGTGTCTGGAGCCTGTGCTCCACAACGGGAGAGGCCACAACAGTGAGAGGCCCGTGTACCGCAAAAAAAAAAAAAAAAAAAAAAAAAAAAGTTTATTTGCACATTTCCCCTGTTGGGTTACAATATCTAGAACAATTCTAAAGAAATTCTTTCTGCTAAATACACACACACAGCACAGGTTAAGAGTTCTTTGGTAACCCAACTGTGAAATGGAGTTTTTATGGGTATTTTTACTGATGAACCAAAAAAGATCAAACTAAATTTATTCTGTGTGAACTCAGGTGTACATATATTTTGAAGCGTACAATCAGAGAAGAGCTTGATTTTGAAAGAAAAATCTATGAATTTCATTTCTGAGGAGATTCACTGCCCAGAGGGAAAAACTATATGTCTGGTCTCCCTGAATACTGTCTCCCATCCATTCAACACACAGCAACCAAAGTGATCTGAGAAATATAAGTGGATAACATCACTCTTCTGCTTAAAACTCACAATGGAGAGTGTTCCCCAAAATGTTAGTGCAATCACTTCTTGATGTGTCAGTGCTTTGAGGAATTGAAAAGTGAATTTCCCTCTTTGAAAGACCAATCCCTACCTTGAAGAAGAGGAGGGAAAGTGCCCTACTGCAAATTGGAAAGCTTTATATAAAAATAGAATTACCCTTGGACTTCCCTGGTGGCGCAGTGGTTAAGAATCCGCCTGCCAATGCAGGGGACATGGGTTCGAGCCCTGGTCTGGGAAGATCCCACATGCCGTGGAGCAAGTAAGCCCGTGCGCCACGACTACTGAGCCTGTGCTCTAAGAGAGGCCATGAGCCACAACTACTGAATCCCGCGTGCGTAGAGCCCATGCTCCACAACAAGAGAAGCCACCACAGTGAGAAGCCTGTGCACCACAATGAAGAGTGGCCCCTGCTCACTGCAACTAGAGAAAGCCCGCATGCAGCAAAGACCCAACACAGACAAAAATAAATAAATAAATAAATAGATTTTTTTAAAAAATAGAATTACCCTATTTTTATATTTGTCTTGCCAACCCAGAGTGAGCCATTTTTGAAGTTGGTGGGGTTTTGCCTGTTTTAAAGCACCAGACCTTCTCAGAAAGAGATGGCAGATCATAGGCTATGATCTGCAAGGACGGTGTCCTTTTCTTGGAGAGGGCTTCATTCTCCCAATAGCTACTATATCCTATGCTGAAGATTCCCAAAGATTCCTAATTTCTGTTTTTTTTTTGTTTTGTTTTAGTTTACGTTAGTTTTCTTTTTTGCTAGTAGTCATACTAATGGGTTTGAAGTGGAATAATGCCATCTTAACAATAATTTATTCCTAAATATTTTATACTTTTTGATGGTATCATAAATGAAATTGTTTTTTTAATTTAATTTTTGGATTGTTTATTGCTAATGCATAGAAATTTTATCTTTCAACTTGGCTGAACTCATTTTCTAGCTCTAATAGTGTGTGTGTGCATGTGTATGTATTCTAAAGAAAACCTAAAGGGTTTTTTATATTTAAATTGTACCCAAATCATGTCATCTGTGAATAAAGATACTTTTACTTCTTTCTTTCCAAATTCAATGCCTTCTATTTCTTTTCTTTCCTAATTGCCTTGGCTAGAACTTCCAATAGAGTGTTGAGTAGGAGTGGTGAAAGTGGTCATTTTTGTCTTTTTCCTGATTTTAGGGGGAAAGATTTCAGTCTTTCACCATTAAGTCTGATGCTACCTGTGGATTTTTCATAGGTACCTTTTATCCAACTGAGGAATTTCCCTTCTATTTCTAATTTTGTTGACTGCTTTTTTTGTGAAAGAACGTTGGATTTTGTCAAACATTTTTTCTATGTCTATTAAAATGATCATTTTTTTTACTACATTGATTTTTGTATATCAAACCAATCTTTCATTTCTGGGATAATTTCTACTTGGTCATGATGTACAATATTTCTTTATATGCTGCTGAGTTCAGTTTGCTAGTATTTTATTGAGGATTGTCACACCTATGTTTATAAGGGATATTGACCTGTAGTTTTCTTTTCTTTTGATGTCTTTGTCTGGTTTTGGTATCATGGTAATACTGTCCTTTGAACAAGTTAGGAAGTCTTTTCTGTTTTTTATTTTTTGGAAGTGTTTATATAGGATTGGTGCTAATTCTTTGAGCACTTGGTAGAAATAACCAGTGAAGCCATCTAGTACCAGGTTTTTCTTTATTGGAAGTTTTTTGATTGTTGACTCAATTTCTTTACTTTTTATAGGTCTATTCAGATTTTCCATTTCTTCTTCAGTCAGTTTTGGTAGTTCACATGTTTCTAGAAATTTGTCCATTTCATCTGGGTTTTCTGATTTGTTGGCATATAATTGTTCATAGTATTCTCTTATAATTCTTTTCATTTCTCTAAGGTCAGTGGTAGAGTGCTTGCTTTCATTCCTGATTTTAGTAATTTAAGCCTTCTCCCAATTTTTCTGGTCAGTCTAGATCAGGGGTCCCCAGCCCCTGGGCCACATAGCGGGAGGTGAGCAGCAGGCAAGCGAGCAAAGCTTCATCTGCTGCTCCCATAGCTCCCCGTCACTCGCATTACTTCCTGAACCATCCCTCTCATCACTTGCATTACTGCTTGAACCATCTCCCATTTGCCCCGGTCCGTGGAAAAATTATCTTCCTCAAAACCAGTCCCTGGTGCCAAAAATGTGGGGGACCACTGGTCTAGATAAAGGTTTGCAATTTTGTTGCTCTTTTTAAAATACCAATTTTTGGTTTTATTGATTTCCTCTATTATTTTTTTTTTTTTTTTTTTTTTTTTTTTTTTTTTTTTTTTTTTTTGCAGTATGCGGGCCTCTCACTGCTGTGGCCTCTCCCGTTGTGGGACACAGGCTCCGGACGCGCAGGCTCAGCGGCCACGGCTCACGGGCCCAGCCGCTCCGCGGCATGTGGGATCTTCCAGGACCAGGGCACGAACCTGTGTCCCCTGCATCGGCAGGCAGACTCTCAACAACTGCGCCACCAGGGAAGCCCTCCTCTATTATTTTTCTATTCTCTATTTCATTTATTTCCATTTTGATCTTTATTATTTCCTTCCTTGTTGATTTGGGCTTAGTTTGCTCTTCTCTAGTTTCTTCAGATGGAAGATTATGGTATTGACTTGAGATCTTTCTTCTTTTTTAATGAAGGTGTTTACAACTATAAATTTCCCTCTGAGTATTTTTCCAACATTCTCTGTATCCCATAAGTTTTACTATGTTGTGTTTTTGTTTTCATTTATCACAAAGTATTTTCTAATTTCCCTTTTGATTTTTTCTTTCACCCATTGATTATTTGAGTGTTTTTTCATATAGTTGTGAATGTTCTAGATTTTGTTTTTTGGTTTTTTTTTTGTTGCGGTACGCGGGCCTCTCACTGTTGTGGCCTCTCCCGTTGCGGAGCACAGGCTCTGGACGCGCAAGCTCAGTGGCCATGGCTCACGGGCCCAGCCACTTTGTGGCATGTGGGATCCTCCCAGACTGGGGCACGAACCCGTGTCCCCTGCATTGGCAGGCGGACTCTCAACCACTGCACCACCAGGGAAGCCCTTTAATACTATTTTTTAAATTAAATTTTATTTATTTATTGCTGCGTTGGATCTCTGTTGCTGCGCGCGGGCTTTCTCTAGTTGTGGAGACTGGGAGCAACTCCTCATTGTGGTGCGTGGGCTTCTCATTGCGGTGGCTTCTCTTGTTGTCAGTGTTCTAGATTTACTTCTGTTACTGATTTCTAATTTCACTTTATCATGGTACGAGAACATACTTTGTCTGATTTCAATCTTTTAAAATCTATTGAAATTTGCTTGTGGCCTAGCATATAGTCTAACCTAGAGGATGTTCCATGTACACTTGAGAAGAATGTTTATTCTGCTGTTATTAGGTGGAGAGTTCTAGAGGTATCTACTAGGTATAGTTGGTTTATAATGTTGTAAAGTCTTTTACATCCTTGATGGACTTCAACTTATTCGTTTTATACATTATTGAAAGTGGGATATTAAAGTTTCCAGCTATTACTATAGAATTGTCTATTTCTCCCATCAGTTCTGTCAGCTTTGGTCAGTTCTGTTGTAAGATGCATACATGTTTGTAACTGTCATATCTTATTGAGGGGTTGATCCCTTTATCAGTATAAAATACCCTTCTTTGTTTTGGTGACAATTTTTGTCTTAAAGTCTGATATATTTCTCTGATGTTAGAATAGCTACACCAGCTCTCTTTTCTTTACTGTTTGTGTAGAATGTCTTTTCCCATTCTTTTTTTTTAACCCTACTATGTTTTTAAATCTAAAGTGAGTCCCTTGTAGACAGCATGTACTTGGATCATGTTTTTTAAAAGTCCATTCTGCCAATCTCTCTGTTAATTGAGAGTTTAATCCATAATTAATTAATTATATTTAATGTAATTTCCAGTGGAAAGGACTCACTTCTGCTAGTTTATTATTATCTATGTTGTCTACCTTTATTTTTCTCAATTCCTCCATTACGACTTTCTTTTATGTCAAATAGTTACTTTCTAGGGTACCATTCTAATTCCCTATCATTTCTCTATATTTTTCAGTTATTTTCTTAGTGGTTTACCTGAGAATTACAATTAACAATTTATAGCAATCTAGTTTATATTAATACCAACTTAATTTTAATAATATACAGAATTTTGCTCCTATATAGCTCAGTTTCTCCCTCCCTTTATTCTGTAATTGTCACAAATTATACCTTTAAACATTGCTTGCCCATCAACATAGATTTATAATTATTGTTTTAGTTGGCTTTTAAATCATAGGAAAAAAGAGAAGTTACAAACAAGTCCATTAATACTATCTTTTATATTTATCTATGTAGTTATCATTAACAATGGATTTGAGTTACTGTCTAGTATCCTTTCATTTTAACCTAAAGGATTCCCTTCAGCATCTCTTGTAGGGCAGGTTTGCTAGAAACAAACTCTCTCAGTTTTTCTTTATCTGAGAATATCTTAGTTTCTCCTTCATTTCTGAAGGATATTTTTGCTGAATATAGAATTTTTGGTTGACATGTTTTTTTCTTCAGCATTTAAATATATCTCACCACCATCTGGCCTCTATGGTTTCTGATGAGAAGTTAGCTGTATGTGATGAATTACTTCTTGTCACTTTCAAGACTCTCTCTGTTGAGCTTTCAACAGTTTGATTATGATGTATCTTGGTGTGGATTTCTTTGAGTTTATCCTTCTTGGAGTTTACTGAGCTCCATGGAGGTGTAGATTCATATTTTTCAGAAAATCTGGGAATTTTTGGACGTTATTTCCGCAATCATTTTTTTCTGCCCTTTTCTCTTTTCCTATAGGAACTCTCATTATGCATGTTTTAGTTCACTTAATGATGTCACACAAGTTTCCTAGTCCCTGCCATTTTTCTTCATTCTTTCTTCTTTCTGTTCCTGACATGGTATAATTTCAGTTAACCAATCTTTAAGTTGCTGATTCTTTCTTCTACTTCCTCAGACCTGTTGTTAAGCCCCTCTAGTGACTTTTTCATTTAAGTTATTGTACTCTTCAACTCCAGAATTTCTGTTTGGTTTATTTGTATAATCTCTACCTCCTTATTGATATTCTCTATTTGGTGAGGCATTGTTTTCATGCTCTTCTTTAGTGCTTTACATATGGTTTCCCTTAGGTCTCTAAACATATTAAAATGGCTAATGTTAAGTCTTTGTCTAGGAAGACTAATACCTGGGCTTCCTCAGAAACACTTTCTATTGATTGCTATTTTTCCTGTAAATGGGCCATAATTTCTTGTTTAGGTTCATGTTTCATAATTTTTTATTGAAAACTCAACATTTTGGATATTACAATTTGGCAACTCTGAAATCAGATTCTACTCCCTCCACAGGCTTTGTTGTTGCTGCTTGCTGTAACTATTGTCTGTTAATTGAATTCTCTGAACCAGTTGTGTAAAGGCTGTATTCTTTGTCATGTGCAACCACTGAAATTTCTGATTGTTAACTTAGTGGATAACTAATGATTGTACAGAGATTTCCTTAAGCACCTGGAACAACAACAACGACAACAAAACCTCCCAGTCTTTGCAGAGAGATTCTGTGTGTTTATTGTAGCATGCCGTCAACACTCAGCCAGGCAATTTACAACTCTGCCTTGACCTTCACTTCCTGCTTGTTCAGGACAACTAGAGGTCAGAGCTTAGGATCTTCTTGACCTTTCTTGAGCATGGGAACAGCCCTGGGCCTTCTAGATTTCCAGAAATATATCAAAACTTTTCAAAGCCCTTATTCCCTAGCCTTTCTTTTAAGGTATTTGATTAATCTATTGTTTACCCCAACTGTTATCCATTCCCTTAGCAGCAAAGGCTAAAACATTTGCCTCCAAGTGTTTTCAATGAATGACCTCAGGTAATGGCTTTAAGGCTGGGCAACTTCTGCATTAAGTGAGGTAAAATATGCCTTTTGAGCTGGTCTTCTAGGGAGTCACCAGACAAATCAACCAAAAACAAATATTTCCAAATGACATTTATTCTACTCCCTCTGGCACTGGTACTAGGATACAGGTGGTTATTTTCAAGGCCACCACAGACCTGGGGGGCTGGAGACGGGACAAGGGCAAGTTACAATGCCACAAAGCTTGTTGTTCTTACCAAGATCCAGCATTTTTCCTGGAATATGTGATCCATGAATTGCTGTAAGCATCTGGTTGGTTTCCAGAGTTCTGATAAAAAGTTTATTCTGACAGGTTTTTAGGTGCTTTTATGAAGGGGTGGACTTTTGAAGTATCCCACTCCACCCTTGTCACTAAGATCAAAACTCATCCCTTTTTATTCATGCTCTATATCCAGGAAATCAGCAAAACCATTCTACTCTTCCTTTAAAACTCCTTTTTTTCTGTTTTTCCCAATTACCACCACCACCAGGCCAGCAATGAAAGACAGTTTATCATAATAACTAAAAGCACAGATTCTGGAATCACATGTTGGTGTTTGAATCCTATCTCTACCACTTCATACATGTATAACCTGAAGTAAGTTAATTAAAACTTTCTGTGCCTCAAGTTTACCATCTGTAAAATGGGGTAATAAAAGAACCTATTGTTAGGAGGATTAAATGAGTTAACACTTGTCAAGTGATTAGTGCTGGGCCTGGGATGTGATAAACACTAAAAAAATTGTTACACACTAAATGCATTCAGCAAATATTTATTGATGGCCTGTTATATACTTATCTGTAGGACTATTACAGTGAACAAGACTAACAACAGTCAGTGTCTTATCCTGGGTTGCTATAACAAATTATCATGGATTGGGTGGCTTAATTAAAAACATTTATTTCTCACAGTGCTGGAGACTGGGAAGCCCAAGATCAAGGTGTCAGCAGATTCAGTGTCTGTCAAGGGCCTTCTTCCTGGTTTTCAGATGGCCTCCTTCTTGCTGTATCCTCACATGGCAGAGAGAAAGAGAGATCATCTTTCTCGTGTCTTTTCTTATAAGGGCACTAATCCATGCATGAGTGCTCTACTCTCATGACCTAATTACCTCCCAAATGTCCCACCTCTAAATATCATCACATGTGCATTAGAACTTCAACATATGAATTTGATGCAGACACAAACATTCAGTCCATAGCAACAGGTAAAATCCCTGTTCTCATGGAGCTTATATAAAATGTTGCAAATGCTTCATACTCAGATTGCTATTTTTCAGATTCCTTCTGATAGGAAACAATTTTCTCTGAGTTTCTCATGTTGCTTCCCATCTTGCAAGCAGAGGCACCGGTGGCCTTACTTTTGGACTATCTCCCTCTAGAGCAGAGAACAGGTTTGTTTATTGTCTAGTATAATAAAGATGATGTCTCCCTCCAGGCAGAAATCAGGTAGATGTTCTTTTAGTCCATTATAAAAGATTTAGTTCATTAGGCTTGAAGTTCTTCAGCTGTGATACAAACCCCTTGCACATAGAGCATTCATTCTACATCACTTCTGTGGGACTCTAGGAACAAGGAGAGTGGATGTGAAACTGAAACTCATGTTGCTTGCTATGCCAAGAATAATAAAGTCCTTTGTCTCTGCTCAGGAGCCTTGTGTCTTCTGCCAGCATCTATGCAACAGGCTAACTTTTTTTGCTTTCAGGTAGAGTAAAATGTTAGACCCATCATGGTTTTTGATAACTTCCATCTAGTATGCTATTACAAAGGTGCCTTCCTTAAACCTAAGTTCTACTTATTACACCTAAATTTTTTTATTTGACTTCCAGGCTCCTTATACCTATCCAACTGAATTGCCCATTTCTTCTTTAAGATCTTCTTCTTCATGGGCTAGGGTTTTCAAACATATATTATCATGCTCATTTCTACTTCTGACATTGGGTGAATATCTCCCCCCCACCCCATCCCTTTTGGAATTTCTTCCTCATTCCCTTTTCTCCTACTTTGTTGATTCGTATCCATTTCTCAAGACCTATTTCAAGTCCAAAAACTGGCAGAAAACTTCCCCATTGATTACCCTTTCTGAAAACATGTACAGTGATTAAGAACCCGTACACATAACATTATCTTATATTGTTTTTTAATAGTTCCATATGGGAATGCTTGGTGTCAGTTTATTTATCTCTTGTAAAAATAAAATACAGTGTGTGTGTGTGTGAAAAAAAAAAAGTTCCATATGGGGATGCATTGCTTCCTCATTCTGATTGTAAGCAGGAAGGAAGAGTGCTGGGAACAAAGAATAGTCTGAATATGATTGATTGGAGTGGTTAAGTACATGTGCACTGAAGCCAGAGTTCCCAGATTCAAATATCTACCACTTACTGGCTGTGTGACCTTGGGCACATTAGTTAAATTTTCTATGTCTCAGTTTCTTCATCTTTAAAATAACAATGATGATGATAATAAGAATACTTATCTCACAAACCTGTTGTAAGAGTTAAAATAATACACCATACACCAAATATAATAAAAACATAAGAAAGCATACACCAAAGATCAAGTTAAAAACATCACAGAATTTAGAGCTATGAGAGCCTATGGATGTGTGTAGTATAAATACTGTAGAGGATTTCATATCTGAAAAGACTTCTTGCTATGAATCTCTCAAAACCACCAGATAAAATATAACAAAAATCTTCTGTTTGGCAAGAAAATAAAGGAAATATTTAAAGGTCAAAGATGAAACCATTGCACAAATCTAGAGAAGAGGGTGAATGCTGAAGCTGGGGACTGTTCTAGAGCATTTGCTGATCCAAGATAATCTAGAGCATTTGTTTTAATGGCCACTTGGAGGCAGCACAATAAGTCTCAAGTCCACATACGTTCAAGAGTAACAGGAGAGACCCAGTCATTTATCCAAGAGTTGCAAAAGACTATACACAAAGTAAATAGTTAAAAGAGACACACACATACCCCTCAAAGGAATATAGTAAAAAAAAACACACACACAATTAATATATCAGTCATGGCATTTGGTATAGGGTCAAAGGCAGCTTTGTGAATTTTTAAGCACATGTGAGATCTCAAATAAGTTTGGGGCCTGAATTCAGATTTCCTTCATGTTCCAAAAAAGCCCAAATCGAAAATTTAGTTCAAAGTGGTCCTAGATTGGTAGTACCCTAGCCTCTGGTAAAAGCAAACACAAAATCTCTCCACTCAGGTCTCTAAAAGTTCCCACAAAGCTCCAAAGAATGTTAGCTCACAATCAAAAATCACAAAATACATGAGTACACAGAATTCCCTGCATAAGAGATAGCAGAAACATGCAGGGAAAAAGTCACCAGCCAAGATTTTAAATATAAGTATTAATGGTTACAGAATATTAAATAAGTATGTATAGTATGTTTATAAGGTATGAGTATTAATTGAAAATATGAGCAAAGAATAAGAGACTATCAAAAATGGCAAGGCATATTTGGAAAAGAACTAAATAGAACTTCTAGAAAAAAATTTTTAAATGTAATAATTGAATTTAAAACTCAGTAGACAGGTTAAATAGTAGAGTAACCCAGAAGAAGAATTAGTAAGTTGAAAAACAAAGCCGAAGAAATTAAACAGAATTAATATTACAAAGATAAAAGAAACTAAGATTAAGAAATAAGAAACATGGAAGATGAAATGAGAAATCTGTCTATTTAGCTTTCCAAAAGAGAGACTAGAAATGAAAAAAGGAGAGGCAATATTTAAAGAGACAATGGTCTTTTCAACAAATAGTATTTGGAAAACTGGATATTCACATGCAAAAAAAAAATGAAGTTTTATACCATATACAAAAATTAATTTAAAATGGATAAAAACCTAAATGGAAGCACTAAAAGTATAAAAATCTTAGAAGAAAATATAAGGAAAAACTTTCATGCCATTGGATTGGGCAATGATTTCTTAGATATGACAACAAAACCATAGGTAACAGGGAATTCACT
This sequence comes from Hyperoodon ampullatus, assembly GCF_949752795.1. Taxonomy (NCBI): domain Eukaryota; kingdom Metazoa; phylum Chordata; class Mammalia; order Artiodactyla; family Ziphiidae; genus Hyperoodon; species Hyperoodon ampullatus. The sequence continues at coordinate 99,407,421 of NC_136915.1, forward strand.
GGCAGTCCAGTGGTTAGGACTCCAGGGTTAGACTTCCATTGCAGGGGGCAAGGGTTCGATCCCTGGTTGGGGAACTAAGATCCCACAGGCTGTAGCCAAAAACAAAATAAACAAAAAAAGACATAGGTAAAAAAAGAAAAAAAAATTGGACTATATCAAAACTTAAAACTTTCTGTGCATCAAAGAATACTACTAACGGAGTAAAAAGGCAACTCATGGAATGGGAGAAAATATTTGCAAGTCATATATCTAATAAGGAATTAATATCTAGAATAGATAAGGAACCTACAACTCAACAACAACAAAAAACCCAATTATAAAATGGACAAAGGGCTCAAATAGACATTTCTCCAAAGAAGATATACAAATGATCAAAAAGCAAATGAGAAGATGCTCAATATCATTAATCATTAGGGAAATGCAAATCAAAACCACAATAAGAAACCATTTCACACCCACTAAGATGGCTATTATCAAAAAAAGAAAACCGAAACCAAACCAAACCAAGCAGAAAATAACAAGTGTTGATGAGGATGTGGAGAAATTGGAACTTTTGTACACTGCTGGTAGGAATATAATATGATACAGTCACTATGGAAAATAGTATGGTGGTTCCAAAAGATTAAGAATGGAATTACTGTATGATACTTCTGGTTATATGGCCAAAAGAATTGAAAGCAGGGACTCAGATATTGGTATACCCATGTTCATAGCAGCATTATTCACAATAGCCCAAAGATGGAAATACAAGCTAACCTGGATGAATGGATAAACAGAATGTGGTATATTCATACAATGAAATATTATTCAGTCTTAGAAAGGAAAGACACGTACTATAATACCAATGAACCTTGAGGAAATTATGTTTAGTGAAATAACAGTCATGAAAGGACAAATACTGTTTGATTCCGGTTACATAAGGTACCTGGAATACTGTAGTCAAATTCACAGAGACAGAAAGTAGAATGGTGATTGCCAGGGACCGGGGTAAGGGAGAGTTAGTGTTTAATGAGTACAGAATTAAAGTTTTAGCAGATAAAAAAATGTTCCGGAGCCAGATGGCGGTGATGGTGGTACAACAATATGAATGTACCTAATGCTGCTGAATTGTACACTTAAAAATGGTTAAGACGGTAAATTTTGTTATGTATATTTTACCACAATTTTTTAAAAACTTAAAAAAAGGTTAATGGCTGATAATTTTCCAGAAAGATAAAGGACAGAAGTGTTCAACTTAAGAAATCACAGTGAATCCCTAGTAAAATAAGTACATGTCCAGACCCATTGGAGTAAAACCACAGATTAACAAAGAGAACATGTTAAGACCTGTCAAAGCGAAAAGATATCACCTACGGAGGAATGATATTGAGACTGACAACTGATTTCTCAACACCACAATGGAAGCCAGAATAGAGAAGTATAATGTCTTCCAAAAACTGAGATGAAAAATAATTCTACATAAAAATGTATACCTTATTTTTTTAATTTACAGAAATAAGTGGAAAATATACCCCATGTAATTTTGTACAGCATTTTAATTCCATGGGTTATGTGTCTGTCTCCTGCACCAGGATATGAGGTTAAAATCTGTGCCTTGTCTTTGATTCCTAAAACCTAGTACAGAGCTCATTAGTTTAAAAACTCTTCATTGTGTGGATAAATTAAACAAATAGCCAAACAAACAAACACAGTGCTAATCATTTTTTGGTGATGTATAATAACACATCTACATTTGTGTCCACCAAAATTTCTGAACAAAAATCAAGATGCATGGTCTGGAAATGGGGCAGATGACTTGCAATTGGCAAATATCCTCGAAAATATGCTACCTCATACGTATATCCCACAACCATTCCATCAACATCTCAGTACTAATATTGCCAAAATCCCCTTCCTTGACCCAAACCCACTGTCATATTTCAAGTGAGATTTATCAGTTGTCAACCCAAGAAAATAAATTGCCTTAATATTACTGTTTAAGTCTCTGCCTGGGTCAGGAAGCCATAACCCTTTCAGTTTCTGTTGATAGGCTGGAAGATTAAAACCAAAACTGGTCTTGAATTATTGTTTGCTTTCGTTGCTTCACTTCCAGTTCTCAGTTAAGTATTCTGAGAAAACCCAGTACTAGTATGTGCCAAGTGTTGTGCTGGCAACTATTGTTCAGAATATTGATTAGGCTCTTACTAGGTACTAGGTATTGAGTTTAGAACTTTAGATGCATTGTCTCTTTCAATTCTCACAAAAACACTTTACAAATGATATTATTATAATGTCAATATTGTGACTGAGAAGACTAATGCTTTAACAGATTAAGTAACCCTACCCAAAGTCCTACACAGCAAGTAAGTAGCAAAGCCAAGATTTAAACCCAAGAGTAAATGACTCTGAAGTCTGTATTCTCAGCACCAAGCAGCTTACAGTCTATCTGGGGATATAAGAAATTCACATATGAAATAAATGGAAAACAGTATTTGGTGAAATGCCAACGTATAGCTCCTTAAGTCACAAACTATGGTGGTTCTCCAAGCCAGACTGATATTTGTTTTTCTGAACCCTGAGGGACATTCAAGAGGAAAGGGCTGAATTTTATAACAAAATAAAAGTTTACAAGAGCCCTGAGTTATATACAATCAGGAAATTCAATGATTGAATGTGTAGTGTGGGCAGACAAGAAAACTCATGGGAAAATACCTACAGCACTAAAAACTTGTATTTCTCAGCTTTTAGAGCACCTTCGTATATATCATGTCATGTCACCTTCACAACAACCCTGTGAAATACAAATTATCTCTCTTTCACAAGTGAGGACAAAGCATTGATTGAGTGGCTTGCCCCACGTCACTGAGTCGTGTTCCAAAGTGTTCAGTATGCAGACTCAGACCGAGATCTTTGCCTCCGGCTCTTATTTCTGCTCTGATTCGCTGCCACTCAGGACTCCAGCAGCCCAGCATTGGTCTGACTGCTTTTCTCAGGATCTTTCCTACCTGGTCCCTTCTGTCCCAAGCAACCTGCTGGAGTCCCTGCATCAGTCCAACTGATGGTGTCCCTTACCAACTGCCGTGGAGGCTTCCAACAGCTACAATCCATCCCTCCAACCCCTCTGCCTTTAAAGGATCAGGGGTCCCCTTGTTCTGGGGACAGAGAACTGGACTTACTCATGAAGACTTTACCTCCTAAAACTCACAATTATCCTTTTTTCTCCTACAGCAAGTTTTACACCATAAGTCAAAGAAAAGCTGAAATTTGGGTAACTCCTAGCCGTTTGGACATTTTAAAATTTGAAGTGGGAGAAGTACTGAAATTTCTGGAACTCTGCTTCTGAGTGCTTATTACCTTTTCCATTTCCCTAAGCTCCCCTATGATAGATGGTCTAACCTTCTTGCAGTCAATAAATATTTAATGAGCACCTATTAGGTGCCAGGGACAGTCCTAGGTTCTGGAAAAACAGCATTGGACATCACAGAAAAGTGCCTACTCTCATGAAACTTGTGTTCTAGGAGTAATTAATAATCATAAGTAAATTATATAAGTAAATATAAAGTAAACAATTATAAGTAAATAATAATTAATTCTAGTATGGAGAGTCAGGTGGTGATGGGCACCATGATGAAAAATAAAGTTAAGTGGTAGAAAATGACTGGCAGAATGGGGCTTATTTTCAAAAGGTTGGCCAGGGAAGGCAGCTGTAAAGAGATACCTAAATGCAGTGAGGGAGCAAGAAAAGTCGACAGGCTCTCCAGGGGAGGGGCTTTCCAGGCACAGAGAACATTGTGCTGAGGGTCTGAGGTTAGCACATACACAGAGCGTTCAATGAATGATAAGGAGCTGGTGTGGCTGCCACAGGGTGAACGAGGGGAGGGTGGTAGGAGACAAAGTCAAGCGCAAGTCAGGGACTAGATTTTGTAGTGCCTTGAAAGCCCAGAGAAGATTGCTGCTGTTCAGGTATTCAATCACCTTCAAACAAACTGAGCAACTACCTTAGCCAGGATTGTCCGATGCTGAAAATACAAAGATTTGTAAGACAAAGTCCTAACTGTCAAGAAGGTTAGAGTCTAATGAAAAACAGAGACAAGTAAGCAGACAACTCTATCACAGTGTGATAAGCATTATGATCAGGTTAACCACAAAATACTGTAGTAGCATCTGGGAGGGCACCCAGTGCAGACTGGGCATGTCCAAGAAAGTGAAAACTAAACCTGTGATGTCCGTACGGTAGTCACCAGCCACAAGGGGTGATTAAACACTTGAAATGTGACTAGTATGACTGAGGAACAGAACTTGTAATTTTCATGAGTTTAAAACTGAAGCAGTGTGAAATATTTTTCCATTAAACACAACTTTATGGTTTTGGTAGGATTACATTCCTTTGCCATGGCATCACGTAGGATATTGTTGTGCTGTAGTGCTCATGTGCTTTTTACTTTTAAAAACATGGCTCCTAGAAATTTTATAATTAAATAAATAGGTGGCTCATGTAATATCTCGGTGGATAACACTAATCTAAACTGAAAGTGGAGGAGATGAGTCAGGGCAAAGTAGAAGGGAAGCGTCTAGGCAGAGCGGGAAAACCCAGATGGTGGAGCGAGCTCCGCACCTTCCAGAAATTACAAGTAACTCAGTGTGATGAGCCCTGAAATTCCAGCCAGGTATGGGGAAACAGGAGGGAAAAGTAAACAGCAGCCAGGTCCTGAGGGCTTTGTATATAACACCACGGAATCTGAGCTTTATCTTGAGTAGAATAGGGAGCCACCGAGGGATTCAAGCATCACAGCTATGATCAGCTTGGAATTGCTGAAAAGTTCTCTCCGGCTAGGCTATCGGCTATCGTATGAAGGATGAATTAAAGAGGGCAAGAGCAGAAGGAGGAAGACCAGTTAGTGCAATAACCAGGCGAGAGAGCATGGCAGTGACGCTGGAGGCAAAGAGAGAAGTGGGCTAACATGAGACAGTAATGAGAGGTCAGGTTGGCTAGACTTTCCACTGAGTGGGTGTGAGGACTCCTGCCCTCTGAAGCCAGGCAGACAACTAAGCTCCTAAATGAACTCAGGGTGCGAGGGCTGCCCCACACGGCTGTGCTTCCCCTTTCTGTAAAGGCTCTGAGTAATAGTTGGTGGGAAGAAAACTCTCCTAGAATCATGCTTGGGCATATTATTTTGTCTTTAATTAATGATTTTTGGAAGTCAGTGTATTCCATGATGCCAGGCACACAGCTCCACTATTTTCATTTCCTTTGATCAAAAGATGGCTTAGTAGACACAGATATAGAGAACAAACTGGTGGTTACCCGTGGGGAGGGGGAGGGGAGGGGAACTATAGAGGTAGGGGAGTGGGAGGTACAAACTATTGGGTGTAAGGTAGGCTACAAGGATACAATATGGGGAATATAGCCAATCTTTTGTAATAACCGTAAATGGAGTGTAACTTTTAAAAATTGCATAAAAATAAAAATTTAAAAATTTAAATAATAATAATAAAAAGATGGCTTAGTGAAAAGATTATATCTCTCAAAAATAGCCTCAGGGGGGCTTCCCTGGTGGCGCAGTGGTTGAGAGTCCGCCTGCCGATGCAGGGGACACGGGTTCGTGCCCCGGTCCGGGAGGATCCCACATGCCGCGGAGCAGCTGGGCCCCTGAGCCATGGCCGCTGAGCCTGCGCATCTGGAGCCTGTGCTGCGCAACGGGAGAGGCCACAACAGTGAGAGGCCCGCATATGCAAAAAAAAAAAAAAAAAAAAAAAAGCCTCAGGAAAGAGAAATGTATTTGAGGTATATCCCTCCCCTCCAGGGTCAAACAGGTTAGGGAAGAAATATTAAATATAGTAGAGAGCCACACCCTACCTCAGCAACCCAGGGCCATACCCAGGTTTTATAGAGCCAGAATTTATATAGTTTTCATTTTGTCTTGTTTTGTTTTGTTTTGTTTTTGGAGGGAGGGTGGGATTAACAATCTCTTTAAGGAAAAGAATACCAAATTGTGACTTTGAAATTGCTTAGATAGGTCCTCATGCAAATGAGGGGCCCTGATGCTTAAGCTTCATTAGCTTCACTGTATGTCTGCCTTGGTACCAACAGTTTTAGGAGACCATTTTGTTCATCCCTCAAACATTTATCAAATGTCTAAAGGTTAAGGACACCGAGCAGCGTGCTGGGGACAGACATATGAATGGGATGAGATGTAGGCTCTCCCCGCAGGTGCTGTGGGTGCAGAGAAGAGGAGCCCCTGGCTCACTGGAGGGCAAGCTGGCTGGGGTGGCTTCCTGACGGGGGGTGCATAATATTTTGTGTCCCATGAAGCTGAAAAATCTGTCCACTGAAAGTAGAAGTGACTGGAATGGCAAATGCAGTTCTTGCAAAAAGTCTCATCACGGCCAAGATGAATGGTTACTAATACCTTGAAATCCTCCCCAGGGTAAAAGGACAACACTGCTGGGGACTGAACTGTGTCCTCTCAAAATTCGTATGTTGAAGCCCTACCCCTCCTTTTGACTGTATTTGGAGACAGGGACTTTAAGGAGGTAATTAAGGTTAAATGAGGTCAAAAGGGTGGGGCCTTGAGCCAATAGGACTGTTATCCTTATAAGAAAAGGAAGAGATAGGTAGATCTCTCTCTCTCTTTCCCTCTCTCCCTTCCTTTTTCCCCTCCCTCTCTCCTTCTCTTCCTTTCTCCCTGCCTCTGTCCCTGGCAAACCAGGAAGACAGACCTCACTAGAAACCAAATTTTCTGACACCTTGTTCTTGGACTTGTAGTCTCCAGAACTTGAAAGAAAATATGTTTCTGTGGTTTAAGGCACTCAGCCTGTGGTACTTTGTTATGGCAGCTGCACAGACAAGACAAACCTCCAGCGCAATGCGGTCCGTTTCTCACTACACCTGCCCCTGGGCAGAAGAGCCAGGAGCAGTGGGGCAGTCCTTGGCCTCCCTCCATATTTCCAGGGGAGATGCAAGAACTGTGACTGGTGTCCCCTTATCTTCTTGGACCCTCCTTCTTCCTGATGCCTTAGTCGCACCAGGCTACTCTCCCTTGGAGTCATCCTCCCAAAGGTCACATTCATAGTTAACAAATGATTATCTGCTCGGGGATGAAGCAGCTAGCCTGATATGGCTGAATGAGTCCTGGTAATATTTAGAAAGAGCCTGGCTTGGCCACTGTCCTGAGTACAAGGCCCCAGGAAAACCAAGTCCTGTCTCTGAACTATGAAATGAGGGGTATGGGCCAAATCATCCCTAAGCTCCCTTCTACCTCAGGGATTCTAGGATTCTAAACTTCTATCACTTTCAAGGGCCTCTGAGTACAGAAATCCTTCCAGGTCCCACAAGAAGGAACCTTCCTCTGAGATGGGGAGGTACTTCTGGCCAGGGAGCCTTCCCAGTGGTCTTCAAATCACCCTTGTGTGCACAGGCAACTGTACTACCTACTCAGAAGTCTTAGAGTCTCCTGCTTTTTAGCACTTCTGAAGCCACAAATGTATTGGAATTCAGAGGTTTCCCTGGAAGGTTCTGACTAGCAAGAAATATAAAAAGTCTTTTCCCAGTTACAGGAGGAGCCTCTGTGGTATTCCTTCCACTTGGAAAAAAATAAAAACAAAGCATAAAATGTCAGGGAAGGAACTGCTGAGTGCTATGTCCTGAGCATGTGGTGCAGGGAAGCTTCTTAATTTCCCAAAGAACATGCAAAAGTTTGCCAACCTAAACTTCATTTTGGCTTGGGGACTCAAATGCTATATGAGCTAACCATGGCTGGCACCCAGTTCTCACTGCCATGCCAGCGTTTCATCTGGTCAAGGTGGCAGACCCTCCCAGAAGCAGGGTCTGAAACCCAGGGTCTTTGAGGCCATGTGGAGGTGGGAACCACCTCTTGCTTCTTATAAACTTACAGCTGTGCACCTTAGGATATTTATAAACTGAAATGATATTAAGGTTGAAGGAGACTTCAAGGTCAAATTAAGGAGATACGGCCATTCGCTTGTTGGGCACTTTCCAAAATGACTTTGAATTGTGCATTTTTTCACGTGCATCCAAACTCCCAATTGATAGTAAGCTCTGAATGACCATCTACTATTTTTGTGTCTCCTCCTTGGTACTCAGTATGTTCATTGCAAAGTATGTTTTCTGACATCAGAGGTGTGGGAGTTCTTCACATCAGTGCACCAATTCTCCAACACCAACAATTCGATTCAATTCTGACACTAACTCCTGAAGTTCATGTCCCGCACATCTGTCTCCACTTCAGACGCCAGACACAAATGAGGTGCTGGGGCTACCCACACCTCTGCTTGCCTAACTGCAAATTTGAGGGTTCCCACAACCACCCCCCTCAGGTTCCATAATTGGCTAGAATGACTCATACAATTCAGGAAAACACTCTGCTTACCAGCTTATTATAAGGGATACTCAGAAACAACCACATGGAAGAAATACATAAGGCAAAGTATGAGGAAGGGGGTGGGGGGGTGCATAGAGTTTTTTATGTCCTTTCTGGGTACAGCGCCCTCCCAGCTCATCAGTGTGTTCACCAACCTGGAAGCTCCCTGGGTCCCTTTGTTTTTGTAACCCATCGCCAGGCCCCTCCCCTCCCTGGGGGATCAGAGGGTGAGGCTGAAAGTTTGGTCTTTCTGGTGACCAATCTCCATCTTGAAGCCATCTAGGCATCCCACCCTGAGTCACTTCATTAGCAAAAACTCAGGTGTGATCAAAAGGGGCTCTTTATAAATAACAAAAGATGCTCCTATCAGGAAATTCCAAGGGTTTTAGGAACTCTGTGTCAGGTATCCGAGACAAAGACTAAACATATATTTTTTATTATACCACAATTGCACACATGTTCTTAGTGAAACATGTGTCAGTTAACTCCTTGACTAACCTGGAGTACAAGAAGCATAATTAAGAACTAAATATGGCCAAGGAATCCCCTTTCCCTGAAATCAGAAAGTTTCTGGAGGACCCTTGTTTTTGTGACAGGCCATTCTGCCAGAATGTATGGTGCCAGTTCCAAATTCAACTTGAATTTGGTGAGAGAACAGATAAAACAGCATACATTTTGGTCACTTGTTGTTGTTAAAAAGCTAAATTTTTTATTTAGGAGTTTCCAAAGATTTAACTAATTATGAGGCTCCCTGACTATTCCTTATTCCCTGACCCTTTCATTGAAGCCTTGAGCACTAACAGGATGACAAAAAGCAGAGGCTGGTGTACAGTGCACTTGGCATCTCTGCCGCTGAGAAGCCTGCCATTTCCACAGGCAGGAGCTTCTCAGAAGCTGCATCTCAGAGACAGTGGGCAGTACAAATGCCTCAGCACCAGGTAAGTACAAGAGCAGGTCAGCAGGGCTCTGCTGAAGTCATCAATATGCAGTAGGATTTGGCTGCCTTGCTCCTTTCTCCACATTCCAATGGCTCTAGCGTTACAGAGCACGGCAGGCTCCGTGCTCCCCAAGATGGCTGCTTGGTGCCCCCGCGGTTAGAGTCTCTCACCTGCTGTTACCTGAAACTGAGATTATCTAAGGGAGGACAGTTGGATATTTGGAACTCAGGAATCCCTGAATCCTCAGCTGAGGAACCTCAAGAGATATCTTGTTCACCCACAGCGTTCATGCTTACTTCAAGAATAGCCGATGCTGGAGATGGTCCATTAACCCCTGATTCAGTTCCCATCTAGGGGGGCAACAGGCTGACCTACTATTTCTGCCTCAGCAGTAGAGAGGCCTGCGTGAAGCTGAAGTTTCATTGCCCCATTAGTCCATTTAGATTCTGCAGTTGAGCTCGACTTATGTGATGTCTGCTCCTTCCTCATCCTCTGTCCTGTCAAAGCACAAGTCAGGAAACATTAGGGTGACCAACTATGATGGTTTGCCTGGGACTGAAGTCCCTGGAACACAGGACTTTCAGTGCTAAGACCAGGAGAGCCCAAGTTCTAGGCAAACTGCGATGATGAGTTTGTCACCCTAGGAAATGGCCAAGACTGACCTGAAACAAGTATAGTCCCAGAGGCTAGATTCAGAGCCTGGTTTTGTTTGCAAGGTTGTTATACTATTTTCTTGAATGTGGCAATAGATAATGGTGTGGAGTTACACAAAAATGATTCTCTATAGCAGTTGAGAGGACAAGCATAGAGACTCCAGAATAAAAAATAATCCACAAAAATATAAGGTTTATGAGAGCAAGAACCATGATTTCTGTATCCTTATCACTTACATAGGACATAGTAGGTATCCAATATATACTTGCTAAATAAGTGAGTAAACTCATGAGTAAACAAAAAGGTCCAGTTCTGGCTCTATCACTACTAGGTGTGTGGCATTAACCAAGTTAATAGACTTTTTTAAGCCTCTGTCTCTTCATCTATAAAATGGGGATGATAATAATTAGCCACTTTATAGTTGTTATGAGCTCAATTGTATCCCTTCAAAATTCATATATTGAAGTCCTAACTCCCAGTACCTCAGAATGTAACGTTGTTTGGAGATAAGGTCTTTAAAGAGGTAATCAAGTTAAAATGAAGTCATTAGGATAGGGCCTAATCCAATCTGATTTATAAGAAGAGGAAGTTTGAATACACGGAGAGAGACACCAGACATGCACACACAGAGGAAAGACCATGTGAGGACACAGTAAGAAGACAGCCAAGGAGAGAGGTGTCAGTAGAAACCAAACCTGCTGGCACCTTGATTTTGGACTTCTAGCCTCCAGTACTGTGGGAAAATTAATTTCTGTTGTTTAAGCCACCCAGTCTATGGTACTTTGTTATAGCAACCCTAGCTACAATAATGATTAAAAGAATAATACACATAAATCACCTAGCACATGAATGCTCAGTAAAATTTCTTGTTCTTATTACTATTTACTATTAATAAAAATATCTGGGACTTCCCTTGTGGTGCAGTGGTTAAGAATCCGCCTGCCAATGCAGGAGACATGGGTTCGAGCCTTGGTCTAGGAAGATACCTTATGCCACGGAGCAACTAAGCCTGTGCGCCACACTACTACACCTGCACTCTAGAGCCCCTGAGCCACAACTACTGAAGCCCACAGGCCTAGAGCCCGTGCTCCACAACAAGAGAAGCCACCGCAATGAGAAGCCCGCGCACCACAACAAAGAGTAGCTCCCGCTTGCCACAACTAGAGAGAAAGCCCGAAGATCCAATGCAGCCAAAAATAAATAAATTTTTTAAAAAATTAGTTCCTTTAAAAAAAATCTTAAAAAAAAATATCTGTGCAGGGCACTGAAAAAATATATAGTATGTAGAAAACCATACAAAAAGGATCAGTAGAATTGTTGTCCACACTGGAGGATCTTGGGGGGACAGACATAGAAAACTGCCCCTGCCCTGCGTGATCACCACTATGCTGGATCACAGAAGAGTTTGTGTGTCAGTAAACAACATTCTAGCCCAGAGCTTCTCAGACTATAAGGTGAATGTGAACCACCTGAGGATCTTGTGGGTCTAGGGTGGGGTCTGCAAGTCTGCATTTCTAATAAGCTTGGAGTGATTCTCAGCCTGCCGGTTGAAGATCACACCAGGCAACACTGAAGAAATAGGTTGTTTGGTCCCAAGTGAGGCAAGAGATAGATGGGCCCCAGGCTGAGCAGCTGGAGTTTGTCTCCTGTAGGGGGCACAGGAGCAAGAGAGGAGCTGAGCCCTGCCTAGATAAGAGATAAAGAGACCACATATTTCTCATTCTCAAGGTCAAAGAGACCTTCCTGACTACACATGCATAGAAAGACTCCTCAGAGTTCAAAAGGGAGGGGGCATCACCCCATAGTAAGTGATGTCAGCGTACCCATAGACCTCTTTGCTAGAATCCATCTTGGCTAAGACATATGCACACACATGGGAGGACTCTGAGATATACCAAATATGGACTCAGAACCAGGCACAGCAAGATGATTGGCCAAAGGAAACCCAGGAGAAATGCCCAATATAAGTGGTTCAAACTACCATGAGGGCGCATCTCTCTCTCTGAGTCCACCCATGTGAGTCTATTCACATGTACGTTTTTTCCTCGTCATAAACACTTTACTTGTTTCACTACTTTCCATCTCTTTGTGGGAATTAATTTCTACAAAGCCAACAGGCCAGGGCCTTTTCACTGGCCACTGGTCTAGTGGCTAGGATTCAGCGTGCTCACTGCTGCGGCCTGACTTTAACCTCTGACCAGGGAACCGAAATCCTGCTTCAAGCCACTGCAGGCCGAGGCCACCCAAGATCACAAGGGGATATGAACTATTTGGATAGCCAAGACTAAAACAAAGATACATAAAGGGCATAGAAAATACTTTCTAAACTGCATCCTATATCTACGTATAATGATTAGAGTTCTCAGTACCATTTAAGTGAATGTATAATCCAGGGCCAGAGAGTGAAGGTGCTCAGGCAGGTGAAGTTATTTGGAGAATCCTTGGGGGAAGGAAGGAAGGCACTTGATTCCAGGGGAATTGAAAACTTTCTCTGTAGGAGAACCTCTCTGGATTAAAGCCACCTTAAATAGTCCACCTGAGGTCGAATTCGGTTCTTTATTTCCTTATCCAAATACGGCCAGGAGGGGCATTTTGCTGCTCCTTTGAAGGGGTGAGGGGAGGAAGGCGTGGTTGCATTTCTGGCTCTGTTTGCCACCAGCTAGCTAATGTTTGGTTTCCTTATCTTTGGAGAGTATAATGGGTGTTGGTGCCAGCTTGGAGGCTACCTGATCTCAATCAGACTCTAAAGTCATTAACAAAGCTATCAGGAGGTAGGTCTCCACGTGAGCCTGCAGCCAGAGCTTTAGGAAGAGGGCCTGGGGAGGAGGACGAACAGACTCAACCTTGGGTTACTGGGTAACCTAAGATGAACATCTTTAGTAGAGCTCCCAAATCTGCATCATCAGGGCTTATTGCTCTAACGGTGCCCCAAGAAGCAATCCCTTCCAGGTACCTGACCACACACAGGTCAGATTTTCCTTGTCTTCTGAGTCCCCTGAGATCCAGGAGTAAGACCCTAGGGTAAGGAGATGTGGATCCAGCAACTTAAGGAAGCTTCTGTTTTTAATGTTTTTCTAGAGTTGGAGGTGGGAGGATGGATTGAGAAGGAGCAGCAGAGATCTCAGCCCCTGGAAACTTGGATTAATCAACTAACATCTGGGTATTCTTTTGCAGGAATCCAGGTTTCTTGTAGGGTAAGTGGTCAAAATGACCCCTGATGGCAATTTCCCCCTGAATAGATTTTTGAGGACTTCATTCAGATTGTAGAATCAAGTACATTATTGTGTTTAGACCTTGGATTTTGGAAGCTGACCAGCTACTTGGTCAAGTTACTTAACTTCATTAAAGTCTCAATTCTTCATATTTACAAAATAATAGTACTTATTTCCAAGTAAATCATGGATTAAGTGAGAGATAAAGCACCTAAATTGTTAGCTTTTATTATAATTTCTTCTTTCTTTACCCCACTTAATCACATTCATTTCCATGATCCCATTGCAAGCCCCATAAATGCATAGGAGCTGTGGCTTACTTCCTTTCTCTCCTCCAATCCTAAAGTCTACTACAGTGCTTTTCAGTGAGATAAAATCTAAATAAGCCTCTTCTATTAGCCAAACAAAAGACACAGTCCTTGCCCTTAAGCAGTAACACGGTCTCTTAGAGGGAAACAGAGGAGTCAACAAATAAATATAATCAAGTATCTTAGGCGCCTGACAAATGTCTAAATGGGCAAAGAGCAACGAAGCAGAGCATGTTTACTTTCAGCTTGGAGACTTAAGAGATAAGAAAAGGGTTCAGAAGCTTCCGGGTTGGTGAATGCATGGAGATTTGGGGAGAGTAGCACCCTTGGAGAGGGTATGGAAGCACCTTGCCCTTTCCCCACACCTTGCCATATGCATCTCTTCCATCTGGCTGTTAATAACTGGGCTCTCTCTCCTTTATAAGCACCTGATTGGCCCCAGAGTCTTGGTAGTTCATGTGCCTGGGCTCCGGCAGAAGCCACAGACAGTCCGAGTGAGCCAGGACAAACTAAGGACTTATGCTCACTGCACAAACCACCACCACCACAACTGTGTTTGTGGATCCATTACACTTTTTGTTATCAACCTGCAGTGATCAAGAATGAAATCAAGCTGGCCAGGACTTTCAGGGACAAGCTTATGCACCAGTATCTGTTGCAGCCCTGTAGAAAGTCCAATCTCCTCTCCTTAACAGAAATAAAGGAAGTTATTGGAGTGTCCAACCAGCCACATCAGAAGTCCTAGAGAGGTTGATTGAGTGGAACTCAACAGACATGTGAACAACTATCATAAGCAAGAAGGCACAGAACCACTATTGAAAATTAAGAAATGGAACCAATTTTGTCTAGCAGGCAAAATGACTCCAGTACCCAGACAAAATAAAGCTGAGGAGGATGCATGCTAAAAAAAAGAGAGAAAAAGAAAGAAAGAAAAAAAAAGAAAAAGCGTTCAGCAAGGACGTGTTTGAACGGAGTTTTGAGAAAAGAGAATAGGTCGGGTGTCCAAGGATATGCTTCTAAGTGTCTAAGTGTGGACTTGTGTATGGATGTGGGATGGAAGGGGTGGATGGAAGGGAAGGGTTGGAGAGCATGGGTCAGCCACCAAGCAAAGGGAGAACCCTATGCAGAAACAGGTAACAGCCTGGCTTGTTCAGGGATCTGGAAGAGGTTTGGAGTTGCCAGAGTGTGTAATGGGGGAAAGGGAGGGTTGGTAGAGCATGAAATAAGGTTACATAACTTGGTCAAGGCCAAATCACAGCTCATCTTGTAAGTCATGCTTAGAGGTTTGGACTTGACCAAGGAGCAATGAACAGCCAATAAAAGCAAGTGGCATAATCAGTTGTCTGTATAAGAGTGTTTGTTTTAGCAAAACTTTTTTCTTTAGTTGCAAAAATAAGTTCTTTAAAATGGGAAAAAAATTAGAGAAGATGAGAAAAAAAATCACTTATAATCTGACTACCCATACACAACTCTTAATGTTCAAGAGTGTGTCTTCCAGAAGAAAATAACAGGGAAAGGGAGCTAACATGTGCTGAGTACCTACTGTGTGCCAGGTGCTTTCTGGAAGTTATCTCATTTAATGTAATACTAAGGTTCCCTACTCCATGCTGGCTAGAGATAGAGGGTTGTAAGAAGGGCCACTGAGGAACTGGCTCAGCCATGCATGACTAGGTTACCTAAGATGAACATCTTTACTGAAGTGCCCACCTAATATCTGCATCACCAGAGCCCAAAGTACATACTGTACTCCATTGGGCAGACAAGATGGGACATGAGAGGGTAGGAGGAGAAGCAACTTTGGGAAGAGGAGATGAGGAGAATAAGTTCTCTTTGAGATGTCTGTGAGCCCCACAGGAGAGAAATCTGGGCTGGAACTAAGCCTTTTGGTAATCGATGCTTAAATGGGAACTAAAACCTTGAGAATAGATGAATATGTGCCAGGGAGAGAGAAGAGAGAAGACCAAGAACAGAGGCCTGGGGAATGACAAAAGTTAAGAGGCAGAGCCAATGAGACCCCACTAGGGTTTGTGAAAGAAGGTCAAAGAAGAACAGGAAAGAAAAACATCCTGGAATTTATAGAGCATCTAATGTCACAGAGGCCAAGAAAGGTGAGCAGTGGAAAGATGACACAGGCTTTAGCCATTTATCAGCAGGAACTTGGCCAGAGCATCTCATGAAGGGGGTGGGGGAGCCTGAGTGCAGCAGGTGGAAGAATGGGTGGAAAGGGACCATGAGTGCAGATTATGCTTTTGGAGAGCTTGACTGTGAAGGGAAAGGACTTTTTGTTGGATTGATTTGTTTTGTTTTGAAAGACTGGAGAATACAGCATATTTTTATGAGAGAAAAGTGTCAATAGAGGTTGAATACAGATCCTGGAGAGGAGGGATAGCCAAGGGAGCAAAGTTCTAGAGCAGTTTTCCTCAACCAAGAGCAGTCAATGTCTGGAGACATTTGGGGTTGTCACATCCAGGTTGGGGAGCTGATACCAGCTTCTAGTTCATAGAGGCCAGGGATGCTGCTCAACATCCCACAATGTACAGGACAATCCCCCATAAAACAAAGAATTATCTGGCCCAAGTCTCAATAGTGTCAAAGTTGAGAAACCCTATTTTTTTTTATTTGTTTGTTTGTTTATTTATTTATTTATGGCTGCGTTGGGTCTTTGTTGCTGCTCACGGGCTTTCTCTGGTTGTGGCCAGCGGGGACTACTCTTTGTTGTGGTGTGCGGGCTTCTCATTGCGGTGGCTTCTCTTGTTGCAGAGCATGGGCTCTAGGCGTGAGGGCTTCAGTAGTTGTGGCTCACAGGCTTAGTTGCTCTGTGGCATGGGGGATCTTCCAGGACCAGGGCTCGAACCCATGTCGCCTGAGCTGGCAGTCAGGTTCTTAACCACTGCGCCACCAGGGAAGTCCAAGAAACCCTATTCTAAAAGGAGAATAAACATATTAAGAACACAAGCAGGGGCTTCCCTGGTGGTGCAGTGGTTGAGAGTCCGCCTGCCGATGCAGGGAACATGGGTTCGTGCCCCGGTCCGGGAAGATCCCACATGCCGCAGAGCGACTGGGCCTGTGAGCCATGACCTCTGAGCCTGCGCATCCGGAGCCTGTGCTCCACAACGGGAGAGGCCACAACAGTGAGAGGCCCGCATACAGCAAAAAAACAAACAAACAAACAAAAAAAAACACAAGCAGTAGGACAAGCTGCCATCTGATATCATCAAATAAATATTTATTGAATAAATAAATGAATTAAAATTCCATCTGGAAGCCCTATAACTTAAACAGGGCATGAAGAATTTGAATACTATATATCTCTGTGGACTCAGAGGTAAGATACAGGCTCATACTCTAAGTTTTGAGTAAAATGATGCTGCCTAGAGAACCAAGGAAGTCTTAGAAGATGGGCATGGCAGAAGGACATTGACATTTATTGTCTGCTGTATGCCAAGCACTGTATATAGTTTTATGACTTAATATTTACTACACTCCAGTGAGTGAGGTAATAACTCCATTAACTAAGGAAGAAACAGACTCACAAAGATCAAGTTAACTTGTCCAAGGTCACCACTCTAGTAAAAAAGGGTACCAAGATTTAAACCCAGTTCTATCTCACTCTAAAGTCCCAGTTCTCTCCACCACGCTATGCTGTCTTCATGCTATAACCAGATCAAGTGACATCTTAGCCTTCAAGGATGAGCAGGACTTCAACAAAGAGAGGAGAAGAGAAGAATAGGGGCATTCCAGGTGTTGTGGAGCATGTGTAAAGGGCCTGTGGTGTGAAACAGCCTAGATGGTGAGGCCATGTGACTGAACTAAATGGAACACAACCAGGGAAAGGGTGAAAACTGGCACAAGGGGTAGATGAGTAGTGTGGCCACCACACAGCTAAGTCATTTCCAGAAGTAAGCAGTTCTTTTTTTTTTTTTTTTTTTTTTTTTTTTTTGCGGTACACGGGCCTCTCCCTGTTGTGGCCTCTCCTGTTCAGGAGCACAGGCTCCAGACGCGCAGGCTCAGCGGCCATGGCTCACGGGCCCAGCCGCTCCGCGGCACATGGGATCTTCCCGGACCGGGGCACGAACCCGTGTCCCCTGCATCGGCAGGAGGACTCTCAACCACTGCGCCACCAGGGAAGCCCAGCAGTTCTTAATTTTAGTCTTTCCTGATGCTATTCAACCAGCTAGAGACTCCTCATTCTCTGTTTTACATGGTTTTCCTTTTTCCCAGTACTAAATTTTCCTTATTCCAAGCACAGAGGTATCTATATATTGGTTTAGTGTTTAGTGAATCTTTTCATTTTCTATGACAGCAAAAATGAACTATGCAACTTACAAATCCCTTGACTAGACACTCATTTTACAAGGAAAAATGATTTATAGATTAACTGGGGGAATTTTAGCACCTGTTAAACAGCAGTAGGTACACAATTGCCCAGAACGTAAAACCAAGGCTGTCAGGGAGCACCTCCATCTTGTTAACTGTAATGCCAGATAAATGTCATCCTCTGCTCAGGCTTTTTAATAGTTTCTTAAAAAATAAAAATAAGTACTCAGTTGTACTTCCTAAGGCATTTCCTGTTTACAGGGTGTGTGTTCTAGCAGCTGTGTTAGAAAGTGTGACCTAAGGGCTTTTGGATCAAATTATCCTTTGAAGCTACTAGATGCCAAGCTAGGGGATTACTCCCACCCAGGCCAGAGCCTGGTCTACTGGCCCCGATCCTGGCAGTGCTGGGTTCCTGGCTCCTACAGTCATATAGTCCTGTAATGATGGCAAGGGGATGAAGGGTGCATGGAGGTCTGGAGTTTACTCTGTCTTCATGGAATGTATCATTTAATTGGAAAGGCAGGAAAAAAATGATATTCACAAAGTATTTTTCAGAGATTCCTGTGTTTCCCAGTCACAGAGAAGAGGTTTTGAGGCACAGGTCACTGCTGGTCCTCTAAACTCTCCCTCTCTCACTCACCCCCAATGTGTTTCCCTGCTCTGGAAAAGGGCAAAAGGGCAGTTTTTGTCCCAGGCTGCTGAACACATGCCCAATTATTCTCTGGGACAATGAGTCCACTGGTGATAGGTAAATGTACATGCTTACAAAAAGAAAAAAAAATCCCTCTTTAAATAGTCGATTTAAACATATTTTTTACTTTTAGGCCACTAATTCACTAATTACCATTTCAGTAAAAAATACCTAGCCAGCCTGAAAGAAGTGAATCTCATTTCACACAGAAAGAGGTGAATTCATAAAGATGTTCATTGCAGCATTATTTACAATTGCAAAAACCTGAAAACACCCTAAATCTATAATCACAGAATAGGTTTAAATAAACGTATGATATATTCACAGTGAGATATTATACAACTATTAATAATTATACTTAAGAGTGCTCATGAGCTTCCCTGGTGGTGCAGTGGTTGAGAGCCCTCCTGCCGATGCAGGGGACACGGGTTCGTGCCCCGGTCCGGGAAGATCCCACATGCCGCGGAGCGGCTGGGCCCGTGAGCCATGGCTGCTGAGCCTGCGCATCCAGAGCCTGTGCTCCGCAACGGGAGAGGCCACAACAGTGAAAGGCCCGCGTACCGCGAAAAAAAAAAAAAAGAGTGTTCATAACATAAGAAAATGCTTATATAATAATGTTGAATAAGCAATTGTTTACACAACTGGTATCTTAACTGAGAAAAACATGTATAGAGAAAGGATCGGGAAGCTTGGTCCAGTGCTTTGGATCCACTTCCATCCGTTCCTTTTTTTAAAATTTTTTTGATTTTTATTTATTTATTCATTGGCCTCACGGCATGCGGGATCTTAGTTCCCCAACCAGGGATCAAATCCATACCCCTGCACTGAAAGCACGGAGTCTTAACTACTGGACCTCCAGGGACGTTCCCACTTCCATCAGTTCTTATAGTTGCTTGTTCAGACCCCAGCAGTCAAAGTGGTGAAGCAGATGGAGAGAAAGTATACTTTTCAGGAAGCCATCAACATGCAGGAGATAAACTCAGAGTAGTTGACTTCTTAGCCACGTGGTGTGGGCCTTGCAAACTAATCAAGCTTTCCTTTCATTCCCTCTGTAAAAAGTATTCCAATGCCGTGTCCCTTGAACTTGACATAGATGTGGATGACTGTCAGATGTCGCTTCAGAGTGTGAAGTCAAATGCATGCCCACCTTCCAGTTGTTTAAAAGGGACAAAAGGTGGGTGAATTTTCTGGAGCTAATAAGGAAAAACTTGACGCCACCATTAATGAATTAATCTAATCCTGTTGTCTAAAAATATAACCAGCCATTGGCTGCTTACAACTTGTAAGGTTTTTATTTACAAAATAGAAAGATCAGAAGGATGAATAACAAGATGCACTATGGATTGATTTTACTATGAAAAAAGGGTAAATCTTTCCAACACGGGAAACTCTTAAAGATAAAAGGAGCCTCAAAGAGGGGGGGAGAGAGGAATAGGGTCTCTCCTACTGTCTCTACATCCTCCTAATGCCTTTAGAGCGACTCATTTATAAATAGGGAATAATTTATAACTGACTAGTGTGACTGGTGACCAGAATGCCATTATTTAGTAAGAATAGAAACAGTAGCAGCTATTATAACCAAAACAAACAAACAAAAAATTTTTTTGAGAATCTTATTTGGTTAAAGTACTCCAACTGCTGGCCATAAAATTCTCACCACAAGAGTCTGCAGTTTTCCACTGCAAAACTAGAAATTTAAGTACCTTTCATCATTATTTTCACACTCTGTACTATATTTTCTTACCAATATTAGGAACTGTGGATGTTAAACAACGAGCTGGCTTCTCTGACAGCATGGAGCTGAAGGAAGGGGAAGGAAGTGATAACTCTCCAGTTATTCCACAGTGCTTTCATCAGTTGGACAGGATGGATACCACCACTGTCCTTGGTTTAATTGTGCCTTTCAAGTTTGGACACCTGCTTTCCTTAACTATCCCAGCTCCAGGGGAGGACTAACAGTAAGCAACTTAGTTTTTTAGGTATTGAAAAAATATGTCACATCAAATAATAGATTGCTATCTAAATCTACTTTAAAACTGCCTTATATGTCTTGAAATTTTCTTGACAAAAAGAAAAAGGGAGGGCTTCCCTGGTGACGCAGTGGTTGAGAGTCCACCTGCCGATGCAGGGGACACAGGTTCGTGCCCCGGTCTGGGAGGATCCCACATGCCGCAGAGCGGCTGGGCCCGTGAGCCATGGCTGCTGAGCGTGCGCTCCACAATGGGAGAGGCCACAACAGTGAGAGGCCCACGTACAGCAGAAAGAAAAAAAAAAAGGGACACTGAGATTGTGTGCTCTATGAAATAGTTAAACCATAAAATCAGCAAGGCCAGTGATTAAGGGGATTAAATTGATACAGATGATGGGCATAAATCAGAAGCGTGTTGTCAAAGATTTGTAGTTACTAAACCTGTTTATCCTCGTTCCAATAGGAAAAAAAAAAGCAATCATAGGGTTTTTAATGGAGATCTGGGCCATTAGGCCATTATGTAATTTTTATCTTTTCTTGCTCCCTTGCCAGAAGACTCAATAATATCCCCTGTAGTAAATAGATTTCCTCTGCCTCTAACAAGCTGTGTGGTGCAATCCTGGGTCAGCTACTTACCTCTTGAGACTCAGTTTCCTCATTTGGAAAGGAGGGAATTTGTTCTTATAGGTCTGACATTCTGTTTCTCTAAAACAAAATGTTTAGATAGTTCTAGGACATTCATTCTAAGACACATTTAATTTAAGACACATCATCATTTTGTGTTTCACTAAGAAAAAAAAATCTTGCCAGCTAAACACTGACACAATGCCTTAACCATAACCCTATGACCAGGAATCTGTCACACCAGGCTCTCATGACTTTGAAATATGGAACAATTCTCCCTGCCTTCAATTGTATTGCTTGGCTTATTCTAAGCAATTCTTTTGTGTATATACCAGTAACAAAACATAACACAATTTTATTTGCTTGTGGGTATTTTTTCTTTCATGGGTCCCATAAAACACTTGGTTCTTGTTTTTTGCAATAACATATGGAATTGTGGTAATTTCTCCAATGATAAATATCTGCTTCACTAATGTCAGATTCATGTCCCACTATTTTCATGCCTTCTGCAAATACAATCACTTTTCGTTTCAATGTCAAATGAAAGTGTAATTTTTTGTAATTTAAACGGCAACCAACTCAACATGTTATTACCAACAGTGTACTTAACTGAAGTACTGACAACATGAACAGCTATAAGTAAGTTTGAGCCTGGGCAGATCATGACAACTACATCATGGCTACAGCCTGGCTGACATCAGTGTAAGAAGTATCCCAATTGATTTCAGAGATATTAAAAAATTGGGAGGAGGGCGGGAAAAGTGTGTTTCAGAACTGATGAATTGAGATATGTCCTGTTCACCCCGGTGATGGGGATCTGGAACAGAGTAAATGTTCAATAAATATTGTTTGGTTGTTGAAAGATTGGAATGAAAGGAGGAATGAACAAACAAGTATCTAATTGGGAAAGCTGCAAAGGCACCTCACTTACTGCCTTCTTTCAGATTGTTTTTTATTTGGCGGCAAACTACCACCAATGTATTATTCTCTGTACTTAAAATATATTTGCTTGAAATACATCATTAAAAGAGCTATATACTGGGCTTCCCTGGTGGCGCAATGGTTGAGAATCTGCCTGCCAAGTCAGGGGACATGGGTTCGAGCCCTGGTTCAGGAAGATCCCACATGCCACAGGGCAGCTAAGCCCATGTGCCACAACTACTGAGCCTGTGCTCTAGAGCCCGCGAGCCACAACTACTGAGCCTATGTGCTGCAACTACTGAAGCCCATGCACCTAGATCCCATGCTCCACAACAAAAGAAGCCACTGCAACGAGAAGCTTGCACACCGCGACAAAGTAGCCCCCGCTCGCCGCAACTAGAGAAAGCCCACACGCAGCAACGAAGACCCAACGCTGCCAAAAATAAATAAATAAAATAAATTTTTTTTTAAGTTATATACTATCCTTAAGGAGTTGAAACCTTGTTACCATGTTAGATAAACAAAAACTTCAATATCAAACCAAATATGATAATTTATAGTAATTTTTGCTCTGAATCACCAGAGCTGGCTGGTATTATGAATCTCCCAACCTTCACCTAGGACTTGGAATCTGGTTCACATTCCTTTTTTTTCCCCTACTACCTCTTACATCTCTATCAAACTGTGAAACTCTAATGTTCACGTGGAAGACTCGTGTCACGTGATCTTACATGCCCTTGACTCCTCAATACCAGTGACCTTGCCTTCCTATCCTCACCAGCAGCCACCTCCCAGCCCTCTTCTTCCTGATCCGTGTATTTCAACCATTCTATAACATTCTACCTATTCTATTCAATCTGTCATTCCTCTCAACAGCTCTTTCACCCTTTGTTTTTCCCAAACCCTCAAGATCTTCACTTTCAGCAAATCGTCTTACTTTCCATCCTATGAGAAAATTAAAAGCCATCAGGATGGAACTCCCTGAGCTCCCTCCCCAGAACCTAAAAACTAAAAACACTTATTCTACCCTTTCCTCCTTCTCTCCTCTTTCAGGGTGACTTCTTCTCCAGTTCAAGGCTAATCCCTCCATCTGGTCTCTGCCTCCCCCTCAGGAAACTCTTACTCTGTTAATCATCACTTTCATCTCATTTATTCTAAGCTTCTCCTTCACTTGATCTTTCCTGACAGCATATAAATATTTTCATCTCTTCTTTCTTAAAAAACAACTTTTACTCGTCCACACACTCCTCCTCTCTCCTAGCTCTAGCTTTTTCTCTTTCCTTCAAAGCCAAGTTTGTAAAGTCTACCTATTATTATTGTCTGCACTTTCATCTCCTAGTCACTTGAAAGTCTACTGCAATCTGCAATCTGGGAAACATCCTTCCTATACCAATAAAATTGTTCTCTAAGCTTACCAGTGACTGCCATGTGGTCAACGGTATCTCACCTTACCTCTCTGCAGACATTAATACTATGGAATCTCCTTCCTTGACATTTCTTCCCCTTTGGTTTTTATGACACCATTCTCTCCTCCTTTTTCATATTTTCTCTGTTTTATTCTTTGACCAGACAGAAGAAGTCTCTGTCTTCAGCCTTTTGCTCTTCCAATCTACTGACGAAATCTCTTCGGTGGTCTTCTATCAAATACACTGCTTCAGCTTCCACATATGACCCTCAGCCCCAAATCTGTCCCAAATGTGTTCAACTCAAACTTCTCTCCACATTGATGATAACAGGTCTCAATTAAGCTCATCATCTTCTCCCATAAACCCGTTTCTCCTCCTGCCTCAGTGATGAGCGTCACCATCCCCACAGTTGTCAAGCCAGAAGTGGGGCCATCCCCTTGGACTAGTCCCTCCATCATCTGCACTTCTGATCAGTTACTTAGGCTTCTAGAGTCTGCGTCCTAGCATCTGTTGATCCATTTCCAATGCATCTACTTTAATGAGGCCTTTGTCATCTGTCACTTGCATCATTATAGTGGTCTGCTAATTGCTTGTTCTCCAATCTACCTGCCACACGACTGCCAGAATAATCTTCCGAAAATGCAAATCAGATCACATTATTTCCCTGCTTAAATTACTTAGATGGCTCCCCAGGAGCTTTCAAGACAAAATTAAAACACCTTAACAACTAATCCTTCTGGATGTGCCCCTGCCTACATCTCTGGCCCTTATTCAGCTAAATACCCTAACACTTTCTTTTTTCTGATCACACTTAACTATATGCACAGGATGTTTCATGTCCCTGAGCCTCCTCCTCAGATGCTCTCCTATGCTCTCCTCTTTGGTCCAGCTAACTAACTGCTGAACATCCTTCTTGAATATCTCTTCTTCTACTAAGCCTTCCTTAACTCCCTGATTAGCTGCTGCTCCTCTGTTCTGCAAGACATCCTGTGCACACCTCTATCGCGTCTATTGTCATTGCTGGTTTATATATAAGTCTTGTCCCAGAATTTATGCTCCAAGAAAGTAAGGACCATGTGTTACTTGGCTTAGGCTGTTATAAATATTAGAATGAATGAATGAACAAATGAATCACTGAGCCTTCAAGTCTAAAAATAAGTGAATAAAAAGTTGTTTTACAGTATGGAGATTCCTCAAAAAACTAAAAGTAGAGCTGCCATATGATCCAGCAATCCCGCTCCTGGGCATATATCCAAACAAAACTATAATTCTAAAAGATACATGCACCCCTATGTTCATAGCAGCACTATTCACAATAACCAAAACATGGAAACAACTTAAATGTCCATTGACAGATGAATAGATAAAGAAGATGTGGTACATATAGACAGTAAAGTACTACTCAGCCATAAAAAAGAATGAAATAATGCCATTTGCAGCAACATGGATGGACCTAGAGATTACCATACTAAATGAAGTAAGTCAGAAAGACAAAGACAAAGAGAAAGACAAAGACTTGTGGTTGCCAAAAGGGAGGTAGGTGGGAGAGGGATGGAGTGGGAGTTTGGGGTTAGCAGATGCAAACTATTATATGTGGAATGGATAAACAACAAGGTCCCACTATATAGCACAGAGAACTATATTCAATATTCTATGATAAACCATATGGAAAAGAATATTTTAAAAAAGAAAGTATATGTTTGTATAACTGAATCACTTTGCTGTACAGCAGAAATTAACATGACATTGTAAATCAACTATATTTCAATTTTAAAAAGTTGTTTTATACTCAAGACAGAGAAGAAATTGTGGATAAACTAAGTAGTGATAACAGTGAAAGAAGTATGAAAAAAGCACTTCATGAAATTAGATATCTTTGTTTACTTGCATCTTTCTCTAAGTGGTATTATTCTCTTAAATAAGTATATTAATAGTTATTATTACTATTTTGGTGTCTTGCTGATATTCTAATTTTTAATTGGAAAAAAAAAACCCAATTCATTGGAATATATCTTAAGCTGAACTCCCAAGGGAAATTCAAGTGGAGCCTAAGTATTTGAAACTCAGATCCAGGCACCACAGTATACCTTAGGCAGTTTGGGTTTTCTCAACCAACACTTTCACTTGGCATTTAAATTTCTCCAAGATTTTATACCAATCCATCTTTCACCATTCTTCTGTACTCATCTTATATTCCAGTCAAAGTGAACTTCCAAACATTCCCTGAAAATGCCCTACTTTTCTCCAGTGCTTTATTCCCTCTCTCTGTGCCTTTATTCCCTCCACCAAGAATCTCTGCTCCATTTCCAACTATTAAATATTAAGTGCAACTTCATACATAAACACTTCTCTGATTTTTTTCTGGAGAGATTAATTCTCCTCTTTTAGGCCTCTCATAACATTTTGTACCTCTTACCATATCCAGTCTTATTTTTTTAACTTTTGTGTAGCAATAATTACTATACAGTTTCATATTTCATTTTATATTGAAGTTTTTGTTTATCCAACATTTTTCAACCCCTTAAAGACAGAGTATAACTCTCTTAATGATATATTTCAAGCAAATATATTTTAAGTACAGAGAAAAATATAATGTTCTAACCACATTGATACACCTTAGTTCTAAATCACGCATTTTAACTGGTATATACTGTTCTATTGCATAAATATTTCACAATCTATTTATCTATTCTCTTACTTCCAATTTGTTGCAATTTTGAAGTGATCAACATTTGGACATGATCTCTTGTGCATGTGTAAAAGAGTTTTCGTAGGATACCTTCCTGTGAATCACATTCTTATGAATGGAGAATTAGTTTTTATGCATCTTCAACTTTACCCGTTCCTGCCCTCACCACCCTGCAGTGCAGGCATTCTTTTGGGCACTGGAGATTATGCCTGTGAACAAAAAGAAGTCCCTGTCCTCATGGAACTTACATTCTGGGTAGGGGCAGAAGGTACAAATAGTAAGCTGTATGCATACAAACTCCCACATCCTCACCAACACTCAGACAATTTTTCTTAATTTTACTAATCTGATAGGTATAAAGTGATGCCTGATTGTTTTAATAGATCTCCGATTACTAATACACTTGACCTTTTTTTTCTTATGTTTATTCACTAGTTTTAGTTTTCCTTTTTGTGAAGCATCTGTTCATATCTCTTGCCCTTTTTTCCCCTGTTGGTTGCCTTATTCTTAATAATTTATGGGGTATATTGTTCATAATGTTAATTTGGTGGGGGTCTATGCATTTGGATTATGCTAGCTGCTGGCTTGACTTCTCACTTTGAGTCTTCTTGTTATAAAGAAGTTTCAGTTTTAATATAATGAAATGTATCAGTCTGTACCTTTATGATTTGTGCTTTTTGTATCTTATTTTAAAAACAATGTCCTTTCCCAAGGTCATAAAAATATGCTTCCACATTTTCTTCTTAAAATTTTAAAGTTTGACTTTGACATTTAGAATTCTAATCCACCTAGAATTAATTTTTGTTCATGGTCTGAGGTAACTGTGTAATTTTATTTTATTTTTCTATGTAGAAACCAATTATCTTAGCCCCAATGCCTTGACTGATTTGTAACACCACACATTGGCCATAGAGTAAGTTTCCATGTGTGTTTGGGACAGTTTCTGGGCTCTCCATTCTGTTTCATTGGTTATTTGCCTATTCCCTGGTCAACCTCACACTATCTTCATTGTTATTGATTTAAACTGACTTGATATATAGCAGCACAAATTCTCCCAATCTTGTTTTTCTTTGAAAATATGTTGTCTATATATGGTATTCTGAATGCTCTACCTTTTGAATTTAGGTTGAGCTTATCAACTGCCACTCAATAAATAAATAAATAAATAAATAAATAAATAAATAAATAAATAAAGCAAAACAACAGAACACTTGGAGATTTTGATTGGAATTGCACTGAACTTAAATTACCTTGCGAAGAATTGACATCTTTATTGAGTCTTCCTTTCACAAAATACAGTACCTCTCAGTAGTTGTTTAGGTATTATTTTATGTGTTCTAATATGGTTATATAACTATTTCCACAACTGTGTTACACATCTTTGGTTATATTCTTTTGTTTTTTCCTAATTTTTTGCTGCTAGGAAACATCATCATTGTTTTTATTATTATGGCTTCTAATTATTTGTTTCTCTTATATAAGAATACAACTGATTTTTGCATTTTGATTTTGTATCTATGGGTTTTGCCAAACTCTTTATTTTAATAGTTTGTAGATTGTCTTGAATTTTTTTATATAATCACATTAATTGTGAATAACAGTTTGTTTCTTCCTTTCAAATTCTTATACATTTAATTTCTTTTGATCTCATGGTTGCTTGCTGGGCCCTTCAGTACTCAATTTAATAGAAGTAGTGATGATAAGCATCATTGTCTTATTCTTGACTTTAAAAGAAATGCTTCTAGAAAATTAATCATTAAGTATATTAAATGTGTTATTTGCTGTAAATTTTGGGTGGACACCCTTTATCAAGTTAAGGAAGGTCCTTCTATAATGCATTTCCTAAGAATTTTTACCATGAATTAAATTTTATCAGATATTTTCTCTGCAGACATTGGGATAATTATTTTTTCTCCTTTCAAATAGTAATGTAGTAATATATAAATATAATGAATTATATTGATAAATTTTCTAATGTTCTAGTATTGAATTCTGGGATAAACCCTAACAGATCATGAATCTTAATTCTAATTCATTGCTGGATTTAATTTTTTACTATTTTGTTTAGTATTTTTACTTCTGTATTTATGAGGGATTGGTCTATAATTTCTTTTCCTATCTATCCTTGCCTGGTTTTGATATCAAAATTCTGTCAACTTCATAAAATGATTTGTAGTCATTCTTTCCTTTTGTTGTTGTTCTCTGAAATAGATTGTGCAAGATTATGGTTCTCTTTTTCTTAACTGATTGTCAGAATTTGCCTGCAAACTCCTCTGGCCATCGTGTATTTTATTTTGTTTCTGTAGGTAGATTTTAAACTACCAGTTCAACTTTTTTTTAATTAATTTTTTTAATGAAGTGTAGTTGATGTACAATATTTTATAAGTTACAGGTGTACAACACAGCGATTCACAATTTTTAAAGGTTATACTCCACTTATAGTTGTTATAAAATATTGGCTATATTCCTCGTGTTGTACAATATATCCTTGTAGCTTATTTTATTTTATTTATTTATTTAGTTGCTCTGGGTCTTAGTTGCAACAGACGGGCTCCTTTGTTGTGGCAGGCGGACTCTTTAGTTGCGGCTCGCTGGCTCCTTAGTTGTGGCATGCAAACTCTTAGTTGTGGCATGCATGTATGATCTAGCTCCCTGACGAGGGATTGAACCCGGCCCCCTACCTTAGGAGTGTGGAGTCTTAACCACTGCACCACCAGGGAAGCCCCGACACTGCATTTTCTTTATCCATGCATCTGTTGATGGACACTTAGATTGCTTTCATACCTTGGCAATTGTAAATAATGCTTCTATGAACATTGGGGTGCACGTAGCTTTTTGAATTAGTGTTTTTGTTTTTTCCAGATATATATACCCAGGAGTGGAATTTCTGGGTCATATGGAAGTTCTATTTTTAGTTTTTCAGTTTTTTGAGAAAACTCCAAACCTCCTGTACCAATTTACATTCTGACCAATAGTATAAAAGGGTTCCCTTTTCTCCACATCCTCACCAACATTTGTTATTTGTGTTTTTGTTTTGTTTTGTTATTTTTGGCTACATTGGGTCTTCATTGCTGCATGCAGGCTTTCTCTAGTTTTGATGAGAGGGGGCTACTCTTGGTTGCAATGCATGGGCTTCTCATTGCGGGGGTTTCTCTTGTTGTGGAGTACGGGCTATAGGCACATGGGCTTCAGTAGTTTTGGCACGCGGGCTCTAGGGTGCAGGCTCAGCAGTTGTGGCTCATGGGCCTAGTTGCTCCGCGGCATATGGGATCTTCCTGGACCAGGGCTCGAACCCCTGTCGCCTGCATTGGCAGGCAGGTTCTTAACCACTGCACCACCAGGGAAGCCCATATGTGTTCTTTATGATGAGAGCTCTTCTGATAGGTGTATGGTGATATCTCATTGTGATTCTGATTTGCATTTCCCTGAAGATTAGTGATGCTGAGCATCTTTTCATGTGCCTGTTGGGCATCTGCATTTCCTCTTTGGAAAAATATCTATTCTGTTCTTCTGCCCATTTTTTAAATTAGGTAGTTTGTTTTTTTGATGTTGAGTTGTATGAGCTCTTTATATTTGTTGAATATTAATCCCTTATCATTCATATCATTTGCAAATATTTTCTCCCATTCAGTAGGTTGTCTTTTTGTCTTGTCAATGGTTTCCTTTGCTGTGCAAAAGCTTTTAAATTTAATTAGGTCCCATTTGTTTATTTTTGCTTTTATTTCCTTTGCTTTAGGAGACAGATCCAAAAACATATTGCTGCATTTATGCCAAAAAGTGTTCTGCCTGTGTTTTCCTCTAGAAGGTTTATGGTTTCTGGTCTTACATTTAGATCTTTAATCCATTTTGAGTTTATTTTCGTGTATGATGTTAGAGAATGTTCTAATTTCTTTCTTTTACATGTAACTGTGCAGTTTTCCCAACACCACTTATTGAAGAGACTGTCTTTTCTCCACTGTATATTCTTGCCCCCTTTGTTATAGATTAATTGACTATAAGTTTATGGGTTTATATCTGGGCTCTCTGTTCTGTTGCATTGATCTATTTGTCCATTTTTGTGCTGGTACCATATTGTTTTGATTACTGTAGCTTTGTAGTATAGTCTGAAGTCAGGGAGCATGGGTCCTCCAGCTCTGTTCTTCTTTCTCAAGACTGTTTTGGCTCGTCAGAGTCTTTTGTGTTTCCATACAAATTTTAAAATTATTTGTTCTAGTTCTGTGAAAAATGGCATTGGCATTTGTATAGGGATTGCATTGAATCTGTAGGTGGCCTTGGGTAGTATGGTCATTTTAACAATATTAATTCTTCCAATCCAAGAACAAGGTATATCTTTCCATCTCTTTGTGTCATCTTCAATTTCCTTCATCAGTGTCTCATAGTTTTCTGAATACAGGTCTTTTACCTCCTTAGGTAGGTTTATTTCTAGGTATTTTATTCTTTTTGATGTCATGGTAAATGGGATTGTTTCCTTAATTTCTCATTCTGATACTTCATTTTAGTGTATAGAAATGCAAGAGATTTCTATATATTAATTTTGTACCCTGCAGCTTTACCAAATTCATTGATGAGCTTTAGTAGTTTTCTGGTGGTGTCTTTAGGATTTTTCTGTGTGTAGTATCATGGCACCTGCAAACAGTTACAGATTTATTTCTTCCTTTCCAATTTGGATTCCTTTATTTCTTTTTCTTGCTGCGGCTAGGATTTCCAATACTATGTTGAGTAAAAGTGGCAAGAGTGGGGCTTCCCTGGTGGCGCAGTGGTTGAGAGTCTGCCTGCCGATGCATGGAACGCGGGTTCGTGCCCCAGTCTGGGAGGATCCCACATGCCGCAGAGCGGCTGGGCCTGTGAGCCATGGCCGCTGAGCCTGCGCGTCCGGAGCCTGTGCTCCGCAATGGGAGAGGCCACAACAGTGAGAGGCCCGCGTACCGCAAAAAAAAAAAAAAAAAAAAAAAAAAGTGGCAAGAGTGGGCATCCTTTTCTTGTCCCTGACCTTAGAGGAAATGCTTTCAGCTTTTCACTGTTGAGTATGATGTTAGCTGTGGGTTTGTCATACATGGCCTTTATGATGTTGAGGCATGTTCCCTTATACCTACTTTCTGGAGAGTTTTTATCAAAAATGAATGTTGAATTTTGTCAAAAGCTTTTCCTACATCTATTGAGATAATCATATGGTTTTGTTTTGTTTTTTTTTGCGGTACGCGGGCTTCTCACTGCTGTGGCCTCTCCCGTTGCGGAGCACAGGCTCCGGACGCACAGGCTCAGCGGCCATGGCTCACGGGCCCAGCCACTCCGCAGCATGTGGGATCTTCCCGGACCGGGGCACGAACCCGCGTCCCCTGCATCGGCAGGTGGACTCGCAACCACTGCGCCACCAGGGAAGCCCAATCATATGGTTTTTATTCTTCAGTTTGTTAATGTGGTGTATCACATTGACTGATTTGTGGATATTGAAAAATACTTGCATCACTGGGATAAATCCCGCTTGATCATGTTCTATGATCCTTTTAATGTATTGTTGGATTCAGTTTGCCAGTATTTTGTCGAGGATTTTTGCATCTATGTTCATCAGTGATATTGACCTATAATTTTCTTTTTTTGTGATATCTTTGTCTGATTTTGCTATCAGGGTGATAGTGGCCTCATAGAAGGAATTCAGAAGTGTTCCTTCCTCTGCAATTTTTCGGAATAGTTGCAGAAAGATAGGTGTTAACTCTTCTCTGAATGTTTGGTAGAATTCATCTGTGAATCTATATGGTCCTGAATTTTTGTTTGTTGGAAACTTTTAAATTATTGATCCAGTCTCATTACTGGTAATTGGTCTGTTCATATTTCCATTTCTTCCTGGTTCAGTATTGGGAGATTACACCTTTCTAAGAATTTGTCCATTTCTGCTAGGTTGTCCATTTTATTTAGTTGCTTGTAGTAGTCTCTTATGATCCTTTGTATTTCTGTGGTGTCGGTTGTAATTTTGCCTCCTTCATTTCTGATTTTATTGATTTGGGCCCTCTCTTTTTTTTCTTGATGAGTTTGGCTAAAGGTTTATCAATTTTGTTTATTTTTTCAAAGAACCAGCTTTTAGTTTCATTGATCTTTTCTATTGTTTTCTTCATCTCTATTTCATTTATTTCTGCTCTCATCTTTATGACTTATTTCCTTCTACTAACTTTTGGGTTTCTTTTTTCTTCTTTCTCTAGTTCCTTTAGGTGTAAGGTTAGGTTATTTATTTGAGATTTGTCTTGTTTCCTGAGGTAAGCTTATACCGCTATAAACTTCCATTTTAGAACTGCTTTTGTTGTGTCCCATGGGTTTTGGATAGTTGTGTTTTCATTTTCATTTGTAAACTACCAATTCAACTTTAAAAAAAATAGCTATAGCTGTCTAATTAGATTTTCTTTTTCTTCTTGAGTCAGTTTTTGTAAGTTCCTTTTTCTAGGGAGCTGGCCATTTCATATAAGTTTTCAAATTTAGTTGCATGAAGTTTATAAAATTCTCTTATTTTTTAAAAATTCTATATATATGTAGTGATTTTCTCTATATATGTAGTGATTTTCTTTTTTAATCTGTGAATTTATTAGCCTTTTCAAACCACCAGCTTTTTGTTTTCTTGATCATTTCTACGGAAACTTTGTTTTCTGTTTAATTAATTTCTTCTCTACAGTAGTTCTTTTCATCTTTATTCTTTGTGTGTATTCTGTTGTCCCTTTTTCCAGTGTCCTGAGTTGGACACATGGCTCATTAATTTCTACTTTTTCTTCTTTTCTAAATAAACATTTTAAAGCTTTTGTGAATTTCTCTGCAGTTCTTACTGTATCACATAAGTTTTGAAATATATTTTATTATTTAGCTCTCTATACTATTTGATTTTAGTTATGATTTTTTTCCTTTGGCCTACTCAGTTATGATTTATTCCCAATGTTTTTTAGAAGAATCTTTAGATTTCCTAATTCAAGGAAATAAGTAAATTTTTTTAAAAGTAAGTTTTAAAGTTAAGTTTTGTTTTATTTTATAGATCAGAGAATGTGGTCTATATGATTACTGATTTGTTGTTGTCTGGGCTAAGATGGTGGCATGGTGCCACCAGAGACCTAGATCCTTCTATCTTTCTGCTCCATCATCCCAATACATTGACTTCCATAATATACCTTTTTAAAATTTCTTACTGTTTCCAGGAAAATGGCTTTCATATAGCAGCTGTTAGGTACAATGATCTCATTTAACATACCATGCTGCATTAGAAGGAATTAACAGCCCAAACTCAATAATCAGGTGATTTGTCATGAGTCAGTCCTCCTTCTATCCTCATCAGCTTCTTTCTCTCAGACAGAGTTCAGAATCCTGTTCTGGAATTGCTCCATCTCATTCCCCGGCTCTGGACCTGAAGAGCTGCCTCCAACGTTAGGCATTTAGAAATATTTGTCAAATTAAAGAATACATAATTAGAAAGGAATGAATATCTCCCAGCATGTTAATCTTGCAAGTCCCAAGCTAGGAATGGATGGCAAATGTCACAAACAGTAATTCGATACACTTACTAAAGAGATTGGAACTAGAACAAGGCAGGCTTACAGTACAAGAAGAAGCATCATGGACTGCACAGTCTTGGGGGAACAATTTCAGGAAAATTAATTTTGAAACAACAACTTTCTGGGAGCCTCTGAAATATATATATTCATGAATTTTCTGGCTGACCTATCACATATAATTTTCCCATTGCT
Source organism: Hyperoodon ampullatus (assembly GCF_949752795.1). NCBI lineage: Eukaryota > Metazoa > Chordata > Mammalia > Artiodactyla > Ziphiidae > Hyperoodon > Hyperoodon ampullatus. The sequence continues at coordinate 99,441,225 of NC_136915.1, forward strand.
CACAACATAAGCAGTGTCTCTCTATTCAAGACAGAAGCAACTCCACACCAAATATTGTCCACAAAGCCAATCTAGATAGTTGAGCCAAAAGCACATGGTTATTGGGGAGTGGGAGACGAAGTTTAGGGCATTGTATTTTGTAGGTGGTGCTTGGCTGTCCTGTAACTGCACCCTTCCACCTTGCTTTGGCCAAGTCAACACAGCTTGGGTGTGGTTGCTCGTAAATATTCCCAAAGAGCAATGACGATTCTTTTGGATTCCTGAACACGCCATCTCCCTGTGGGAGAGCTCTGGGGTGTGTGTCCAGGACTCTCAATGAAGTTTTAATCAAAGCACTGCTTCCTCCCAGTTGTTGCTTTTGGAATGGCCTTGTTCTCTGAGTCCGAGTTTTGACAACAGCACCTCGCTGAATTTTTCCATAGTAGCTCTTGGATTTTTGCCCCATCTCCTCCCATCTGCACACCCCCGTTTCCTCTCTTCTCTGTTTTGGCTCTGTGTGGTTCTTCTCGGTAATGTGGCTGAAGAGTAACGAATCTAAAATACCTAAGCTACAAATGAGTCACCACACTCAACAGCAGAGTTCTGAAGATCAGCGGGTGTGTTGGGAGCTAAATAGCAGAAGAGGTGGCTGCCCAGAGAGAGAGGGAGAGGGAGAAAAACAGAAACAAAATGAACAAGTTGGCTGAGGTGGCTGACAGCAGCTGAGTGGGTGGAGGGGGTAGGGAACTTGGTTGGCTTGCAAAGGTGAGATTGGCACTGTGGCTTGTCACACCCTGGCTGACTCAAGCTAAGTGCAGCCCCCTCTGGACCTGCTAACACTGGACTGTCTAGTAAAATCTGGCTGGATAGGGGCTTCCCTGGTGGCGCAGTGGTTGCGAGTCTGCCTGCCGATGCAGGGGACACGGGTTCGTACTCCAGTCCGGGAAGATCCCACATGCCGCGGAGAGGCTGGGCCCGTGAGCCATGGCCGCTGGGCCTGCGCGTCCGGAGCCTGTGCTCCGCAACGGGAGAGGCCGCAACAGTGAGAGGCCCGCATACCACCAAAAAAAAAAAAAAAAATCTGGCTGGACATGTCATCTGACTGCTGTCCTCTCTGGCTTACAAGTTCTGAGTCCTAGGGCTTGGTACTCTTTGTCCAGGTTGCTGCAAGTCTGCTTAATCAGGGACCCAGTGATATTGCTCCAGGGCCATTCCCTTTCTGGTCATAAGTTATCTGGGTGACAAGAGTCATGACATAATTTAAATTGCTTCTTTGTACTTTTCTGTTTGTTGGGGTTTTTTAGAATGCACCATTTTCCCAAAATCTTATCTTGAAGCATAATAGTAGAGCTGGATGGCCAGCTCAAGGCCAAGGCTCCAGGTTGCACTGGGCGTGAACACTATGGGCAGCTAAGGCTGTGACTCTGCTGAGAGATCCGGGGACATTGCCCCATCAGGATCAGCTTGGCTTAGAATCCACAGGGCATGTGTCCTGGAAGCTTAGAACATGACTCCTACTTTTTCTACTTTTCTAAGTAAAAATGGGAATGGAGTAGGCTGAGCCCTTGGAACATGTCTAATGGTCTGACTTCATGGGGATCTGCCTGGCCAGCCCACAGTCCTTCCCGAAGACTTTTAAACTGTCACAAGGAGCCAGAAGGAAAAGCCACATGTGCAAGGGATAAGGGCTAGGATGCAACTAGGACTGTTAATGTGTCATGGCTGCCAGGAGAATCCTTTGAAGAAAAAAAATATAACCCTGACCATGAGGATGACAGGGTTTGCTCACAAGATGTTTGGAAGTTTGGGGATTACCTTAGAAAGAGAGGAAAACAACGTAAGCTGCTTTGGGTTTTTAAGTCTGCAGCCACTTTCCGCTCCACTTGACCCTGCACTGGGGGCTGGACTCAGCCTTTGGTTTCGTCTCCCGCAGACCCCGCCCCCACCCCACCCTGCAGAAGAGCACAAGCAGATGCCATGACTTGGGAAAAACAAAGATTGATCTTGAGAGGAAGTGGAGGATTTAACGTTAACAAGGCTGGACAGCTAGAAAGAGAACAATTACAGCCCCTGTGAAGAAAGACTAGAACCCAAGACCTGATCAAGGCAAACTTTCTGATCCCTATTAAGTTCCTGAAAAGGGTTGCCTCTGCTCAGTTCAACTCACCCTCAGCTGCACCAACAGGTGAATTACTGAAAATCTTCTTTGGAAATGATTTGTGAAAATCATCTCAGGGAAGTCCATATTCTTGGCCTCAGAAGTCTTCATTTCAAAATGAACAATATCATTTTCCTAAGATGACATAAGCAATTAAGCTTGTTATAAAAATAAAAGTAGAAACAAAAAAGCCAGCCATAGTCCCCACTCTCAGAATGTTAACTTTTTAGTGTGTTTCCTTTCAGTCCTTTCATAGGTATTGGTCTATTCTTTCACACAGTTGTTCTCATTCTGTATATAGAATTTTGTACACTACTTTTTGCTAAACATATCTTTTTCTGGTATCACATGGAAAATATGTAACCATAATTATTAATGGTTGACATATAATCCATAGATTATGTTTTGGACATTATATGTGCTTCCAGTTTTTTAAAACTATGCCTGTATTTAATTAATGTACAAACTTTGGAGATTTTCACATTAGCCCCATCACCTAGCCATGTGGTAAATCATAATAATATCCCAGTTGGTAACCCGAGGGCTTTGGGAGGAATCTATAGGACAGCTAATCAGAGGGAGCTGCCAGTCAGTCTTCTTCAGGGATCTAGCCCCTCTTCAGCTGTAAGACTCATAGATTTCTGGTACAGGAGTCCTGAAGGACATAGAAATTGCTTAAGTCAATGTCACCGGCATCTAGCTGTGTATTTCCTGCCAAATGTGGCCGACAGTTCCATCTCCAGCCCCACATTTTCAAGCATCCTGAAGATAACAGATAATATTTTCAGTGAGTGAAAAGAACAGTAAAATGAAGGACAGGGGCTACACTCGGTGTGACAAGGCTGAGGCTCTCCTTTTAAATCATTTATAAAGCATCTTCTTCGTCCTCTAATTTCCTAGTGGAGCATTTGGATTTCTTGTGGGCTTCCCTGGTTGAGTCGCTTGCTGGAGAGATATGTTTTGAGCTGCAGAACTAGGGCAGCAGAAGCAGAAAGAGCTGGCACCAGTCAGGAGAGGCAGAGTCAGCTATGGGTGTAATTTATCATTCACCAAATAGCTCATAGTTGTATGGTTGTCTTTAAACATTTCATGAAAATGCTCTTTTCTTTCAAAGGCAAGTCCTGCATCATATACAACACAGTTCCTGAGCATAATGGAGGAGAATGTGCTTCATGCCAGGTACTTTTTAGTGATTATTTCATTTAAGAAACTCAACAATCCCGAGTCAAGTGCTCTTTTCCTTATTTCATATATGAGGTCATTAGACCACAGAAAAGAAAAATAAGTCACCTAAGGGGGCATGGCTAATAAATGTTTGAGTCAGAATTAGAACCCAAGGCTGATTTCAAAGCCTGTGGTCTTTGCCCTACATCATGCTGCCTCCCTTGTTTAGCCTGGTTTATCTATTTTTTTATAAATATTTATTTATTGATTGATTTTTCGCTGCATTGGGTCTTCGTTGCTGTGTGCAGGCTTTCTCCAGTTGCGGTGAGCGGGGGCCTCTCTTCGTTGCATGGGTTTCTCATTGCGGTGGCTTCTCTTGTTGCGGAACACGGGCTCTAGGCACGTGGGCTTCAGTAGTTGTGGCTCGCAGGCTCAGCAGTTGTGGCATATGGGCTGTAGAGCACAGGCTCAGCAGTTGTGGCACGCGGGCGTAGTTGCTCCACGGCACGTGGGATCCTCCCAGACCAAGGCTCGAACCCATGTCCCCTGCCTTGGCGGGTTCTTAACCACTGCGCCACCAGGGAAGCCCAGCCTTGCTTATCTATTGATAAACATGCTTGTAATTAAAAATGAGCTAATACTTATTGATTAAAGGTGGGGCTTTCTCTGAGATCCAGAAGTCATTCACAGAATTCTCTTGAGAGACCCTAAGACTAGGGGTCCAACAGTGTATAAGGAGCTCTTTCATGGGGTGGTCTTAGAGACCCCATGGAGGTTCTGACAACAGAAGGCCACAGGGAGCTTCCACCTCCCATTTTCTCCAAGGCCAGTCCTTAGGACATATTACGGAATAGAAACTATTGATTTACTGTGCTCTTTAATACCTGTGTAATAGAATGACTTTATCATAAGAAAAGTGTCTGTTTTCCCACTAGACTTGAATTTTGTGAAGTAGGGGACTATACTTATTTTTTCATTGCTATATTCCCACCCTTAATGCAGTGCTTAGTCAATAATAGATGCTCAATAAAATTTGTTGAATGAATGAATGAAAATAATATCTAATCAAGTGTGGGCCAAAGGTGTAGGCTGGAGTTAAGGATGGCTCATGATCAACTCCCCGAATATAGATGTTTCTCAGGATGTGTAGTCTAAACTGAGGTGGCCCAAATCAGGATTGGTCAGGAAGCCTGTGCAATCTGTTTCCATTTTTTAATATCCGTAATAAACTCTTGGTCACAAGCATGAGGCCATTTGACATGGGAAATGAAGTGTTTCCTTTTTTCCCTTGCCCTTCCATCGTGGACTGAAGTTAAACTTTTTTTCCTTGTCTCCTTGATTCCTCAATCAAGTTGGATTTATGCTAGGCTTACAAAGAGAATCCCTTTTACAGAGAGTGCTTACAGCATCCGGCTTGTTCCCCAAAGGGAAAAGTCAGGGTGAAAGTGTACATTAAGCCCACTTAATTAAGTGTGCATTAATATTAAGCAATTAATATTGTGCTCAAGAAACAAAAAGCAAGAGCATTACAAGTGGTTTTTGTCATAATCCTGTATCTCCCAAATGTGTAAACTTCAGGAAAGTCCAGATCCCCAGTAGGAACCCATCTGCTATATTTCTAGTCTGATACTCTTCTGTTTATATTTGCTCATTTCTCTCACAGAGTGCTAGGAGAGAAAAAGTGATATTTAAAAAATTCATCTGCTTGTATTTATGCAAACACAATCCTCTCCAAGTGTGGGTTGAGCAATATGAGGAAAGCAGATGCAAATGCCTCCAACAGACCTTGATGAAACTGTAATAAAGAGAAGGGAGAAATACATGTATCTACCTTATAAGATCTGAAAAGCAGAAGACAGAAACTGTCCTCTGACCAGCTGCATTTGACAGGGAGAAGTTCTGGGTCTTGAGCTCCAGATTTGGAGGCTTATTTTCATCTGTCAGTGAATCTGTTGGGCTTCTCCTGTATACTAGTCAGTTAGGGAATTATAAAAGCTTAAGATTCCTGGTTAAGGATATAACAGTAAACAATTATAAAAGAACATGTGGAGAAAGGGGAAGAAACATTGGTTGAGCCTCAATTATCCGCTTAACTTTTTGCTGAGTGTTTCACACACAGTATTTCAGTATTTAATTCTGATAGCTATCCTATGATACTGTCATCCTCGTCCTTCAGACCCAGCCTCACGGTGGCTGTATAACTTGTTCAACATCATATAACTTAGGCTGTCTATTTTGAAAATCCATGCTTTTCCCCCTATATCATACATAGGGAGCTTCTAAGGCTTAAAATCCAATGTATATGTGTTCGGAATCTAAATAGCTAACATCAGGGAGTTCCCTGGCAGTCTAGTGGTTAGGACTCGGCGCTTTCACTGCTGGACCTGGGTTCAATCCCTGGTCGGGGAACTAAGATCCCACAAATCGAGTGGCATGGCAAAATAATAAAAAAATAAGATAAACAAATAGCTAACATTGGTTGAGTGTTTATGAGATAGGCAAAAGTTTAAGTTCTTTTTATATGTTAACAGATTTAAACTTTGTAATCACTCTAGGAGGTGGATACCACCCTTATCCCATTTTAAGGATGGAGAACTTGAGTTTACGTACAAATAAAGTTGTCCAAATCACAAGGAAATAGCAGAGCCCAGTCTGGATCCCGAAGCCATGCTTCTAAGCACTGCACCACACTGCCTCTCCTCTGAGGAGCGCTTTTAAACACATTCCAGAATCCCGCCTCCCCTTCAGCCACCCCAAGCCTACATTGATTTAACGGGGACAATTTTCAGGAAACACAGTACAGTAAGTCCTCCATATCTGCAGGTTCCACATTCAGGGATACAACCAACCATGGATGGAAAATATTCAGGAAGAAACCAAACAAACAGGAATTTCCAAAAAGTAAAAATGAGTTTGCAGCCCTGGCAACTGTTTACATAACATTTACATTGTACTGGGTATTAAGAAATCTAGAGATGATTTAAAGTATACAAGAGGAGGTGCATAGGTTTTACGCAAATAGGACACCATTTTATATACGGGACTTGAGCATCCCTAGAGTTTGGTATCCATAGGGGGTCCTGGAACCAATCCCCTGTTGTTATTGAGGAAAGACTGTATTTCAATTCCTCTCAAAATCTCTCTTCTTGCAGCCCACATCCCAGGGTCTTTGCCTGGAGGTGTAATGCCTCAGGCAGGTCAGGACAGTCACTTGCAACAAGCTTGGAAAAACCGAATTGGATATATACTCTTTAGAAGCTCAAGAACCAAGCAGTTTAGAGTTTCCCCCTTAGTATAAAGAGAATACTCTTCTGCTTGCGATAAAGTTTAGCAGGCCTCCCCGTGCAGCCTGATGCTAGAAGGAGACGGAGTGGATGGCCGCACGCCAGGCCTGGGTCCCCCTGTCCCCTCCTCACCCTCCTCTTCAGGTCTCTGCCTGAAGAGAATGAAATAAATTAAAAGAACATCCAGGGCAGGAGAGCTGTTTCCCTTTCCTGTAAATGCCTTTGTTAAGGCACCATGTTTAAGAAGGCATAGCAATGTGGGAAGGGAGCCAGGGGCCTGGTCTCAGAAGCATGAGTACTACCATTTACAGAGAAGCAAGCAGAAGAGAAGAATCTGAAAGACAGAGCCTTAACCCAAAGACACAGAGTTAAGCCTAAAGGAAGTGTTTCAATAATTGAATGACGAAATTTTAAAACTTATGGAACTAAAATTCGTTTTTTCCCTCTTGCTACCCATCAAGTGGAGGCTCACAGGGATAGCAGGGTGACTTAGAGAAAAAAAAAAACTGTGTTTTCTTTACACATCTGAGTGGAGTGAGTAATTTTACCATCCTGGTTTACACGGGAAAGGGGAGGCGGGTATGAGTTTCAGTAGTCAGAATCAGAGCTGAGGCCGCTGCAGTCCCCCTCACTCCCTCTCCACAGCAGCAGGGGTGGGATCCCCAAGACCTTTCTTTGAAGACCTGTTCTCTCCCCAGTGAGGTCCACGTGTTTATATTTGGACAACATGAGGACACGTTCATGAACCTCACCCACAATGTTCAGTGTGGGTGAACTGCCAACCTCTCTCTGCTGAGGCCCATGATGATGGTGGGATCCTTCATTTCCAAGGAGTGGGATGTTGGCCACTTTTTACTGCCTGTGGGTGTCCAGGACAATGACCACACCAGAGGGTGGCAACCACAGCTGAGAAAGAAGATCCTCGTCTGCAGTCGCCCCTCACTCCCATCACATCAGGAAGATGCTGAAGACCAGCTAAGGAGAAGAAAAATAGGAGCCAAGCTCTTCATTGAAAGATGAGGAGCTGAACTCAGCAGGCTTCTCCAGCGGGTTAACATGAATGTGGGTAGAGGGACCTAGCGCTTCATGTGGCAGAAGGGTCCTTTTCCTCTAGAAACAGAAAATGAGAAAAGACTCTTTTTCAAGTACAGGACCGACCCTTATCTATGTACAATCTTCCCTGATGACAAGCAGCAAAAAGTGCAGTTGATAGGTGCCCAGGTTTGGAAGTTCAAATCCCAGCTGTGCCACTTCTTTCCTGTGTAACCTTGGGCACGTTACTTAACCTCTCTGTGCCTTTCATCTGTCAAATGGAGAAAATAATAATACCTTTCTCAAAGGATTGTTGGAGGATTAAATAACATATACAAAGCCTAAAGAACAGCTCCTGGTACGTAATAAGCCCTCAATAAATTTGGCTATAATTACTTTTATGACAAGGGTAAGAGCAGTATGATCTTGAAGGTCTTTCTAGTTTAAGGTATCCTTAAATTTACTGACAAGTGATTAAGGGTAAACTCTAATTGAATTTTTCAACAAAGTCATAGAGTCTCTCCCTCCATAGGCCAATCACCTTTTGCAAGGAACCGTATCCCACACCCTGGAAAGAAAGATATTCATTCAATGAATCAGCCTTCAGCCAAATAAGATTTTGAAACAAGACTGACATCCTGACACTTCCTATCATTAAGGATGTTCTGATAGCCATGTTATATAAGAAGACAGTAGTACCCAACTACTGTCCTTTTCCTCCTATAGGCTGAGTTCAGGATCAAGTCAGCCTTCATTCAAAATGGGCACTTCAGCATGAAAACAATACTCATGGAAAGAATGTGGAGTTAGGAAGTCCTGGGTTTTCCATTTTGGCCTCCTTGCTTCCTAACTGTGAGAGCCTAAGACAGTCGTTTCTAAAAATGAAGATAATACCTACAGAGCAGGGTCTTGTGAGGGAGGATTAAATTAAATTAAAGTGACCGGTATAAAGAAGGCACTCAAATTTCAGTTCCTGCTTCCTCTTTCCCCCTTTCTTCTGAGATACAGAGTTGGACTATTCTGTGGGAAGGGGGCATTCATCAAATGATGTGCCAGTTTATTTTTCTCCCACTTTTTTGAGGCAAGGGATCATGAAGATAGGAAGAAACAATCACCCATCAAGAAAAGATTGGTCTAATCTTTTCTACCCAGTGGAAATTGTCCATTTTTCTCCTCTAGCACTTTAGAACAATGATCAAAGTGCAGCTGATACTGAACGATCTAGCTACTCTAAGACTGCTTCGGTCAACCAAGGAGTAAGTGTCCTGTTGATTGCTATTGAAGGTGGAAACAAATAAGGCCTCAAGCAAATCCATCCCAATATGGCCCCTTTCCAGAGTTTACAGGATGTATGCAACACCCAAGGGGGCAGGACAAGTGGCCACAGCACTGAGATGCTTCATTATCAATAGAGGAGGTAGTGCAAGTCCTGCCAGCTTCTTATCGGAGTTCTAAGAACAAAGCTGAGTGTCCAGTCCAATCCCCTCCAGTTATACCAATTCATAGTCACGGAGCCCTTCTCTTCCCTGCTAACATCCATTCAAGCACTCAAACTCACCAAGGCCTCGCCATAATTCCCCACCCACTCTGTTTTCTTCAACTGCCAGAGAACTTTTCTAAGATGAAGCAGATGCCAAGAATCTGGGGCCCCTTGGACAGGAGTCATCTTAGCTGCTGACACACACAAGTGCTGACATTGGAAAGTACCACTGCTGAATCAAAAAGCCACTTCCTAGAGATGGCGGAAGTCCTCAAGGCTTGGTTCCTGGAACACCACTGATGTGGTCCAGAAACTTGAAGCCTTCCATACCTCAGTTTTCCAGCATGTGGGAAGGGTAATGACAACAAAGGAAAATTGCAACCTACTGCCCAAGTTGTCATCACTATAAGTTTGAATGACTCAACCGACTTCAGAATGTTGTGAAAAGTAATTAGTATTTACTGTGTTTTCTGAGATGAAAGGTGCCAGAATTAGGCAGAGCTGAGTCAAGCAGTAGCGTGTCAGCTGGGGTGCAGTGAAGATTTGACAGCATGTTCCCTTGGCTTGCAGACTGAACTTTAATTTTTGCCGTGGTAGAAATTTTTCGGTAACAATTATTTTATTTTTCCCTTTGTAAAATACTTCTACATTTCTCCTTCCAAGTCTGAGGCATGAAGAGTTGTGTTGGAATACAAAACCACTCCTCCCAGTTGAACTGCTCAGGACTGCAATTTAAAAAATAGTTGAACATCTTTTAGATTCTTCTTCATACCATGCCATGCAAAGGGGCTAGTATCTAGTTTTTTGGAGTTTTTTTTTCCTCTTTCCAACAAAACAAGTAAAATTTCTAAGATTGAGCGTCTGTGAGATCCTGTTCAGCTTCTGCCCTGACAGCTGTCTTTGCCTCCCCCTACATTTTCAGATGAGATTCATTTCAGACTCATTTTGGAAATGTAGACATTTATTTGCCCCTAGGCCACTTACTCTTTGCCTCTCTGTTCAAATGTCAAGAGCACAAAAGGAAAAGATTGCAATGATCATGTGCAACTTGCCATCCCAAACCTCTGATGTAAGAGATGCAAAGCAGGCTAGAGTGGGCCTTGGCTTCTCTGACAGAAGAGCAGCCAGAAGAGGAGGAAGTGGGAAGAGGCCCCGGGGCTGCGGTGGAGACTCTATCAGCAAAGTCAGCACCTACAGGCTGACAGAGGTAGCAAACAGGTCTGTGCCTGGTGCCCCACCATGCAACTGCCCTATCAGGCCACATCAGGGGCTGTCGAGCCGAGTTACTGCACACTGTCTGCACTCCTACATGCTGTCGGTAACACAGGCACCCTGTGAAGTCGACAGTTTCTTGTGGAGCTGAACCCTCTGCCTCATTCTCGTCTCCTACATGTGCCCCCTTCACCACCACACTTTGATCCAAAGTCTTCTCAGAGTCCCTATTACATGCTGGTTCTACTTGAAATCAATCCCTGGTGGCCAGGATGTCCACAGTTTAGCTTATAGCCTTCAAAACAAAAGTGAAAAAAATAATCATCACTAAAATAAATAAAAATGTCTCCACTTTCTGACAATTTTGATTTTTTGATTTGTTTACCATGTGACAGTTTCTACCTACTTCCCATCTTGCATCGTCATTTGCCTTCTTTGATGCCCTTTTCCTTCTTCCTCCCTTTGGGCCAACCCATTGACAACCATCCCACAAAATGGCTGGACGGTGAATTGCTTGTCTTACAAATTCATCCTCAAAACAATTGTTCAGTTAAAATACTCTTGGGCCCTCCATCAGAAAAGATCAGCAATGTTCTTTGAAACATCTAAGCCTGTCACATGTCTGAACATACCTAGGGCCATGTTTCTCTCCATTTCTATGACTCATCAACCTCTCTGACTCTCTGGTTTCCATACTATTAGATTGCTTTGGGGTTAGTTGTGAGGTGAAGACCTACTGCAAAATTCAAGTTGGTAGTCATAATACTACACTGAACCTCAGACAGAAGATTGACATGGTTTCTTACCTGCCAGGAATAAGCAACCCCAGGACTGAAGTGATTTTCAAGATTCAGGATTTGCTGAGTTGTCCTAATTGCTAACAGCCAACAGAGGAAGGGGATGTCCAAACCCAGCCAGCCTACCCTGTGAACTGTTGGGCACAGTCATTCCACTAAGGATGGTGGTTTGCCCATTTTTGTGTTTTGCCGTTATTTTGGCAGGATGAAAACCCCCAAGGGCTAATTTACCCCACTGACCACCACTTAACAATTAAAAAACAAACAAACAAAACAAACAAACAAAAAAACCCAAAACTTAGGTTTGTTTATTGAGAAGAAAACCAAAGCTTTGGAGAGAAGACAGGGATAATGTCTTTGGATCCCCAGGGCCTAATGGTCTCAAAAGTTATTTACTGAGGTCATTTGATTCCTGTGAGCGTTAATCATACATAATTTTCCAATCATTCCAGTCTTGAAACTACCCTTGGAAGGTAAATCTTTGTCTTAGAGTACAATCAGGTAATGGATTATGGCCAGACTAATTTCTTAATTTTTATAAAACGTGGTAAAGAGGAGAGGAGCAGCAGCAGCCTGAGCCTCCCAAATGCTTAGAATTAATTGATTGGTCATTGATGATCTGTTAAAGATGTTTCTCTCTAAAACTCGGTCGGGGGAAGAAGGAGGGTCCAACGTGGTCACCAAGGTGGCTAGAAATCCAAATGCTATGACAGGCAAAATTCTTGGCATAAGAGAAAAGAAAATTGGGCAATAGGATTAGACTGTGTGTTTCTGAGGTCACGTCAGCAGTCTCCTGGGCCACAGCTTTTGCTTGCTCACAAGGCAGTTTGCTCAAGCAGTGCAGCTGCGGGTTAGCAGGGCTTTGGATACAAAGCCCTGGTGAGAGAAAATCAAAATAATCCCCATTAAGTTCCTATTATCTTAAAACTTAAAAACCCTAATGAGAGGCTTCCAGAGTGAGCAGCGCAGCAGGAGGGCACGTCTGATGCATGCTGTCTTCTGTGAAGATGTCACTGTCGCCGCGGGCAAGCTGAGTGCCCAAGTGCACCAGAGCAGTTTCCCTGGAAGCAGCCAAGACTAATGGGGCACCCCAGGACTCAGAAGCCACGAGGAAGAGACAGAGAATCAGCCTGGAAATGACACTGGCGTCCTGAAGGAGACCCTGGGCCTGAGGGGTGACTAGCTTTAACCCTGCATTTTGTTAGTTGCTCCTCAGAAACTCTGAGCAGATTTCACTTTGAAGGTCCCAGACTCTTTTAAGTGTGGTGCTACCTAAAGGCAGGTCAACTGCCCTGTGCAGAACTCCCTCACCTCTACGATTCTCAAACTGTGTTCTCATTACACTTCAGGTAGAGGAATCTCTTATGGGAGGAAGGAGAATGCTTATTCCCCCAGCAATGAGCGATTGTGGAAGCACTTCTCTCTAGACCCAGCAGATGGATTTCAGTGTTTTCTGTCCAAACACTGTGTCCCCTCACCAGCCCTGCATTACATCTTGGCACTGCGTGGCCCACTATTACCACATCATCTCTTGGCACTGAGCCAAGAGTGTGCCCGCCAGCACTTAGCACCATACAGGGAGTCTATGGGGGGCCCTCCAAGCTCCCTCCACCGCACTCCTACTGGAGCAGGAGAGGAGATTATCAGGCAGCAAGTCACAGTGTTGTTAGGTATTGTTATTATTACCCTGATGTGTAATAAATCTGCATGGTGCAATAAATTAAGGCAAGGATCTGTTCTCACTTTACACGCTGCCAGTAGTTTTATTGTAGCAGCTTGTAGATGTGCGTTTTCCTTTTTAGGCAGAGCAGAGGAAGCTGTGAAATTTGAAGAGAGAACAAAAGGATACTTAAATGTAGCTTGCAAGACAGGTATTGGACAAAAGGCAGCTCATCAGGACAGCGAGCATCTAACATTTCTGTGTTTAATGGTGTTGGGGAACTTTGATGCCTTACAATGCCCCAAGAATTCATTTGAATTCATTTTCATATCAGTAGATCTGCGTTCTGCAAAGCTGATCTCTCTACCAAGACTTACAGTGCTTTCTTTCGGTGATAAACCTGAGCTGATTGTAAGATCACACAAATTGGTTCTGGAACTCATTAAAGTCAGCAAATGAGCATTAGTGAGATAGTTGCATAGGCTGAAACTGTGATAATCTGTCCATTTTGGCAGTTATGGCTCAAAGGGTGAAGAGAGGGGAGGTGAGAAACCCTACGGCTCCCAGCAGGAAAATTATGATGCATTTCAGGTGCCTGTCCAGTGATGCACATGCCCTGGCTTTTCTTCCTTTACACCATGCACCTCGGTTCTGCAAGAGACAAGGGAAGGGCTTGAGAAATGCTTCCTCTCTATCCTTTGCCAAGTTCAAAGCCCAGGCCGAGGCCTTTAATCACGTCCCCAGCATACCTTACCCTTAATGAATTTTTTTTGTCAAGAGTGCTCCCCTTTGGTAGGAAATCTATTTCTATTCTTCGTTTTAGAATTTAGCCTTTACTTTTGAAATTCAAATTGTTAGTCATTCAAGATTTCTTAGCCCTCTGGTTCCAGGGCCTTCCATTTATCTTTTTCTTCTGTTTCACTAGGCTCATAGGCTACTTTCCCCTAAACTAGGCATACTGGGTGCTGATGCTCTGCTTTATGTGCCATTGGATCCCCTGAATGTTTATTAAGCTCTTGAGTACATAGTTGATACTCAATATATAAATGGTAATTAACTGATTTTCAAAAGAGTCATATATGGCTCATTCTACAACTACCGGCTCTGTTTCCCTAGTTTACCATTATCTCTGTATTACCCTGCAAAACTATGCATTCCCCATGACCTTCCAGCCCAAAACAACTGACGCCCTTGGTAATCCCCTTGGCAAAACCCTAATACTCACCCCTTCAGTCCTCCTTAGAAAATACTACACTCCTTCGCTTGAATCTCATTTATTAGCAGCAAGCACTAAGACAGGAAATTTCACTCTCTGAGTTTGAGTAATCTCATTAATTCTATTTTTTTCTCCTATGTTTTTCCCCTAATACAGTCTACCTCTGGTTAATCTGTAACAAGCCTAATCAGTATAAACTCTGGAAAAGCTGAGGTCATAATTTCTGAATCAGGTTTGGATTTGGGATTTGCTCCCTCAACTCCAAATTAATATTTTAAATGTACTAGAAGTGTGTTTTCCACTTTCTGGCCTCAAAGTTATGTTTCTTACACACACAGTTTAGGATCTGGCTCAACTAATTATGAAAATGGAAAGGAAATTTCCAACTCCTTTTCTGGCCTCTCTTCTATCTCACCACTGCCTGCCACCAACACACACACACACACACACACACACACACACACACACACACACATACAAGTCACTGGAGATGGGAAAGATGGAGTCCTTTTTTGAATTCCCCTTAGGTTGTATCACTGTTTGGAAATGATTGGTTCTCATCCAGAAGCAGACAGGGACAGAGGAAGGAGTTACTGTTTTAGCTTAGCCATATAAAGTAGCACATACCCCAGGCTTTAATCTTTCTGTGAGGCTGCTCCGGGATATGGTCTTCTTTCTAGTGAATAAGCAGATTCATGTTAACAAATATTTACCAAGTACTTATTTTGTTCCCAGTACTGTATTGTTCATTATATTAGCTCATTTAACTTAATTCTTGCCCTTTAAAGATATTTTCATGTCATAAATGAGGAAGCAAATGTTTAAAAAGATTAGGTGGCTTTTGCTGAATGGTAGAGCCAGAATTTTGGATTCCAGGTCTACTGTTCTTCACATTTCACCATGTTTTCTCTTGTCTGATTTTTTAACTTTGTGTTAATAAAATCCTATGTGTAAGAAGTGGAACTCTCTGTATAAGGTAGTTGCTCTTAAGTAACATACAGAGCATAGACATCTGTATGTTACTTAAGAGTATGTACCATTCCGATGAAACCCCATTCTAGAGCTGGCATTGGCTTCTGGGTAAATACCCATCTAGTAAATACTCAAGTAATAGTTTATAAAGATTTACACAAATTTCTCACTAGAAATTTGGACCTTAGGACATCTCCAAGATTGGGTCCAAGCATTATGCATCAAGGGAAGGAACAGAAAGCCTGATGATACTGTAAGACGCTGGTTTTATGTTCCTTTATGCCATTGATAATGGGTCTAAAAGTTGTATTCATTTGTTGTAAACAAAATTGAAAGTAGGATGAAAATAGGGGGAAAAAAATCTCTGCCTAAATTTTTTTTTAAAAAGGTACTTGAGGACTTCCCTGGTGGAGCAGTGGTTAGGAATCCGCCTGCCAATGCAGGGGACGTGGGTTCGAGCCCTGGTCTGGGAAAATCCCACATGCCGCGGAGCAACAAAGCCCATGCGCCACAACTACTGAGCCCGCAAGCCACAACTACTGAGCTCACATGCCACAACTACTGAAGCCTGCGCACCTAGAGCCTGTGCTCCACAACAAGAGAAGCTCCCACAATGAGACGCCCGCACACCACAACGAAGAGTAGCTCCACTAGCCGCAACTAGAGAAAGCCCGCGCGTAGCAACAAAGACCCAGCACAGCTATAAATAAATAAATAAATATTTTAAAAAGTACTTGAAATCATAATGTCAGGTTTTTGAAGATGTTTGGTTAGCAAATAACCATTTACCTTTCCTATACAGACAACTAGTATTTTTTCAGCATTCACTATATGTTAGTTACCATTATAAATTTTATGTATTATTCAATCTTCACAACAAATCTATGAGGTAAATGTTATCCTCATTTTACATATACAGAAACTGAGGCTCCATCAGGTTAATTAATATGTCTAAGGTCACACAGTGGCAGGGTCAGAATTTGAAGTCACACTGTGTGACTCCAGAGCCTACATGTTTAATCACGCTTAGGGTTGCCAGATAAAATACAGGATGCCAAGTTAAATCTGAATTTCAGATAAACAAACCCCAAGTATTGTGTGGAACATATTTATACTAAAAATATATTCATTGTTTACCTGAAATTCAGATTTAACTGGACATCTTGTATTTTTATTTGCTAAACCTAGCAACCCTAACCACACTATTCCTTCTTCTAAAAATGCATACATATGTCTGTATCTATGCGGGTTGCTTAATTTGTGGTTTACATATGCTTGAGTTTTGTTACAGAATAGGAAATGATGTTAACTCATATCCACAAAGCTAGAGCAAGCCCTCTTGGATTCCTTTACCCTCCATTTATTGAAGGCTGGGTTGGTCTGGGGCCAGTCTTATCCTTGATACGGCAGTTAAGTGCAAGCTTTTCTCTTTTGATAAGAGAAGACTTTGCTTACTGTTGGCACATTCTGGCCTCCTGCCTATATTGAGCTCTCTCTTCAGTGGCCAGAAGTTTTCTGCCTGGTGCTCATCCTAATCCAACTTCCTTGCTGCAGAAATCTTTGATTCTTTCTTGGAGTTTCAGAGCTGCATGGTTGAGTAGCTGCTTCCCCCCAAATGACAATGTTCACAGAAAGAAATGGAAAAGAATGAGCTGGCTTAGCGGAAAGGGACCTTGCATATAAAGTCTGCTGTATAAAACATATAAATAGGCAATCTACACACCACCAAACAAACACACATGTTTATCAGTGTGTGTACTCTCCACTCTAATGTACATCATGCAGGGACTTCCCTGGCGGTCCAGTGGTTAAGACTCCAGGCTTCCACTGCAGGGGACACAGGTTTGATCCCTGGTCAGGGAACTAAGATCTGCATGCCGTGCAGCCAGAAAAAAAAAAAAAGTTCTCCTTGGAAATAGAAACTGTTTTTAATGGCCACTTAGAAGACAAATATATTGTCCCTAGATCACACAATGCATTAAAAAAAAAATAAAGGACTTTTGAATTAGCTTATCTTTATTATCTTTCAATAATGTGAGAATTGAAAAGTGACCACCCATTTACAGGCTTGGATGGTTACAGAATTACCTCTATAGTCAAGATTTTTTTAATCTTTTAAACAGCATGAATTTTTATGAACTTATAATAAAATAATAATGATAGATAATATTTATGATAACATAAAACCAACATTTTGCCATTATGTGCCAGGTTCTAAAAGCAGTATTTTTTTTTTTTTTTTTTTGTGGTATGCGGGCCTCTCACTGTTGTGGCCTCTCCCATTGCGGAGCACAGGCTCCAGACGCGCAGGCTCAGCGGCCATGGCTCACGGGCCGGCCCAGCCGCTCCGCGGCATGTGGGATCTTCCTGGACCGGGGCACGAACCCGCGTCCCCTGCATCGGCAGGCGGACTGTCAACCACTGCGCCACCAGGGAAGCCCTAAAAACAGTATTTTATATGCCTGATTGCTAAAAATTTTACCAAAACCCT
Source organism: Hyperoodon ampullatus (assembly GCF_949752795.1). Lineage (NCBI taxonomy): Eukaryota > Metazoa > Chordata > Mammalia > Artiodactyla > Ziphiidae > Hyperoodon > Hyperoodon ampullatus. The sequence continues at coordinate 99,458,670 of NC_136915.1, forward strand.
ATGATATTTTGTACTTTTATTAGTACGATATCACAAAAAAGAACACTGAGGCTGAAAGGGGTTAAGTAGTTTGCCCAAGGTGGCACAGTTGGTAAGTGGCTAAACATGCATTTAAACCTATATAGGACTTCCCTGGTGACGCACTGGTTAAGAATCCGCCTGCCAGTGCAGGAGACATGGGTTCGAACCCTGGTCCGGGAAGATCCCACATGCCACGGAGCAACTAAGCCTGTGCGCCACAACTACTGAGCGTGTGCTCTAGGTCCCGTGAGCCACAACTACTGAGCCCACGTGCCACAACTACTGAAGCCCACATGCCTAGAGCCCGTGCTCCGCAACAAGAGAAGCCACCACAATGAGAAGACCGTGCACTGCAACAAAGAGTAGCCCCCACTCGCCGCAACTAGAGAATGCCCGCGTGCAGCAACAGACCCAACGCAGCCAAAAAAATAAAAAAGTAAGTTAGGCATTAAAAAATAATAATAATAATAAATTAAAAAATAAACCTATATAGTCTCACTCCAAAGACCATATGCTTAATTACTGAGCAATAATGCCTCCACAGCATAAGATCGGTAGATACAGCTTCTGTGGTGAAAAAGAAGTTTTTTAAAAATTTCCAATCTGTTGCTGACCCTTTCACTCCAAAGGCATGAAGTGCTTTCTTTCTGAAAAAGTAGAGAATATCCAGGCAGAAAAGAAGGTGGGTGGCAAATAGCCAAAATGGTTAGTATTAATTTAGATAATTAAATTCCTAGAAATGCAACCTACCAAGACTGAATCATGAAGAAACAGAAAATCTGAACAGACCAATTACCAGTAATGGAATCAAATCAGTAATCAAAAGCCTCCAACAAACAAAAGTCCAGGACCAGATGGCTTCACTGGTGAATTCTACCAAACATTCGAAGAAGAACCAATTCTTCAACAAAATAAAAAGGGAACCCATTGAATGGAAGAAAATATTTGCAAATTATATATCTGGTAAGGGGTTAGTATCTAAAATATATATAAAGAACTCAAACAACTTAATAGCAAAAAACCAACAACCCGAATAAAAAAATGGGCGAAAGATCTGAATAGACATTTTCCCAAAGATATACAGATGGCCAACACAAACATGAAAAGGTGTTCAACATCAGTAATTAAGCAAATCAAAACTACAATGAGCTATCACCTCACACCTGTTAGAATAGCTATTAAAGACAACAAATAACAAGTGTTGTGGAGAAAAGGGAACCCTCATGCACAGTTGGTAGGGTTATAAATTGGTGAAGCCACTATGGAAAACGGTATGGAGGTTCCTCAAAAAATTAAAAATAGAACAACCATATGATCCAGCAATTCCACTTCTTGATATTTATCTGAATAAAATGAAAAACTAACTTGAAAAGATTTATGCACCCCCATGTTTATTGCAGCATTATTTACAATAGCCAAGATATGGAAGCATCCTAAGTGTCCACTGATGGATGAATCGATAAAGAAAATCTGGTGTATGTATATAAAATGCAACATTATTCAGCTATAAAAAGGAAATCTTGCCATTTGTGACACGTGGATGGACCTTGAGGGCATTATGCTATATGAAATATGTGAGAGAAAGGCAAATACTGTATGATCTCTCTTATACTTGGAATCTAAAGAAACAAAAAAACAAACAAGCTCATAGATATCTAGAACAGATTGGTGATTGCCAGATGTGGGAGGTGGAGGGGGTGAGAGAAATGGGTGAAGGGGGTCAAAAGGTTAAAAAAAATTAGATGTTGTCTGACTCCTCTACAGCTTATACCTCATGTGACTCACTATACAAGCTGGGCAACACCTGCACTGGTCTATGCCCTGCTCAAGTAGACAGGTCTACTGACCACTCACTTGTATGTCACAGCAATATAATTAGCCACAAAAGATTCTAAATTCTTACTCTCATTTTCTGTACTTATCTTAAGGTCAACTGGGGCTATAGTCTGAATGTTTGTGTCCACCCCCACATTCATATGTTGAAATCCTAACTCCTTAAGATGATGGTGTTAGGAGGTGGACACCTGGGAGGTACTTATGTCATGAGGATAGAGCCCTCATGAATGGGATTAGTGCCCTTATAAAACACATGCCAGAGAGATCCCTAGCCCCTCTCACCAGGTGAGAACACAGCAAGAAGGTGCTGCTACAAATCAGAAAGAAGGCCCTAACCAGAACATGAGCATGCTGGCATTGTGATCTCAGTTTCAGCCTCCAGAGCTGTGAGAAATATATTTCTGTTGTTTATAAGCTACCCAGTCTGTGATATTTTGTTATAGCAGCCCCAACGAACTACAACAATTGGTATTAAACAATTCTATGGAGCAGAACCAGTCTGTGGACCACACTTTGAACAGCACTAATATAGAAAAGATCAGCTTAGCACATAACTAAAATATACAAATATGCTAATGATTTAGATGGTTGGCTATACTCTCTCTCCCTCCCTCACCCACTGCCCCCCCTCACTCTCTCTCAACAACACGCACACACACACACACACACACACACACACACACACTCTCCTGAAATATTTATTGAGAACCTATTATATGCCTGGTACTTTTCTAGGTTCTGGGAATACAGCAGTGGACAAAACAGATCAAGTGCCTGTCCTCAGGGAACTTACGTTCTAATTCAACCAATGTTTTGACACCAAAAGATCCAGCTCAAGATCTTGCCAGTTAACAGCTCTGTGCTTCTGTACAATTCATGTAATCTCCCTGAACAAGTTTTCCCTAGTGCAAAATAAGCCTGATACCTACCTTAATGACATTGTTGGTAGGATTAAATTAGGTACTGTGGAAACATTTTGAAAACTTTAAAGTTATATACCAACGTCAGGTCAGTTTTACCATGTGTCCTTCTTGAAGCCAGGGACCATATCTTTCCTGTCTTTGTATCCCAGGCAACAAGCATAACAGCTTGGCAAGTTACAAGCACTCGGTTAAGGTTTGCTGAATAAATAGATGTTAAGGTCCTATACATCTGAATTATGTTTTTTGTGTAAAATGTTATAACTGCTCTTCAAATTCTTAAAACCACTGCACCAACAGGAAAAGTATATTTGGCACTGCAAAGCATGGCACATGTAATTCTATTCTCGGGTTACAGGTTTCTAAGAGTCTGAGGCCTAAAAATATATATTCTGAACACTTATTAGATGAAAACCTCTTTTTATGGATTTGTATCACCATCTGAACGCTTCTTAAAGGTCTTTTCCATAAATTGACCCTAGGAGTAGCTATGCTGGTCCTGCCAGTTCTAAGCATGCCCTTGCTCTCTAGGGTTATGAGCTAGAACTGAGTTGTAAAAGTACCCTGTAAAAGTTGGGAAGCATTTGGAAGAAACTCTCAGCAAATGGTAACATGAAAAGAAATATAGTCAGGTTGCTTCTTTTCAAAAATTGGAATCTCATATTAGTTTTGTTTTTGTTTTTAATTTTAAGGTCAGTTTATTAAGTTCAATGATGAAAGCTATCAGAAGAATATTTTCCTGAAAATGATTTTTTCTTAGAAAAAGAGAAAGGAAAATTACCACCCTCTCAGCATAGCCACAGATGCTGTGGCAGTCAGACCTCTCTGTGGATGGGGGCAGCCCATCAGTTGGTCAAGTCACTCTCAGGGTCAGCAGGATTGTAGTCTGGATCCTCCTCACCCTCCTCCAGATCCTGGAACAAAGAATCATCTACCTCCACATTGTTTCTACCATCCTCCAAGAACTGGATATCAGATGTGTCAAAATTACGCTTTGTTTCAAATGGCTGTTTCCCACTTTACTTTTTCCTGCTTGTTCTTCCTCTTTCATTCATTTCTTTTTAATTTCCAAGAAGTCTGCATCAAACTTGGCGTTCCAACTTAAGAAATTCTCAACTGGAGTACTTTTTGGCTTCTTCTGCTTCTTTTTCTTTTTGTTTCTCCCAGGGTTTACAGACATTCTATTTCAGGGTTAGAGATATTACTCTTGGAGACAGAGAGAGGCACAAATGCTCTTGTAGAACTCAATGCAGTGACTAGTTGAGGAGTACTTCAGATGTATAAGGTGCAAGACTGACACTGAAGGGGCACTAACACAGTTAGAACAGAGTGACCTGCAAGGAGGAATATTTCGTAACGGAAATGCCATGAATACATAAAATACATGACAAGGCAACATATAAGTGCCACAGGTGAGGTAAAAACAGAAACTGTAGGGAATTCCCTGGCAGTCCAGTGGTTAGGACTCGGTGCTTTCACTGCTGGGGTCTAGGTTCAATCCCTGGTCAGGGAACTAGGATCTCCACAAGCTGTGCAGCACAGCCAAAAAAAAAACCCAAAACAAAACAAACAAAAAACCCCACAGAAACTGTATTTCAGAGGAGATGAAAAATCAGAAAAGTTTCCAGGGGGGATTCCCTGTCGGTCCAGTGGTTAAGACTCCATGCTTCCACTGCAGGGGATGCGGGTGTGACCCCTGGTCCGGGAACCAAGATCCCACGTGCCACATGAGGCACCCACCCCCATCCTGCCAAAAAAGAAAAGTTTCCAGATATAAACTGCTATGCGAGACAGGCCTTCGAGAATTTCAACAAATTTGGGGCCTAGAGGCAATTGTCTCTGTTCCAAGCAAAGACAATTTAGGCAAACGCGTTGACTGCTTTGTAAACCGTTGGTAGAAATTATAGCAAGCCATTCAATTTTGCTTGAGAACCAACTCTATATTATGTAAAGTTGCAGTGCAGGGTAAGTCTGGAAAAGGGAAATGGAGACATATAACTGGACAAATGCCAGATTAGGCAGTTTTACCTAATTTGACAGGGAAAATAATTTTTAAAATAGGGTGGAGTTGTGATCTGGCCACTGCTTTAGGGAGATGGTTCTGGAAAGAACACAAAATGTATTGAAGGGAAAGCAACTAAGCAGGAGACCAAATAGGAAACTACAACAAAAGTCTAGAGAAGAGGTAATTAGTACCTGACCTATGGTGAGGTAATGGTGATAGAGAGGAGGGGGCAGATGGAAGAGACACTGGGTAGGAAAGGTCTATACGTGTCTATCCAATATGGTAGCCCCCAGCCACATGTGGCTATTTAAATCTAATTTAAATACCCTAAAGTTAAATGAAATTTAAAATCTAGTTCCTCAATCAATGCTTGATAGCCACATGTGACTACTGTATTAAATATACAGCTAAAGAACATTACCGTCACAGCAGAATGTTCTGTTGGACGGTGCTGATCGATACACTTTGAGGACCAATTGGGTACAGGAATGGGGAAGATGGATTAAAGGTGGCTGAGCTTTGGTGGATGAGTAACTGAGAAAGACAGTGCCAAGAGCAGGAAAGGGGAAGTAAGGAGGAAAGATGTCGTTTAGTTTCTGTCAAACACCAGGCAGGACAAAGCATCTACACAAATGCTCAGGTGGGTAAAGCAGGGCATGAGTGGGCTCTCCCAAGCCTTGTCAAGCCACATGATTCCCCGTCCTCCAACTTCCCCTTTCTTGCAGTATTGAGTTGGCTTATCCCCTATTGGGCTCAGTTTCTCCCCAGCTAGGGCGGCTCCCGCAACCTCCCCCAGATCAGCGGCTCACAAGAACTGTGACAAGGCAGGAGCCCGAGAGCCTACCGTTTCCTCAGCTCCGAGGCGCCTGCCTGGATCCTCATTTCTCACAGATACCTTCGCTTCCTCTCTCCCAACTGCCTCACTCACCCTTCCCTATGCTCGATCCTTGGAAAGTCCCCTTGATCCCACTTATTTGACTGCTTCCTCTTGAACTCTTCTCTCCTACAAGAACCACGAAACCATTGACCCCACCGCTTTTTTACTTGCCCTCTCTTCTCTCTCAGCTTAGATTCTAATGTTTATCACTATAACCACTCCCTGGCTGGTACCCCTCCCTCCTCTAATGACTTTCATCAGCAAAACCCAGCCCTGGCCAAATCCACCTCTCCTTCAACCCCGCAAGCAAAGGAATGTGGCTGGATAAAAACCACACAACCTTGCTGAGTGGTCTCACTTTAGATACAGGACCACTGACTCAAGAGGGCCCTCAGCCTTGTCCATACTACACTTCTCCAGTAACTCTTCCACTCTGAGGGAATTCCTTCTCACCTTCTTCTATCTCCTTAAATAGCCAACAGCCCCTCTCCACTCACAGCTTAGAATAAAAGAAAGCTCACAGCCCTAATCTACCTCATCAAACCCACTGAGGCAACCGCACAACAAAGAATATTCGGTGCAAACTGGGAAAAGGTGCACACAGACTGTGTATGCGTGCGTGCGTGTGTGTGTGTGTGTGTGTGTGATGTGGAGGATTTGCTAAAAGGCACCACCTCTGCAGTTGGAGCAATTAGAAAAGGCGCCCCTTTCTGCAGGTTGATTTGGCCTCAAACTTGGTTGGCAGAACAGGGGCTGGATTTCAGCTCCCACCTGCCTCCTGCATGTCAGTGGCCTGAACAGGCTACCAAATGTACTACCTGACCTACCTGCATTTGCACCCACGGACTTTGCCTCCTCTCCAAAAAGAGTGTGTGAACATACTGTCCTTGCTCCTATCCAAGGCCAACTCCTCCACTTCTATGCTAGGTCTCATTGTTTCTCACCTACTGGAGGACAAGCTTTGTCCAGCTGTCTCCTCTTATCTTCTGCGTCATCACCTTTACCTCTCTAAAGGATCATTCCAGCATACCAACATAAGGAAACATCCCCCATCTTTAAAATACCTTCCCTCAATCCCAAGTACTCCTCTCTCTCCCTCGTTCTTTACAGCAAAGCTCCTCAAGAGCTGTTTAGACTTGCTATAAACACTTTCTCTTCCTCACCTCCCATCTCTTGTTCACACTAATCAGACTTTCTGCCCAATGACTCTGTTGAAACTGCTTTCGTCAAGGACATCAGCAACCTTCATCAGGTCAAATGCAGTGTTCAAACTCTCAGTCCTCATCTTACTTATTTCAACGGTATTTGATAAGACTGATCACTCGCACCTTCCTGAAGCAATTCTCTTATCTTCCAACACTCCACCCTCTCCTGGTGTTCCTCCTACCTGGTAGCTCCTTCTCCTCTTCTACAGAATTTCCAAAGGTTGAAGTTCATCTTCCTCCTCCCCTCTAGCTACTCTCCCTCCTAAGTGATTTTACATAGACCTAAGGCTTTAAAAATCATCTATGTGCCGATGACTCCCAAATTCATATCTTCAGACTCATATATCCATCCAACTGTTTTGCATCTCTACTTGGATGTAGAACAAGCACCTTATGTAACATGTTCAAAACAGAATTCCTGATTTCCCCCACCTCAGATTTTTTCCTTTTTAAATCTTCCCCATCTCATTAAATAGTATCACCATTAACCTATCCTTTACGCCCTGAACCTAAGAATCATTCATGATTTTTTGTTCCTTCACACACTCTCTGCCAAATCCATTCCAAATCTAAATGTATCTGAATACATCCCGATACACCCCTTCTCTGCTGCCATCCTAGTCCAAGCTACCATAAACAGCTTCCTTACTGGTCTCCCTGAGGACATCTGTGCTTCCCTGCTGTGTATTTTACACACATTAGCAAGAGTAACTTTTTCAAATGTGAATCAGATGCGGTCATTCCTCTGCTCACCCTCCCATGGCTTTCTGTTGCTCTTATTAACAGCCCATAAGGCTCCATAGGATCTGACCTCTTCCCCACCTCTCTCAGCCTAACTACTACTGCTCTCTGGCTAACTGACTACACTCAGCCATACTGGCCTTTTGTAGGTCCTGCAACATGCCAGGCTATTCCCACTTCTGAGTTTATGGCCGATGTTCTTTCAGCTTGGAAAGACCCCCTTACCCCTCCCCTCCCGAGGTATTTGCTAGGCTCATCCCTTCATATCATACATGTATGTGCTCAAAGGTCTCCTCTGAGGGGCAATACCTGGCCATCTATAAAGTCACTCCATTCCTGGCTTTATATTTCTTCACACCACATCACTTCCCGAAATTTTTGTTTATTTGTTTGTTGTGTCTCCTCTCTCCCACTAGAATGCAAGCTCCACGGGGCCTTTGCTTGCCAACGGCATTATTCCCTGCACCTAGGACAGTGCCTAGCACCTACTAGATGCTCAATTAGTACTTGTCAAATGGTTGCATTCCCTCCAAAATTCTATTCTCCTGAATCTTCAGACCCTTCCTCATTTCCTTTCCAGCCTCCCACACCACCACCCCGCGCAAGGCAAAGCTGCAACTCCCGGCTCCTTCCTCTGCGTTCTTAGCTCTTCCACCGCCTTCCAGCGCGGCCCCTTTAAGCGGACTCCGGAAAGCCGCGGGGAAGGCGGGGCCGAAACCTCGCCGACGCTGACTCGGAGGGGCGGGGCGGAACTAGGGGGGCGTGGCCTGCGTGCTGCGTGCGTGCGCGTTCTGGAGGCGCTGCCGCCGCCGCTGTCGAGGCCGCCGCCGCCGCCGCCGCCGCCGCCGTCGTCGCCGCGCAGAGCCGGAGCAGGAGCCACGGCCGAGAGGAGGGAGGAGGAGGAGGAGGAGGTGGAGGAGGCGCCGGACCGTGGGGGTGAGTGAGGGGCGGGGAGCCGGAGCCGGCCCCAGAGGGAGCAGGGGGCGCGGGTCGGCCGAGCCCGGGCTGAGGCGGCTCCTGTCGCCGGTCAGTCCCCTGGCTCCCCCTTCTCTGCGTTCCCTCGGTGTCCGGGGCGGCGGCCCGGGGGCCTGGCCGGCGGGAGGGGCCAGGGCTCGGGGAGGCCCGGCCGCTGCCGCCCGGGGCCAGAGCCAACCACGCCCGCGGACCGAGCCGGTCGACTGTGGTTGGGCCTGCGGGAGAGGGACGGGAGGGGCCCGGGCCGGGTGTGGGAGAGAAAGAGGGCATTGTGTCCCCCACCCTCCAACTCCCTGAGGTGTCATGGCACAAGCCCTTTTCCCTCGCCATCTCCCCGGACACAGTGCCCTCGCCCCTCGCTGCCTGAGAGAGGTAGAAGATTAGACATCGCTGCATTTTTTTTCTTCTTGCTTGTCCCCAGACTAGGGTCAGATCTTCTTTCAAACGCAGCTCACCCTTTGGGGGGCACGCGTAGAAGGGGGTTGCAGGGTTGGGTGAATTTTCTGTCCTCCCTCGGCTACTTGGAGAGGTGCGGGTAGACGGGAGCGGTGTCCTTTCTGTGTTCCCTTGTTAGGGTTCGGGGTCTCCCGTTCCTTCCTTCATTCCCCCAGTGCACAGGGCTGACATCTCTACACCCCACTCCACCTCTCAGCTCCTTTCCCGCCCTCTCTCCCCCACGTCTTCCGTAGCATGCCATGTGTTCGCCTTTTCAGCGTTGCCTTTCTTGGATCTCCGCTTTTTCCCTGAATTTTGTTAGGGAAGAGGTCACCGTGTGATTCTTCTTGTCTTCCTTAAAACTGGGACTGGTAGGAGTGTCTTTTGCCCCCTCGTGCAGGAAGTTAAGGACAGTGTCTTCGGATAAATTGTGTAATTTACTGCTATGGGGCAAAGATGAGGGGAAGACATCAACTCACAGGGCTAAGAACCAGTTTAGGGGACCTTTTGACCTCTTGGAAAAAGAACTAGCGTTGAGGAGTTAATGTATTCCGTTTTGGGAGGGAAGATCGTTTTGTCACTGCTTTGAAGGGAAGTGGCTATAAGAAGGAAGGGAATAACAGGGCAGGAGGTTATTGGGTCACAGTCGTACAGGTGGCCACAGTTTTCTGCTTCCTGGGTGTGAGATGATGATTTTTCCTGTTTTTATCACAGTAAAAATGAAGGATCAGCTCTTAGTTTTAACGTGGGGCTCCTACCTTCAAAAGCATGCTGAAAGGGCAGTCTCAGAAGGGATGCTGCTGGAAACAGGATTTGGAAACTTTATTTTGGTTTCCTGTCAGAGTGTGTGGGGGTGGGCACACGTGTGTGTAGTTTTTCTTTTCTTTTGATGTAACTGATATCTGTGATATTTTGCCATAATAAGCACTAAATCAGGCCCTGAGCCCCAGTCTGTCTTTATTATGATTTCCTATAACACTTTGTTTGAAATTATATTTGTCTTGGTTGAAATTCTTTTTAGTCTGATGTTTCAATGAATCTTGTTTACTCCGCATTTTGAATTATGTACTACAAAATATACTTAGGTGTAAGGTACTGAGGATCACACCGTGCCCGCCGGCACATGGTAGGCACTTGGTATTTCTTGAATGAATTGTTTGATTACAGAGATGTGTCTAGGTTTTACATATCATCTATCTTTTTGAGAGGCAGCTCAAATTAGAAGATTGCATTTCACTTCCAATATACAAAATAGTAATTATTAACCTTTTTTGGGCCACTGACACCTTTGAGAAGATAGTGAAATATACGTATAGACTCTCTCAGGAAAGAAGTAATAGACATTTATGCACAAAATTTCACATTCAGTTTCAGGGACCCTCTGAAATCAACCATGGGTGCTTGTCTTAAATGTAAACTGGAATCCTGAGTATTATTCAGTTCCATATTAAAACTGTTCAAAAACCTTTGTTCACCTCTGTGTGACCTCAGGGATGACCGTGTCTGCCCTTACAGACTAAACTTTGGGTCTTTGGGAACAAGATTTAAGAGTGATTGTTATTACAATTTTATGTGGAAAAGTTCTCATTAATAACTTTTACCAATAATTTTGAACTAGTAATTTTAAACAAACAGCTTTGAAGGAAATAAGATTGTTATAGTCACTTTTGACAGCTTAAAATCATAATCACGACTGACTTACGATTTTTATTGTGCAAACTCCTTAGCAATATGATCAGCACTTGAAAATGTTCATAGATCATTTTTCCTGTTCTCTTCCAAGCTTGTTTATATGCATGGTTTTTCATGTAGTTAATAATTATTGTACAACAGTTATCAACATTCAGTATTAATCTAACAAGTGCTTTTTAAATGCCTATTATGTGAATAAAACAAAGTCCTTGCTGTCATAGAGCTTATATACTAATCAGGAGAGATGGGCCATAACCAGATAAATATAGAATAAGTCAGATGATAAGAGGTATGCAGAAGAGTAAAGTAGGGTAAGAGGATAAAGAGAAACAGTAGCAAGGAAGGGTAGTCAGGGGAGACATGAGTGAGGCATATATGCTCTCTTGGGGAAGAAGGTTACAGGCAGAGAGAGGACTGTTAAGTGCAAAGACTGCTCAGTCTTTGCCTTGGCCTTTTGGAGAAGGCCAGTAAGCAAGAGGGAAAGTGAGAGAGCTTGAGGTTAGAGAAGTAGCCGAGGCCACTATAAAGCCTTTTAGGCAATGGTCAGAACTTTGGATTTTACTTTGAATGAGATGGGAAACCACTGGAGGGTTTCGAGTAGAAGAGAGACCTGTTCTGACTTAGGTTTGTGGGAAATGTTGTGGCTGCTGTGTGGAAATCAACTTGGAGAGGGGGGTGGGAGTGGAAGCAGGAAGACCTTAGGAGGTTAATCTTCATTTTAAACCTTTTCCGTGGTTGCAAAATAGCCCATCTACCTGCTCTTGGGTGTATAGGTAGTTTCCTTTTCCCCCTATTGAAAATAGCAATGAAATGAACACTTTTGTGTATGCAACATTTTCTTTCTTTTTGAATATTTCCTTGGAATTGATTTCCAGAAGTACTGCTGAATCAAAGTATATAAATATACTTGTCTTCTTGGTGTGTCTATTAATTCCTTCAGAGAGTAGATTGTACTAGTTAAAAGTGACAGTTGTTGATCTTAAGTTTCATGCAGTGTCACTTGCATTGAATATTATTATTTGATACTTAAAAAATAATTTGAGTTATAAAAAAGAGACCTTTTAGATTGTTAGGTTGAATTTTCCAGTAGCTCACATGAGTTCATTAGTTAGCTCACCTCTCTCTTTAACATTTAACAGCAGCGTGCTAACTGTTGGGGATACATAGTTGAATTAGAAAGGGTCTCTGCCCTCAGGGAGTTTTATATTCTGTCGTTATTTGTAATGTGATAGTTAAATAACTTCAGATCTTGCCAGTGTTTACTGTTACTCAAGAACTTTGTTAGTGTATGGTTGATGATCTTTTATATAGAATGGACATTCCAATCAAGCACCTAATTTTTCATACTGATAATTCTTTTTTTTTTTGCAAAGGGATTTTTAAATGGCATCTGCAATTTGTTTAATTTCTGTTTTGTATGTCTTTAGAATCTTACATCTCTGATAGCCCCATGTTTTATTCTTTGCAGTAAATTACGCAGCTAGTACTTAGTTGAGGACTTTCACAGTTGAATTTTTAAATTGTTGTAATTCTTTATAAGTTATTCAAAACACAGAGACTTGTTTCTGTTAAATAAGGTCAGTACTGCATCTTTGAAATTTTATTTAGATTATAAAGGAGGATGATACCAGTCTGTTTTGATAGAATCATACCACTGGGCATCTACATGGCTTGATTTGGCATGAGTGGAAACTCCAATATCTATGAAGTGAGTGGGTTGAACTAATAGAGTTACCTGCAAGCATCTAGCACTGTGTCTGACACAAGCTAGGGACTCAGCAAATGTTCATTGAACCTCGGATAACCTCTAAGCTCCCAGTTCTAAAATTCTCTTATTTTAGAAGGTCAATAAAAATATCTTGTATAAAGCATTTATATCTTAATGTTGTGGTGAGTTTAAAATTGTGAACATAAACTTACTTCCTCCTAATGTTCCTTTCAAATTGAACTCATCAGTTTTAAAAAGAGTTATGGCATATTGCCAAGTATTTTCTGCTTGTTCCGATGTCATGTACTGCTGTATGACTTAATGCCAAATTCATATCTTATGGAAATGATTAATGTTAAAAATAAAGATATTTAAGCTTTCTTATGTTACTGAGACAGATGAAACATCCATTTTTTCTCCTTTTTTTTTTTTTTTTTTTTGCCGTACGCGGGCCTCTCACTGTTGCGGCCTCTCCCGCTGCGGAGCACAGGCTCCGGACGCGCAGGCTCCGGACGCGCAGGCTCAGCGGTCATGGCTCACGGGCCCAGTCGCTCCGCGGCATGTGGGATCTTCCCGGACCAGGGCACGAACCCGTATCCCCTGCATCGGCAGGCGGACTCTCAACCACTGCGCCACCAGGGAAGCCCCGTTTTTTCTCCTTTTTTCTGTGTGTGAAATTTGAACCTATAAACTTACCATGATGTTCTGATCAGTTAAGCAGTTCAGCAGAGAACTATGCCATTCTGTCATTTTTGCTTGAAAATAGGCCTTTTAGAGGTAGAAGGTACAGGTATGCACCAATAAAAAAAGGGAATTGTGTATGATGATTAAGGTGGAGTTGAAATAAGTAATAGTATACTTTTATAAGTGGAATATATCAGGATTAAATATGTTCTATGAAATTAATTTCAATCATTAGACTAATGGCTTTTTTTTTTTTAAGTTCTGATGACTTACTTAGGCTATATAAATTTAGGTTAGATAAATCTGGAAAAGATTTCTTTGCATATCCAGTTTTCCCAGAGATAGAGATAAGTTTCCTATCTTCAGCGTATTTATTTAGTTCACATTGATAGAGAGTGGTTCAAAGTGTGGAATGGTAAAAGTAACCAAATTTGGAATTAAATATGTAATTCTGTGTTTGGTTTCAGAATATATTTATATTAGTCCATATCTCATAAGGATAGGAATGTACTAAACACATAACTGATAAAAGACACTGTTGGATTAATTAAAACTTAAGTTGATTTACTTTAAATTCACAAGTATACATGTATACCTATAACACGCGTGGTTGTTTGCAATGCTGTGTTATACTCACTCATTGTGGTTGTAAAAAATAACTTTGCTTAGGCTAGAACTGTGGCTTAGTTATCAATGACAAAAGTGTAAAGTTGGAGAGACACAAAGAACTGGGTGCAACTGTTTCTTTGGACAAAGCCCAAATGACGCTTGTAAGATTCTAAGTTAGTAGTAGTAAGAATTCTCTCTTATTGCAGACTGAACATTTCAGATCTGTCAGATGTGTGATCCGGAGAGTAAATTCATTCACTCTGTTTTCAGTGATATTTTTAAATTCATTTATAAATAGGATCATTCTGTTCTAGACAAGTTGGCTGTTTTATAGGACATTAAGCAAGCAACCATAACTTAATTATTTTAGCAGCTGACATTTAACACTAATCTTTGGGTTTTATGTAGTTTTCAGTATCTATTCCAAATCATTGATGTCTTTTGAACTACCTTATTTATTTATTTATTTGGCTGAACCGGGTCTTAGTTGCGGCATGCGGGCTCTTCTAGTTGCAGCATGCAGGCTCTTAGTTGCGTCATGCGAGATCTAGTCCCCTGACCAGGGATTGAACCCGGACCCCCTGCATTGGGAGCTCACAGTCTTAACTACTAGACCACCAGTGAAGTCCCTGCACTACCTTTTTTAAAATTTATTTTTTTAATTTATTTTTTTTGGCTGCAGTGGGTTTTTGTTGCTGTGTGCAGGCTTTCTCTAGTTGTGGCGAGCGGGGGCTGCTCTTTGTTGCGGTGCACGGGCTTCTCTTGTTGCGGATCACAGGCTCTAGGCGCGGGGGCTTCAGTAGCTGTGGCACGCTGGCTAAGTAGTTGTGGCTCGTGGGCTCTAGATCGCAGGCTCAGTAGTTGTGGTGCACGGGCTTAGTTGCTCCGTGGCATGTGGGGTCTTCCCAGACCAGGGCTCGAACCTGTGTCCCCTGCATTGGCAAGCGGATTCTTAACCACTGAGCCATCAGGGAAGTCCCTGAACTACCTTTTATTTATTTATTTATTTATAATGCATTTATTTTATTTATTTATTTATTTATTTTATTTATTTTTGGCTGTGTCAGGTCTTCGTTGCTATGGGCGAGATTTTTCTAGTTGGGGCGAGTGGGGGCTACTCTGCATTGCGGTGTGAGGTCCTCTCATTGCGGTGGCTTCTCTTGTTGTGGAGCACGGGCTCTACGCACCCGGGCTTCAGTACTTGTGGCATGCGGGCTCAGCAGTTGTGGCTCACAGCCTCTAGAACGCAGGCTCAGTAGTTGTGGCGCATGGGCTTAGTTGCTCCGCGGCATGTGGGATCTTCCTGGACAAGGGCTCAAACCTGTGTCCCCTGCACTGGCAGGCGGATTCTTAACCACTGTGCCACCAGGGAAGCCCCCTGAACTAACTTTTAAATTCTAGCTGTGAAAATATTGCATAACTTGATTATTAGATTTCAGATTCAGTCATTGAACAGAAGTCTGGGTGACCCAGTATTTGGCAGTTTGACAGAAACTGAGATGTGAGTCTGTAGTTTCTACTCTAAGTATATAGTCTCTATATATAGTCTAGTAATTTATTTTGTTTCCCGGAACCTGACATATGTCTTTTAAATAAATGTTGTATTTTCATGGTTGAGTAAAAATAGAATGATACTCATTTTCTAAGTAAAATCTATGTGATATTTTAATTCTCTCTTAGTTGCTGAACAACTATTTCTGTGGTCTTATTTTTCTAACAGCTTTTTAGTAGAAATTATCTCTGGGTGATAAGTTTATGGGTAATCTTCAATTTCTTCTTTACATTTATGTTCTTTTCAAAATTTGCCTCAATGGAACATGAATTAGTTTAAACAAGAAAAAAATGTTTTAAACAAGAAAAAATGAAGAAAAAAATTAGAGCAAACCAGTTTCCCATTGGTTAAAGTGTAGTAAAATAAGAATTGCTTGCTCAACCGCCTATTTTACTTCCGGCAAAGGTCTTTTCTTTCCTTTTTTTTTTTTTTTTTTTTCCAAATTGCTTTTCTGCATATATGCCACATTGTAGGGAAGTTTTTTCCTGGTTCAGCTAACAGTTTTAATACTGTGTTTAATGTGAGAAGTTTTGGATTTTTTTTTCTTTTGAAGAACAGCTTAATATTTTTTCTACACTGATGAAAATCAACCTGTGCCAGTAAAATTAACTATCCAATAGAACAGAAACATGCATATAGAGAAAATGCATTTGTGTGGGTTTTTAGTGAATGTTGTTGGTAGCTTGCCAGCTTTATTTTCAAGTTCCTCTCGGACCTGTGATGTGCTTATAAGGCAACAACGGTATATTTAGTTAATTTGCAAAACGAGAATACTTTTTCTGGTTTTTCCATTTTTCATGTTTTGAGTTAGGATTAATTGGACATTTATTATTCTCAACAGGCATACGGTAAAACAGTTCATTTAACTGTGGTGCTTTCTGTTGGAGCATTGGCTGACTTTTAGATAGTGAGCCTTGTGTGGTTTCATGAGTACTACTGAGTTTTGGGTGACATTCTTTACACAATCTGAAAGTACCCCTGAGCCTAATAGAAGCTGGAAACAAAACAAATTTGATGTTTTCTTTGCAGTAGGAAGTGTAGTTTCTAGTACAAGAAATACGCCCTTGTTAGGTTCAGGACCATTTTCAGGGGTTATAACTGCTTGAACATTTTTTTCTTGTTTAAACTAATTCATGTTCCACTGTGGCAAATTTTGAAAAGAACATAAATGTAAAGAAGAAATTGAAGGTTACCCATAAACCTATCACCCAGAGATAATTTCTACTGACATTTTAATGTACATTTTTCTAGTTCTTTCCTCACATGTACAGATTCTTTTAATTTTTAAAAAAATTGGAATTATATTTCTATACATACAGTTTCGCTCCAACTTTTTTCTCTGAACAGGGTATTGTTCTCCTAGTGTGGGACTCTTAGGTTGATCTTGATAATACTACTATTTTAAATAACACTTGGGCAAACATTTTTGTACATTTATCTTTGATTGCATCTCTGTTTTTTTTTTCTTCCTTTAGGGTAGATTCCCAGAAGTGGGATAACTGGATCAGAGGGTGGTTACCCTGTGTATAAGAGTGTGTGTCTCACTGCACCTTCAATGGCATTGAGTAGGTCAGTTTTTACAATCTTTGCCAATTTGATAGATATCTGTTACAATTCTTGGGTGGTAATCACAAAATCCTCATATTATTAATAATCTGTAAAACCATCAGAGTGTATGATTATTAATTTGCAGTCGTCTTTGAAAAAGTTGGTTGGAATGATTTTCTTTGAAAATATTTTAGGTAAAAGTAATCTTTGTAACAAAAAAGATATTCCTTGTCATTGCAATTTGAGTATTGTTCTTATATTGGAAAGAAATAGCATTTTAATCTTCTCTCTTTACTAAAATAACAAACACGAGAAAGCTTATTTTATAGTATGTAGTAAGTAGAACTATAATGTAAAACTAAATTATTTCAGATAAATGAGTGGGATAGTCACATGATTCAGACTTTAAAAAAAAACACCACACAACTTAGTGTTTAGAGCAATGGCTGTAGAGTTAAGCAGCCTGTGTTCAAATCCTTGCTTTGCCACTTACTAAGTATATTATTTGAGGCAACTTACTGAGTGTACAATTTAAGGTAACCTACTAAATATATAATTTGATGTTTCTGAGCTTTGGGTTTCTCATCTTTAAAAGGAGAATAACTAATAATACCTACTTTATAGGATTGTTGAGAGGATTAGAAATACTGTTTAAGACTGCTGAGCACATAGTAGGCATTTAATAAAAGCTGGCAGTTGTTGGGTTTGGAAGTTTGGGGCCAGTTTTGTAGGGTGGGGCAGGACATATCTTTCGTGTGTTCTTATTTACATAAATAAATGCAGAGATGCAAAGGGGCCTTGAGCAGTGGCAGCTGGAAGGGAGTGGTAGACATTCTTTGTGGTAGGAATGGCATGAGCCAAGATAGAAAGTTCAGGACAAGTTGGAGGACAGGAGATTGATTTGACTGAAGCCTAGGCTTGTATAATTATAAAATAATGGCAATAAGGGCATAGAGATTGATTGGGACTAGACTTTGGAAGTCATTGAATGCTAGGTTGAGAAGTATAGGCTTTATGTGGGAGCACAAGAAGTTTTGATATGAGGAAAATGATCCGATCAGAGCATTCATCTTTTGGAAGATGAATCTAGCTACAGAGTACAGAATGAATTGAGGAAGAAAGAGACTGAAGACAGGAAGACTGGTTTAAACACATAGGTAAGGCAAGATCTGAGGGTTTAACGGAAAACAAGAGGGAAGGTTTTGGGGGGAGTTGCTAGGAGTCACTGTTGTGAAGATCTCTGGATCTTCAAGTATACCCAGTTTGGAGATGAAGTTCAAAAGAAAGAGTCTGAGTCTATTGAATAGGTTACATGGAATTAGGTAACCTCTGAGAGAAGATAAGACTCAGTGTGTACACTTTGGTTGTTGCTACCTTTTTAAAAAAAATTGAAGGGTAAAATATTCCTGTTTTTCATCAATAAAAATCATATGTTTATGCTGTTTCTTTGACAAAGTATAGTCTCCTGTAGAAATTTACTTATCTAACATTTTGAGTTCTTAGCGAACAGGGAATCTCACTTTTAGACATTGTATTTCTGAAGGTATTATCTTAAAATACTTCACTGTAAGGTGAAATTCTTCTCTGTGTGGTTTTTCCAACTTTTGTGAATGCAACTGGACTTTAGAAACATCAGTTTTGTGAGCAGAAGTGATGAAAAGTGAAGTATAGACTTCTTGTTAAGTAGCTTAGAATGTTGAAGGCAGTGAAATATGGAGCAATAAAAAATAGGAAACTGAGGATGTGCTCTTTAGAAAAAATATCACTTTCAGTACTTCTGTCTTAATTTCTTAAGTAAAAAAAAAAATTAGTTAGCAAATGCCATTCTTAGTCATTCTGGTACCTGGTTGTAGCTCTACGCTAATTGTACTTTCCACTTGGCTGAATAATATGTAAGCAAGTTAGCCTAAAGATTTATATTAATATTTCTTTTTGACTGATAAGTAAACTCACATGAGCTGTGGATTATCTGCTTGCTGTCTTCCTTTTATGTTACCAGTTGAAAAAAGAAGCAACCCCCAATTTTTAAAAAGCAAATACAGCTTTGTGATACGTTCAAGGTGTTTGCATTTTTTAAACCATAGAGTTTTATACCTTTCTTAATGTTCCTTTTAGTTTTCAAATATTTTCTAAACTCAGAAATAAAGTCTTTATTATTTTTTTTATTCACATCTCTCCCCTTTAAGAGTATCCTTGAAAATATTTTTAAATTAATAAGCAAATGTAGCACATAGTATTGAGGATTGTATATGTGTTATTTTTTTTACAAACACTTGTTTTTTTAGTGTGAAACTGCAAAAGCCCAGATCTGGTCAACTGAGTGTTATTTCATTTACTAGAGACCTCAGATATTCAAAACAGGGATTTAATGTCTCAAACTATGAGATTCCAGTTGAGTCAATTTGAATTGATTTGAAGATATTCCTGTTTATCAACAGAAGTTAGAACTACAATTCATTCCCTAGGACTGAGCTCTCTTACCCTTCCCTCCTTCTCCCCAAGCATAGCTGAGAACAGAATCTTCCCCGATTTGGGTCATGCTGGCACTGTCACTATGATGTCAGATATAGCCTTCCCGGTCTGTACTTCTTACATTCTTCGAAGCCTACTTGCTTCTTGGCAGGAAAAATAAGTTATTAGATTGAGTGGCTAGCAGCTCATGGTATACTATTATAAGAAAATTCACAATTTTAAATGTCAGTTAGACCTCAATAAAGCTAAAATTAAAAAAAGAAAATTTATTCAATTTTTACATGAGGCGACATATGAGGTATGTGAAACATGAGTAGACTTTCATATTTTTCTCTCCCAAAAGATTGAAATAAAAGAAAATAAAGCCCACTGGTTGAATAGATTATTGTGTACATTTTTCTTACTCTTTTTTCATTGAAAGAACATTTTTTCTTACTCCTTTTGAATAAGCAATTTTGAATGCTAAATGTAAGTTCTTGACTAAGAAATCAGAGTCCTTCCCCAAAATAATCTTAAGCAGTTTGGCTAGTTAGCCAACAAATATTTATTGAGTGATTATTGGGTACCTGGTGCTATTTTAGGAACTGAAGATAGGGCAGTGAATAGACTGCTCTCTGGAGTTCTTTATACCTGTGGGGTTTGGTGATTGTGGAGAGAAACAGTAAACAAACAAATAAGGGAACAGATAATTTCAGAGGTCACAAATGCTATGAAGAAGCTGTAACAGGAAGAAATGATAGTGATGGAAGGGTTTAGAATGAGTGTTGAGGAAAAATTCCCTGATGATATTTAATCTGACACCTGAATGATAAAAAGCCAGACATGTGACGATCTGCAAGAAGAGTGAACTAGACAAGAGGGCCAGTTGGTGCAACAGCGCTAAAGTGGGAAGCAGCTAGTCATGATTGAGAAGACCGTTGTGGTAAGCTGAGGGGAGACTGGTAGATGAAGTTGGCAAGGGACAGATCACAGAAGTCTATGGTGAAGGGTTTGGATTTTGTTCTTACAAATACAAAGGGAAGACGCAGGATATCACTACCTACCTTTATGGATAAATATGTGTAACTTTTGAATTTGAAGATGGTGTTACTAATGATACTGGCTTAAAACAAATCTGTAGGGTAACCAATAGTTTTTCCAGACATAGAAAATCACTAATTTATGGTACATAAATTATGTTTTTCCAGGAGTCTGCAGAAATAGGAGTGAATTCTTTTTAGTATTGCAAAGAGCCTAATGAAAATTGTGTGTTTGCTTTCAGTAGATTTATACAGGTGAAATATTATGTATATTTGCTTTGACCAATAATTATATTGACTCAGATCTTTGAGGCTAATTACCACATTATCATTATCATACATTGTGGTGATTTGCAGGCTGTTAATGAAATAAAACATCGTGCTTACACCTCAGAAACCCAGCACTGAGTTTCATTAGTTTTTATGTCTGACAGTTTGAGAGTTCTAATTAGCCATTATAACTGATTAATAAAACATGAGTGCATTTGATAGACAAAAGTCTTTAAAGACATGGAATCTGTGGAGAATAAAGGATTTTTCATAGTTAGGTTGAGAACCACAGATAAATGTCCCAATCTCTAGAGGGACTTATAGGGAAAAGGGAACTAGTATTTTTTGGGGGGAAGGTAAAACCCTTATATCACATTTCATCTGCACAGCAAATCTGTGAAATAGGTATAGTTCATTTTTTGCAGATGATGAAACCCAAGGTAATTATATAATTTATGAAAATTCACAAACTTTTTTTTTTAAGTCTTTATTTTAAAATTTATTTTTGGCTGTGCTGGGTTTTCGTTGCTGTGCATGGGCTTTCTCTAGTTGCGGCGAGCGGGAGCTACTCTTCGTTGCGGTGCGCGGGCTTCTCATTGCGGTGGCTTTTCTTGTTGTGGAGCATGGGCTCTAGGTGCGCGGGCTTCAGTAGTTGCAACACGCAGGCTCAGTAGTAGTGGCACGCAGGCCCTAGAGTGCACCGGCTTCAGTAATTGTGGCGCGTGGTTTCAGTAGTTGTGGCGCACGGGCTTAGTTGCTCTGCGGCGTGTGGGATCTCCCAGACGAGGGCTTGAACCCGTGTTCCCCACGTTGGCAGACGGATTCTTAACCACTGCGCCACCAGGGAAGTCCATAGACTCTTAATTGTAGAGGTTAATGCTGACTGCAAACTTTTAGAGGAAAGGACTACTGCAGTACAAAGCACAAAATAAATGATCAGTTAATATTTGTGTTTTGCTTGCATGCAAACACGAATGAATGAATGAATGAATTAGTAGGTGAATGACGGAAGACTGCCTCTATCCCTCTAATCTTTTCTTCAGTGCAGCACACCCTTTTTCTTCTATTAGATGAGTCTCAGAAACTCTTCAGAAATAATTGACTTCACCTATCTTTTTTCTCTGCAAAATTCCTCCCCCCATGTAGCTTAAATTACTTAAAATAAATCACACAGTAAAAATTCTAAGGAGGGAAATAAAGACCAGAAACTCAGAAAGTACAATTTTCACTAAGATTTTAACTACCTGAGTAGTCCCTAATGTTTTCAGCTTTAAAAGAAATCTGCTTTAGACCCTTGCATTCACATTCAAGATATCATCTTCTTTTGGTTCTGCTTCTATCTCTTAAATTGTTTATAATTGTTTAAAAATTTACTGTAGTTTTTTGAAGTGAGGTGGCGGAACAACAGTAATCAAAATATTTATGCAGCCAACATTAATTGTCCACGTAATCTCTAATTGTTTCAGTGTGGGGGGGGTGTTTATTTCTGTCTTCTATTAGTACACCATAGTGTGTGATTTATTGTTCAGAAATATGAACTGATAATTCCGGGGCATTTAATGGTTAGTAGGGTTAAAAACATACATAATGGGGATTTTTTTCCCTCAACTAATGTTAATACTCAGGCAGAATAGCAGTATGAGATCTCTCTAAACTTCATATTTATAAAGTTTCTAATCCTTCAAATGAATTAATATCTTTTTTTAATATAAATTTATTTTTTTTATTGGCTGAGTTGGGTCTTCGTTGCTGCATGCGGGCTTTCTTTAGTTGAGGCGAGCGGGGGCTACTCTTCATTGCAGTGTGCAGGCTTCTCATTGCAGTGGCTTCTCTTGTTGCGGAGCACGGGCTCTAGGCACACGGGCTTCAGTAGTTGTGGCAC
Organism: Hyperoodon ampullatus; assembly: GCF_949752795.1. Classification (NCBI taxonomy): domain Eukaryota; kingdom Metazoa; phylum Chordata; class Mammalia; order Artiodactyla; family Ziphiidae; genus Hyperoodon; species Hyperoodon ampullatus. The sequence goes on from NC_136915.1 coordinate 99,481,121, forward strand.
GAGGGCTTCAGTAGTTGTGGCTCACAGGCTCTAGAGCGCAGGCTCAGTAGTTGTGGCACACGGGCTTAGTTGCTCCGTGGCATGTGGGATCTTCCCGGACCAGGGCTCGAACCTGTGTTCCCTGCATTGGCAGGTGGATTCTTAACCACTGCACCACCAGGGAAGGCCCCAAATGAATTAATATCTTAATAAGTTAAGTTTAGAGTACTTTTAAATGAATACTTAATAGGAATGGATACCTAAGAGATGAAAATAGATGCAGATAATCGAGAGATTGAAAGAAACTATTTTAGTGGAAGGTTGCGAAAGGGAAGGGATTATAATACAGGATTTACCATGAGGAAATGGATGACACATGGAAGTTGCTATGCTAGACTGTGAAAAGAAATTTATCTTCACCAAAAGAGAAATGAAATTGATGAAATGAGGGCTAAAAGGAGATAAATTAACATTGAAGGGTAGAAAGAACACTTTAGGTTAGATATGGTGGCCTACAGGGACCTTCTGACAGGATATGATGAATCTCATCATTTGTGGCAGTATCACTACTTCATGAAGGATGAGATCTGTCTTGTTGATTTGTGTTCGAAGTACAATAAACCTAGACAGAATGAAGAGTGTTGTTTTTGTGAAGAAGGAACATATTTTTTAATTTGTCTCTAGTTGTCTGAGACTAAGGTTATAATATGACGGGTCTATAAAAGATAACTTTAGGTGATATTTGGTTCTTGGTATCCTCAAAGTGCTTTTTTCTGGGGGGGGGGTTGGGGCTAGATTTCTGTATGACAGCTTTCAACTGCTCAACTGTTGTATGCTGCTGCTGTTTATTCTAATCATATAGTCAGTTTAGTAATGAGGTACATAACTCCCTGGCGTGAGATTTTCATGCTTCAGAAAATTGTTTTGCATATAAAGTACACGTATCAATTTGCCCTGTTGATGTGTATATCTAAAAGTTGATGTGACACTTTTATAAATTTAATTATTTAAGAATATTAGATTAATTTAAGAAAAACCATGGGCAAGTCAGTTGGAAGGTGAATCTTATGTCTTCAGACCCACCTTTATTTGTTTAGATCTTCAGATATTAGGTTATTCTGATGTTGTGTCTTTTACATCCAGATGATAAGTCTGGAACTTAAAAAAAATTTCCTGTGCCTTTTGAATATTGAGTTTCACACTTGGGACAAACTCCATTGTAAGACATTCCTTTGAATTTTAAATAAATGTTTGGTAACTTCTCACTAGTAGTCAAATGTCATAATTTTTACTTTAAAATATGACAGCATTATAACTCAAGTACAGTTGAAACTATGGGTAGGAGGGTTTTAGGTGATGTAGTCATTCTCTTATTTCCATTATGCTTTAGACTTGTACTACTGTCATCAATAGAACAAGCTTGAGGTTGTGTCACCACTCAGTGCCATCTGCTTGTGTGTGTATGTAAGCAGTAGGCCTTAACACTGGATATAAAGAATCATTGCTTTGTGATGTTCCAAACTGGCTCTGCTTAGGTTCAACTGTACTGGGTTGAGCTTGTGTCTATAGTGAATTGTCACATTTTTGATCTTTTGCAGCTATAACATTTCCATAACCATGTATTTAATGTCTCCTGTGTGTTGATGTGCTGAAGATGGACATGTGAAGTTTTTTAGTAGTACAAAGAGAATGCCTATTTAATCAGTAAAATTTTTCAATGATTTTTTTTTAAAGCATTCAAATACTTGCAAAAGAGAGATGGCTCTATATGAAGGACCAACCATCCTCTCTCCACCTTGTGGTTAGTTTCACAGTATAAGAAACTATTTTTTTTAGTTCTATAAGCCAAACTGTTTTGTAGAAAATCAATCATGTAATTGCTTTTGTCTGCACCATTTAAAGAAATGCTCTATTGTTAAGAGAGAAAAAGTTGATTAACAGTGTTTATATAGTATGATTTCAATTCTTATTTTTTACAAGTTTCTATTCATATGTAGAATATAGGCAAAAAGGAAACATCAGTAGGATCAAAGTTGTTATCGTGAAGTTGGGATTACAGGTGATTTTTATTTTTCTTTTTAAATTTAAACTTTTTTCTGAATTTTATACACTGTTCATATATATATTTTATAATTAGAAAATGAAGGTTCTAAGATGAGTTCATTATAGAATATGAAATTAAATTTAATAAAGCTTTTAAAGATGAAGATTCTTTGGGGATAAAATGAGTTAAAGACTTTACAGATGAATTAAACAAATGCATTCCTGAGATGGAATTATATATAATGATAAAATCTGTACTTTAAAACAAAAACAAGCAAAATTAAGTTAGTTTTCTTGGTGTAGCAAGTGAGAGAAATGGGAAAAGTGTACTATTGATATGATGACTTGGAAAACTTTTGATTCTTCTAACTCAGGTTTGCCTCAGTTACATTCATTTGTATACTGTTTTATAGATAATTGTTTAATTACAAGATATAAATGTATTTATATAAATGATATGCCACATCTCACATTGAATATTTGGTTATTTGATACTGTATTTGTGGTCAGCAGGCAAAACACTATGAAAGTTTGTATATAGTATCTATGAGCTGTTACTTCACCTCTTTATTTCCCATTTGTTTTCATCTGTAAAATGGAAAAAGACATGTTTGAAGATTGAATAAATATGCCTGGCGTACAAAAAGCACTTAAATATCATTGCTGCCGTTATTATTACTACCACCAAAAGTTGGCATCGATGTCTATAAGAAATTGGAGAAGATCACTAGGGACTGAAGCAACGTCTTAATCCTTTGTATCCATTTTGACTAACCCAGTGTATTCTCTTTTAGTTAAGTGGGACTACTACCTGTACACTTAGGTAGATTCATTATTTATGTACACAGTGAATCTTGGCATTTGTGGTTTAACGTTTTAAACCCAGAGTCTTTAACATGGGGGGTTTGTAATTTGGGGTAGGCAGAATTTTGAATCTTGGCATATTTCAAGGCTGACATGCTAAACACGTTTATTACCTAGCGAATTGAATGTAGCTGACAGCATCCCAGTTATTATTACCAACAGTGACTTTTGTTCCCTACTTGTTTAAGATTCATCCTGGGATTAAAAACTTGTGTTTCTTTGTGAATGATGCCCTGAGAAGGCCAGTAGTTAATACTGGATTTTGCAGATTTAACTGAAGTGAGTTTATTTTAGTGGCAAAATTTATGAATTTTGTTTATTTCTTTTATGTTCTTCACAGTGCCTTGTACCCAGTAGAGATAATGGATAATAGGGTGTGTTTGATAGTTTGTGAAGAAATTTGAATCTCCAGGTTCCTTAAAGGAAAGGGAGGAGGTTAGCAGGAATTCCTAGATTTACGGGCTTTTAGGTTATTTTTATTTTTATCACTTAACTACATAATTTAAAAAATTTCTTAGACCAGATTAAAATATATATCTGTCTGGATTTCATATCTCCATGGAGTGGTATGATGATATAAGTGTGCCTCATTTAATAAAAGCTACTAGTCCCATCCATAGATATGTTGATTTTATTATATCTGCAGTAGGGACAAGGAATCTGTAGTTAACTCTGCCAGTGGATCCCAGATAATTCTGATGCAGTACTTTTTCAATTTCTTACTCTATATGTTTTCATTTTAGTATTATTATTTTTTTAAAATCTGTATTGTATTTTTAAAGCCTTAGGACTATATGAATAAACTTTATATTTAATAATGAAAATTAATTTTATGTCTTAACTTTAAGTAGTTCAATGTGCATATATTACTTATTCAGACCTAAGTAATACCAAGTTCATTGTAGAAAAAATTAGAGTACCAATGAGGCAGTGTTTCTCAGCCTTTTTATCATTATCACTTGCTCCCCCCACTCCAGTCTTTATATATATATTTTTCTAATCGTCCCCCTAATGAAATTTTAATACCACAGGTACTATACTGTATATTTGTTTATTTATTGTACATTAATCTGTGCTTTGTACACTTAAAGAGTTAAGATTTTTTTTACCCCCTTAGGAGCAATATTGCCCCTGTTGAGAATGAATACAATAAGCTAAAAGAAAAATCACTCTTAGCTTTACCTCCCAGTCTGTTAACATTTTGGTATACTTCTTGCCTAGTGGTTTTCAATGCATATCTATTTTCCTTCAGAAAATGAGATCGGATGCATAATAGTTCATGCTCCCTTTAAAAAAAATATTGTGAATTTTTTGTGAAAATGATATATTTTAATATTATATCTAATGGATAAATAATATCAATAGGTGTATTCTGTTATGTGAATTTGCAATCATTTTTAAAAATTATTCCCTATAGTCATCAAAGTTTTTTTTTTTTTTTTTTGGTTGCGCTGGGTCTTAGTTGTGACAGGTGGGCTCCTTACTTAAGGCTAGAGGGCTCCTTAGTTGTGGCATGTGGGCTCCTTAGTTGTGGCATGTGGGATCTAGTTCCCTGACCAGGGATCGAACCTGGGCCCCCTGCATCTGGAGCGCAGTCTTAACCACTGTGCCACCAGGGAAGTCCCTCAATTTTTTATTATAAAAGCTCTGCTATGAATATCATTGTAGTTGAATTTTTCCAGGCATTCTAAATTATTTCCTTAGGATGAATTCCAAGAATCAGAATTATTTTATTCTGTATATCTTAATATTTTTGATACGTATAACTTATTGAAAGTCCCTTTCCCCAAGGACAACCACTATTAATGTGAATATTTGTCCAGCTTTTTCCTGTGTATATTCTAACATAAGTAGTTTTATAAATCTGTATCTATCTTTTTTTTTAATTTATTTTATTTTTTAAAATTTATTTATTTTTGGCTGCACCACACCACGTTTGGGATCCTAGTTCCCCCACCAGGGATTGAACCCGCGCCCCCTGCATTGGAAGCACAGAGTCCCAACCACTAGACCACCAGGGAAGTCCCTATCTATCTTTTTTTTTTTTTTTTTTTTTTTTGGCGGTATGCGGGCCTCTCACTGTTGTGGCCTCTCCCGTTGCAGAGCACAGGCTCCGGACACACAGGCTCAGCGGCCATGGCTCACGGGCCCAGCTGCTCCACGGCAAGTGGGATCTTCCCAGACCGGGACACGAACCCGCGTCCCCTGCATCGGCAGGCGGACTCTCAACCACTGCGCCACCAGGGAAGCCCCCTATCTATCTTTTAAAAAAGAATAATAGAATGAACTTTAACTATGGCAAATTGCTTTTTTGCCCAAGGCATTTTGGTCGTCTTTTCATATCACTATATGTAATTTATCCCATTTCTTTTTAGCAATGTTCTACCGAACTGATGTACATTTATCCATTCTTTTATTGGAGGGCCTTTTGTTTCCTGGGGTTTTTTTGTTTTTGGCATACATCTTTGTTTGCTTGTGTTCTTCTGTATCATAAATTCCCATTTATGGTGGAATTGCCGGGTTATTTAAGAATTAGAATTGCATTATATGCTTGAGTCTCTTTTTAGGCTTTCACTTCTTTTTCATTCCTTTACATGTCTACTCTGATGTTGGTACTAGATTTTCATTACTGTACTTTATAGTGTTGTACTTTTATATCTGGAAATATAAAAAGTTCTGTTAAGTAGGCAGATGTACTTTTGTATATTTTTCAGATTACAAGTTACAGTTTAAGTTTGGCTAGGTTTTGTTTCTTTGTTTTTTAAAACACAAGTATTGTATTTAAACTAGATTAGAATAATACAAATTTTTGAGGATTGACATTTTTAGGGTTGAGAACTTTTAGTGCCTGGCAGTAATTCAGAACTCTAAAAGTACCTCTAAGTTGCAAAGTAGACAAACAAAGTTGTTGGGCTGTGAGTTCTATGGAAATACTTGGAACCACAACATTTCTGTCCAGTATGCCTTTTAATCTTTGGTTTTTTGATTGAAGTATCTTGGATATATACTCTCTCTGCTATCTAACTTTTATTCCTTTTAAAAGGAGATGTATTCTCTCTCTCTTTGTACATCTTTGGTAATGTACTTATTTTAGATATCTCATAATATGCTGTTTCTGCTTGTTTTTACAGAGTTCCTTTATATTATTGTCTTCAGAGTTATTCATACATTTTTCTGAGGTTTAGAGTTCATAAAGTTCAAAATATATGAGAATAGATCTATTAAACGTTGCAGAAGAATTATGCTTTGGTTTTCTTTTTTTTTAATAAATTTATTTTATTTATTTATTTTTGGCTGCATTGGGTCTTTGTTGCTGCGCGCGGGCTTTCTTTAGTTGCGGCAAGTGGGGGCTACTCTTCCTTGCGGCGCGTGGGCTTCTCATTGCGGTGGCTTCTCTTGTTGCGGAGCATGGGCTCTAGGCATGCAGGCTTCAGTAGTTGTGGCACGCGGGCTCAGTAGTTGTGGCGCACGGGCTTATTTGCTCCGCGGCATGTGAGATCTTTCCGGACCAGGGCTTGAACCTGTGTCCGCTGCATTGGCAGGCAGATTCTTAACCACTGCGCCACCAGGGAAGCCCCTATGCTTTGGTTTTCAAAGTAGAAGTGTTTTTAGGCTTTTTTTTTAAGGCACTAATTGTTTTCTGAGACAGTTTCTAATTTAAATTTAACTGCTCACACCATTACTAAAATCTTTAAATGTTGATTCTGACCCTACTTACTATGATTCTATCTATGACCTAACTTTTTTCTTAAGACACACTTTTGTTTTTTAATTTTATTTATGTATTTATTTATTTGTTTTGGCTGTACCGCATGGCTTGTGAGATCTTAATTCCTGGACCAGGGATTGAACCCGTGCCCTTGGCAGTGAAAGCATGGAGTCTAACCACTGGTTCGCCAGGGAACTCCCTAAGACACACTTTTGAGTGAGACTTTCAAATGCTCTTAGTGTTCTGGAAGACTTAGTTTACCTTTGTAATGAAAAATCTCTTCTGAGAGTACTATGTTCACCCAGTTTAAAAACTAATCATAATAAATAGAATAAATGATATTCAGTACCTAGGCAATTAGGACAGGACTGTTTTCTAAGAGTAGTCTCTCTTGGAGTTGAGTTATTACCACAGCTAGCTTAGGCTCATTACAGAGGCTCACATTGCTTTGGGTCATGGTTCTTCATCTAGCCAAGTGAAAAACCAACCATTTTCCCTTGTGGTATGGTCTTTCTTGCGAGTTATGTTTAAAAAATTGACATCTCAAATGTGATTTTTGTCTCTTGAGGCTTACCCTTTAACCAGGTTTGAGATTTTATTCTTTGGTGCAAACTTTAACTTAAACACTTTGTTAATGTACACGAAGCTGAATCTTTTACTCAGACTCACAGTAGCAAGCAAATGACAAGCCATGCTTGAGCATTAACTCACTATGACTTTAGATGTTTGGCCGAGCCTGTGTGATTGCTTGGATACTGTCTTAACCACCCCCATTGCCTACTTTCTTTTCTGAAGCCTGAAGCCATATTAAAAACTTCAGATTCATTTAAATGAATTGTCCATATAAGGAGGATATTTGATTTTAGCTAAACATAATGTGAGATCATTATAAATGATTATAAAAATTAGAATGTATAATAGACATTTGTGTTTGTAAAACTTTGAAATATTTCCATTTTATTTTTTATTATTTAAAATATTCCCCCTCATGTTTAAGTATTTTAATAGATTAGTACCAGTAAAACTTCAGTTAGTAATAGTCATCTGGCAGAAAAGATTCTTTAATAGATTTGTTAGAATATACATCTCTGCTGCACATAAAGGTTGGGGAGATTTTATGTCTTGTGCTCTGACAGAAAGTAAACTGCTTTCTAGGAAGGTATCAAGTAATTTTTACTAGCTCTTTACGTAATTATTTTGCTATTCAAAGTATAATTAAAGTAATCCTTGAACATCCTTTTAGCCATACTGTTTTTAAAAGATTAATTATTTTTAATTAAACAAGTAATACATTATAAAAAGAAATACATGTGACAAAAATACAGATTGAGTAAAACATACAGATAAGGCAAAAATAATAGTTATCAGTTCGCTATGTATCTTACAGAAATTTCTTGTGTAAACATATATACATGTATATGTGAAAATATTTAGTTTTGTTTTTATACCTGCTTTTTTTTTTTTAAGTTTTTAGATGTAGAGTTGAGACACGAAGACTAGAAATGCACTTTACTAGCATGCTATGGTACTAAATGAAAATTCCATTCTTGGAAGATAAGTTTGTCAAGTTTCCCCATCTCTACCTTTGCCCCTCCTCTCACCTGTATTCTTTTCTTTTGATCACCACTCTCCTTGAAAGGAGAGAAATATACTGTGGTAGGTCTCAACCCAGGATTGGCTGTATATTAGAATTAACTGAGGAGTTTTAAGAAATATCCACATCACAGCTCCACCATCCAGATTCTTATTTAATTGATCATGATGAGGCAAGACATGTGGAAGGAGAACTTTATCTTAGCCTTCATAGAGAAGCTTGCCTGAGCTTCTGAGTTCAAGTATGGTTTGGGGGAGGCACTGATTGAATCCAGTGGGGCATCTTCCTGAGTCTTCTGTCTTCAAGCAGAAAGATAGGCATAGGTCTTTGTCATCCCTCAAGTTCTCTGAGGAATACACTGCCACAAACTTCTTCATTTATTCCATTGTTGGTTCATCTACAAAGGTTGTAATACTTTAAGGAAAACCAACATCATTAATGCTGTGCAGATTAGATATACAAGAAGATGAGTGATAAAGCAGTATGATGTTGTGGTTAACCACACAGATGCTAGAGGCAAACAGCCGAGGCAAACAACCTGGATTGTAATCCTGGTTCTGTAATTTATGTCTGTTGCGCTTGGGCAGGTTTGTTTTAGCCTCTGTGCCTCATCTATAAAATCAAGATAATGGTCTCCACCTCATAAGAATGTTGTAAGGATTAAAAATATTAATATATGTAAAGTGCTCCAAACAGTGTTTTGTACATACATGGTGAGGATTCAAAGAATAATAGCTACAATTAATAATTTATTCCTTTTCTTGTATCCTCCTTTCTAACATTTCCTCCCTTTTGTTACCCATTCCTCCTGAAGACAGGTTAATGCTCTTCTTTGATAAACTAGATTGGGTTCAGCAAACTTTTTTCTAGAGAGACAGATGATAAATATTTTAGGTTTTTAGGGTCATGTTGTCTGTGTTGCAATATTCAGTTCTACTGTTGTAGGGCAAAAGCAGCCATAGACTATATGTAAACAGATGTGCATGGCTGTGTCCACTTTATTTATGAACACTGAAATTTGAATTTCATATAACTTTCACATATCACAAAGTACTGTTTTTCTTTTGATTAAAAAAAATTATTTAAGAGTGTGAAAACCATTCTTAGTTTATAGGCCACACAAAAACAGGCAGTGGACTGGATTTGGCCTGTGGGTCATAGTTTACTGATCCCTGAACTAGAGTAAAGGAACTTGAACATTCTGACAGCTGTTTTAGACACCCTTTCTTTCTTAAGGATGCCATCATTCTTTAATTTCCCTGTACTTTGGAGGAATCTAGAAAATTAGTTTTATTGCCAATAGGTTTAGAATTTAAAAATTCTACTCACAGCTTTGATCTTAAACTATTAGCACATGTGTCAAACAGTGAAATCTTTGTGGACTCTCTTTCTCAAACAGTGACATATATAACTGTACTGGGCTTTCTTTGGTTGCAAGCAACAGAAACAGACTTTGTCTTGTTCTCAGCACCAGTATACAGCAGATGTTTGTATTAGTCAGGGTTCTCCAGAGAAACAGACCAGTAGGATTACAACGTGTGAGTGGGCACACACGCATTATACATATACACATATACATTTTGTGTGTGTGTGTAAAAATAAAGAAGTTTATTTCAAGGAATTGGCTTCTATGGTTGTGGGGGCTGGCAAGTCCAAATCTATAGGGCAGACCAGCTGGAAGCTTTGGCAGAAATTCTCACAATGGAATTTCTTCTTTAGTGAAACCTCATTTTGCCCTTACGGGCTTTTAGTTGGTTAAAGGAGGCCTCCTCACATTATTAGTAATCTCCTTTACTTGATGTTAACAACAGTTACATAATACCTTCACAGCAGCACCTAGATTAGTGTTTGTTTGAATAACTGGCTACTATAGCCTAACCAGGTTGACACATCACATAGTTCAATAAATATTTTTCCAATAAAAGGATGAACAAATGGCTGAAATGGTTAATTTAAGCAGAAAAAAAGATATTTATATGATGGATATTGAATAACAGAATTTACATAAGAAAAAAGTATGCAGGCCTCAGGAAACCCCAGGAAGAACCAGGGCAGTTTGCAGGGGTCAGGACCTAGGTAGCAGCAATGAACAGTATCTTCAGTAGTGTACCACAGTCAGAATGAATCAACTCTAACCATTTTCCATCTTCACATCATTCTGCTCAAGATTCAGCATCATAAGAAATTCAGTCTAATTGGCATCCCTCGACATCCCTTGGTGCGATATCTCCCTTGCCTAGTGGTGGGTGGAACACTTTGATTGACGTTCCCACCAAAACTGCTGTGCGGGAAACAGGTTATTTCCCCACAGAGTGTCAGGATAACCAAAAAGAGGAGGAAGGGATACTAGACATGCAAAAATAACCTTAAATGTGAGGAGGGACAACTTTATCCACTGAGTGGGACTTGAGGGGAAAAGATGATAGTGACTGGACTTGGTAAGTTTATCAGTGAGGGAAGGGAATGAGAGAGGAAGTAGAGCAGAGATTGGTAAAAGGATTGATATGCGGTACTGAGGGCCCAGGTGAGATTTCACATCAGAAATTTGTAGTAGTGACATCACTTACATAATGGTATTTTCTCCAGCAATGAAGAGAGATTTTAAGATTCATTCATGGTTGATGTTACCAGCTGATTTGGGGGGAAAAGAGGAATACATGACACAGAGGGTGCTGGGCAAAGAATAACTCAGACAAAAATGGTGATGATGATAAAGAGCAAACACTTCTAGAGTCCTTACTCTGTGCTAGGCACAGTTATAAGTTTGCTTTAAAGATACTAACTCATTTACTCAGAATAACCCTGTGAAGTAGGCACTGTTTTGCCCGTGATGAAACTGAGGCACAGAGAGGTTAAGACATTGCCTGATATGACAGTGCAAGTGTCGGAGCTGGAGTTCAAACCCAGGAACTTAGGTTCAAAGTCTGTGCTTAGCTGCTATTAAGTTACACTGATGATCACTGTTGGAGTCCAGGTTTAGGAGGGAAGGAAAGATGATAGTCTGTGAGATGAAGAAGGGATCACAGTGTCAGAAGTTTCAGTGAAGTGGAAAAAATGCTGTGGGGGTTTCCTCAAAACACACACATACACACACACACACACACGCACATGCACAAACATGCATACGCACACACGTATGATTATACCAGGCCAGGTATTGAAAAAAAGAATATTTATTTAGACAGTTACCAATAATTCTTAATGATGAGTAGCTTTTTTCATGAGTCATATTTGGACTGCACAATAGTTTTTGCTCCATTTTTGTGTGCTAATAGTAAGATATTCTTGTAAAAGTCAGACTCTGTTTCCTTTTGTATGCTTCACCACCTAGTTTTGACAGAACCCTAGTAAATGACCAGATTTTTTCTACTCTTTCCCTTTCCTCTCATAACATTAACTTGGCAGACTTTTTCATGTTTGTCTGTTTGTATCCACAGTATACTTCTGCCTACTTAGTAGGGGAGCTCTGCCAGTTAGAGCTAGAGATGTTTTTTTCTAATTTGGAAAGACAGCATGTGTCTCTCTGTCTTTTTTTTTTTTTTTTTTTTTTTCAGTACACGGGCCTCTCACTGTTGTGGCCTCTCCGTTGTGGAGCACAGTCTCCGGATGCGCAGACTTAGCGGCCATGGCTCACGGGCCCAGCCGCTCCGCAGCGTGTGGCATCTTCCCAGACCAGGGCACAAACCCGCGTCCCCTGCATCGGCAGGCGGACTTGCAACCACTGTGCCACCAGGAAAGCCCGTCTCTCTGTCTTTTAAGTTCTCCATGATATTTCCTTTTCTTTTCGTTCCTTTTTTTTTTTTTTTTAACTTGGTGCCCAATTTGTAAATAAATTTCAGCAAATCTAGACTTAGGGAATTAAAAAATGAATGCATCCCTTAGAGTGGAGCATCTTCTCAACACAGAACCAGTTTGCTTTTTTGAAAAGTGTTTGGCTTTTTCCAACAGTTTTTATTACCTACAGACTATATAATTGCTAAGTTAATCAAACCAACACTTTGAGAAATGGGATTATAGTATTTTTTTCTTGTTAAATTTGGGTAACTGGCTTTATCTTCCTTTATCTTTCATTGTCTCATTTTTAGTAGATAAACATAATAGGTATTTGTGGCAGTAGGGACCATTGTAGTATTGTTTTTTTCTGTATCAGTCTAGATAGTGAGGTAAGTTTGAGGTTTGCTCTGCTTGGTGTGCCTTACAGATTGATTCAGGCTAATATTTCAATTATTCGCTTCCAGCCAGTGAAAGGCATTGTTAGAAACAGGGCTCTAGATCTAAGATTGTAACTTCTAGAAAATTTAATTATAGATATTTAATTCTAGTGTCTCCCTTTGAACCCTGCCCCTCAAGGCTTTAGTAATACTTAAGGTGTCTCCGTATTCAGGTAGTTTTTGATTTGACTGTAAATACTTTCTCCTAGATAACAAGCTTAGTCCAGAGATACGCCTCAAAGTTAGCCCTTTATATGCTTGTAGAGAGAATTTTAATACTTATTTCTTATTGATTGATATCTTTTAACTAATATGAAGTTATTTAAATTGTTTTTTTATTATACTATAACAACAAAAGATTGTAGTAATTCATTTTTGAAGACCCTTGAGAATCATGTGAGTCCAAAAGTATTAGAATCAAACACGGTGTTAGGAGTTGGCGATTTCGTCGTTTATTTGTATGTAGCATTTTTCAAATTTCACAACTTGTATATGTTCTGACACTTTCATACATGACAAAGGATTAAGATAGGTCTAGATACTGAGAAGTTTCTCCTTATCAATGTGAATGTGTACGGATGTTGTAGATAACATTATTAGTCTTTTAGTCTGTACTGTATTGAGAATTCTATTGATCAGTGAAAATTGCTGGTATACTAGGTGTCTAGAACTAATTCTACATAGAAATTGCTGTATAATCATATATTTTCAGATATATATAGCAAAATCACTGTTCAGCTGTGATATAATTTCTCTTATGGTATTTTGTGTGTGTGGTTGCTTAGAAATTTTATCATATATAATGGGAATATTTCTTTTTTTTGACAATTTAAAGATTGTTCCCATACCCCTACATTTTGTTTTTATAATTTTAGTTATTTTATTAAATGTTATTTCTTTGGCAACTCTTTTAATATCCTTAAATATTTCCATGTTTGTGACCCTTCATCATTGCCCTTCAACATACTGATGTCAGGTGCAAGATTTGGTTTTTTTTCCCCCCCCATACTATGTTCTTTAGATAAAATAAAAATAAAATTCATTCAGATATGACTTTAAAAAATTGATCAGAATTAATAACTTAAAAAAATTTTGATCAGAATTGCATTTTCAAGGAGACTCTTATAATATATTGGTTTCTGCAAACATGCAGCCTCATTGTGTACCAGACCTTACATTGATGTACATAGAAGTAAAAATGAGCTTAGGGAAAGTGGAGGTAAAGTTAGTCCGTTATGCTGATGGAAAGTGGGTGGACCTGGGTTACAAATATTTCCTGGTGATCATTTCTGCCAACAGAATTTCAAATATTTAATGTACTCCTCTGTAGCAAGTAATCTAGCACATTTTCAACCACAGCGACTACAGATTTAAAGTCATTGGAATGGGCTTTCTTAAAAGAATTCAGCCATTGTGAGGGAAAAAAACCTACTGAAACCAGGCTTAATTTTGAACTTAAAAAAATTAGAAGCCAATGTTAGAATGAGTATGTGTAGGATATGTTATCCCAACCCTTCACCCATCACCTTATTTTGTTATGCGGTCTTTCGGTCATTAACTACCTTTTATCAATTTTGAGTACTTGGATATGGAAAGAAAATGAGTTCAAGCACACATTTGGAAGTTTTGCCTTTTTCTTGGATTTCGTTTTTGGTTTGCTTTTGCTATAGAAAATGAAGTCTGTTAAACACAGTTTATCTTACTTTAGGTTAAGAATGTGGGCGCTAGAGTCAGGTTGTCTGAATTCTAATCCCTGCTATGCAGATTACTGTGAGCTTTGGTAAAATATTTTTCTTAGTCTCACTTTCTTTAGCTATAATATGAATAATAATAGTAGCCCTACTTTATGGTCATGAAAATCAAATGGTATGGTCTGTATAAAGTACTTAGCATGGAATATTATATATTATCATTGCTTTATTATTCCTTCTTTTCTGCTGATCAAAACTTTACTGCTGATTCTGGCTTCATCTTTGAGGTTACTGTTTGGTTCCCATTGAATTTTTAGCAGGCAGCTTGGTATTTAAAGGAATATTTAGTACATTATTCCTTTTAGCCAGAATAAACTAAAGATGCAAAAGAATGAATGTTGTCTTAGATTCCTAAGACCTGGGGAACTGGTCTGAATGCTTTTACGCACTTGGTTAACCTTTGTGCCGCTCAGAATGTAAGACCAGTTTGTGCTGATTTCCATTCTTCTTTTAGAAAGACTTAAAAAAAAGAATCACCATAGTATTCATTGATGTCATTTGGACCGTTAGGAAAAGTACTTGTTATACCTCTAAAGACCCAGAGAACTCTTGTTTATACTTATTTTAGTAGTGAAAACTTGGTTTTGGCTTAGAATTCTTCTAACAATATATGAGTCATATTATTTGTAGGGTGCTTTTTATAAAATTTTATAAACTTTGTCTCATTTGATCGTCACAATTCTGTGGAAAAGGTAGGACAGATGGAATCACTCCTACTTTTAAAGATGAGAAATCTGGACTTGGAAGAAGTTCAGTGACTTCCAGAGATAAATAGCTAGTTGTCTGCTCTCTGATACATTAGTTTTCATTCTGTGTCCGAGAGTTTCTAAGTAGAATCAATTCCTTCTTTGAGATCAACCTATAATTTCCAGAATGTAAAACTCAAATTGTTGAAATTACCGGATTTTCACATTTGCCAGAAGTATATACCTTTTGTTTTGGTTTGGTTTGTTTGCTCGTTTGTTTTTTGGCCAGTAATCAAGTTAGAGGAACAGATATCAAGTTCTGCCATAGTATATTAGTATAATTTTAATGTTATTTGTAGCTTTAGGATTTAGAGGTAGTTGAGTCAGAAGTATGCCCTTAAAATACATTTGGTGGTAGAAAGTTAATTGCCTCTAAATATAATTTTGATTCAAAGGGCATTTATAAAATATTTTTTTCTCTGATTCTTAGGATATTCGTAGTCAAGCTGCCCAATTTCAAAAGAAAAATTATGTTTTACTTTTAGTACTCATTTTAAAAACAAGCATGCTTTATTTATATTGTGTAAATACCTATGGGAAGATATATATGTATTTTTTTAATTGGGGACATTCTTTGTGCAAGACGTTCAGTTCAAGTATTTTTAAAACCTCTGCTTTTGTATTTATGTGCTTTGTGCATATCACTGTGAAGGAATATAAAATAGTCCTTACCTTGCTTTCAACTAAGTTGACATTGATAGGGAAGGCCAGGCTAATTATGAAACAATCTGAGTAGAGGTTGCCAAACTATAGTCTGAGGCCCATTTTTGTTTGGCCCTCAAGCTAAGAATGGCTTTTGCTTTTGTTGTTTAAAAAACAAACAAATACCAGAGGAGAATATGTAACATAGACCATCTCTGGCCCTCAAAGCATAAAACATTACTGTCTGGCCCTTTACAGAAAAAGCTTGGTGACAATGAATTAGAGGAATATGTCACATAAAATAAAATACAACCAGAGACATTAGGGGATGCAAATCAAAACCACAGTGAGATACCATTTTACACCCACTAGGATAGCTGCAATCAAAAAACAGCGATAGCAACTGTTGACAAGGTTGTGGTGAGAATGTAAAATGGTACAGCCACTGTAGAAAACAGTTTGGCAGTTCCTCAGTAAGTTAAACATAGAGTTACCATATGACCCAAGCAATTCCCTTCGAGGTATACACCCAAGAGAATTGTAAACAGGTTCACAATTAAAACTTGTGCAGTATGTTCATAACATTATTGGTCATAATAGCCAAAAGGTGAAAACAACTCAAATATCCATTGAATGGATAAACAAAATGTGGTATAGCCATATAGTGTAATATTCAGCCTTAAAAAGAAATGGAGTACTGGTACATGCTACAACATGGATGAACCTTGGAAAACATTATAAGTGAAAGAAGCCAGACACAAAAGGTCACATATTCTGTTACTTCATTTATAGATATAACTAGAATAGTCAAATCCATAGAGACAGAAAGTAGATTAGTGGTTGCCCAAAGGCTAGGGGTAGGGGGAAATGGGAAAGTGACTGCTAATGGATATGGGGGTTTCTTTTTAGAGTGGTAAAAATGTTCTGGAATTAGATAGTGGTGATTGTTGTACAACCTTGTGAATGTAATTTAAACCACTGAATTATATACTTTAAAATGGTAAATTTTATGGTATGTGAATTATATCTCAACAAAAGAAAATGTAACCAGAGACTAAGTAGTTTTTATAAAAGAAGTAATAAGAGGTCAGGTAAAGAAGGCTACAGGCATGAGTTAATGGATATAACTTTGAAGTTGGAGCTTGAAATGCACCCTGAAGGGCTTGGAGGATTTGGATAGAAAAAGAGGAAGTTGGTATGGCATAACACCATAAGGGGTATAAACCAAGGTATTTGTGTTACACAGAAGAGGAAGAAGTGGCTAGACTAAGAGGGAAAAAGACAAACTGAGTCTCTTGTTTTCATGGGGCTTCTAAACGTGCATATTTAATTGATATGGGATCATGCTTTGTGCTGTCATTTTCATGGAATAAATTGTATATTCTTCTAGCCTGAGACAGACTTTTTTTTCCAGCCAGAAAGCAAGAGCCTAAGGGCTGTCTCCATGGTACTTTTAACAGGTTACTATAAGGATTTTAGTTCCCAGTATATGTGTTGAAGAATTTGCCATCATCTTTTTTGTTTTGTTTTATTAAGTCATACAAAGTATCTATCTGATTTTTTTGTTGATATTCAGAACAAAAATCTTTGATGATACTGTTCCTTATGCTTGCCACTTTACACTATAAAATTCATTCATGTGTATTGCCTCATTTAATCCTCTCACCACACCTATGAGATAAATGGTATCATTCCCATTTTAAAGATGAAAGAGGCCATATAATAGAGTGATTAGGAGCCAGGATGGAGGCACTAGAGTCAGAAAGCCTAGATTCAAATCCTGGTTCTGCCATTTACTAATTGTGTTTGAATTTTGATGAGTTATTTAACCTCTCTAGGTTATATGTTTTCTCTTGTGTAAAGTGGTAATTATAATATCATAGAGTTGTATTTAAATAAGTGACAAAAATAAAATTCCTGGAGTCATGCTTGGCACATAGTAAGCCCTCAAAACTACTGTTATTTATAGATCATGAGAGTTGAATGAGGTTAAGAAGTCCGAAGTCTTCTAGCTGATAAGTAAGTGGTAGAGCCAGCACCTAATTACAGATGTTCTAAATTCAAGTACCATTTTTCTAGTTGCTTTTACCAGATTTTATTATATACTTACTTATGTATTGCTCATACATTTATAAACTTTCATTTAAATGGAGACTAGATAATAAACCAGATATTAATAGCACAAGAAACTTTCTAACTTCCTTACAACAGAACTTTAATTCCTAAACCCAGTCTTTTGCTTCAATCCGCTGATAGCCACTCCTTAGTAGTTATAAACCAAATTATGAAAGGGGAAAATGACAAAGGAAAATACAGATTTAACATAATTAACAAAAATTAACTTGAATATGATAAAATAAACAATTAAAAGTAAATAACACCTGCAGGGAAAACTTGCAGTAATCAAAAAGGGTGACTGTCCTTAATTAATAAACATACTAGACTGATAGATAGGAAAAATAACTTTTTTCAAAACAAATGAGAAAAGAATAGGCAGTTCGCAAAAGAAAAAAGATGTGACTGATAAGTATTTGGAAAACAGTTTAACCTCATCAGTTAATCAAAGAAATTTAAACTAAAGCAGGGTAATACACCTTTGATAATACGATTAACAAAATAAGAACATTTAAATTGTAATAAGCAAATTTAAGTTGAGACTCTGTTATTGGGGATGTGGTAAAATGGGACCCACATATTCTTTTTTTTGACCACGTGGGATCTTAGTTCCCTGACCAGGGATTGAACCCATCCATACCCCCTGCAGTAGGAGCTCAGAGTCCTAATCACTGGACCACCAGGGAATTCCCGAGACCCACATATTCTTGATATGGGAATGTAAATTGATAAAACTATTAATCTCCATGAAGAACCTTAAAAAGTTCCTAACCTTAAATCTAGTAATGATCCATCTGAAAATGTAACCCAAAGAAAAAATAATAATTCTGGATAAAAATGTATGCATAGATTCATTGCAGGGTTATCTATTATAACAGAATGTTTGGACACATCCAACAAAAAGATAGTTAAATTATTGTACACTTATTGCAATATTATTTGATAAAGAGTTTTATTAAAAATTTCAATGACCTTGGAAAAAGATGATGAGATAACGTGTGTTTGGGAGGTGGAGGGAAGAAGGATTCAAAATTGAAGCCCTGTACCCTCTGGTGTCAAGCAGTAAACCTAGTCTTGAGAATAGTTCATTGTGGACAAAGATTTACTAAGTAGCTCTTGAATGTTTGATGTACTGAACTTCTACCTACTGTGGAAATAGTATAAACAGAACCCCTTTTGAACCCAAATCCTCTTTCCCTTGTCTTAGTGACCACCCCATTTTTCTATTCTTTAAGTAAACTCCTCCTTTTAGAAAAAATAGTCTAATGCTATTTCCAGTTTGTCATCTCTCAGTCTTTCTTGAACCCGGTCAGTCTTTTGGACCTAGGTTATTCCACTGAAGTGAGTTCATCAAGTCTCCAGTGACCTCCAGTGGTCAGTTCTCAGTCTTCATCTTACTTGACTTGTCAGCAGCATTAACAGTTGATCACTTCCTTTTCTTTGAAATGTCGTCTTCTCTTTGTTCCAAGAAACCGCATATTTGGTTTTACCCTTACCTTACTGGCTGCTGCGTCTGGTCTTCCTTTGCTGGCACCTCTACCTATGATTTACTTTAAGTTAGTATGGTTGAATTACATTATTTTTAAAATTGTGATAAAATACACATAACATAAATTTACCATTGTAACCATTTTTAAGTGTACAGTTTAGTGGCATTAAGTACATTTTACATTTTTGTGAAACTGTTAACACCATCCATCTCCAGAATTTTTTTTCATCTTCCCAAACTGAAACTCCATACCTGTTAAACACTAACTCCCAATCTCCCCGCCCCTGGCAACCACCATTCTACTTTCTGTCTATGAATTTAATTATTAACTACTGTAGGTACTTCATGAATGTGGAATCATACAGTATTTGTCCTTTTGTGAGTGGCTTATTTCACTTATTATGTCCTCGAAGTTGATGCTTGTTGTAGCAGGTATCACAATTTCCATTTAAAGCTGAATAATATTCCATTGTATGTACATACTACACTTTGTTTATCCATTCATCTGTTGATGGACACTTGGGTTGCTTCCACTTTTGGCCTGTTGTGAATAATGCTGCTGTGAACCTGGGTGTACTACAAATATGTGGTTGAATCCCTGCTTTCAGCTCTCTTGGGTATATACCCAGAAGTGGAATTGCTAGATTATATGGTAATCGTATTTTTAATTTTTTTGAGGAATTGCCATCGTTTTTCCACATTCCCACCAGCAGTGCACAAAGGTTCTAATTTTTCCACATCCTCACCAACACTTGTTATTTTCTGGTTTCTAAATTTGTTTTGTTTTGTTTTCTTTTGTTAATAGCCATCCTAATGGATGTAAAGTGGTATTTCATTGTGGTTTTGATTTACATTTCCCTAATGATTAGTGATGTCGAGTATCTTTTCATGTGCTTATTGGCCATTTGTGTATCTTCTTTGGAGAAGTGTCTATTCAAGTCCTTTGCTCATTTTGTTTGTTTTTTTTTTTGTTGTTGTCCTTGAGGTTTAGCAGTTCTTTTTTCTGAATATTAACCCCTTATCAGATATATGATTTACAAATATTTTCTCCCATTCCATCTGTTGCCATTTTATACCATTGGTTGTGTCCTTTGATGCACAGAAGTTTTAAATTTTGATGTAGTCCAGTTCATCTATTTTTGCTTTTGTTGCCTGTACTTTTTATGTAATATCCAAGAAATCATTGCCAAATCCAATGTCATGAAACTTTTCCCTATATTTTCTTCTAAGAGTTCTATGGTTTTGCTCTTATGTTTATATCTTTGATCTATTTTGAATTAATTTTTGTATATAGCGTAAGGTCAGGGTCCAACTTAATTCTTTTGCATGTGAATATCCAGTTTTCCCAATACCATATGTTGAAAAGACTGCCCTTTCCTCATTGAATGGTATTAATACCCTTGCCAGAAATCATTTTACCATTTATGAAAAGGTTTATTTCTGGTTTATCTCTTATTCTACAGATTTTGATATGGTGTGTTTATTTTCATTCTGTTGAAAATACTAATTTCCCTTTTGATTTTTTTCCTTGAATCAAGGATTATTTAGATGTATATTATTATAGTTTCCAGATACTTCGGGATTTTCTTGATGTCTTTCTATTACTGATTCCAGTGTGATCAGAAAACATACTTGTATGATTTAAATTTCTTTAAATTTACTGAGACTTATTTATAGTCCAGATTATGATCTATCTTTTTAAATGTTCCATATGCCCTTAAAGATAATATATATTTTGTTGTTATTCATGAAGTATTGTAAAAGTATCAGTTAGATCCAATTGATTGGTGGTATTGTTCAGTTCAGCTATGTCCTTTCTGATTTTCTGCCTGCTGTATCTATCAATTACTGATAAAGGGGTGCTGGAGTCTCTGGGTATAATGGTAGATTCATCAGTTTTTCCTTGTTGTTCATCTGTTTTCTCGTTGTTCTAGAGCCGGGCTCTAGAGCGCAGGCTCAGTAGTTGTGGTGCATGGGCTTAGTTGCTCTGCGGCATGTGGGATCTTCCCGGACCAGGGATCGAACCCGTGTCCACTGCACTGGCAGGCGGATTCTTAACCACTGCGCCACCAGGGAAGTCCCCAAAGTGCGTTTCTTGATCCACTCTGACAGTCTCTTTCTTTTAATTGGTGTATTTAGAGTTGATTTTTGACTAGCGGTTTTTAATGTAGTTGGATTAATAGCTCCCATAGGTGTTACTGTTTTCTGTTCGTTGCCCTTGTTTCCTTTTTGTCTTCTACTCTTTTTCTGCTACCTTCTGATTTTAACTGAGCATTTTATGTGATTTCATTTTTTCTTTTCTCTTACCATATCAATTAGACTTTTTTTTTTTAGTGGTTGCACTTGAATTTGAAATATACATTTACCACTAATCCAAGCCCAGTGTCATGTAGAACTATACCACTTCACAGATAATACAGGTACTTTATAACAGTTTCCAATTCCTAAAATCCTTTATAATGTGCTGTCATTCATTTTACGCATCCATAAACTATAATCATCTAATACATTATTGCTATTATTTAAAATTGTTGTCTGTTAGATCAATTAAGAATAAGAAAAATAAAAGATTTTATTTTACCTTCATATGTTCATATTTAGGTCCAAGTTTCTGGCTTAAATCATTTCCCTTCTTTTAAAGAACTTCTTTTAATATTTCTTGCAGAGCAGATCTATGGCAACAAATTCCACTGAATTTTTGTTTGAGAAAGTCTGTATTTCTCTGTTATTTGAAGGCTAACTTTGCTGGATTTGCAGAATTGTCACTTGATGGGGTTTTTTCTTTCAACAGTTAAATATTTCACTTCATTCTCTTATTTTTGTGTAATTTCTGAAGAGAAGTCTCAGGTAATTCTCATTCTTGCTCCTCTAGAAGTTGGGTGGTTTTTACCCCCTCCAGCTTCTTTCAATATTTGTCTTTGATTTTCTGCAGTTTGAATATATTCCTGGGTGTAGATTTTTTGGTATTTATCCTGCTCAGTGTTCTCTGTTTGGTGTCTGTCTTCTGTTTATTATTTAGTAGCCTTTTTTCTCCCAACTCTTCACTCCTTTTGGCCCTATCTTTAAATATATCTGGAAGATAACTAATTCTAACCACTTCCACTGCTACTGCTTTGGTCCATATTGCCATCTTTTGGGTTTCATTTGCCTTCAAATAGTTCTCCCTGCCTCTGCCCTTGACCTCCTCCTTCCTTTCACCACACAACAGCTAGAGAGATCTGTCTAAAAGTTCAGTGGGAACTTGTCATCCTTTGATCAGAACCGTCCAGTGAGTTCCCATCTCATACCAAGTAAAAGCCAAAGTCCTTACTATGACTTAAAAGCCATCTTTAAGCTGTCTGTTTCATCACTTACCTTACCTCCTACTAATCATCTCATTACTTCCCTCCAATTAGGGTGCCATCTTTTCTCTTTATAGAAGTCACCAGACATCTCAAGGCTTTTCGATTTCCTTTAGAAAAGGAAAGTCTGCATGACTCTGTTCTCTTACTTACCATTGCCTTTAGGTCTTTACTTGAGTATCACTTTGTTTCAAACTACAAATCTTCCTGCCCTGTGAACTCCCTATACCCCCTTTCCTGCTTTATTTTTCCCCAGAACACTTTGCCAACTGACCTGTGTCTGGCAGGAGAGAGCATGGCACATGGAGAAAATGGAATAAAGCCAATTTGGCTGGAGCATTGAGAACGAGAGGGAGAACATTGTGAAATGAAGCTGGAGTGGGAATTAGGGATCAAACTGTGCAGACTCCTGTAGGCCATGTTAACATTTTTTGGCTTTATCCTTAAGGGTAGTGGCAAATCACTGAAGTATCTTAACTGGAGGGATTTGGGAAGAGGGTCGCTATCATGATTAAATATGCATTTTTATAAAGATCATTCTAGCTTCACTATGGGAAAAAGATTGGGGGGGTGAGGGGAATTAGATGTGAAGGGACCTGATGAGGGGCTGTTGCATTGATCTAGGTATAAACTTATGATAGCTTAGTCTACTGGGGGTGTTGATGGCCATCCAAAAAAGAATGTTTGGAACTGATTCTTATCAAGAAATCCATTTACAAACATATGTGGTCAGCAGTTCATAAATCTTAATTGCTAAATTAAGATCTCCCATTTATAGAATCTCCATTTAGTTCCATTATGAGAAAATAAAAATCTCTCATCCAGTGTTATTCTTCTTGAAAATAAATCCTAGAAATTCTATAAATCAATAGTCACATTTTTTTTGTATATTTCTTAGCATTAGGCACAGAATCCAAGATCCCTGATTAAGTTTAATTCTCATTTAATGGCCAGTTTTTAGACCTGATCAAATTGATTTGTCTCATGAAAGAAACTTTAAATAATTTTCTTATTACGTTTTTCTGACCTCCTCTCATCTCAAATATTAAGAACTTGATTAGAACTAAGATTGTCCTGAACAGGATATTTTAAAGACAAAGGTGTCTATGCCTGTATTATTTCTTTTCACAAAGCCAGTAATCTCTGGCAACAGGAACCTTCAGAGTTTTTGAGAATCAGAAACTCATGACTATCTGGCCATCCTAAGATAGATTTGAAGTTCGTAAAGCAAACAGGTTAATAAACTAGGGTCCTAGCAGTAGTTTTCTAATGTGGCAGTGTTTTTATCAAACCAAAATGTTGATCCTCTGTTTTCACTTTAGGAGGGGAAAGCATTTAACTTCTCCTATGTTTTAAGCACTTTATAGGTACCTAAAATATGTTATATTGTTTAATTATCAGGAACCAGTGAGGTATCTTAATCCAGCTTTGTTTCGTTAATAAGGAAATTACATATTAACAAATAACTTGCCCAGGCTCACACAGGGATCCAGATATGCCAGGGGTTCCTTTCGATCAGGGGTTGTTTGGGTTCCTTGGTCTCCACTTCTCCCTGTGTGTTTACGGTTTTCAAAGAACTGATGACCCTTCAATTCAATAAGGTTCAGAATCAATAAATTTTATTATGCTGCCTCCTGATTTGGGGTTCCTAATCTGACAGTACTATCCACTCTTGTCTTACATTACCTTTCCACAGTTCTTCTCAAAATATTGATACCAGTAACACTGTAGTTACAGTAGTAAAGCAGTGATAGTAGTAGTAGTTGTTTTTTAGCCATGCACTGTGCTAAGAGCTATGTATGCATTATCTCACTTGGTGTTCACAGCAAAGTTGCTGAACTATGTCCCTTATTTTAAGACTAACCCTCTCTATGTCTCAAGTCCCAGCCCCATTCCTTGCCCTCCTAACTGGACTCCCTGCTCCAGTTTCTCATTCCCTTTGTTCCTACATCCACAGTTCTCGTAAAAGTTTGTGGGGTTTTTTTCTTTTTTTTCCCTCAGATTATTCAAAAACCTTAGGTGACTTTCCTCCTCTGATAGGAAAGTTTCAAGTTCTTCGGCTATCATACAGGGACTGGTAGCTTGCTGGCCTGCTTACTGTTTAAATCACATCTGTACTCATTCCTTTCCCCTTACCTTTCCCCAAGCTTTCACTGTAAATGCTCAAGCCACCTAGACTTTAATAGTTTTTTTTTAATTAGACTTTTCATTCTCTTGAATCTGTGTGTTTTTTACATGGAATTCCATGTCTGTAATACTCCTACCCCACTCCCCTTCCTCTGCCTGACCTTCAAGAAATATATGTAAGGCATACGGTGAAAAATCTCCCTTCTTTCCTTGTCCCCTCATTCCTCAGTTTCCTTCCAAAGTTATTCTATGTGTATTCAAGTTTCTATGCACATATATGAGTAGAGGCAAGTTAGCATGTTAGAGTGTGAACTCAGGAACCAGGCTGCCACAGTTTGAATTGTGGATTCTCTTCCTAGATGTGTGGTTTGGGCAAATTACTAGTACCTACCTCATAAGGTTTTTGTGAGGATTTCTCACAGCAGTGCCTGGCATGTGGTAATAAGCTCTCAGTAAATGTATGCTATTAATATTGTTTGTTATTGTTATGTTACAAAGCATAATACATTGAAAGAGAATGGCATTTAATATCAGGATAGGTTTGAGTATAGCCGCCTAGTTACTTTGCCCCTAAGTCATTTAACTCAAGTTAAACCTTGGATGGTTTCCTTATCTTTATAGTGGGGGAAATCATATACAGTTTTGATTTTGGTGAACTAAAAAATATAAAGGAAAGAGCTTTGTACATGATAAAATGCTATATAGAGGTTAGTTGCTATTGGTCACATCATTTTAGTTTTCCTTCCAGGAAGGATCTTAGCATTTCAGTTGGTTATAAGAAGTGAAGTAGTCTTTAAGAATAAAGATTTCAGAAATTTGTGACAGGTATGCTGTTTTGCTTTAGAAATTATTTTAAATTCATACTTTTTCATTAGCTATGGCTTGCTTTAGTGTTAGTCTTAAATTTAAAAATTATGATTATATAATTTATGTGGCAATGCGCTTAAGGGAATAAAGTTAAATACCTCTTTTCATGGAAATGTATCTATCAGGATTCTAGAATTGATATACTTAGCATAAATTAGTAAACTTATTAATTTAGTAAGCCTTATCTTTTAAGGAAAAATTTTTTTTGTCAACATAGAAAGTATTAGTCACAGCCTATAAAATTTTCTTCATGGTTTACAAATGTTTTATTTGCCTGCGATGATAAAGATTGCTAAAGAATATTCATCTTACTAAGTAGATTGTACTACATATAAAAAGCAGTCTGCTTTGATGTAGTTTTTGATGATTTACTCTGTTGCTAAAAAAGAATAGGTGCTCACTTTTTTTTTTTTTTTTTTACAACTCATGGAGCACACGTCCTGCTCAAAGGCACAGAGTAAGGAATACTTTTGGATAATGTGATAGTCTCCCGTCTTCTATTTAATAGAGGCATTCCCAATATTCAGGATTTAGGAGGAAAAGTTGTAGACAGAGGTTAGTAAGTGGTAGAGCAGGATTCTAGTCAGGTAGTATGGATCATAAGTTCAGGCTTTTAAACATTTCACTATAATGCTGTGAGAAACAGAATGAGACTATGAACAATTACCAATAGCTTTGACAAAAAAATAAAAGAACTTCTGGAAATGAAAAATGTAAATAAAAATTTTTAAATTCAATGGATAGGTTTAACAATAGATTAGAATTCATGAGCTGGAAGATGACCTGAAAAATAAATTAACCAAAATAGAGAGACACAGATGGACAACATGTAAGAGGAGAAATGAGAATTAGAAAATTGGGGCAGAAATTGCTAGATTTCCTTGATTTCTTTCTCCTTTTAAGCAATAACTGTATTAGTTGGATGCTTTGCTGTCCAGCTACAGCTTCCATTTCACTGCCTTTCTGATAGTGAGATTTGACTCTGTGTCAAAGTTTCAGCAATTTGGATGCAAGTGGAAGTTATGTGTGCATAGGTTTTAGCCTTACGGTTTATGCCTATAAGAGGAATGAGATACTCCATTTCCCACCTCCTTCTTCCTTCCCATAGATTGGAATGTGGACACAGTGATGAACTATTTTTAGCTAGGTAGAAGAGGGCAATACTGTAAGGATGACAGAGCAGCAACAAGTTGTAAGAGCTTAGCTCTCTCAGACTGCTAAGCTGCCAAACCAGCCCTGGACTGTTCCTTTTTACTGTCATGTGTGAGAGAGAAAAAAAACTTGAATTTTGTTCAGGCCATTGTAGAGTCTCTTATTGCATCAGCCTAGTCTTGTATTAGTCTTAACTAATACAAGAAGAGCATGAGAAGATCTACCAGTTATCAAAGCAGAATATAGATGTGAAGAAAAGTCAAGTAGAAATAATATTTGAGGAGTTTATAATTGAGAATTTCTAAAATTGCAAATGGCACAAATTCAAGAAGTCAAATCCTAAACAGGAGAGAAAAAATTAAACCTAAACACTTCATAGTTAAATTTGCATATAGTCAGGGACCTTAAAAATAGCCAGAGGGATGGGCTTCTGGTGGCGCAGTGGTTAAGAATCCACCTGCCAATGCAGGGGACACGGGTTCGAGCCCTGGTCAGGGAAGATCCCACATGCTGCGGAGCAACCAAGCCCATGTGCCACAACTACTGAGCCTGCGCTCTAGAGCCCACGAACCACAACTACTGAAGTCCGCGTGCCTAGAGCCCGTGCTTCACAATAAGAGAAGCCACCGCAATGAGAAGCCCGTGCACCGCAACAAAGAGAAGCCCCCGCTCGCTGCAACTAGAGCAAGCCTGCGCACAGAAACAAAGACCCAACACAGCCAAAAATTAAATGAATAAAATAAATAAATAAATAGCCAGAGGGAGAAGACGGATTACCTTCAAAATATCTACTATTAGACTGGTTTATTGAAAGGAGAAATTGAAACTTGAAACCAGAAGAAAAGAATAACTACAGTGTGCTGAAAAGAAATAACTATTAAAGCTAAAATACCTTTCATGAGTGTAGGTACATAATAAAGTTTTCAGAAAAATTAAAACAGAGATTTTTATCTCCAGTAGAATATCATTAAGACAAATTCAGAAAGATACACTTTAGGTAGAAGGAAAAAGATCCCTGATGGAGGGTCTGAGATATTTGTTGGAAAAGAAGAAAGGCTGAAAATTAACGAGCTAGGAATTCAATCTAAATTAGAAACAAGACAGAATAAAGAAAGGAATGAAATAATAGACATAAAAGTAGAAATGAAATATAAAACGAGTGAACAATGAAGGATCAACATAGCTGAAGTTGATTCTTAGAAAAAGACTAATAGAGTTAACAAATCTGGTAAGATTGATCAAAAGAGAGAGAAGCCATAATAATAAGTATGAAAAAGGAGATGTAACTACAGATGCTACAGAGATTATTATAAAAGAAAAATGTACTCACTAATATGTTTTTTAAGGAATAATTTCAAATGGTAGGTTATTGCATGAGTTATCATAATAGTATAATAAGCCTTTCAAGACCACTTGTCAAATTTGCCAAAAATTTTTACTCCTGAAAAAGTAAGATCGTTGGATTAAATATTTTAATCCTTTACCTGAATTCTTAGAGAATGTCAAGGGAACAATGAATGGGATAACTGCCTCAGTCATAGTTTACTAAAGGTTTTAGTAAAAATTTGTTTAAGGATAATTGATGGGTCAGTGTCTTCTAAAGCAGTAGAATTTGTGTTCCTTTTTTGATACATAAAGAAGAAGTAGGGAAGTGTCATTTAGTAAGGAAATGTAAGAACCTAAGAAATTGTGGAAACCTTGTGCTTTTAAAAGTTTTTTTTTTAAGTTTTAGATACTTGTACCAAAAAGTGACAGCACAATACTGAAAATGATCTATAATTTAGTGTTTTCTTTTCTTTCTTTGTCTTTTAAAAAGATATCGTCACCAGCCCAATAGTTCATATTCACACTGTTCTATTGATTTAAACAGTGTGCTTAGAGAAGATGTTGACTTATGGGGACAAGTGCCTTATTTTCTGGAGGAGCAGTAGAAATAGTAGTGGTAACCTCTGTGGATAGGCACTCTGAAGCACACCAGTACATAAGAAAGTCCTAGGCTGACAGACATCTGTGGGCCTGGAGAGCAGCTGGTACAGATTACAGCAAGCTCCAAGAAGGATTTTCTTTGCGGGGTGGAGGGTGGGGAGAAGGAAATGAAATTCATAGATTATCCGGCAGGTTTGGGTGGAAAATATGTTGGTAGACAATTCCAGAATAAACACAAGTTATACGAAAAAGGAAATGTAATCTTAATATATTACTTTGCTATGTGTTATTTAAGAGAGCCAAAATTCTCATCTACCGTAAGAGCAATATGTAAAACTAAAAACCAAGAGATAGGAGTATAAATATCTTATTTAGAAGTATGGAGAACACTCAAAGAAAGAGCTAGAAGTTTGAAGTAGGTTAAGGGGATATAGTTACTGCTCTTTTTTGTTATAAGCCTTTTCGTAATGCCTGCTAGTAGTACTAATTAGCACATATTACTTTTAGTTTAAGAGAGTGTAAGACCTAAAGCTTTTGAGTAGGAGACAGAATGATTACAGAATTTGAAACTATCATCTGAAAAATGAAATAAGACTGCTTATTGAAAAAGAAGATATGGCGGGTGGAATAACTGTCTTCACATACTTGAAGGAGCGTAGACTAGAAGAGGAATTCTCTTTTTTCTGTTGGCATCAGAGACAGAGACCCAGTAAGTGGCCACTACAAAGAAACAGCAATGTAAAGAACGTTCTGACAATTAGGTTATCCAGAAATGGAATGGACTGTTTTGTGAGCATAGAATTCAAAGGGTTGGATGACCGTATCTGGAGATATTTTTAGAGTGAATTACCACAAAAGAAACACTTACTATGGTTCAGGCATTCTGTTGTTAAATACTGACTTCAGTATTTAAAACAAGAAAAGACAAAACCAGCTATTCATATAACATGTTATAAGATTTGCTACATGTAAATTAAATGCATTATTTTCTAAGTTTGTCATCATAGTCTTCATAGAATAAGCTTTTATCATTTGTGGTTTGCAAAATTAGGATTTAGGACGATTTCTTTTTATTGGGACTACTGATCTATTTTGTCTTCTTCCTATTATCTCTTCTTTACCTTTCTTTCCTGTTGTTTATTTTTCATATTCTGACTCTGGTTGATTGGTCAAGTTTTCTTTGCTCATTTTTCCTCTAGTGATTTTTAAGTTATGTGATTTAGTTGTTGACATTACATTTTTCACATGTTTAGATTTATATTTTTTTAATGTATAGAAAAAGAGAGATTCAGTATCTTTATCCTTTTCCCAAGAAGAGAAAACCTTTAACATGCCTTTCTTCCTATCTCCTCCCAAACAAAAAGGTTGAGATAATCAGTTTTATTTCCAGATTTTTGTACATATTTTAGTGATAATTAGATACCTAACTATAATTTTTACTGATTTATTTGCTTGGCATATTTCTTGTTCTTACACCTTTCTGTTTCTTGAATCATTTTCCTTTTTTTGTGTTGGAGTACCAACTCCAGTAATTTTTTTTAACATCTTTATTGGAATATAATTGCTTTACAATGGTGTGTTAGTTTCTGCTGTATCACAAAGTGAATCAGCTATATGTATACATATATCCCCATACCCCCTCCCTCTTGTGTCTCCCTCCCACCCTCCCTAACCCACCCCTCTAGGTGGTCACAGAGCAGAGCTGATCTCCCTGTGCTATGCGGCTGCTTCCCACTAGCTATCTGTTTTACATTTGGTAGTGTATATATGTCCATGTCACTCTCTCACTTCATCCCAGCTTACCCTTCGCCCTCCCCATATCCTCAAGTCCATTCTCTACATCTGCATCTTTATTCCTGTCCTGCCCCTAGGTTCTTCAGAACCATTTTTTTTTATTCCATATATATGTGTTAGCATATGGTATTTGTTTTTCTCTATCTAGTAATTTTTGATACGTATTCTTATTATCATTTAGTTCTAATTGTTTACTTTCCATCTTGATTTCTTCTTTGACCCATGTATTATTTAGAATTATGTTGTTTAACTTACATTTTGAGATTATGTAGTTATATTTTTGTATTGGTTCCTAGTTTAACTACAGTATTGTAGTTAGAATGTACGCTTTTATGATTTCAGTCCTTTGAAGTTTGTTGAGACCTGATTTATGGCCCAGCATTGTCTGTTCTAGTAAATAATCTGTGTGCAATTTAGAAAAATGTGTAATTTGCAGTTGTTGGGTGTGGTGTTCTATATATGTCTACTAGAGTAAGTTGATTTGTTATTTGATCAAATCTTTTATATATCCTTACTGATTTTTATCTTCCTTTTCTATAAGATACTGAGTTATGTGAAAATCTAATCATGATTGTGTATTTGACTAGTTTTTCATTTAGTTCTGTCAACTTCTGCTGTATGTATTTTGTCTTGTATTTTAATTTTTGCTGTTGAACATTTACTCACGTAATTAGTGATATTTGAATTATCCATTGTTTTCAGTTTGTCCATCTGTTCTTTGTTCCTTCCTTTTTTTCCTTTATTCCTTCTGTTTTTAGTTATCAAACCATTCAAAATGTAGTGGCTTAAAACAATAACCTTGTGTTATCGCCCGTAGTTTCTTGAGTATGGAATTAGGGAGTGGCTCAGCTAGGTAGATCTGGCCTAAGGTCTCTCCTTTGGGTGTTGCAGTCAAATGGTGGCTGTCTGGGATCATCTTCTTCATTCACAGGTCTGGGAGGACTCACAGCTGGGGTTCCTCCAGCAACTTTCTCGCATCTCTGTGGTCTCTCCAAAGCGGCAGCTTCAGGGCAGCCTTACAGCCTGGGCCCAAAGTCATGGCTGCAAAGATAAAGGTCCAGGAGGAAATTCTGGCACCCCTTCTAGCTTCAGAAGTCAGACAACACCACTTTTGCTATATTTTATTAAATCTGCCCATATTCAAGGGGAGAGGAATATGTTTTTCTCTAGAAGTTTTTTAGGATGAGATTTATCCTTCTTACCTCTTTCACACTTTCTATCTCCCCATCCTTTTGTTCTGCTCTGTTTGGGTGGGTTCAGTATATTGGTTCACTAACCTGCTTTTTTCAGCTATATCCATTTTTCTCTTCAGCCCAGCTACTGAACTTTTTTTTTTTTTTTTTTTTTTTTTTGCGGTACGCGGGCCTCTCACTGTTGTGGCCTCTCCCGTTGCGGAGCACAAGCTCCGGACACGCAGGCTCAGCGGCCATGGCTCACGGGCCTAGCCGGTCCGCGGCATGTGGGGTCTTCCCGGACCGGGGCACGAACCTGTGTCCCTTGCATCAGCAGGCAGACTCTTAACCACTGCGCCACCAGGGAAGCCCTGAACTTTTTTTTGATGCTCATATTTTTATTTTCTAGATTTCCAAAGTGTCTTTTATGTAGATTTAATAACTTCACAGGTTTCTTTAAGGATATTACATTTATTTTATAGCGTTTTATAGTCCCTCTTAACTCTGTTTTCTTTGGTTTTTGTTCTTCTGTTTGTTGAATTTATTGCCTCTGTCAAGTTGTTTTTCTCAAATCTGTGATTAATTGTCTGCTCTTTTTGAGAATCCCTACTGGCCTCTTCTATTTACAGGAGCTTACCTTCTTTAATTTGGGAAAGGGTAGGAAGTGCTGTTGGGCTGAGTATACCTGGCTTTAGAGTGTGAAGACTATTAATTTATAAACTTCATTTATAAGTACATTATGTCTGATCACTTTATCCCTATGTACATCCTCTCCCCAAAATACTAATCTTGAGAAGAATAAGAGGAGAAGGTATCAAGGAAGATATTCTCTCAATGAGATAATGTGATTTTATGTTACAAAAACAGTTGATGTTGCATTATGATGTACTATGAGGAACGTTGTTCTTTATTTTAGAAACTTAAGTCTTACCATCATTTCCATATTTATTCACCACCATCCCCACCCATCTCCAACATGTTGTGGTCAGTTGTCACATTTAAAATATTCACGGCTTCAGTAAATATTTAAAATAACCAACAGTATAACTGCTTGTTAAGCTTCAGTGTTCCTTAATGTAAAAAATGTTTTCTCCAAAATTTCTTGTCACAACTAAATTTCCTTTAATGAATTTTGTTTCATAGGTTCAGTTGTGCAGGAGAAACTATTTCGTGTTTTAATTAGTTTAAATATTTAAAAACAGAAACAACAAAGTTGGGGTCTATTTGCATCACAAGGAAATCAAGTTGTTACTTTATGAAATTTAGAAGTAGTTTTGCTGAAGTTCGAAGAGTGAAAAAATGTTATAACTTGGACCATAGTGTTAGGGATTCAAGATTGACTTAAAATGTAAGCATAGTGTAATGTTTATTCTTATCCTCCTTATTTGTCAGGGAATCTTAACCAGAGTGAGAAATTTTCTGGTGCTGTGTTGGGAGTGCACGGCACAAGAGATTTCCATAAAAAGGCATGGGATTTGCTTGGAAGAACATAGTAGTTTTCTAACTTGGCAGTAATGAGTTAGAACTAACTCCCTTTAAAAAGAAAATATTAATCTACATTATTCCTCATTGGGTATTTGTATGTGTTTTCTTATCTGAGCTATATTATTCTTGTATCTGCATTTGTGCATATGTATATACATTTATAATCCATGGTACTTGTTAGGTGTAAAGAAAATAATTTTCTATGCATACAGTATGTATGAAAAATGACTTTGGAAGTCGACTCTCTTACCCCTCGAGTTGAGGAACAGGGGACAAATATTTTGTCCTTACAGATTACCCATAATAATTTGGCAATGTCTGAGTGCTTTTCCCCAAATTCTATTGCCCTAAGAGGCAATTTGGGGAGCATAAATAAGCCTTACTATATTAGGATTCCCTCTCGAAAGGTACACATTTTTGGATGAGAGAGGTGATGAATTCACATCTCGTTAAAATGACAGCAATCCCCAGAGTAAGAATCACTGGGAGCCTCGAAAGGGGGTTACGGATATGGGGATCTGTCTGGTTGAAATACATGCGCTTGTGTTTAACAACTTTTTTTTTCCCCATAGAAATGAAAGAATTATTTGATACAGATAGGATTACTAGTATCCAGCACAAACCTCTCCCACGTCACTTTTTCCTCAGGTTTCCTGTCCATCTATGTAGTAAAATGTGGTTGTTTTTCAGCGCTCAGTTCTTAGCTTTCTTCTGTTTTCACTGAATAAATAAATTCTCTTTGGTTGATCTCATCTGCTATGGTTTCAACTACTACCATCTTTTATAACATCAGCTCCTAAGTCGTACCAACCCATTGGTTTCTACTGAGCTTCCAGACTTGGATTTTTAAATATCTATCAGATGTATCTATCAGATATCTACCTGCTTTTGCCATAGGAATCTCACACTTAATTTTTGGCAGAAGGCATTAACTTTCTTTTTAAACCTTCTTTTTATATTTCCGGTCTTAATTGGAGGTATGCCGCCAGCCACCTAATTTGCCCAAGGTAGATATCTAAGAGTTATCCTCAGCTGTTCTTCATTCCCCTTAATAATAACCTCTAGTCAGCTACGGAGTCTTGTCAGTTTTACCTTCAGTAAACCACTGCCCCCTCTTCAGCCCTAGTGCTACTATACAGGCCTGTGTCATTTTCCACCTGAGCTATTACAGTACCTTCCTAACTATTCTCCCTGCCCCTCTAGTCTCTCTTTCCTTCAGTCTATTTTATATACTGTTATCAGTTATCTTTCCAGAATATATATGTTTATAATTTTTTTAAAAATCCTTGTTCCCAATTCATCACACCACCACACCCCCACTCCCCCTGCCACTTTCCCCCCTTGGTATCCATACGTTTGTTCTCTACATCTGTGATGATGAATTGGGAGATTGGGATTGACATATATACACTAATATGTATAAAATAGATAACTAATAAGAACCTGCTATTTAAAAAAATAAAATTCAAATATTAAAAAAAAGTAATAAAACTTGACTTTTACAAAAAAAAATCATTGTTTACTCCTCATTGCTTACTAGATAAAAAGTAAACTCCTTAATGTGGCAAATGCCTTTGCAAGCATAACCCAGTCTCCATACCTGGCTTCATTATCCATACCTTATTTTTAAACCCTGTGTTTTACCCATGCTGAGCTATGTGGCATTCCCTAAATCTTCTGTATTTAATAGTTTGGAGTATTTGCTCAAGCTGTTCCTCTGCTTAGCATGCCCTTTCCTACACACCTATAACACTCCTCTTCTATTTTTCACTTATCTTTTATGTAACTTCCATTGAAGAGCTATCCTGTATTTATTTATAAGTATTTATTTCTTATTGGATGCTATTGTAAATGGTATTTAAAAAATTTTATTGCCAGTTCTTTTCCAGTATATGGAAATACAATTGCTTTTTTTTGTATCAGTCTTTTATCCTGAAGCCACTTATTAGTCTGGTAGCTTTTTTGTATATTCCTTAGAATTTTCTACATACAGGATCATGTCATCTATGAAAAAAGTTTCACTTCTTCCTTGTGCATAGGCTAGAACCTACTATACATAGCTTAGTACAGTGTTGAACAGAAGCAGTAAGAGTGGTCATATTGGTAGAAGAAAAAGAAAAACCATGTAATATCAATAGATGCAGGAAAAGTATTTGAAAAAAATCTAACATCCATTCCTGAGAACCCATATAAACAAAAGCTCTTAAGAGTGTAAAGAAGACCTGAAACCAAAAAGTTTGAGAACAGTCTGACTAGAGTAACCTAAAATGCTAACTGCTTAGAATAGGTAGGGATTCATAATTTAAGGTCCCCAGCACTTGTATGGGGGGGGGGAGATACATCTTTATTGATTGATTGATTGATTGATTGGGCTGGCCAAAAAGTTTGTTCAGTGTTTTCCATAAGATGGCTCTAGTAGCACTTAGTTGTCTTTAACTTCATTTGAAACAATTTTGTTAGATTGTATTGTGACAACTGTCATATCAGCGTGCACTTGAAAAAAAGACATCAAAATTGGTGAATTTTTGTGTAGCCATTTTAATATTGAAGATGGAAGGAAAACAACATTTTTGGCATATTATGCTTTATTATTTGAAGAAAGGTAAAAACGCAACTGAAACGCAAAAAAAGATTTGTGCAGTGTATGGAGAAGGTGCTGTTACTGATCAAACGTGTCGAAAGTGGTTTGCGAAGTTTTGTGCTGGAGATTTCTCGCTGGACGATTCTGCACTGTCAGGTAGACCAGTTGAAGTTGATAGCGATCAAATCAAGACATTAATTGAGAACAATCAATGTTATAACACGTGGGAGATAGCCAACATACTCAAAATATGCAAATCAAGTGTTGAAAATCATTTGCACCAGCTTGGTTATGTTAATCGCTTTGATGTTTGTGTTCCATGTAAGTTGAGTGGAAAAAAACCTTCTTGACAGTATTTATTATCGCATGTGATTCTCTACTCAAACATAACGAAAACGTTCCGTTATTTAAAACAAATTATGACGAGCCATGAAAAGTGGATACTGTACAATAATGTGGAACAGAAGAGATCATGGGGCAAGCGAAATGAACCACCACCAACCACACCAAGGGCTGGTCTTCATCCAAAGAAGGTGATTTTGTGTATATGGTGGGATTGGAAGGGAGTCCTCTATTATGAGCTCCTTCCGGAAAGCCAGAGGATTAATTCCCACAAGAACTGCTCCCAATTAGATCAAATGAAAGCAGCACTCAACAAAAGGCATCCGGAATTAGTCAACAGAAAACGCATAATCTTCCATCAGGATAATGCAAGACCGCATGTTTCTTTGATGACCAGGCAAAAACTGTTACAACTTAGCTGGGAAGTTATGATTCATCCGCTGTATTCACCAGACGTTGCACCTTCAGATTTCCATTTATTTCGGTCTTTACAAAATTCTCTTAATGGAAAAAATTTCAATTCCCTGGAAGACTGTAAAAGGTACCTGGACAGTTCTTTGTTCAAAAAGATAAAAAGTTTTGGGAAGATGGAATTACGAAGTTGCCTGAAAAATGGCAAAAGGTAGTGAAATAAAACGGTGAATACATTCATTGTTCAATAAAGTTCTTGGTGAAAATGAAAAATGTATCTTTTATTTTTACCTTAAAACCGAAGGAACTTTTTGGCCAACCCTATATTTATTGGCCCGGCCACACAGCTTGTGGGATGTGCCCCCTGCATTGGAAGTGCTGAGTCCCAACCACAGGACCGCCAGGGAATTCCCAAGATACATCTTTTTTACTAACCTCTAAATGAAATTGAGTATTTGTTTCTATTTTGAATGCAGGCAACATACCACAGTGGTAATGTAAGCACCAACTGTGACTTTGTCACCAATAAATGTTACTTCTAACTTTTCTTGTATTTGTTTGTTTCTTGAGGACAACATATAATTAAGTCTTGCTTTTTTATCTTACCTTTGAATTTGAATGTTGGATATTAGAATAGATGATTTACATTTAATGTAATGATGTGGTTGCCTTTTAATTCTATCCTATTTGTTTTGTATTTCTCCCATCTTTTCTTTGTTCTTTTCTGCTCGTTTGTATTTTTCCTGCTATTTTGTGGATGAGTTGATTTTTGTTTTTTTTTAGTATTCCATTTTATCTCAGCTACTGGCTTATTAGCTATGCCTCTTCTCCTCCATACCCCCCCACCCCCAGTTGCTTTAGGATATACACTATGCATCTTTAATGTATAATTATTTACCTTCAAATAATATACTACTCCAGATATAATGTAAGAACCTTGAACATTATACTTCCAGTTCCCTTCCCTTTCTTGTGCTATTATTGTAATATATTTTACTTCTACGTATGTTGTAAACCCTGTGGTACATTGTTATTTTTGCTTTAAGAGGCCAAAAAAGTCTTGTAGATTTACTCTCACCATTTCTGGTACTTTTTATTTCTTTAGTAATGTCATTTCTTTTTCTTTTTTAAAATTAATTAATTATTTATATTTTTGGCTGCATTGGGTGTTTGTTGCTGTGCACGGGCTTTCTCTAGTTGTGGCACATGGGGGCTACTCTTCGTTGTGTACTGACTTCTCATTGTGGTGGCTTCTCTTGTTGTGGAGCACGGGCTCTAGGCACATGGGCTTCAGTAGTTATGGCACACAGGCTCAGTAGTTGTGGTGCATGGGCTTAGTTGCTCTGCGGCATGTGGGATCTTCCCGGACCAGGGCTCAAACCCATGTCCCCTGCATAGGCAGGTAGATTCTTTAACCACTGTGCCACCAGGGAAGCCCCAATTGTCATTTCTTTATGTAGGTCCACATTTCCATCTGTTATCATTTTCTTCCACCTGAAGATTTTTTTTTGCTTTTTTTAAGTGCAGGCTGGTGAACTTTTTTCTTCCCCCAGCTTTTCTTTCTTTTTTTGGATCTGAAAAAAAAATTTATTTCACTTTCATTTTTGAAGGATACATTAATTGTATTTAGCATTCTAGGTTGACCATATTTTTCTTTAAGCATTTGGAAGATGTATTTTCTTCTGTCTTGCATAGCTTCTCGAGAAAGTCTATATATTTTCTTAACTTTGTTCCTCTGTAGCTAAACTTTTTCCTTTGGCTTCTTGTAAGATTTTCTCTCTTTGACAGTTTTTCAGGAATTTGATTATTGTGCCTTGTGCTTTTCTTTCTATTTATACTAAGGAGAGGGCTCATTGAGTTTCTTGGATCTATGGATTTATAGTTTTTATCAAATTTTGAAAGTATTTTATTATTTATTTTATTATTCAACCCCCCCACCCCACTCCAGTTACACACATATACTTGATAGCTGTGGTTTTCCTCTTCTTTTATTTTTCTTCTTTTCTTTTCTCTCTCCCTCTCCTTCCATCTCCCCACTCTTTACCCTCCTCACCAACTTTTTTCTATCTTCCTCTCAGTTCCTCTGAAATTTCCTTCTGCAGTATTTAATATAATGTTAATCCCATCTGGTTATATTTCCATTTCAGATACTGTTTTTGAACACTAGAAGTTCATTTTGGTTCTTTTATGTCTATTGTTTCTCTCCTCATATTTTCCTTAAATCCTTGAGCATATTTATCAAAGCAGTTTTAGAGTCCTCATTGGCTAATTCCATTATCTCACTTCTGGGTCTGTTTCAGTTGACTCATTCCACCCTAGTTTCAGGTCATATTTTCTTTCTTTCTTATGTGTCTATTAATTTTTATTGGATGCTGTGGACATTGAAAATTTTATATTGTTGAATGGTGGAATTTTTTTTTTCTTTAAAAAAATCTTGGACTTGTTCTGACAGGCAGTTGTTATCTATGGATTGACTCAATCCTTTTGAGGCTTATTTTTAAGGCTTTTTAGGAAGCATGTAGAGTATTTTTTATTCCAGGGTTTGTTTACTCCTGTACTAAGTATGAATATTCTGGGGTTTCAAGTGAATTGCCTATTTTTCAACAAGGAAGACTCTTCTGGTCAGAATGTCAGTATTTCCCAGCACTCTGGGAATTGCTCAGCTTACAGATTACTATTTATTCTTTGCCTTACCTCATGGAGTTTCATCCTGCATGCCTGGCTTAGTGTTTGGCCGCAGACTCAGGTGGACCCCTGTGCAGATTTCTGGAGTTTTCTGTGCATAACTCCCA
The DNA here is from genome assembly GCF_949752795.1 of Hyperoodon ampullatus. NCBI lineage: Eukaryota > Metazoa > Chordata > Mammalia > Artiodactyla > Ziphiidae > Hyperoodon > Hyperoodon ampullatus. Next base: position 99,520,254 of record NC_136915.1, read on the forward strand.
CTTCTCTGGTAACTTCTCTGCTTGAGTTTTTTCTCCCTGCATCACAATCTGAAAAGTACCTCTAGGCAGAAAGCCAGGGCAGGTGTAGATCTCACTTCATTTCCTTCCCATCTCTCAGAGATCACAGTGCTATACTGCTTATTGTCCAATGATGTCTTGCAAACAGTTGTTTCATATATTTTGTTTGGTGTTTTAGCTGTTTATTGTGGGATGGAAAGTTCATTCCTATTTACACCATCATGGTCATTGGAAATTCTTTTGTATCTTTTTAAGATAATCATGGAGATAAAAAATAAAGTTTTTATTTCTTCCCCACCCCGTCCCAGCAATTTCGGCCTTATGAAATAAGCCAGCAGTACCTACCTACAGAGTTTTAACAATTTCATCTACATTTTCCCATTTGTATCATAATAATATTTCAGGTAACAGTTTATGTGGTTCACCAATAATACAGTAATGAACAAAACAGTATAGAATTATATATGATATTTTAAGCAAATAAAATAGCATTTTCATTATATTCAAGCTTATGAGTGAACTTTTCAAAAAGTATGTAAGTTTAAGTGATAGCTTCGTAAAGAGTCGGGCTCGTGATTGTAGCTATAACTACTAGTTTTAATCATCTTATTTTCTGATCAAATACGAAGTAACATGAACAGGCTAATGATTGATGACTAGTCAAAGATAATCTGTAATGAATTAAAATGCCTGGCAGTGGTCCTATAAATTTATATTAAAATATTCATGGTTTTGTTGTATAGCCTCTGTCTTCTTCTTGATAGTTTTAAGGGAAAAAACAAACAAAAAACAAAATGTCATGTTATTTCAGGTAACAGTGGTACATTCTTAGGCTATTCTTAGCATGCTTATTAATTTTTGATTTTTTTTTCCCCCAGATTGTCAGTATTTAAAAAGACCACATCATGCGTGAGTACAAGCTAGTGGTCCTTGGTTCAGGAGGCGTGGGGAAGTCTGCTCTGGTAAGTTAGCCACCTAACTATAATTAATTAATATAATACAAGAAGAATGGTGATATTTTCTTGCTTTACTACTTCTAGTCAATCAAGAGAAAAGGTGGCAGTATGTTTTATATGCCTAATATCTGGCCTACCAGGGTACAAGGACTCATTCAGTAACCATGGATGTGTAGTTTTATAATGGTGGCTCATTCATTCTTTCATTTATCAAATATTTATTGGCTACCTATTTTATGTTAAGCACTAGTGTTTGTGATTCAAAGAGGAATAAAATTGTTTTCATTGTTAAGGAGCTTACATTCTAGTATGGGAGACTGATTATTACAAGTACCAGTGGAGTAAGTCCTACCCTACCCCCATCCCAGACTTAAGTGGAATAAAGGTCATTTTTTTGTACACATGCTGTATTTATTTAGTAAGTGTTCATTGAGCTTCTATAACGTCAGACTCTAAAGTTACAACAGTCACAGTCTCCCTCACAGAGCTTACATTATAGTGGAGGAGATGTAATAGATACACAATTAATCAAAGAACTACTTGATTATAATTGTGAGAGAGATACTTTGAAAGAAACGTGTATATTGTTTTTTTTTTTTTTTTTTTTTTTTTTTTTTTTTTTTTTTTTGCGGTATGCGGGCCTCTCACTGTTGTGGCCACTCCCGTTGCAGAGCACAGGCTCCGGACGCGCAGGCTCAGCGGCCATGGCTCACGGGCCCAGCCGCTCCGCGGCATGTGGGATCTTCCCAGACCGGGGCACGAACCCGTATCCCCTGCATCGGCAGGCGGACTCTCAACCACTGCGCCACCAGGGAAGCCCGTGTATATTGTTAAGAGACCCCTATGACAAGGGAACCTAAATTAGCATTTGAACAACTGAGAAGGGTCACAGTTGCTGGGATAAGAGTGAACTGGGAAGAAAGTAGAGGGAAATGAGGTGAGAGATAAGCAGGGGCCAGATCATGACTTGAAGACCATGTAAGAACTTGGAATTTATTCCTGATGACAATGAGAAGCTGTTGAAGGTAGGGTTTTTGGAGGGCGGTGGTGGTGACAGATTTGGATATATGTTTTAAAGAGAGCACTTTGTTCTATAAAGAGTAATTTAGAAGACAGGCAGAGAAGATGTGGGAAACAAGTTGGGAGTTAATGCAATACACCACATTATTGTTTGTGGAAGCTTATATTAGCAGTGAAGAAGAGAAAAGTAGATATTTTGAGAGTTAAATAGGAGATAGAATTGACAATTAACTTAGTGCTAGATTGATATGGGGTCTAGGAGAGAAGGAGCTGTCGAGGGTGACTCCCAAATTTCACAGTCGAGCTACTGATTTTATGAATGGACCGTTAAAGAAGTAGAAGGAAAGCACTGGAGAATGAGCAGATTTGAGAGTGAAAATCAAGAGTCATGTCAAATGTCATGTGCTTGTGAGATGTTTGAGTAAATACATCAAATAACCATCAGATCCTCAAGACAATAGCTTAAAAGAGAGACTTGTGTTATGATTTGGGTTGCCATGAATATATCTATGGTATTTATTTCATGGGAATTACATTACTGTTAGGAGTGTAATTTAGTACCTCTGTGGTGAATGTTTGCGAGTATCTGTTATTTTATTATTATTTTTTTTTATTTTTTAACATCTTTATTAAAGTATAATTGCTTTACAATGGTGTGTCAGTTTCTGCTTTATAACAAAGTGAATCAGTTATACATATACATATGTCCCCATATCTCTTCCCTCTTGGTATCCGTTATTTTAAATGCATGTAACTTTCAATTCAGCAAGTCCCTTTCTGGAAATGTATCCCACACATAAGTTCACATATACAAAATGACATGGTCAAGGATGTCTATGACAACATTCTTTACAGTGGCAAGAGTTTGGAAACAACCTAAATGTCTACCAGTAGGGGCTAAATAAGTTTTGAATACGTATTTTGAGTAGAATACTATAAACCATTAAAAAGAATGCAGCAGCTGTGTATATACTGATAATTAATGATATCTAAGCTGTATTACTTAGGAGGAAAAAGATACCAAGCAGTGTAGAGTACCATATGTGTTTTATAAGAAAGGAAGAATGAGGAGGGAGATATTATAAAAGAACAGAGGCTATTTTTGCAAGGTTCAATAAGCTACAGATAACATATCAATTACTTCCTTGGGAGTGGAATTGGAAAAGGTGGTAAATAGAATTAGTTACCATTACATATGTTTTTGTGTCTTTTGCATTTTGTCCTATGTCCATGAATTACCTTTTTAAAATAAATTAATTTAAAATCCATAGGAATTAACTAGAGACTAGGGAGAGACTAGAGAGAGAAGAGAACTCAGGACTGGGCTCTGAGTACCTCTCAACCTTTAAAGAGTAGGTAGGATTGGAGGATCCAGCATAAAAGAATGTATCTTGTACTTGAATGTAAATAATGTACCTTTACTTGACTGCTCAGAAGTCATAGCATAGTAGCTGGATGTGATAAAAGCAGCTACAGTAAGGTGATGATGCCATAACCATCCTGGGGGGGGTTGAAGAGTAAATGAGAGCTGAGGAAATGGAACCACCATTATAGATAGTTGAAGAAGTTTACTATATTCAAATTAATCTATTTAATTCAAGCTAAAATAGTGTATAAAATATTCCTCTGGCTAATTGAAGTGTGAATGACCTCAGTCCACATTCTTACCCTTGATTTTAGGCAGTGATGTACCAGACCCCGTTCTAAAGCTATCTAGGAAATATTTCACAACCATCTTCTGTACTTCTTTTCATTTACTGAATGGTAAAATACCTAGTTTCCCATCTTTGCTTATAGAAATTTTAGAGATAAAAGTAGATTATCTGAAAAAGATGAGTAGGTAATGTTTTCCTATGCAAAGAGTAAGGCTTTGGAATCAGGAAGACATATGTTTGAATCTCAGCTGGCAAATCAGAAAAATAACTACTTCTGGGGTGAATATGAAATTTGAATGTCATTATAAATTTAATAAACTCAATAAATTTTAATTCCCTCTTCTGTTTTCCCCCACAATTAGAAAGACTGTTTCAAGACTTTTTAAAATTTACAACCATTTGTCTCTCTCCTTTGAGGGTATGAGATAAAACTTGCTATAGATACATAGAGGGGTAATAGGAGTTTAAATACTGATAAATTTTCACATTTTAGTAAATTAGAATCCATGTCCTTATTTGTATCTTCGTTGTATTTTAAAACTTAATACAGTAATTATTTTAACAGTGTAGTGTCAGCAGCAGCATTGCTGACAGTCTTTAACATGACCACCTCCTTTTATAAGTGTACTCTTAATTATGAATGTATCCTTATGTTGAAAAATAATGACACTTCACATTTGCATGTTTACACAGAGTTTTCATATAATTACATTTAACCGTTACCACTTTGCGAAGTTAAGTAACATTTAAGAGGGGCTGATTTTTCTTTTAAGTCCTTAACTTTTGTCTGCTTTTTTTAAATTTCTAGACAGTTCAATTTGTTCAGGGAATTTTTGTTGAAAAATATGACCCAACGATAGAAGATTCCTACAGAAAGGTAAAATATGAAACTTGTATACACATGCTTACAAGTAGTTTCTTATGACTTTAAAACTTGATCCATGGAATTGCTTTTTTGAAAATAGTTTTGAGAAATGATACAGATGTTCTGTATTTGTTTTTAAAAGTTTCACCAAGACAAAATACTTTTCGTAGAACACTGCTTATTAGCTATAGAAAGCTCCATGTTCTGTTACTGATTAGTAATCTGTTCTTTAATGTACACATTTTCCTGGTGGGAATTCTTTTAATGTAGAAGAATTGCATATAAATAGGTATATTTTTGATTACTCTTTTTGTGAACTAAAATTAAGAACACTTTATGCTTGAAGTTATATAGTAACTGAAAGTTATTTTTGTTTAGTTGCATAATAACTTAAAAAATATTTCTCCTTTAAACTGTAAAAAGTTAAAGAGTTGGATTCTGTATAATACTCTAAGGGTGGATACATGACATTGTACATTTGTCCCAACCCATAGAAAGTGTAATATCAAGAGTAAAACTGCTAACTGTGGACTTTGCATGATAATGATGTGTTGATACATGAAAGTTCATTGATTCTCACAAATGTACCGCTCTGATGCAGGATGCTGATAGTGGGGGAGGCTAGCAGGGAGCAGGAAAAGGGTGTATGGAAACTCTGTACTTTCTGCTCAGTGTTGCTGTGAACCAAAAGCTGCTTTCCAAAAAGTAAAGCTTATTTAAAAGGAAAAAAAAATTTAATAGTTGGTCTTGACAAAAAATACTATTTTATTTAACTATAAGACTAGCTAGAATTGTGGAGAATTTTCATGATTTTATTTCCCAAGTATGTTATGGGGGGGAAGAGACAGTGTTGTAAGAAGGCCTAGTAACCAATGATATACCCCACTGCCCCCCAAAAAGATTGACCTGCTTTTCAACAAATAAGGAAGGATTGCTTTGGTAGATGTTTTAAAATTTACCTTTAAATAGTGCTATAACTTTTGCTGAATTAAGTTCATCAAGCCTACTGGCAGAGCAGTTTCGTTATCTGTAAATTGGAAACAAAACTGTGATATATATTGAGAAACTACAGACCTAATTCATTGTTCATTGAACATGCCCATTCACAGATTGTGCAGGTTATTATCACATTTGTCCCATAAGTGGTAGACAGTGAGTTTGTACATCCACCTGTGGTGCTCCTCATCAATTCCTGATCTGGCAGAGAAGCAGAGTTTAAAATAGTCCTTAGGTTAATATGTTTATTTTTAGAAGACCATGGTGCATTACTGAAATTTCCCCCAAATAAGCTGCTGGTTAAAGCTTTAACTACAAACGGAGATCTGTACTTTGAGTGTTGAAGCACTTTTCTTAATCCCTTCTTTATTAAAAATTTTCCTCACAGCTAATAGTTGATACTTTCTTTAGGACAACCTTCTCTTCTATAAAGCCCTGGGAAAGTAGAATTCAGTATATGAAATTTCACCTTATACACACAGCTTTTCCAAAGAAGTACCTTTTTTTAAAGTCTTGAGAACTATATAGGTTCAATGTTATTGTGTTCCCTTTATCTCTTAAAAATTTCCTTTGTATTAAATTTGGGGCATATTTTAGTAAAACTTTGACAACTTGAATCTGGTAAATTGGCAAAGTTTTCTTTACCCCCAGATATTGGCTGTGTTTTGAGCTGCTTTTGTGCTTTGTTTTGAAGATAATATAAATATACATACTTCATACATTTTTTTTCCCTGTTAGAACTATACCTGTTTGTTGCAGTTTTTCTTAAATTGCAGAATATGACCATTGGCTTCTAATAATAACAAAAATCATTACTCAGAGTTCATAATGGTCAGAAAAATACCTAAACTCAGGATTAACAGTCCTAGCTTCTGTATTATTAATAGAATGTGTTTGAGACCTCCTGTTCTTTACTGTAGTACCAAGTTGGTCTCCACCAGTACAGCAAACTGCTAGAGAAAGGCGTTATAGTTGTAAATAAGGACTTTGAGTGAAGAGGTGGGAGGAAAACAGACTGACATTTTGATGTTACTTTTTCATCCCCCTCCACCCCCCGCCCGGACCCTAACAGCAAGTTGAAGTAGACTGCCAACAGTGTATGCTCGAAATCCTGGATACAGCAGGAACAGTAAGGATGTTTTCTCTTTTTTTTGGCGGGGGGGTGGGGGGGCAGATTTTCATTTGTGAACAGTATTTGGTCACCTGAATGATTTCTGTGAGTAAAAGCATTTGTTCTGATTAAGAACGTTAAGTCTCTAAATGTAGGGCTTCTTAAATTTTCTTATGTGCGTGAAACTATCTATGATGTACTTAATGCCCACATATCACTATTAAATTGTATGTTGCATTCACCTACAGAATCTGTGTGTTGAGTTTCTTTTCCCTGTATTGAGGTAAGGATTATGCTCTTAGTGCTTTAAATGAACAAACAAAAGGAAAGTATTTTAAATACAGAATTTTAGTTAAAATAGGTATTTCTCTGGGTTTACATAAGACTAACTCTTGACACCATGGTCATTCATTTATTAAAAAACTTTTTTGCTTTTTATTAGCATTTTAACATCTCAAGGGACTGGTGACAGATACGTGTATTCTGACAAAAATCTTTAGGATTATTTTGAGCCTCATTTTTCACATGCTTAAATGAGTATAATGACGTTTAGTACGTTATAGGGTGCTTATAATGATCAAATGAGATAGTGATTATAAATCACTTGGCACAAAATGTCTTTTATATAGTATGAACTCTGTGTATTTGCTTTTATTTTCATTGTCTTCATTTGTCATCACCTTTTTAATTGCTTAATTAATTAATGATGGTTTTATTCTGTCACAATTATACTACCACAAAAAATGCACACATTGAATGATTTTCTTTCTTTTTTTTCCTCCATATACATAGACTTTACCTATTAGGCAATTCCTAGCTTTAAAATGGATGGGTTTTTTTGTTTTTTTTTTTGCGGTACACAGGCCTCTCACTGTTGTGGCCTCTCCTGTTGCGGAGCACAGGCTCCGGACACGCAGGCTCAGCGGCCATGGCTCACGGGCCCAGCCACTCCACGGCTGGGAGTGGGATCCCCCGGACCCGGGCACAAACCCTCATCCCCTGCATCGGCAGGCGGGCTCTCAATCACTGCACCACCAGGGAAGCCCTGGATGGTATTCTTAAATGTTTTAAGTTGTTTTAAAATTCAGCACAAATATTCCCACTATAATTTTATAAATGGTGAGAAAGCTTCAGATCAAAAAAACTTAAGCAGACTGGAGCAATTAGAGTACGAATTATACCATATTTTTCTACTCTTTTGTGGGAAAATGGATCTTGATTCCAATAGGAAACTTTGGATCATTGGAACCCCTTCTTTCTTATATCAGCTGAATTGAGATCTCCCTGTCTTGCCACTTCGCCCAACCCCCAAATTTCCTAGCTTCTGAATCAGCAATGATTCTCCTTTGTTCCCAAAGACCCCAACAGTTAGAAAAAAAAAGTACTTTCTATTTCTTCCTTTCACAGCCTCCACAAGTGTAAGGGCATTGTTTCTTCCTCCTCTTGTCCAAATTAAGAAAATTTTCCCCTTCTGCAGAGATCTTCCGCTTGTGCTCTCAAATATCTTGTATTTTTACCATCCTAGCACTCAGCATGCTGTGTTGTAATTTTCTGTTTACTTCTCTGTCCCCAGTGCCTTGCATAACGTTTGGAAAGTAGTCGATGCTTTTTGATCTTGTTCTAGATCACTCCTTACTCCTTGAGGATTTTTGCTTACTTTCTCCAACACTGCTTTAGTCCGAATTCTTGGTGATTTTAGTATCCAAATAGAATCTTTACGGGTAATATAGATGATCCAGTAGCTGGCCTCTCAGTTCCTTGACCTCCACCCTGCTTCAGCCATTCATGCCCGTGGTCTTTACCCTAGACTATATGATTACCAGTAACATAATACCATCTTAAATCTCATTTTCAAGTGTCCTACTCTCTACTAACCATCTCTTGTTTCTCCATCTCACTTCCTTTCATAGCCTTCAACCTGACTGTAATCTGCAGTCTGTTAAATCTAACATCTTTGATTATCCATCATATCCTCAACCCCCTCTTTACACAGCTTCAAGTCCATGGTCATTCATAGTCAATCCCTTGGATATATCCTCAACTTCCTTGACTTTTCAGCAACTTTTGACTCAGTAGATCATTATCCTTATCTGTAAAAATTTTATTCATTTGACTTCTAGGAAACAACACTTGCTTGGTTTTCTCCCTGTATGATTCATTACTCCTAAGTCTCCTTTCCTGATTTGTCTTCATTTCCCCAACCTCTTAGTGTTGGAGGGCCTTAGGGTTCAGTACTTGAACTTCTCTTTTCCAAAAACACTACCTTGGACATCATCTTTTGTAGCACCAAAATAATTAAAATCTGTATATAAAAAGGAACTATATGCAGTTTTTCTAAATCACACAGAAACAATTAAAGTGGTTAAGATTTCCCTTCTAATTCTGTAGTTGTTTCTAGTCTTGTACGTAGGGGACAGGAACATTCATCTCAAATTTTCCAGAAACCGTGTGTCACGTCTTACATTTCCTGTCATGATAACATGTAATAAAGAATTCAGGGCTTCCCTGGTAGCGCAGTAGTTAAGAATCTGCCTGCCAATTCAGGGGACACAGGTTTGAGCCCTGGTCCGGGAAGATCCCACATGCTGTGGAGCAGCTAAGCCTGTGTGCTACAACTACTGAGCCTGCGTGCTGCAACTACTGAGGCCTGTGTGCCTAGAGCCCATGCTCCGCAACAAGAGAAGCCACCGCAATGAGAAGCCCGTGCACGGCAACGAAGAGCAGCCCCCGCTTGCAACTAAAGAAAGCCCGCGTGCAGCAACGAAGACCCAATGCAGCCCAAAAAAAAAACAAAAAAAAACATGCATACATACATTAAAAAAGAAAAAAATTCAGAAGCTCACTTGTGATTATTCTGATTTAAATTGTTTCAATATACATTTAAGAAGTCATATTTATAATTGTATATTTTTTATTATAGGAGCAATTTACAGCGATGAGGGATTTGTATATGAAGAATGGCCAAGGGTTTGCACTAGTATATTCTATTACAGCTCAGTCCACGTTTAATGACTTACAAGACCTGAGGGAACAGATTTTACGGGTTAAGGACACAGAAGATGTAAGTATTTCTCTCTATATATAGCATACTGCCATCTCTCTGTGGCCAAATAAAAAGTGTCCATTTTCTCTATCAGTAGAGGATTTAGAGGGTATTTACCATGTGCCTAAGAGCCCTGGTGACCAAAAACATTTTTAAGCTTTCTAAATTTACCTACAGATAATATGCTGAGATGGTTAGAAAAGAAGGACACGTATGTAAAGTTCTTCTTTCTCTACTGCACTTATGACCTACATGGTGCTATGTGGGTCATAAGTGCAGTGGAGAAAGAAGAATCGAAGAGTACTTGGTAGAAGAAGGGGGACTCCAGTTGGGCTTGGAAAGTTGGTAGTTATGTCAGAAACTGTTCAGAGAACATTATTAAGAACCATAATGCTGTGTTCCTATTTCTAAAATTCTGTTGGTACAGTTTTTACTTAGTTTTTTCCTTTGAATTATGTTAAAGATTTTAATTAACTTGCATTTTTATATTTTTTAATTTTGTTTTTGTTTTAGAATTCTTTTTTAACGTTAATTTTTTATTGTGGTAAAATATACTGTTTTAGAATTCTTGTCTTACTTGATGAATAGCATCATTGTTGTTGTGCCTCTTTGCAAAGATTAAATGTATATTTTACGTTTGTCTCAGTTTTGAGCTACAGAAAGTTCCTTTTCAAAAGTTGTATAAATTAGGATATAAAATTTCATTTGTACCTTCTTCTCTGTTTTTGTGTGTTCTCTCTCATTATTAATGGGAACATAGGCACCTGCTTAGGACCTCAACTTTGGGTAACACTGTAGGCGGGAGGAATTTGCACCATATGACTCATGACCAACCATAACCTAATGAATAGTTCTCTTTCTTCCCATGACTAATTCATCTAAGAGAGTTCTCTTTTCATAGGCAATTACATGCAAATCACTGAACTCTGGTAATGTTAATCTCTTTATCCCATGTAATAAACTAAAGATTGAGTTGTAGATGAAGACATAGCTACTCAGTGGCTGTATTTTTATTCTTACTTCTCTTTAATATCCCGCCTAAGCTAGCCTTCAGATCTAGATGTCAGTTGTAGAAGTGAAACTTATTAACGTGTTGGTCTTGCCGCTACTATTGGCATTTTTTGGTCCTGTGAGATGAGGCACTTAAAACACACCAAGACAATGAGTATTGCAGGAGGTTCCTTTTCCTTCACATTTTTCTACTTGGAATTCAGCCATTAGCATTAGTCCACCTGATAATTTTGGGATTATAGTCTTAAAATAATTTAGCAGATCAGTGTTGTAGAATCTCGTCCATATTTTTTCTGTCTCTTCCCCCTCCATTTTCCCCCCAACACACATACATACACTTTTTTTTAAGCACTTGATGAAGATTATAGTCCTAAGTAACACATTTCAGTTGGTGGCTGGTAGTTGCTTACTTATAAAAGGCTGAGTAACAAGTATGTTAGGGCTTATTATATGAATTTTTCCTTCCCGCAGGTTCCAATGATTTTGGTTGGTAATAAATGTGACCTGGAAGATGAGCGAGTAGTTGGCAAAGAACAGGGTCAGAATTTAGCAAGACAGTGGTGTAACTGTGCCTTTTTAGAATCTTCTGCAAAGTCGAAGATCAACGTTAATGAGGTAAACTACAGCTGCTAGGCAGCACAAATAAGTGCCTTTTTAGTTTCCTTTCTTTCAAGTTAACAGCCAAAAACATTTTTTTAAAAAGAAAAAGTGGTGTTCTTTTAAGTAGCCTTTATCTGTCAATTTATGGAAAACACTAAGTAATTCCTAGAAACCATATTCCTTCTCTTATATGAAATCACTTTGATGGCTGTGATGAGGACACTTACATTTACCTTGTTGGCAAAGAGGTAGTTTAAGTTAAAGAATATGTTTTTTAAAGTCCTGCTAAGCCTCTAAATGATAAGCCAGAAAGTGGTGTGTGAAAATTGTCACATCATCCTTGTATTGTAACAATTACCTATGCAGATGTGTGTAAAAAGGTTGTAAAGTCAAGTAGAAAAATAAAAAAATCAAAGTAGTTACTGTAATGAACTTATGTTGTACAGAAAGATATCATGGAATTTGGTGTTTTGAGTCCTGCTTCCCTTTGGTACATGACTCAAAGGGAAGAATCTGTGAGTGTGGATGGATATAGAACTATAATTCACTCAGTCTTTTAGGCCTGATACAGCAGGTGCATAAGGCTTTTTTTGTCCGTGACTTAACTACTCCACTATCCTGAGAACATAGCTGGGGACAGGAATGCTTAACAAGTAAGCTTGCCTGCCTGGATATAAAGGGCCAATAGTTTACTGGATCCCTAAAAGATTAGTGCAATCCCCAACTGTGACCACTACATCAAGCAAAATCTTCAGAGGTTCCTTTCCTTTTGTTAATTTTAACATAAGGCTTTTTTTTTCTTTAAAACAAAAAAAAAGCAGAATAGGCTTCTTTCCTTTCCCAGTAGTACAAAAGTCTTCATTTGCCAGTGTGCTTGCCATTTGTAGCATCACAGGTAATCAGTCAGAGTTCAGCACACTTACAACATAGATGAGAGTTAAGACTGGTTTAGGTTATCAGAGTCCTCTGGTGTGTTTTTGCTTACAATTTCTCTCTGGCCTTTGGTTCTTTTGGTCACTTTTCCTTCACTGATATTATGGTTGTAGACTATTATTTGACTTTTTAAATGACCAAATTACTTTAAACATGTGGCACGAAAAAAATTTAAGGTTGTGGGACTTCACTGGTGGTGAGGTGGTTAAGAACCTGCCGGCCAATGCAGGGGACACGGGTTCGAGCCCCAGTCAGGGAAGATCCCACATGCCGCAGAGCAGCTGAGCCCATGCCCTAGAGCCCGTGCTCCACAGCAAAGAGAAGCCACCACAATGAGAAGCCCGCGCACCACAACGAAGACCCAACTCAGCCATAAATAAATAAGTTTTACAAATAATAAGTCAAAGCTTGCCTTTCAGGTAAAACCAGTTTTAATAAATACATAAAAATAAGAAATTCATAAATTTTATTTATTCAGCAAATATTCATTGTGTTCCTATGTTCCACTGTGTTAGACACCAGGGTAACAGTCCTTTAGACAGACACTATTCTTGTCCTCAAGAAGCTTACATCCTAATGGGGAACAAGTCCTGCTGAGATCTTCAACAACAGTTATTTCTAATTCACTGCCAAGTAAATGAAAGGAAGTATGAAATGCTTCCAGTTTCAACTTTCTCTGTTGTGGACTTACAGTTTCATAGATGTTATCCTGAAAAACATGGCTGATCATAAAATGTTAATTTTTGGTTTAGTCTCCCCCCCACCACCACCAAAAAAGAAAAGAGAGAAAACTTTGAGGTAAAACACATAAACACATGAGGTAAAACAATGAGCTTGGCTAGGGGAGTAGTAGTGCACGGTGACCATCTGCAGGATGATTGGCCTTAGAGATCTAGTTCCTGCTGTCCTGTGATCACCCTCACTGGTACCCGACCACCAAGTTCATAGCGCTCGGCCAAGGTTGAGTTGGGCCAGGGTCCAGTGAGCACAGTGGACCGGAGGTATTCCTTACCTTTCAAGCATTACCTGTTTGTGGGAACTTACATGCTACTAAATCTCCCTCCTCTGGTTTCAGTTTCCCATGCAGCAGAGGTACTTTTTCACAGTATCCTCGTTAAAATCAACCGTTGACATGAAGGTTTATAAAACAAAAATAGAAAAAAAAAATACAACAAAATGAAATATATCAGCTACTTAAGGTTCTTTACTGTTTTGGAAAACATATAAACTTTATGCTAGAAATTCTTGAAAGTGTAATAATTTCTTTCTTTTAATATTTTTCTCTTGATAGCCTAATAATCCAACTACAGAGTTTTGGGGGTAGTTAATAGTTCCTCAGATAGCTAATGCCTTGAAAATATGTGTGTGATTTCTGAGTGCCTGAAGATAGAGAGATCATACTTTCACACGATTGAACTCTTGGACTCAAGTTTGAAATCATACAGGGACATCCTGCTTAACTAAATTGCCCTCTAATGCTCTACTATCTATATCAGAGAATATATAATATATAATTTTTTTAAAAAACTGTTAGGACTTTCCTGGAGGTCCAGTGGGTAAGACTCCATTCTCCCAGTGCAGGGGGCCCAGGTTTGATCCCTGGTCGGGGAACTAGATCCCGCGTGCACTCCGCAAGTAAGAAGTCCGCGTGCCTCAACTTAAAAAAAAAAAAAAAAAAAAAAAATCCCACATGCTGCAACGAAGATCCTGCGTGCCACAGCTAAGACCCAGCACAGCCAAAATAAATAGATAAGTAATAATAAATATTTTTTTAAAAGTAAAAAAAACTCATCATTTTTGTTGTGTTTTGAAAGTAGTACATAGTTGTATCAGAATCACATCAGTCTTAAGAGTTAATTGTTCTTTGCTGATGCTGGAATAATAATTGGAATCAAAACATCCCAATTAAGGAATGATAGAGGGATTGAGAAATTATTCTGTGTTCCCTTTAGATTTTTCTGTAGTTCAGAAGGATGAGGAAGAACCTAGACTGAGGGCTTTCAGCATATCTAACCAAATAACTATAGTTCGAACTTGCCCTCATCACTGCTGCTGTGAGGTAGGCACCGTTTGCCAAGGAAATCCTTAAGGGTAATACCACAAAACCAGTTACCATTTTGTTTAGTGCCAGAAACCCATGGCTACCATGAAGAAACATGCTGTTTTGATTAATTTACTATTTTAGTTTATCCTTTTGTTGTTTTTCACTTATAGATTATGCACTGAGGCTGGGGAACTAATGAGATTTTGTTTATGGCTTATGAATATTAAGTTCTTGAAGGGCTTTGGAGTTGTGAAACAGAAACTACCATTTTGTTCATAAACTCTTATGTTTTCAACTTCCTTAGAAATAAGACAATAGAATTAAATGGTTTAATGAAAATGGGAGAGTGGGTAGGATGGACCAGAAAGAAAAGAATATAAATGAGTCAATAGCTTTGGGATAAATCTATTTATCCCAAAGGGGGGTAAATGAAGGGGTCCCCCCTTCAACAATTAATTTAGGCTTATAAACTTAGGACCATTATTTTTTAAATTGAAGTATAGTTTTGCTGTACAATATTATGTGTTATAGGTGTACAGTGTAGTGCTTCATAATTTTTAAAGGTTTTACTCCATTTATAGTTATTATAAAATATTGGCTATATTCCCCATGTTGTACAGTATATCGTTGTAGCTTATTTTATACCTAATAGTTTGTACCTCTTAACCCCTACTCCTATATTGCCCCTCCCCCCTTCCTCTCCCCAATGGTAACCACTAGTTTGTTCTCTATATCTGTGAGTCTACTTCTTTTTTGTTACATTCACTAGTTTGTTGTATTTTTCAGATTGCACGTCTAAATGATATCACACAATATTTGTTCTTCTCTGTCTGACTTATTTCACTTAGCATAATGCCTTCTAAGTCCATCCATGTTGCTGCAAATGGCAAAATTTCGTTCTTTATAGCAGAGTAGTATTCCATTGTATATATACACCACATCTTCTTTATCCATTCATCTGTTGATGGACACTTCCATATCTTGGCAGTTGCAAATAATGCTGCAATGAATGAACATTGGGGTGCGTGTATCTTTTATGTAATATTTATTTATTTATTTATTTACTTCTTTACTTACTTACTTTGGCTGCACCAGGTCTTAGTTGTGGCACTAGGGATCTTTTTTTTTAGTTGCAGCATGCGGACCTCTTAGTTGCAGCACGCATGTGGGATCTAGTTCCCTGACTAGGGATTGAAACCGGGCCCCCTGAATTGGGAGCATGGAGTGTTACCCACTGGACCACTAGGGAAGTCCCAAGGGGTGCATGTATCTTTTCAAATTAGTGTTTTTGGGTTTTTTTGGATATATACCCAGGATTGGAATTGTTGGGTCATATGGTAGCTCTGTTTTTCGTTTTCTTGAGAAACCTCCATACTGTTTTCCACAGTGGCTGCACCAATTTACATTCCCACCAACAGTGTAGGAGGGTTCCCTTTTCTTCACATCTTCATCAATATTTGTTATTTGTGTTCTTTTTGATAATTGCCATTCTAGCAGGTGTGAGGTGATATCTCATTGTGGTTTTGATTTGCATTTCCCTGATGATGAGCGATGTTGAGCATCTTTTTATGTGCCTGTTGGCCATCTGCATTTCTTCTTTGGAAAAATGTACATTTGGCAAAATGTTACTAACTGGTGAATATGGGTGAAGAAAATACATAAGTTCTTGGTACCTGCAACTTTTCTGTAAGTTTGAACTTTTTAAAAAATAAAGCAAGTATAAAGATATAAGTGAAGCATTAACTATTCTCTTAATAATTAGGTTTTTGAAGCATCGAAGATTCTACTTCACTATCTTGTTTTTTTCACTACTAATTCTTTTTATTAATTTGTTATTGAATATCTCTAAGAGCAAGTGTATTTCCCTCATTGTAAGTAGGTAAGTTGTGCTTTACCCTGACTGAAAATCAGCTGAGGCTTCTTAGAAACCTGCTGTTAAAACAAAGCAGCAAAATACAGATCCAAGAGCAGAATAATATTTCACAGAATCAAGATTGTTTTCTGGAACAAGGTCTCAAATATTGGTTGAATAAGTACTTTTTCTTGCTTTTATTTAGATATTTTATGACCTGGTCAGACAGATAAATAGAAAAACACCAGTGGAAAAGAAGAAGCCTAAAAAGAAATCATGTCTGCTGCTTTAGACCCACAATAAG
Source organism: Hyperoodon ampullatus (assembly GCF_949752795.1). Classification (NCBI taxonomy): domain Eukaryota; kingdom Metazoa; phylum Chordata; class Mammalia; order Artiodactyla; family Ziphiidae; genus Hyperoodon; species Hyperoodon ampullatus. Next base: position 99,536,662 of record NC_136915.1, read on the forward strand.
CAGCAGCTCTGAGCCAGGTAAGATGCTAAAAGCAGAGCAAATATTTTTCTCATCCTCTTATTTTGGGCTTTTCCCAACATGAACCACTTCCCATTTCACCTCTTCGGGTATTTCCAGGCTTCTGTAATTTCTAAATGTTTTACATAACTTATAGATATGTTCATCTACTGGATAATTTGTCTCTTTCTCCATGAGATTCTAAGCTGTCTGAGGGAGGGCAAGGATCATGTCTGTTTTGCTCACCAGTACGTCCCCAGTGCCTGGTACAGAATGGGTGTTCAAACAATAGTGGTTGAATGAATAGAAAGCCTTCCAAGGTCACACCGAAATTCAAGCTGAATTGAAGTGGAACAGTGGTTTATCTGAAAATAATTTTTTTTTGATGAAATATTTCAAAGTGAGCACACTCATATATATCAGTAATAGTCATTCCTCCTCAGATGTAATCCCAGCCCTGATTCCTGACACAATGGATTAGTTTTGCCTCTCTTTGAACTTAACAGAAACAGAAACACTTAATGTGTTTATGTGTGGCTTCTTTCACTCAAAAATGTTTTTGAGAATAATCCTTGTTGCATACAGCAGTAGTTTATTTTTATTGTATGACTATACTAGCAATATATTTATATGTTCTGCTGTTGATGGACATTTGGGTTCTTTCCAGGAACAAGTATGGTGCCTGTTCACTTTCTATTTTTTCCTTTTTTTTTTTTTGAGATGATCATATGGTTTTTATTCTTCAATTTGTTAATATGGTGTATCACATTGATTTGCATATATTGAAGAATCCTTGCATCCCTGGGATAAATCCCACTTGATCATGGTGTATGATCCTTTTAATGTGCTGTTGGATTCTGTTTCCTAGTATTTTGTTGAGGATTTTTGCATCTATATTCATCAGTGATATTGGTCTGTAATTTTCTCTTTTTGTAGTATCTTTGTCTGGTTTTGGTATCAGGGTGATGGTGGCCTCATAGAATGAGTTTGGGAGTGTGCCTTCCTCTGCAATTTTTTGGAAGAGTTTGAGAAGGATGGGTGTTAGCTCTTCTTTAAATGTTTGATACAATTTACCTGTGAAGCCATCTGGTCCTGAGCTTTTGTTTGTTGGAATATTTTAAATCACAGTTTCAATTTCATTACTTGTGATTGGTCTGTTCATATTTTCTATTTTTTCCTGGTTCAGTCTTGGAAGATTATAGCTTTCTAAGAATTTGTCCATTTCTTCCAGGTTGTCCATTTTATTGGCATAGGGTTGCTTGTAGTAGTCCCTTAGGATGCTTTGTATTTCTGTGGTGTCTGTTGTAACTTCTTTTTCACTTCTAATTTTATTGACTTGAGTCCTCTCCCTCTTTTTCTTGATGAGTCTGGCTAATGGTTTATCAATTTTGTTTATCTTCTCAGAGAACCAGATTTTAGTTTTATTGATCTTTGCTATTGTTTTCTTTGCTTCTATTTCATTTATTTCTGCTCTGAATCTTTATTATTTCTTTCCTTCTGCTAACTTTGGGTTCTGTTTGTTCTTCTTTCTCTAGTTCCTTTAGGTGTAAGGTTAGAAAGGTGTAAGGTAAGATTGTTTATTTGAGACTCTTCTTGTTTCTTGAGGTAGGCTTGTATAGCTATAAACTTCCCTCTTAGAACTGCTTTTGCTGCATCCCATAGGTTTTGGATCGTCGTGTTTTCATTATCATATGTCTCTAGGTATTTTTTGATTTCCTCTTTGATTTCTTCATTGATCTCTTGGTTATTTAGTAACGTATTGTTTAGCCTCCATGTGTTTGTGTTTTTTACATTTTTTTCCGTGTAATTGATTTCTAATCTCATAGTGTTGTGGTCAGAAAAGATGCTTGATATGATTTCAATTTTCTTAAATTTACTGAAGCTTGATTTTGTGACCCAAGATGTGATCTATCCTGGAGAATGTTCCATGCACACTTGAGAAGAAAGTGTAATCTGCTGTTTTTGGATGGAATGTCCTATAAATATGAATTAAATCTACCTGGTCTATTGTGTCATTTAAAGCTTCTGTTTCCTTATTAATTTTCTGTTCGAATGATCTGTCCATTGGTGTAAGTGAGGTGTTAAAGTCCCCCACTATTATTGTGTTACTGTCAATTTCCTCTTTTATAGCTGTTAGCAGTTGGCTTATGTATTGAGGTGCTCTATGTTGGGTGCATATATATTTATAATTGTTATAGATTCTTCTTGGATTGATCCCTTGATCATTATGTAGTGTCCTTCCTTGTCTCTTGTAACATTCTTTATTTTAAAGCCTATTTTATCTGATAATGAGTGTTGCTACTCCAGCTTTCTTTTGATTTCCACTTGCATGGAATATCTTTTTCCATCCCCTCACTTTCAGTCCCTAGGTCTGAAGTGGGTCTCTTGTAGACAGCATATATATGGGTCTTGTTTTTGTATCCATTCAGCAATCTTGTGTCTTATGGCTGGAGCATTTAATCCATTCACGTTTAAGGTAATTATCGATATGTATGTTCCTATGACCATTTTCTTAATTGTTTTGGGTTTGTTTTTGTAGGTCCTTTTCTTCTCTTGTGTTTCCGACTTAGAGAAGTTCCTTTAGCATTTGTTGTAGAGCTGGTTTGGTGGTGCTGAATTCTCTTAGCTTTTGCTTGTCTGTAAAGCTTTTGATTTCTCCATCGAATCTGAATGAGATCCTTTCCGGGTAGAGTAATCTTGGTTGTAGGTTCTTCCCTTTCATCACTTTAAGTATATCATGCCACTCCCTTCTGGCTTGTAGAGTTTCTGCTGAGAAATCAGCTGTTAACCTTATGGGAGTTCCCTTGTATGTTATTTGTCATTTTTCCCTTGCTGCTTTCAATAATTCTTCTTTGTCTTTAATTTTTGCCAATTTGATTACTTTGTGTCTCGGCATGTTTCTCCTTGGGTTTATCCTGTATGGGAGTCACTGTGCTTTCTGGACTTGGTTGGCTATTTCCTTTCCCATGTTAGGGAAGTTTTCGACTATAATCTCTTCAAATATTTTCTCTGGTCCTTTCTCTCTCTCTTCTCCTTCTGGGACCCCTATAAAGTTGTTGCATTAATGTTGTCCCAGAGGCCTCTTAGGCTGTCTTCATTTCTTTTCATTCTTTTTTCTTAATTCTGTTCCACAGCAGTGAATTCCACCATTCTGTCTTCCAGGCACTTATCCGTTCTTCTGCCTCAGTTATTCTGCTGTTGATTCCTTCTAGTGTAGTTTTCGTTTCAGTTATTGTATTGTTCATCTCTGTTTGTTGTTCTTTAATTCTTCTAGGTCTTTGTTAAACATTTCTTGCATCTTCTCGATCTTTGTCTCCATTCTTTTTCTGAGGTCTTGGATCATCTTCACTAATATTATTCTGAATTCTTTTCTGGAAGGTTGCCTATCTCCACTTCATTTAGTTGTTTTCTGGGGTTTTATCTTGTTCCTTCATCCGGTACATAGCCCTCTGCCTATTCATCTTGTCTATCTTTCTGTGAATGTGGTTTTTGTTCCACAGGCTTCAGGATTGTAGTTCTTCTTGCTTCTGCTGTATTCCCTGTGGTAGATGAAGCTATCCTGTGCACTTTCTTGTACAAGTCTTTATGTACATGTGCATGCATTTCTGTTTGGGGTGTGTGTGTGTGTATGAATGAAGTGGCCAGACTATACACTATATATGTGGTAGCTTTGGTGGAAACTGCTAAGAAATTTTTCCAAGTAGTTGTACCAGTTTACACACCTACTAGCAGTTTACAAGTTCCACATCCTCCCCAAATTTGGTATTGTCAGTCTTTGTAACTTGAGCCGTTCTGCTGGATGTGTGTTGGTATGTCTGTAGTTTTAGAAGTCATTTCCCCTCAGGTGTGGGTTGACTTCTTTCAAATGTTTCTTCTGTACGTCTGTAGGTAGTAGTCGACTTTAAATACCACTTAAGTTTTCATTAAGTGAACTCATTGGAGAGAAATTAGTGGCCGCATTGAAGCTGCCTATCACGTAAGCAACCAGGCCGTGTGGGACCATTTGTTTTCCTTTAATTATATATTTAAATTCCCTGAACAGTTTCTACTTATGTTCATCAACTCTATAAACATTACCATAAAAGAATATTTTCATGGAGTGGATTTATGATGTAATTTGATGCTAATTATGGGACTGTTACTAAACTGGGTCTGCTTAGAGGAAAGTTGGTTGTGCTAAAACTCTTGTAAGTCTCTTGGGTCTGTTTAGTAGATTACATCTTCTAGAGCACCAAATTAACTAATATGTGCTTCCTTAGAGATATGAATGAATCTCTCTTAGGGGAAACAACTGAGTAATTGTACCCCTTTTTGAAATGAAGTAGAGGGAAAACAGACAGAAAGGAGTAAAGGTCACAGATTGCCTCTGGTAGTGAGATTTCGGAAAAACAGCTTCTGGCCAAATGCTTGCTTAGGCTTTTAGTGAAATCTTGAGTCAGTAACTATAAATCATCAGCTCCTTGAAGGTGATTATTGTTAAAGTTGATGGTATTTGTGTTTCTTTAGGTAAGGGTACAAAGGTAGAAAAAATGAGAACTCCAGTTCCTGTTCTGAAATGTATTTAACTCTTCTATAGTTGTCTGGCTTTTTTTTTTTTTTTTTTTTTGGCTGCTTTGGTTCTTTGTTGCTGCGCACGGCTTTCTGTAGTTGCGGCAAACGGGGGCTACTCTTCGTTGCAGTATGCGGGCTTCTCATTGCAGTGGCTTATCTTGTTGCGGAGCATGGGCTCTAGGCGCATGGGCTTCAGTAGTTGTGGCACATGGGCTCAGTAGTTGTGGCTTGCAGGCTCTAGAGTGCGGGCTCAGTAGTTGTGGTGCATGGGCTTTGTTGCTTCATGGCATGTGGGATCTTCCTGGACCAGGGCTCGAACCCGTGCCCCGTGCATTGGCAGGCGGATTCTTAACCGCTGCGCCACCAGGGAAGCCCCTGACTGGCTCATTTTTATCATTATCTTAGCTGACCCTCGTTTAATTTCCAGTTCTCAGAAAATGTCCTTTTAGCTTATGTCTAAAGGAAGAGGTGCCATCTCCTGGCCTATTGGAAAAATTCATTCACACACACCCTACAGTGTACTACTATGAGTTTTACCTTAGAGGAGAGAAATCTTGACCTAAATCTAGAAATAAGACTTTCATCCTGGTTGCATAAATTCTTAGACTCTGATAGGTAATTCAGCTTACAATATATTTAATGTTACCTGAGATCTCTGTGCATATTTTTTTTCTGTGCATATTTGATAATACCAAATAATAGGTCACTTAGTAATCAGAATACTTTGCAGAGCACTTTCCTGTGATTATAGACTTGAAGTGCCATGTTGATCCCATTTAAGAAGTACTGAGATATGGAATAAATTTAAATAGCCACTATAAATGTTTTTAGTAAGAGTACGTGAACCTTAAGGGCAGCTTACCTAGCCTTAGCTGTTAGGTAAAATCATACTGAAACATGTTAGTGTCTTTCTAATATGTCCTACTTTTGAAAACTGAGGAAAGAAATTCATCTTCAGGAAATTATTCCTTTAACCTAATTCTTTTCTGCTGAGCAGTAAACCTAACTTTGAGTCTTCTGCCCTTGAAAATGGGCATCAGCTCTTTCTGTATCATTTCTTCTTGTCCTAGCCTGAATTGGAATAGGTAACCCTAATATAAATAATCATAAAATGGTTGAATAAAGCATTTCCATTGGGAAGTTGATGCAGGCATGAGTTGTTTCCTTAGTGGAAAAGGAACCTTTAAAAATAAGATGACAGTGGGGTAGAAATGAAATAATCAGTGTTTTCCTCTTTACAGACAGGACTGCCAGATACATTGTGAAACACTAAGTATAATAAAACTATTTTTTAAACATTTTTAAAGGGAGTTTAAAATCCCTTGTTACTATATATGTTTAATATAATTTAGCTATCTAATAATGATCAGCCAAGATCATTATTTCTCTCTGTATTATTAGATATCTACTTATTTACTATCATCTTCTGATATCAAGGTTAACCATATATATCAGTATATATATATCTGTATCTATTCAATGTTCTAGATTACAGGAATGAAGAACTGTTGCCTAATTGGAAAGTGCCAGCATTCCAGACTTCAAAAAATAAATCTGAAGAGGCTTCTCCTGTTTTATATATTATGTGAAGAATTTAGATCTTATATTGGTTTGCACAAGTTCCCTGGAGAAAAGAATTGCTCTGTGTATATCTCTTGGAAAATAAGACAATAGTATTTCTCCTTTGCAATAGCAGTTATAACAGATGTGAAAATAAATATACTTGACTCTAATATGATTATACAAAAGAGCATGGATGCATTTCAAATGTTAGATATTGCTACTATAATCAAATGATTTCATATTGACCTTTTTATCATGTTTCCTCCCTGTCAAGCACTAAAAAGTTGAACCATTATACTTTATATCTGTAATGATATAGACTATGAAAATTTCCCCTCAGACTCATTGCAGCAGATAACTTTTTTGAGTCATTGACTTCATTTTATATTTAAAAAATTATGAAATATCATTCTGTCATTATATTCTAATTAAAATTGTTTGTGCATAATGCTTTGGAAAAATGGGTCTTTTATAGAGAAAAAAAAACTGGGATAACTGATTTCTATGGCTTTCAAAGCTAAAATATATAATATACTAAACCAACTCTAATATTGCTTCTTGTGTTTTACTGTCAGATTAAATTACAGCTTTTATGGATGATTAAATTTTAGTACATTTTCATTTGGTTTGTGTGTTTTTGTTATTGTTTATAGATTTAAGGCCTTTATTTTATAATGATCACATTGTTTTAAATGCAGCAGTAGCTCCTTCCTGGCTGGTACCTGCAGAACACTTGGCTTTAAACCCCTAAGTAAATGGTGATTTCTCTACAAACAGACCTCGCACTTTCTGTTCTATATATATTTATTCCTATTATACAGTAAAATACATCAGACTACATACAATAGTTTTGTATATTCTCTCTTGATCTTAAAGATTGTATCTTATTGAATAAAATATCCCACTGTGTATTATTTTTTTATATGTAAAAAGATAAGTTTAATACTGTATCAGGGTTTAACTTTTACTACTTCAAATCTTCCACAGGTTGTAATTTCAAGGGAATCATTTTGCCATTGTTAATTTGTTGAGTATAAGTCCACCAATGAAATGTTATGTAAATATTTTCAAGTTTGCTTTATAATAGATTGAAGAATCTAAGAGAAGTGGGTAAAAGTGAAAAAGCATATAAAGGATGTGTCAGTTGCTTTTTCTTCAACTGTATATGGAGTAGTATAGTGGTAGTCATATGGAAAAGATTGCTAATTTAAATTTTTAGCTGGCTATATAGTGGTGCTTTTCCTTTCCTTCCCAGTTTTTTTTTCTATTTTTTACAAAAAGTGGGGCGTAAGTAGGACATGGACCTAGGGTGATATGACTTATGTACACCACAGAGGTAGAGCAAAACAGCTTGTTAGCCACTTAAGTGCTAGAGAAGGAAAGAAACAAGCTTAGGAAACCCTGTGCCTTGTCCCTGAATGTTGAGGAGGAAACCAGTCCTAGAAGGTCTAAATCATTGCTCAGGGATCTAGATGCTGTCTCGTTGCAACTAGGTGTGAAGTAGTGTTCATGCCTTGTTGAGACTTCCTAGGAGTGTGGTCAGCCCCATCAGTTACTAAATTGAAATTTAAAGATCAGATTTCAAATGTAAGCTCTGACCAACCTGAGAAAATGTTAAAATACTGTAAAAAGCAATTTTGGAAATTGTATTCTTTTAAGTTTCTAATAAACTTAGTTACCTAATACTTACCTTCTACTGATTCAGTTATACATATGTCTGGGACTGAGGGGCCAAAAATCTCATAAATGCAATAAATTTTTTTTAAAAAGTGAAGCATAAGGGCCAGTCTGTCCAGGTCAGTGTAGCATATTTTAAGGTCCTCTAAAGTCATTCTGCTTTGAAACTCACCTCTCAGACATTCCTTTGGACTTAAAATCATAGATAAACATCTCATAAGCGAGCAAACATTTCTAAATATTACCTGTTACATAGATTGTGTCGTTATTTGCCAGATTAAGTAGGAATTATTTTAAATAAGAATAACTCCCAAGTTACAGTCTGCTTGACAAGTAGCATAACTCGATGTCCTCTGTTTTAGGACATGGTAGGAAAAGATGACAGGTACTGGATTTCTTTGTTACATCTTACACAGTCTACTTGGGATAAAGGTAGAACTGAGAAGAAAAATGCCCTTGTGGCACACAGTAGTGTGCAGAGCAGGACCAGCTGAATTCAGAGACATGCATTGTTATCTCAAAGAAGTCTGCCATTGCTGAGCAAGGTGGAAAGGTATCCTGTCAGAAAGTGAGATAGGTGTGCTTTTATATTGTCCCTATGTGAAGTCCTTAGTCTTGGTTCCAGAGGGGAGGGTGCCTGAAAATACGATATATTTTTATAGCAGAAAAATCAAAAAGTCCTCAAGGATATTATATGAATCTCATATGGTGAATATTCAAGAACTGACACCATATTAGTATTTATGGCTATTTAAAGTATATTAACTTTGGTTATATGAGTAATATCTAATTTAAAGGAGGCTTGATGTCACAGTCGGTAGTTTGCTTTTTTCCACTAGAATACGAACAACTTTAATGGCTTAATAGTGTCCCCAAACAATCTTAGTTTTAGAAACTAAGTTAATACATAATCTATAATTTTACCCTCCACCAGGGGGAGCTTCAGTATCAGTTAACACTTCTACCATTGAATTAAAAGTATATATTCAAGCCATCTATTCTATAAATACTGTGTGCCTCACAAAGAGGTGTGAAGGCCTTCCCTCAAGAGTTTGCAATTTAATTGGGCAGAGAAAATATAAGAAATTCGTCAAAGATATGAATAGCATTGTAATTCATTGAACTGTGGCCGCAGGGCAAATTCTCTTAGGAATGTTTAGAGAGAGATGGATATTGGTGTTTTTCTCTTCCCCTACAACTTTGAACTAACCTGTATTTGGCAGCTTGGTTTGCCATCATAGCTGGCTGCCTTTTACTCCTTGGTGAAACAGTGTGCGTCTTTGGAGTTAGAATGTACTTGGAAAAAGTCAATCCTTGGGAAGATACTGATCTTTATTACCAACTTTATTAAAATAGGTTACTTGGTCTGAGGCTATTTTTCTCCACATATGAACATTCTGCATTTTCTGGACCTGCCCAATTTCAAATATTTTGCCTCATTATCCTCATAGGTACACATATATTTGTCAGTTCATGTATCCGATTTTTGTTTTCAGGACTGAGGGACAGAAAGATACAAAGATTACCTCAGTATTTTCCTTTGTAAGCAATCATAGTAGAACGTTAGAGGGCGTAAAATACACTCATAAATATGTGTGTAGTGAAACCAAAGTGTGAAGAAATTGTCAGGTATTCGGAGGAGGAAAATAACTTGTAAAATAACCTTTTGTTTTGTTTGGGTCTTATACTTATTTAAGGTGCTACTTAAATGTGTGTTAAAATAGCCCCTCTTGACTCAGCTCCAAACTTAAAAGGGCAGAGTGGTTTGGGTGCTTGTCCAGGATCTGGAAAGAGCCCATCTTGCCGGGAAGGAAATGAATGTGAGCTTTGAGGCAGTCTAGCCACCCAGCTTTTAGCATTTCTAGTCCCCAAAAATGTAAAAAAAAATGCAAGTTATTCTTGAAAATGTAGCATAGACATTGCATTGAACATGGATTTTTCTTACTATAACTTCATCTTGGGTTTGTTGAATGTGTTGAATGTGTAGTGCACTTATTTAATGCTATATATCTTGCTTAAATATTCTTGTTGAGAACAGCTGGAGACTTTGAACTGGGTGCCTAGTTCTGTTTTCTGGGAGGCAACATGGATTCTGTTTTGCAGACATCAACAAGAGCTTTAAAAGTGAATTGGGGATGCAAGTTCTTTGGCTTGTTAAGAAGCTTCCTGTGGTTCTGGGCCCAAGGTGTGACATACATTTCCTGCTAATCGCTTCTCTTAAGAAGCATGGGCTTGGCTGTTCGTTTTGAGGAAAAACCTTAATAAACCTTCCCATTTTAAGCAGTGATGTGACTCTTATTTTGAGCTGTTGTTTTCAGTGCATTTTTTTAAGCTTAACCAAATGCAAGTTCTTGTGCCTACTTTTAACCATGTAAAAGTTCTTGTAGGGCTTACAAAGCAGAACAAGGCATGATCCTTATAGGCCTACCAGCAAATATTTATTGTGCCTCTACTGTATGCCAGGTGCTGATCTGTGTGTTGGGGCTACATCAGGGAATAATACAAACCAAAATCCCTTCATCCCTTCCCTCGTGGAGTTTCTGGCAGGTGACAAAAGCTGTGTGTGTGTGTGTGTGTGTGTGTGTGTGATGAGTACTGTGGAGAAGAGTTAAGCAGTGTAAAGGGGCAGGAGTGCTGGGCGGAAGGAATGTGGTGGTAGTGGGTTACAGGTTTAGGTTTCACTGAAGTTGCTCATGCATAAATATTGGAAATATGTAGCCCATACACCTGCCTGGGGGAAAGCACAGCCTTCCATGCAGTGGGAAGGGTCTGCAGATGCCATAAGGTGGACATATGCCTGGTGTGTTGGGGGATCAGCAAGGAGGCCAGTGTGGCTGGAGCAGAGGGATCAAGGAGGAGAGTAATAGGAGGTAACAGAGAGGTAGTGGGATGGGGGAGGACACACTTCCTTCCGCATTTACTGAGTGGAATCCACGAAAGAGCTTTTGGCAGAAGATAAAACATGGTCTGACTCGGCCTACCATAAGGAATACTATTTGAGAATAGCCTATAGAGGGCCCAGGATGGAAGCAGAGAGGCCAGTTAGGATACTGGATAATCAAGTAGGAAAGTGGAGCCAACAGGAAATGCTGACACATGGAGAGAGAGAGAGAGAGAGAGTGTGTGTGTGTGTGTGTGTGAGAGAGAGAGAGAGAGAGAGAGAGTCAAAGATGACTCCAAGGTTTTTGGCTAGTAAGGTAGTGAAGATTATGACAGGAGCGGGTTTGGCAGGGGAAGAGGGAGGGGTCAGGAGTTGGATTCTGAACATACTAAGTGTGAGAAGTGTGTCACGTTCTAGAGTTGTACGATAGGTGGTTGGATATGAGTCTGGAAGTTAGAGGAAGAGGCCTGGACAGGAGACTTACATTTAACATTTAAGAACATGAAGCTGAATAGGATCACTAGGGTCGAGTATAGACAGAAGCGATCCAAGGATTCTGTCATGGGGTTGGGAGATGAAGAATTAGCAAAGGAGAACACGGAGGTCACTGGTGACCTTGATGGGCTGTCAGTGGAGTGCAAGGGGACAGTGTCTGGAGTAGGTGTAGGAGAAAATGGAAAGAAAGATAGTGGAGATGTCAGGCATGGATTACTGTTGAGCTGGTTGAAACTGCCTGTTTGTGTGCTAATAGGAGTGGTCACTGAGGAGGCATGTAAGGGAAGAAGCTGACCCAGATAGGAGCATGGGCGGGTATAGTGGCAGAAGGCAAGCAGTATGTGGTATAGAAACTGGTAGGTTACAAAGAACTAATAAAAGGTACCATAAAGAAGTTTTAAGCAAAGTAGCATGAGACAGAAGAGACAGATGCTTTCTGTTCTGGGAGATCTGAAATGCTTCCAGAGAGGGGAGTTGAACCAGGCTTTAAAGGGCGGAATTTTCAACAGGTGTTACAGGCAGATTGCAGGCAAAAGCAAGTGCAGAAAACAGGAACCAGGAATGATCTAGTTTCAGTTGATGTTAATGTGGAGAGAAGAGACTGGAGCCGTATCATGACAGGCCTTGAAACAAGAAGTCAGCAACTAGTAGGTTGCGCTAAGCAAATAACAAGCGCATAGCATCATCTGGGTGAGACTTGGAGAGGACAGGGATGAGGGTATTTCAGAAGTGAAGAGGATTGGCAATTACGAGGTTATAAGGCCTTCTCCGCACGGATTCTAGTGGTCTTCCCAGGCTTCGTATCGCACTTCATTTTCCCTCTTTCTCTAATGACGATGACCTCTGAGGCTTATAGTTGTGATCATTCCCAAACAAAAGCTCCGTTTAGAAGGGAACCAGCATTAACACTTTGGCACTCAAAGATGTTAGGGAGGATTGAAGAGAAAAGTCTTTTTTTTGCTCTGTATTCCTCTGCTTCACTTGATATAATTCTCCCCTCAGACCCTCTGGTACCTACAGGATGGGTAATTAGTTCCCACCTTCACACCCTCCCAAGTTTTCCTTTCTTTACTGTTACTTCACAGCAGGAGACAGCAGCCCCTCTGGCCCTTCAGACCCTTCCTCTCCCTGGGGATCTACCATTTTGATTAAGAAGGCTCTTTTCCTTAATCCACTCCTATTGGGTAGGTGCCAGCTTTCCCACCAAGACCCCATCATTCAGGCCTTCCCTCGCGGGTGAAAGCAAAGCCACAAGCCACACTTCTGTAGCCCCCGTCTCCCTTGCCCTTTGCATCACTAGTATCTCTCTAGTTGGGTGGGTTGGGAAGTTTGAAGGAGCCACCGGCGTTAAGGGATGCTAAGCATGCAGTCTTCCCATTATGGAGAGTAGGACTTGGAATTGTGGGACTAGGCACTGGGCCCTGCCTGCCTTCCCTGGGAGGGGATACATTTAATGGAGAAGTTTAAAGAAGATGGGCTTCCCTGGTGGCGCAGTGGTTGAGAGTCCGCCTGCCGATGCAGGGGACACGGGTTCGTGCCCCGGTCCGGGAAGATCCCACATGCCGCGGAGCGGCTGGGCCCGTGAGCCATGGCCGCTGAGCCTGCGCGTCCGGAGCCTGTGCTCCGCAGTGGGAGAGGCCACAACAGTGAGAGGCCCGCGTACTACAAAAAAAAATAATAATAGTAAATAAAAATAAAAAAATAAAATAAAAAGAAGATACTTGATCCCTATGTTCCCTGTAGGGTCCCGAAGCCAAGACCAGGAGCTTTGGAATTCTTCGGGCCTTTGAAATCGCTGATACAGTCCCTAACCCCATATTTTCTGGAATATAAATTGACTTATTTGAACAGATGCTTGGAACCTCAGATCGGGGATTCTAACACCTGCTTGAGTCAGTCTGCCCGGTGCTCCCTGTGATGAGGAGGAAGCTCCCTAGGCCCGTCCCTAGGCAGTGCACGTAGGAGGCTTTGAGTGACTACTTAGTGGCCGTCCGGGATGAAGTCACCAGCCTTGGCACTTCTGCCTGAGGAGCAGAGTCTGTGCGGGGGTTTCAGTGGCTGCACTTGAACACCATCTGGAGGAACCTCTGTTGCTGCTTCTTGCTTTTAGAAAACCTTTTATGCCTGATACCCTCCCCTTTCCCACCACTTCTACACAAACGACTGATCCGCATGCTGCCTTGCTGGGAGACAATGTCTGGAGTGTGGCCAGTAGTGGGGCTGGAGGGAGGGAAGGCGCTGAGCACCCAGCTTTCAACTTCCTTCCCCCTTGCCCCACCCTGACCCTCCACAGTCACAATGGGGGAAGCAGAATCTAGCAGACTCGATGTCCCCAGCAGGGGTGGGGATCCCTGGCAAAGCAGGTTAAGAAAAACTCCTAGGGTAGGGTAAGTCTGGGGCCAGATGTTGTTGCCAAAAAGGACAAGGAGATGAGCCAGGTCAGGACGACCTGTTGAGGGGGAGCAAGTAGAAGGGGACAAAACTTGGAGGCTGGTGTAAAAGCAATGTCCTCCAGGATGGAAAGAGGGAGCCACTGGGATTGAGCAGGCGTGGAAGAGAAGTGGCTGCAGTCATCTGCAGGACCTGAGCTCTGGGCAGCCGGATGACAGCATGCCAGGGGCAGGGAGCTGGGTGGGAGGGGGAGGGCCAGGGCTCCTCAGACAGCCCGTGTTACAGTAGAATTGGCCTGGAAAGCTAGGGTGGAGGCGCCAAGGCAACAGGCCAGGGACAGAAGGCACCACACAACAGCTTGGGGAGGGGGGCTCAGGATGGGGAGTTTACTCTCTTGAAAGTGATGTTGGCCCCAGCTCCCCTCTCCTGGGGAGTGGACTGAGGAGTGGAGTGAGAAGTGGGCCCGGGGAGGCAGCTGAGGAGCCGTGACTGCTGGTCTTGCCTAAAGCAGGAGATGCAGGAGCCGGGCTCACTCTGAGGAGTGGAGGTCACGTCGAGAGCCCTGTGCTCCGCGGTGCTGGAGGTACAGGAGTGGTGGGAGAGGAGTTGCTAGGGTGACTTACAAAGTAAGTCCTGTGGTTGGGTGCAGGCACAGATAAAGCCCCTGGGGAGGGCCTCGCAGAGGAGATGCCCTTTAAACTGCAGAGTGAGAGGTGCGTTAACAGGTCAGCCAGTCAGAGGCAGTGGGGAAACAGCAATGCAAAGACCTAGAGGCATAAAAACCCCAAGCTTGGAGCAAAGTGCTCACCTCCCTGGAGCATCAAGTTGGGGGGTGGCAAGTGCCCAGAAGTAAGGCTGAGGAAGTCCATTGGGGCCTGTTGGGAAGGACTGGGCCTCCAGACACCCACGGAAGACAGGCCAAATGAGGATGAAGTCACAGGATCTTGAAGACACTTCCTTCACCTCCTCTGTCCTCCCAGAGCCCAGGCAGCATTTCCTTGCAGCTGCAGGCTCCAGCCTCCGGTCAGCTGGGGGAGGTGAGGAAGGGGCCTGAGGGGGAGGCACAGGAGGAAAGGGAAAGCAGCCAGGGGAGTAACATGTGCAGAGCGGGGGAAACAGGGAAACAAAACCTGATTCTTCCCTTGGATGGGGGCACCTCCCCTGAAAACCAGGTGGCATCTGCTGCGCCTGAACCCACCCCCCGCCCCCCCACCCCCGGCCAGTGGGAAGAACTAGGGGGCAGGGCGGAGAGCCCAGAGCTGGGTCGTGGTGGGCTCCTGCTGGAGGCGCGGAGCACGCAGGAGGGCATTTTTGGCAGTGATTCCTGTGCCCCCGGAACAGGGCGGCTGTCTTGAGGGATGGGTCCAGAGGGGCGTACAGGGAATGGATTCAGTGGAGTGGAAGCCAGGGAGCGGAAGCGCGGCAGCTGTGGCCTGAGACCTGGTGGAGAGTCAGAGACCCTGCTCCCTCCCCGACCCAGGGCCCAGCCTGGCCAAGATGCAGGGAAAAGGCAGAATGTGAGGTGCAGTCATGGCTCCCTGCCAGATTATTTTTGCCCCAAGTGTTGTGTTGAGGAAGAGGTGCCCAAGAAAGGCTCCCTCCCTCTTTGTTCCTTGGAGGCCTCTCTCTGGCCAGTAACACAAAGATGCTTTCAGAGAGCGATGGGGGTGAGAGTGTGGGATGGGGACACCGACTCCTCAGAACCATCAGAACTTGGCTCTCCACCTCTCTAGTCCTTGCCAGGAATGCGCGGGCCCTGAGGGTTTACTGTGAGGGAGCGGGCGGGGGTGGGGGTGCTCCCTAGAGCACATCCTCAGGCAGTGGGGGGTCTTCAAGCACCATTCCTGAGCTCAGCCTATGCTGCTGACCCTCCGTACCCAGCCCCCTACACACGTGCACACACATATCCTTCCACGGAAAAGTGTAAATTGTTTGCCGTTTGGCAAACAGCCCATCCGGGTAATATTTTTACAATGTACAAAAACATGTTCACACTTATTGTCTTCTCTGATCCTTGTTACAGTTCTGTGAGGTAATAGGGCCAGAAGAGGAGACCAAGGCTCTGAGAAAGCTGTTGTTGATCTTTCAGTGTTTTTTGCCCTGGGTCACTTGGTCCGCGCCTGAAGTGATGTTCGCTCGTCTGATACATACTGAGCTTCTGCTGGGTTCTAGAGCCCGAGGTGCCTCATGTCCTTCACATCTCACAGCAGCCCTGCGTTTTCGCCGTTTCACACCAAGAACAGTGAGGCTCAGGGAGGTTAAGCCACCCACTCAAGCTTACACAGTGACAGGCAAGTGGGTCTCCTATCCTGTTTGACTCCGGAATCCAGTGCCCATGCCCGGGTACCGGCAGAAGTGCCGTGACTGCCCTGGCTGGGGAAGGCACCTGGCGGGCGCTGAAAGCCAGATACCAGCCGAGAGACAGGCTGTGCTCCTGCTTTATGGGGGCCCTGTAGGAAGTGTTGCTGTGACTCGGGAAAGATGGAGGTGCCCCGCTTGCCACAGGGCTCTGCGGAACAGGGCCACGTGGCAGGGACAGAGCTGAGCCAGGTCCCTGGTCCTCGGGGCAAGTTTGAGTTCGGATCGCCACCTGAGGGGTGGTGCAGCGGAAGTGCTTGAGGAAGAGGGACCTTCTGGGAAAGAGGGGTCCCAGGGCTGAAGGGGTGGGAAGAGAAAGGAAGGGGACTAGGCAGGCCCTCCGGCCACAGGGACTCTTCTAGCTCCTGCCTGTGGCCAGGGATCATCTACAGACATACTCTGGTCTCAGGGCCACAGAGAAGCAGGTGGGGTCCTGAGCAGATGCCTGAGCCAATCAGGGAGCCCCGGTACCTGCCAGGGAAGTGGGCCAGGTGTGAGGCGGACCCCACGCCAGGGAGGGTATTAAATGAGCTTCCAGCTTATTTGCATGTCCTAATTAACCATAAAATGAGCCCCAGGGGCAGCATTAAGCTGTCAATTTCTGTCCGCTTCCTTCCACTACTTCCCCTCACACATGGCTCCCCCCCACCATTCCTGTATCACTTAGGCGGCACACATTCCCATTCACCTCTCCCCTCAGGGTCAGTAAAGTAGTCTCCATCATTTGCCTGGCAGGAGCCCAGAAGGGGATGGAGAAGGAAAAATAATGGGGGTGGGGGGACACACATGAATCGGCCCTAATCTTTCATCAGCAAAGCACCGGACGGGGCACTACATCAGCCCTGTCAAGACCCGTGCAAAATTCTGCCCCTGGCAGCCAGCATTCCATTTATTCTCCATGCATGGATAATGCGGGGAGGATGGGTTTTGTTGTTGTTCCTCTTGACTTGGCTTTGGAGTAAATATGGACAGTTTGTGGGGCGGTGTGAAAAGCGCAAGCCTGCAAGTCAGCTGGAACTATTTCCATCCCAGCTCTGGCACTGGGACCCTCGGCAAGTCGCTAAACTTCTCTGAGCCTCTCCATGTGAAATAGGAGTAACAGCAGCCATTTCCAGAATGTCTTAAGAAGGAAATAAGAGCACGAAGAAGGCAGCGCCCAACACCTGTGAATTTTGTGGCAGCATATGTCACTAATTGTTTTGTTCTGGCCCAAGTTACAGTGAGTTTTCATTCCCTTGGATCCCTTCTGGCTAACCTTTGGGTTAAGAGTTTCTTCCTTCTTCCTACTGGACCCCTTGAGTCAGGAACTGGGTCCTTGTCATTGCTGTTCTTAGTTCCTATCACAATGCCTGGCACTGGGAAGTGTTCAGAAAGTTTTGTTCAGCTGGTCTGAATCGCAGTGACCGGTCCACAAAACTGATGCGTCACAGATGAATGGCCAAGAGGTGACCTGGTTTCCTGTAGGATCATTCCTGACTTGGACCTGGTGCCTTCTTGAATAACTGCTGGGTAGCTTCTCCCCCATCCAGCAGCCCATGGCTCCCTCCTCTCCGGACTCAGCGATTCAGTAGGTGGAATCTTCACACACACACGTTCTACACGTGTGCGCACACACACACACACCACTCCACCACCCAAGGCAGCCACAGCCAATGGGCCTTCACCCAGGATGGATTTCAGATTTCTGTGGGGAGACAGGAGGGATGGGCAGGGGCCTCCTCCTCCAGAAAGGGCTAGCTCGGTTGGTAGACTCCAGGGAGACACGAGGAAAGAACAGGCTTTGGAGCCAGACATCCCTCTGTTTCAAATCCTGGTTCTTTCATTTGCTAGTAACCTCATATGGGCAGCTTACATGACCCCTAAGAGCCTCCACTGAATTACCAGGTATTAACAATACCTTCTAGGGTCATTTTGAAGTTTGAAAGACCATGTGCACACTGCCTGGCCAATAGCCAGCGCGCGCGCACACACAAACAAAAATTAAGCACCTTTCCTCTTGTAGCTTCTGCCACCGAAAACTACACATCTACCATTTGACTGCGTGGGAATTTGAGGGTGACCCTAATCACTTCCCAACTAGAGCTGTGGGGCTGTTCACTCTTAAGTCCCCTCCCTCCATCTCTGCCCCCAGGGGTCCAGGATGCAGGAAGAGCCTTTCTTGTTATTTTTTTCCTCTACAATTTGGTATTAAATGCTCTGAGGGCAGGAAGGCATCTTGCCTCTAATTGCAGCTGTCACTCCCCATCAGGCAGAGGGGAGTTCAGCCAGGAGGAGGCGAGGGAGGAGAAATGGAGTGCCCTCCTGGTCAGGCTCGGCCCAAACAGGGACCCACATTGTCTTTTCCCAGCCAGTGGGCGTTCCCTGCCAGGGTGGGAGGGACAGGCAGGCGGGCCCTGGATCTGGCAGCGTTGCTCTCCGGGCCACATGCCCAACACGGCTTTAGGTGTAGCCACGGGTGCCAGAGCTGAGCTGCTGCCCCTCCACCCTGGGTTGTCCTGGATGTGGTGGGAAGATGAGGCCAAAGGCATTTTAAAATGAGTGCGTATTTCTTCTTGGCTCACCTTGCCTCACTGGTGAATTCACATGTTCTTGTGCCCTGGGTGGAGGTTCTGGGCTGGAGACAGGGTGTTGGGGAAGCAGTGTGTGTGATTCCAGGGCCCGGCGTCTGTTCTTCAGTCAGCCCCTGCCTGCGGCCTGTACCTGGACAGGTAGCACATCCAGGCTTACTTCCTCATCTGGAAAATGGGGATAATACCTGCCTTTCTCGCCCATTTACGAAGGAGATAATGGATATGAGAAGGCTTTCAGACGTTTAACGTGCTATACAAATAGTAGCTTTCCTTTCCTGTGCTTCTGAAAAGGCTTGGGGCTTCCCCAAGCACTCCTTATACACACTCCTTATTCAGCCGTTTCTCAGGGTCCAGGGATGGGCTGAAATCTCAAGGGCAACAGAAGCGGGTGGGAATTTGCCTCTCTGCTCCCACTCCCAGGAGGGCCAGGCTTTACTACTTGTGCCTGGAGCAGCGCTTTGCCAAGGAAGCAAACAGTTATGAGGCTGGGGACACGAGAAAGAAGGTCTTTATTGGCAGCATCTCTGGGGAACCTGCGGCCCCAGTGCCCGATCCATGCAGAATGTTACACTGAGGTCTTTGGGGGCAGTGAAGGAATGTCAGAAGGATTTCCTGGTCTTCTCCCCCTGCCCCTCTCCTGCTGTCACCTCCAGCCCCAAAGCAACACACACACACATTCTCTCTCTCTCTCTCTCTCTCCTCTCTGTCCAGGAACTCTCGCCTCCCCCACCAGCCAGCCCCTAGCACAGCCTCGCCCAACTACAGGCCTGTCAGCTCTGCTCCAGACCCTCTGCTTCTCCCTCCCTTCTCAGCGGAAGGGACGTGGAGTTAGGCTTTTGAAAGCCATACCACCTGGCCTCTTTCCCAGGGGCCCAGCACTGGGACCTGGCCCTTTTGGGTCAGTCAAATTTCTATCTCTAGGATTCAGACCCAAACCGCTGTGTTAACATCAAAGCAAGAGCGTGAGGATTCCAGGGCCTTGGGGCAGCTGGTGGAAGGATTCTCCCCTCGTCTGGGCTCCGAGGCACCTGGGAAGGGGCAATGTCCAGAGCCCTTGGAATGGCCCCGCTTCTTGCCCTTCTGCAAGCGTCCGGCTCTGGGCTCAGAGGCCGTGGGTGTCACCCAGCCTGGTTTCTCCTTCAGCAGCCGGTCACGGTCAGGCCGCACACTACGCAAGAACTTCCTAAAGATGTTTGCTGTTAGGGCAAACCTGCGGCCCAGCTCCCGCGGCGGGCCCCTCCCTCCTTTGGGGGCTCCTGCCTCCCAGGTCTCACCCTTCTCCCCACCCTTCTCCAGTTCCGGCAAGTCCAGCCAGTTGCCCACCAGGTCCGCAAAAACGTTGTCACCTAACACCAGAGGCTGTCGATTCCGGCCCCGGGACATCAACGTGGAGGTCCAGTCATCCGGTTCCACCAGCTCTGGCCCCCGCTGGGCACAGCTTTGGTGCTCTGGCAGCCGTGTCCTGGGCGGGGGAGCCAGTTCCCTCCCACACACACTCCTAGGAGATGGAAGCTTGGCGCTACTGCCCAGAGAGGGTTGGCTGGAGGGAGAGCAGCCCGCAGGCCTGGCAGGACCGCTGCCACCCTCCCACTGATGGGGCTCGAGCTGCGTCCGGGGGCTTTCAGGGCAGCCTGGGGCAGGCCCCCCTCCAGAGATCTCCAGCCGCTCCAGTGCTGTCTGCACCTGCAGGAGCTTCAGTTCTTGCAGCGCCCCCATCATGCAGTTCATCTGATCCTGCAAGCCATCGCCCACTTCCTTCATGGACATCTGCAGGGGAGAGAGCACAGGGCCTGTGAGCCAGGGGGAAGGGCTGTTCCCCAAACACACACCTCCAGGGTCATTCCAGCCTGCCACTGACCCCATCTCTGTACAGCCTAGTACAGTGCAGATCAGGGCTGGGAGAGGAGGAATTTTGACACGGATATGGCTGGATAAAGGAAATACTATTAATAACAGCTGACTTGCTAAGACAAGCACCGTCCTAAGCTACATATATGTATACATATATGCATATGTATAATTAATCTATATTTAATCTCCCCAACTACTCTATGAGGTAGTATTATCGTTCCTATTTTACAGATGAGGAAACTGAGGCACATAAGTAACTTGCTCAAGATTACATAGATAGTAAGAGGTGGCGCTGAGATCAGTTTGACGGTATAGAAAGTTCCGGTGGCCATCTGTGTCCTCTGTGTCTGTGCCCTCTTCTCCTGAGCCTCCCTGAGATGAGGATGATGAAGAAAATAACAATTCGTGAGCAGTTACCGTGTAACAGGAGTTGAGCTAAGTATTCTGTGCACATCATCTCATTTCATCTTTATATAAACCCTAGGAGGTTGGTATTATAATTCTCATGTTAACATATGAGTTAACCACGGTGAGGGTGAAGTAACTTGCCTAAGGTCACACGGCTCACGCTGCTGGGACTCAAACACAGGACGTCTCACTCCAAATGCTAGAGTCCTAACCACCAAGCACTGCCTCAGGATGGCTGGGCAGTGGAGGAGGGCTGAGAGGGACGCTAGGGAAGAGGAGGGGCTCAGATTCCCTAAGAGAAAGGGAGGGTAGGCCTGGGGTTTCCTTTCACTGCTGTTCACATCTGGCAGGTCAGGAGACAGATAAGGAGCCACAAAGCTCCTGTTTGCTGAGACCCCTGCCCAGCTCTGCCCAGCCCTTCTCTCCCTTCCAAACACCTGTCCCCTCTCAGCTGCTCTCAAACTTGGCTCCAGTGCTCTTCCTGCCTTCTTGGCCCAATTGGCTCCGCTGTCCTAGCCAAGAGTGGGGACACTGGGGGCCAGTTCCCCAGCTCCTCTGTGGGTGTCTAAGGCCCGAGTCCCAGGTGCCAGCTGGAAGGGGCTAAGAGATTGACTTGGGTGAGGGCCGAGTTTGGAGGCTGGGCAGGGGATGCTTCGTCTGATAACATTCACGAGGTTCCCGTCCCCGGGCCCAAGCTGCCTTGGTTCCGCCAGCTCCCTCCGCAGATCTGCTCACGTTACAACGGCAAACCTCAGGCAAGGGGACCATCTGTTTCTTAAGCCCCCCAGAGACCCACCGGGATCATCTTACCTCCCAGCCTTGTCCTAATGCACAGAGCTAAGCCCACAGGGTGGAGGGGTGGAGGGCCTGGGAGGGCAGGCGCAGAGGCTCTGCAGCGCTGTGCTGGCAGCTGACCCTCTCAGGCTTTAGGGTCACACCCTCCCCTGCCAACTCGGGCTTTGGTGGGGGTTAGGGGCCAGCCCAGGCTCTCCTGAGCCAGCAGTGCTAACAGACAGTGGAGGACTGACTGTCCCTGAGGGCAGGGAAGCTGTTGCTGAGTGTAGGATTGCCCACACCCTGCACCTTCCCCAAGAAAGAGCAAGAAGAAGTGGTGGTTCGGGGCCTGACAGCCTGGGGTTTGCCAGGCTGCTGGGCAAGTATGCTCCATTTGAGTGGCAGCAGCAGAAGACACAGCCTGCGGGGTGGCCACGCTTGCTGATGGCCCCCTGCTCTGGCCTCTTTGGCTTCTACCTTCCTGACCCCTTCCTTCTGGAGGCAGCTCAGCCACAACTGGAAGACCCGGAGCAGAGTCAGGAGACTCTGAGCCCCAAACCAAACTCCTCAAGGTCCCTTCCCGGCAAACTGCTGCACTGACTCTCCTATTTCTGCCCCCTGCCTCATAGCACTCACCCCAACCTGGAACCTCAGGGTCATATTTGGCTTTCCCACCCCACTGCCCGTTCTTGTCCCCAGAGGCTGCACATCTGCCCTTCTACCCCCTGCAATGCTGCAGAAGCCTCCTTGCAGGCCACCAAATCAGTCTTCCCGACACACACCTCCGACCGTGTCACTCGCCACTCAGAAGCGTAATCTACTCCCATATACACCCCACACTCCCATCAGAACCTTTTCTGTGATACTTAAAATGCTCTTCCCTGTCGTCCTGCTACTCACAGCTCCTCTGTGCATTTAAGTGCTGGGTCACTGATGAAACGTTCATTGAGCATCTACTTCTTGGGGGCAGGGACTGAGATCTACACATCATTTTGTTGCCCCAGAACCCAGCTAGCACCTCTGCATTTACTACATATCCATAAAACATACACTGAGTACCACTGAGCACCCCAAATTGCTTGCTGCCCTCAGTAAGTCACTACCCAGGGAGAAGGGGTTAGGAATGTTTCTCAAGGTTTCATTTCACCAAGAGGCACAGAGTCGGAGCTTGCCAGCTTCCTTCCAGAAGGCTAAACACAGTCCAGGTCAGAGGCGGTGGAAGGAATGAAATGACCCCATTCAATCCTTTCCAGTATGGAAAAATCCTTAAGAAATAATGCTGACATTTTGTACCTTTTTCGAGTGAGAACGAATGTGTGGGTATGTATGAATTCAGGGATGCCCATAAAACAGAGGCCCCATTTAAGTAAATAAGAGCTGAAGGTGCAGCCCTATGGAAAATGATAGTGCATTGGTTAAGATCTTGGGTTCTGGAGACAAATGGAACAGGGTTCAAATCCCAGCTCTGCCATGTAATAGCTGTGTGATCTGAGCAAGCTATTTAAATTCTGTTTTTTAATTTCTCCATTCTTGCTTTTTTTGGCCACCCTGCACGGCTTGCGGGATCTTAGTTCCCCCACCAGGGATTGAATCTGGGCCACTGCAGTGAACGTGCTGCATCCTACGAACCACTAGACCGCCAGGGAACTCCAATTTCTCCATTCTTTAAAATGGGAATAAGAGTTCCTGCCTGGTCCAACTTTGGACAGACGAGATGAAGTAACGTGTGTTTATGCATGGCCTACAGGTGAATTTTGGCTGTTATCTTAAGACTTCCTGAGAACTTCCAGAACATTTCTTCCTCAGTGAACCTGAACACGCAGTAGTGATAGGATTCCGTTCACCTGTCTGGTCTGATTGAGGAGAAACGTCTCGTCTGGTCCCTTTTCCCACCCTGGCACCACACAGAGGAAGGAAAGGGAAGCCTTGCATCCTCCTGCTCACGGTCCAGCCAGATTAGGTCAGCCGGCCACAGAGTGCTGACCTTGGAGGGCAAGAAGGCAGCCGTGAGGGGGCTGAGGATGGAAGAAGGAAGCCCGAGTGTGGGAAACAGGGAGGCCAGGGAGTGGGAAGGCAGGAGCATCGGCTGGGGCCTGATGGAGAAGCGAGCTGCCTTTCCCAGCCCCGGGGGAGTGATGTCACCCAAGGAGAAAGAGCCAGAGGGCAGGCTGCTGTCCTCCCCAGAGCGTGGGACCTGCTCAGATCCCAAGGTTTCTCTTGCCGAGAGGGAGAAGAGAGAGCAACGTGGGGTGGGCATAAAGGAGAGGCGCCAAATCTGAGAAAATCCCAAGCTAGAAACAAACACTAACTCCCATGCTGTAGGTGATGAGTTCCTCTCTGGCCCCCCAGTGCCTCAGGACGGCGCCAAGTCATACCCAACTTGCCCTCAGGGCTCAGGTGGAAAAGTCACAAGAAGGCCTAATTAGTTCTGATTAGTTTAAGTGGGAATGGCTCTAACAGGCACTACCCTCTTTCTCCACCCCAGCTCGCATACACTCACACGCTTGTACACACACGTGTGCACACAGGCACAGAGCTAGCCTGCTCCACCGCCAAGCACAACACCTGTGATAAGCGTATCCTAGAGACGGCTGTGCGAACCCTTTCTGAGAAAGGTCTCACCACCCTCCTTGTATCCACCCCACCCCACAGCCCATCTCCCACCCCCGGCATCTTCTGGGCCTCCAAATGTCTCATTCTAAACATTTTCTTCCTGTCAAACTTTAGTCTCTCCCACTGCAGTCTAAACCAGCCCTTGGCTAGCTCCCTGTGGTGGAGCTGGATGACCCCCGGGGCACCCTCCTAGGGTTTGTCAAGAGCCCCATGCTGTCCTGTGGAGACCTGGCCCACTCCAGCTGACTAACTTGGCCACTCCACATGGGGCAGATTCACCAACCTTTTGTGCTTCGGATTCTGACCGTGAAATGATAACCCCTCACACATGTGTAGTACTTGCTCTGTCTTCTACATGACCTTGTCCGACCCCCACAATTGTTCCGGGAGGCTGACGAGGCAGTTGGAGTTATCCCCACTTAATGAATTAGGAAGCTAGGGAGCTGAGAGGTTCGTTTTCTCCGTCAGTGTTTCCTAAACACACTTCCCTAGACTTTCCTTCATGATTTCACCATATCTATATATGACCTAGTCTCCTACTTAATACTTTACTTAAATCTGTTTATATAAATTAATGGATTTATATGGAAACTTATATGAAATGTATATCACTTGCCATAAACAGACGGTAACGCCACCTATCTATCTATCTATCTATTGAAACTAAGTTTTTCATCTGAGTATCACCTGATGTCATCTTGAGCACCTCCAGTGGAAACACGGATCTATTGCCTGAGGTTCTGAGGTAGATTAGTGGCAGGGCTGGGACCCCATGCCTGGCCCTCTTACTCCAGGCCAGTGAGCTTTCCATGTCATCATAATCCCTCACTCTTCAGCCTCGTGGGATTGTTGTGAGAAGAAACCAGGAGAGTCAGTGGGCCGCGCGAGGGCGATTATCATCACATAGGGAGGAAGAACGTGAAGTCTTGGAGGGACTCCAAGACCCCATTCAGTTCACTTCCACTGAAGGTGTTTCTTCACTGACTCATCTGAAGGGGGAAGATGCTGCTGGGAAGCCAAACCCCACCATCCTGGCCCTCCAGCCCTGAGCCCTCCGTGGGGTGGTGAGGGCTCAGCTGCCCATGGACAGCTCCCTTCCATGGCACTCGCTGGGCCCTTTGTGGTTTGGGAGGAGTAAGGATGGGAAAATGTGACACCAGCATCCTCGGCAACCTTCCCAAGCCCTCTCCTAGGCCCCTGACTGACCCCACAGCTGTGCCCTCCATCCATCCATCTCACGCCCTCTCCCAGCTCAGCCGGAATCCTTTGACACAGGCTCCGGTTTTGCCCATGGACCTGGCAGTGTGCCCTGCCTCTCTCCCCCCACCCCCATTACTCACAAGATCCCCACACGGTTCCTTTCAGCCCCTCTGGAAGCTAGAAGGGGGTTCAGGGCCGGAAATGGGAAAAGCCCAGCTTTTGCCAAGTGGCCCATTCTCCACCTCCGTGAATAGGGACCTTCACAGCCCCCTGCTCTTGGCTGGAACTCTCAACAGGAAGGTAAGGTAGAAACTGTGCCAAGAGCCGGAGGAGGGAGAAGGGTAAAGAAAGGAGGAAGTGTGAAATGGATGAGCCCACTCTCCCAACTGAACAATCTACGGGTGGCCATGTGCTTGGGCAAGACGCAGACAGACGGAGAGAGGGGCCCAGTCTCGCCCCTGCAGGGAGCTTGCCTCTCAGCCTCACCTCTCCCCTGTCCAGCTTTAGCCCCTCTCCAATGCAGCCAGTCAACCAAGTTCCTTGGGCACCCAAGGGACCTCAAAGAGTTACCTTCTTTTTCTCCTTTCTGATTCAGGCCTTCATACTCTCCTGTGTGGACTCCTGTAATAACCTACCTCATCTTCCCGCCTCAATTTCCTCCCTCCCCCCATCCCCACCACCACCACCTCCTAGACCCCAAGGCAGGTCTCTAACCACGCTGCTCGGCAATGCTTATGGAAAAGGTCAGACTCTTTGGCATGGCATTCAACCCCGCCCCCGCTTCTGCTCTCAACAGCTCTCTCAGCCCTGTTGCCCACTCTTTTTCTGCATATACCCTATGTTCTAGCCATAATCCAGTGAGTCTTCAAATGTCTCCTCTAGACAGTCTTCAAACACCCCCATTACTTTCATCTCTGCACGTTTTGGTCATGTTGTTTCATCATCTGCCTGAAATGCTCTTTTTCTCCTGTTCCCATCCCTATTTATCCCTCGAGGTGTGGTTCAAATGCTACCACTTCCATGAAGCCTTCCCGATCCCCTAGCTGGAGGTAATTCCTCCCTCTCAGAGCACTGAATGTGTGGCTCTCATCTAGTATGTATCCTCTGTTTCTATACGAGACATTTGCACGCATATAATGGCTAAGAGTGTGAGATCTGCAGTCAGACTGGCTGGGTTTGAATGGTAGCTCTGCCACTTATCAGCTCTATACCTTGGCCAAGTCACTTAACCTCCCCATTTATAAAATGGGGATAATGGAAGTACAACTTCTTAGTGTTGCTTTGGCAATTGACATAATACCTGAGATATCTGGCATATCAATAACTGTTAACATCAATATATGTTGTTATTATTATCACTCCTATTAAAGTCTAAGTTCCCTGAAGGCAGGATCAGTGTCTGTTTATACTTGTAACCACAGTACTTGTGCCTGGCAAAGTGCTTTAAACATAGAATGAACTCAATAAGTGTGTTCTGTGAACAAATGACACATGCACACCAGTCTGATCAGTTCATCACTGTGAGTTTACCAAGTGCTTACAATACATCAGGTACTGTGTTATGTGCTAGGGACATACAGCTGGGGAGGCACTTGACATAATCTTCACGGTAGCTGTATAAAGTAGGTACTTTTAAAACCCCATTTTACAGATGAGAAAGCTAAGGCACAGAGACATCAAATAATCTGCCAGGGTCACACAGAGCCAGGTTTTGAGTTCAAGTTGGCCTGACCCCAAATCCTGTGCTCCATGCTCTTCCCACCCCACATTGTCTAGGGCAAAGTCCTCTTCACTCTAGCTCTAAACATCAAGGGAGACCACATTATGAGATCCTTTGCAGAAGCTTTTTTCTGCCTCAGGAAACTTGCTCTTTTGTCCCAAGAGCTGAAGGCTGTTCCTAATGTACCTCCTCTATCACCTTCTTATCTCTTCCTTATTTTGCCGTTATGCTCTGGTACTCCTCCATGTACCAGAATCTCCTGAACTTGTGGCCACTAGTGGCTAGATAACTGCCTTCTAGGAACACCAAGTTGTTCTAGAAGGACCTTCCCCAGCCTGAGAGAAGTCTCTCTGCTGCTTCACCATGCCTCAGCTAGGATCGACATTAAAGGAGCTGGTTCCATCAACCTCCTCCTCCTCCAGGAAGCCTTCCCACCCTGGCTGTATTTTACTCAGCCTTTATGCACTCTGTTTGCTCTACACTGATCTGAACTTATGAGCAACACCCTGTGAGCATCTTACATCTGCTTCCTCTGTGTGCCTATGTCTACCCCATTTGTTGGAAGCCCTCAAGGGAGCAGTGTATAAGGAACAGCTGGTCCCAAGGCCTGTGTTCAGGCAGGGCCCCTCTTTGGCTGCTGGAGGGGGGAGAGATATATTCCCTACTGAGTAGTTGCGGCCCTGACCCCCTCATCCTTAGGAAGAAGTGTGTCAGCTGCTGCTACTCTCCTGCTACATTTCAGCCCTGAAACCAGATCCCTGTCCTCTTCCAAACAGGGGAGAAGGGCCAGTTCTCCAGACATCAACCTAATTGAGCCAGGATCCCCAAATTCTCAGCCTCCCTCCAGTGCTCACTTGTTACAATGCAAATTTTCTGCTTCAGGAAATTGGGAAATTCTGCTACTTTGGTTTTCAAGATCAGACTCTTCTTGTCTCGATTTTCTGGGCCAAGGGCAGGACCAGGAGGCAGGAGAGGAGTGCACAACACCCTCGACAAAGATAATTTCACAACTCCTTAATGTTTCTTTTTCTAGCAGCTTTAACCCACAGTGTCTGTAGGACGTATGCTTCTTGAAGGGAATTTAACGGCATAAATGAATGTAGAACTTGACTAGTATTACATGAGTGCCATTCCTGGGCACACACTAACTTAGGGCAAAGCCAAGCACCACACAGTCCTCCTGGGTGGCAGGGAAGATTCTGCCTGGGATGAACACACACACACACACACACACACACTTCAAGCTCATGACACATACTGACTATAAGCCTTTCCCACCCCATTGCAGACCCAAGGATAAACAAGCCAACACCTTCCTAACCCAGGCACAACCAAGCTGTGGTGAATTCAAACCCCAAAGTCCTTAGAGGAGCCAAAAGGCTGAGCCTGAGCTAACTCAGCTCCACTTTCTCCTTCACTCCATTGGGAAAACAGAGTCACTGAGATTTGGCTCTGCCTAAGCGCTGGGCTGAGGTGTCAGGGAGTGAACAAGACTCTAATAGCTCTGCCTGCCACTCTGCTCTGTCTCCTTTCTGGGCAGACTGGCACTGGGGAGGGGGCGGAACACCATGGGTGGAGGGAGGGTGCAGAGCTCTCCCATCTGAGTGTCTTTCTGGGCCCCAGGCCAGGCATTTGGCTTCCTCTCCAAGAGAGTCAAAGGCTGAAGCTGTTCAGACAAAGAGCCAAATGAAAGCTAATGGGGAGCTGGGTGACTTCAGCCTCTCCCCTTCCTCCTTCCGGGACTGGGGCTCAAGTCCTTGGCAGGAGAGCGTGCAAATCAAGACCTGGAGCTCAGCTCCGTGCAGATTCCTATTGCCTTTTTTATTCTTCCGGCGTCCACAGACTGTCTTTGCCCTCCCCCACCACCTCCCACCTAAGGTGCTGTAAAAAATGCAGATCAGTAGGATTTTAAAATTCAAGCCCGTGCCAGGAACACCCACAAACCCTCTATTAAGGCAGATCCTGAGGTGGGTGGTGTGGTCCCAGATTCCAAGCAAAAGAAAGAGGATTCTGTTAGATTCTTTTCTCAACATGGCCCTTGGACTTAAGACGTTATCTGTGGCAACCTTGACCTTTCTTTCTGGTATATGGACAAGTGAATGGGACAAGTCAGAATCATGTGTGGGCTGGGGCCAGCCATCCCAAACTGACATGGAAAGCATGAGAAAAGGAGTATGGGAAAGGACATGATGGAGACTCTTCTGCCCCTCATCTAAGAAGCATTCCTCTGGGTAACGTTCCCATCTGAGTGTCACCACCAAAAGGGCTTGGGGAGGAAGTCCCAGAGAAGTGCCCATTGACCTGAGAAGGCAGGCCCCATAGTGGGACAGAGAGAAAGAGTGCCTGGGCCACTTGACCAGGAAGCATCAACAAGAACACCTGCTGCTACAAGCTCCCCCTCCCCCCATGCTGGCCCCTGTTAAAGCTGCCAAGTTCCCTCCCCAGCGGGAAGAGTGGACAGTTTGCAGGCAGGAGTGGGAGAGGCTGTCAAGGAATCTGGAGAGCCATGGGCTGGCACTTTTTGGATCCAGGTCTGCTGTTGTCAGCCTGGGTGCCCCTGGCCCTGAAAAGCAAGAAGAAAGAGGGGAGAAAAGTGAGACCGAAAAGAGGTCGACTCCAAGAAAAACAAACTAAAAGGGACAAAAAGAGGCGGAGGCAAAGCCCTAGGAGAGCCTGGTTGACAGAGACGGCTGTGGCGGCCCACGTGGGGGACGTGCATAATATCTGTCTGAATTCTGGTGGTGGATAGAACAAGAGAGGGGGCAGGTGGGAGGGGGAGGGATATTAAGTCAGTAAGAAGCAATGCGCCTCCCACAACGGAGTTTCGGCAGGCGCCGCTCTCCCCACTTGGGCGATCTCCACGCCCCGCCGCCCACCCCCCGACCCCGAGACTGTGCCACTTCTCCCGGCCCCCGCACCCCGGCCTCTTCACGCTCCCTCCTCGTTCCCCCAGCCCAGACCCCTGACATCTGGCTGGGCCTCCGCACTCCCGCTCGCGAGCTGCCAGGCGGCGCCCGTCCTCCCGCGCCGGGCCCGCCCCCGCCGGTCCAGCTGCCAGCCCCCTCCCCGCTGGCAGGCAAGTTCGGGCAGACAGCCGGCAGGGCCTGCCCCTGCAGCCGCGCCAGCCCTGCCAAGCCCGGCCGCCACGGCTGGGGGGTGCCCGGAGGTGCCAGCTCCCCTCGAGCGAGCAGTCCCTGGCCGACCTCCTGCCCCGCGCAGGGTTGGGGCCACGCACCCTCCTCCCGGCGCCCCGCGCAGCCCCAGCTGCCCGGCAGCCGCGTCCCGCTCTTTCCGTGCGGGCGCCCTGGTCCCACCGCGTCTCGGGTGCGCCCTCTTTGCTCCCTCGGGTCTCTGGGCACATTTCGGTCTGGGCTTGCTTGGCTCCCTCCGTCTCTCTCACTCGTTCGTGCCTGCCTCCCTCTCACACAAGTCTCTGCTCCAAGTTTCCTCGGGGCCCCTTTCCCTCAGGACAGGCCCTGTCCTCCGCCTGCTCGCCGTGTGCCCTCCTCTCCTCTCTGGGCTTCGGCCCCGCGCGCGTCGCGGTCCCGGGGTCCTGGCGGAGGCCAGTTACCCGTCGTGGTGGAGCAGCCCTCCCAGCCCCCGGCTCCCACTCCGCTCTTACCAGCTCCTGTTTGAGGCGGCGCAAATAGCAGTCCATTTCCCTTCTCTTCTTCCTCATGCGCCTATCGGCCGGGCTCGGCTCCACGAGAGAGTCCCAGGATGGGAACACCGGTCCCACCGAAACTGCGCTCGGCCGGCTCGCGGCCCCCGCGCTCCGCGCCTCTCTCAGCGCCGAGCCGAGCCTCTGCTCCCGGGTCCGGACTTGGAGCCGCTTCCCGGCTACTCGCTGCGCGCAGTCCGTGCTGGGGGCGGAGGGAAAAGTGGGACAGCCTATGAGAATGCAGGAGGGATGGTTTCAGCCAATGAGAAGAACGCACGGGGGGCGCGGGCTGGGCTGCAGTTGGTGGGCCCTGGAGCGGGTGGGTGCACCAGGCGAGGGCCTCCGCTCCTGGGGGGCTGACATAGGGGACACCTACCTGGTCCTGGCCGGTGCGGCGGGGGATATCGTGACGCCAGACTGTACCGACGTCCCCCCAACAAAGCACGTGACCCCCAGAGAGAGCCCCGTCTTACGGATGGGAACTGGGTAGCGGTCTCGGAAGAAGCTGAGTACCACAGTGTCAACACTGTTTCCCAAACTCCGATCAGAAAAGGAACACCCTCCACCCCAAATGCCACTCGGCAGCTCTTTTGAATTCTGAAGTGTTCAAAAAAGTGGACTCTGGAAGTGTGGGTCTACCTCACCTTCCAGTCTACTCCTCACCCCTGGAGTGGAGGAGCCGCCGCTCGGTCCGTTCACGTATTTAACACGAAGCAATGGAGGCTCTACTGTACTCTCTGCAGGGTTATAGGTCTGCGGTTACTGAACAAGACAGGCTAGGTCTCTGGTCTCAAGAACGTACAAGGGGTAGCGGAAGGGAAGGGGATAAGACAGACAGGTAAAAGAATAAAAACTAGACACCATAATTTCAGGTAATGATTCTTCATGAAAACATAAAATGGGGTAATGGGACGGAGGCTGCCTTCAGTAGGGTGGGCAGGCGTGGAGGAGCAGGTCTTTCTCTCCCGCAGTACTCCGGCGGCGTCAGTTATCCTAATTCTTGCTCTGGCCACTTGCGAAGCTCTCTGTAAGGTCGGGGGAGGGAGAGAGGGCTCAAAGATGCTAACATTCTATTCAACAGACGCGGCCCATGCCCCGGAGGTGTGCGAGCTCCAGCCAGGTCCTGGGCGATGGACCCGAGAGGGGCCGCAGGCCTGCCCGGGCGCTCCTCGCAGCTGAACCCAGGACCCCCAACGCCGGCCTCCGCGTGCGTCGGGGCTGCGGTTCCCACCCGGTGCCCAGGCTCCCTGCAATACGGCCTGGCCCGCGGGGGGGCGGTGTTGCAGGGCCCGAGAATAATCAGCGCAATTAGCGACTTGTTGTTTCAAGGTAATTAACGGGGGAAAGTTTGCCCCAGGCAGAATTTAGGGATCTCCGAATGAGACAACTTTGAAGACGCGAGAGAAGGGGCAAAGAAAGAAGGCAGAAACTTCGGCCATTCCGATCCGTGTCAGCAAAGAGCGCCACCTCTGCTTACCATGGAGAGGTGAGAGCGAAGGAGGGAGGGAGGATAAAAATGAACGTCTTCAGAAATGAAGACTTTGCAGAGTCCAGTCGGATGGCCTCCACCTAGCCCCGGGTTCTCAATTATAGTGGACCTTGCCTAGGGCTCTCGGCCTAGCCCTGACTGCCCCCTTTGGATGAAGCCGGGCAGCGGTAGCCGCTGGATAGAGAAAAGGAAAAGGCACACAGGTGGGTCAGAACCCAGTCCGAAGCCTGTGTCTCGGTGGCCGCTCGCCAACTCAGGTGGCCTCGCTCCCTTCGAGATCGCGGCACAGGATCCCGCGTGGGTCAGAAAAGCCGACGGCCGCGGGGTGGAGCTGAGAATCCGCCCCCGAGTTTCCAACGCCCCCTGGGAGAGCCCGAAAATGCATTTCCTGCTGCTCTCCCAGGCCGGCCACCGCCCTTGGCGAGTCCGGCCCGCTGGTCCACTCAGCGTTGCAGAGCCCGGCCCCCCGCTTCCTGGCAGTTGTGAATCGAGATCCCCAAGGGGCCCCTTTGGGTAGGACACGAGGAGAGTTCAGAGTGGGAGCCATTCCCAAGGATGGGGCTGAGGTCTCCAGCCCAGGAGAACCAGTTTTTGAGTTGAATCATCTGGGACTGCCCGTTAACATATAGCTCACGGAGGAAGTTTTATGTGGGGAGAAACACCACAAAAGAGCTCCTCAACCCGGAGGGCCGGTTCTTTGCTGTGCAGCACCCAACAGCAGTGGCGGGTATAGGAGGCACTGAGTCTGCGGGTGTGTGGCTGAAATAGTATTGGGAGTCAAGTTTCAGGCCTAATTTTCTCCATGCCTGCGAGCTCAAGGACTGGAATCCTCTTGGAAGTTAGTAGGAGAGCAGCTATGGTTAAAACTCCCAGAGATGCAAGCTGATGTCTTCACAAGAATTTAGGACCGGGTGATTAGGCCTTCTAGAGTATTGACAACACGGTATGACCTTGCACAGATGCTTTCCTTTTACTGGCCTCAGTTTCCCTTGCTATAGTTTAAACCTATGTGAATCTTAACACTTTTATATGCCTTACAAAACTCTATTTTGACAATGATCTGTGAAGTAGTCAGGACAAGGGGAATCCATCTTAGAGATGAAGAATATATTGTTAGCAAAGCCAAAGATTGCATTCTACCCACTTTTAAGGTCAAGGATATGGCAAGAAAAAAAACTGATGGCCATAAACTCAGTGCAGTGATCAAAAGAGACAGGTCCCAGCCAAGTCGTAAGTGCTATTACCGTGTGGTTCCCACAGGACTTTGGAGGACAATTACTGTCAAACTCTGGAGTGCTTTTATGATGCTGGGCCACTACAATTTTCTTGCTCCCTTGCCTCTGAGAAGGCCAACATTACAGCCCGGTGTGTGGAGCCCTCTCTCTTACCTGGTTTCTGAAGAGGTAGCTCTGTCTTCCACCTTTTCTTTTTCTTTTTCTTAAGTGGTAGAGAATAAAGCCTGTTGCCATGGTTGTATAAACAGGGATAAATATTCTTGGGCTGAGGATGGGGGTGGGGGTTAGGGGACGATTCATTTTTGCTGAAGAGGAATCAAATGGTTCAGCCTCCTCCCTCCTGCCCCCTCGCACCACTCAGCCTGGGGGGAAGATGAGATTACCTCATTTGAAAATAAAGAATAAATCAAAGGTCTTGAGATTGGATGTGAACTTACTTTCTCAAAGCCGTCCAGAGCTGGAGGAGAAACCTCAGAAGCATCTCAGCTTTGCCCCTTGCTGGTGGGGATAAGTGTACTGTGGGTACTTTTCTTGAGGAGCAGCTCCTGGAAACGGTGCCTAAAGGTGTCAGACTCTTGTGGTTTGCCCAGCCTAGTCAGGGAAGGTGGTCCACTCTGCCCTACTGCCAGAGCCTGAAGGTCCTGGCACCGATCACTGAGCTCAAAGGGAGAGGCAGAACCAGTTGTATCCCAACGGAACTCAGATCCTAAACTAAACAATGGCAACACTGCCATTCTCCTGGCTCCAGATCCTATGGTTCCCACCTGGACGTCCCAACCCTCCAAGTCCTAGCCTGCTCTGGATGAGGCACCCCTGGCTAAGGCAATGGCCATCTCATCTCCACTGGCAACACAAGAGCTGAGGAGCTCATCCTGATAACCTGATGTGAGGAAAGAGATAGGTGGCCACACACAGCCTGGAAACCTCATCATAACATCGCCCTCCCAAGGGTGGGTCCATGTCCCCATTGCCCTCATGCCTCCCCCCTTTGTGGCTGCCAACAGCCATTATCCCAATCCCCGGCCCCACTCCCCCCACACCTCCTGAGCATCAACAGGAAAGGCTGACCCTAGTGATAAACACGTGCTGTTGGAATGTGTTCAGATATCACTGCAGAACAGTTTCTCTCCAGGCAGAGGACCTCTCCTGGCAGGCAGGCCCAGAGGTGCTGAGCAGAGACTGCGTGGCTGGTGTGAAACACTGGGATGGTGGGGGAGGAATTGGACAGAAGCCTAACTCTTCTTAGAATAATCTAACTCTCAGTTTTCATGACATCTTCCTCTGTCCACCTTAGACAGAGGCCTGGGCTCCTCTGCTTCTTACAATCCCAACACCAGGAGAGACAGCAGAGCTGTCTCTGAAAGATTCACTTTGGTGTTTAAGGGAAAACTCTTCTGACTGGGTGGTGGAATCAAAGACTCAGTCATAGGAAGCTTGTTAGCTTTTGGTGTCCTCAAACATAGAGTATCATTCTCCTCACTTTCAGATAGAGCAACTGAGGTCCAAAGAGATGGGTCTGAAAGGTGATATAATAAAATCTCCCTGTTTCCAAGGTAACCTCTTTCTACTGCCCTCCTCTGTGGAAAGCAGCAGGCATGTGGATTACTGAGATGATGAGCCATTGAAGGAGAGTCCCAGTACTTCCCCATCTGCAGAATGGCCATCACTCTTGTATACTGTGTTAACTTAGACGCCACAGTCACAGCCATCACTTCTTTACAAAGTCCCTGGGCTGCAAGACCAGTTATGCAGGTGCTAAAACTTTTTGGAGAGGGACAGAAGGAAGGTGTTGGAGGAAGCAGTAGCAGGATAGTCGTCTGAGAAAACTTCATGAATGAATGGATTATTTCACCTGAACAATTCAGAGGAATTGTAAGTGCAAAATTAGACTAGTCTGAATAATGAACAGTTAGTCTATGGGCTGCTACCAACCCCTATTTGGAATTATTTGCAGCTATGGGCCTGTGCTTATGGTGCCTAAGCGATGGTCTCATTGCTACTAGGAAGTAAACATTTCCATTTTGCAAACATTTGCTGGAAAAGCAAGTATTTTTCAACTGCAAAGAACACCTGAAGAATGTCAGGGCACAGCTTGGGGACATACTTATGGAACTTGTGCAAATTAATGCTGGTTGATGCAAACTGCACTGAGAAGGAAAGTGACTTGCTCCCTGCATTCTTCTGGGGATATCCTGCCACATCTGGCTCCCTAGAGGCCCAGCGCTGACTTCCCTGTAACATCACCATGGCCTGCAACTCAGGGCAAAACCTGATTTTATTACACACTATTTGGTCATCTCCACTAGCTTCTGGTAGCTGTAAACAGGTACCAGGCATTGGCAGCCTGCCAGGGGGAGAGTTGTCAGCAAGAGAGAAAGAAGGCTACCTGCTTCTCCCACTGAGGCCATGGGGTAAGTCCAAAAAGAGGTCAGTTTCAGGTTTGGCTTACTGTGCATACTTGCTTCCACCAGGCTGGCTCCTAAGCCTCTTCTTGGTCTTTTGCAGGCGGCAGAGAACTGTCCTTAGCCTGATCAGACACCAGCCCTGGGGTACAGTTGAGGTTTCAGCCTGGAGACCCTGAGGGGAGCCAGTGCTGAGGGCGACAGCTGCTTCTGTGCGGGCTTCTGCTTGACCAGAGCCCTGGGGTTTTGTGGGGTGTGAGTGGGGTGGGCAGTGGCTCGCAGCAGCAGCAGTCTGTACCAAGAGACAGCCTCCGGTTCCCAGAGCGGAAAGGCAATGAGGCCAAGAAACACTGCCATCATTTAACAAATGAAGATGCACATTGCAGAACAGGAGCTGAACACGCAAAGGAGTTTGGGTTTTTTACTGCCCTCCCTCCTCCCTGCATTTGGACAGGTTTTCCCTGCTGTGATTATTCCTCATGAATCGTCATCCATAGAAAGTGACTGAGGCAATGGAGAGTGAATAATGAATCCCCCAAATGGTCTTTTGTGTCTCTGCCTGGAGGGTTTTGGAAATAACTTGCATTTTAATCTCTCTGACTTAGAATCATAGAATTTGGGAGCTGTAAAGGACCTTATAGATAATCAGGGAACTGTGACCTCATGGAAAGACTAGAAGTCAAGCTCTGTGGGTCTGAACCTCCAGTCTGTCACTGAAAATAGAGCTAGCTAACATTTATTGAAGGCTTTCCTTGTGTCAGGCACTCATCTGTTCTTCCCAGACCCTCGGAGGCAGGGCTCCTATTGCCTCTGTTCTGCAGATGAGGAAGGGACGAGGAGCCAGAACTCCCCTGGGTTCACCCAGAGGCTCTGGCTTCAGAACCCATGCCTTCTGTCACTCCAAGGCCTCACCATGTGGACTTGAACAAGTAATTTAACCTCGTTGTGTCTCAGTTTTCTCCTCTGTGAGCTCTAAGTCTGACAGTCTGCATTTCACACCCAAGCATATGACTTTACAAGTTAGGAGAGTGCAGCCCAGAAATGTTAAGTGATTTGCCCTAAGTCACCCAGGTTGCTAATGGCAGAATCAGCAAAGGAACTCAGATCCAGCGATCTTCCCTCCCCTGTCCCTCCCACCCTCCCCCTATTCCCCGCCAAGACCTCTTTCCCCTCCATCACACTATTTCTAGAGGAATCCAACTCCTTGCCTTAGAGGTCTCTTCTATGATTTCAGATCGATAGGTTGGACATGTTGGGTTTGGGTGCGGCCAGTCACAACCCCAATGGTGAGTTCAGGAAGCTGGTGATATTTGTCCAAGTACCTTCGACCTATCTGCCTGCCTGCTCTTTGCTATCTTTTTCAGGTCAAGAGTGGTGATGAAGACCATGAGGGAAGAGCATGGCAATGCCCTGTCTGGTGTGGCCCATACATACTCTCCCCTGGTGGGTGCTGTTTCCAGCTGTTTGTCCTCATCAAGCAAATACTACCACCTTGTGCCAGCTCTCTCTCCCACCTTCCTTCATGGTGGCAGTGGTTGAAAGTCTGCTCCTCTCTCCCCTTCCCTCTGTCCTTTGTTCTCCCTGTCCCAGGTTCTGACCATTAATTGGCGTGTGGTGAGTGTGCCTTGGAGGAGGTAGGGGTCAACAGGGTCTCCAGTAATCACTATGCACTGTCTTTGCCAGCCTCCCCATCCCAGTGCCTTCCCTACGGAAAATAGATTGGAAAAGGGTGGAGGTGTCAATAAACCAATCATTGGAGTGCATGGAAAGTGAGAACAAGGGAATCCTGCGTGAGGCTTTACTCTATTCACAATGGCACTGGGTACCCGTGCATGTGTGTGAGTGTGTGTGTGGCTCACACACTCTGAAATGAGCTCTCACCCACTGGTGAGTGGAAAATTAGCTTTGGCAGGTGAGGAACTGGGTGACAGGTGAGGAAGCCAGCAGGGTATCGGTGTTATCTGTCTCCTATTGCTGTTTGCTGGTGTTGCTAACAATATCTTGCCCACCCCCTTCCCCTCCCCTAACTTGTAATTAGGTGGAGTGGAAATGACTCGGGAGGGCTTGGGCCGGTGGGAGAGCGACATGAGTACATTAGAATGGCCTCGTGACCTTTGGAAGCCAGCCGTGTGCTTTGCAGGTGGGCTGCCCCAAGCCAGGTGGGAACTGGCATTTTCCTGATGGCCCACGAAGCAAGCTGTGTGGTTTACACTTCTCTGGTGGGTGGGAGAAGAGATGGCAGTCCAGGGACTAAGTCCCGGGAAGTTCGGCCAAATGGCATAAGCTGGAGGTGAAGTGAGCCAGGACGGGCAGGTGGGAGACCTGGGGGTCTTAGACTGGCTCCACTGCCCATCTCTGCCTGCTAGTTGGCCCTGTAATCCCCCTGTGCCTCAGTTTCTCTGACTGCAAAGTGAGGAAAATAATCTCACTGCTACCTGCCTGTTGTAAGGTAAAGTGTAAAGGCCCTTTGAAATGTCAAGAACACTGTCATTGGACAGTGCCAAGGGAATTTGCAGAGCCTACTGAGAGGCGGCAGTCTGCCTCTGCGTCACTTTCACAGCCTGTGCTCAGACAGGTACTTAGGCATCTCACATCCATAAATCTCATCTCCTATCTATAGTCAGCAAATAAGGGAAAGGGCAGGCCGCTGCTCTGCTACCATCTGATCTTCCTTCCAGTCCCAGCTCCCGGCCTCCCCTGCCTCCACCGCAGGTGATGATCCCTCTGCGCTCCCTCATCTGCTCCCGGCCTGTCAGTCTAATTTAACAAGGTTGCGGGAGAGGTTTGATTTAATCAAACCAGTTGCTGTATCCATTCTGCTCAGAGGTCCCTCAGTGTCACCACTGAGGCTCAGATTAGACAGTGACAATTACTTCTTCTTCCCTGGCTTTGCCTCCCCCTCCCTTTCTCTCCCTGGAGGGAACAACGGAGGCAGATCAGTCTCCTGGGACCTAAGAATAGATGCGGGAGGATCATAGGAGGGAAGCAGACTGGCCTCAGAAAGCCCCGCTCGTGCCTTACGTGGCCTTGTTTAAGTCTAAGCAGCCGCCTGAGGGACGAGGGGAGCAGCAAATGTGAGCAGAGCTGCCTGGAAAGGCTCGGGGCTGCCTGAGGACAGAGCTGGGCCATCATCAGTGCCATCATGGATGGCCTCGGAGATAAAACCAAGCTCCCTTGCTGTCGGGAAACTGGGTGGAGGGCGGGCCGAGGAGGTAAGGCGCGGTATGCTCTGCACGCTCCAGACAAAGAATTTATTTCCAGTTTCTCAGCCTGGATTCTGGGGTCTCCAGAGCCGGGAGACAACAATAGAAAAAAGGTGAGGCTCCATCCATCTGAGTCTCTGTGGCTCTGTTCTCGGCATGAAAGCAGCAGTGATAGGAGGAGGCTGTGTGGATGTGGGTAACTATGGTGTTGGGGGGAGGCAGGTAACGGTGGTGTGTGAGGGGGTGTGATGTGTATGTGAGTGTCTGTGGCTGGGGAGCCAGGCAGGGGGGTCTCTGGGGCAGATAGGTCAGGTTTAGGGAGTTTAGAATTCCGGAACAAATCTCTCTTGCCACTTAACTCTTTCCTTTCCCTCCTTCTCCAGGAAGTGGGTGCTCAGCACCTCTTGTTCTCTTGAGCAGCTCACAGGAGAGAAACAAAGTCCTCTTGAAGGGGAGCCCTCTCTTGGGGTGATGGAAATCTTTCCTTTTGCTCATTTGTGTCACATTTTTCCATCAGGCCGGGCAGCTGACAGGTGCACCCTTCCCCGGGCCCCTTTCAGAGTCCCCTCCCTGCCATTTGTGTCTCACCCAAATAACCAGCAGACACCGCCATCTGCAGAGCTGTGTATGATTAGCAGAGACCCTTCCTGACAGCTCCAAAGAGAAGCCCTCAAATGCGTATTCTATTGAGTGCATCTCATTGCTGCTGACAGCCGCTTTATCAATTAAATTCCACATTCCCAGTCTTCGGAGACGCCACAAACCTCCCTACCTAATAAATCACAGGCCCCCAGTTATTGTTAAATGTCCCATCAGTCTCTAATAAACTCCCTGCCAACAGGGGCAGGTTATTTATTATGCTGCCTGGACAAGAATGAATTGAGCCCCATTCTCAGAAGAAGAGCAAACGTGACACCTTCCTCCCTAAAGACTGAGGCTGTGGTATTAAATGGGGCAATTAATCAACGTGGGCCTTGGGCAGAGGGGAGTGTGGTCTAGAGAGAGGGAGGATGGCCTGGGCTCCTTCACTGAAAGCCAGCTAAACAAGTCCCCATGGTGAGAGGTGGCCGTGCAGAGTATAGGAACCTGGGCCTTTGCTGCTTCTTCCCCCTCCTCATTCCTGTTTGAAAAGGTACTGAAGACATAGTCACCCCATAGGCCAAGGGGGCACATATGAAAATAGTTATTCTCCACGTTGAAAGGTAGCTGCATAGGACTGAGCAGGGTCGTGAAAAATTCTGTCCAGAAGGCCAGATATTGTTACTTAATAAACTTGATATAACTTAAGTTTATTGATGGTGCTAGTCCACTGAGCAGATGAACTGAAGAATATAGGAGGGAATGTTCCCCTTGCCTGGGAGAGAGAACTAGGAAACATGTGCTCAGTCACTGTTTGCTGGCTAAGCAGCACACAGGTTAAGCACTGACACTCAGAAAGCAGTGGACAACACCCAAAAGACCCAGGGGTTGTTAGGTGTGAGAAACAGCGCTATAAAGTGGGCCTTGCAGTTACTACCTCATAGTAGATCCCAAAAGGAGATGATGCTCGATGCTCTGCAAGTTACAATCCAAACTCCTCAGCTTTGTCACTGATCAAGCCCTAGTCTATATTTCCAATTGTATTTCTCTCTATTGCTACATAACACTATCCTCCTTTGGGCGAGCATAACACATTAATTTTATATTCCTTATGGTGGCAGACAAGGTCCTCCATACTATGGGACCAACATACCTCTGCAACCTTGTTTCCTGGTAAGTGCTGCCATACTTGCCTCCGTTCATGCTAAAGCTCATACCTTACCGTAACTACTATGGTTTCTCATGTTTCCACGCCTTTGCACAAACTGTTCCTTTTGCCCAGAATACCTCTCTAACTTGTCTGCCTGGTGAGCTTTCCTTCAACCCCCGCTGCCTGATGAACTGCACATCTATCCTTCAGGATCAGCTCAGAAAATCACCCCCCAGTGCTTCAAGGGACTTGAGCTTTGTCTCCTGGTGCAGCTATCTTGGCAGAAGTGCTAGACTCCAGGGATTAGGAAAAGAGTGACCTGGGCATGGAAGTTTTCTTATAGTTCCATGCATGCTTTAAATCACTTTGATTTGGGATGGGGAGAGAAGAGCATAGAGAAGAAAGCTATTGGTCTCTGAATACCAAAAGCTGTTTTTCTCAATTTTTCAGATGTTCTCACGCTCTCCCACATGACAGCCACACTTTGAGCAGCTAAGGCCCTGGAAAATGTCAGTACTGCATGTAATTTTACACCACCTTGTGCTACTTGCATATTTCCTCCTTGGTCAGAGCTATGTGTTTGCATGTGTCTTTCTTCCTGAGGGCAAGTGCTCTGCTTATTTTGTCCCAGTTTTGTATCTCCAGCATCTGGCTGATTCGTATTAGGCGTTTAGAAGATTTCTGTTGAAAGAATGAAAAAGAGATGTTTGCAGATTGAATGCAAATAATAAGGTTGCCTACCCTTTGTTGCTTTGAGGATCAAATGAGAAAAAGTGGCTATAAAAATCTTAGTGCCTTCACTTCTTTCCACATATTCCCACGGATCCTCACATTTGAGGGGGGCACCTTATGTCTATGCTTTTGTTTACATTATTTTCCTTTCTTCTGGGTGCAGAAATTTCCATTGTGAAATCATTGCCTGGGACCATTTGAACCTGAAAATCCATTCCGAGTCTACCTTTTACTCCCACTTCTTCAATTCACAGGAATCCTTCCCCCCTCTAGCTTCCAGGTACATAATGTGAGGAAAGATTTTCCAAGTAGACAGAACAGCATACAAAGAGGCTGGGGTCCCATCGTGATTTTATCCTGAAGGAGGCCAGCAGGCAGACAACAGTCCAACTGGTTTCTGCGTATGTTACTCTCATACCTTCCCTGGTTATTAAATGGTCTCTTACCTTTATGTTTTATTTTTATGGCACTAAAAATTACGACCAACAGCATTATTACCGTTTTTAACTACTGAGGAAAAAAATTGTATTGATTTGTTTTTAGCTATAGCAATATAATTTATGCCTAGTAACGTAACTGCAATATTTGGGCAGGGGAACCATTCAGGAGGTTGTTGTGATAGTTAGGACCTAAAAGGTCCTAAAATAGGACAGATGCTATGGAGACTGGAGAAGAAATATGGATGAGATATTTGGAAGCAAAATTACTTGCCCTCAAGTAATTGTTAGAAAGGGAAGGGACTTTCCTGGCGGTCCAGTGGTTAGGACTCAGTGCTTTCACTGTCTGCCATGGCCCCGGGTTCAATCCCTGGCCAATCCAAATCCACCCCCCCCCAAAAAAAAGAAAGGGGAGAGGGATAATGGAAGGTGGAGTCAAGAATAATTAATTCCCAGGTTTGGGGTTTAGGGATTAGGTGGATGAAAGAGGTGGGGTACTAAGAGGAAGTCTGGAACCTTTACTGCCCACTCCCAACAGGCCCCCTTCTTTCATATGAACAGTTGACATTTTCTCAATGTTTTGTAAATTTCTAAGAAAAATGCATCTGAGAATACCTTTCCAGTAGGATTACCTTGCCAAAGTCCTCCTACCTCCTTTGGAATCTGAATCATCACCGTGTGTGTGTGTGTGTGTGTGTGTGTGTGTGTGTGTGTGTGTGTGTAGGGAAGTGTGAGGCTGGTGAGAGATAACGACCAGAATTATGATATAATCTTTAGATTTGTAATTGTGAATATTAGGTTCCAAAAATACTTACATTTGGAATTATGACTCAGACTTTGTTATAGGAGCTCATTTATTCAATAAATATTGAGCACTTACTCTGTGTCAGATTGTTTTTTCCGATTAGGGATACTGCAGAGAACAAAAGAGAATAGGTCCCTGTCCTCATAGACAGACAACAAACATGATTTCATCTAGTGATAAGCAGAAAAATAAAGCAGAACAAGGGAATAGAGAGTGATGGGAAAGGCCGGGGAGCTGCCACGATGGGGGAGCTATCTCAGATAGAGTGTTCAGGAAAGTCCTCTTTGAAAAGGTGGTATTTGAGCAGAGACCTAAAATAAAGTGGTAAAGACTGTTGTCATCCATGAGATGGTGGTGGGGAGGGATAGGAGCAACACACAGAAAATGTTAAATTTGAGCTATTAGACATAAAGTGCAGGTGTTGAGAAGGGAGATGGATGTACAAGTCTGGAGTTCAGAGGAAGGTCGGAGGTGTAGATACTAATGTGGGAGTTGTCAGTTCAGTTGCTGGTTCCAATTCGATTTGCTTTTATCAGAGCTCAGCGTGTGCCAGGTACTGTGGTAGGGGCTGAGAACGCAGAGATGAAAGCACACAGATATATACCTGGCAACGTGGTCAATCCTAAATCTCGCTGTACTTCGGGAGCTCTCTGCGAGCACAGGAGACAGAGAGTTGGGGCGGGACACGGTGGGGAGCCGGAGGAGTCGACCGCCGAGCCGAAGCCCGGAGGCTGGGAGCGTGACGCACTGGGCTCTTCACAAAGGCAGCATTGTGAGGTTGGCAACGCGGGCGCAGGGCGGGGCAGTGCTCCCACCGTAAGCGCGCGGCGCCCTCTGCAGGCCGCAGGCGGCGACACACCGGTAGCCTCAGCTTTCCTCCCCTCCCTTTTCCCGCCTTCCTCAGGCCACGTTTTTTTGTTGTTATAGCTCTTTCCGAGTCTTTCTAAGCCTCCGACTTCCGTCCCTTACCCCTCCTCTTCGAGGCCGGGAGTGTCAGTGTCTTCGCAGGAAGACTGCCAATAAAGTTTTTCCCCTTCTCGCTCTCAGGCTCCCCGCCTCGCCCCAAGTACCGCGAGATCCGGCAGCACGGCTAGCATGGCGGCGGCGTTTGAACCCCCGGCGTCCTTAAAGACCGTGGAGAGCACTATGCCGGCGGAGCGTGTGGCCGCGCAGTTCGCGGCTCCGGAGTCAGCCCCCAGGCCAGTGCGGAGTCTACGGACGGCTCACGACATCAACGGTCCGCGGACCCGCACCGGGGACGTGCTGCTGGCGGAGCCGGGGGACTTCGAGTCGCTGCTGCTGTCGCGGCCGGTGCTGGAGGGGC
The DNA here is from genome assembly GCF_949752795.1 of Hyperoodon ampullatus. Lineage (NCBI taxonomy): Eukaryota > Metazoa > Chordata > Mammalia > Artiodactyla > Ziphiidae > Hyperoodon > Hyperoodon ampullatus. The sequence goes on from NC_136915.1 coordinate 99,580,728, forward strand.
TGCGGGCGGTTGGCTTCGAGCGGCCGTCGCCCGTGCAGCTCAAGGCCATACCGCTGGGGCGGTGCGGACTTGGTGAGGGCTGGGGCCCTGAAGGGGCCGGAAGGGCCGCAGGAGGGGGCGGCGGCGGCCAAGCCCGTGGCGAGAGCCGGGAAGGGCCCAGAGCGGCCGTCTTGCAGGGCTCGTCCCGGGGCAAGACGCCGCACGCATGCGAGCCTCAGTTTCCTTCTCTGTCAAACGGAGACGCAGTATTGAATTTGGAGATAGTTGAGGTCCATTCCACGCTGTCAGGTGGTTCTACGTTTGGGAATATAAACGGCAGGAAAGATCTCAGATGAGATCAGCCTGGATTAGGGTAGGCCCTAAATCCAGTGACAAGAGTCCTTATAAGAGAAGGGAGAAAGGCAGAGAAGAAAGCCATGTGAGAATGGAGGCAGAGATTGGAGTTACACAGCTCCAAGCCAAGAAATGTCTCAGTCGTCAGAAGCTGGAAGAGACAGGAAGGATTGTACCATAGAGCCTTAGGAGGGAATGTGGCCCGGCTGATACCTTGATTTCATATTTCTGGTCTCCAAAACTGAGAAAATAAATTTCTGCTTTCTAAGCCAAAAAAAGAAGACAAACGGTGGAGGTTCCGGGAGGAGACCTGTTTCTGGATATGGCCACATGCTTGTTTTAGAGTTAACTTAAAAACGAAGGTGGTTAAGGATGTGATCTCTGGAGGCCTGTCTAGTTCTGGGATTTCATGTTGGTACCTAAGCTTCTTTAGTCAGTCCTGGCTAATGATAATTTTTTTTTTCCTCCTCAGATTTAATTGTTCAAGCTAAGTCTGGCACTGGGAAAACCTGTGTATTCTCCACCATTGCTTTGGACTCTCTTATTCTTGAAAACCTAAGTACCCAGGTGAGTTTAGCTCGGAGGACCCAAGGAGAGTATGTTATGTGGATTTACTACAGGTCAGATGAAATACCAGTAGCTCCTCAGAGGTAGAAGTGAATGATCGTGTTAAGACATATGAAAAGTATACAAGTAAAGTAGATATTAAGGCTGTTGAGTGGTGGTGGTGTGGTTAGTGACCAAATACACATTATTAGTGTTAGAAGTTTAGAGATTTCTATTATTACTGCGTGTTAAATAAAATGAGTCTGCCACGTGTGTCAATTTTGTCATTACTTGAGAATACAGATAAGGATTCTTTATTCTTTTATTTGCTCACTAGATTGTGGTGAGGTTTAGCATTTGACCTGATTCATGGTAATGAGGTGTTTGGCTACTGTAGGTAACTGCATGTGGTTCTTACAGTGAATGTATTATACTGATCTTCCATCTTCTGGGCTCTCTCAGAGTAGGGTCTAAGAGGACCTTACCCAAATTAACAGGAGATTTGGGTTTGGAGATCATTTCTTCAGCAAAGATTTGTTGAGCCCATGTTTTATGTTTAAACAGTATGCCAGGCATTGGGGATATACAGATGAATCAGGTATGACCCTCATAGTCTTACTTTGTGGTTTAGTAGTTACAGCAGGCTGTATTTCAAGGTCTCAGTCATGTATATCTGATGATGACTCTTTAACAGTGTTTTTTAACCCAGATACTCATATCTGGGTTAAAAAACACTGTAAAGCTTTTTGAGTCCTGCCTTATGTATTTATTTTACCGACTTGTTAAAGGTATATTTTATGTTGTTTTTAGATTTTGATCTTGGCTCCTACAAGAGAAATTGCTGTACAGATACATTCTGTTATCACAGCCATTGGAATAAAAATGGAAGGCTTAGAGTGTCATGTGTTTATCGGAGGGACTCCATTATCACAAGACAAAACCAGACTTAAAAAGTGTCATATTGCTGTTGGTTCTCCTGGTAAGATATCAATGCCTGTTAATAACTGGAGCTTTTAAGTAACTGAACACTTCTATATAACAATAAGAATATGGCAATCTTTGATAATTATGGTAATTATTTTGAGGATTAAAAATGAAGAGCATTAGATTAGTGAGATATAAACACATGACTGGATTACCAACAGAATTTTTGAAATTTCTGTTTCTAAGGATGTTTAAGAACAAGTATGGGATAGGCTTCTGAGAAGAAGAGGAATGAGAAGATTTCAGAAAGCCCTTCTAAGCCATGGATTGGGATTATTCTTTGCTTCCGTATTAGTCCTTTGGTCATGAGTCCCTCAGAATCATAATTTAGCATTCAGTGCCTTACAAGTCTTTTGACAGGAAGTGTTTATTTTCCATACATATTGGTGATGAAATGTGAGGGAAAAAATAATGGATTTAGGGAAGATCAGAACTCAGGATTTCTAATTTGTGGTTTAATGTGTAAAGAATAATGAGGGTTGGGTCAGGAAAGTCAGCAATTCAACCTGTAAGTAGAATAACAACATTGGCTGAAATTTGCACAGTTTTGGTGCATATGAATATTTGAATATGTTTTTTTCTGGACTTTAGGCAGAATTAAACAACTGATAGAACTTGACTACTTGAATCCAGGCAGTATACGTCTCTTTATTCTTGATGAAGCAGATAAGCTTTTAGAAGAAGGCAGCTTCCAGGAGCAAATAAAGTAAGAAAAATAACTAACTTGACTATTAAAATGGTGCCCCAAAGTATCTGTCTTTTGCTTTTGTAGGTGGTGATTATCATCTGAATAGTTTCCATGGTGTGTGTGTTTTTCTTCTATTTTGCAGTTGGATTTATTCTTCCTTGCCTGCCAGTAAACAGATGTTGGCAGTGTCAGCTACTTACCCTGAATTTTTGGCTAATGCTTTGACAAAGTACATGAGAGAGCCCACTTTTGTAAGACTAAATTCCAGTGATCCGAGTCTCATAGGTGTGTACAGATATTGGATATTTAGTGGGTTGGTTTGTGATATTCTGGAGCTTTCCTTTGCTAAGTTGGCTTTTGCTTTCATATTTGCTATAGAAAATATGTTCATTTTAACAGAAGACTCTTCTTTGTAGGTTTGAAGCAGTACTACAAAGTTGTCAGTTCATACCCTTTGGCCCATAAGATTTTTGAGGAAAAGACTCAGCATTTACAAGAATTGTTCAGCAAAATTCCATTTAATCAAGCCTTGGTCTTTTCTAATTTACACAGCAGGTAATGTACCTTAAAAAGTCATCTGGGGGGCTTCCCTGGTGGCGCAGTGGTTGGGAGTCCGCCTGCCGATGCAGGGGACACGGGTTCATGCCCCGGTCCAGGAGGATCCCACATGCCGCAGAGTGGCTGGGCCTGTGAGCCGTGGCCGCTGAGCCTGCGCGTCCGGAGCCTGTGCTCCGCAATGGGAGAGGCCACGACAGTGAGAGGCCCGCGTACTGCAAAAAAAAAAAAAAAGAAAGGTCATCTGGGGAACTTGTGAAATAAAAGGATAGGTGTGGGGCAGTATTTGTAAAGTTATAACCCTCTGTGTTATTTTTCATAGAGCACAACACTTGGCTGATATCCTTTCTTCTAAAGGCTTTCCTGCAGAGTGCATTTCAGGTAAGTTCATCTCTTAAATTTAATCTTTGTTTAGCATCCTGACTTGAAGCTTCTCCAAAGTCAGGAGGAAGAGATACCACTTCCTGAGTTGTCTTGTGAGTGTGAGGTTACACTGAGTCTTCAGAGTAAAAGGAATTTCAGGTTTATTTTTCACTGGGATTTGTCTTTTTAAGAAGTAACATGGTATATACTAAAAAACTAGAAAACTGGAGTTATATCCACAAAGAACTTAATAACTTTACAAAATAGAGTCTGTCTTTATTATCTTAAGATAATCATTGTAAAAAATGCAAAGAATTGCTAACTAAATTGACTTTTACAGTCTTGTGGAAGGCAAAACTAATTCATTTTTGACACAAAGCTAAATTATTACTGTTGACCTAGGAATGAAAGATTTAAAGGAATTTTTGATAAGTGAGATCCTTTTTAGAGTTTTGATTGCTATCTCAGCTTAGTTTTTAACCTGTTAGCATAAGCTCATTTAGTCGTGGTAAATCATGAGATACTGGGGAGACTGTTTTCTCATGGACCAGTATTTGGATGATAGATCACACTTCAACACCAAATTGGTAAACAGCTGGTTAAAGCAATTTTATTTTCCTAAGAATTGTTAAACCTCATATGGCACTTTGTAGATATAATGTTTTTTAAAATTTTTTTTATTTTTATTATTTATTTATTTATTTTATTAGTCTCTGCTTTACAACAAAGTGAATCAGTCATACATATACATCTGTTCTCACATTTAATTTAATTTAAAAAAATTTTTTTTGCGGTACGCGGGCCTCTCACTGTTGGGGCCTCTCCCGTTGCGGAGCGCAGGCTCAGCGGCCATGGCTCATGGGCCCAGCCGCTCTGCGGCATGTGGGATCTTCCCGGACCGGGGCAAGAACCCGTGTCCCCTGCATCAACAGGCGGACTCTCAACCACTGTGCCACCAGGGAAGCCCAGATATAATGTTATATCTGCAGGCATAGCCTAGTCACCATTTAAAATTGAATTTCGAGTTGATTGCCTAACCATATTTTAGAAGATTCTGACTTCAGGTTTTGTTTGTTTGTTTTTCCTGACTTTAGTTCTTAACCTAGATTTGCATATAAGGACAGAATTAACTTTGGTTGTTAAAGTGTTAAGACTGGCAATTATGATTTCTGATTTTTGTGGACTTGATAAATGTATGTTCACTTGTTTTTATATGACTTTCTTTCTGGGTCTTTTTAGGCAACATGAATCAGAATCAGCGTCTTGATGCTATGGCTAAACTGAAGCAGTTTCATTGCAGAGTCCTCGTTTCCACAGATTTGGTAAATTTCCTGTTCAGTTTGGGTGACTAATCCATCTGGACATATGTTCTGTTATCAAATGTACAGATTTCATCTATTATTTTAGGTGGGTGTATCTGACAAGAATACCAGAAGATAATTGTCTTTCCAGTACTGGGGAATATGCCTTCTTCCTAAAAATGTCTTTTATATTTTTATCTTTATTGTTGAAATTAGTCATTAGAAATGAATTTTCTTTTCCTTTGCTCCTAAATATCCTCCTTGTTCTTAAATATCCTCCTATTCTTAATTTGGCTCTTGGTTATACTGAATAATATAGTGTGCCATGCAATGGCTAATGCACACATACAACTGTTCTCTTCTTCAATTCAAGACTTCCCGTGGAATTGATGCTGAGAACGTGAATCTGGTTGTAAACCTGGATGTACCATTGGATTGGGAGACATATATGCATCGGATTGGCAGAGCTGGCCGTTTTGGTAAAAAAAAAAAAAAAAAAAAAAAAAAGGAAAGAACAAAGTTTGGGTGCTTTCTTTAAGGGGAGGAAGCTATAATGTGACAGGTGGACTTCAAGTGTCATATATGTGAAAATGATTTACTACTTAACATTCCTTCTGTGCTTTAGGTACTTTGGGACTGACAGTGACCTACTGCTGTAGGGGAGAAGAAGAAAATATGGTGATGAAAATTGCCCAGAAATGTAAGATCAATCTTCTGCCTTTACCAGGTATATTTTTTCTGTTTCATATTGCTGTAAAAATAATGATGATAGGCCTAAAAAAGTAATAGTTAACATAGAGTACTTATGTGTTGGATACTGTTCTAAGTATATATGTTAACTCATGTAATTCTCACCACAGTTATGTGAGGTATGTGCTATTATTATCTACCTTTTGTAGATGAGGATATTGAGGCATAGAGAGGTTAAATATTTGTCTAAGGTCTTACAGCTAATAAGTAGCAGGGAGAAGATTGCAAACTAACAACACATGAAAAATGAAAAATATTTTCCTACTGTATTAACTCCATATTTTGTAGCCCTGAAATTTGATTTTATTCTTTTATATCAAGGGATGTATTTTACCTCCTATGTTGCTATGAAGGTAATTCTTGCCATATTCTCCTTTGTCACCATGGGGAAGGAATAGTATCTTTAATTTGAACACTTCTGAAAATGTTGAAGTGTTTTCTTTTGATTGTAATGAATCATTTATCAAGCTGCTTTTTTAAAAATTTTTATTTATTTATTTTTGGCTGTGTTGGGTCTTTGTTGGGTCTTCGTTGCTGCGTACGGGCTTCCTCTAGTTGCGGTGAGCGGGGGCTGCTCTTCGTTGCGGTGCGCGGGCCTCTCATTGCAGTGGCTTCTCTTGTTACAGAACGTGGGCTCTAGGCACACGGGCTTCAGTAGTTGTGACACGTGGGCTCAGTAGTTGTGGCTCCTGGAAGTGCCCGCCCAGTTTTTTAGGGTTTCTAAAAAAGTTTTCAAGAGATCATTAATAGTTTCAAACATGCATTGTTTCCAAGACAGCAGTTTTAAAAAGCAACTTGGGGTTTCCCTGGTGGCGCAGTGGTTAGGAATCCACCTGCCAGTGCAGGGGACACGGGTTCAATCCCTGGTCTGGGAAGATCCCACATGCCGCAGAGCAACTAAGCCCATGCGCCACAACTAATGAGCCTGCGCTCTAGAGCCCACGAGCCACAGCTACTGAAGCCCACGAGCCTAGAGCCCGTGCTCCACAATAAGAGAAGCCACTGCAGTGAGAAGCCTGTGAGCCACAACGAAGAGTAGCCCCCGTTCACCGCAACTAGGGAAAGCCCGCGTGCGGCAACGAAGATCCAATGCAGCCAGTCAATCAATCGATCAATCAATAAACAAACAAACTTACTAAAAAAAAAAAAAAAAAACAACTCCTGGGTGGAAATATGGTTTATTTGCTGTACAACTGACCCTTGAACAACAATGGGGGGTTTAGAGGCACTGAGCCTCCATGCAGCATAAATCCCTGTATAGCTTATAGTCAGTCTTCCATCCCTGCCTTTCTGCATCCACTGATTCAGCCAACAGCAGATTGTATAGTACTGTTGTACGTATTGGAAAAAATCTGCATATAACTGGACCTTCACAGTTCATACCTGCAGTTCAGACCCGTGTCATTCAAAGGTCAACTGTATATGTTAATGTATGCATGTTAGTGTGTGTATATATACGTTGTATAGATACATAAATGTATACTTATATAATGTATACATGACCTTCTGGAAGATGGAATATGTAGTTATTGAATAAATATAACAATGAATATTTTACCAATTTATATTTAACTCCTTTAGTGATTTTTACAAAGCTAGATGAAGCACAGGTTTGGGAGTACTGTGGATTTTAGTAGTTTTGGCTTTGTGATAACTCATTTTCACAGATTTTTTAAATTGCTCTAAGCTTATGTCCTGATTTACAAAATATTTGTTTTTAGAGTAGATGGTCTTTAGGTTCTCTATCAGTTCTAAGACTATATTTTGTTAATTCTCTCTATGTATAAGTCTATTGGTGATCTTTATAGTTATAAATAATGGAAAAAATAAATCGAAAATTGGTACAAGAGAGTTAGGACTTGTGGTAGGACTCAGTATCATAACATCTAGTGATAAAAATAAGATTTGCCTTTGGTTACCGGAAAGTGACATATTTGGATCTTTATGAAAAGTTAACAGAGCCCCGAAATGATGAGAAAATGATATTTATAGTGTTAGATCTATACTGGACTAGGCACTTGTGTGGCAACAGACTGTTCGGGTGAGTTGCCTGGAGCAGGATCAGGGGGGAATTGGCCTGAATGATAGGTCTCCGCAAGCAAGGGATGGCACCTTAGTAGGAATCCAAGTTTAGTTAGAGGGTCTGTTCAGTGAAGGATCAAGAGTCCCAGCTGAAGAATCCAGATCTGAGGGAATGAGTAGTGGGTACACTACATGCAACACCACTAGCAGCAACAGACAGGTGAGGTCTTTGTAAAGCAGGGCCTCTGTGTACTTAGTCTGCCTAAGATGAAAATTGGTCACACTTTGGAAAGATCTGAGTGCAGGTGGAAGCAAATTGTCATGCCTGGATGGGATAGGGAATTTAGGGAGTTAGAGCCAGCAAATTTTTTTAAACTTACAAGTGCCATTGGTACCACAGATCTTTTCACAGTCATCTGGCTTTTTTCCCCGTGGAGGTTTTTTTCCTCCACCGTTGAGGGCAGTGATTTCCCCCTGGTAGAATATAGGGTGGCAGATTTACTTGGGTACAGAGTTGCAGTTGTAATATTTCCCAGTTGGTAAGCTTTGGGGAGCACAATCCATTTTCTAATATCTTGTTTTGCTGTTATCAGTAGTGAGATAATGGGGAGGAGTTGGGGAGAGGGAGACGAGGAAGGATGGGAGAATCGCTGTAGAGGCATACCTCACTCCTAGAATAATAAGCTCTTTTCGAGTGAGGGGGTATGGGATGGGTCTTTTATATTTTTGGGCAAATTTCCTTACTGCAAGTTTTGCTTAGGTCTTTTAAAATACTAATATATTAAGCTTCTTAGTATAGTGTTAGTATATTTTGTTTCTTAATCTTATTTGACCATGGAAAGCTTTATTAATCCATTCAGAAAATGCTGGTCTAGAACAGCTTGAGAATTAAATACTTTTTTTATTCCTTTTATGTAGATCCTATTCCTCCTGGTCTGATGGAAGAATGTTTGGATTGGGATGTGGAGGTTGAAGCTGCCATGCATACATATGGCTTAGCAAGTATACCTACACAGACCCTAAAACAAATTCAAAAAATAGAGAGCACCTTTCAAACTCAGAAAGCTCATGGTAACCACATGGCTTCATCTAGAAATACTTCTGTATCTGCACTATCAGTCAAATCAAAAAATAATACCAAACAAAAGCTTCCTGTGAAAAGCCACTCAGAGTGTGGAATTATAGAAAAAGCCATGTCACCAAAACAACTGGGCTGTGCCGTACAATTGGAAGAGCAAATGAAGAATTCTGTTCAGACCTCTGTTGAAAACTCTACTAACAGTAAGCACCAAGTCAAAGAAGCTTCTGTGTCACTCCCCAAAATTCCTTGTCTGTCTTCCTTTAAAACCCATCTGCCATGTACTTTGACTTTTGCAGAATTGATGGAGGATTATGAACACTATATTAAAGAGGGGTTAGAGAAACCTGTGGAAGTCATCAGACACTACACAGGTCCTGGGGATCAGACTGTGAATCCTCAAAATGGTTTTGTGAGAAATAGAATTACTGAAGACAGTGTGCAGATATTGGCAAGTAGTAGCCAATCTGGAGACTCTGAGAGTGACAGTGATTCTTACAGTTCAAGGAGTTCTTCCCAGAGCAAAGGAAGTAAGTCATACTTGGAAGGTTCTTCTGATACTCAGCTGAAAGACTTGGAATCTATTCCTGTGGGTGGCCATATCTCTTTGGAACAACCTCTGAATGGAAATGACACCCCTCGTCTAGTAGAGTATCAAGAATCACCTGAAATCCAAATAAAGGCAAGGCATAAAGAGGGAGCTAACCATAACCAGAGAGCTAAGCAGAGCCGGAGAACCCTTCGCAGGCGGTCTTCCTATCGATTGCAGACAGAACCCCAGGAAGATGGTTGGTATGACCGCCATAGGGAAACACATCCGAGTTTTTCTAACACCTGTCAGGACTATGAGGAGTACTGGAGAGCTTACTACTGGGCGTGGCAGGAATACTATGCTGCTGCTTCTCAGTCGTATTATTGGAATGCTCAGAGGCATCCAAGCTGGATGGCAGCCTATCACATGAATACCATTTATCTACAAGAAATGATGCGTGGCAACCAGTGATTATAGGCTGCACGTCACGCCATCTGGGAATATCAACAAGTGATACCTTTGGATTGCCATCCTTGACCTGTAGTAGAGTGGCATATAGTGGCATTTTTGAGGAACTGGAGAAGTTTTGAGGCTTTCCACTGGGACACATCTAGTTTTCAGATTCTTTTGACCTAAATCAACCTGATTCAGGTCAGGTGAATTATCTTCTTTAAAAAAACTTCCTGGATGAGATTCTTGAAAGAAAATTTGGGGGACATAGAGCTAAAGGTCCCAGGGTGCCATTTTCTGTAAGCCGTTCCAAAAAGAAACACTTAAAAAGACATATGCCACTGCTTACTTAAAAGAAATAAAAACAGTTGAGATTTGAAAAATAATGCAAGTTTATGCTGTGGAGTTCTTTCCAAAAGTCTTGGGCTATATTTCCATAGAGGTGTGTTCTTGTAGAAATTTGTAGCATGGTAGATCAGAAAGCCCCCTCTCCTTTTAGGTTTAGGCAGGAAGGAATAAACATTGCTTCAGACTTTCCCGAAGGTCCTTGATTTGATGCTGTTTGCTTCCAGTAAAAATATTTATTACCAGTAAAAATAGAAACTTAGCCAAGTGTGTTGACATGTTTATTGTTCATCTTTTGAATATCTTTTGTCTTTAGAATTGTAGAAGCTGTCTGTGTTCTTTGGGTTGTTTTTTTTTTTGCGGTACGCGGGCCTCTCGCTGTTGTGGCCTCTCCCGTTGCAGAGCACAGGCTCCGGACGCGCAGGCTCAGCAGCCATGGCTCACGGGCCCAGCCGCTCAGCGGCCATGGCTCACGGGCCCAGCCGCTCCGCGGCATGTGGGATCTTCCCGGACCGGGGCACGAACCCATGTCCCCTGAATCGGCAGGCGGACTCCCAACCACTGCGCCACCAGGGAAGCCCTGTCTGTGTTTTTGATGTGCATTAAATAGCTAAGGATCATCAGTGGCTGTCTTGTTTTTGTTTCTCAGGAAAAGGAGCAGCTCTTAATCTTCGTTGATTTTTGGATCCTTTTATGAATCTGATGAAAGCTATAGATTTGTCCCAGAAAATTTCTCATTCTATAATCAAGAATTGTATATGTAATTTCAAAGGGTTCATAGACCCTTTGAAGCCCATCAGTGGAACCCAGGTTAAGAACTGCTGTACTCTGCTGGTATGCTAAGGGAAGTTTCTAGCATTTTTCTGAGATGCTGTATCTGTAAATTATGATTTAGATAAATGTAATTAGAAGTTACATATTCTTTAATTTCTTCTCTGTGGCAGTTCTTTTATGAATATACAGTTGGTTCCCAAACTTCTCTGTGAATGGATTTGTGGTGAGAGAACCGAGTACGAATAGATGTATTTACTTTTTAAAAGGGAAGGGAAGCTCTCCTTTCCTGTGTGCATACTTGTCTAGGCAATATAAACACTTTCCCCCACGGCTGTCAGCAAACATCCACAGCCATTGTCATTTACTGTCTGACACTCACATAACAGCCCTAAACTGTTTAACTTAGATTCCTGTCATTTGGGTTGGGCAATGATATGCTTTATTTATATGTATCAGTACTGTACATGCATTGCCAAGTTAGAGTGAATTAATTAACACTGTAAATAGCAAATCCATAATTAGGTCCAGAATGTCATTAAAAAGACTTTAATTACATGTTTAAGATCTTGTCGCTGCTATATAATTGAACTTTCCTGGGTTTTTTTTTTTTTTTTCCTACCCTTTCCCCCACAATACAGCCAAGTTCACAGTTTGTCATTGCTAGGGGATTTTAATCAGGATACTCCTGCATCTTAATTAGAGATGAGGGTACCCATTAGTCTTGAAATTAATTGGATTCTCTTTTAGGATTGTCTTGTGATCGCTTTTTTTTTTTTAATAGAAAAATAAGCTGGAGGTAAGCATGTACATAACATGAAAATAATACTGTTTCATTTTTCATAAGCATTTGCTAGGAAAATTTCAGCAGTTACCTTCCCAAATAAGGGATGTAATTATTGTGGCTGTGGAAGGAATCTGCTGGCATTTGTGTGTTACTGTGTTTGTGTGCAATTTTAATTTGGAATTGTCATTCTAGGTGCATATCCCCTTAATCTTTTGGGGACTATAGATAGCTTTTAGGCACATTCACTTGAGAATGTTTTGTTGTGTAGTAGAAGGAGCAGTTGTCTTGCTTGACTCTGTTACTACCTATTTTTTACTTTGTACTAGTCATTTAACCTCTCGGGGTCCAATTTTCTCATCAATAAAAGGAGGCAGTTGGACTAGATTTTTAGGGTCCCTTCTAGTTCTAAGATTTAACTAGTACATGACTAGTAAGAGAAGATAATTTCTAGTTAGAGAAAAGAATAATCTTTTTATGAGTATAGAGAGCCTTTATACATTCACTTAATTTGGATGAGGGCTAGTGTGAATTGGTTTAATGTCTGAATTCTAGAATACTAAATCAATACACTTATTACAGCTGTTCAAGTTAGGCTTTAACTTAAATTAGGCTAGCAGTATTAACATGTAGAGAAATGTTTGAGAAACCTGTTGCTTTGGATAATTCTGGCTTAGAGGATACAAGTTATTTTGGGTAATTAAAAGTAATATTTTCTAAACTAGCTTAAGTATTGCAATAATAATTGCTAACCTTTTAAACATAACTTAACCTTAAAAAAAAAAAGTTTAAAGGTAAACTTCAGCCCCTGAATACTAAAAATAATTGAACAGAAATTATAGTAGTTACAGGTCAACTCATGAGACAAGGGAGTAGTTTGAAGTTTTAGGGGTTTTTTTCTCCCCCAAATATAAATAAACCTATGTTAATCTTAAAAGATAAAATTATATTTTTGATAGTCATAGCTGACATTGGAACTCTGACAAGGTTATTCTCTTGTTTTGGCAGAATATTGTTTTGTGCCGCTGTGAACAAGCACATATATCCCAGTTAACATTTAGTGCTTTGTAATGAAAAAGCACGTATTGCTCACCACATCTGGTTTCCAGTTACTTTGCTCCAGATTATTTGAGCTGTGAATCTGTAGTGACACCTAGTGGGTGATAAGGATATGAACATTAGTGATTGAAATGAATTTCACAGCCAACTTCTAGGGCCTTCTGGCATCATGCATTGGCCTAAACCTTCCATTTCTATTTCAGTTTTCATCTATTGGGATCTGGTTGTTTTGGGTAAATCAAAAGAATCCCTGTTGTTCTTGCCGAATTACGGTGAAATATGAAAACGCCTTTTGCTCTCACTACCTAAACTAGAATTATTAAGGTTAGAACAGATCTTCAGGATATCTAATCCAATCCCCTCATTTTTAAGAGGAGAAAACAAACAGGCCAAGAGAGAAGAGACTGATATGAAGCCATATAAATAAGTGATAGAACCTAAGGGCCTCTGTCATCTGATTTCCAAGCTTTCTGCTATACCCTGTATAGCATTTAATTTTGAGTTTTTAGTTTGAGACGTTGGTTTAGATGAAGGGGTGGATATTCAGTGTATTTTAGCAGAACCAGTGCAGATTAAAAGCATATTTTCTTTCAGTAATACTGGGCTGTGTCTCAAAATAGAGCTGTTGGCAAATGCCAAATGCTTTTCCTGTTAGTGAACATCCATGACTAAAGCATACAAGCAGGCAAGAACCATCTCAGATGTCATAGAGGAGTTGCTTGCATTGAGGGAGGGCAGGGAAGGGAAGATGAGACTAGACCTTAAGTACCCTTCTGAGATTCTGTGAGTCTTCTGGCAAGGAAGAAAGTCTCTGTTCAAATATATGGAATCTTAAAAAAAAAAAGGTACTGATAAACCTAGTGGCAGGGCAGGAGTAAAGACAGACATAGAGTATGGACTTGAGGACACCGGGAGGAGGAAGGGGAAGCTGGGACGAAGTGAGAGAGTGGCATGGACATATATACATTACCAATGTGAAATAGATAGCTAGTGGGAAGCAGCCGCATAGCACAGGGAGATCAGCTTGGTGCTTTGTGACCACCTAGAAGGGTGCGATAGGGAGGGTGGGAGGGAGACGCAAGAGGGAGGAGATATGGGGATATATGTATATGTATAGCTGATTCACTTTGTTATACAGCAGAAACTAACACACCTCGTAAAGCAATTATACTCCAATAAAGATGTTTAAAAAAAAAAAAACTTCCCCCTAAACAAAATTACCCTATTTTCTAATGTATAGCAGGAGAACTGGTATTAAAATAAGCAATCATAATCATGTTAGGGTTTGCGGCACATAGTTTGTTTAATCCAGATTGGATACATCAGGTACAGCAGTGGCACATGACTCAATACTGTAAATGATATACATTTTAACATATGCACTACAGTTTCAAAAGAAGACGACAGGAAACTCAAGAGTTTTTTTTTTCCCCATAGAAAGTTTTCACATGTTTATCTTCCTGCAGTTTTGTACAGTATTTCTTCTTTGCCATTGTGATGTTGGTAAGCAAAGCCCATTTATTATATGAAAATAGAAAAGAACACACTTGATGTTTTCCACGATAACATTAATGGGGGAGGGTGACCTCTAAGGAAAACATTACATTGGAATGTCTGATTATCAAAAATATACCATCCCTCCCACCACCCAGGTTTGTAAAATAGTCTGTTGGTCCAAGGAGCCCCCCAGGACTTGGGTCAGTGCCCTACACTGGTTAGTGTGACATTATCCAGTGTAGTTAAGTAACCTGCTAAGATAAATTTATTCCCACACTTGATGAGAAAAACACAGAACATTCTGAGTAGAAAACAAGACTCAAAAGGAACCCCTTTAAAGCTGTTTCTTTTTCTGATCCACTTGCTCTTAGTTCTAATGATGCTCTTCATGATGTTCTTTGGGCTCCGAGGGTGATGGGTCATAACAACGCTTTTCCTTCAATCATCTTAAAGCGTTGCAAATGCTGAGATTTCATAAGGACATCAGAAAGGGAAAATAAAAGTCTTTTTGGTTCCTGTTTGTCATGGTTACCATGCCAACTAGATTAGAAGGGAAACAAATATTGCCTTAGATTAACAGCATTAGGATCTTTCTGCCTTGTAGTTACCTAGTAATTGAAATGAGGGAACCTGGATCACTAGAATTCATTATTAACCTAAACATCTAGGTTTAGATAAATTTCAACCACTACCTCTGCAAAGTAAAAAAAAAAAAAAAAAAAAAAGATAAGGAAAAAAATCTAGGTACATCTTTCAATGTACTTTCCCTGCCAATATTCTAACAAGTGACATGATCCCGAACTGCAGGAATCATAGTTTGAAAACTGGGTAAAGTCCTCAGCATATCCACAAGTTGACTTTTTTAAAATTGTCGATCAGCATTAACTATCCACTTTAATTTCTGTTCAAATTATTTTTCTTAATTTCACTTTTCTACTTGCTGACTTTATACTCCTGTATGACTGTAGACTCATGTGTTCAACTATCATTGAGACTATATAGTCTTTTGAACAGGATTCTATGCAGTTAGTCTTGAGCTTGACACTAGTTATGAAAAGAGGGGATGAAGGAGAAATAGTACAGAGTTTGCTTCTGGAGGTCCTGGTTCAGGGTGGTTTTGAGTATAATGCTTCCTCTCCCTAATCACCAGCCTTGAAATCCAGATATTAAAATACATAAGCAATCCTCAGAGTAATGCAACATGATGTAGAGGAAAAAGTCCTGGGACAAGATGTCTAAGCCCTGGATTGCAAACATAGTTCTGCCACTAACTTGCCATGTGAACTTGAATGTTACTCAGCTTCTTTCTGCCTGTTTTCTTCTCTGTGAATCAAGGATTTAGGTATTTGATCTACTACCACCAGAGGCTGTGGAAAGGATTAAAAGGACTATAGAAGGTATGTTTTAAAATGTTGTCCTAGCCCACTCTTCATCGAGGAGAGACAGCATTTGACGGAAAAAAACTGACTATTCACTTACCTATTTTTGACAGAATTGATAGTCCATAGCTAGTTGTATCTAGTGGATGGTGGTTTCCAAAGTATGGTTTGTATTAGTACAGTCAGTGGTTTCCAAGGGCTGTGTCCAAGTAATAATTGACATTCACATAAGACTATGTCTCTAGATATAACAAGTAATCTCTGATGGGTCTTCTCTAAAGCATCATTGCTCTGAGAGGCAGTGGGTGTAGGGAAAAGCATTAGACTAATAGCCAAGGGACTTGGGTTCTGGTCCCAGTCCTGTCATTAAATAACTGCATGACCTTGAGTAGGTCACTTAATTTCTCTGGGCCTCAGCCTTCTATACTGTAAAATGACTTAGATATTCTTTAATCTCTTCTAGTTCTGATTCACTCTATTCCATGTTTTCTAAGTTTCCATTCATTTCAATGTAGCTTATTGGTTGGTTTTTAACCCTCCCTAATGTTGAGTAGGATTGAATGGGATAGGTAGCTTTGTAAATCTATTATGCTGAAGTGGTTCATGAACTATGAAAGCTCGAGTCATTTCACCAGAAAGCCATTGCCCCCTGAAAACCCTGATAATATCCTGGTTCTTCAGTCACTGGCCAATGAGTTAGACATTCAACTGATTTGGCACACTTTGGACCTTCTTTTTACTTACAAATGCCCGTTAGCAGTGTAGTCTTGCTCTATTCTGTTGTGTAGATGAGCCATTTTCTTGTGTGAACTGGATCTCTCATCTTTGGCTAAGGCTACATTGGGGGATGGAGATGAAGGGGTTAGTCTAATAATGGTGGTTTAGGAACTGGTGTAATGTGGGATTTGGAAATGAAATTGAAGAAATACAAAACATTCAGTTCATTAGGGTCAAGAAAATGGGAAATTATTTGGGACATGATTTTTTTTAATTTCATTAATTTTTGTGGGAACCACTAGTAAGCTCCCCTGGTGCACTACCAAACAGGTCCTGGGTTGGAGCAGTCATTATTCTAACTCTGTGATGACCTGTTCGTAAACACAGGCAGTTCATATGTGTGTGTAACCATGTTCCTATTTACCTCTTTATCCTTTACCCCATTCAGTTCCTATGATATATACTTAGAAACTTAAACCTTGTTTAACTTTGTTCCATTACCCATTCTTTCAAAAGAAAAATTCCTTTTCTAGTCCTTTGCCTGCCCTCTAAATGGAGTCCAGCCCAGTCCTCTGCCTTCCCTAATAAGATATGTGGATGACGTGAATGGGATTAAGTATGCAAGTGTGTTTAGGTTGTTGTGTGTTTGTGTGTACACATGTATTCCTCTGTAATTGTAAAGCTTTTCTGCCTACTTACACCATAAGCTCAGAGGGCCAGACCACCCCATTCTCGGGTTAGGGGGAAATCCTTGAGGCCAGACCCAGAGAAGGGACTCAGTCAGTGGTCAATGAGGATAGTGTAAAGGAGAAGGCTCCGTCTCCTCTGCCCTTCTGCTCACCTTCTGGTTAGGTGCCACCTCACATCCCTTTGACTTTCTCCTTCTACAGGGTCAGTAGAGCTGGGGTCATAGGGAAGCCCATTGAAGGTGTTTTTAGGTTCCCAGCTAGTGAAACTCTTCTGGATGGCTGAAGTGGGCAGAAAAATTCTTGGTCTACCATTAAACAGCTAACCACTAAGCTGTTGAATGGATAAAGAGTTCCCAAGGAGCTCCTGTGGCTAAGAGTCCAGGCTAGAGAGACTGCAATAGGGAAGTTGGAGATTGGGGAAGGCCGAAAGGGCCTGGTCACTAACCCCAAGGCCCACCTGCTCTGCTAAAAGCAGTGAAAATTGATTGGATTCCAGAAATGCTGTTCCCAGCCCCATCAGGATGCAAACCACTTGCACAGAAATGTGTCCAGGTTTTCCAAGAATAATATTCACTTCCTCACTTGCAGGGAGGTGATCAGGCTTCTCCCCCATTTCAGTTATCTTCAGGGACATCAGGCCTGAAGACTCTTCAGATCTCAAGGCATCATTCAGACCAGATAAGAATCATCTATAATCTCTTACTTGATTTCACTCTTTGGAGCATCCTTCATGAGGCACACAGGCTTAACCTTCTGCAGCCTCCGTGGGAGTTGCCTCAGGTGTGAGATAAGTGAAAAGCTTGGTCCCCATACCGCTGCCTTCTCTGCGGGAAACTGCTCATGGGGCCTCTTGTCAGAGCTCTGGATGGGCTTTATGGTGGGTCCTGAAAGAAGGGTACAGAGCAAGGTGCCACAGGGGCTGGCTGCAGCTGGGAGCCCTGGGTTCTTCTGTTCTCTCTTCACTGGCACACACTGGCATTGCCTGTGCCTCTCTGGAGCTGGCTATTTCCTTTTCCAAGATCCCAGTGAGATAAATGTGGCCATTCCCTTTCTTCCCCAGAAATGGAAACTTCAAACAACACCAGTGGTTCCAACCACAAGGGAAGCACTCTGTTCTTTAAGGTGGACTTCCCGCACCCCTAAACGCCCATTTTTGCTTTATTCTTTTCTCTTCCACCACTGCATTCATGTCCTTGGCACGAGTCTGCAGGTGCTTGGCAGTGGAGAAGCCTTTACTAACATGTCTCAGGATCACTGGGGTCCATGTGGAGACAGACGGCTGGACACAGAGAAAAACAGCCAGGGGGTGAAGCAGAGAGGTACAGAGACAAAGGAGACAGGGGCAGACAGAGGGTGAGTGTTGCTGTGTGGTCACGTGGCAGCTCTGTGCAGGTCAGCTGGGCAGTGGGGCCCAGGCTCAGTCGACCTCACCTACCTGGGGGAACGGAGAGAAAACTCAGCAGTAACTGACTTCTTAGCCTAAAAGCTTTTGCTATAAAAGGAGAAAAAAAAAAAAAAAAACCCTCACAAAATGCATTGTTTTGGTTCAAAGGTATTGGGTCCGTGGAGAAAAACATTTCACAAAACTCCGTTGGTGTTTTTGTTTTCCACCTTTTCCCATGAATAAATATTATCCATTAAGAGCCTTGAAAAAGGTGCTTAAATACACAGTGTTATATTTTCTTCCTGTTTTGCATGTGACAACTCGGCCTCTGTGCTGCTCTTGGTCTTGTATTTTCCTCACTGGGGTCTCCAGAAACAATGGTTATTTGGTCTGAGGCTCCCCCCTCCGGGCCCTGTCCTGGCTCGCAGCTTGTACTCGCACAGTCCCATCCCTACCCGCCCCACCCTCCCTTTCCTCTGGCCCCTGTGCAATGCAGTGGCACAGGGCTATGTCCACGCTAGCAGCAGTGAACCTCAGGTGCCCCTTTGCTGCCTCTTTCTCCTTCCAGGCACAGGTTTCAGTGTTGGGGGTGCAACAGGGTGGGCAGAAATAGTGGGGGAGGGGGAGGGAGTGGTCACAGTGGCCACCCACCAACATGCCAGCCCCCTTCACTCCCACTACTCGCACTGGCCCTCTGTCCAGTGGTTTTACAAGGCGGAGACCTTGACAACATTGCTGGCTATGGCAGGAATGTTCGTGTTGGAGCCTGGGCTGGCAGGGGGTGGCCGACCTTCCCCCTCTGGGGTTAGCGCTGGGGGAGTAGGAATGCTGATGATGGCTGTGGTGATCTGGGATGTTTTGCAGTTTGGTCTCAGTCCGTCGTCGGCTTTCAAATTAAGGCTGGAACGACTGGGATAAAAAAAGAGTGAGTTGATGATTGTTCGTCTTGCTAGTGTCCCAAAGTTTCCTTGACCCTCTACCTGTCTAGCTCACAGTAACTGGGAGGTGATTTGGGTGTCCCTCCATCTCTGCTTTTGGTAATCGGCCTGTAATTATCCATTCTGATTATTATTCCTAAACTACCCCGAATTGCAAAAGTCATGTATACTGGGCTTTGGAATTCAGAGTATACGTTTTTCCCTCCAGTGACTTTTTTTCCTATCACTTGTGGCATTTGATTTTGGTTTCCCTGAATTCCTTGCCACTCATTGGAGGTAGTGGAAAGTGGCCTACATATAAGTAGTCAGTCTATGATTCAAAATCAGCCTGGGATAAGCCGAAATTTTGTATAATTTCACAATTGTGAAAATTATTGTCTTGAGAAAACAGTCCATTCTTTGCAGTAGGGTAGGTCATCTATGGATTTTTGTTGTTGTTGTTCTTATTTTTTCTGGTATCTAACCCCACATTGGGCCTACACCTGCTATAGTATCCTCCAAAGCATATGAGGGGCCTTTGGGTTAACTTGCAAGGATGAGAAGGAAGGTGGGGGAGGAAGGTGAGGTGAGGGACTCATGCATTAGATAAGGAGGAGGGAAGGCTGAGGACCCCCAGGGGTCTCCTAATGCTGAGAGCCTTTCACTCTGTGAAGGGAGCGTCTCAAGCCTTAGGGAGTGATGGAGATGGGAGCCACCCACCTGGTAGTGAGGGAGGGCTGCTCGCTGCCCTGGATGTGGATCGTGCTGAGCTCTTGCATGCTGCGCAGGCGGGTGGCCGGCAGGTTGGAATTGGGCAAGTGTGTGGTTTTCTTACTACGACGGGAGCAGCAGGTGGTCGTGAGGCCCGGGTGGCTGGACAGTGAGGGACTCCGTGTGGATGGGTAGTTCTGCATTGAACTCTCCATGCAGTTCTGCTCAAACATCTGTTCGTCTATAAACTCGTGGTTCTGTGGGAAGCAGAGGGAGAAGAGGTAGGAGAAGGAGGTAGGAGGAGGAGGAGGGGGGTGAGCCCCCGTACCCTGTATAGCTGCCTGTCTCTGTTCTGGGCCTTGGGAGAAGGGCTCCCAGCTGCCTGGAGCACAGATAAGCATTCAGGACATGGGGGATATCCCACAGGCATCAAATGAAAGAAGGAGGAGATTCCTTCCCTGGTCATCAGACTGGAGGACGGAGACTGCAGTTGTGAAATCATGATGTGACATTTCACTTTATCTACAGCTTTGGCTGAAGGGATACGGAGGACATAGAGGGACTCAGTGGCATCCTCAGAGCTAGAAGCAAAGACTTGACTGACTTTGCAGGCTTTGACAGGATCTTCTGGTGGTGAGGGGGCGGGGAGCAGCAGGTAAGGAGTCACTAACTATGGGTAGTGGGTACGCTGGGTTGTCTTTTCTGGATTTACTGGGTGAGATCCTTATGAATCCTGGGCAAGTGTGAGACATAAGTTTTTAAAGGCAATGGATTATTCACAGTATTGGGAGAGCTTTGCTCTTGAAGGCCAATGCGGTCACACACTCAGGGTTATGATTGCTTTTGATTACTGGTTTTTTTCCACCTGGTTATGGGTATGGCTCCTTAATATACCTAAAGGCACAGGATTCCCTAAGTCAAGTGTAAGCATGGGAAGGGGATGCTAACAGACTCCTGATGGAGGCCACCAGGATGGGGCGGAGTGGAGCCCAGGATAACTAAAATATGGCTGTTTAGACAAGGTGACTAAACATTTATGCCATGAATGGTCTGACCAAGGCTGCCAGAGTGAGGAGAAAGTCTGAGGAGAAGTAGCATGAGAACAGAGTTCAGAGAGAGACCAGCCCTG
Source organism: Hyperoodon ampullatus (assembly GCF_949752795.1). Lineage (NCBI taxonomy): Eukaryota > Metazoa > Chordata > Mammalia > Artiodactyla > Ziphiidae > Hyperoodon > Hyperoodon ampullatus. The sequence goes on from NC_136915.1 coordinate 99,601,712, forward strand.
ACAGCCAATACCAGGAGTTCCCATAGAGCTGGGCGGGTGGCACAGACACATGTGGTACATGGACACTCACAAGATACCAACATTGGTGCCATGTTCCACCACCCCTCCAAGGCCCTGGGGAGGTCAAAAAGGGAATCAGAAAGGCACAAAAAAACTGGAAGCCTGAGCTGGTACTGGGTGTGACAGCAGAGGTAGGATAAGCCCAGAAGAATCAACAGCACATGCAGAGAACCAGACCAGGGGGTAAGAAGAGGAGACTCCACAGACTCAGAAGAATCAGAGAGAAAAACATCAATTGAAATTTTTAAAAGTTATACCTTGATGGTGGAGGTTCGTACAGATAACAGGGGATCATCCACAAGATAGGACAACCCCTACAGGACAACATGCCAACAGAAGATAAAAACACCATTGATTGTACATTCCAGCATTCCCAGGCTCAGTTTTGACATTCAATCTCTCAATCCCAGCATTCCACCCTTCCAGTCCGACATTCCATCCCTTGCTCCCAGCATTCTTTCTCCTTTGTCCCAACACTCCACCCCTTGAGTCCAACATTCCTAAAATCCAGCATTCCATCTCTTTAATCCCAATATCCCCACAATCCGACATTCTTTCCTTCAAATTCAGCATTCCACCCCTTCAATGCCAACATTCCATCTCTTCAAACCCAGATATTTTCACCCATATCCTTTCAACTTACACATTCCACCCAGCACATGCAACTTGGAAAGGGCAGTTGGGTCCAGGCCTATTTCTTTGGCAAACTCTGAGTCTTTGAGAGAAATTCTAGATACGCCTGTACGGTTCTTGACACTAAGAAACATTGGATAAGTCCTGGAAACTAGGGTTTTCAGGGTACCTTCCCACATTGGAAGCCCTCACTGGGTTCAGCTGCCATCCACAGTGTCCACAGTTGTCCATACTAAGAGTCACCTAACATCTACTTCCTGCACATCTGGGAGGCCAGGATACGGAACACTGAGAATTACAAAGTTCCTTCCTTAGTGTGCTGAGCCCTGACCATAAGCTTTTTGGGGAAGGAGGCCCTAGAAAAGAACAAGAAGTTTCTCTTTGTCTCTCTTTGGTTGTCCAGCCTAACTTTTCCTCCCTCCCTACTATTCCTAACACTTTTTGCCAAGGCTCCAGGGTTGACCCCACTGCCCTTCCTTTCAGTCTGTTGGTGAGGCACAAGCATCATTCCACATTCCAGCTGGGGCACCCTAAGCCATGACTCATTTTTAGCAATCAGCCTTTCAGAATCTGAATTCCCTGGGAATTGCAGGGTGACTGAGATGGGGTGGTACTGGTAAAATCCCTGGCTAGAGAAATATATGCACTGCCTCGTTCATTCACCCTCTCCTGTTCCAAGTGGAACGGAAGGAGAAAAGGGACCCACAGATTGCATAAACCTAGCCCCAGGGATAGGACAAAAACTGACGTTCTTCTCTGCTGTCCTGTAGTAATCTAGTATAAATTCAGCCCTAGCTCTGAAGAGGGATGCCCATCAGAACTGAGAAACTGATAGGTAGAGCCCTTAGGCCTCAGTAACTAAGACATGGGCTGTGAGGACGGATGTAGGGTGTGTGTGGAAAGACTGGGGGAATGGCCTCCTCTGTGCTGTGGGCCTCCTGACCCTGGTGACTTTGCCCCACTCCTTGGGGTCTTCCTCCTGAGGGCTGATAGAGACCTCATCGCTACTCTTTGGATCTAAGGGGAAAAACTTTGACTTCTGAAGCCTGGGGTGAGGACGTGAGGACAGAGTTCTCACTCTGTAAGTTCTGACCTCAGGAAAGGGTCAGGGGTCAGGGATGAGAAGGGAGGTGGCACTGGGCTGGGACTCACAGTGGTTTTCTCCAGGCAGTGCAGCAGGTGGTGGTGCTGGCTCTCGATGAGTGAGGTGGTCTTGCCCATGTGTTCCTCTTCCGCGGTGCCCTAGGAGGAAAAGAGGAGAGTCTGAGTATAAAGCTGCTGACTCTCCTTCTCTCCATCTCCTTCAACTCTCCACAGAAGGGAGGGGGGGACTGGAAAAATCTGGATGAACCAAATTTTAGGGTCTCCCTAGACCATGCTAGCCTTTGGCTGGGAGCCCTTGAGCTAAAGGGGGTTTAGGGGTGATGATGAGAACCCTATGGAAGACGTATGTGGAGGGTAGCTGCTACCTGCGGAAATTTTGGGGCTTTGGGGTGGGAGCGCTGATGCCCCCAGGAAGAAAAAGCAAGCCCGTCCTCCCCTCCATCTCCCCACCCCAAGTCCCCCAGGCACCTACCATCAGCTCCAGTGCCTCATTGAGGAGTCCGTTGCGCTTGCTGTGCAGGTAGGCATTGGAGCTCCCTGTTTTGGCCACACGGATCCTGGCAAGGCGGGCCTTCTGTGATTGGCAGAGAGAATAAAAGAGTGAGGGAGACTGAGAGAGAAAAAGACAGTGAGCCTGGCCAAGCCAGCTACAGTGGGCTGTCCCAGCAAGGTTGGGTTCCCAGGTGATGTCTGATGAAGGGGAGGAAGCTGCTTCTTCCCCGCTGCAGAGATCTCTGTTTATAGACCTGGGACTGGGTCAGAGAGGCTGTGACCCCCCTGTGCAGAGTGAGCATGGTCATGGTCAGAGTGCCTAGGGGTTTCCACTTGTCTCTCCAGCCTGGGTGTGATCCTGGCCAGGGAAATATCACTCATCAAATTCCTCCCTCCTTCCTCACATTTCATGACCTTTATCCATTCTACTGAATGCATCGGGGTATTTCTTATCTCAGACTGCAAGTTCTTTAAAGGAGCCCATGTTATAGCTCTCCTGATTCTCTCCTAGGGTCCAGTGCAATTCCCTGCATACAGCAGGTGCCCAAATACCAGTTAATTATAAGAAAAGCAAGGAGTGTGTATATGTGCCCCTCAACTCCTTCCCCTCTTTCTATATTTTCCTTAGCATTCATTACTAAGGTAGTATATGTTTTACATATTTATCTTGCTACCGTCTCTCTTTCCCCACAGGAATGTAAACTCCTTGAGGGCAGCGGTTTTTGTTTTGTTCACTGATATATCCCCAGTGCTTGATAACTTGTAAATCAATAGAAGAATTTACAATTGCATGTCTGTCTTTGGGATGTGTCTATACATGTATATTATGCTGTGCATGTCTGTGGGAACAAGTGTAGGTGCACGTGTGTGTGACAAGGGGCCCAATGTGGGTGTGAGAGAGGAGAGGACGGAGCACATTTCCATACACCACCCTGGCTTTAGCTGCGGCGACTGAGAATCTCCCAGCTCCATCCTTGGAAGCCTTCGGCAGTATCCTGTGCGAGGGTCGCATGGTACCTCAACCATGCAAGCTCATCTCTCTTGCTTGCAGAGGCAGTGGTAGAGGCCGGACACACTGCACAGGCTGACTTCTCTTCTCCTTCCTAATAACCATAATCAGTGTCACCATGACAGCAGCACAGCCACAGTGTGAGGCCTAAGAGGAAAGAGGCTCTGGGAGGGAGGGAGAAGGGACGGGTAGAGGGCTTCCTGCTGGTTTAAAAAAAATTGCAGCTTCATGTTTGGGCTCTTGTGGATCTAGACCCAGCTGCAGGAAGAAGAGCACACTAGGCCTCACAAACCTATTCTGGGGCAGAGGGGTCCTTCCTTCTGCCTCTGGGAAAATCCACATTTAACTTTTGCATGGACTCTGAACAGAGGAGTCCTTGGAAAATTGTGGCAATTTAAATTTCTTGTGACCTTCTCCCCAGCATGGAGAAGTGTCCCCTCCAAGTGTCCTACTGGGCTGGCTCATCTGCTACAAGGAGGCCAGGGACTTGGATTTAGGCTGTCAACAGAAGCACAAAGAACACACGATAGCTATTGTTCCCTGGGAAGTCCCCCTGTGACCACTGTGTCCTTGCAGGGACAATTCAACGACCTCCCCTGGTTTCTAAATATGGCAAAGAGGTCAGCACTTGAGCCTAGAAGATCTGCCTGTAAAACTGAGGAAGAACTCTCCTCTAGTCAGAGAATAAAAATAGGAAGCAGGGAGAGAAAGGATGGTAAGTAGCCCTACCATTCCTCTTCTCTCTGAGCAAAGAACATGCATTCCAGGTACAGGACAGTTCTCCTTCCTGGGGATCCTGCTCCAGCCCTCCCCTCAGGTCAATGTCTACATTCAAGCAAGTTCTTCATCATTTGAGGATGTGGCTATTATTGCTTTGGGTGAGTACTTGGTGTTGAGAGCTGCATATGGAAATCCAGTTTTGTCAAGCTCATTTTAGCCTTATATAATTTGATTGCACCACTTACAGCCAGACCATTCTTGTATCTGGGGTCTGTCTTCGTTACTTTCTGGAGATGAAAGATTCTCCTGCTCTCCTTTGTGGCACTCCTTTTAATCTCATCTTACCCTGGGCACTATTAAAGCAACAGATTGTCATAACAAATGCACTATATCGTTTAATCATTTCCCACACAGGATAAAGAGGTTTGCAATGTATTTATAGAACCATAACCAGCATATGTAATTTGGTGAGGACTTTTGGCTTGACTTTGAGCCCCTGAGGGCCAGAGCCTGTGACTTATGCATATTTTTATCTTCAGCACCTAGCACAGAGCTTCGCACTGAGTATTTACTCAAGCAAGGCTTGTGATGGCCTAGGAAGGAAGATGAGCCTACATGGTCGGTCAGAAATCCATGTTAATAAAGCCGTTGTGATGGGCTCAGTCCTTGTGTAGACTGGTCAGCCTCCTTCTCTTCCATGAACATGAGTACAGTGTAAGAGTTCGAAGAATGTAGGGATCATCTAGGCTATTTTATTTTATTTTATTTTATTTTATTTTATTTTATTTTATTTTATTTTTTAGGCTATTTTAAAGACAAGGAAATGGAGGATGTGAGAGGAAGTGACTTGTCCAGGGCAAGATTTCAGCTCAGGTCTTCCAACCTCCCAATGCTGCTTCCATAACACCCCTCTCCTCTTTCCCTGAATTTCAACTCCATTCAGACAAGTTTTCAACTTGATTAGCAAAGCCCAGGAAGTTGCATTTTCAACAGCTGTAGACATTCCAGGGCTGGAGGAGAGGTTTGGATGGAGGATTCTGCCACCCTGGGCACAGTTCCAAGTTCAGGCTAATAAGCTTAAGAATTCTGTCAGCCCCGAGAAGGGTTTCACGATGAAGCACTTCCTAGCTATCTGGCTGGCAGGTGCCCTTGGACCATGAGTATTGACATCTCTACCCTGGGAGAGGCAGGAGAAGGAAAAAGAGGGAGAAATGGAAAAGCCAAAAGAGAACATGGGCAATTGCACTCTTAGGCATTTATCTCAGAGAAATAAAGACTTATGTTCACACAAAAACCTGCACATGGCTGTTAACAGCAACTTTATTTATAATAACCCGATGTCCCTCAACAGGCAAACTGTTAACCATAACTGGGATGCATCCATACCAGGGAATACTGCTCAGCAAGGAAAAGGAATGGACTATTGATACACACGACTTAGATGAATCTCCAGGAATTACATGAAATGAAAAAAGCCAATCTACAAAGGTTGCCTACTGTATAAGCCCATTCATATACTATTTAAAAAAATGAAAACGTTTTATAAAGGGAGGACAGATAAATAGTTGCCAGAGGTTAGAGACGGGGTAGACGTAGAGTGAGGGGGGTGTGGTTATAAAAGATATAGTGGGAGGGACCCTTACGGTGTTGGAACTGTGCAGTACCTTGACTGAGATGGGGGATGTGAAACTGCATAGGTGAGAAAACTGTATAAAACTTCACACACACACACACACACACACGGGTACAAGTAAAACTGGGGAAGTCTGAATAAGATTGGTGGATTGCAGCAATGTCCATACGTTGGATATGAAATTTTATAACTACATGTGAATCTACAATTATTCCAATTAAAGTTTCCATTAAAAATGTTCCCCTCTCCCTGTCCACTGCTAGACCTCCTTACTTGATCTCCAGTTCACTTGGCTTAGAAAACCCAGTCTCTGCAGCAAAGAGTCATGGAATTATTTCAGTAATAATCCCAAGCAAATCAGTCACAATGGGAAAGGATGACAACTTTTGGAGCCTTTCCTTTCCACCTGAGGCACATGGGCTGGAGCTTACCTTCACAGCTCCTGAGTATGTGGTCTGGGCTGAGAACTGTCATCAGCTCCCCTAACCCCCTTCCTGTGCCATCTCTCCATTCCCCACTAAGTTCCCCAACCTGCCTTCCTTGCCTCGCTGTGACAGACCCAGTGCTGGAAGCAGGCAGTATTCTTGTGTTCTTTTTCTTTTCCTCTCACAGGAAGCCTAAGGTGAAAGAGGCAGAGCTGAGCCTACTGTGAGGAGAGACAGTATCCAGGGGAAGTGAAAACACTGCAAATATTTACTCTGTTTTCAAGGGAGAGCAAAGAGGGAGAGGGAGGAGGGTGGGAAAGGAGGTAGAAGGGAGGGAGTATCATCCTGAGGGGCTAGAGGGAGGAAGAAGCCTAAGCTGATTCCTTCTGGATCTTAATCACACAGGATGAGCTTTGTAAAGTTCTGCAGAGAAATGGTCCCTGTCGTATTCTTTGTGGGGGCAAAACGCCAGCAGATGCGATGCTCTAAGAAGTAGGTAAGGGTGTGAGCCCGGAGGGGAAGGGAGCGCAGGAGTGGCTGAAGCACAGTTTGAGTGGGGCTGTTGTGGGCTAGTGTGTGAGCTGAGGACACCTTGGATCCTCACTGCTCTTCAAAAACCCTGTGTCATGTCATGGCTATTGTAAATAGAGCTGCAATGAATATTGTGGTAAATGACTCTTTCTGAATTATGGTTTTCTCCGGGTATATGCCCAGTAGTGGGATTGCTGGGTCGTATGGTAGTTCTATTTTTAGTTTTTTAAGGAGCCTCCATACTGTTCTCCATAGTGGCTGTATCAATTTACATTCCCACCCACAGTGCAAGAGGGTTCCCTTTTCTCCACACCCTCTCCAGAGTGAAGTAAGTCAGAAAGAGAAAAACAAATACCGTATGCTAACACACATATATATATATATGGAATCTAAAAAAAAAAGGCTCTGAAGAGCCTAGGGGCAGGACAGGAATAAAGATTCAGACGTAGAGAATGGACTTGAGGACACGGGGAGGGGGAAGGGTAAGCTGGGATGAAGTGAGAGAGTGGCACGGACATATATATACTGCTAAATGTAAAATAGATAGCTAATGGGAAGCAACCGCATAGCACAGGGAGATCAGCTCGGTGCCTTGTGCCCACCTGGAGGGGTAGGATAGGGAGGGTGGGAGGGAGATGCAAGAGGGAGGAGATATGGGGATATATGTATATGTATAGCTGATTCACTTTGTTATACAGCAGAAACTAATACACCATCGTAAAGCAATTATACTCCAATAAAGATTTAAAAGCAAAAAAACAAAAACAAACCCTGTGTCAGCCCTTGCCCAGTGCTGGGGGGCGGGGGGAGGGGGAGGTTGAGGTTGCTATAGGACCCCTGACCCTTCAGGGTTTTAGGCTCCTTGATTTGGAAAGGAGATCCCAGTTTCTCTCTGCCCCTTTCTTTAGGACAGCATAATGAATTTAGATATTGTTCATATTTGCCAGCTGACTTGAACGGGGAAAGAGATAAGACTTCTATCTTGGCCAAGTAGCACATGAAAAGCTGCTCAACATCACTAATTATTGGAGAAATGCAAATCAAAACTACAATGAGGTATCACCTCACACCAGTTAGAATGGGCATCATCAGAAAATCTACAAACAACAAATGCTGGAGAGGGTGTGGAGAAAAGGGAACCCTCTTCCACTGTTGGTGGGGATGTAAATTGATACAGCCAGTATGGAGAACAGTATGGAGGTTCCTTAAAAAACTAAAAATAAAATTACCATATGATCCAGCAATCCCACTGCTGGGCATATACCCAGAGAAAAGCATAATTCAAAAAGACACATGCACCCCAATGTTCACTGCAGCTCTGTTTACAATAGTCAGGTCATGGAAGCAACCTAAATGCTCATTGACAGATGAATGGATAAAGAAGATGTGGTACATATATACGATGGAATATTACTCAGCCATAAAAAGGAACGAAACTGGGTCATTTGTTGAGACGTGGATGGATCTAGAGACTGTCATACAGAGTGAAGTAAGTCAGAAAGAGAAAAACAAATACCGTATATTAATGCATATATGTGGAACCTAGAAAAATGGTACAGATGAGCCAGTTTACAGGGCAGAAATTGAGACACAGACGTAGAGAACAAACGTATGGACACCAAGGGGGGAAAGCGGCTGGGGGTGGGTGTGGTGGTGTGAAGAATTGGCAGATTGGGATTGACATGTATACACTGATGTGTATAAAATTGATGATTAATAAGAACCTACTGTATAAAAAATAAATAAAATTAAATTAAAAAATTAAAAAAAAAAAGCTGAATACTTAAAAAAAAAAAAAAGAAGAAAGCTGCCCCCTGGGTCCAAGAACCTTCACCAGCCAGATGCCCTAAAAATGCAGAGAAATGACATTTGGCTGATAGGGTGAGGTATTCTAGGTAGAAGGTGGCGGCCAGTTATGAAAGGAGGCTTCCGTCTTGGCACCAAAGTCTTCAGACATCTTTCGTCATCCTGTGGTGAGAGGGCACTCACCCTGCCCTACCTTCCTAAGCCGTGTTCACTGGACATCACTGAAAACTTTTCCAGGACCCATGGTTAATCTCCTGACCGTCAATTGCAGTTCCGTGCCTTATCCTATGATACCATGAGGTGACTAAAGCCTGCTGTGCCATTTGTCCCTGAACTCAATGGCCTCAGAATGTCCTCCTTTCAGAGTATTCATTTTTCTTTTTAGCAAATTTATTTTTGTCACTTTGTTTTGTATAGGCTATTACAGAGTACTGAAAAGCAATTATGTTCCCCAGTAAGCTCTTGGCTGGGAAAGGGAAGAGTCCGGGCACTACCCAGAGTTGATGGCTGAGATCTTGGAAGAGGAGCCAGGGCCCAAGGAAACTGCACAGAATATCTTCTGAAAGGGGGAACACCAGCTTGTGGATAATTGAGGGTTTGCTGCCTCGTGCAGCTGTCTGTGGCTGGAATGCAGGTTACTGGTAGGTAGGAAGGCACCTGGCGCTGCTTTACCTTCCAAAGCCAGAGGCCATCTGCACAGTGATTCTCCCAGGAGCTCCTTGTGACAGCGACACAAGGCCAAGAACACCCTCTCTGGTGCTGCCTGCCCCCTTCCCGGGTCTGAGGCTTACCTTTTGTGCCCTGCGTTTATCAGCTCTCTGATTCTGGTGGTAAATCCGGCTGAAGTTGGAAACGATCACAGGGACCGGCAGGGCAATGACGAGGACACCGCTCAGGGAACAGATGGAGCCGAAGATTTTCCCTGCAATCGTCTTGGGCACCATATCTCCATATCTGAGAGACAGAAAGAGAAGTGGGTGTAAGGAAGAAGGGCCATTTGGGAAACAAGTCAGGCTTCCCTGCCAATCATTCACTCCTTCATTCAACAATTGTTTAGAGTGCCTACTGTGTGCCAGGTACTGTGATACAACCTGGGAGTGAACAAAATGACAAGATCCTTATGCTCACGGAGCCAACATCCTACCAGGGGAAGACCGTAAAGTGAATATATAAAAACACTGTGACTTCTGGCTATTTCTATGAAGAGAACAGAGATGGGTGCTGTGCCAGGTTGGGGGAGTGTGGTCAGGAAAGGCCTCTCTGAGGAGGCAACATTTAAGCTAAGATCTGAAGGTAAAGAATCCAGCCAGGCAACAGCCTTGGGGAAGAGTGTGCCAGGCAGCAGGAACAGAAAGGACGGAGGCCCTGAGGTAGGAAGGGGCTCAACCTGTTCTAGGAACATTGAAAGGGCTAGCAGGGCTGGCTCACAGGGTGGGTGGTGGGTTCTACAAGAGGAAGCTGAGGCGGCAGGTGGGGTCCAGACCATGCGGGGTCTAGTGGGCCACGACGAGGAGCGTGGGTTTCATCCAAGTGCAAAGAGGAGCCATGGATGATTGTGAAGCAGAAGAAGAACACAATTTCGTTTTTGATAACAAAAATGATGAATAATAAACCGCCTTCTATTCATGTGGAGATTTATAATTTCCAAAACACTTTTACACATTTACCTCACATAAGCTCCATGAACCCTGTGAGCTTGGAACCCCGATCCCCATTGTACAGATGCAGGAACTGAGGCTCAGAGGCATGAAGTGGGTTGTCCAAGTTTGGGTATGCCTGGGAGTAAAACACACTCCTCTTGCTCTCATCTCTTTTCTACTAGCCACGCTGTCTTAGAGGGGACCATGAGCTCCAAATCGCAGCCCCTTAAGCCGTGAAGCCACTTTGGGACAGTGCCGGCTGCCCCAGGCAAGCAAGCCAGAGCCTCTCTCCTCCAATCAATAAGATATGCTCCACAGTGGTTAAGTGTTTAGCCTCTTCTTTATTGAGATAATTTAAAGGCCAAGTTAAGAAAAGAGCTGTGATGACTCCTTTGGCCAAAGCCAGAAACACCATCTCCCTGCCTCTGTGCCCTCTGGGTGTCTGGAGCAGAAACTGGCTTAGGGTGACCAGAAATTGTTGCTACTGAAATTGTCAGGCTCCAAGTCACTTGTCCTGAGGGGCCCAGGTGTCCTGGGGTCCAGAGAGGCTGTGGAAAGGGATGGGGGAGCCATTTCAGAACTATGAAGTCCTCACCTCCTAACACTAAGGGCTTTGTGGAGGATGTGCAGTGATTGACACATACTTGGCAAGCGGATGAATGATCTCATTTAAGCCTCTCAACACCCTATGAAGTTGGCTCCTGCTTTGAGGACCATCTTCCTTCTCCTTGTGTCCAGGCCCTTTGTTCTGGCGCAAGCTGTCTCAGTCACGCCACTGACAGTAAGGCCTGCGAGAGCGCCTTCTGGGAACTTTGATGCTAGGTTTGCCTTCTCTGCCATGATGCTCAGGAGTGGCTTCCGATGAAATGGTCAAGAATTTGGCTTCCGAAGTTGGACAATATGGGTTCAAGACTCACCCAGCTCCATCTTAAAATAACTGTGTGACCTTTAGGCCTCAGTTTCTTTGTCTCGAAAATGAAGATAAGAGTAACTTAGGTCATAATCCTATTGTGACGTATACAGCTCTACAAACAATAAATACTATTACTTTTACCTAGACAGTCTGAAAACCATGATCTCTGTTGCCGAGAAGCTGTTGCCAAGTTCAAATCATCCCAGTGATGAAGAAAAGGGGGCTGCCCTGGAAGTGAATCATGTTAGCTGGGGTTTTCAGATGACATGATTGAAAGGTGGACATTGGGTACATGACCATGGGTGAAAACAAAGCGTGGCAGGAGTATGTAAGAATAGCGTCAGGAAGGCTACATTTCAGTGATTGAGGTGGTGAAAAATGCTAAGGACAGCAGGAATGTTGTTTCATCCACTGGAAGGAAAGCTGTGCCTACTGCTAGGCAGATGGTCTGCTGGAAACAGATGACAGAGAGAAAGCTGAACAACGCAACTCCCATGCGCTCTCTGCCTTCTCCACCGAGACGAACATGCTTTATCTTGGGAAGGCCAGGACAAATGTGGAAAAACAAAGATCCAGAGCTTAAGGTAGGGGAGGGGAGAGCAGGTGAGTGGCCAGCTGTCTTCAGTGGATTCCCATCACAGGCCCACCTGGATCCTACCCCAGGAGACAGGAGGAATGTGCAGATGGTGTTATAGAACCACTTCCCATGATGGCTGAGAAATCATGATGCAGCAGAGAAATACCAGGAGACTAGGGATGGAACACTGCTGTATCAATATATTTAAAGAAAAGGAAAGGAGGTCTGAGGAACCACAGACCAGCAGGCTTGGCTTCCATCAATTCTGCCATCCAGTTGCGGGCAGAATTTGAGAGTGGATTGTTAAGCAGACAGTGTGAGAACACTTGGAAAATAAGCTGCCCTCGTTCACTAAACACACATCTTGCCAGATGACCCTTATTTCCTGTTTGGAGAGGGTTAACTGGCTGGTGGATCAGGAGACCGCTACAGACCTACTGCATCATCATTGCAGCAAGGTGTGTTCTTGCTCCCATTCTCTGTACCCTGGACAAGCTGGAGGAATGTGGAGGGGACAGCAGTGTGGCTGGCAGGGGCTGAGCAGCCATCTCGAGTCTTCCGGCCCTTCTCAAAGATAAACAACAATGGTCCCAGGACAGCAAAGGAAGTTCCTGGTTTTCATGTTAGAAGAGTCTCCTTCAATGAAAGAGTAAATGAGCAAACGAAATAAAGAGGGATCTAAAGTTAGGTCTCCAGTGGTGCATTCCAGAATTTTTTTAACAACTCATGTAAGGCCAGAAGGAGGCAGTGTGGCCTAAATGATTGAGAGAGGAATCAGATCTGGGTTGAACCCGAGCCCAACGTTACTTACTAAATAGTTAAGTGTCCTTAGGGAAGTTATGTAACCTGAGCCTCTACCAATATAAATGGGTTTTACAAACCTAACTTACAAGGTTGTTGTGATAATTAATGAGATAATTCAGAAGCACCACTTGATGCTGTATCTGGGTAAATGTAAATTCTCTATAAAAATAGCCAGTGTGGTAGGCATTGATTGTTTTGTCTGCTAATAACCTACCCGCTCCTAGGAACTGAACCCCTCCCCTCCCCATTACGACATAAACTCTGTCCAGAGGCGCTGGGTCTCAGAGGAGCTGCCATATTCTTACAAGCCTTCCCCGATGCCTCTGCTCCCACTGGCCACAGATAGTAAATTCAGACTAGGCATCTGACTCAAGCTGGGTCAATGAGTTCTTTTCTGGATTCATTTTTAAACAGCTTTATGGAGATACAATTTAAATACCATAAAATTCATCCACTTAAATCGTACAATTCAATGGTTTTTTAGTGTATTTACAAAGTTGTGTTACCATCACCGGAGTCTAATTTTAGAGCATTGTCATCACCCCCAGTAGAAACCTAGCACCCATCAGCAGTCAGTGACCATTGTACACCTCACCCTTCAGCCCTAGGCAACCACTAATCTACTTTCTGTCTCTATGGATTTCCTTCTTTTGGACATTTAATATAAATGGAATCATACAGTATGTGGCCTCTTGCGCCTGACTTCTTTCACTTAGCATAATGTGCTAAGGGTTCAAGGTTCGCCCATGTTGTAGCATGTATCAGTACTTCATTCCTTTCTTACGGCTGACTAATATCTCATCGTATGGATAGATCACATTTTGTTTACTCATTCATCAGTTGAGAGACATTTGGATTGTTTCTACTTTTTGGCTATTATGAATAAACTCTGCTATGAAAATTTGTGTACAAGTTTTGGTGGGGATATATGTTTTCATTTCTCTGGGACTCATGTGGTGAACTGTCTTCTAAAGTGGCTGTGTCGGGGGCTTCCCTGGTGGCGCAGTGGTTGAGAGTCCGCCTGCCGATGCAGGGGACACGGGTTCGTGCCCCGGTCCGGGAGGATCCCGCATGCCGCGGAGCGGTTGGGCCCGTGGGCCATGGCTGCTGGGCCTGCGTGTCCAGAGCCTGTGCTCCGCAGCGGGAAGAGGCCACAACAGTGAGAGGCCCGCATACAGCAAAAAAAAAAAAAAAAAAAAAAAAAAAAAAAAAAAAAAAAATAAAGTGGCTGTGTCACTTTACAATCCCACTAGCTATAAATTAGGGTTCCAATTTCTCCATGTCTTCACCAACATTTGTTACCATTTGTCTTTTGATCCTAGCTGTCCTAGTGGGTGTGACATGGTATCTCATTGTAATGTTTTTTTAACAAATTTTTAAAAACTGAAGTATAGTTAATTTAGAATGTTGTGTTAATTTCAGGTGTACAGCAAAGTGATTCAGCTATACATATAATATATATTATATATAATATGTATATTCTTTTTCAGATTCTTTTCCCTTAAAGGTTATTACAAGATATTGAATATAGTTCCCTGTGCTATATAGTAGGCCCTTGTTGTTTATCTATTTTATATATAGTAGCATGGATCTAATCCCAAATCCCATGTCCACTATCCCCTTTGGTAATCATAAGTTTGTTTTCTATGTCTGTGAGTCTATTTCTGTTTTGTTAATAAGTTCTTTTGTATCATTTTTTTTAGATTCTACATATAAGTGACATCATATGATATTTGTCTTTGTCTTACTTCACTTAATATGATAATTTCTAGGTCCATCTGTGTTGCTGCAAATGGCATTATTTCATTCATTTTTATGGCTGAGTAATATTCCACTGTATATATATACCACATCTTCTTTACCCATTCATCTGTCAATGGACATTTAGGTTGCTTCCATGTCTTGGCTGTTGTGAATAGTGACTGGAGCGCATGTATCTTTTTGAATTAGAGTTTTCTCCAAATATATGCCCAGGAGTGGAATTGCAGGATCATATGTTAACTCTATCTTGAATTTCTCATTGTGGGTTTGATTTGCATTTACACTGTTGGCTAATGATGTTGGTCAATTTTTTTCTCCTCCCCTGGATTTTTACCCTTGAGATAAGATCAATCTCTTTCTTTCTTTCTTTTTTTAAAAAATTTATTTATTTATTTAATTTATTTATTGGCTGCATTGGGTCTTCATTGCTGGGTGCAGGCTTTCTCTATTTGTGGCGAGCGGGGGCTACTCTTCGTTGAGGTGCGCAGGCTTCTCATTGTGGTAGCTTCTCTTGTTGCAGAGCACGGGCTCTAGGCATGCAGGCTTCAGTATTTGTGGCACACGAGCTCAGTAGTTGTTGCTCACGGGCTCTAGAATGCAGGCTCAGAAGTTGTGGTGCACGGGCTTAGTTGCTCCGTGGCATGTGAGATCTTCCCGGACCAAGGCTTGAACCCACGTTGCCTGCATTGGCAGGTGGATTCTTAACCACTGTGCCACCAGGGAAATCCCAATCTCTTTCACAGAAGTGGAAACTGCAACTAATAAAGCTCTGGAGCTGTTGGCAGCCATGCTTTCTGCCATGGGGAAAAGCCAGATTGTAGTTAGAAAGGGAGCAGGCTGACAGTAGAAAGAGATGAGAGGTGAAAAGGGAAATCTGATGGAGGTTCGAGTTCCTGTCCTAATTCTTACTGATGACCAGCTTTACTTTTGACTTTCCTGTGGCTTGGTTGTGCAAGCCTTCTTTTGACTCTGCATACTAACAAATTATTGCTTTTGTTTAACCTTCTTCCATTTGGTTCCTATGACAATGACAATGACGATAGTGATGGTGATGATGGTGATGATACTGGTGATGATGAGGCTATGACTGATTATTTTTAATAAGCTCTTCAAATTTCTAAATGACAGCACTACTATGAATTGACATCTTTCGAAGTCAAAAGGATTTTTAATAGGTTGTAATCGTGGGTGAAATCAAACAGATTAATTTTAACAAAGATAGATGACAACACCAACATTTTGATTCAAATAATCAATGCCTTGTATAGCGGATGAGAGAGACCAGCTTAAAAGCTATCCAAGTTAAAAATCACTGGGGGAAATTAAGTTTAACATAGCCACCAGTGTAACGCAGCTGCTAAAGACCTAATGCCGCCTTAGGCTGGACTGATAGGAGTACATTGCCCAGAAAAAGGGAGTGGGTGTTCAGACTGTGCTCCTTGGTGCAGACCACTTCTAGGCCGCTGTGTGGAGTTCTGGGCACTACATATTGTATAGGATATGATTAACTGGGTCATGTCCAGAGAAGGGAGGGTGGGAGGGTGAATTGTCTGGAAATCCTCTCATGGGGAAACGATCAAAGGGACAGGATCGTTTGGCCTAAGAAGAGGGGATGGAGAATGGAAGGATAAAAGGGAACAATGTACTGGAGACTGTGCTAGGAACTTTGGCATCACTGGGTCTCACAAAAGCCCTGTCAAGTAGGGCTGAGGAGCCGGTCCTGAGAGGACAGTGACTTGTTCAAGGTCCTCAAGTAGTAAGAGGCAGAACTGAATGGGTTAAAACCCAGGTCAGTCTGTTTCCATTGTCCTCCTCTGTCCCTCACATCCTGCTTCTCCACGGGAGTGGGTGGTCATGGGAGAGGGCTCAGAGGAGTCAGCTGGCGCTCACACCCTTCTCAGCATCTCTGCCCGCTGAGTGGTGGCAGTACAGCATAGCGGTTAAGAGTGTGCACTCTGGGCAGCAGACTCTCCGGGGCAAGTCCTGGCTCTACCACTTGTTAGCTGGGTGACTCTTAAGCAAGTTACTTCTTTGTCCTCAGTTTCCTGGGACTGATAAAATAATAGTACCTACATCACAGAGTTGTTGTGAGGGATAAG
Organism: Hyperoodon ampullatus; assembly: GCF_949752795.1. Taxonomy (NCBI): domain Eukaryota; kingdom Metazoa; phylum Chordata; class Mammalia; order Artiodactyla; family Ziphiidae; genus Hyperoodon; species Hyperoodon ampullatus. The sequence continues at coordinate 99,617,919 of NC_136915.1, forward strand.
ATGAGTTACCATTTGTCAAAGGCTCAATTCTGGCATATATTAATAACTTATTATAAATGTTTATTAAATAAATCCTAGGCCCAGGCCACTGTCGTTTCTCGACTGGACTTCTGCAAAAGCTCCTTAACCAGACACGTCACTTGCACTTTTGTTTCCCTTTAATTCACAAAGAACCATAGTCTTAGAGTGCAAATCCAAGCACATCATTCCCTTGCTCAAATCACTTCAATAAATGTCGGTCGAATGTGTTAATGAAGAAAACATACCTTTTCGTAATGTTTTTGCAAAGACTAAATTCCCGTTACACAGTAAACGCTCATTAGACAGCAGCTGTTAGGATTGTAGTGACTGTGATGGGCAGTGCCCTTTGTCCCACGGCCCCTCCTGGGCCCACCTGGGCAGGAACACTGAGGTGCTGGAGCTGACAGTGATTCTCTAAGTCCTCGTGGCCTCTATGGCCTATTTTCTCCGTGGAATTTTGAGGAAGGAAAGGGGTGAGGAAAAAAAAATACAGAAAATGTCGTGGCCTAGAAAAAAAATTTTTTAAGCCATAGCCTTATTTCCTTTCTGTCTTCCTCGTTTCAGGCAAATAAGGACTCCCCTCCCCCACCTCCCATCCTGGCTCTGAGGGTGGAGAAACGTAAGGGACAAGAAAACCTCTCCTGGAGGTGACATGCCACGTATAGGGGAGTTGTGGTGCTCAGCCCAGACCTAGGACTCACACGCAGCCCTTAGCTGGGGCCAGCGTGGAGCCAGCTGTCTGCTCCTGACTGGGTGGGGCTCAGGGGCTCCCTGCTTCTCTCCCAGCACATCCTCGGTAACCCGCAGTGAAGTCTGGGCTATGGCAAGAGCAGGGAAGCTCACCCTCCTAATATGGAAGGCTAATTAATTTGTATTAGGGCTTAGGGATAATTAAACTTTTTATCTGAACTTAAGCTTCACAAACCACCGGCCTTGTACAATTAATTGCTGCCTTCATTCCCTCCTCCAGGGGCTGAGAGATAAGTGCAAGCCAAGCTCCCCCGTCTGATTCTGTCTTCCTCTCAGGTAGGGGTAAGGCTGCCCAGCTCGTGGGGAGTGCATTCTTTACTGGAGGCCCGGCCGCCGCCCATTCGGGGTCCAGCTGCTGGGAGCTCTGACACGGAGGCACGTCCTCGATGAGTTTCTGCAGGAAGGAGGTCTCCGCCTCACTGCTACACCCATTTCTATACCCACCTTCTCCACTGAGAGGCCCCTGAACTTGGCTTCCGCCTTTGCTCCTAGAACCTCCGGTGTTGGAGATGCAGATGAGGCTGAAAGCTGTCCTCGTGGCTGGGGTCAGGGTGAGGAGGGGAGTTAGGGCAGCCTAGGCACCACAGCAGTTCCAGTACTCAGAGCCCTGGGGCTGCCTCCTTGTCCGGGGGCAAAGGACAATGGTAGAGCCCCCCGGAGGACACAAAAGACACCAGCCTGGCTGATAAGTTCACCCCGTGAGGAACATCTGGTCAGCCCCTTTTCATGTCCAAATCCCCTCTTACAGAGCAGCACTGCTGTAATCTCTTTTTTTTTTTTTTTTTTTTTTGAGCTCTTAAATCATGTCAGGTACTGCAAATACATGATCTCATTTGTTCCTCCCAGCAACCCTAAGCAATAGATGCAATGATTACCTTCATTTTACAGGTGAGGAAACTGAGGCACAGAGTAATTAAGTCACTTGGCTAGCCCACTGCAGAACCGGGACATGGATCAAGCCTCTCAGATTTCAAAGCCCCTACACACACTACTAGTTACGACAGCCCAAAGCCATGGTCCCCGAGGAGCCAACATGGCGGGCAGCAGTCTGGTTAAAGAGCAAGGGGGCACTTCAGAGGTGTCTGGACCTAGGGCAGCCGCCTAACCACACCCCTGCGCCGCTGATTCTCGAGGAGGGGGACTTGGGAAATGAAATGAAAGCCCCGTATTACTCTTCCTTCCTACAGCGCGTCCCTCCTCCCCCGAAATAAAACCACCACATCTCTGATCACCAACCTACAGCTAGGCACTCTCCTGGGCTCCCTTGCAAAGTGAGTCCCAGCAGCAAGCCAGGAGCCAAAAGGATGGGTTGGCATTTTGGAACCTTGAGGTTCCTCTGAAGACCTTGGGGGGTGGACCCAGAGAGGAGAGCTGAGGCTCAGAGCAGGGGAATTTATTAACAATCACAGTGACAATTCAGTAATAGTTTATTTTTACTTAGCATCAATATGTGTCATTCAATCTTCATAACAACCTTATGAGGTATAATTAGCCCCCTTTATGAGACGAGGAAACCGAAGTTCCGAGAAGTTAACATGCTCAGGATCATCAGCCAATCCAAGCCAGTATTCCAAATTGGGCTTGTCTGACTGCAGAGCATCCTCTTTCTTACTATGCCCTACTGCAGGAGGAGAGAGACGAGCCAGAGGACTTGGCTAGTCCACAGGGGAAAACAGCTTCAAGAAAATGGAGACACTTTCAAAGTGGTGTGAGCCCAGACACCCTGCTGGGAAGCTCTCAGCTGCTAAGGGAGGAGTTCTGGGTTCTGCCGGCAAAGAATCCTGGGCAAGGGGGCATGTGTGACCTCTCCAGGACTTTGCTGTGGTTGGCCTGCCCTCAGGGGCACAGCCGGTCACAGCTGCAGGCTCTTGGCCACTGGGAGTCTGTGGCGATAACCTCCTTATTTTGCCACCTCAATAGCGATTGTGCTGGGTGACAAAGCTGTTCTTCTAACCCAGCCTTCTCAAACTTTAGTGTGCATCAGAATTGCGTGGAAGGCTTGTTAAAACATAGACTGCTAGGCCCCAACCTCAGACCTCTGATTGTGTAGGTCTGGAGAAGACCTGAGAATCAGCATTCTAACCAAGTTCCTAAGTGACACTGATGCTGGTGATCTGGGACCACACTTTGAGGACCACTGCTCTCAACCATCCTCTCTCCAGAGGTCACAGATCTTCAGACGCACAGAATGTCAGAGCCAGAAAATGGTGGCAGCAACAGATTCAGACCAGTCACTGCACCTATGAGGAGACTGAGAGCCCAAGGACATAAATCAGTTGAGAGCCGGCCTGATCACTGGAGGAATGCCCTGCCTATCGTGTGTACTCCACACACACCAACCTGCATGGGCCCACAGCTTCTATCCCATCCCTCTGGATTGATTGATTCATCAAACCCCTGCTGGGTGTCTGCCTTGTGTCTGTCACTCTGCTAGGTGCTCGGGATACAAAGCCAGATAGACATGTCCCTTGCCCTTAAGGAGCTTATGATCTCATAGCGAAGATAGACAAGCAAATCATGACGATGGTTCAGTGTCCTTACACTACAGGAAGGTTGTATACAGGGTCCTGTGTGAGCACTAAGGAGGGACCTCTAAATCAAGCTGGAGGGTGGTCAGAGGACTTCCCAGAGGCAGTGGCACAGGCCAGTTTTCCTGAACCGTAAAGCAGTAGGGCTTGCCTACTATAAAGAATTACTGGCTGGAGGAAAATGAGGAAGTTAGGCTGGAGAGGTGGTCACATGAACTTTCTCCTGGGTGAATCTGAGGAATCTGAACTTTCTCCTAAAGTAAGATGATTAAATATTCATCTTTGAAAGAGCAAACTGAGGCAGAGTGGAGGATGGGTTGGATGGGGATGAACGGAAACCAGTTAAGAGGCTACTGCACCAGTCCAGGCAGGAAATAATGATGCTGGAACCAAGGCAATGGCAGTGGGGGTGGGACGGAGGAGATAGACACGGATCATTTAGGAAGCAGAACCTGGGGGACTTGGTAACTGACTCCGTGTGAGGGTGAAGGGAAGGGAGGGACCCCGGGGTGGGGTGGGGGGACTCAGGCTTGGAGGATGGGGCAAACCCTGTGTACATCTCAGCCAAGCTCCCACTCTCCCTTGCTCCTGCTGTCTACACTCTGCACACTGAACTTCTCTCTGCTCCCGGAGGCATCAGGTTCCTTCTTGATTTCAAACCTTTAACCAGGCCCTTCTCTCTCCTGGGAACTCTTTCTCTTTCCCAGGCAACAGCTACCCATCTTTCCAGATGCTGTTCAAATGTCACCTCCCTCAGGCTCTCGAGTTTCACTCGTTCCTGTGTCTTTCCATCTCCATCAGACCCCTTACGCCTATATGCCTTTGCTGTACCTCTCAAAATGGCTGTTTTTGCCATTGGCAAAAGTGTCATCAGAGCACAGGGCTCTCTATCTCTGCATCCCCGGAGCCTGCCATGTTGCAATGTGCACAATAGGGACTCAACACTCAGAGTGAATAAGAGAGAAAGCAGCAACTCTGGTATGTGTTCCATGGACTGTAGGGGCCTCCGGGACTGACTCCTGGGATCAGACTGCAGGCTCCAGGAGAGCGGAGGCTGTACCCTCCGTACCTGGAACCGTGCCTGGCACATGGTAGGCACTCAGGGTATTTGCTGAATGAGTGGATGAACTATGAACAGATTAGCAGTGGAACTGCTGACCCCAGCGGATCAGACCATCAGGGAGCCCTTCGGCTGCAAAACTTCTACATCCTGAATAAAATACACTTTTTGAGGCATTGTTGAGTTCACTCGAAGTAGGGGAAATGTAATTTACCCCTATTAAAAAGGAACAAACCACAAGGGAAAATCACAGCTGGGAGGAGGATGCAGTAAGCAGAGGGAGGGACACTGTTGCTCTGAGGGCATGTGCCAACAACAGCCTGTCACTGGGAAACTGGACCTTGGCCCAATGGCAAAAAGGAACTTTCTCAGAGTTTTCCACTGAAGCCAGGCCCAGCACATGGGCTGAAGTGCTCCCAAGATGGTAGTACTACCTAGCTTATGGGCAAACCCGATTTAAATCCTGTCCGGAGGAAAACACCTTTAACTGGGGCCTTCAGGATTCCTACAGATTAAAATCATGTAAATGTGAGTTTGCTTAAAAAAATCACAAGGAAACAAGGAACCATGAGTGAGAGTCAACAGAAAAAAACCAAACAGTAGATTTAGACTCCCCCCGCCCCAACCAAAGAACTTCAGATACTGGAATTGTTAGATTCAGAAGAGTTACATATGGAAATAATTTTTTTTTTCAAAATAAAGGATGGAATCACAAAGATGAACTACAATAGACCAGTATCAGGAACCACCAAGCAGATATGAAAAAGAATCAAATGGAGCTTCTAGAACTGAAAAAGTGAAATGCTAAAATTAACTATGACTGAACATAATACCTTAAACCGACTGGTTATCCCTAACGAGTTCAGCTTCTGGAGTAGACCTCGTCTCCTCTACCTAATCCTTAAGCACCCTCATGTTGTCACTTGGTCCAAATAGTCCTCCTAGCTGAGTCTATTCCTATCATGACTAGTAGGAGGACAGTAAAGACCAAGGAGCGGCCTGCAGCAGCCATGTCACCAAAAGAGGTGATCGCTGTAGTCACATCATGGTGCTGAGTGAAGCTTGATTCCTGTAAAGACACAATCCCTTCAGCTCACACAGCTCCCGGGAAAGAGACACTAACACGGATGAAAATACAGAGGCTAAGCAGACAGCAAACCAATGTTATAACTAGACAGGAATGGTGCCAGCCACCTTCGTATAAAAACCAGGGAAGGAGATGTAATCACATTCACTATTGGTCTCCTGTCAATGGGAAAATATTCAAATGAAAATCGGAATTTGGTTGTTTCTGGTGGCATTTCCTCAATACCCAGTCAGTGGTTCCCTGCTCTCTAAGTGGGCTTGCTCCAAGCGTGTTCTGCAAGGACATTTATCCTTTGGAAGGAAGAAGTCGAGGGACCACACTGCCCTGACTGGACCCAGCTCTGGGGACGAGCCTCTTCAGACCTGGAGGGGGCCCGTGACCTGACTCAGGGCACCCGTGGGCTGGGAGTCACCTTGGCACAGTCAAAGTACTAGCCCCAGTCTTGATGGGCACGCTCTTCTGGAAATTAGGCCTTGCTCATCCATTCTCCGCAGTCTCAGCGCCCCAGAGACTTGTCCCTATTTACCCCCTCTGCGCCCTTGGGAGCAGAGGTTGGCAAGAAAGAGTAGCACATGCGTGTTGTCAAACCACGCTGCTCCCTCAGAGACCCTGTCCCGCAGGCCTGCACCATCTGCTTCTCTTTCTCCACATGGCCATCAAACAGCCCTTCTCCCCGGGGCGGCTTCTCGGCCTTCTGCCACCCTGGGCTGGCAAGCGTTTCTCAGGAAGGGATGAGCTGTCTCCCCTACAAAGGGGACCCTTAGCACAAGAAGCTTTGGTTGGCACCAGGGTGGGCCTTTATGGCAGAAAGTCAGTCTGACTTCGGGAGGAAGGGGGAAGGGCCACAAAGTGCACAGCAGAGGTGGGGTTGTGGCCAGGTCGGACACCAGATGGCACTCCCAAAGGGCATGAGCATTGAGGTCAAAGTCCACGGAGGTGATGGAGCACTAGAACGCAGAAGCTGGGGTGGGCTGGCGGTAAAGCAGACAAATTCTTGTGCAGAGTGTTTGTGGTTGTGCAGACCTTCTCTGAAGGTCCGGTCTTGTCTCCGCCAGCACACTTCTGTTTCTTTCTCCTGTAGCTCCGGCTGGCATGGTGGCAGGGCAAGGAGTGGGCAAGAGGCGAGGACCTAATGCTGAGAGGAATCCTAGCCCCAGGCCAGGGCAGATGGAGGTGCTGAGTGATTTGGCCGCTTGACCCTGTATACGGTCACCAGGCATCCCTAGTCCTCACAGCGCTCTGCCCTCCACGGCCCATCGGCTAAATCCAGTCTATTCCAACTGTCCTTCCCAAGTCTTTTCCGGCCTTCCTCCCCTCCACCCTGTACTGTCTAGTGCCACCCTCCGTCATCTTGTGTGTTCTCCCTTCCCCTCCTCACCCACCCCCACCCCCTAAGGGCCAGAAGACATTCTCTCTCTCCCATTAAGCCTTATCTGAACTGCACATCATTCTACTCATTAGATGGGAAACTCCATGACAGCAGGCCTGGCACAGTGCTGGGCACATAGTAGGTGCCTCACAAACCTCACATCACCATCTTGAAGATAGGGTTTTACTTCTGTGTTATTGCAGCACTTCTGCCATAACGGACACACGGTGGGCTGTTCAAAGGTACTTTTTAGGCGTGGCGGACTAAATTCAGTCATCATTCTTGAGGCAGGTTTCCCCTTGAACCTGTACCAGGACTAAATTCCTGGGTCCCCAAGACACTTAACTATTACCTCTAACCTCATCTCAGGCACTTGAAATCCTGCTCCAGGGCCTGAGGCCAATTTCCGTTTCCACTGAGCTATGGAAAACCCAGAAGCATCCTTCTGCATCTTACATGCTGCCAGCCCTGGGCTCAGAGCTTCTGGGTTTGGTCTGGTTCTGCTCGGTGCATTCGCTGAGCCTTGATCATGCCCCTGCAGGGTTTCTTTTGCTTTGGAAGGTGGAAATGAGCCGCGGGCTGGACTCTGCCTCACCTGGCCCTCGTCAGGCACCTGGCCTCTGAAGCCTGCCTGGAGGGGCCTGGAGCCTGGCCCCTTTGGCCTCAATCTTTAATCTCTGGGTCTCTGAGCCTTTGCCCCTCTCTCTCTCTGTGTCTTACGCTCGCTTCTGTGAGAGGCCTCAGAGGTGCGACACCCCAGAACAGCACTCCTACAGTACACACCGGCCCATTTGCTCTCTGCCCCCAAACCCTACACCCCCACGTAAGCTGGTGACAGAAGGGGCTTTGCCTGCCTGGGTCACCTCCGCTTTGTCAGTGTTTAGTAAGCACGCTGCCTGCCAGGTAGTAGGGTTCATTACATATTTTTATGGAGAAATGGACATTTAGCTGATTCTCTTTCAGTCTCTACCTCTTTTGGATCCTCATATCCAAGCTGTTCCAGCCAGCCTTTTCTGGGCTGAGATCTACTAGGATCAGTAAAGATAGTTTTGAAATGATTAGAGGTGGTCCTTAGGGCAGCTGGTTGTGTGTGTGTGTGTGTGTGTGTGTGTGTGTGTGTAAAATAGCATTACCCACATACACCAACCCCCAAATAGACATATCACTTCCTCCTCATCCCATCAGAGAACTCCTCTGACATTCACAAGCACACATACACTCACACCAGGTCAGAGATGGAAGAAACCTTAAAAACCATCTGTTTTCATGCATACTGAAATATTTATGGGTGAAATGACAGATATCTGGAATGTGCTTTAAAATACTCCAGGAAAAAAGGGCGAGTGAGGAGAAAACCGATAAAGCCGGGTAGATATGTGCATGAAGTTTCAGTTACCACTCTCTCCCTTTTTGTATACTCTTGAAAGTTTCCAGAACAAAAAGCTGAGTGTAGAGGGGGGCACCGACTAAGTTAAAAGAAGAACCATCTACTTCAACCCCCTCATTTTCAGAGTCGTCTGAAACCACTGCTCATTTTTCACCTACGACAACCAGCCCTGCAAAATCCCTTGTTGCTTATTCAATGTTTCATTTGTGTGAGGCTCATGTTGCCAACAAGATTCTTGCTTCTTGAGGGCAGGGCTGTGTCCTTTGCTATTTTTTATCCTCCTATAGAGCTTAAAATAGCGCTGGGCACATGGGAACACTCGGCGGGGGAGCTGCCAGGCCCTTGCCCCTTGGACCAAGGGCCCCTTTCATATCCCCACGTCCATGACGTTTCACGCCTTCTCCACCCTCACCCCATTCCCAGCTCCTCTCTGGCTTTTGCCAAGGTGACAGGGGATGCTTTGGTCAAGGGCAGCCCGGTTTCCTTGTTAATCTGAGCCTTCCTTGAGCCCTGGCAGCATGCTCTTCTCGCTGTCAATATTTAATTTAATGAAATCTAAATGGAGGAAGACAGGTGGGCTTGGGGGTTGCTACAGGCTGACAGGGCCCGTCTCCCAGGCTCCCCCAAATTCCCACGTGACCACACACGTTACATTGTAACCGAGCCTCTGTACTCTGAGCCCTCCTTTGTAACATTTCTGCCCTCTGCCGTTCAGTTAACCTCCAGAGCTGCGGGCACGATGTGACTACTGCATGCGGGGAAGGGAACACGCCAGGTCAGTCCCACGGCTCCGCGTGGCCTCTACGACACCGGCAGCCTCTGCAGGAAACACAACTGCAGCTCCAAGGGAAAGTGACATAACGTGACTAACTTTAACGTATGAATGCTTAGTATGTGCTAGGCACTGGCCCAAGTAATTTTCAAGTATTTGTCTATTTAATCCTCCCAACAACCCCAGGACACAGGATCTATGATTATCCCCATTTTGCAGACTAGGAAACTAAGGCTCAGAGAGGTTGAGTAATAATCCCCAATCATATAAGTAATAAACAGTCGAGCTAGTGTTTGAGCCCAGATGGTCTCTCTCCAGAGTCTCCACTCTTGACCACAACCTTTCAGTGAGGGAAGAAGGCTGGGCCCAGAACAATCAGGCACAGCTCTCCAGGCTGAGAAGCTCCCCCGCCTTCCCGTCCCCCACCTCGCTGCACCGAGCTGCCCCCTTGGCTCCTCCAGGGCCCTGTGCACATGACTGGCTGGTGGGTGAGCCTGCTGCAGGGGGACGGTGTATCCAATAAGGGCAGAGGGCTTCTTGGCTACAAAGCAGAACCGGTAGCATGAGGAAAGCGCAGCCTGAGCTGACAGGCAGGGCTTATTTATGTGCTTTCTCTTCATCACAGGGCCCCTTTAAAAATGACTCAATCGACTATTAATCTTGGTGAAACATCAACCCCAACAGGGAGAAAAAGAGTTAGAAAGTCTGCAAGAGGAGAAGGCGTATGTCTCAGCCTCAGTCCACTGGAGAGGGGACCGTGGGGACACTGCAGGAGCACATTTTCCAGGTCCCGACAAAGATTCATGGCCACTACCTGGGTGTGCAACCAGCTCCAGGCTCGGTCCTCTCTCCCCTCCTCCCTGCCCTCCCCAGTCCACCCTCACTGGCTCCCAGCTGGTGGGATCCCCACTGAGCCCGCATACCTGTGTGTGTTCATGAGCCTCCTGTGTGGCGGGTGTGACAATTAAGCTGAGAAATATTGCCGAGTGAAAAAGGAAAGTCCTGGAGGGGCATAAATCTCCCCCACCTAATCCTGCCACCCCCTTTAAAGAGCTTGGTTCAGCAGAGGCCCTAAACTTTAGGGAAGAAGTAAACTTTACTTGAGAGCAAGATCAGAGCTGGGAGGGTAGGGATGTGGAGGGCTTGAGCCTGCTGTTCTCTTGGCTGGGGGAAAGTGCCCGAAGAAAATTCCCCTGCTGCCACAGTCAGAGAAGCAGCAACCGGCTTGTGGCGGAAAAGTAATTCCAGAATGTGTTTATGTTTTCCTAAACTCAGAGGTCCGGGACCAAGGTGTTCCAGAGAGGCTGCAGGGTGGCTTCCCGGTAGCAGGAAGAAGACAAGGAGGGCAGGAAGAGAAGAGAGAGGAGTGTGAGTTAGCAAGCAATGTGTAGTTCCCGTCAGGTCAAGTCGAATCCTAAAGCCCAGGGGCTGGCCCTCCTCCCAGGCCCTTCCACCTAGTGGCAATCTCGTGGCTCCCACTGGGCACTCAGCTCTTTGGAGCACATCTGCTCCAACCTGGGCTCCCAGCTGCTGGGACACTCCCCTGCCCTCTGTACACGCCAGCTCCAGTGGGGAGCATCTGTGTCCCCAGGATCAGGGCCACTCGAGGGGGCACATCTGTTTCAATAGGGACTCCCGCTCCAGCGGAGGGAACCTGCACAGCCTGGCCTGCCCTTTGCCTTTGAGAATTTTTCTTTGGACACAGAAGCTCTGCTCTGTGGATGTATCTGCTCATGAAACTCACTGCCCAGGTCTCCCATTTTCCTCTGACTTCTTGCACAGGCCTTTCACGGACACTTTATTTATTTATTCATTAAAAGATTTATTTTTTTTAATTTTTTTATTTCCCCAGGGGTATTTACACTCTAGCCAGAGTACACACCTTTCTGAGACAAGAATCTCTAAGTATGAAATATCAGACACTGATGAGTAAGGGAAGTCCCAGAGTCTCCCAAATTGTACCACCCCCTTGGTGGCTTTAAAAGATTTTTTTTTTTTTTGATGTGGACCATTTTTAAGTCTTTGTTGAATTTGTTACAATATTGCTTCTGTTTTATGTTTTGGTTTTTTGGTCATGAGGCATGTTGGATCTTAGTCCGACCAGGGATCAAACCCGCACCTCCTGCACTGGAAGGCGAAGTCTTAACCACTGGACCACCAGGGAAGTCCCTCACGGACAATTTAAATAGCTTCCTGCTCCTCTTTCCATTCCTAAGCATGGTATAGTGGGAAAACAATGAGCTTTGGGCTTGGAACAGTCTTGATTCAACCTTCGAGTCCTCCACTTGGGGACTGCTGACTTAGGCAAAGTTTCTAACACTCACTTTCTCAGCTGTAAAATGGGAATATTCATATCTACTCACCTTGCTGAATCATTGTAAGGAAAAATGAGAGAAGGACATCTACTTGCAGTAATGAAAAGCAAATCAATTTGAATAAATCCTTCTGCTGAGGACAAATAAAAAGCTGGATGAAATACAACAACATTTTCTTAGGATCATCAAAGAGGTAACAACATAATGAGGAATCATAGGGCCATAATCTCTGAGGAAGTGAGAGCTCAGACAGGTATGGCCCAGTATACCCTTGCTTTTGAAAAATAAATTAATCCAGAAGGAACAGTGACAAAATGGATCTCTGGGGACTTCCCTGGTGGTACAGTGGTTAAGAATCCACCTGCCGATGCAGGGGACACAGGTTCGAGCCCTGGCCCGGGAACATCCTACATGCTGTGGAGCAACTAAGCCCATGCGCCACAACTATTTAGCCTGCGCTCTAGAGCCCACGAACCACAGCTACTGAGCCCATGTGCCACAACTACTGAAGCCCGTGCGCCTAGAGCCCATGCTCCACAACAAGAGAAGCCACCGCAATAGTAGCCCCCGCTCACTGCAACTAGAGAAAGCCCACACAGAGCAATGAAGACCCAACGCAGGCTAAATAAAAAATAAATAGATAAATAAATAAATAAATAAATGTTCCTTTAAAAAAAAAAGAACACTGGGCTTTAAAAAAAAAGGATCTCTGAGTTTTGCAGTTCCCACCCCCATCCCAGGGTGGGAGGCATGAATAAATACTCTCCACCTCTCTCAGAGCTGGGATCCTGAAGGGCTCCACCCTCAGGGTAAAGATGAACTGGAAGTAAACATTCTCTCTCATGGATGTACAGCCTTGAATTCTGGCTAAGGAATTCAGATGAAGGTAGTCCTGGACTGGCAGCATTCCCAGGTGTCTGGTAAAAGCTCACTAAGCAAACTAAAATCCTCTCTGGAGGAAAAATACTATCACCCTAAATCTCAGATTATTCCTTCAAATACTGTTCAAATACATTGGCTAGCAGAGAGTTAAAGATAACCAAGTACACAAGGAAAGAAAACACTATGAATGAGAACCAGAAGAAACAACAGATAACAAAGAGATTCACAAATGCTTGAAATATTGGAATTATCACCCTCAGACAGCTATGTTTACAATTAAAAGAAATAAAAGGCAAGATTCAAAATTTTGTAAGGGAATGGAAACTAAAAAATGATCTAGTTATTTTGAAGAAAGCCAAATAGAAATTCTAGAACTAAAAAAATTACAACAACCGAAACAAAGTACTTAATCGATGGATTTGCATGTATATTAAACACAGCTGAAGAGAAAATTAGTGCACTGCAAGTTGGAAGGAACTATCCAGAATGTAGCCCATAGAAACACATGAGAAAGTACACGTGCCTTGTTGAATGCCTCACATATAAAAGTGGGAATTCAATAAATGTTATTTTCATCCCTTTTCCTCTTTCAGATACTAAAAAATATTTCTTGTTTCAGGAAACCTTTTCTGTCTTTCTTTTTTTAACATCTTTATTGGAGTATAATTTTTTTACAATGGTGTGTTAGTTTCTGCTTTACAACAAAATGAATCAGCTATACATATACATATATCCCCATATCTCCTCCCTCTTGCGTCTCTCTCCCACCCTCCCTATCCCACCCTTCTATGTGGTCACAAAGCACCAAGCTGATCTCCCTGTGCTATGCGTCTGCTTCCCACTAGCTATCTATTTTACATTTGGTAGTGTATATGTGTCCATGCCACTATCTCACTTCGTTCCAGCTTCCCCTTCCCCCTCCCTGTGTCCTCAAGTCTATTCTCTACGTCTGCGTTCTTTATTCCTATCCTTCCCCTAGGTTCTTCAGAACCACTTTTTCTTTTTTAGATGCCATATATATGTGTTAGCATACAGTATTTGTTTTTCTCTTTCTGACTTACTTCACTCTGTATGACAGACTCTAGGTCCAGCCACCTCAATACAAATAACTCAATTTTGTTTCTTTTTATGGCTGAGTAATATTCCATTGTATATTATGTGCCATGCCACATCTTCTTTATCCATTCATCTGTTGATGGACACTTATGTTGCTTCCATGTCCTGGCTATTGTAAATAGAGCTGCCATGAACATTGTGGTACATGACTATTTTTGAATTATGGTTTTCTCAGAGTATATGCCCAGTAGTGGGATTGCTGGGTCGTAGTAGAGTAGTTCTACTTTTTTTTAGAAAGTAAAAGTAGTTCTACTTTTAGTTTTTTAAGGAACCTCCATACTGTTCTCCATAGTGACTGTATCAATTTACATTCCCACCAACAGTGCAAGAGGGTTCGCTTTTCTCCACACCCTCTCCAGCATTTATTGTTTGTAGATTTTTTGATGATGGCCATTCTGACACGTGTGAGGTGATACCCCACTGTAGTTTTGATTTTCATTTCTCTAATGATTAGTGATGTTGAGCATCCTTTCATGTGTTTGTTGGCAGTCTGTATACCTTCTTTGGAGAAATGTCTGTTTAGGTCTTCTGCCCATTTTTGGATTTGGTTGTTTGTTTTTTGATATTGAGCTGCATGAGCTGCTTGTAAATTTTGGAGATTAATCCTTTGTCACTTGCTTCATTTGCAAATATTTTCTCCCATTCTGAGGGTTGTCTTTTCGTCTTGTTTATGGTTTCCTTTGCTGTGCAAAAGCTTTTGCTTCATTAGGTCCCATTTGTTTATTTTTGGTTTTTATTTCCATTACTCTAGGAGGTGGGTCAAAAAGGATCTTGCTGTGATTTATGTCATAGAGTGTTCTGCCTATGTTTACCTCTAAGAGTTTTAGAGTGTCTGGCCTTACATTTAGGTCTTTAATCCATTTTGAGTTTATTTTTGTGTATGGTGTTAGGGAGTGTTCTAATTTCATTCTTTTACATGTAGCTGTCCAGTTTTCCCAGCACCACTTATTGAAGAGGCTGTCTTTTCTCCATTGTATATTCTTGCCTCCTTTATCAAAAATAAGGTGACCATATGTGCGTGGGTTTATCTCTGGGCTTTCTCTCCTGTTTCATTGATCTATATTTCTGTTTTTGTGCCAGTACCATACTGTCTTGATTACTGTAGCTTTGTAGTATAGTCTGAAGTCAAAGAGCCAGATTCATGCAGCTCTGTTTTTCTTTTTCAAGATTGCTTTGTCTATTTGGGGTCTTTTTCATTTCCATACAAATTGTGAATTTTTTTGTTCTAGTTCTGTGACAAATGACAAATTCTTAGTTTGATAGGGATTGCATTGAATCTGTAGATTGCTTTGGGTAGTGTAGTCATTTTCACAATGTTGATTCTTCCAATCCAAGAATATAGTATATCTCTCCATCTGTTGGTATCATCTTTAATTTCTTTCATCAGTATCTTATAGTCTTCTGCAAACAGGTTTTTTCTCCTTAGGTAGGTTTATTCCTAGGTATTTTATTCTTTTTGTTACAATGGTAAATGGGAGTGTTTCCTTAATTTCTCTTTCAGATTTTTCATCATTAGTGTATCGGAACGCAAGAGACTTCTGTGCATTAATATTGTATCCTGCTACTTTATGAAATTCATTGATTAGCTCTAATAGTTTTCTGGTAGCATCTTTAGGATTCTCTATGTATAGTATTACATCATCTGCAAACAGTGACAGGTTTACTTCTTTTCCAATTTGGATTCTTTTTATTTCTTTTTCTTCTCTGATTGCTGTAGCTAGGACTTCCAAAACTATGTTGAATAATAGTGGTGAGAGTGGACAACCTTGTCTTGCTCCTGATCTTAGAGGAAATGGTTTCAGTTTTTCACCATTGAGAATGATGTTGGCTGTGAGTTTGTCATATATGGCCTTTATTATGTTGAGGAAAGTTCCCTCTGTGCCTACTTTCTGCAGGGTTTTTATCATAAATGGGTGTTGAATTTTGTCAAAAGCTTTATCTGCATCTATTGAGATAATCATATGGTTTTTCTCCTTCAAATTGTTAATATAGTTTATCACATTAATTGATTTGTGTATATTCAAGAATCCTTGCATTCCTGGGATAAACCCCACTTGATCCTGATGCATGATCCTTTTAATGGGCTGTTGGATTCTGTTTGCTAATATTTTGTTGAGGATTTTGGCATCTATGTTCATCAGTGATATCAGCCTGTAGTTTTCTTTCTTTGTGACATCTTTGTCTTGTTTTAGTATCAGGGTGATGGTGGCCTCATAGAATGAGTTTGGGAGTGCTCCTCCCTCTGCTGTACTGTAAGAGCTTGAGAAGGATAGGTGTTAGCTCTTCTCTAAATGTTTGATAGAATTCACTTGTGAAGCCATCTGGCCCTGGTCTTTTGTTTGTTGGAAGATTTTTAATCACAGTTTCAATTTTATTACTTGTGATTGGTCTGTTTATATTTTCTATTTCTTCCTGGTTCAGTCTCAGAAGATTGTGCTTTTCTAAGAATTTGTCCATTTCTTCCAAGTTGTCAATTTTATTGGCATATAGTTTCTTGTATTAGTCTCTCATGATCCTTTGTATTTCTGCAGTGTCAGTTGTTGCTTATTCTTTTTCATTTCTAATTCTATTGATTTGAGTCTTCTCCTCTTTTTTCTTGATGGGTCTGGCTAATGGTTTATCAATTTTGTTTACCTTCTCAAAGAACGAGCTTTTAGTTCTTTTCATCTTTGCTATTGTTTCCTTTATTTCTTTTTCATTTCTTTCTGCTCTGATCTTTATGATTTCTTTCCTTCTGCTAACTTTGGGGTTTTTTGGTTATTCTTTCTCTACCTCCTTAAGTGTAAGGTTAGGTTGTTTATTTGAGATCTTTCTTGTTTCTTTAGGTAGGATTGTATTGCTATAAATTTCCCTTTTAGAACTGCTTTTGCTGCATCCCATAGGTTTGTCATGTTTTCATTGTCATTTGTTTCTAGGTATTTTTTTATTTCTTCTTTGATTTTTTCAGTGATCTCTTGGTTATTTAGTAGTGTACTGTTTAGCCTCCATGTGTTTGTATTTTTTTGTGTAATTGATATCTAGTCTCACAGTGTTGTGGTCAGAAAAGATACTTGATATGATTTCAATTTTCTTAAATTTACCAAGGCTTGATTTGTGATGCAAGATGTGATCTATCCTGGAGAATGTTCCATGAGCACTTGAGAAGAAAGTGTATTCTGTGGTTTTTGGATGGAATATCCTCTAAATATCAATTAAGTCCATCATGTTTAATGTATCATTTAAAGCTTGTGTTTCCTTATTTATTTTCATTTTGGATGATCTGTCTATTGGTGAAAGTGGGGTGTTAAAGTCCCCTACCGTGATTGTTTACTGTCATTTTCCCCTTTTATGGCTGTTAGCATTTGCCTTATGTATTGAGGTGCTCCTATGTTGGGTGCATAAATATTTACAATTGTTATATCTTCTTCTTGGATTGATCCCTTGATCATTATGTAGTATCCTTCTTTGTCTCTTGTAATAGTCTATTTCAAAGTCTATTTTGTCTGATATGAGAATTGCTACTCCACCTTTCCTTTGATTTCCATTTGTATGGAATATCTTTTTCCATCCCCTCACTTTCAGTCTGTATGTGTCCCTAGGTCTGAAGTGGGTCTCTTGTTGACAGCATATATACAGGTCTTGTGTTTGTATCCATTCAGGCAGTCTATGTATTTTGGTTGGAGGTTTTAATCCATTTACATTTAAGGTAGTTATGGATACGTATGTTCCTATTACTATTTTCTTAATTGTTTTGGGTTTTTTATTGTAGGTCTTTTCCTTCTCTTGTGTTTCCTGCCTAGAGAAGTTCCTTTAGCATTTGTTGTAAAGCTTGTTTGGTGGTGCTGAATTCTCTTAGCTTTTGCTTGTCTGTAAAGTTTTCATTTCTCCATCAAATCTGAATGAGATCCTTGCTGGGTAGAGTAATCTTGGTTGTAGGTTTTTTCCTTTTATCACTTTAAATATGTCCTGCCACTCCCTTCTGGCTTGCAGAGTTTCTGATGAAAGATCAGCTGTTAACCTTATGGGGATTCCCTTGTAAGTTATTTGTTGCTTTTCCCTTGTTGCTTTTAATATTTTTTCTTTGTATTTAATTTTTGATAGTTTGATTAATACATGCCTTGGCATGTTTCTCCTTGGATATTTCCTGTATGGTTCTCTCTGTGCTTCCTGGACTTGATTGACTATTTCTTTTCCCATATTAGGGAAGTTTTCGACTATAATCTCTTCAAATATTTCCTCAGTCCCTTTCTTTTTCTCTTCTTCTCCTGGTACCCCTATAATTCGAATGTTGGTGCATTTAATGTTGTCCCAGAGGTCTCTGAGACTGCCCTCAATTATTTTCAGTTTTATTTCTTTGTTCTGCTCTGCAGTAGTTACTTCCACTATTTTATCTTCCAGGTCACTTATCTATTCTTCTTTCTCAGTTATTCTGCTGTTGATTCCTTCTAGAGAATTTTAAATTTCATTTATTGTGCTGTTCATCATTATTTGTTTGCTCTTTAGTTCTTCTAGGTCCTTGTTAAAGGTTTCTTGTATTTTCTCCATTCTATTTCCAAGATTTTGGATCATCTTTACTATCATTACTCTGAATTCTTCTACAGGTAGACTGCCTATTTCCTCTTCATTTGTTTGGTCTGGTGGGTGTTTACCTGGCTCCTTCATCTGCTGTGTGTTTCTCTGTCTTCTCATTTTGCTTAACTTACTGTGTTTGGTGTCTCCTTTTTGCAGGATACATGTTCATAGTTCCTGTGTTTTTGGTGTCTGGCCCCAGTGGCTATGGTTTGTTCAGTGGGTTGAGGGAACTCGTGCCTGTGTTATGGTGGATGAGGCTTGATCTTGTCTTTCTGGTGGGCAGGACTGCACCCGGTGGTGTGTTTTGGGTGTCTGTGACCTTATTATTATTTTAGGGAGCCTCTCTGCTAATGGGTGGGGTTGTGTTCCTGTCTTGCAAGTTGTTTGGCATAGGGTGTCCAGCACTGGAGCTTGCTGGTTGTTGAGTGGAGCTGGGTCTTAGTGTTGTGATGGAGATCTCTGGGAGACCTTTCACCATTTGACATTATGTGGAGCCGGGAGGTCTCTGGTGGACTAATGTCCTAAACTTGGCTCTCCCACCTCAGAGGCACAGGTCTGATACCTGGCCAAAGCACCAAGACCCTGTCAGCCACACGGCCAGGTACGTGGGGACTTTCTTGCCTTTTGGGAAGTCTGAGGTCTTCTGCCAATGTTCAGTAAGTGTTCTGTAGGAGTTGTTCCACCTGTAGTTGTATTTCTGATGTATTTGTGGGGAGGAAGGTGATCTCCACGTCTTACTCCTTCGCCATCTTGAAGGTCTCCAGGAAACCTTTTCTGATTCATTTGACCTGACATCCGTCACTCCTTTATTCTGAATTTTCTCAGCATCTTTGTACTTGTTTATTCAAATTGACAGGAACTCATTTCTTGAGATCAGTGAATATAAGAACTAAGTGACACCCAAAACTTATGTCCCTTTGTCCAATGTTTCCTGGTCCACAAACCTCTTCTGCCTCTTTGCCATGATGTTGTATGAATACTAGGGCTTCCTTATTAGAGGTGCTGCTCCAAGGAAAAGGAGTCAGTTGAATTCCAGAGTATGATCTGCTTCCTGACCCCATTCCCCAATCAATGCTCTGTCAAGGCACCTGCTGACCCAAGAGCAGCCATCAATGCTCCCAGGTTCAGGGACAACAGGGAATACACACATGGTCTCTTGGGCCCTTCTTTCCTCTTACAGCATAGCTTCTGGTCTAAGCTCATTCTGGAAATTCCAATGACCAAAGTCAGTGAGTGGGAGTGGCTATAGGTTGCCATTAATAAGACCAACAAAATCACCAGCCCTAAAGAGGACCTTGTCAACTCTGCAAGCAATATTTCTGTTCTGCAGCCCCTGGCTTTCGGGGAACTTTGAAAATCACAAGTGGGCCTTGCCAGAGATGCCCCCTGCATATTGACTTAAAGTGGCTGCTCTTCACTGGAGCAACAGGGACAGAGATGCCTTGAATAACCCCAAACCTCAAGGCACAAGCATATAGAACTGAGGCAGAAGCAGGGCCAAAGTCCTGTCTCTCCCTCAACAGGCTGTAACATAAGGGAGCAGGACTGGAAAGTCTCTGGGAGAGAAAGACAAGAGGGAGGCTTCGGGGGCTTTGCCGCTGGGCTATGCTGGGTTTGAGGGAGGTTAGTGGAGGAACTATGCAGGGGCCTTGGGGTGGGAGGCCAGGGAAGTGCTTTGCGTAGGTGTTGAGGAGAAACACTGTGCTTTGATTAGTAAGAGTCCGAGGGGACTACAGAATCCAGTGCCTTGGCCTCACCTGTTCTGTTTCAACAGCAGAAAATTATTTTTCTAGAGTTAGAAAAAAATGTGTCACACTTCCTCTATGTGGTGTGTGGGGTGTGTGTGTGTGTGTGTGCTGCACACACATGTACTGACCTACTCATTTGACCAAGGGTTCTCCAAGAATAAGGGCCCATGTCTCAGTTAAAACAATACTGATTGATGGCCTTTGTGTGTCATGAACTGGCCTGAGTGCTGGGAACTCAAAACTGATCAAGACAGGGTCCCTGCCCTGCACTTGGGTTGTTTATGAGCTCCAGGGTGACACAGGCACTCTAGATGGTGCCTTGCTGTGTGCAGCCTGCTCTAGGGCTCTCTTTATTCACTGATTGGTATCTGGTCCAGCCAAAATGCTTTTTCAAGCCCCTCCTGGGCTCCAAAGGCAGCACCGGAAATTTCAAGCAAGAAGTCGCTTCCTGGTCCAGCATCACCCAGTGTCGACAGGATATTACTGAGATCGAGGATGGATGAGCTGCCTGGGCTCTTGTCTGCCTTTCTGCCCTGGATCATGGAGCAGGAGATAACCCAGAGGTCAGCACGGGAGGGGCCTCCTGAATTGATTCGTGGCTCTATCTTGAATAAACTGGGTGAGTGGTGTGTCTTTAGCTCCCCCCTCTAGCTTTTATTTCTTACTTCTGATTCAAGGTTGGGTTAGTTGCCTGGACTCAGTGACTGTTTAGTTTCTTCCCGTTCTCTCTCCAAAATGGGCTTTACGTTGCTGAAGGAGTGCAGCCCCCTCATGCTGAGACCAAACACCTTGAAAGGAGCAGCTCCTATCTGCCCTGAGATCCATGGGGGCCAGAGGAAGAAGCCGTGCTCTGGGGCTCCATCCACCCACTTTGCCCAAAAGCTGCACCCAATGGTCCACACTGGGCACAGGCTGACATGCCCTGAATTTCTCTCCAAGCATCCATCTTGGCTGGAGAGAAAGCAGGTGTTTGAGAACTGTCCCTTCTCTTCTCACTGATGATCTACAGCCAATTAGCTGTGCCCAGGAAGGTGGAAAATGACTCTTTCCAGCTTCAGAGCTAACAGAAAATCCAATGTTTCTTGCAGACATCTCTGTGAAGGGCAAGGTTGGGGTAACCCCCCAGGACCCTGGGGGATGGTTTGTGGCTGTCAGCCCAAGGCTTTAATAACAGAAAAGGCAAAGGAACACTCCACTGAGTAGGTTAAAAAAAATAGTAAAACTTGGTCATATCTTTTCCAGACTGTGTCTGGGGTTTTTTTTGTGTGTGTGTGCAAAGAGCAGGGACTCTCCCTGGGTCTAACAAATTGGGGTCTTTGCTGTGATGGGGTTTGGCAGCTGTAAAAGCAGGCAAGCTAATGACGGGGGCTAAAATAATCGGTCTCAGTATGTGCTCTCCCTCCAGCGTGCACCTGCATGGGCCTCAGGCAGGCTGACACACACCTTCCTGACACCACAATCAATATTCAATTTAAGCAGATTTTATCTGTATAAAACTGTTGCATAAGAAGAGAGGGCCTCTGGACAGCATAATTCATGGGGGAAGTGGTCCTGGTTCTCTCACTGTTCTGTGACTTGCATTTCAGCACGTCCTCTTCCTCTCTGCTTTACTTTTCCTCCTTTGCTCAATAAGTTTGGTGACCCTTTTGTTACCTGTACACGGGAAATAAGAGGATTCTTGCTCATGGAGTGGGACAACAATGTGCTAGATCCAGGGCCACATGTTTTATACACCTTGTTCCATTGCCAACGTTATGGTGACGATCAAAGGGATAAGAGATGTCAAGGACTTTGGACAAAACCAGAAAATGCTATACAAACACGGGAGCCAATATATTTTTCCTGTTTGCTGCCTTGACCTGGGCAACCCTGACTGTACCTGGCATATAATAGGTGCTCAGGAAACATGCTGAATGAAAGAACCCTGGTTTATCTGGGAGGTGTCCATCTTTGCCTTATCTGCCTACTGGGCTCAGCTAAGGGGGACTGACTGAGTGATGGGAGATGGAAGGCTGGGAGGGTGAACAGATCCTCAGGGTTTGGGTATGTGTTTCTGGGTCCCTGGGTAAATGCCATAATGGAAGTCTCGAGCCAAATGCACTCTTAGCACCATCCTCTTTGGGGACTGACGTGCCTCTGTCCGTTCCATTAGCTCCCAGCAGTCAGTTTTGGATGCAGAGGACTAAGGTTTGATTGTTTTTAGAAATCATTCAGCTGCACTAAGGTATGACTAAAGTTTCTATTTTAAACTTCCCCTGGAGAGACATTACTCACCGGGAATAGGTGAGTAACACTGGCATTTTTCCTTGAGAGCTTGGGGTCTAGAGAATTTGGACTTGAACACCTCTTTTCCTTTCTCCTCCCCGCCTGCCCCCCGGGCCCAACACAGAGGGATTCCAAGAGACTGAGAGGCAGTGCAGTGCAGCGTGGTGATTAAGAACAGCAGGGACGGCTCTGGCTGTTACCTGCAGTGTCACTTGGGCCAGTCTCTTTGAGTTTCGGTCTCCTCGTCTGACAACCAGGTATGATGTTAATTCCTGGGCACGGTGATGTTCCTGCAGTGCTGGCACCTGGTAAATGCTCCCTGAGCAGAGCTGTGCTGGCCGGGGAGGGCAGAGGAGGGAAGAGGATGTCAGGACCGGCTCCCTGGCTCTGCTGGGAGTGCTGGTTTTCACACCCCTAAGGTCAGCTACTCAGCTGGTTTTGTCCCTACACACACCCTGCAGCGGGTATTCTGGAAAATGCAGAAATGACATTGGGGTCCCTGGGCACCCACCACTGCCCCACATGGAGCAGCCAGAGGGCTTAAGTGCTGAGGGTCTGGGTTCAGGAGCCATCAGACCGCAATGTAGCTTTTCTCCAGGGTGAGCCGGGGCAGGATCCCTGCATGAAATAGGCAAGCTATAAAAATAACAGCAGTGCACATTTATTGAGTGCTTACTGTATGCTAGCACTGTGCCAGCACTTTCTCCCCTTGGACATTTTACATTTTAATCTGCACAAGGGCTCAGTGAAGTAGGTTTTCTTATCATCCCCATTTCACAGATGTTGAAACTAGGACTCATTTAACAACTTCACTGAGGTCACCCAGCTCATAAGCAGTAGAACCAGGTCTCACACCCAGTCCTGCTTCACACCAGTGTCTGAACCAAACCCCCAACACGCTGGCTGCACAGCCTGGCAGGAGGCGACCCTGATACCCTGCGGAACACATGCCTGCACTCCCACCCTTCGGATTTCTCTGGCTTGGCCTCCGGGGCATTCAGACACATGTTCTCGCAGCACCTGCTGCCCCTCAGGCCCCACCAGGACAGGGCCTGCCATCTAGATCCATGGAGGCAGGGGCAGCTGGTTCAGGTTCCCAGGTGAAGAAGCGGGGAGGAGAGGGTGCCCCCCCAGTCAGGTGAAGTAACCTCAGGCTCCTGGGAATCCGGCTGGAGAAGAGCAGGGCCGCCAGGTGGGAGTGCTGTCTGCGTGGGGTAGGTGTGGGGAAGGGGTCACACCGGGTCCCGGGGGGTCCCCAGACCACCCTCTGAATCCTAGCAAGGATAAGCCAGCAGTTCTGATGCCAGCCGTGTCAGACTACATTCTCTCAAATTAATGCACAATCCAATTTAGTTTCCCTTTAGGAAATTACGTATTTTTAAAAAATACATGAAGAGTCGGAAAGGAGCCATGGCAACGATGAAGCTGAGCATCAGAGCCGAGGCCATGCCTTTTTTCCCTCCACTGGGGTACCTGATCTTCCAGGACAGAACCTCTCGACTGTCTTCACATCATGGCATAATGCAAAGTGGTAGTATTTGTCCAGGTCACTGGGGTCAGCAGGGGCAGCTATCTGTAGCTGGGGTGAGCAGCCCGCAAGGGCAGAGGGGCCCATGTCTCACACACCTGTGCCAGGTGAGGGGGCTCTGTTATGGGCGTCTCCCCCAGCCAGGTGCTGGGTCTGTAGCTGGGTCAAAGGGTGCAGATGGGTTCAGCTGACACTGACTAGGACCTGTTAGGATTCACCCATCAGAATCCTGTGGCAGCTGGGATTCCCCTCCCACTTTATAGATGAGGAAACTGAGGTTCAGAGACATTCGGTGACTTGCTCCAGGGAACAGTAACAGTATTTGGTGAATGCTTATGCTTTATCAGGCTCTGTGCTGAATGCCTGGTACACGTCATCGCCCTCTGTTGAGGGGCCCTACCCCACCTGCATGCTGGTGAGCTGAGCTTTTACAGAATTTGCTGAATGTATACCAGTCACTCATCAAATGAAGAGCACTGATGATGTGCTGGGCCCTGGGATAGGTCCCCAGTACAGAGGTAAACAAAGGAAATGGGCCTGCCCACGGGGAGTCCACTATCTGAGACAGATCTGTAGCCACGTGACACGAATAGGCATTTATCCATATACTTGCCTCATGCTAGGTGTTGTCTAGATGCTGGGCACAGAAAGATGGAGCAGTAAGCATGGTGCTCATCCTAGGAAGGTGCTGACTAGCGGAAGAGCCCAACCTATCACCTGATCCATTATGCTGCAGCAGGGTAATTTCCAAAATAAAGGTCCCACAAACTGAAATGGGGCCTGGAGGTAGCAACCTCCACACTGGAGAACACTGCAGATTCCACACTGTGATAAGAGAAAACAACATTTATTGGGCCTCCACTATGAACATCCATGGGAACAAGACATGAGTATGTCTTGAGGACAAGAATTGTGTTTGACTTGATGGAGCCTGAGTTCTGCATACAGCAGGTGTTGCAAAAGAGATTAGCTGAGTAATGAGTAATTGAGGTGATTCTGTCATCTTCTTATTTTCTTGTCTCTCCGATTAATCTGGCTTTACCAAATGCTCAGAGCAGAGAACTTATTACTAGAGAAACCCCTATTGCCAGGATAAAGACCTGCTTTGGGAGCTGGGAGGTATTGCCAGAGAACGGATGCTAACACCCAGGCCCCCATTTCTTTGGATGTCCTCCTGGTGTAGAGGACCCAGGCCCAGTTGCCAAGATGCTGGCTGACTTTCCCCTTGTGTTTATCCACCTCTGCAGCCCGCAGCTTTGCTGTCTAAGCCACGTCTGTATTTATCTTCTCTGCCTGAGTCCCTAGGATGTGTCTGCTCAGCCATATGAGGAAGGCCCAGTGTCCTAGTATTTTATCAAATAGTGTAGTACCTGACTATACTTGTACCCTGACTCATGTGGTGACTTTATTCCAAAGAACACAAAGCAACGGGCAGACTTTTGGTCAGTTTAGCTTCCTCCTGCTTCTGAGAGGAACAATCAATTTTCTCTCTTTGGCAGAAGGGGCCGCTGAGGCCCAGGGATGCATCTGAACCCGCAGGGCCTTGGTGGCAGAACCTGGACTAGAGTCTGAGGGGGTGGGGTGTCCAGACTGCATTCAGGGAAGCGCTCCTGCCCTCGGTGTGCCATCTCCAGCTCTCTGTGGGCCAAGCTGACTTTCAGACCAGCCCCTTCGCACCTTGGTAAATTTCAGTCACCAAATAGCACAGTAATGTTCCCTCTCTTCCCTCCCTTCCCCTCTTTCCCTCCCCTTCCTTCCTCTTCTCTTTTTGGTCAGTCATTTTGATCAGTTCATCAGCTCCATTCTTCAGAGAGTTCCGACAGAAGGTGGGAAGAAATTTCTGGGCTCTCCTGAATATTGGCACACAGAAAAATCTTCCTCTCTGGAATACTGCCCGGACCCCTCCTCTCCTGCCAGCCGCGCCTCCCAGGACCCGGAGAGAAAGTGAGGGGAAACAAGGGAGGCTGGGGTTATAGTGGAAACAATAGCAGCTCACCTTCCTGTGTTTTCATGAATGATCTCCCTTAATTCTCATGACAGTCTATGAGGCAGGTATTATCATACACCCATTCTATGGATGAAGAAGCTGAGGCAGAGAGAGCTTGAATGATTTGTCCCAGACCCATAGCTCAGCAGGGTGGGGCTAGGATATGAACCCATGCACCCGGCCCCAAAGCCTGCACTCGGCCGCTGCCGCCTCCCCAGGAAAGGGGTGAGTCCAAGTGCTCCAGCCTCTCTCCTGAGGACACCCTTTGGGTGCCATCTCCAGCTGTCTGCCAGCCACGATGACTCTGAGGGGGGTTTCCCACATGCCCTCCTGTTAGCACTCAGCCTCCTCCCTCTCTCTCGGGCATATGTGTCTTATTCATGGAACATGTCAGGTTGAAAAGGGCCACCCCCAGACCTGGCGTGACCTCAAGAACTTGGGGAAGAGAAGGATGATTGGAGTAGAATTAACTCAGATCCTATTGTTTCTTCCAGTAAAGCCCCACATGTGCTCATATAGAGGTTCATCCCTTCATTCCACACAAACATTTGCAGAACCTGAAGAGTGACTTGGGCTCTTTGCTAGTGACTGCAGGACAGAGAAGAGGCTGGCATGGCTCCCCAGGACCTTGTCACCTCATGGGTCTAGGCCAGCTTCTAAACATGCCCACCTTTACACCCCAAACTGAGGACAGACAAGGGGAACTCTGGGTGGGAGGGCTTCCACTGTACCTTCATTTGTTCATTTGTTCATGTACTAGTGTCCACAATTCTACGTCATAGAAATTATTAGCCCCATTTTACAGATGAGGAAACAAAGACTTAAAAGCAAAAGGCCAAGTAACTGGCCCCAACTCATACAACTACCCACTTGGTAACACTGAACCTGAGCCTGAAAGATTCCAAAGCTTGCAATCTTCCCTCTTCACTTCCCTGTCTCTCTCATAGAAGGTGAAAATAACCATACATCAACTACATGCACTCACACTTACAAATGTACAAATGGAAGCATCTGGTCTCTGAGATGCTCATACAGCCTGCAACGTCTCTCTCTCTCATACACACACACACACACACACACACACACACACACACACACACATGGTGCATTACCCATGCCCATGTGCACAGTTCATGCACAAATCAATGTTTTTTTCCTACCTTTTGAATGTTGTGAACACTACAACTAGTCAATAAGCACACAGAAAAATATCCAACCTCACTATATACTAAAAATTGTGAATTAAGGCAGCAAGGAAGTACTGTCATTTTAGCCCATCAAATTAGTAAAAGTTAGAAAAAACAAAGAGAAAATAGTCCTGATGACGATGCATTGAAATGGGCACTTTCATATACTGCTGATTGGTACAACTATTTTGGAAAATGACTGGGCAGTATCCATCAAGAGATGTAAAAGTGTCCAAGACCATTGGTCCAATAATTTCACCTGAGCATCATTCAGAAGTAAATGCGTAAAAATGTTCAACTCAGCATCGTTCATCATAGCACCAACTTGATACTGACCCAATGACTCACACTAGGGGGTTAGCCCGTTAAGCTAGGCAAAGGGAACAAAGGAAGCCATACGTAAAAATACAGAAATGTTAAGAGTGGTTGGGTTTCAGTGATCAGAAGTTATGGTTACTTTCTTCCTCCTACTCTATCCATCATCTTTCTTCTCAGGCAGAGAGAAGTGGAGGGTCCCCAGCTGCTGAAAGGCCGAGGGAAGGCCAGGGAGAAACAGCATGACGTTTTAGCAGGAAGGGGTTTTCACCATTCTGGGGTCTCCTCTGCTTTTCTCCTACTGATTTATCGAATATGCAATTGCCAGGCTTTTCACATCCCTTAGAGACTGGACTAAGACCCCAGGGGAACGGGACTGATGTTCTCCAAACTTCCTGGGTGCAGGTGAGAATGTGTATTGTCCCCCTAAGTTTGCTTTCCGGCTCCAAGCCCCGGGCTGGCTGTTCCAAGCAGCCTCCTTGCTCACTCCCCTGGGTCTGCAGGGCAGGTCTGGGCCGCGCTCTCTGCAGAGCCTTCCAGGCTCACAGGGGCTGGTGCACAGGCCTCAGGCTCTGTCCCATTTTGAGGAGGTCCCGGGGCAGGCCCCTGAGACGCCAGGCCCAGGGGGAGGCCTAGCCCCACACCTCAGCTCCTGCAAAGAAGACCCAAGGAAAGAGTCCCCTGCCTTATTTTTCCTCTCATCTCTGTGAGGCCCAACTCAAGAGGAGAAGCAACTTCCAGTTCCATTTGAACCCGGACAGGGTTTCTTTGCTTCCAGGAGAGCTCACACAACCCCATGTGTGGCCACACGTGTGCACACACAGCCTCTCACTTGCACACATTCACAAGTGTGCACACACAGGTACACACACACTCCCCTCCACCTTTGTGTGCTTAGATTCTGCCTGGATGGTGGCTGTGAAAAGTGTCCCGCAGGTCTCACCTCTGATGATCCAAGAGGAAAAAAGGTACAGCAGAGCTGGAATTCATATTAGAGATATGAAACAAAAAAAAAAATCCCCAAGCCCAACCAGGAAAAGAAGCTCATTAATGTCTCTGTTCCCCTCCTCATTAAGCAAGAGCGCACTCATAAATATTCACAGAATTCTAAAGTAAGACCGAGGTGAAAGTTAATGGGCAACAATTAAGCCGGCTCACAGCTCTCGAGCGGCCTGACGGGGCTCTGGCCTCCCCAAAGCCGCCAGAGATGAGGCAAGCTGCTGGTCTCCCAGCAGGGCAGGAGAGGGGGCGGGGCTGGGGCAGAGGCTGTCCCCACTGCCACCTCCAGGTGCCCTTGTGAAAGCAGCTCACCTGAAGGCCCTGCTGGTGTCTTCTTAGTCTGAGAGCACCCTACCTGTGGGAGGGTCTTAGAGATCGCAGAACGCCCATCACTGGCCACCCTATCTGCTCCTTTTTTAAAATTTCAGCTTTATTGAGGTATAAGTGACAAATAAAATTGTAAGGTATTTAAAGTGTATATCATGATGATTTGATATACATATACACTGTGAAAGGATTCCCTCATCTAGTTAATTAACATATTCATTACCTCATATATTTATCTTTTCTTTTTTAGTGAGAACATTTGGGTTCTACTCTCTTAGCAAATTTCAATTGTACAATACAGTGTTATCAACTACAGTCACCATGTTCTATATTCAATCCTCAGACTTCATTTACTTTACAACTGAAGGTTTGTACCCTTTTACCAACCTCTCCCTATTTCCCCCACCCCACAACCTGGCAACCACCATTCCACTCTCTGTTTCTTTGAGTTTTTTTTTTTTTTTTTTTTAGATTCCACTTATAAGTGATACCATGCAGGACTTGTCTTTCTCTGTCTGGCTTATTTCACTTGGCCACCCAGCTCATAATGAGGTAAAAAGAGTGGGTGTGTGACCTGTCTAAGGTGGCCACTCCAAGCTGTGACTGAGCCCCCAGGCATTTTTTACAACACACCTTCAGCCTTTAGCCAGGACAATGAAAGCTCTTACCTCCCACGGGGATCTCTTCTGGGTTCCGCCCTGATCTCTCCCTGCTCCAGGGCCTTCTGATTCTGCACACTTCAGCCAGATTAATTTTCTTAAATGCAGGTTTAATTGCCTCACTCCTTCCAAAAAACATTCATGGGCTCCCCATTGACTATGAATTAAGTGCAAACTCTTCATGTTCTGTGGTCCAAATGCTCCTTTACAACCTTAATTACCATTACTCTTCATTCATTTCCCAATGTTCCAGCCAAATGAACTTGGAGCTCTTCTTCAAACATGCTTTATACTTTCCTGCTTCCAAGGCTTGTTTGTGTAGCTCCTATTTCCTGGATTTCCCGTCCCTGCAGGTTGAACTGCCAAAATCCCAGCCATCTTTCCCAGACCTGTTTCATATCATCTCTTCTATTAAACTAATCCTGTTTCCCACAATCTGATCTAGTCTCCCTCCAGGGTATTTTGCTTGAACCTCTCCTATGCTACAGTTGCCTACATCTCTGAAGTTCAGCTAATAATAGTACTGATAATAATTGTTATAACAATATTGTTACTGTTTACTGAGTGCCTACCATGTGCCAGTTGCCTTGCACATATTATATCTTGCAAGGTAGATACTGTTATCCCATTTTATAGTTGAGTACACTGAGGCTCTGGGAGGGTAAGAAGACCAATTCTAACTGGCTCTAAAGTTTTTGCTACATTGTTTCACTCTTACTGTTGGAAGCTCCCTGGGTTGAATTGTGTCTTCCTAATATATACAAGCCCTAATCCCTGGAACCTGTGAATATGCCCTTATTTGGAAGAGGGTCTTTGTGGATGTAATCCACTTGATTAACTTAATCAAGTTAAGATGGGAACATATTCCATTGGAGTGGCCCTTAATCCAATGACTGGTGTCCTTAGAAGAAGAGGGAGATATGGACACACATGTGAAGATGAAGGCAGAGATTGCAGTAACGCAGCTACAAGTCAAGGACTGTTGGCAAGCAGAAAAGCCAGCAGAGAGGTAGGGAGCAGGTTCTCCCTCAGAGCCTCTGAAAAGGAACAGCTTGCTGACACCTTGATTTCTGACTTCCAGCCTCCAGAACTGCAAGAGAATACATTTCTGCTGTCCTAAGCACCGAGTTGGTGGTACTTTGTTACAGCAGCCCTAAGAAATGAGTACCTCCCCAAGGGCAGGATCTGTTTACCCTCCTCATTGTCCTTTTAGACTGGCATCCTGTCTTCCTGTAACAGGTGCCCAGGAAAGCCTATGGAGTGGAATGATTTCCCTTCCCTGTCTGCAGAGGTCCCAGGGCTGGGAACAGATTCAGCATTTCATTGATGGGTGTTAGAGGTCCGGAGAGGTCAGTTACCTTACAGCTAGCTGGCAGTGGAGCTGCTCCCGGACAGGAGCCCTGGGTCTCAGCAGCTAGGCAACGTGGCACCTGGTGTGACTTGTATCCAAGTGTGAGGTCGGCCCAGCCCAGGGCCTGAAAGTGCATATGGGTTTCTTTGATGCCCTCATCTATGGGCCATTTAAAACGTCCTGGGTCATGGTGGTGCTGGAGAGAGGACTCGGGGGGGCTTGGTTACCTGTCTGCTCAGGAAGCCCAGGTTGGCCAGCTCTGGTCCTGGTCCTCAGGGTCATTGTGGGATTCAGGTCTTCCAGGGGGCAGCCTGAAGGCTGTGGGGCTCCAGACACCTGGAGGCACCCAATGGCAAGCCGACTGGAAGTCCAGCCAGTGTCCTCTCCTCCTGCAATGCCAGCAGTCAGGTACCCCAGGTGCCCCCTCACCCTGGGCTCCTGTGATCTCTATTAGCAGACAGTGGGCTTCTGGGTGGGGTACTGGGAGCAGTCACTGGGCCAGGGAGCATCCTGTAGCCCCACTGCTGTTTGGAAGCGGGGTGGTGAGCATAGCTGGCTCTGAGGGGTGCATGCGTGCTGATGTCACAGAAGGCAGGAAGTGGACTTCATCTCCTGTGTTGTTTACTCCACCCTCCAGAACTGTGAGTGGTGGCAGTTCAGATCTTTTTCAGGAATTGTAAGCAAAACTCTGAGATTTCCCCTGCTAAGACCTGGTTTCTCTGTGCCCTTGACAAGGTGCCATGATGGATGGTATTTCTACTCCCTTCTTTGTGTGTCTTCTTTTTCTTCATCTTCTTCTTCTTTTTTTTTTTTTTGGTATTAAAAATCATATTCTCTTTATTCTAAGATTTATATGATTTTTACATTTTAATATTTCTGAAATAGTGTCATGGCCTAAAATTAAGGCATAATTTTTTGTTGTTATGTAAGCATTTTTCTTATTGGAGTAAAATATAAATAACATAAAATTCACCACTTTGACCATTTTTAGGTGTGTACAGTTCAGTGGCATTAAATGCATTTATACAGTGCAACCATCACCACCATCAATCTCCAGAACTTTCTAGTCTTCCCAAACTGAGACTTTATGCCCATTAAACACTAATTCCCCATTCGACCCTGCCCCCAGTCCCTGGCAACCACTTTCTGTCTCTATGAATCTGACTACTCTAAGTACCTCATATGAGTGGAATCGTACAGTATTTGTCCTTCTGTGACTGGCTTATTTCATTTGGCATAATGTCCTCAAGATCCATCAATACTGCAGCATGTGCCAGTATTTCCTTCTTTTTTAGGGCTGAATAGAACTAACTGCTGAACAATCATCGACAGGAAGACAATGGAACTCACCAAAAAACATACCCCACATCCAAAGACAAAGGAGAAGCCACAGTGAGATGGTACGAGGGGCACAATCACAATAAAATTAAATCCCATAACCACTGGGTGGGTGACTCACAAACTGGAGAACAATTATACCACAAAAGTCAACCCACTGGAGTGAAGGTTCTGAGCCCCACATCAGGCTTCCCAACCTGGGGGTCCAGCAATGGGAGGAGGAATTCCCAGAGAGTCAGACTTTGAAGGTTAGCGGGATTTGATTGCAGGACTTCGACAGGACTGGGGGAAACAGAGACTCCACTCTTGGAGGGCACACACAAAGTAGTGTGCCCATCGGGACCCAGGGGAAGGAGCAGTGACCCCATAGGAGACTGAACCAGACTGACCTGCTAGTGCTGGAGGGTCTCCGGCAGAGATGGGGGGTGGCTATGGCTCACCGTGAGGACAAGGACACTGGCAGTGGAAGTTCTGGGAAGTACTCCTTGGTGTGAGCCCTCCCAGAGTCCACCATTAGTCCCACCAAAGATCCAGGTAGGCTCCAGTGCTGGGTTGCCTCAAGCCAAAAACCAACAGGGAGGGAACTCAGTCCCACAGATCAGCAGACAAACAGATTAAAGATTTATTGAGCTCTGCTCACCAGAGCAACAGCCAGCTCTACCCACCACCAGTCCCTCTCATCAGGAAACTTGCACAAGCCTCCTAGATAGCCTCATCTGCAGACAGCAGAAGCAAGAAGAACTACAATTCTGCAGCCTGTGGAATGAAAACCACATTCACAGAAAGACAGACAAAATGAAGACACAGAGGACTATGTATCAGATGAAGGAACAAGATAAAACCCCAGAAAAAAATTAAATGAAGCGGAGATAGACGACCTTCCAGAAAAAGAATCCAAATAATGATAGTGAAGATGATCCAGGACCTCAGAAAAAGAATGGAGGCAAAGATGGAGAAGATGCAAGAAATGTTTAACAAAGACCTACAAGAATTAAAGAACAAACACCTAGAATATTTAAAGAACAAACAAACAGAGATGAACAATACAATAACTGAAATGAAAAATATACTAGATGGAATCAATAGCAGAATAACTGAGGCAGAATAACAGATAAGTGACCTGGAAGACAGAATGGTGGAATTCACTGCTGAGGAACAGAATAAAGAAAAAAGAATGAAAAGAAATGAAGACAGCCTAAGAGACCTCTGGGACAACATTAAATGCACCAACATTCGCATTATAGGGGTCCCAAAAGGAGAAGAGAGAGAGAAAGGTCCTGAGAAAATATTTGAAGAGACTATAGTTGAAAACTTCCCTAACATGGGAACGGAAATAGCCATCCAAGTCCAGGAAGTGCAGAGAGTCCCAGGCAGGATAAACCCAAGGAGAAACATGCTGAGGCAGATAGTAATCAAACTAACAAAAATTAAAGACAAAGAAAAATTATTGAAAGCAACAAGGGAAAAATGGCAAATAACATACAAGGAAACACCCATAAGGTTAACACCTGATTTCTCAGCCGAAACTCTACAAGCTAGAAGGGAGTGGCATGACATACTTAAAGTGATGAAAGGGAAGAACCTACAACCAAGATTACTCTACCCGGAAAGGATCTCATTCAGATTCAATGGAGAAATCAAAAGCTTTACAGACAAGCAAAGGCTAAGAGAATTCAGCACCACCAAACCAGCTCTACAACAAATGATAGAGGAACTTCTCTAAGGGGAAACACTAGAGAAGAAAAGGACCTACAAAAACAAACCCAAAACAATTAAGAAAATGTTAACAGGAACATATATATCGATAATTACCTTAAACGTGAATGGACTAAATGCTCCAACCAAAAGACATAGGCTCGCTGAATGGATACAAAAACAAGAACCAGGGCTTCCCTGGTGGCGTAGTGGTTGAGAGTCCGCCTGCCGATGCAGGGGACACGGGTTCGTGCCCCGGTCTGGGAAGATCCCACATGCCGTGGAGTGGCTGGGCCCGTGAGCCATGGCCACTGAGCCTGAGCGTCCGGAGCCTGTGCTCCGCAGCGGGAGAGGCCATGACAGTGAGAGGCCTGCATAACGCAAAAAAAAAAAACAAGAACCATATATATGTTGCCTACAAGAGACCCACTTCAGACTGAGGGACATATACAGACTGAAAGTGAGGGGATGGAAAAAGATATTTCATGCAAATGGAAATCAAAAGAAAGCTGGAGTGGCAATATTCATATCAGATAAAATAGGCTTTAAAATGAAGAATGTTACAAGAGACAAGGAAGGACACTACATAAGGATCAAGGGATCAATCCAAGAAGAAGATAAAACAATTATAAATATATATGCACCCAACATAGGGGCACCTCAATACATAAGGCAAATGTTAACAGCTATAAAAGAGGAAATCAACAGTAACACAATATTAGTGGGGGACTTTAACACCTCACTTACACCAATGCACAGATCATCCAGACAACAAATTAATAAGGAAACACAAGCTTTAAATGACACAATAGACCAGATAGATTTAATTGATATTTATATGACATTCCATCTGAAAACAGCAGATTACACTTTATTCTCAAGTGCACATGGAACATTCTCCAGGGAAGATCACATCTTGGGTCACAAATCAAGCTTCAGCAAATTTAAGAAAATTGAAATCATATCAAGCATCTTTTCCTACCACAACACTATGAGATTAGAAATAAATTACAGGGGAAAAAACATAAAAAACACAAACACATGGAGGCTAAACAATATGTTACTAAATAACCAAGAGATCAATGAAGAAATCAAAGAGGAAATAAAAAATTACCTAGAGACAAATGACAATGAAAACATGACTATCCAAAACCTATGGGATGCAGCAAAAGCAGTTCTAAGAGGGAAGTTTATAGCAATACAAGTCTACCTTAAGAAACAAGAAAAGTCCCAAATAAACAATCTACCCTTACACCTAAGGAACTAGAGAAAGAAGAACAAACAAAACCCAAAGTTAGCAGAAGGAAAGAAATCATAAAGATCAGGGCAGAAATAAATGAAATAGAAACAAAGAAAACAATAGCAAAGATAAATAAAACTAAAATCTAGTTCTTTGAGAAGATAAACAAAATTGATAAACCATTAGCCAGACTCATGAAGAAAAAGAGGGAGAGGACTCAAATCCATAAAATTAGAAATGAAAAAGGAGAAGTTATAACAGATACCGCAGAAATACAAAGCATCCTAAGAGACTACTACAAGCAAATCTATGCCAATAAAATGGACAACCTTTAAGAAATGGACAAATTCTTAGAAAGTTATAACCTTCCAAGACTGAATCAGGAAGAAATAGAAAAGATGAACAGACCAATCACAAGTAATGAAAATGAAACTGTGATAAAAATCTTCCAACAAACAAAAACCTGACACCAGATGGCTTCACAGGTGAATTCTATCAAACATTTAGAGAAGGGCTAACACCCATTCTTCTCAAACTCTTCCAAAAAATTGCAGAGTTAGGAACACTGCCAGACTCATTCTATGAGGCCACCATCACGCTGATATCAAAACCAGACAAAGATACTTTAAAAAAAAGAAAATTACAGACCAATGTCACTGATGAACATAGATGCAAAAATCCTCAACAAAATAATAGCAAACAGAATCTAACAACACATTAAAAGGATCCTACACCAGGATCAAGTGGGAATTATCCCAAGGATGCAAGGATTCTTCAATATATGCAAATTACCCAATGTGATACACCAAATTAACAAACTGAAGAATAAAAACCGTATGATCATCTCAATAGATGCAAAAAAGCTTTTGACAAAATTCAACACCCATTTATGATAAAAAGTCTCCAGAAAGTGGGCAGAGAGGGAACCTACCTCAATATAATAAAGCCATATACGACAAACCCACAGCAAACATCATTCTCAATGGTGAAAAACTGAAAGCATTTCCTCTAAGCTCAGGAACAGGACGAGGATGTCCACTCTTGCCACTATTATTCAACATAGTTTTGAAAGTCCTAGCAATGGCAATCGGAGAAGAAAAAGAAATAAAAGGAATACAAATTGGAAAAGAAGAAGTAAAACTGTCATTGTTTGCAGATGACATGATACTATACATAGAGAATCCTACTAATGCCACCCAAAAATTACTAGAGCTGATCAATGAATTTGGTAAGGTTGTAGGATACAAAATTAATGCACAGAAATCCCTTGCGTTTCTATACAGTAACAACAAAAGATCAGACAGAGAAATTAAGGAAACAATCCCATTTACCATTGCAACAAAAAAAATAAAATACCTAGGAATAAACCTACCTGAGGAGACAAAAGACCTGTATGCAGAAAACTATAAGACACTGATGAAAGAAATCAAAGATGACACAAACAGATGGAGAGATATACCATGTTCTTGGATTGGAAGAATCAATATTGTGAAAATGACTATACTACCCAAAGCAATCTACAGATTCAGTGCAATCTCTATCAAATTACTAGTGGCATTTTTTTACAGAATTAGAACAAAAAATCTTAAAATTCGTATGGAGACAAAAAAGACCCCAAATAGCCAAAGTAATATTGAGGGAATAAAACAGAGCTGGAGGAATCAGACTCCCTGACTTCAGACTATACTACAAAGCTACAGTAATCAATACAATATGGTACTGGAATAAAAACAGAAATATAGATCAGTGGAACAGGATAGAAATCCCAGAGTTAAACCCATGCACCTATGGTCAACTAATCTATGACAAAGGAGGCAGGATATGCAATGGAGAAAAGATAGCCTCTTCAATAAGTGGTACTGGTAAAACTGGACAGCTACATGTAAAAGAATGAAATTAGAACACTCTCTAACACCATACACAAAAATAAACTGAAAATGGATTAAAGACCTAAATATAAGACCAGATACTACAAAACTCTTAGAGGAAAACATAGGAAGAACACTCCTTGACATAAATCACAGCAAGATCTTTTCTGACCCACCTCCTAGAGTAATGGAAATTAAAACAAAAATAAACAAATGAGACCTAATGAAACTTAAAAGCTTTTGCACAGCAAAGGAAACTATAAACAAGACAAAAAGACAGCTTTCAGAATGCAAGAAAATATTTGCAAACGAATCAACAAAGGATTAATCTCCAAAATATATAAACAGCTCATGCAGCTCAATATTTAAAAAATAAACAATCCAATCAAAAAATGGGCAGAAGAGCTAAATAGACATTTCTCCAAAGAAGACATACAGATGGCCAAGAAGCACATGAAAAGCTGCTCAACATCACTAATTATTACAGAAATGGAAACCAAAACTACAACGAGGTATCTCCTCACACCGGTTAGAATGGGCATCATCAGAAAATCTACAAACAATAAATGCTGGAGAGGGTGTGGAGGAAAGGGAACCCTCCTGCACTGTTGGTGGGAATGTAAACTGATACAGCCACTATGGAGAACAATATGGAGGTTCCTTAAAAAACTAGAAATCCCACTACTGGGCATATAACCAGAGAAAACCATAATTCAAAAAGACACATGCACCCCAATGTCCACTGCAGCACTATTTACAATAGACAGGTCATGGAAGCAACCTAAATGCCCATCAACAGATGAATAGATAAAGAAGATGTGGTACATATATACAATGGAATATTACTCAGCCATAAAAAGAAATGAAATTGGGACATTTGCAGAGACGTGGATGGACCTAGAGACGGTGAAACAAAGTGAAGTAAGTCAGAAAGAGAAAAACAAATATCATATATTAACGCATATATGTGGAATCTAGAAATATGGTACAGATGAACCGGTTTGCAAGGCAGAAATAGGGACGCAGATGTAGAGAACAAACATATGGACACCAAGGGGGGAAGAGGGGGCGGGGTGGTGTGGTGGGATGAATTGGGAGATTGGGATTGGTGTATGTACACTAATATGTATAAAATAGATAACTAATAAGAACCTGTTGTATTAAAAAATTAAATTAAATTTTAAAAAAGGCTGAATAATATTCCTTTGTAGGTGTGTGCTGCATTTTGTCTACCCATTCATCTGTGGATGGATATTTGGGTTGCTTCCACCTTTTGGCTGTTGTGAATAATGCTGCTATGAGTAGGGTGTACAAATATTTGTATGAGTTCCCGCTTCCAATTCTTTTGAGTATATACCCAGAAATGGAATTGCTGGCTCATATGGAAGTCTATGTTGAATTATTTGTAGAAGCAATTCTCTTTATAATCAGAAATAGGGATATGAGGAGTGGAGAAGGGAAAAGAACTAACATCTCTTGAACACACTTTGTGCTAAGAATTTCATGTCATCTTTTGTAAACTTCACAACAAGACTATGAGTGAGATACCATTTCCATTTTATAGATGGGAAAGCCAAGACACAAGGTCATATGGTTTATAAGTGTGGAGCCACAATCTGCACCCAGACTCGGTGGCTGAGCTGTGGGTGGAATCACAGAATTCGGGGGTCTTACTGCTCCATGGTCTCTCCACTTTCTCCTGAGTACTGCCAAGGAGGCTGCTGGGGAGGTGATGAACTTCCCTCAAAGATCCCAAAGAGTGTCCAGTGGTGTGGGGGGAGCTCAGCAGGGTAATTGAGGTTGTTGGAGGAATCCCTATTCTAAACAAGCAGTGGTGTGTGTGTCATCCTTCAGGTTTTTTCTTGTCTACATTTCCCAGTTTCTTTCAATGGTTTCTCATATGTGACAGTAGCCGAAGTCCCCACTGTCCCTCCTATTCTCCCTCCATTGAACATACTCTGGTCACCAGCACAACATGGCCTGCGTGTCACATCATCCCAGCCTGCAGATCAGGCCTGATGGTTCTAAGGCATCTAGGGATGGAGCTCATTTAAAGACTGAACTACTCTCTCTCTTTGCTCCTGTTTTGAGCTTTGGTTCTCTTTTTAATGGTGCTGGTTTTACGCTTTCCAATCTGAAGAACATTTTCCTTGATGGGAAAAGCAAAAGAAAAATAGGAGCTGAATAACGCATTTCATTGGGGGGTGCATTTTGCCCTACAAAGCACTTCGTGACTAGCAGCTCACTTGGTCCTCCTGTGCGACCCTGACAGCGAAGTGGGGCAGTGTTATTACCCAGTCAGCGAGGCTGAATGACTCGCACAAGGTCCCTCAGCTAGTTACCAGCCCAGGCAAGACCGGGAGGTACCAACCCATGGCCAGAGATCTTAGAGGAAATTGACTACACAAGCACAAATAATCCCAATCAGGAGGCATCTAAAGCCACTAATGTGGCCACGCTGGGGACTCTCGGACAAATTCACATTTGAAAACCAAAACCGAAAATAAAAGAAAAAGACTGCTTTAGTTGTCAATAGAGAAAGCCCAGCACTGGGGAGCAGCGTGGCTCCCAGAGAAGGATGTGGAAGATGCTGGCTCTTTAGGAAAAGTACAGAGGCAAAGTAAAAACTTTTTTAGTTGTGCTGATAGCATGATCTGATGCCCTTCCCAACTCGAAGAAAAAAATAAAGCTCAACAACAAACATAACAAAACCAAACAAGAAATGACTATCACAGCAAAGAACAAGACAGGGTAAATCTGCTGCTTAGAGGAAAGTGGCAAAATACTGACCTAGACGAGACAGCTCCTTGGGAGGTAGGAGAGCATGGAGGGAGAGTTCCTAGCTGAAGGGGGTGGGAGTGTAGGGGAAGTGGGGCGTGTTCAGGCTTGGGCTGCCGTTGGCCAGCTGGATGACTCACAGCAAGGCACCCCGCTTTCCTGCCCCCTCATGTTCCAGATGCCCAAGTGTTTACTACACTTCACTCCTTCTCCTGCCCTGGCCATTCTGCCTTGTCCACACACCACCTGCGTTATTAAATGCCAGCCAGGTGCTGTTGCCTGCTTAAGGTACAGAACCCACAGCTTGCTCATGCTCTGTTAGGAAGAGAGACTCACAATGCTGATCTAACAAGGCTAATCCAAGTCATCAAACTAAGACTTTCTCCTTGGTATAATTGGAAAATGGAAAGAAAATTGAAAAGAAAAAGCTTAAAAAAATAATTCAGCATCCATATACCACCTAAATTGCCTCAAGCTTCATTTAGAGTCATTTTGAGGACCCCCAGTGGTCCAGGGGCCACACAACGGGAAGCAGTACACTACACTGGGGATCACTGAAGTCCCAATACTCTTAGGATTTTTTGACCCATAGGTCTGTGGTCCAGGATCCTCTTCACTTTCTGGCACAACAGCCCGTTTTGCTCAGTTTTTCCTGTTAACTCTGTACACGCTTCCTCGCCGTGTACATGTTCTTGAGAGAACACAGTACAAGTTCCTCCAGTGGATCATAGCACTTCCCACAAGCCAGACCTACTTGAAGCTAAGGTGACATCGGCCACATGATCGCACTCGTCTGTTGGATTTATCTTTAATTATGCAACTTTCTTCCAGTCTTTTTGTACCTTCTGAACTTTTAAATAAGATTTCTTTTTTTTCCATAATAAAAGTAATGCATGGTCATTGTGGAAAATCTAATCACCAAGCAGAAATGCAGAAAGAACTAATCGTCCATTTTCCAACACCCAGAGATACCATCATTAGTATTTTGTTTTCTACCAGTCTTTGTTGCTATTGTTTTAAAAATCATAGCTGTTAACATAATATCTGTGCAATCTTGTCTCCTGCATTTTCCCATACCACCATGAACTCATCATAGACATCATTCTACATGGTTACATTTCAATTACTTCTAATTTTTGCTTGTATAAATAACACTATTAATAACAAGACTTCTGAACTAGAGCTATTTCCATAGGATAGATCTAAGGAGTGACTCTCCTGGGTACCATATCCCACCTGCAATATTCGAATGGGACTATTTGCTGCCCTCTTACCAGTTTTGGTTATTCATTAAAAAAAATAGAAATCTTTGCAAATGTACAAGGCAAAAGTAGCTATCTTGTTGTCTGAATTTTCATTTTGATTACTAGTAAGATTGAAGAATTTCCATCTTTTGGAAAGCTGGCTTTCTTTCTTCTTTAGTGAATTATCACATCTTTGGCTCAGGTCCCCAGGTCCCCGTTGTGCCTTAGGAGTTTTATTATTGATTTGTGTGAGCTCTTTATATGTTAAAGATAGTAACCATTTATCCAATATTTGCTGCAAATATATTTTTCCCAGTTTGACTTTTTTTTTAAGTGAGCTAATTAAAAAAAAATAAATTTGTTTATTTATTTATTCACTTTTGGCTGCGTTGGGCCTTCATTGCTGCACGCAGGCTTTCTCTAGTTGTGGCAAGCGGGGTTACTCTTTGTTGCAGCATGCAGGCTTCTCATTGCGGTGGCTTCTCTTGTTGTGGAGCATGGGTTCTAGGTGCACAGGCTTCAGTAGTTGTGGCGCACAGCCTCAGTAGTTGTGGCATGTGGGTCCGGCCACTCCGTGGCATGTGGGATCCTCCTGGACCAGGGATTGAATCCGTGTCCCCTGCACTGGCAGGCAGACTCAACCACTGTGCCACCAGGGAAGTCCCTCCCACTTTGACTTTTAAACTCTAGGTTCATTAGAGGTTTCTCAAGTAGCCACATCGATTCCTTTAGAGAACCTATTTTCTTCCTTGTTGGAATTATACGTGATTTTTATTGTTATAATTCCATTTTAAGAGTCTCTCTCTCTTTGTGAGCTCTGTTTTCTTTTAGCAGCCATGGGACCATAATAACTTTACTTCTAATTTCAAAGTCTTGGATAGTGTCTGCTGTCATCCAACACTCTCATCCACTGCATGCACAACCCTCCCCCCCAACCCCATCCCTTATTAGGGACATATAGAGACATTTGGGTCTCAGGCCCTCAGGTGTGATTCAGGGTTTTCACTCTATTGTTAATGCTTGTTTGAGTCAGAAGGTTGCTCACATGTGGGTTATTATGTTCATGAATTCATGGTTTCTGAAAGGTTCCTAAGGCTGAAGAATTCATTCAGGGTTTTCGTAGGACAGTGGCATCTCAGAGCAAAATCCTTATTCGTGGGAGACATGGACTTTCTATAATAATAGTAACAATGACAGCTAACACTGAATGATCACTTCAAATAGGCCAATCATTATTCTAAGCGCTTCACATGAATTACCTGGTTTAATCTCCAACAAATCTATGAGGCTGGTACTATTATTATTGCCAGTTTTCAGATGAGAAAACTAAGGCACAGAGCAGTTGAGTAATTTGTCCAGATGTGTAGCAGAATGGGAAGACGTGCACGTAGTGTGCGTTCCTAAGATAGCAGATATGCATGCAGATGACAGTGTGAATTTCCCTGAGTGGAGTGGGAGAGAAGCGAGGCAGGAAGTGGGAAGCGCCAGGAGGAAAGGGAAGGCAGCAGGGGCTGTGCTGGCCGGGAAGAAATGGAGTGAGAGCTCACCGCACCCTGTGACCCCCACTGCACTCCTTGACCCTCCGTAGGTTCACTCTTGCACAGGAATCACAGTACTCCCCAGGGGCCCCAGGACACTGAGCAGGCAGAATTTCGATACCTGCTGACATTGCAAGTCAAGTACTGGGATCCGTAAGCCCAATGAGGGCCGGGGACAGATAATCACAGTGGCAATAGCTAACTTGCAGTGAGCACTTAGAACGTGCCAAGCACCGAGCTAAGAACTATACATACATTTGCTTATGCACTCCTGATACCAATCCTATGAGGCTGGAGCTATTGTTATACCCATTTTATATATGAGGAAACTGAGGTTCAGAGAGATTACAAAACTCTAATTGGCAGAGCCTGCATGGCTCCAAAGTCTATATATTGTCTCCACTCCTCTCTGCCACCATCTTCCCCAGGTAGGTGGCACTGGTACCGTCTAACTCCTCCCTCCCTCCCTCCTTCTCTGGACACCCAGATGATCAGCCAGGGCTGCACAGAGGAAGAAGAAGTGGAGCTCCATGGAATCCAGCAGGGGACCTTGCCATTCTTTCTCTAGAGCCCTGGGATAGAGAGCAAGTAAGAAATAAGATTTGCAGGGACTTCCCTGGTGGTCCAGTGGTTAAGACTTCACCTTCCAATGCGGTATGGGTTCGATCCCTGATTGGGGAGCTAAGATCTCACATGCCTTGTGGCCAAAAAAGCAAAACATAAAACAGAAGCAATATTGTAACAAATTCAATAAAGACTTTAAAAATGGTACACATGAAAAAAATCTTAAAAAAAGATAGAAGATTTGCAGTTTCTAGGTTGTTCTATTCCATCTCCTTCCCCTTCTGCTTAGGGGCACTGGAAGCGGCTTCTTTAAAGGAGCAGAGTGGAGCCTGAGGCTCGTCCCTCCACCCCTCTGCCACAAGCCGCGTGTCCTGATGGGGCACATCTGGGCATGGAAAGCCCAGTGACCATGGTTCCAGCCACATTCACTGGGTCAGGGCTGTGTCTGGGGCCGGCAGCAAGATGTGACAAAGGCTCTTTCCTTCCCTTACAGAGCTTGGCATTCACACAATGTTTTATGGCTTTGTGAACAAAGATGGGACCCAGCTTTTCCTTCCATGTACCTGTGGCTGTCTCATAAAAATTGTTCTGCTTCATGGGCTTCTGTCTCAGCTTTTAGCTTGTTACTGCTCTTGTTTGAATAGACAAAGAGGAGTGCGCTTATTCTCTTCAGCTTCATCTCCTATTAGTCACAATGCGAGCTCTCTATCCTGGCTGGGCCAGCTCTCTCACCATCTGCTCAAGCAACAGATGTCATCTGTGTGTCTCAGCTGCTGTCCGTGGCTGCCTTGATAAGCCCTCTAGTTGGAATGCTTGGAGGTATTTATTTAGGTCCTGAGAATGCTCAGTAATCCCCAGTTCCTAGGTCTGTCCTGAGTGGATGGTCATCACTGTTACCTCTGGGTGAGCCCTGAGATCTCTTAGGTGCCACAAACCTGGTGGGTTGGGGTCTGGAGGGAGCCCACCCACAAACTCTGCTCAGCTTTCCGTCCTCTCGTCTGGACACTTGGCTTTGCTCTTTGCTGTTGTCAGCCCCCTTCACCACACCAGCCACTGATGGGGTCTTTCTCTGAACAAATGAGGCCCCTGGAACTAAGGCACTACCTCCCAGCTGCCCTTCAGTTTCGTGATGCTTACAGCCCTCTGCAGCCTTGATCATACCCCAGAGAGTATTCCCTTTGGCCTTGATGCTGGGTCCACTGGCTGGTGGAGCCACTTCCCTAGCCCTGGTGCTTGGCAGTGTTTCTTCAGCATTAAACCCATTAGGCTGAGGTCTCGGCATTCATTCAGGAACTATCACAGAAACCAAGGCAAAAAAGACAAGTCAGCATACTTCCTGCTGTCATGTGGCTTCCACTCTAGTGGGGAGAAAGTCATGTGAACAAATAGTTGCACAACCGTGTTATGAGTACTAGAACACAGCCATGGTGAGGCAGATTGGAAACGAAGGGAGAAGGCAACCAACTATGTCTGATGGTATGTGGTTGTGTGTCATCAGAGGTGGAGTGGGAGGGAAGACCTGAAATGAAAGAGGACGCTTGAGCAGGTCTTGAAGGATGAGTAGGAATTCTCTAGTAGGACAAGCTTCTGATGAGCGTGGGAGGGGGCAAAGCAATTGGGCTTTCCAGATGGAACAGAGTGGAAGAGTAAAGAAGCAATTTAGGGGTGCAGAGGGTAAGCGAGGGAGAACTGGGCAGATCATGAAGCCATGGTAGGTGAGGGCTGAGCAAGAGGGAGCTTCT
Source organism: Hyperoodon ampullatus (assembly GCF_949752795.1). NCBI lineage: Eukaryota > Metazoa > Chordata > Mammalia > Artiodactyla > Ziphiidae > Hyperoodon > Hyperoodon ampullatus. Next base: position 99,662,130 of record NC_136915.1, read on the forward strand.
GAGAATGACAAGGTCATCAGCATCATTAATGAAGAGAACAGTCTTCAGGGGTGGGTAGATGACATATCTGCCTTGAGACATGTGAAATTTGAGGCAGGTGGCAGGAACAGGTGGATATGTTGGTGTCCCTTGGCTGTCTTCTGTCCTAGCTTTGAGCACTGTCCCTGGGTGACATTATCCGTTCACCACCGGAATGAGCGACAACACTTACATCTCAATCCCAATCGAGTCCTCCATTCTGAGATCAGACCCATATCATACAACATCTCATTGGACATCTCCATCTGAATGACCCTCCTCTCCCAGGCACCTTAGACTCAGCATGCTGTGAACCGAGCTGGTTATCCAAAGCCAAATGCTTCTCCTCATGGATGCACCATCTCAGGGGCAGTGCATCCCATGGCCTGAGTTAGCACGCGGGGCACCATCCTAGCCTCTCCCCACAGGAACACGGCTTAGCACATCCTTAATGCCTCTCCTGCCCGCTAATGCTCCCTCCCCCATCTCTACTGCCGCTCCCCTGGTCCCCATCATCTCTTCCGACTAGCGACTAGCATTAAAACTGTCTGCACTCTTCTCCCCTCAGTCTAATTCTCTACCAGTCGATCCTCTATCGCCAGCAGGGTGGATCTCCGTCTTATATTTATTTATTTTCCGCTTCCCGACTAGAATATAAGCTCCATGAAGGCAGAAACCTTCTCTGTTCACTGTTATCCCCAGTGCCTGGCACACAATAGGAGCTCAATAAATATCAGTCGAACAAATTAATAAATGAATCTAAAAATGCAAACCTCAGCCCATCACTCCCCTGCTTAAGACCTTGTATGGTTCCTCAGAGCCCTCAAGATACAAGCCAGCTTCCTTGCTCAGGTCTGGCCCTAGCTCGGTTCTTAAGCCTCTTGTACTCATGCATGACTCTTAGTATCTGCCTACGTTCCAGCTATGACCACCTCCCCGCAGTTCCTGGAGCATCTCTGAAGCCAGCAATTTTCAAAGTATGGTCTGCAGAGCCCTGGGAGTCTTGAGACCCTTTCAAAGAGTCAGTGAATATGGATAAATGTCCATTCAGAGTGCAAGAATGACCAATAGATTTTAGTGTCAACGTGGTATGAAAAAGTACATTGTATGGTTCAGATCCCACAATGCAACTAACCCACTACTTGTGTTTTGGTGTGGTATCAAAAAAATATCCACCATTACCCGACAAAGCTATCAAAATACTTCTTGCCTTTCCAACTCCTTATCTGTGTGACAGGGCTGGGACTAAAGTGAGGCAAGTGAAGTTCCTAGAATGCCAAATTTAAGGAGGCCTGCACTCTCAGGGCCAACCCTGTGATGGCGTGACCCTGAGTGAGGGTGCCTCCTTAAATTTTGTGTCCTAAGTGCCTTGCTTGTCCCACCTCAGTCATGACCTTGCTGTGTGGGTCTGGGTTTTCTTCAGATACCTCAGCTAAAACCACACAGAACAACAGATTGAAAGCAGATGTAGATGTGAGAATCCAGCTGTTTTCTATTAAGCCAGACCTTAAAGAGATTTGCAAAAATATAAAATAATGCTACTCTTCTTATTAGTTTTATTCTAGAAAATATCGTTATTTTTATAACATTATGTTAACATGCAATGGATTTATTTTAAAATAAATTAATAAATACATATTTTTAAGTACTCAGAAAATTCCACAGTTTTAATTTCTAATACCACACACATCTCACAAAAATAAAGCTCTTTAGGGTCCTCAATAATTTTTCTGAGATCAGAAAGGTTGAGAACTGCTCTGTTAAACTAGAAGATGTGGGAAAACACTCTTTTTATGTTAAAAGTAAACATGGTTTGCATGAATTTTATAATTAAATAGGATTTCAGACAAATTGAGGTAGATCAATTCAGGCAGCACCCCTGCTGGCCTCAAGGTTTGCAATCCTTTTTTTTTTTTTTTTTTTTTTTTTAATGTGGGCTGTGCTAACTCCCCTTTTTATCCTCAGAGAAGAAGGAAAGGGATGGGGTGAGTTTCTCCCTTATGCCAGGTGGAAATCTCTTGCCCCAATTCACTCATACTTCCTCATTTTTGCTCATCCTGTACATTGCCTGCCACCCATTGTATTTTTCCCTTCAAGGTACAACTCAGGTCTCACCTACTCCAGGATGTCACTGGCTGCCATAGCCCCAAAGTTCCCAAATGTGTGTCGGCAGATCTGTGCTAGGCTGGCCCCATGAGGATCACCTGGGAAGCAATTAAAAACCATAAGTCCAGCCCACTCCCAGAGATACTGATTCACAGGCTCCAGGGATAAGTATTTTTAAAAATTCTCTGTAGGAGACCCCTGTAGCCAGGGGTGGGAACCATTGAGTATGTAAGTGGCACTATCTCAAAGTTCTTCCTTCAACAAGGCTGTAATCTCCAGGAGTGCAGGGGTCAGAGTGTCTCCTCCCTTTATATCCCCAGAACAATGAGCATAGAGCTGTGCACAGAGCTCAGGGTGTGGTGACGGAATCCCACTGAACCGGGATTGTCAACACAGTGACTACACCCCTCTAACCTCACCTCCTATCCTGAAGCCCACACTGCCGGTCTCCCCTTCTTCGGGAGGTATCAGGGAACCCAAAGGCACAGATTCAGCAAGCTCTACCTTCATGCACACAGGCTCTATACCTCCCTGGCTAATGGTCAAGGGCCCATGACAAGCAAATGTAGTCTGAAACATGCGCATGTGCAAAGCACACAGATGTAAAGAGGCTTTTAACTCTGAGATTAGCTTGGGTGCTGAGTGACAATGCAGCTCGGATCTGGCAATTCTTTTTTTGTTCTTTTTCCGGAGACTTTCTAAGTTCCAGAAAAGCTTCCAGGGAGGGTTTTGTCAATCAAAGGTAACGTTAATGCAATTCTCCAATCACCTCTTCTATAATTTTATATCTCTCCACTCTCTGAACCCTTTTCCTCTTTTCTGAAAATGTCTCCAAACTTATCTCCCTTCCCTAAAGGTTAGGGCAGCTATAACTATTTCCAAGGTCACTGCCGGGAAAGGTGACCTTGGAGGGGTTCTCAAGTTCTGCTTTATTTAGACTCACAAGTAAAGATGTCCCAAGATGTCACAAGTAAAGACACTTCCAAGATGTCTTCATAACTAAACACAGCCACTCTGTTCCCCATGGTTGCTGTGAAGGCTAACGGGCTTTTGTATTTCTATGGGAGCCATCTCTCTTCCCTCCTCCAGCTCACCACCAGCAAACAGACATTATACTGGGTCCAGAAAATAATTAAAGTTTCAGGGGCAGGTGGGAGGCAAGAGGGGAGAGAGCCAGGAAAGCAGTAGGACCAAACATTGGCAGGGTTGTCAAATTGGCCTTGGTCCCTGGTTCCTGGTGACAGCTGAGCTTCCACATTCACTCATTTTTATGGAGATTGAGAAGAAATGGAGGCTTCGCTTTTTGCCAGTTTTGACACCTCTCTGCTTTGCACATTAAGAGGCTCGCCATTTGACACCATGTTTGATCCATCCACTGCTCTGTGGAGGTGTCAAGCAAACTTGCTGGAGATAGTAAACCCCAATTATGGTGCCCAATTTACATTTGGATCTTAACATATGCTGGAAACCTTTTAGACTCTGGGATGATTAGTGAAGACCTTTCCCTTGCTTGCAAGCAGCTTGGAACACTTGCACCTGTTTTGTCAGCATCCAATGCATCCTTAATAAGTGGCCTTCCCCAAGGTGGCCCAGAGGGGCAGTCAAAGGCTCAATGACAGGGAGCCTGAGGCCCAGAAAGGAAAGGTGTCTTGCCTGAAATTATTCCTCAAGCCTGTAACAAGTCCTCAGTTCCTTAGGAATCATGCTCAAAATAAGAAATTCAGACAGGTTGCGGCAAGAGCAGCAAGCCAGCCAGAATTTTTTGGATGAGGACGAGAACAAATTAAGGGGACCGTTGTCCAAATGTTGGTCGTGCTGATTTCTGGCATAATTACTCTGCCTTCTGCTGCCCATACACGAAGGCCAGGAGTCTAAAACAGAGTCTCTTAATGTCACTTTCTTTATCAGTTTCTTAATCCAGGGGAACATTTCCCCAAATATAGAGCTGATAAATGGTATATACATAGGTGTTCAGGGAAGGTGGTGGTGAGCAGTGGTAGCTGAAGACCTTTAAGAACAAACTAATCTGACTAAGCTGAAACAGAAAGAGTGAAGAAAACCCAACAAGAAGTGGCACTGACCAGGGCTTATTTCAGGAGGGAAATGGACTGTCCAGGGTATGGGTGAAGGGCCCAGACACACAGGCTAGGAGTGGGAAGAAGACTGGTTACCCAGAGATGCATCCTTGACAACATAGGAACTATGGCTCTGAGTTATTTGAGATGGCCACTTGGGTGGGTCTAATTCCACTTATCTACTCTGCCATTTCACATGGGATCAGATCAAGAATTTAAGCCATGGAGGGGTTTAGGTATCTTCATGCAGCTCTCTCCCTGTTTCTGTGACCACCTGAAAGTCAGAGAAGAGGAAAAGGCCTGGGGAACAAAAGTAGCTACTGATGCCCACTCTTGGAGAGACCATTCCTATGGGGAGCAGATATCTTTAAATACCCCAACAGAAGTGAGTTCTGGTCCTGGAGCTCAGACTCAGATTTATTGCTCCTTCTGTTAAAAAGAGCTTGAAAAACAAAACCCAAGAGGTTAAAACCAGAACTTGAGACTTAACCAAACTTAAAAGATTTTCTTCCAGATTTACATACTCATCTCAGTTCTTTCTGGCTAAGTTGTCATGATCCTCAGTTTCTGCTCTCTCTACTGAATGAGAACATAATCTGAAGCTTGGAAAAGAACTTAGAGACCTTCTCATCCAGTCTCTCAGGCAAAGTAGAACCCCTCAACAGCAACCTTGATGGGGGGCCATCCAGACTTTGAACTCTAGCCACAAGGAAGAACTTGATTACTTTTCCATGCAATCAGATTATCAGAGACCCCAACCGTGAGAGAGTCTTTCTCAAGATGGAGCCAAAATCTGCTTCCCTCTAACTTGCTTACCTGGATCCTAATTCTGCTTTCTGAGGATACACAGAGGAAGTTTATTATAACTTTTTTTTTTTTTTTGCGGTACGCAGGCCTCTCACTGCTGTGGCCTCTCCCGTTGCAGAGCACAGGCTCCAGACGTGCAGGCTCAGCGGCCATGGCTCATGGGCCCAGCCGCTCTGCGGCATGTGGGATCCTCCTGGACCGGGGCACGAACCCATATCCCCTGCATCGGCAGGCGGACTCTTAACCACTGTGACACCAGGGAAGCCCTTATTATATCTTTTATATGACAACTCTGCAGGTATTTGAAGACCTCTCTGCATCTTCCTTCAACTTCCCCAGCAGGACGTGGCTCAGGCCCCCCACCAGCCAGATTGCCCAACCGTGGACATGCTTTAGTCTGTCAATATCTTTCTTAAAATGTGAGGCCTTGTTCTGAGTACAGATGATTCGACTCATCTGCATCCAGTGGGTTCAAACCACTTTGGAGGGACAGACAGCAACCTGGATCCCAGTGGCTTGGAGGGTTCTCAGTCCATCTAAGAGTTAAGCTAGAGCTGTTTTTTTGAGAAACTCTAGGCTGATCATCCTCCAAAGCAACCCGCAGAGGTGGAGGCTGTGCTGGCAGGAGGTCTGCCAGGGAATCGGCCAAGCCCGGTGGGAGGTTAACTCCTGACCTTTGGGCACTCTGCATTCACATTTTTGGTTTGGTCCCTTCTGGGAGCGGTGGTGGGGGGCTGTGTGTGGGGGTGATGCATTTTAGTTGTTGATTTTATCAGAAAATATTCAGAAAATCAGTGTCTGTGTCATTTTATGTAAATCCAGATCCATCTGTCACTGTCTATTGTACCTCCAGGCAGTGTAAAAAAAGTTTTTTTAATACATTGTTGTTTTTCTCCAAAGGCGTGTGGTAACATCTTTAGAAATCTCTGGTGATAAGGAAATTTTGGCATAAGGCATGGCTTCAGGCCCTGAAATGTGTTGAAATTCACATGGTAGATGCTGGACAAGACTTCTGGTCAACTGAGACATGTGACAAGTCAATAGGAATCCCGAGGGACCAAGTCACTCATACTCGCTCTGCTGTGTTCCTGTCACCATGCTGCCTCTGAGACTGGGCACTGCCTGTCTGCGCCTCTTGCCTTCTCCCTTTTTTCCTTCTAATCCATAGTTACTGCTGGGTAGTTCTGTAGTGACTTCCTATCTCTCTCACCAATCCAATTCTCCTCTTTCCCAGTAATCTGACACCCTCTGGGCTTTGATTTTACCTGGAACCTCCTTGACTGTTCAGAGCTCCACAAAAATTGGTTCTAAAGTGTCTGGGATAGATTATGATTCTCAGTCTGCCCTCCATTGATGTGGACTCCATTGCTGTTCTCGACTTGGCTCCCATGAGAGTGGCTCTTCCCCACTGACCAACCCCCCCAACCCAGAGCCTCCAAGGGCAGTGACCATTCCACCTGACAGGCCCTATGGATGCGGTACTCAGAACACGACCACTTCCCCAGAACTGCTGGAGGGGCAGATTACCATAGCAGCCACCACTGGCTAAATGCTGACCGTATGCCGACCCATTCATGCACGCAATCCCACAGCAATCCTGTGAGGTTCATACGATGATCTCCATTTTACAGAAGAGGACACTGTGGTTCACAGAATTTGGGTAAATTTCCAAAGCCTGTGCATTCTCTAAAGTCCAGCCCCTACTTCTCCATGAGCTCATGACATCAGACTCCATCCCTGAAGAGAAGTCTCTGTCCTTGATTTGCCCCCGATGGCTCTGCAGTTGAAAAAGGGAAACATTTCAAGCAGCATTTTCTTGTGCTTTCCCCAACCCCTGTGAACCAGCACAGTAGGAAATATACAAATGTCTAGGTATCAAGGTAGTTTTAATAACAACACATGCTTATTAACAACAGTTTCATTTTTTCCAGTGCACTTCCATATTTATTAACTCATTGATCCTCTCAGTCTCCCTGCAAGATTGACCAAAAAGTGTCCTTATCTGTATTTTGGGGATAAGGAAGGAAAAGTCCAGACAGGCTTTGGGACTTACTCAGGGCTTCGGTAAATGAATGACAAAGATTATCACTTCTACCTGCTGGTTCTCTCTCTGAATTGAAGCAATAGCTCCTGGGTCCAGTCTTTTCTCCAAGGTAAACATCATGAGTTCCCCATGACTCCCTCATCTAGTGCTATTCTCTGAGATGCTGAAGACTCCTTTGAAATAGGACTTACTCTAAAAAATAAGGTGTGGGGCCCGTGCTGCCCCCATCAGACCCTTTGCCCATAAAGATCCATTTCCTAAGTAGTTATCATGGGCCAGGGGCTTTGCGCAACCCAATGGCTCTATCAGGTCATTACCGTTATTTGCCCACTTTGCAGATGAGGAAACCAAGAACTGGAGAGGTTAAATGACTTGACTAGGTTAGGCAGAGCCTGGGCTTGAACCCAGGAAGTCTGGGCTCCAAGTTGAGACTCCTCATGTGGTCTGAGCAGTGGAATCCTGCCAGGATGCCTGACCTAAAGGCTGAGATGCTGTTGGAGCAGCAGAGGATTACTCTTTGTTCCACAACCATGTTGCCCAGTGCCATGCATTGAGATTTGGTCCATTAAAAGCCTGAGATGTCTTTCCTAGAAGCTGTATTTAATTTGGAGGTCCCCAAGACACACTTACATAATAAGTCATTTTTATGCTAAATGCAGGAGTTTATACTCATATCCACTATATATTTTAAATAAACTTAAAAATTTTGGAATAGTTTTAGATTTACAGAAAAATGGTGAAGTTAGTACAGAGAGTGTCCATATATTCACATCCAGTTTCCTCTATTATTAGCATCTCACATGTTAATATGGTAGATTTTCCCATGATTAACGAATCATTATTGATATATTATTATCTAAAGTCCACACTGCACTCAGATTTCCTTAGTTTTTACTTAGGATTCCATCTAGGATATCACATTACATTCAGTTCTCAAGTCTCCTTAGGCTCCTCTAGACCATGAAAGTTTCTTAGAATTTCTTTGTTTTTGACAATCTTGACAGTTTTGAAGAGTACTGTCCAGGTATTTTGTAGAATGTCCCTCAATTGGGATTTGCCTACTATTTTTCTCATAATGAGATTCAGGCTATAGGCTTTTGGGAGGAAGACCACAGGGGTAAAGTGTCATTCTCATCACATCACGTCAAGGTATCCTACCATGCTATCAACGTGACTTATCGCTGTTGCTGTTGACCTTGATCACCTGGTTGAGGTAGTGTTTGCCAGGTTTCTCTGCTGTAAAGTTAAAGTTACTCTCCCCACCCCCTTCCTACTGTACTTTTGGAAGGAGGTCATCATGCACAACTGACACTGAAGGAGTGGAGAGTTATGTCCCACCTCCTTGAAGGCAGAGTATCTGCAGAAACTACTTGCTATTCTTCTGCATGTCTCCATTATATTTTTTGTGCTTTTATTTTTATTTATTTATTTATTTTTATTGAAGTGTAGTTGATTTACAATGTTGTGTTAGTTTCAGGTGCACAGCAAAATGATTCAGTTATATATATATATACACACATATATATATACACATGTATATTCCTTTTCAGATTCTTTTCCATTATAGGTTATTACAAGATATTGCATATAGTTCTCTGTGCTAAGTAAATCCTTGTTGCTTATCTATTTTATATATAGTGGTGTATATCTATTAATCTCAAACTCCTCATTTATTCCTCCCTCCCCTCTTCCCCTTTGGTAACCAAAAGTTTGTTTTCTATGTCTGTGAGTCTATTTCTGTTTTGTAAATTAAGTTCATTTTTATCATTTTTTTAGATTCCACATATAAGTGATGTCATCGGTTATTTGTCCTTGTCTGATTTATTTCACTTAGTATAATAATCTCTAAGTCCATCCATGTTGTTGCAAACATCATTATTTCATCCTTTTTATGGCTGAGTAATATTCCATTGTATATATATATACACCACATCTTCTTCACCCATTCATCTGTTGATGAACTTTTAGGCTGCTTCCACATCTTGGTTAATGTAAATAGTGCTGCTGTGAACACTGGGGTGCATGCATCTTTTTGAATTAGAGTTTTCGTCTTTTCCAGATATATGCCCAGGAGTGGGATTGCTGCATCGTAGGGTAACTCTATTTTTAGTTTTCCATTACATTTTATTCAGTGTAAGCTCATCATTTCAGGTGGTGGAGATCTCTTTGGATCCTGGTACCATATCCATCTGGTAATTTAACTTCCCCTATAGGTGGTATCTATGTATCTATTAGCATGATTTCTGGATCACTTGTACAAACATTGAACAGACCACTTTTTAAGAGATTCTCTTGACACTTGGGGAGAACAACTGGCATAGTAGGGGGACTTTTTTTTTGGCCATGCCTTGCAGCATGCAGAATCTTAGTTCCCCAACCAGGGATTGAGCCCATGGCCCCTGCATTGGGAGTGTGGAGACTTAATTACTGGACCACCAGCAAGTCCTGAAGGGGGACATTTTTGAAGTCATATCATTGCATTATTGTTCAGATCACATTCTCCATTTTATCCACAATGTGATAAGGAGCAACTTCATTAAATGTTTTCCTGAAATCAAACTATATAACAATTGTCTTCCTCTGATAGTCTAGAAAAAACACCTACTAAAAAAATCATTTTAATTTCACATGATTTATTTATAGTAATCCCATGCTGGCTTCTGGGTCTCTATTTCTTTTCTAAGTGCACACAAACAATCCACTTACCACACTATCTTTGTAGAATATCATCAGTTTGATATCAGGCTGATCAATCCAGAATTTCTAGAATCTTGATTTTAGAAAAGTGAGCTATGCCCAGTCTTTGAGCATCTTCTCTGTTCTATGTGGTTCTTCAACAATTACCAGCAATGTTTCTGCCATTGTATCTGCAAATTATTTCAGTCCTGGGACATCGAGCATCTGGGTCTGGAGTCTTGGCCTTGTTTAAGGATGATAGATGCTCTTCCTGACACATCAGATCAAAAATTGTTCCCTTTGGTGATGAAGATGGAAGCAAAACAAGAGGTAGGCAGTTCTATTTTTCTCTCTTCTCCAGGGGCCACACAGGCATATGTGTTGTATTCCTTTCCTGCCCTTCCGTGCTAGCCCGATTCCCTCTTGTTAGATATTTCTTTCCAACAAAGTTAATATGACATCATCTTCCCCAAGGAGCAGTCCTTTATCTTGTTCATTTTCCTGCTTCAGGCATTACTTAAAAATAACAAAACCCACTAAAAGCTAATCTTCATTGAAGGGTTTGATAGTCAGAAAAGGAGAGCAAGGGCATTACAAGCAGAGAATAATGATAATAATAATGATGGTAAAGATGTATTGAACCAAATCTGCCTGGCACCAGGCCAAGTACTTAATGGGTATTATCGAATTTATTAGATATCATAAGATATCACCCCACTTTACAGATAAGGAAACGGAGGCTTGGTGAGGTTAAAGGGCTTGTCCAAGGTCACAAAGCTGAGATTTAAACGAGGTGGGTCTGATTCCTGAACCCTTGCTCTTGGCACAATAACTACAGAAATATCCAAAGTGCCTTTGTATTGACCAGATTTTAAAAAATGATTTATTCTGAGCTTAGACTTCCTTACACAGATCTTGCAGGGTGCAGGGCCCTCTGGTACCCTTCCTTGTTATGCAGCCCTCCCACCTTCCAACATGCCCTACACTCTTGCCAAGCCAGAACTCTTCAGAAGTATTCTCTGCATTTTCATTGGTTCCTGTATGTTAAACCTTTTTCTTTTTTTTTAAAAGAATAGTCATAACAGAGATATTTTTAATAGCTGAAAACTAGAAATCACCGAAATGATTAGTTTAATAATCTTACATAAGTAGATCTTAACACGAGGTCTCCATTGTCTCCTAAAGTTATACACAAAATGGTGTATAGAAGTGTTTTCTTTTTCTTCTTCTGTGAGAAAGGTCTATAGTTTTCATTAGATTCTCAGAGTGACTTATTTTCCATCCCTTCATTCAAAAATGTATGTCATTGCTTTTTGATGTCTCTCTGTTTTCTTAGAGATGGTTTGTGACTGTAATATAGACATTCCATTTTTATAATCTCCCCAACCATCTTAAGCTGTGTTCCCTTTGGCATCCTTGGCCACTGAACTGAACTGACTGCTCCATTGCACTCCCTAGACTCACCCTTTATAAAACCTCAGGTTTATGTTGGAAAACGCCAGTGTTCCCTTCCCCGGGAATCCATCGTGCTGAGATGGTGTGGCCATCTCCTCCAGGTTCCCATCCCTGTTCTTTTTGTTCACCAAACAAATAATTCCTCAACTACAATGTGCCAGGCACTGTTCTAGGCAGAGGGGACAAAACAAAATCCTTGTTCCTGGGGAACCAGTACTCTTCACAGCAACAAATAAATCTTTTCTGTGGATCACAGTTCAGTCTAGACTCAGTTCCCCTATTTGCCTGTTCTACCTTTTAAGGGATAAAATTATTAGCAAGTCAAGTAAAAAATTTATCAGCTCTTCTGCCTTTAGCAGAATGATATTCGCAGTCGTCTAATTAGTCAGAAGCGTCATCACTATTTCTTTCTGTCCTGTGCTATTGGAGAGTCATGCCAGGTTCGCATCTGGCAGGCAGTTAGTGGCTTATTCCCACTGAAATTCTCTCACCTGGGCTGCCCCCTCTGGCTCACATGTTTCAGATATGCAGGTACCTCCCTGGCATGTAGTGTTTCCTTCTCCCTGTGTTGTCACAACTTACCTTGCTCTACACTCCAGGCATGAGGTCCATCCAACAGGCTTCAGGGCCTCTAGACTACAAGTTAACTCGTTCCCCTACTCTGTGTGTTACGACATAGATGTCAGAGAACCTCCTTGCTCCTGACTCTTCAGCTGCCACTTCCTGAGGCTTCCTGGGCCCCTCTTCCAGAAAAGTTCTTCTTTCTCTAGAATCAGTGTGCTCAACTTCCTCTCCATGCAACTTTGGGCAGGTTAAATTCTCTGAGGTTTCTCCATTTCTATAGCAAGGATGATAATACTTATCTCATGGGGCTGACGTGAAGCGTGAGTGAGACAGCGGTAAGCAGCTATGGTGCCAGTGGTAAAATGAGGCCCCTACGTACGGGCACAATGCATGTCTGCTCCCTTGCTGTTCCAGATCTGTCATGCCTGACTTCCTTCAGGGTATTTGGCCCTTTCTGGGCATTTTACTCCCTCTGCTTTCACCTTAAAGCCTTATTTCAGTGTCTGCTTGTTTGGGACTCTCTTTAGGAGAGAAGAAAGAACGGAGAAGTACACCCTAAAATGGTCAGGGTGGCAGTGGGTTATGCCCAATGTGCCCTGGGAGCCAGGGGATAACTCTTGGCTCAGATATGCCATTTCCAACAGTTCCTGATTCCCAGCCCCTGGGTCTAGGCCAGCGCACCTTGGGGCTTTGCAGTGTGGAAACACATCTGGAGAGAGGGAAGGCAGCTGGGAAGTGAAGCACCTGAGAGGCTGCAGAGGCATCAGTCTGGGTCCCAAATGCCAGCCAGGAAGGGGCCCAGGTATCCTGGGTTCGAGATTGCTCCCACTAAGCTGGGCACTCACAGGGGACTCGGGGCTCAGCAGAATTCCAGGCAGAAGTGCCATGGTGAGGGTGAGCCAGTGCTGAGCTCCAATTAGGCCTCAGCTGTCCAGACTCTCCACCCGCCCCCAGTAGCCCTCCCTGGCCAGATGACTGCCTGTCCTTTCGTTCAGCTGCCCCATTTTAGTGTCCCTCTAAGGAGTAGGTTTGGGGGCAGGAGGGACTCTACAGATGCTAGGGAACAAGAGTGGGAAACCGGGTACCATTATCCATGGAGAGAGGCCCAGCAAGGCTCTGACCAGAGAGCAAATGCCACTGAGAGGTGTTCAGGCTGCAAAAGACACAGCTGAGTCTGGAAAAAAGATTTCAGCCTCGGCCTGGACAACAAGAGAGCAGGAGCAGAAAATGATTCCAAGAAGGGTCTTCACTCTGGACAGTAACGATCAGGGGCTCCATGGAGCAGCCAGTTAAAGACGCAAATCTCTGCCAAGATGTGTGACAGCTACCTCCATCTGTAGGACTGGGTCTGTCTGGCAGGTGTCCTCGCAATTCAGTTGGATGCAGGGGCTGAGCACATGTGGCAGACCCAATGAACCAAGGGGAATTGCCAGAAGAGAAAAAGCGGGGAGAAACTGCAAGCCCTGGGATTCAGCTCAGGAAGAAGAAAGGCCAGGTCTCCCAGCCCCATGCCCCAACTCCTCTGCTTTTGGTCCTTGGATCCTGGCAGCTCCTGTGATCAGTTATGGGATAGAGAACAACAGTATCACATCTTGAGGGCAAAGATTATGTTATGTTCATTTCTGGCATCCTTAGCATCTTTACAGGCATGCGGTCCACCCGTGGCTGAGTGAATGAATAAAGGATGCTCTTTATTACATTGTTTGTGTTGAGTTCAACTGGGAGCCTCTTTATTGCTTTCATTGTCCTTTACCCTCCAAGTTACAGATTTGCTCCCAGTCCTACAGGAAGCTCAAGCTGAGCTCAGAAAAATGCTAGCAGGGGTCTGGGGAGGGTTCTGTTCTGCAGAGTCAGAACAGCGCCAAGAGTTTGGGGTTCCCAGAGCAAGGCCCTTGGAGGCCCTGCCAGAGCCCTGGGCACAGGATTGACCACTGTGGTTCCAGTAGACGTCAGTTCCATCGGAGGTCCCACTGTGTGGATTTCCTGGCCTGGAAAATGTGGACACGGAGAGGGCTGTGTTCCCTGGGCTTTTCCTCATGAGTGGCAGGAGAAGGCACGGCCTGCCCCATCCTCCCACTAAGGCCAGATGGTGTAGGCCCCAAGCCCTCTGCTTTCAGAAAGTGGGGCAGGGCTCAGGAGCCCACAGGGGGGCTAAAAATAAAGCCAGTCTGTTTCTGCTCCCTCGGTAGGAGTCTGGGTGGCCACTGGGGTTGGATGAGCCGTAGCCCTCCTGCCTTGGTGACATCTTGCTTCATTTTGACCTTGGGAGCCAGTGAAGCACCTTCTGCCCTGCATTTCAGGGTTCTCTGATCAAGCCATTAGTGCCAGGCTGGGAAGCAAGGAAGAAGGTAGCGATGGGGACAAAATGAGTCCCATCGAAAAACTAGAACCATGGTTGCAAAAAAACGAGGCCCCTCGCATTTGATGCTGTGTTTCTCCCCACACCGTGTCACCACTGCTCCTTTGGCTACACACTGCAGTATTAGAGTTACTGAAAACCCAAGAGTTACCTGGTAGATCAGGTAGCAATCATTCCATGATTGCAATAAAATGATTGGGGGCAGGTCTCACACTCTCAGGGACTACAGCTGACTCTGAGAATGACAGCAAACACCCCTTCCTCCCCTTTCTCCACCTTCCAGTCCCCCATATGGCCCCTGAGAGGGGAGCAACCTGCACACATAGGCTGGGCAGGTGCTTCTCAGGGACAGGAAGAGGCAATGTTCAGAGCAAGAAACATGGGTACAGGTGGAAGCATCTCTCAGGATGGGAGCAAGGCATTCAGGCATTCATTCATTCATTCACTCTCAACCAGCCAACATTTTTAAACGACCTATTAACAAGGCCAGGTGGGTAGGAAAATGGGACGAAGGCAAACTGGGCATAGATTCTGCCTTCACGTTCACCATATCCCTGCAGACCTCTCTGAAAAGAGATGCTCATTTTTCCAGGAGGTGGGGACCCCTTGCCTTGTAACTGATGCCACTTCAAGATTATTCCTCTCTTTTCTGTTGTCAAATTTTTAAAAAAGCATCCTGCTTCTTTGATGCTAGCTACACACTTCTTCCATCCTTCCGTTGGTCTCTGTCATTTATCAGCTTTCTGCTCACTGAAAACCATGGTATTGACTCTCAATCCACTCCAAGCCCGGCCACCATCCCAGGTGCCCACAGGATCCCTGTGGCACCTCAACAGCAGTGCCCCTCTCGGTCCCTAACTGTCCTCTATCTGCCCACAGGAAACACTTGTTTCATTCTCCACACAGCTTTCTCACATGATCACCCTTTCTTCAAGCCTCCTTACCCCATTTCTTCCCTTCATAGGAGGTCTTGCTTCCAATGGCCCAGAGAAAATGGTGCCAGCTTCCCACTCGGCTGGTAAGTTATCCGTATCCTTACCTCTCCCCTCATCTCACGATAGAAGGCAGCCTTCCTCCTGTCAGAGCTAATCCTGCTGGTACGCCCAGCACCTCATCCCCTCCTGCCTACTCAAGGACTTTGTTCCATCAGTTATGCCTTTATCTGACAACCGCTTCAACCTCTCCATCTCTACTGTTCTCTCCCTAGTTCAAGGTTCTTCTCTCTAAGGACAAACACACCTGTCCTGACCCTGCACCCCGCTGTGGCCTTTGTCCCTTTTCTTTGCAGCCCAGCTTCTTAAAAGCGGTCCACACATGTTCTCTCCATATCCTTGTCTTTCATTCACACCATAATCCTTGCCATCTATGGTGAAACACGCCCACCAAGGCCACCCATGGCCTCCCCAGCTAAATCCAGCAGGCGTTCTTCCTCTCTGAACTGCCCCGCCTCGCTGTAGCATCTGCCGCTGTTGAAAACTCCCTCCTTGTTGAAATTCAATTCTCCCTTGGCTTCTGGGAAATAATTCTCGCCTGGTTTTTCTCCTGCCTTTCTGATCATGTCTCGGATGTCTTCCCGGGTTCCTCTCCTCCACCAGCAATTTAAAGGTTGGTGCTCGCAGGGTTTCCTGGATGCTTGTCTTCGACTCCATCCCCTCCTGGTGAGGTGCAGATGATGCTAAGGTTGGGATCCTCAGCCCAAATCTTCCTTGCATGCTAGACGTGGCATGCCCAGCTACCTATGTGGTATCTCCTCACCTCTGACACGTCGAGCCCAGCATATCCCAAACAGGCCTCGCCACCTCTGTGTCTTCCCCCGCTGCAGCTCCTCTTGTTCTCAAGCTCAAGGAATGCTTCTGTTCCAGTGACCGACGCCAGAGACCGAGTCATTCCTGACTCGTTACCGCTTACAACTGCCTTATATATAAACTCTATGTAATGCTCACAACCACCCTGGGAGGTGATGCCATTATGATACTTCATTCAGAGACAAAGAAAGTGAGATATGGAGAGATTAAATAATTTACCCAAGGTCATGTAGTTAATAAGTGGCCGACGTGGGATTCGAGCCCTGAGAGCCTGGTGCCAGGTTTATGCCCTTAACCACTAACCCCATGGCCTCTCTGTAACCAAAGTCTGTGGATTCTACTTCTTTAATCATCCAACATCACTGTCCACCTGGACCACTGCATCCTAAAGGTCTGGTTGGCCTCGGGCTTGTTCCCTATAATTCAGGCCCCAGTGGGTCTCCACATCCTTCAGGATAAAATCCGAGTCCTTGAGTGTGGGCTAGCAAAGCCCTGTTTTCACTTCTCCAGGACCCACACGCTAGAATTATGGTGACCATGTAATTTATCATCCTAACTGAGGTTGTCTGAGAGGGAACAGAGACTATTTATAATTAAGCTGGGCCAACAGGTGTAAACCGGGACAGTCCCAGGCAAAGTAGAATATATGGTCACCCTAACTATCATCCACTTAGATGGAAATATTTTCTGTTCTCTGAACACACTGTGTTCTTTCATCTCTGGGCCTCAGAACACAGAGTTCCCTCTGCCAGAAAAAGGCCATTTATCCTCTTTCAGGAGCTCTTCCCCGATGTCACTTCTCCAGGTTATGTAAGGCAGCTTTCCTCCGTGCGCCCATCATGCTCTCTGCTGCTGTTGCTGTCGCCAGTAAAAGAATGGGAGCCAGTGTTACCTGGGGTGTGGAGTCGGGTGAGGAATACAGTAGCACAGTGGTTAAGCATCTGGGCAAGGGAGTCGGACAGCCAGGGGTCGAATCTCAGCTCACAGTGCGACCCCTATTAAGTTATCGAGCCTCTCCACAGCTCCGTCTCCACAGGAGGCTCTCATGAGGCTTGTAGGAGACAGTGCACAGGAAATCTGCCCCGTACGTAGTAAGCGCCCACTAAGCATGGCTACTATTGCTTACTGAGCACTTGCTGTGTGCCAGGCATGCGTGAGCGCTTCACCTGCAGCATCCCCTGAGCTGTCACAATGGTTTTGTGAAGTAGGTGTTGTTATCGTCTTAATTTTACAACAGGGGAAACTGAGTCTTAAAGAAGTTCCTTGCCCGAGGTAATAAAGCTGCTCTGGCAAGTGCTGGCCTCCAGGTTTGTACCCAGGCTCTCTGAACCCGCAGCACAGGTGGTACCTGTGCTTTTCCCACTAGACTGACTGTGAGCCACCTGAGGGCAGAGGTGGGACCTGTGGTCCCTGGATCCTCAGCCCAGGCAAGGTGCCTGGCCCAATCCCGTAAGTGCTTCCTGAAGGAAGGGAGCAGCACACTTACAGGCGACCAGGAAAAGGCATGATCCTGCCGAAAGGAAACACCAAGGGTGAGGTGTGTAGTCAGGGAGACGGGGCCAAGGGACCAGAAGAGCTGAGGTGAGAAGGATGCCTTCCACCAGGTGATGGAGTGGCACGGGGCCATCTTCTCACGGGATTTGGGTTTTATATCTCAGAGGCAGAGAGAAGAGACCCCTCTGTCTCTCCTTTCCTCCAAGAATTTAGGTTTTAAAAATATATTTATTCTGAGTAGGGAGGAAAAGAGTGTATAAGTGTGTTTGTGTGTGTATTTGTGTTCTGCTGCAATTTGGGCTCCTCTGTGCCTCTCATCCAAGGTAAAAACTGCCAGAAGAATATAAAACTCCTTCAACCATTTCCATCTTCTTTTCTTGGAAAAAGCTGCAGGAAGGCAGCCCAGAACACCATGGGTCTTAGATGATCATAGACAGTAATTCAGCAACAATGAAGATTGTGTGTGTGCACATGCGCGTGTGTAGTGGGTGATCCAGGTGGAGGTTGGCATATCAGTCCCCATTCCTGAAGCTAAGCAGCAGCAAATTAACAAAAAATATTCCTACCAGGCCCCACACTGCTCAAGAGTAAACATAATTATCCTTAATCAATATAGGCCCTTCAGCACTAGCTAATGGCTGTCCTGGGCTTAACTGTTTGCACATAGCAGTTGGGGAGGGGCACGAGTGGGAGAGTCCTCCCGCTTCCCTCTAGCAGGGCAGGGTGTCCCGGAGCTGTGGGTAGGCCCCCCAGGGCCCGTGGAGGGAAAGTGGAGGTAGAGAGAGGCCAGGAGAAGCTCACATGCTTCACCCCGGATGCCCTGAGCCGCTGGCATGGCATGGTGTCCCCACGGCCCTGCTTTGCCTTGAGAGTCGTTGCCCAGCCCTCCTCCCTCCCGTGACGCCCTCCTCAGGCCCCGCGAGGCCGAGGCACCAGGGGCCAGCAGCTGCCCTGCTCCGTCCGACACCCCTCATGTGCTGCATGAGGGTGCAGGTTACAGACTCAGGCACTCCTGGCCTCAAGCAGCCCAGTCCTCTGTGACTGCATCTCCTGGCAGAGGACACTCTGCCGGGGGTAGGGGGCTATGTCCTACGGGTCCTTGGCAAGCAGAAGCTGTCTAAGTCTCAGCACCGAGGTCACAGCTCGGGCCGGCGCAGTCTGCCCTGTAGACTGCTGGGGTTCCTGACCCGGGGTCCTGGGTGCCCTCAGAGGGGCACAGTTGTGGGTAGGAGTGGTGGTCCAGTGGAAACTTCGCAGAGTAAGGACTTTGCAAGTTGCCTGCTTCTCCCTGCCAAAAACTCCTTCAACCATTTCCATCTTCTTTTCTTGGAAAAAGCTGCAGGAAGGCAGCCCAAAACACCATGGGTCTTAGATGAGCATAGACAGTAATTCAGCAACAATGAAGATGTGTGTGTGTGTGTGTGTGTGTGTGTATTTCCCTGTGAGAAATAGGCTCACACAGTCTCAGACCCAACCCAGAGGCTTCAAGAACCCTGGCTTCCATTCCCTGGGCACTGCACCAGCCCAGGAGGCCTGCACCCAAACTGCCACATATGCTCGGTCACCAGGTGTGGCCCTGGGAGCGGCCTGGCACCCCCTTCTTAGTTCTGAGAACATGTGGGGGGATTACTGTGCCTCTCATGCCTCAGCTTCTGTCTGTAAGATGTGGATAATGAGTCCTACCTGGTGGGGTGAGGGTGAGGGTGAGATGAGGGAAACACACGTACGCGTACAATGATGCCAGGGACACAGGAAGCGCTTCCCACGGGAGGTGCCGGCTGCCCCATCCGGAGAGGCTGCCAGGGCTCTCCCGCGGGCTCCGCTCCGTCCTGTGCCCTGCGTCGAGCCTCCAGGTCTGCTCCCCTCGCTCCGTCCCCTTCCCCGCCCTCCGCTCCCTGCCCACCCCCTCACCCTCGCCGCTGCAGGCTCCCTGCTTCTCCAGCAGAGGCCAGAGGAAGGACAGACGCACACTTGCGCTCCTGCCTGTGTCTATTCCTGGCCAGGCGCAGGCGGCCCTCGGAGACTGACGTCCTATTGATCGGGTCAGAACACCGTCTAGACGGGGCAAACCTCCTGAAGTGGACGCTTGCTACAATAGCACCAAAAACTCCTCTCGACACGTACTTCCCCTGCCCTTGGCGGGCCGAGCAGAAGACTGAGGATGTGAGCTGGCAAGTCACCTGCTGTGCTGCACACACAGCAGCACGCAGCCTCCGGCTACCAGAGTGTGTGTCTGTGTGTGTGTGTGTGTGTGTGGAGTGGCGGGGCGAGCAGTGAGCACCTGGCCCGGGGTCCCCATCCCAGCCTGTCTTTCTCTCATCACCCCTGACGGGGGGGGCTTCTGCTCCTTGAGGACTCATGGAACCCCACTTCTCAGCAAGGAACCCCTGGCTTTAGGCCTGGCGAGGAGCCCCTGAGACCCTCTCCTCTTGCCCGTGGTGCCATCAGTAAGGGCAGTCCAGGCCAAGCTCTGGGAACTATCCTATTTCTAGGTGGGGCAGTGGAGGAGTCCAAGGTACACCATTTAGGAGCTCAGCCTCAAGGCCATGGGTTCCACTGTGCAGCTCATGGCCGAGGGGTAGCCATCTGCGTGCTGCATCTGCGGGGAGTGGGACGGGTGGCAGGAGGCACTTTTTCTCATTCATAAGAAGATGCCATTTAGCCTGGTTGGGCCCTGCTCAACCCAGAGGCTCTCTGTTGGCTCTCCTCAGAGCTTGGTGGCCTGCTTCCTTGCTTGGACTCATTTCTTCTGTGACTAAGCTCCTTCTTTGGTCCCTCTGTCCATTGTTTTAGGGACCAGATTTCCTATTGGGTACTCCAGCCTCCTAATTACAGGATTCCTGATCCTGCCCCAGTCTCCTCATCCTGGGCCTTCCTATTTTCCATCAGACCTGGCTTGTAGTTGCCATCAGAGCTTCCTGGCTGACTGCGCTTGCCTTGTTGAAGGCAAACGAGAGTCCACCTTCTCTCCTAGGGAACTCACCCGTTACCCCCCTGTAACTCGTTGGCCATCTTAT
Organism: Hyperoodon ampullatus; assembly: GCF_949752795.1. Lineage (NCBI taxonomy): Eukaryota > Metazoa > Chordata > Mammalia > Artiodactyla > Ziphiidae > Hyperoodon > Hyperoodon ampullatus. The sequence continues at coordinate 99,682,550 of NC_136915.1, forward strand.
CATGTTCCTTCCTGCTCAATCTTAGCACCTTTTCCTCTTGTCCTTTTCTTTGTGGGGCTGGAAAGTATCTGATTCTCCTCCAATCAATCCCTGCCCAAGACTGTCATCTTTCCTGGTCTGGTCCTTACAGGCTCTGCACGGACTTTCAAATCCCCTGGCATCCTCAGTTGGCCTGTTCCCTGCTCCCTGATTAGGGAAGCCCAAATTGCCTGAGTGCTAAGAATAGCATCTTCATCAGTGACTAAACAACCTGACAAACAGCAACCCGCACTCTCCCCTGTCCAGTGTGCTTGGGGACACGCCTCCTGGGCTTCTGCTCCCTCGGGAATCCTTGGAGGCTGCAGCACTATCTCGGGACCTCTTGCAGCCAATTCACAGGCATCACTTCCCCTAGGAACATACCCCTCCTTGTGAAAGGGAGGATAACCAAGAGAGGAAGACGTGATCAGTGGGTCTCATCCCAACCACTCTGGGGAGCTTAAAATGCACAGGACCTGGGTCGCAGCCTGGGTGCCCAGATTCTGATGTGGCTGGTTCAGTCACTGGCCACTGGGAGTCACTGCACCAGGTGACTTTTCCATGTTTGTTTTCAAATAATAGGAAGCCCAGGGATGCGACAATGACCAGTGACGTCACTGGGGGCAGAAGAAGGCTGGCTCCATGTTCAAATGCCCCATGACACATCCATGTAAGGGTCAAGCCACAGTCACTAAGGCTGAACTGCGTGTATTTCTCAAATGCAAAGAAGCCTGCATAGGGTTTATTCTCCATGATAGTCACCTAGTCTTCAGTGTTGGGATGCCTGTGTTATTTCTCATTTGTATTACCGTTGAGCTCTTATATTGCCCACTGTTTACGTCCTTATAATCATCCCCACTGACTTTATAACCTGCCACTTTTAACCTGGAAACTCCTAATCACTCTTCAAAACCCAACTTGTACATAACCATTCCTAGAAAGTCTTCCCTGAGCTGCTATTCCCTCCACTCCACATAAGTAATTGTCTCTTTGTCTCTATACCTTGAAAAGACTCTTCTCGTGATGGACATATTCCATTGACTTATAATGTATTTTTTAAAAATTCATCCCTGTTGGTAATTTATGAATAATGGAAAAATTAAATAGGGTATTATTTTACCTATGCTGTACAAAATTTCAATTCATACCCCCTTTCATACCCAATCTTGAGCATAGCACATATTTTGTTGTTGTTGTTCCATTTGTCATGTTTCACTTATTCTTCATAGTGGCTTGAAAAATAGGTTCTTTTATCCCCAGTTTACAGATAAGGAAACTGAGGCTCTGATGGGAAAAAACACAAAAAAGATTTACCCGAAATCACACAGCTATGGAGCACCAGAATTGGAATTTTGTTTGTCTGTTTCCCTCTAAAACAGGGCAGCGACGGTGTCTAATCATCTTTGTATCTTGAGCTTAGTACAGGCTCTGGTATACAGTAGGTGCTCAGTAAATGCTTGTTGAGTAAATGAATGCAATGTGAGTCTTCCCACCTGGAGTGCAGGCTCTTTGAGTCTAGGAAACATACATCTTCTACAAGCCAGCATAATGCGTAGTGAAGAAGTATACACATACCTCTCTGGAACAAAGGAAATGTTATTCCTCTGGTTCTGCCCCCAAACTCATCTGTACTCAATGAAAATCTCAACAATCTCATCACCGACTCCTGGCAAATTTAGTCACTCCCTTCTCTGTGTTCAAACCTCTGTAAACACGCCTGCATTATGGTATTTATCCCCCTGTATTGCGACCATTTGTTTACATATCTGTCTTTCCCACTAGACATGAGTTCCTTGGGGACTAAATGTGTTTCTCATTTTTCTTTATATTCCCTCTCCCAGCACCTAGCAGGGCGTCTGGCACTGCGGATGCTCAGTGCCTGCATACAGAGTGAATCACCACCGTGAGGGGGGCTGTAGCTGTGGAACCAAGAGTGGCTCCCAGCTTGCTGGAGACCCTGGAATGAGACTGATATGGCTCTGGATCCTCACAGGACAGCCTTGCCAAGAGACACTGTTGTTAGCAGAGGGCAGTAAAGTGCGAGGGAAGTTTAGAAAGATGGCCAGTTCCTTGGTTTGGCTCTTGTCCCTGCCCCTAAGTCCCCAAGAGCACCTGATCCATCAGTCTTTATAGCTATTGCGTCTGGATAAGTGATTATTTGCGGAGGCCAGGGAACGTGGGCCCAGGCTCAGGTTTCCATCCTGGAGGATTAACGGAGCATCCCTTTGTCCTCTTCCCATTGGAACTATCTCATGCTCAATATTAATCAGGTGCCCACTCTGTCTGAGTCCCTGTTCCAGGTGCTGAAAGCACTTCTGGAAAGAAAGCCTGAGTGGTCAGTGGCTGTCATAGATGGAGGAAGGCTGGCAGGGAGAAGATGGGGTGAGGGCTAGACCAGCAAGAAAAGTCCAGGAACAATACATTTCAGATGCCAGAAAAACAGCTTCAACACCTGCAGGGCAGCCCAAAGCTCTGGGCGAGGCTGCTGGGAGCCCTTGCTGGGAGCCCTTCCTGGGAGCTGGCAAGGACGGGGCCGCGCTCGCTCCGCACTGGGCGTCCGGCCTCTGCTTCCAGCCTGGTGCTGGGCTCTGTCCTCAGCACCTCGCTTTAGGGTGATCATTTTAATAGATATGAACTGTGGGCCTCTTGCCTGCGAGTGAAACTGAAATCGAATCCATAATCCAGACAGAGGGGAGTGCAGCTGCGGCGGGTTAATTACGCTCGCGCTGAGCATATGGCGGGCAGCGCACCTCCAGACCAGCAGGCGGAGAGCGTTCTCTGGGACGCAGTTAGCTCCTGCGCATGCATAAAAAATGAGCCGGCGCCTCCGAAAGAAAAATAAAATCGCTTAAGTCATAACCTCAAACCAGTGTGATGACAATCACTGAGTCGCGTCACTTAGGTTTAAGCAACGTTTACTCATCCGCTCCCACACAGGTGGGCTTGCCTGCGGTGGTTCTCTGTCCACCTTCGTCCTGCCTGGCGCTGCCTCCATTTCCGCGTCCTCTGCTCTCCCAAGGCATTCTTTCCTTCCCCAAGTCCTACGAACCACATCGCTTAACTCGGGTCCTCCAGGGGGATTCGATGAGTAGGGCATGATTCTTGGGACGACAGTAACAGCATGAATGTGCTGAGTCTGGCACTTAGCATGTATTACCTACTAATCCTCCCAGCAATGCTATGAGGTAGATAATATTAACCCCACTTTTCAGATGGGGAAATTGAGGCTTAGGAGGTGAAATAAGCTGTCAAGGCCATCCGCCCAGCCTGACCCTAGTGCTTCCCATTCTGCTCGGTGATAGACTGGACTTGGAAGAACCGGGCTTGAATCTCAGCATCCACCCTTCAGGCAAGTCATTTCATCTTTTTGAGTCATTTCATCTTTCCTCTCTGGAAAAGTGTGATAATAAAACTTACCTTCAGGGTTGCTCTGATGTGGGGATTAAAGGAAATCATGTATGTGAAAGGGATAGGCAGGAAGCCTCAATCAAGGTCTGGTGGGCAGGAATGCATAGTGATTAGGAACCCGGCAGCAAGAATCAGCGCTCTGGGCTGCGGGGTGCGGGGGATGAATTTCTTCTCCGTTTCTTTCTCAATTATCCTCACTTCCTTCATGGCTTTGCTCAAATGGGTCTGTGTCCGGGGCTTTCCCTGACCGCCCGAATTTGAGTTACAGCTCCCATCACGGACATTCCATAACCTCATTCTCTGCTGTATTTTTCTCATAACACTTGCCACTTTTTCACATACTGCACTTTATATTGTGTTTACTCCCGTCTCCCCTACCCCTGCTCCCCACTAGAGTGCAAGCTCCGTGAGGGCAGGGGTGTTTTATCTGTTTTGCTCATTGTTGTATTCCCAGCACCAAGAACAGTGCCTGACACTTAGTAGGGGCTCAATAAATATTTGGTGAATGAATGAACAAATGATTAACTTCAATAATCCTCAGTTTCCTCATCTGTAAACTACCACACTCTTAAGTTTTTGTGAGGATTACCTGACATAGCTTCTAGAGTGCTTAACACAGAGCTTGACATTTGGTACCCGCTCCAGACATGATGGTTATGTTTATTTTCTGTTCACCACTGTAACCTCAGTGCTCAAGAGAGCAATTGGTACAAGATAGATGTTCACTAAACATCTGTTGAATGGATTCTTATTGTTTGAAAGTTCTTTGAATCTGAAAAGATATAGGAGGTCTGTTAGAGCATGAAGTCCCCTGATGTCCCCTACACGAAAGGACAGCTTATGGCTCCCAGAGGCTCATAGCTGAGGATGGGGTATTGCTCAGAGCATGGCCACTCACCAGAGCAGGCACCAGGCAGCTGACTCTATTTGGGAGCCTTGTTGGCTGGGGGTAGGGTTGCCAGATAAAAATACAGGATGCCCAGTTAAATGTGAATGTCAGATAAACACAGATAATTTTTTTGTATAGGTATGTCCCATGCGATATTTGGGACACACTTGTACTGAAGATCATTACACAGAGTCCTTTATTTTCATTTGCTAAATCTGGCATCCTTAGCTGGAGGATGTGTTCTTGAGGCCCCCTGAGAAGATGGAGGTATCAGGAAGATCCCCCTCGGCCACAACCATATCTCCTCCTAGGCTGTGTCTGGGGTGCTTAGGTAGGAGCTTTATGAGCTCAGAGGCAGAGAGAGGGGCAGGAGAAGGGGCCAGAGGGGCATGGAAAGGGTGAGACACTGACCTCTGCCACTGGGCAGAGGCCGGTTCTCTGGGGAGTGTGTGTGAAAGGGTGAGAATACAGGGATCTCCCTTGGGACACAGACATCCCTGCTCTTAGCTGCTGTTGGCTACAAAAACGCCTCCCCCATCTGCAAGTGCCTCCACCCGTTAATCTCAGAGTAGGTGTCTCCTCCACTTCACAGATGAGGGAATTAAGGCCTTGAGCCACCAGAAGCACTGCCTATGTTAACCAGCTAGTTAGCTGCTGAGCTGTGCTCGGACCCTGGCCTCCTGATGCTGGCCTCCTGTTTGAGAAGGGGTGAAGCTACATCATATTGCCTAGTTTGTGCCATGACTGAGCTCTGAAGCACCTGGAGTATCCCACCAGCATTTCTCGGGAGCCTGTTATGTCCCCAACACCATGTCATAAGCAGAGTTGGGTGCTTGCAGCTCTGTGGTGGGGTCAGTCCTATAGCCGTGGTTCCCACCCCACTGTGCCGCGTGTCTATGCTGGCCTGGTGGGCTGCTCTCATTACCTCTGGGGGCCACTGTGTGAAGCTGAGGTCCTTAGGCCCATGGGGGAAGGTAGGCTGAGGTCAAACCCAGACTGAAACCTCAGAACCAGAGAGACAGCCCACCACGGCCTCCCCCTCCCCCTCCACTGCGTTCTGGGGTTCCAAGGCCTGGGCTGCTCCTCATCCTTCGGGGCCCCAGGATGTCCGACTGGGCAGCCTCCAGACCTCCCCAGTCCACTCCATCCCTCTCATCGGGGCAAGTCCACCGGTCTCCCTCGCGAGGGTTAGAGCTCCTGGTCCCTGATAGCCAAAAGCTAACTAATCTCACCCACGCTGCCAGGGTCAGAGAGGCATGTTCGAGCAAGTGAGACCCAGGGGTGACTCTAATCAACAGCCTATAATTACTTTTCACACCAGAGCTGCATCTCGAGGATACTCTTTGAGCAAAGAGTCTGTGTCTTCTGCTAATGATCACATACCAGGGAAGGGAGGGAGAGCCAAAGAGGGATCGTACAAGATCAAGGAGGCTGTCTGGACCTTCTTCCAGACTGCTGGGATCTGGGGAAGCTTTGAGCTACGTAACCCTGTGGAATGAGCCAGAGTCAGCATCCTTCTATCCAGCTGGTTCCAGGAGGACCATATATCTCCCCTCAGACCTTTCCTGACCTCCTTCCACACCCCCACTGCTGATAGATGGCGCACTCAAATGAGGGTAACCGGGAAGGTCGCTGAAGGTTCTCCCTACAGAGGCGTGGGCTGGGTCTGCCGAAACCACGGGGGATGGCACAGTATAGCCAGAGCAAGTAAAGCAGGGCTGTTACCAACTGAAGGTATGAAGGGAGAAAGTGGTACCAACACCGGGAAAGAGAGGCATGTAGAAAGGGCCCCCTTGAGAGGAGCTCTGGCTTTCAGTTGTGACCTGCAGAGGACATCTCCACTTTACTCTCCTCCTTCTCTCCAAGCTGTTGCCAGGACTCCCCGTTGGCAAACCCAGCCGGAAGCAGAGAGTAGGGAGGAGAGGATGGAAGCAGATGGAGGGAGACTGCTGTCCCACCCCCTCAGGAAGAATAGCTAAGGAGATGTTTCTTCTCTCTCCACGCCACCCAGGAGGAGAAACAGGAGGGGCAGGGCAGAGGGTGTCTGTTCCCCACCTTAGAGCCTGTGAGGGCACGGATGTGGTGTGGGTAGATGCATTTAGAAGTTTCAGGAAAAGGAACACACAAGCTGCTCTCAGAAGCCTCAGGACCTTGAACTGTGTGTGTGACCTTGGTGAAGTCACTTACCTTCTTCGAGTCTGCGTCTTATCTGTAAAGTATAGTACTGACCACCCAGGCCTGTTGTGAGGTTTACACAGCATAACGTGAGCGAAAACTCTCAGCGCAGTGTGGGCCTATAGTAAGTGTACAAGAAGCATAACTGAATCTAAATATCTGCGGAAGGTTGCCTGATGACTTGTGCTTCTCCTCCATTCCTGGGCTTCCTGCCTGTCATCTCTCCTAGCCTCCCTCTGTGCAGGCCCCCCAGCACGTGTGGATCGCGAGGCTCTGCCCGGCCTGGGGTCAGCTCCAGGAAGACGGCTGCCAGCCCCACCTGCCAGTTTCCACGGCGACACTCGCCAGCATCCGTCCCTGTTTGGTTGTGAGTGTTGGCTCCATGCCCCCAGGGACTGCACTGTGCTTCTGTGCACAGAGGTGAGCAGGAAGGGGCAGGGGACCAGGCTGGGGCACAGGAGGGAGGGGAGATCCTCCCTGCAGGCTCCGGTCCCCAGTACTCTGGGTGGGGGGGCAGCTAAGCAGGGCGGGAAGAGAGGGGAGGGCCCTCCCTGCCTGGGAGAAACCAGCAGCTGCCTGTCTACCTTGTTAACTGGAGCACAATTAAGGCAGTTAGGAGTCAGAGGATGTCTCATGTTTATTCATGTACCTTTCACACACTGTCTTTCTGTGTCGGTCACAGTTCCAGGGGCGCTTTGCGGTCACTCCCCCTTCTTTAACTTTCTCTGCCTCCACCTAGTTCCTGGGCAAGCATCCTGTGCCTGCTCTCATCAACTCATTTACAAACTGTAAATGAACATCTGTATAATGTCTTACAGTTTACAAAGCACTTTCGACATCCATTACTCCGTGTAAGTCTCACAGCAGCCCTGCACAGTTTCTGTTATTACCATCATCCCCATTTTACAGATGCTCCACTCTGCCTGGGGTTCCACGCCCCCAGCAGAGACGGGAGGCAGTCTGCTGGCACAGCCCTGGGTCTCCATGGGGTCTCTGCAGGCACCCAGGAGGAGAAGAGGGCCGACTGCACTATTCTTCACCTACTCACTGGGTGCCTCGGCCGGTTTTGCTCACCCAGGTAGTGAGGATGTGAGACGACGTGTCCCTGTGGGCTGATACGGGGACCGCCATCCTCCCCTCTCCTGGCTGAGCCCCGGGGGCTCCTTTGCCAACCGTGCAGCAGGGAAAAGTAAATACCCGTCACTTATTGCGGGGGGGTGGGGGGATGCGGCAACCCTCTGCTGGCTGAACGGTATGGTAATTGTTGCCGCCTCAGCAAACCTACACCTCTGACAGCTGCTCGGACCCGGGCCCCGGGGCACTCCAGCTGCCTTCTCTGCTCTGCTCCACTCAGGGTACCCAGAGCATGCCCCCTTTCTCAGGGGAAGGGCCGCCCCGGCTCCAGGGGAACTCACTTGTCCACACGTGCCTTTTCCGGAAGGCTTTCTCTGACCACCCTATCTAAAGAGCCCCTCCCTGACTCCCCACCTTCTCACACAGTTTTTCTTAACAACACATATTCACCCTGAAAATATAAGACTTTCATTTCTTTACTCTCTGTTGCTCCCACTAGAATACAAGTTTCTTGAGGGAAGAGTACTAAATATTAGGTGACTGAATATGTAAATGAATGAAAGAATTATACTGGACCTTTGGGAAGGTTCAGTTCATATTTATGAGCACCTACTATGCACCAGGCACTTTTATTTGGGTTATTTTTTTTTTAATCTTTTGATTCTTACAGTGACGCCAAGAGATCCTTTTTGGTACCCCTGTTTTGGAGATAAGGAAACTGTTGATCAGGAGGGCTCCATGACTTGCCCAGGGTCACACTCCGGCTGCCCTGGTCCTCATCACAGCAAAAAGTACCATCGAACACACTGCTGCCCAAGTTAGTGAACCAGAGTCACACCTCCTTCACCTCCTCACCCTTCCCCACCCCACAACACATATACAAACAATCATCAAGTCTTGTCAACTCCATCACTGGAATATTTCTTGACTCCATCTAATCATTTCTCCCTTGCTGCTTGCCCAGGCCAACCCACCATCATTTCTCGGGGCTGCCTTACCTTGACCCTTCAAGGTCTCAGTTTTTTTCTCTGTAAAATGGGGGTAAGTTCAACCAACTCTGAGCCAAAGTCCCTCCAAAGGCCTCCCAAGTAGGATGACTAACTGTCCTAGTTTATGTCCTGTTTTATGATATTTGTGGGCCCTTTGCCTTCATAGGCTTTGACCTTGGCTTCTTCCTCCATTAAAAAAAAAAACTGGGTGGGATAGGGAGGGTGGGAGGGAGATGCAAAAGGAAGGGGATATGGGAACATATGTATATGTAAAAAAAAAGATAGTTATGAGTGTCTTTGAATGTAGAGATAATAAAAATATAGTTTTATGAAAAAAAGAAGATATTGTACATATATACAATGGAATATTACTCAGCCTTAAAAAGGAACAAAACTGGGTCATTTGTAGAGACGTGGATGGATCTAGAGACTGTCATACACAGTGAAGTAAGTCAGAAGGAGAAAAACAAATATCGTATATTAACTCATATATGTGGAACCTAGAAAAATGGTACAGATGAACTGGTTTGCAGGGCAGAAATAGAGACATAGATGTAGAGAACAAACATATGGACATCAAGGGGGGAAAGCGGCAGGGGGGTTGGTGATGTGATGAATTGGGAGATTGAGATTGACATATATACACTAATATGTATAAAATGGATAACTAATAAGAACCTGCTCTATAAAAAATAAAATAAATTTCAACAAAAAACATAACAAAGGAGGTAAAAACTTGTACACTGAAAACTATAAAATGTTGCTGAAAGAAATTAAAGAAGACACAAATAAATGGAAAGACAAAAAAAAACTGAAAACTAAAAATTATCCTTTACATTGGTATGTAAAGACAAATACAATTCAGGCTGGATTTATTATTATATATTCATTATCATTATATTCTTTTTTTCTCCTGATTTAAAAAAAATAAAATTAAAACATTTTCATGGGCCCCTAAAAGTATGGTGTGCCCTAGGCACTGTGTCTATTGTGCCTCATGGATAGGTTGGTTCTGTTGGTTTTAGCACCAAAAGTCCCACATCACAGGAAACCCCTCAGTCCTGGGCAAACTGGGACCGTTGATCACTCTACCATGAGGCCCACCATGATCCGGTTCCCCATTGCCTCTCTGACCTCAATGTCTACTTCCTTGGCTAGTTCTACTCCAGACATGCTGGCTCCTCTGCTGGTCCTTGAACAAACGGGGCATACTCCTGCCTCAGGGCCTTTGCACTTACCCCTCCCTCTGCCTGACATAAACATTTGGCTAACTTCATTAAGATCTGTGCTCAAGTGTCACCTTGTCAGGGTAGCCCTCTGTGACCACCAGGGCAGTGGCCCTCTCATGGTCTCCCTTCCTCCCTCCTACTCATTGCCACTTTTTTCTCCACACAGCAGTCAGAGTGACCTTTCAATAAGGAAAATTGATCATGTCTGTCTCCTGAACAACAAAAACAAAAAAATGTTTTTTGGTTCTCATTGCATTTAGAAGATACAAACTCCCTCGCCTGACCTAGAAGACCCTGATGAGCTGATGCTACACTCCAGGCTTCTGCGGGGAGATATTCCAGTCAGGAGCTGTAGTGCTGACCCTTTTGAAGTTCTCCCAAGGCCCTCCCAGTGCATGGCCTGTGCTGATCACCTTGTAAGAAGCTCTCCGGGGAACCTGAGACTCAGCATTACCTCATCTGAGAAGACAGGACACCTCAGTGTGTCAAGGGAAAGCTTGGGATTGGTGCAGATGGGAAGGAAATAGATGGATAGGATGACTCCAAGAGGCTTGGCAAGTCTTGGGTATTACTCTCTCCGCAGTCCAGCTAAAATCTCTGGGGAGATGCTGAAGGACTCTGGGCTCCACTTGGCAAGGGAAGCAGGGAGAGGATTTTGCTTGGAAATTTTCATCTTCTTTTACTTCTGGGCATTGTTTGAGGCTGGACAGTGCTTTCCAGAAGCCACAGAATAGGGAATTTACAAGCTACAGTTAGGAAGCCTTGCGCCTTCCCTACATGCTGCATGCTACAATTTCCCTCCTCCATGGAAATGGAGAACCTGGAGATCCTCCCACCACAAAGCCCTTTGTGCTCATGAGAGCTGAGCCCTACGAAAACAATACAAATGAATATTTATCAAACCTTTGTCGTGTACCAACCATCCTCAGCGCTTTAATGCCTAAAGTAATTTATTGCTCATGATAGTCCTTGGAGAGGGTATTATTTGATGAGTTGAGGGTTTGGAGCTCCTATCTCCCTGACCCTGCTCTGCCAGGGTGGCAGGAGGTGTGGGAAAGCCTTTTCCCACCTCTAACCCCTTTTGGAGCGGAAGCCTCTGCATTCTCCAGGAAAGGACCCTAAAGACAATCAGGGGCAATCCTGCAGAGACCACCTCTTTGGTGCTATTCTGCTATAGATACAGCTGGACTTGACACAAGTTCCACAATCTTAGGTATGTCCAACAGTAGCCATCAGAATGGTGCCTGGAGTATGGTGGGAATTTAAAAAATATGTGGTGAATAAGTGAATTTATTGAGCATCTACTTTGTGCAGTGCTTGAGAAGATAATTTGCACACCTTGTCTCATTTAAGCCACACACAAACCCCTAAGTAACTATTGTGAATTCTATTTAACAGATGAGGAAATAGCAGCTCAGAGAGAATAAGTAGCTTAACTGAAGCCAAACAACTAATAAATGTTGAAGCTGAGATTTGTCCCTAGGACCATTTGACTTGCCTCTAAGAGCTTAGGTGCTTGATTAATACTTGTTAGGTAGCAAATGAAAACTGGGCCACTGACAGCTCTGCCTGGGATAAAAAACCAACATCATGCATCCAGCCCCTTGGGAAGATGCGTTCTGGCGGTGGGAGAGGATATGGAACATGGCTACTGCTTGGTTTCTTAGCTTTCCCCACCCCCAGCCCCCTGGCTTTCAATTTAGCCCTATCCACTCTGCTAATGGATGACCCACGCTCCCAACTTCCCCCCAAGCCCCGCCCATCCCTGAGCTGCAGCTGTGAAATCGTAGTGACAGATCCAGTTAAGTTTCCAGGATGAGCCTGTGATTATGTCTGCCTCAGCAGGGAGGTGACCCCTTCTCCATCCTTGCCCTGTGACAAATGAGCTCTCATTCTCATTCAGGTAATTCCAACACACCACCTCCTCCATCAAGCCTTCCTGGCTTGACTAAATGTCGGCTGTCAGCTGACAGAAGTCCTTCCATCCGCCCAGAGAAAGTTTTGGACCCAGATCTCAGCCAGAGTCTGTCCCTGTCTTCTTGGATTATTGATGGGACATCTCTGTGAAGGTTTAGCTCCCAGCAAGGAAGTCTCCCTATTGATCCCAAGAGAAGCCCTCTTTCAAGCAGGAGCTGTCTGGCAGAGCCTAATTCACCAGCTCCCATTTCTAAAGGGCCTCATGGGGTAAACCCAGTAGTCGAGGGTGTTTTGTACAAAGTGAAGGGGCAGAAGGGAGTAGGGAGGAGAGAGAGAGAGACAGAGAAAGAATTTTGGGTGTAAAAGCTTCCTTTAAAAGGAGAGAGGCAGGTCTTCCCTGGTGGCGCAGTGGTTGAGAGTCTGCCTGCCGATGCAGGGCACACGGGTTCGTGCCCCGGTCCGGGAAGATCCCACATGCCGCGGAGCAGCTGGGCCCGTGAGCCATGGTTGCTGAGCCTGCACGTCCGGAGCCTGTGCTCCGCAACAGGAGAGGCCACAACAGTGAGAGGCCCGCGTACCACAAAAAAAAAAAAAAAGGAGAGAGGGAACGTTTCCTAGGGGAAGTTCTGCTGAGGGTCACTGGATAACCCAAAACAACCAGAGTCTGCACCCTGGGTTCCAATGAAGATGTGCCGTAACTCCAGGCTCAGAGATTTCAGCACACGGAGGCACTTTATGTTTAGATTTGGGGATTCTTCCAGACTTCAGCTGTGCAAATCCCTTTCCCCGCCTCAGCGCAGTCTCAGGAACTTGGAATAATGAGTTTTGGAGATCACGTTAAAAGCCTTCTCATTTTACAGATTAGAAAACCGAGGCCCCAAGTGTTGCTTCAGGCCCGCAGTGGGCTCCTCCTTGTAGGCAGCTCACGCCTCCCCATGCTTGTGGAGGAGGCTGGCGGCAGGAAGGGGCCTCAGGGACAGGACAGAACGTGTCGTGCCTCTCATTCCTCCCCGTCCTCTCCTTCTCCGCTTCCTGAGACAGTATTTCCAGGCTGGCAGAGCAGGGTGGGGCGCAGAGAAGGCTCTGCAGGGAAGGGGGGCCTGCAGGGCTAGGGCAGACACCAGTGACAAGAGCAATTTATTTCCTGGGCACACAGATTAGACGGTAACTGAGAAATTCTCCCTCTGCCATCCATCAGCTGGCCACCTCCGGCGGCCTCCGTGGGGTCAGGACATTTGTCTTGACTGCACTGCTCTGCCACTTTACTTGTGCTCCCGTGGCTCAAGCCACAACAGAGACCCCCAAACCAGCAGAAGGAATCAAACCCAAAAATTGTCCACAAAGCTAGTACCTTATAAACTGCACCTGTCTGCTCCCACACTGGGCTGCACAGACTCCCCGAAGGACATGATGTATTTCCTTGAGGCCTGCAGGGAACAAGGGGCTTCTCTTAGTGCACTGCACTGGCTGGGAAGGAAGCAGCCCCTGGAGACTCTGCCCAGGTGTCTGGGCTCATTGGGATTTTCCCAGCCTGCTTTGACAAGAGGGTGTTGGATGAAAGTACTGTTAGCTGAAGGGGTTGGCAAACTTTTCCTATAAAGGGCCAGACAGTGAATATTTTAAGCTTGCAGACCATAAGGCCTCTGTCACAACCTCTCAGCTCTGCCTGTAGTGCAAAAGCAGCCATAGACAATATATAAATAAATCAAGTAGCCACATTCCAATAAAACTTTATTTATAAAAAACAGGTGACTGGCCATATGCAAATGTCTCAAACTCTCAGGAATTTGGAGAGCCTTCCCCTTCTTAGTAAGACATATCAACTAATAATTATCATGATAAATTTTACAATGAAAAGCTGGAAATCAAGAAATGAGGCCACTGGGGTTTACCCTAAGTTCTAATACAGGGAGCCTATGCATTGTCTCACCAAGTCTCAGAAACCAAGGGGTCTGCTCTTTCGTGGATTTGGGGCTATTATCTCTTGCAACATCTTTAATCAGTGTTGGACAGAAGTGTGTAGGAGTTCAGAGAACAGGCTCTGCAGTCTATCAGTCCTTATTCTACTACTAACTGTATGACCTTAACCCCACTTGTCTCAGTTTCCTCTTCTGTACAATGGGGACAATAACAATTCACCTTCGCAGGATCGTGGTGGAGCTGAGTGAGTTATTACAGGCACTATGCCTGGCTCGTGGTCAGTCCTCAGATGTTGCCAGATCCTAGAATTGATCCAGATCCTTCACTAAACACTGCCCAGGGCTGGCTAATCTTCGGTGATGTGAGAGGTTGAGGTGTGAGGACACTGTTCCTGTTAGATGGGCAATAGGTGACCGTCCTCATCCAGGTACCTTGGCATTGGGCATTGGGACTTCTCTTTTGTCTTTGCCTATTTTTATTAGAATAGAATTATAACAAGGAGAAGAAGAAAAAGGACATGGAATCTACAGTTATTGAGTTGCTACAGTGGGCTGGGCAGGGTTAAGTGCTTTACACATTTTATTTCATAAAATCCACACAACAACCCTGCGAGGTAGACATTTGTGTCCTTGTTTTACAGACAAAGAAAATTAAGTCTCAGAAAGGTTATGTGACATGGTCAAGGTCACGCAGACTGCCTAATTACAAGTTCATTCTTTCATCAAATATTGTTTTTTCAGCAACTATATGTCAGACAGACATAATTTGTGAAACAGACATAGATAAAACCAGCTCATGGTTGAGATGGGGGAGATGAGAATTTAAATCAATCATTAAGGTGGATTTGATTACAAACGAAAGTTTGGGGAAACAGAAAGTCTTCACCAAGGAGGAGGTACTCAAACTGAGTCTTGAAGGATGAATGGGAGTCTACTGGGAGGACAAGGAGAAATAACATCATATGCAAACACACAGGCATTAAGTAACATGGTTCTTTGGAGAACAGACATTCATTGCTCTGGAGGGTTGCCAGGGCAAGCAGTGGGCAAGGAGGTTGGAGAGGCAAGTCCCAAGGGGTTCAGGGAAGCCCTTGTGGATCATGAGGAAGAGTTTGAACTTGGTCTTCATGCAATGCGGGGGGCGGGGGGCATCTAAAGGGTTTTAAGCAGGGCAGCAACAGAACCAAATTATGTTTTAGAAATAAATAATGAAGGTTGGTCTGGAAGGTGAATGGGGCAGGAAACAGGAAGAACATCTGAAAGACAACCAAAATAATCCAGGGGAAAAATGATGAGGGGGTTAGCTAAAAAGTGGCAGTGTGTCTAGGGAGGATAAGTCTGGTTTGGAAGATATTGAGGAGTTGAGGTTGGTGGGATTTGATGATGATTGAAATTAGGGGTGAGGTGGGGAAGAACGAATGGAGTCTAGGGTGACTTGGAGCCGTGGGTGATGAGAGGAATGGGTACAACCTTGACTGCTCTGGGGAACCGAAGGAAAAAAGGACTTTACAGAAAGAGGCCCACTTTAGACAAGCTGAGGATGGGTAGCATGGGAGTTAGTTGTGGTGGAGGGTGTGGGTGTCCGACGGCTGGACTCGGGGGAAGAGGACACACATTCTTCTTTCAATGCCATGCGGACTCACTGATAAGAGCTGAGAAACAGCACTTTCGTCAGGCCCAGATAACCAACTTTAGGGGCTCAGTGGAGGGTACCTCAAAGTTTCTGTGGGGTATTATCTACTTGTTGCTTTCGGGAAGGGTCTTTTAGTGGCAGAAACCACAGGTGGGAATCCTCCTTTCTTAGGAAGCTGGTTTGGTGTAGACAACTTTCTTTTTTTTTTTCTTTTTCACTTGTTTGTATTTCAGTAAAATGTAAATTCTGTTGTCATGGTAGGACCCAGTTATCTGGCTTTTTAAGGGCTTAGCAAAGATGAACAAATGGAGACCTTCCTTGTTCCCAGAGTTCCTTTCATGTAGTTTGAAAGTATTTGCCATCTCTCCCCATCCCCCCAGGCCCAAATCCTCCTTGGCTGCTGCAGCATTTGCCTCTGCTAGGACAGCTCCTGGGACCATGGGAGGCATCTCAGGAGGAACTCCTGACTCAGCAAGTTCAGGCAGTTGCCCAAACCATGACCTTCAGAATGACTCACTGTAGTCCCCAGCCCTGACCCCAGAGAAGGGCTCATCAGGAGGAAGGGCAAGGATTTTCCAAGGAGTAATAGAATAGTGTGCATGTTTGTCTGTGTGTTTGCGGGGAGGAGAGGGGGAAAGGGAAGGGAAAGCAGAGAAAGACGTAGGAGACAAATATGGTCAGAGAGAATGCTCACATGCAACAGAAGCACAATGTGAAATTGTAGACAGATAGGGGGTGGTGAAAAGAGGAGAAAATAGGGGACAGGAAGTAGGAGAAATAGGAGACGGATATGGGGTGGTAGTGATGATGTGTCAGGGACAGCCAGAAATTCAACAACCCTCTTAGTCTTAAAGTGCCCTCATCTTGATCTTAAAGCGTCCTTGGCCATGGTGCTGAATTCTAAGGCCCTAACAGGTAGACACCAGTGAACCATGCTATGACTTTAAGCTGTTATAGACACAAATTCCTTATTACAGGAATAATAAACTCAATTTGTTATTGAGTTCCCACTGTATGCCAGATACTCTGCCCCTTGCTTTCATACATATTTTCTCATTTAATCACATAATAACTTCCTAACACAATAATTCAAAGAACTGACAAAGTCTTGCCTTAAGTTATTCAAATGAAACCATAGTTGGGAGTGAGTACTGATTAAGAATATCTTACTTTGTTATAAGGACCTTGAAGAAAGGCAAAGGAGGAAGGGAGAGAGCTGGTCTCTGGTTACATTTCAGTGATAACCAAAAGGGTCAGAGTTACACAAAGAGAGAGAGCCAACGTGGTTTTGTCAAGGATGTGTCACACTAGAACACTGTCTGTCTGTGCTAACAGTGGCAGGGTCCTAGGGAATTTTAGGTGCTATTGTAAATGAGTATCTTTAAAATAACATAGAGATGATGTATCCAAAAAAGATTCTTTCATAGTAGAGATTTTAGCAGCTCTGACCCATTCTAATTATGTTGCTATTATTCAAAAGAGTTTTGGGCTCTTTTCTTGGAGGTTTTCCAAAGACATTATTTATATGTTTTCAACTGTAAAAATTCTTCATTTTGTGGGTGAGAATTATTTTTTGAATAAAATACTTTTGACCATTTTATTTTTGTTAAAAATTTTTTAAATAGATTTTATTTTTTAGAGCAGTTTTATGTTCATGGCAAAATTGAGAGGATACTATTTTATTTTTCTATGTTGTTTCTCTAATTTTGTTTGTTTCTTTAAACACACATACACACACACTGTGGCTGAGAAGCTGAGCAATGTTATTTCTTGTCATATTGAAAAGCAGAACTTGCTAAAGTATTAGTTTTTGAGACTTACTTCCCCCTCTGCCGGAGTAATATGCACCTCTAAGAGCGAAAAAGCTTTAAAAAAACCTCAGAGAACAGATTTGCCAGTGACAGCATTGCAGGCACCTTGATAAAGGTGAATAGGAGAATTCTGGATATTTTGTAAGGAACTTTGAAGAAAACCCTTCTGAGCACAGTGCAGACCTTAGCACTGTAACAGACACTGTTTTAGTGGTAAGAGCACAGGCTATGGTGAAAGACAGACCTCGGTTTCAATTCTGGCTCCAACATAACACAAGCTGTGTAACCTTGAGGAAGCTGCTCATTGTTCTGTGCCGTGGAGCCTCATGAGTCAAATGGGGACAATCCCAGCATCCACCTCATTGGGCTGTTACAAGATCTCCATGAGTAAGGTCCCTAAAGCACTTTGCAGAGTGCCTGGTGCAGGAAGCTCTCTGTAAGTCGTCGTCGCTCTTATTATTTTAAGTGGCTGATTATAATAACAGCTCTCATTTATTGAGCACTTACTATAAGCCAAACATTCTGCTAAAGTGCTTAATGCACATTATTTTATTTAAACTTTGCAATAACCCATTAAGGGTCATTCCCACTTTACAGTTGAGGAGACTGAGGCCAGGGAATTTAGGTGGTTTTATTCCAGAGTCAAACATATTAAGCAGGGAGCCAGGATTTAAACCCAGGATTCCTTGACCACAAAGCCCATGCTCTTAAGCCCTATGCTAGTCCCTGTCCATAGCCAGCCATTCACCCGCAGGCCCTCGCACAGCTGGGATACCCACTGTACCTGACTGAAATCAGAACCCTCCTTTCCCCCTTTCCTTTTCCTTATTATATTCTTTCCTCTCAAAAAAGTCTGCTTAGCATTCATAGAGTGCAGACCTTTTAAAGTGAGCTCATGAGACACAGAAATATCCAAGCTGTTAGAATGATCAGACAGAAATAGAGTTTCTAGAGCCCCTGGCCCAGCCCCTAGGACCCTTAACCTTCATTCCAAAATTGTCCACCAGCCTGAACTCTCTCCTTTTGTCCCAGTCACACCTCACCCTCTTCCATCCGCAGTGTCACTACAGGATCTTGAATGAGTTGGGGCTATGGCCACATTACGTATACTAGTCCACATATTCTTCCAGGGATGTTGTAGTCCCTGTTTACAGACTGAAAACAGAGAAATAGAAGCTAAGATTAAAAATGAACGAGGATCATTGAGGGGTCAGGAGGCAGAGATGGGACCAGAGCTTGAATTTTACAAAGCCAAGTCTTATCCTGACCACTCTTAGATCTCTTTCACCCTGGTCCATAATCTGCACGATGGTTCTTGTGAGGGTCTGCCTGCACACAACATTGGCAGTGAACAGAGAGTTCAAAGCTCAAGGCTCTAAGCAACGTATGGCCTTATGTGCTCAGCCAGGAAGGAAGAGAGGAGTGTAAACAACACAATGAACATCCACCGTGTGCTGGATCCTTTGCCAGGCAGTTCCACGTATATCATGTCATAATACTGCAGGGAGGTAGTGATAGCCTGCTCTTAGAGATGAGAAAATTGGAATTCCTAGAGATTAACCTACAGCCAGTAACTGATGGATTTAGGCTTGGAATTCACATCTGACGAAGTCTGTACTTTTTTTTTTTGAAACTTTCTCCCCAAAGAATGAAAACACACACACACACACACACACACACACACACACACACACAGAGTCAGGCACTGAAATAAAGTGCTTGTATCAAATCAACATCAAGGATAACTGTATAATATGTGTTATTGGGGCAAGTAGGATGAGAAGCAAAGGGATTAACCGAGATACATACTGGCAGAATAATAACAGGTACAAATTTTGAGCACTTGCTATGTGCTAAGCCCTATTCTAAGTGCTTTCTATGTGTTAGCTCATGTAAACCTCACAGAGATCCTATGAAGGAGGTATGACTGTTATTCCCATTTTAAACACGAGAAAACTGAAGCACAGAGAAGATAAGCCATTTGGTCAAGGTTACTGAACTGGCAAAGAGTTGTGCCAGTGATTTACTTACTGCTACACCTTCAGCCATTTCCTCTTCTCGCTTCTAAGCTGGACTCCCTGGCCTCCCTTGATAACTGGCTTGCTATGAGGCTACTGATAGAAGGCATTTAGAAGGAGACTGGAAAGCAGGAGGAAAGGAGGAGGGGACTTATTTCCTGTTTTTCCTGCTCCTGTTAGTGTAGCCTTAGCAGTGGCTCTTGGCTCCAGTCACTAACTCTTTGGGGTATTTCAGAACCACCCTTTATTGCTCCCTTGGGGACCAGCAGCAACCAGAGGGCACCCTCAACTCAGAGGTTTGAACCAGCTCCTCTGAGCTCCAGGTTCTGGTAACTCTTCCCTCTTGCCCTCCCAGTCCTAGAGATGGCAGCTGTTTCTTGCCTTCATTATCTCTGGGTCACTTCAGTGTTCCCTTTTTGTTCTTCCAGCTCTCCCACCAACTTCCTGTATTAAATCTACTCTGTTTGAAATACCTAGGGTGGCTTACTTTTTTCTGACTGGACCCTGACTACTATAGTACTTGGATCTGGTAGCTTGTTTCCAGAGCATGTTCTCTTAACTACTAGTGTCTTACCTGCCTTTTGGTAGCTGTGGGAATTTCAAACCCCAGCTGGCAGGATCACAGAAGTCACTTTTATCATTTCATATTTTTTACCAGACGTTAAATTCACTTCTCAGAAACAAACGTTTACAAATTCCTAGCAGACCATGGTCACAGGCTTCACTGTGAAGATTCTCAGCTAAGGGAATCCTGGTTGAGGGACCCTGGGCATGGTGGACGCTGAGAACTGCCAGCCTGACTTTGACTCCCCTTATTCTGATGCTGGGCACTAATGTCATCCTGCCAGAGTCAGACTGAGATGGAATTAAGAGGAGAGATGGTCACTTTGACACTGAAGGAAATTACTGGGGATAATAAAAGTTTATGGCTTTAATTAGAGGGCCAGCTGGTGTCAGTACCATTTTGAAGACATGGGTATCAGGCATTCAAAGGCACACTACCTGGAGAGCTTTCAGCTAGGGCACCTTGTTAAGAGGGTTTTGATCAGGGGATGGGGCAGGGAGGGGCACCACATCCAAGATTTGGAATGGCAGTCGTGTAAGCCAATGATTATGGTGCTACAGGATCTCTTGTGTAAGATGGTACACAGAATTGCACTTAGTGAAAGAAAGAAAAGGACACAAAAAGAGGAAAGAGGTAGCCTCTATCCAACCACTTAACCATCCATCCAATCATCAATGCACCAATTTATTAATTCATTTAACAAACATCTATTGGGCTACTATCCTATGCAAAGTGTATGTGGGATGGGAGACAGAGATGAGTCAGACATGGATCCCATCCTGAAAGAATATAACCTCCAGTAGGCGAGAGCAGAAGAAAAGTTACCATCTAGCAGGAGTAACTGTGGCTTCACGAAGGAAGTAGCAACTGAGATGGGGAGGAAAGTGCGGGGCACATGTGAGCATGTTGAGAAATCTGGTAGGTTATATAGTGAAGGTTTTGTGAAGAGATGTCATGGCAGCAAGATCAGAAAGAGAGCTGAGACTATATCATAAAAGGCTTTGGATCTCGACTTTGTTCTGTCGGTCGTAGGGAGGAACTGAATGTTTTAAAGCAGGATATGAGATGATGAAAATCAGTTCATAGAAGAGTATTCTAGAAGCACAGTGTAAAATGGACTGTGATTGAGACACCAGTTAAGAAGTTGTCATGATGGTCAAGGCAGTGAAGACATAATGAAGGAGTGAATCGTAGGAGAGGCAGAGAAAATACAAATAACGAAATGGAGTTCAGAGCAAGATGGTAACCCACCTGGTAGGACCTGGCAAGAGGTAGGGAGAAGTCAAGCTTGGGTGGTGAAGAGGACAACTGTGTTACTAAGAGAAACATGGAGCATGAAAGAAAGACCAATGTTAAAGGTCTCAGTCTATGAGTTTGGTGCTGAACACACTGAGTTTGAGGGTTTGGAGGAAATTAAGGCTGAGATGTCCAGCACGTAGTTGGAAAAGATGGACAGCATGGAGTTCAGGAGAGAAGGTGGGGATGGATGGGAAATCAGTTGGAGTACCATCTGCCTTCACCAAGGTTAGCAGATGAAGCTCTGAAATTGGATGTGATCTCTTAAGGACAGAGTATTGAGACGGAGCAAAAAAGAGCCATTCTTGAGTAAAACCTAAGTTTGTAAAGTGGAAGGAAGGAGGAATCAAAGGATAGATGGCCAGAAGAGCAGAAGGACAACAGGAGAGAGAGGCTGGAAAGAAGCACAAGGAGGGAGCGTGAAGCATTAGGGAAAGGAGAATAGAACGCCAAATGCTCCCACAGGCCAGGAGAAGAGGAACAGGAAAAGGCCACTGGACTTAGGGGGCTGAGAAGTGATCAGTGACTATCAGGGGAGCGAGTTGGGTAGAGTGGTGAAGGCAAGAGCTAGATTATAAAGAACCAGAAATAGTCATCATATACACACTAGTAAAAACAACGAAACCTTGCATTTGATGCTTACTAAGGGCCAAGCGCTTTCTAAACACTTTACATGAATGAATTCATTTAATCTTCACAACTACTCCATGAGGTGAGTACTATTATTACCTCCCACTTTACAGACAAGGGAACCAGGGAACTGAAGAAAATAAGAAGAAAGGAAAAGACCGTAGATCTCCAAAGTGCAGAACCCCAGTCTTGCAAGAAGCACTGCACAAAAGGGCTCTGAGGTTAAGTAAATTTGGCATTTCCTCTTTTAGGAATGCAGATGAGTATATTAAAGACTGAGAAGCCCTGCACTGAAGAAACTGGTTTAGTTTTGTGAAATCCAACGTTTTCTAGATTTATTTGACCTATAAACCTTTTACCATTACCATTCTATGGGACAATGTTCTACAAGGCACACTTTGGAAAATGCTGGTGTGAAGAATCTTTTATAACATTATGGACAGAAACTCTAGGAGGCTGTGGAGTCCTGTTCTTCTTTTTTGAGAGGGAAGGGTGTTTGTTTTTTATGATAGGGGAGCAAAATTTTAGGGTGAGCTAAAGGAAGTGAGGGTGAGAGATCATGGGAAACAAGGAATCTTAGTGTTGGACAATAAATCAACAACACATTTATAGAGCTTTGAGCTGGGATTCTTGGAAAAGAGACCACAAGAGAGCACATTATGACCAATTGCACTTCAGAAAATTGGCCTGTCCACTCCCGTGGACCCACTGAGCACGCTCACCAGCTTCATATGGGGAGATGCTCATAGTTTTAGGAAGCAATTAGATTATTCTGAATCCTCTTCCCCATTCATTGTTTCATTAATTCATTCAAAAAATACAGACTGGACTTCCTCTGGGCCAGGAGCAGTGTTAGGCATTGCTCTTCCTCTGATGCTATCTCTTCCAAACTCTCAGCTCTTGGTTCTACAGCCTGGATTTTGGTCCTGCCTCTGAGCCTTTGGACTTGAAGCTGTGCTTGGTTTTCCCAGTTTTCCCACTAGTCTCTGGCTTATCCCTCTTTGGGTCCCAGTGTCCCATGAAGCTTCAGGTAAGAACGCTGATCTTACCTGGGCCATCCACCCCTGACACTGTCCCCATGTGCAGTGTCCCAGCTTGTCCTGCCTTGAACTGTCCCTGCCCTCTGCTGTGTGCATTAGGGGGTGGGCTAGGAGTGCAAAGGATGAGAGCACTCAGGTAAGAATAGACCCTGTCTTCAAGGAGACACAAACCTAGCCAGGGCAGAGGTGGCAATGCTCTCCTAAGGAGGACCTGCCAGTAGCGTATAAAGCAGGCATGCATGATATGACAGGTGGCAGCAATTACTGGGTAAAGACTTCTGGAAGAAAGCATCTTAAACCAGTGGCCCCACTTGGGGGCAGGGGATTGTGGGCAGAAGGAAGTTTGGCTTGGAAATTCCGCTTTATGAATAAGAAACTGCCTGTTTGGGCTAGATCCATTCCACAGGGAAAGAAATGCTGCTCCCTCCACCTGGGAAGACAGACTAAGTGTATTTTAATGTGCAGCTTCAGCCCTAGCCTGCGGCCCGCATCAGGCCCAAGGCATCTGGCTGGAGAGGTCTCTTAAACAGATGCTTATTATGGACTTGTTCTGAGCACCTACCATGCCTTGTCTTTCCCAGCTGCCAAATGCCCATTTCCAAGTTATTGAAATTCACTGGGAAGTATGGTTAACATGAGAATATAGATTAGCCCCCTTGCCACTGATGCAAAGCTGCCTGCTTGGCAGTCTCTGGTACTCAAGATTCATGAAATATCTGGCAGGAGCAGGGGGAAATGGAGAATGACTGGACGGGGGTGGGGATGGGAGGGTAGGTTTAATTCTTGAGCTACTAATGAATCTGATTGCAGCCAATACTCAATTATACCCAGGTGGATTACACACTGGGCAAGTTGTCTGTAGAAAATGTTAAATCCCTTGAGAGTTTTGTCATTGCTCCACACACCCAAAAAGCTTCCAAGCAGCCTGACCCAGCCATTAATTGGTGTGCACTCACAGCCAGCCAACTCATTTCCATATTGTTTGAAGCAAAACATAATTAGGAAGGCAAACACGCTGTAAGATATGTACACTGTCCATATATCATTTGTCCACACATTTGAAGTCAAACAACAGTGAGTCTTCGGTTATCGTCGTTTTGAGTTAATCACCCCACTGCTCTCCCTGCTCCGTCAGCGTGAACCAATGAGGAGGAGCTGCAGACCACAAGGCTGTTTTAACAAACGTCTGAGAACATACACATTCAAGTGTGTTGTTCTTTCAAAATTGCCACCTTGGGACTGAGTTGCTGCCTTACTTAAGACACTTCTGGAAGTTCTTTTTTGGGAGGGGAATTGCCTTTGCAGCTTCTTGCCCATTCTTTAAAGTGCCTGTCTTCTACCGAGGGGGCAGATCTCCATCTTGGGAGGGCAGGACTGATTTTTTAGTGACAGCAGAAAGTATTCTGGAGCGAAGTGTAGTGAGTCAATTACAGTCTTATAGTTCTTATAAAGATTTGTTTTCCCACTTCCTTTTTTTTTTCCGGGAAAGTAGTTTAAGGTGAACTTTGCCTCTGTGAGCATTGCCTAAGCAAGGGGTGAGCTCAACAGTGTTCCCCTGAGCAAAATGAGCATGAGAAACCACCCCCTGCCCCCCAAAATGACACAGGGACCTTTTCTTCTCCTGAGCACACAGCCCTCAGCCAGGCGCCCACTGACAGCCACATGGCACAACACCACCTAACTAGCCCCCAGGGCCTCTCCTTCGTGAGCTGCTGAAACACTGGCTTCAAACATCTTGCTCCAGGCCAACTTCCCTCTCCAGGCAATCAAATCCTCACCCACCGCCCAGGGCCACTCATCAGCCTGTGCCGGGAAAGGCAAATTCATGTGAATGTCAATGTCCAAGGTAATCAGGAGGATGAAACCATGGCAACAGCCTCCAGAGAACAAACCAAATGCCCCGAGAAGACATTCTGATTCCAGAGGGGCGATGTGGGCTTGCAGTGACCTGGGGCTGGATACCTTTCCAAAGGAAAGCATTGAAGCTGTCCCAGGAGATGTGGCTATAATGCGCAGGTCCCCAAGGGGACCTCTTAAGGGAGATCAAGGCTCCTAGTTGAATTTAGGACTTCTGACATATTGGTTAAAAAAATAAATTCAAGGGCTCCTCTGATGGCACAGTGGTTGAAAATCCACCTGCCAATGCAGGGGACACAGGTTCGATCCTTGGTCCAGGAAGGTCCCACATGCCACGGAGCAACTAAGCCCGTACGCCACAACTACTGAGCCTGCGTGCTGCAACTACTGAAGCCCGTGTGCCTAGAGCCCGTGCTCTGCGACAAGAGAAGCCATCACAATGAGAAGCCCGTGCACCACAGTGAAGAGTAGCCCCTGCTCGCCGCAACTAGAGAAAGCCCGTGAGCAGCAACAAAGACCCAATGCAGCCAAAAATAAATAAAATAAATAAATTTATTTTTAAAAAATCTTAAAAAAATTCAAATGTTTATGTTTGTAGTCAGAGGGAGTGCTAGGCCAGGTGAGAGGAGGTGGACCGTCTTGGGGTGACTATATGCTTGTAAGTCTGTTTTTATCAAGTGAGAGACACCCTAGATCCATCATCAGGTCTCTAGCAAGGTAGGTGAGCTGTTCCCAAGACCCTGTTCAATATCCCTAAATCCATCTCTTCACCTTTAAAATATCTAGATTGTAGGTGCTACTTTAGGGACTGGCCATTCTGTGCCAGTGAAAGAGTGAAGTTTCCAGGAATGAAAATTCAGAAAGCCAGACCACAAGGGGAGGGGAGCCCACAGATCAGGGAGAATTCTCCATGGAAGCTACAGCCCCTGCTGTATTGCTTCCGGGGATCCACAAACTTTGCCAGCACCAGTCCCTGGAGATTCTCCCTGACACCAGGGAGCAGTGAATTCTGGGGCTGTCCCTAACTTCTCCCTCAGGGATGCTCTACAACCAGCTACAACAATTTCCACGTCTTCATTCCCTGGACACCAGAGCCTCCAGATTCAGAGAAACTAGAATCCCATTCTTTCCTCTAAGGAAAACCATTAGACCTGCACTTAGCAACCACCAGGAGGGTATTTTTAGCTCTCTGGCAGAAGGGTAATGTACAAAATGTAATCATCTTGGCCTTGAAATTCCTTACAGCCCCATTCAACATGCAATTGTGGCTAATGGACGCTCATGGAGGGAGCAGAGAAACAGGGCCGGCGGGCTTGTCTGCTGTTCGCCTTCTCTGTTCAGGATGTTGGTACCAGAGGTGGCGGAAAAGCTCAGGAACACACAGACTCAGGCAGTTCACTATTCAACCGGCAGGGAAACTAGCCCCCAAGTGTCTGGTTCTTCCTTAGCTCAAATTGATAGCCCATGAGCTAAATCCACTAAGCTGACATTTCCAAGTGCACCAGTTGTCCTTCCCCTGACTTGTTCTGTGCCCTTGGACAAGTGCCTTCACCAGTCTGGGCCTCAGTTTCCATACCTGTAAAATGGTCCTTTTCAGCTAGGACATTCCATAATTCCAGGAGCCACTACATGGAATTGATTCAAGACAAGCTGCGTGAGTGGGCAGAGGTCCAAAGCAATCACACTGTGTGTTTGCTGAGTGTCTATGGAGTACTCCACGTTGCTTCTCTGGCCCTGGCCCAAAGTGGGGCTAATCCACCTCCTAGGCCCTCTTTAGACAAATTTTAATCCCACGATGCAACCCCACTCTATCTGGCACCTTTGACTCCAGGCTACCTGCCCTGATTTTACCTGGAGGAGCCCCAGGAACTCTGAGTGGATTTCCAGCTCTAGCAAAACAAAACCAAGCAGGTTCAATCTGCTCCAGAACACTCACTGGACTTATTCTGAGGTCAAAGAAGGTGATTTTTGGAAATGTTACTATTTTCAGACAACCTAGGGGTAGAGAAAGAGATAGAGTTTGTTCTCCCTCTTCCGACCATGCTCTTCCCAAGGCAGAAGAGGCAAGGAAAGGGGAGGAAGAGGGAAGAGGATCTGGACCCATGTTTCCTGCCTGGAAGTCGGGGAGGAGACAAAGATGAGGAGAGCCATTCCCTGGTCCTGACTCCCCCAGCAAGCCTGGCTCCCAAGGCTCCTTGCCATCTTTCTGTCTCCAGGTAGGACGGCTCCACCTCTACATGGACTGATTGGGATCCTGTCTCATTCAAATGCATTTAGAAAAGCACCTACTATGTGCCAGGCAGTGTGCTCAGCTGACAAGTTGTCTTTGTTTAATTACCAATCTCTAGTGGAGATCTAGAGAAGAGGTTTCCCTAAATCTCAGCTTTGCCTATATCCAAAAAATGCTTGAAACTGCATCAAACCAGTGTCCCTAACACTTTCAGCTCTTGTACACCTACATGCACACACTGGAGAAGTGGGGGTGGAGCCTGGGGATGGGGAAGCAGGGAGAAGACACTGAGTTGCCTGCAGGAGGGGAGTAGATCCTTCACTTCTGACATGATCATAACCAGTGAGGAAGGCCCCAGAAGACTATGCAGGGCTTCAGGGCTGGGAGGGACATGGAGGAAGTGGGGGACTATGAGGAAGACACAGATGTAGCTCTATCTTGTGTATCAGAGATCCACAACCATTCTTCAATTATCCACACCAGGAGAGAAGCGTGATAATGGAGGATCTTATGAATTATCCCCAAACTCACTAAGCCCATGGCTGTTGACCCTCAGCCTCATGACGTGTAGTGGAGCAGTGGGAAAGAGTTCTTGACCTTTAAGAATTAGAATAAGTTCATTCCCCCAGGGCACACATTTAGCTGTGCAGGGAGCCAGTTAGAACTTTAAATTTGCTGTGGATATTCCACTAGGAGAAAACTGATTCTCCAAATCTCAGGAAGCAAAAGGAGGCTGATGGGTATTAATAATAGCTAACATGTACTGGAGCCCTACCTAGAGCCAGGCTTTATTTTTATTTTTTATTTTATTTATTTATTTATTTATTTGCGGTACGCGGGCCTCTCACTGTCGTGGCCTCTCCCGCTGCGGAGCACAGGCTTTGGACGCGCAGACTCAGCGGCCATGGCTCACGGGCCCAGCCGCTCCGCGGCATGTGGGATCTTCCCAGACTGGGGCACGAACCGGCGTCCCCTGCATCGGCAGGCGGACTCTCAACCACTGCGCCACCAGGGAAGCCCCAGGCTTTATTTTTAATTGAAGTATAGCTGATTGACAGTGTTGTGTTAGTTTCTGGTGTACAGCAAAGTGATTCAATTACATATATATATATACACACACACACAGACACACACATATATTCTTTTTCAGCTTCTTTTCCATTATAGTTTATTACAAGATATTGAATATAGTTTCCTGTGCCCTACAGTAGGTCCTTGTTGTTTCTCTCTTTTGTATATAGTAGTTTGTATCTGTTAATCCCAAACTCCTAATTTATCCCTCCCCCCTTTCATCTTTGGTAACCATAAGTTTGTTTACTATATCTGTGAGTCTGTTTTTGCTTTGTATGTAAGTTCATTTGTTTCATTTTTATTTTTTTTAGATTCCACATATAAGTGATATCATACTATATTTGCCTTTCTCTGTCTGACTTACTTCATTTAGTATGATAATCTCTAGGGCCATCCACGTTGATGCAAAAAAGCCAGGCGTTTTTAAAGCCATATATATATATTCATCTTTAAATAGATGAATTCATCTAATCCTCACAAAAACAATCTTATGGAGTGGGTGTTATTATTCTCTTTTTTTTTTCTTTCAAGTGAGGAAGCTGAGGCATGGGAAGGTTAAGTGACTTGCCCAAGGTCACCCAGCTGGTAGATGGAGGATGAGGTATACTGGGGACCAAAGCCCCCACGTGAAACTCAGTGCTATCTCGCCTCTGGGTTACTGGAAAGGGAAGTCTGTACTCATCTCCTCTGGCCTGTTGCCACTGCCAGCTTTCAGACTAGCAGGCAGAGAAGCATGTACGTGAAACCTCTTCATGTCTCTTTGCTGAATCCCACTTCCCAGAGTGTGAAATGAGCTTCCCTCCTGCCAGCCACAATATGGCCTATTATTCCTAATAAGAGACGAGGCTTGCTAGTCGGCATGAGCTCAGATGCTGAGCAAAGGGGAGATACAGGGACTCTGCTTCCACTCTACCATCTGCCCATCCAGGGTGCCTGAGTCTGAGGCCCAAGGTCACAGACAAGACAGGACCCATGTGTGGACCTCTCTCCCCATCCCTGGCTTCTCTGCTCCATTTCTCTGGTCGTATGGGGTCCTGGGAGGAAACGAAGGGGGTAAGGAGTGAAGAGAGGCACTCCCATTGTCAGGTATTGGTACTTTAACCCGCACAGCTGGCTGCCAAAGGCCACGGATGTAGGAGGCCAGCAGAAAGGGCAGCCCCACTAGTGGAGCTACTAGGGTGTTCTAAGCACTCTCCCCACATTCCCGCCTTCTAGAACAATAGTTGGAGGGCAAGGGGTAGAGAATGCAGAGGTGCTGTGATGGCTACTTTTGTGTGTCAATTTGACTGGGCCGTGGGGTGCCCAGATATTTGGTCAAACGCTCTTCTGGGTAAGTCTGTGGGGTGTCCTTGGTTGAGATTAATATGTGGTTGGTAGACTGAGAAAAGCACATTGCCCTCGCTGATTTGGGTGGGCCTCATCCAATCAGCTGAAGACCTGAATAGAAGCAAATGTCGACCCCTCCACAAATTATGGGGAAACTCCTGCCTGATGGCTTGAGCTGGGACATGGGTCTTTTTCAGCTTTTGGACTCCAACTGAAACATCACCTCTACTCCTTGAACTTGTACCACTGGCTCTCCTGGTCCTTGGGCCTTTGGACTCATACTGGAACTACACATTGGCTCTCCTGGGTCTCCAGCTCATCAGCTGCAGTCTTGGGACTTCTCAGCCCCTATAATTGTGTAAGCCAACTCCTTATACAGAATATGTATCTCCTATTGGTTCTGTTTCTCTGGAGAACCCTGACTATACCAGCACCATAAATATTCATTGGTGGGGACCTGGCTTGGAATGTTGTGGGCTGGGTTTCTGCCTGTGAGGGAAGGTTCTGAGTCAATGCATTTGCATGCTGGCCTCTCAGCTTCCAGAGGATACTCTAATGGCCCCTGAAATGCCGCCTTGACTAGGAAACTCAGCATGAAGGCACTTCTCTGGCCAAATATTCCTAGATATGGCCTATTTTTCATAGCTTGAAATTGAAGTCCATACGCAGAGCTTTTCATTCTTCCCCAGCTCTGTATGTGCTACAGGGCTGAAAAGAACCATGTGGTGTGAGAGTTTGAACATGCTTTATCTCAGCCTTGCAAAGAGAAGCTTGCTTGGGTGTCCATATGCAAGTATTGTCTTGGGAAGACAATGATTGAATTCAAGGGCGTTGTCTTTTCCAGTTTCCTGCCTCCAAAAGGAAGGGCTCTCATTCAGACGTGTGGTCTCTCCCGTTCTTCAAGGTGTCTGAGGAAGGTACCACCATAAGCTTCACCACTCATTCCAGTGTTGACTCATACAGAAGATTTCAAATACTTTAATTCCAAGAGAGGTCAATGTTTCTGCAATGCAGACCCAAGGAGGTGAATCTGGGGGCAGGCTGGCGAGGCAGGGTATAGTGAAGGGTCACCACTTATGCTGGAGCTAAATTCTCTGGGTCAATCACAGCTCTGATGTTACCGCCTGTGAGATCTTGAGCAAGTTATTTAAGCTCCTTGTACCTCAGTTTCCTCATCTGAAACCTGGTATGATGATAGTGGCAACCACTCAAGGCTGTTGTGAGGATTAAATGAACTAATATATACATATATATATGTAGGTGTGTATATGTAACTTTTAGTAAATTAGCTGCCTGTAGTAGCACTGTATACATTTTAGCTACCATAAGATGTTTATAGGTTGGTGCAATAATTTACCCTTCATTGTATCCCCCTCTAAGCCTAGAACTTGCCCAGTATTCAAAGAATCATACGTATGACAGTAATATAGGAAGATGCTAAACTTTCTGATTTTAGACATTATCCATTGCCAGGACCCCAGCTTAGCCTGGACTCAGCAGAGGGATACTTGAGACAAGGCCTTGATCAAGCTTATCTACTCACACCAGGTTAAATATTGGCAACCACTACTGCAGGAGATGCAACTAAGGATGTGGGGACTGAAGAGCGTTTGCAAGCCTGGGTGGAATCTACCCAGGGCAGCTTTGGGGTCTGAGGTGAGACCCTGTGGCCTCAGGCTCACCCAGCTAATGTCTTGGGTGGATGGAGGGGTGCGTATCTCCTCTGGGGAATGGATTGGGAGAGAGGTGCTCAGAATAGTAACAAAGTTTTGAAGTTTCCTGCTGGGACTTCTTTGCTAGTGCCATAGAAATACGGTGTAGGAGCACAATGTCTCAAGTAATAAAGGAGGAGGAGAAAAAAAATAATCCAGAGAGAAATCAGCTTATGGTTCATTTAAACCTTATTGAAATTTCTACTGTGGAAACATTTAAATATCATAGTTACTGCCGTGTGTCTTCGCTCCTGCTATTCCCGGGTGGATGTTTCATTGCACATTTGGTTGGAGAGCAGAAAAATAAAGCTGCTTGGAAATTGCTTTCCCACTGCTAGGTAATTACAACAGGTTTGTATTCCAAACGTAAAGAACTGTTATTTTTTTAATAAAGGGAGCTCTCGGTTGGTCCCGGCCTCCTCTGCCCCCCAGCCTCTGGCTGCACTGGCCCTTTGCTCCCACATCCTCTGTTGCATCCTTCACTTGGCCTCGTCTCTCTCCCACCTTTCCCCTAAGAGGCAGGTGGAAGCAGCTCTCCAGCTGCTGGCGCCTCTGTCTCCCAGCCCGGGAGCCTTGCGCGTCACTATTAAGAGAAAGAAACAGCCCCCTCCAGGTCTCTGTCAAGAACATTAAATATTTAGCCTGACTCCATCCAGACCATCAAACATAGTCCTTTCCTACCCAAAGTGACACATTTCCCCATCTCCATCCCATCTTTTTTTTTAATACTAAGCAAGTGATCTGGGATTAACTCGGCATTTGTCAGCTCTGTCTGAGCACAGGTGTGAGCTCATTGGCTCTCCCACCAGACGGAGCAGAGAAAGTGCCTTTTGTGCTCTCAGATGCACAGTTCAGCTTGGCAGCCAAGTGAGCACCTGCCCAAGGCTGCGGCGGCTCAAGTCCCCACCAGTTGCCCCCACATGGCTTCTCTTCTCCGCTTTCTCAGGTTTAACTCAGGGTCGGCTTCCCTGTCATCTGACACATTTCTTTCTTTCCTAACCCCTTCTGACTCTGGCTACTTGTGCTGGGAAAACAAATTCTCTTTATGCCATGACCTCTGACGTCACAGAGGGGAGCAACGGTGCGGGCAGGCTCTACACCTCACGTGACACAGTGGCAGTCCAGAGTGGCCTCCATGGCAGGGCAGAGGGCAGGACCTCAGAGGTCAGCCCATCGTCCTGCAGCTGTGTGGCTCTGAGTGCCCCCTTCCCCTTTCTGGGCCTCAGTTTCCCTCTCTGGAAAATAAGAGAGGTAGACTAGATATCTTTGCATCCCTTTGAACTATAATACCCCACGATTTGACATTTCAGTCTTATCCATTTCGATCCACTCTCTGCTGTTTTGCCTTATCCATGCCCACGTGTCCTCTCCTGAGCCTCAACTTCCATGGCTGGAGCCAGACAGAAGTGCTGTGCTAGCCTCGAGTTGCCTGGCTTCCAGGGGCAAGTGCCTGTTAATTACAGATTTATTCCAGGGAGAGGAGGAGCGTGAGGACTGTCACTGGTGCCCTGTTGGACTGAAGGACTAGGAATGGAGACCCGGTAGCTTCGGAGCGAGGCAGGTGGATGGCCTCTTCAGGACAGACGAGGTGTGCTTTGGAGCCCGCTCTGACCTTTGGGGAAGCCACTTAGCCTCTCTGAGCTTTGGTTTTCCACATCGGTTTAATGGGATGGCATTATCCATGCCCCCAATTTAGGAGCATCAATGAGGAAATGAAAAAAAAAATTCTTTGGGAAGGAGAAGTCAGAGGACCAATGGCGAAATCGAGGCATGGAGAGCTCCACACATGTCTGGAAGAAGTGACCAGCATTCCACACCGGAGTGAGACAGGGCCTGCTGCATCCAATTTGCAGTTCACTGTGCCTGTCCCTGCCCCAGCCCAGAACTCTGGGGCAGAGTACTGCGGGGTCCAGGGCCAAGGAGGAGCCCGGAGGGGAAGGTATGTTGTCCTCTCTGGGTCTGGAGTGTGCGTGGGGATGACAGCGTGGGAAGGAGCCCAGGCCAGGCCCCAGGCCCAAGCTGCCCTGAGGCTGGTTTCTGAGGTGTGGCCAGCGAGGGTTGGGGGGATGGGAGGAGAGCAGCGGCTGTGCTGGGGGCGGACAAAGGGAGAAGACAAAGATTATTTTAAACCTGTATTAATCACTGCTCCAAACAGGGACTGGGGGTGGGAGCGGCAGCTGTCACAGGGAGGCTGGTGAGGGTGGTGGAAGAGTGTCCGGCGGGGAGGGGCCAGAACTCTGCACTCCCCCCAGGACCTAGGCCCAGCCCAGCTGTAAGCCTGGGGCTTTGCTGAATCTCTGGGGCTTGCTCCAGAGTCCAAAGAAAAGACATGGGAAAAACTAAACTGCAGCCCAGCTTTCTGGGCCAACTGGTCTCCCTGCCTCTACGCACCCTCCTCGCCAGCCTACCCTCCATAGTGTTGCCCAGAGTTAGCTTAAAACTCTGTCCTGTCACTCTCCAAAGCTGGGAATGGCTTCCTGGTGTCTAAACAACTGGTCTCCTCCTTGACCTGGTATACAAGGCCCTTGAGGACTGGCCCATCCAGACATTCCAGCCCCAAGATCAAGCCCTGAGCCACAGGTCCAACAGTGATGGTCCATTAAGCACTTACCACGTGCCTGGCACTGAGCTAAATGCTTTCATATGTTACTCACTGAACACTCACATCGACCTTGCAGGTTATTTTTTACAGATGAAGAAACCGAGGCTTAGAGAGCTTACATGACTTGACCAAGGTCTGTCTGATACCCCAAGCTTATGTTCTTAACTTCCTGGAGAGTTTCACAAATATTCATTATTCCCTTCTTAGCTCAGCTCTTATCTCACCCTGAGAGGTCCTCTTGGTCCTTTTTGTCCTTACGAACATCCTCCTCGTTCCTCAGGCCTTGGCTCAAATGTCATCTATTTCAAGAAGTCTCCTAGGTTAAAACTTAACCATGGATTCAACAAACAGCTGAGTGGTTTAGGTAGGTCCTATTATATCCATTTTTTTAGATTAAAAAACAGAAGCTTAGAGAAATGAAGCAAAGCATCCATGTTTACACAAATACTGAGTGACAGAGGAGGCATTCAAAGCCAGGTCTTCCAGTGATCCCAAGTTCAGTGTTCTTCACAACACTTTCAGTGACATCAATGGCTCTTCCTTTATGTGTCCAGTCCCTTTTGCCATTTTTTTGTGCTTATCAGATTCTGCATGTCGCATATCTGTACTAGGATATTAGAGTGTTTAATAGTAGCTATAATATTGGCTTCTTATTAGGTGCACAAGGCATTTCAGATGCTTATTCTCATTTTGTTTTCATGAGCATGAGATAGCTATTGCTATCTCCATTCTTACAGAGGAGAAACTGACACTTCAAGGCATTAAGGACTATGTCTAATTAACACAATCTCACTATCTCTGTGGGATTCGGATGCAGATCTGTTCCAAGTTCTTGTTTTGCACTACACAGGCATCAGTTCTTCAGGAGGTGGGTCCATGATTTCTTTATCCCTGAACGGATAGGTCCCTAACAGCATTTTGGATACAGTTAGGAGCTCAGTGAATATGGAGATGGATCATTCCTGGCTGGCAGCCTTGCTGGACACCAACAACTCCTTTAATGCCTCAGCTCAATCCTCATTAGATTTAGTCCTCTAAAGAGGTGTGGGAAATTGTTTTATTTATTTATTTTTCCATTTGTCAAGGTTTTTGAGTTGTTCTTTTGGGGACACTGATACCTCCCTAAGTGGGAAATGGGCACATTTAAAGAGGGAAAGACATTTCCATATGACTTCCTAACTTTCCATAGATTCTGTACCATTCCTGACTGGGACAAGAGGCATGGAGGGTGAGAAGGCAGAACTGAAGTCATCACTAGGAATGTGAGCAGTCCTGGGAAACTGGACAGAAATCACTAGAGAGGAAACTCCTTCACTGAGATATCTCCATGGAGCAGGGTATACCTGGAGGAACTTACTGCCCATGAGAGGAGCAGTCCCCCAAATCTGGAGACTGTCTACATGAGACTGGATAGTCTAGATGACTTTTCATTCAATCAGAGGATTCTCTCTTGCCAAAAATAAATTTATGTTAATGTAACTTTTGGAAAGTGGTGATTATTAAGAACCAACAAGGATTTATCAAAACCAAGAGATGTTAAGTCAATCTTCAAAATTTTTTCTTAAATTTTGGTAACGTTCTAGATTAGGGTTTCTCAACTTTGACATATAGACCTGACAATTCTTTGCTGTGTGTAGGGGTAGGGGGAAGGGGATTGCCCTGTCCATAGTAGGATGTTTAGCTGCACCCTGGCCTCTACCCACTGGATAACAGTAGAAGGCCCTTCTCCCCCAGTTCACACATTTGGTCGTGCCAACCAAGAATGTCTCCAGACATTGCCACATGTCCCCTAGGGAAAAATCTTCCCTAGTTAAGAACCACTGTTCTAGACTGATAAATCAGGAAGCTTCTATATACCCAGTTCTTTAGTGAGGTATTTGATATATTTGTGCACATACCTTGAGAAGAGGAAGGAGAAAATGGGTTGAGAATCAGCCTAGTTAGTTGTACCACTGGAAGACTGTGCATGGCAGTGTTGATTTATGGATGGGCATCAGCTTGGGGCACTTCAATGATGACAGGCTTCCGGGCTGCACACATTTCTATCAACAGCTTGGATAAAGGCATCAATGACATGCTTACTTTGTGTACAGATGTCACAAGTCTGGTAGATATGACATTATGTCAGATGAAGGACTGAAGATTCAAAAGGATCCCAGACATTGTCAGATGAAAAAAACCAAGCTTTAGAGCAGTGTGTTCCATATGCTTCTGTTTGTGTAAAAAGCAGGGGAAATATAAGAACCAATGTTGGTATTGGCTTGTAGCTGCATAAAGAAACTCCAGAAGGATACATAAGAAACTAAGAATGCGCTCACCATCTATGTGGGGAGAAAGAAGTTTGGGCAGATGGGGTGGTCTGGGAGCTTTTCACAGTTTACCCTGTTATATTTTTTGATTTTTAAATATGGAAGTGTATTATCTATTCAAATAATGAAATTAAAAATAGAACTTCAACCTACAGTAGGGGTCAAAATAAATACAATGCAAGTGAACAGACACGACGTCCATCCTGCATTAGTTCAAAATTAATGTGGCTAGTATAGTTATTTTCACAATATTGATTGTTCTAATTCAAGAACATGGTATATCTCTCCAACTGTTTGTATCATCTTTAATTTCTTTCATCAGTGTCTTATAGTTTTCTGCATACAGGTCTTTTGTCTCCCTAGGTAGGCTTATTCCTAGGTAGTTTATTCTTTTTGTGGCAGTGGTAAATGGGAGTGTTTCCTTAATTTCTCTTTCAGATTTTTCATCATTAGTGTATAGGGATGCAAGAGATTTCTGTGCATTAATTTTGTATCCTGCAACTTTATCAAATTCATTGATTAGCTCTAGTAGTTTTCTGGTGGCATCTTTAGGATTCTCTATGTATAGTATCATGTCTCCTGCAAACAGTGACAGTTTTACTTCTTCTTTTCCAATTTGTATTCCATTTATTTCTTTTTCTTCTCTGATTGCCGTGGCTAGGACTTCCAAAACTATGTTGAGTAATAGTGGGGAGAGTGGACATCCTTGTCTTGTTCCTGATCTTAGAGGAAATGCTTTCAGTTTTTCACCATTGAGAATGATGTTTGCTGTGAGTTTGTCATATATGGCCTTTATTATGTTGAGGTAGGTTCCCTCTATGCCCACTTTCTGGAGAGTTTTTATCATAAATGGGTGTTGAATTTTGTCAAAAGCTTTTTCTGCATCTATTGAGATGATCATATGGTTTTTATTCTTCAATTTGTTAATATGGTGTATCACATTGATTGATTTGCGTATATTGAAGAATCCTTGCATCCCTGGGATAAATCCCACTTGATCTTGGTGTATGATCCTTTTAATGTGTTGTTGGATTCTGTTTGCTAGTATTTGGGCAACCTAAATGCCCATCGGCAGATGAATGGATATAGAAGATGTGGTACATATATACAATGGAATATTACTCAGCCATAAAAAGGAACAAAATTGGGTCATTTGTAGAGACATGGATGGATCTAGAGACTGTCATTCAGAGTGAAGTAAGTCAGAAAGAGAAAAACAAATATCATATATTAACGCATATATGTGGAACCTAGAGAAATGGTACAGATGAACCAGTTTGCTGGGCAGAAATAGAGACACATATGTAGAGAACAAACGTACAGACACCAAAGGGGGAAAATGGCAGGGTGGGGGGTGGTGTGGTGTGATGAACTGGGAGATTGGGATTGACATGTATACACTAATATGTATAAACTGGATAACTAATAAGAACCTGCTGTATAAAAAAATAAATAAAATTCCAAACTTCAGAAAAAAAATTAATGTGGCAAATATGATGAGTGCAGGCGTGAGAGGTTCATGTGAAAATCATGAGTTTTTAGTTGGTCACAGGTCGCCAAGTCAACCAATCAACAAAGAGACACACCAACATACACTAATAAGGCTTTGACTGTTTACAGCATCCAGGTCAAGGGCAATACAGTCCCATTTGCACCCTTGGCAGGTCAGGACAAATTTGTAGTCATACCTTCACTTCTATACGGTGTATTTTTGGAAGAGCATTGACAAGCGTGTACAAAGGACGGTGACCCAGATGGCAAGGGGCCTGGAAAGCATGAAAAAATATGAGGAATAGGTGACGAAACTAAGGCTACCTAAAGTGGAGAAAAGATTCAGAAGGAGCATGAAAGCTGTCTTCAAACATTTGAAGGGTTATCCCATGCAAGAGGGATTAGGTGCCTTTTGTGTAGCTCCAGACCGCAGAACCAGGCCTTCTTCAATTTACTGGGAGGCCATTTCAGTTCAGAACATGCAAAGGCCGCCTTGTGAGTTAATAATAAAATAGCTAACGCTTACTGAGCATGTACAAAGCATCACCCTGTGATAAGCACTTTCCCTGCATTACACAACACCCTGACAAAGATTTTTTTTTGTTGTCATCTTAACAAAGGAGAAAACTGACAGGTTAAGTAAATGTGCCTCATGTGACACAACCAGTAGATGGTGGATCAGTGTGACCCCCAACACACGTATTATTGACCACTAAGCCTACGACCTAAGGGAAGTGAGCTGTCCATCATGACCAGCATTCAAAAGAGATGTAAACGCTGCCTGGGCATGGTGCTGTGAGGATTCCTGCAGCGTTTAGTAGAGGCCTGTTCCATGCCTAATGCACTATAGTCCACTAAGAAGAAAGTTCTACACGTGTGAGAAAGCCAGGGATGGGGAGGCATGTGGGAAGAGAGGCCAGCAGGCTCCTGTTCACATCTGTCTGGTGGGGGTAATTGGAGTTTTAAGTGGGGGTGGTGTCAGTTAGGAGTCAGAGGTAAGAGTCAAGGAGAAACACTCCCTGGGCACTCAAGAGCTGGTTCTTCTGTGCAAGGAGGCCAGGAAGCACTTATCAAGCATGAGTTATTATGCTTTCCATTTTACAAGGCCCCTTCATGGGGCTTCCCTGGTGGCGCAGTGGTTGGGGGTCTGCCTGCCAATGCAGGGGACACGGGTTCGTGCCCCGGTCCGGGAAGATCCCACATGCCGCGGAGCGGCTGGGCCCGTGAGCCATGGCCGCTGAGCCTGCGCGTCCGGAGCGTGTGCTCTGCAACGGGAGAGGCCACAACAGTGAGAGGCCCTTGTACTGCAAAACAAATAAACAAACAAACAAACAAACAAGGCCCCTTCATGGACATGAGGCCATTGCAGTATTCCACAACTTTCTATGAAAATACCCTTCTGGAAGGTGGGTGTGAGGAGGGTTGGGAAGGCTGTCTCCAGAGACAGAAGGGGAGAATGACAAAAATAGAGAACACAACACAGTGGTGGTCAGGCTAGAGAAGGAATTAGAGAGGAAGGGGACAGAGGAGAGAAAAAAAATACATCTTCCCAACCTCATCTGGGGCCCAGGCAGACCTGCTTGCTGACTTCAAGTACTTAATATTTCCAACTGAAACAAAACCCCCAAAGACAAAGGACCGCTCAAGTGCTCGGTGATTTCTCTATCATGGAGTAGCGGGGGTGAACATTCACTGGCTGGGAAAAGGAAGAGCCAGCAAGGAAGCCAGATATAAAATTGGCCGAATCAAAGCAAATAAACCAGAGGCTGGTGCTAAGTTTTATAAAGTTATCCGACATGCTGGCTGTAAAAGAGAAAGATGGGTAGGACTTAAATCTGACAAGGAATCACTTTGGAGTGCCAGGGATGGAAAATTCATGGTCAGTGGGAAGGAGCTGCAGAGAAGGATTTGTAATTTGGAGGGAGCTTTCCCAGAGAACCAACCTTGTACCTTAGAGCCAACTGCAGGGTAACCTTGGTGAAAGGGGAAAAATCTCAAGTCCTGGCAAAGGCCATGGGCTACCAGACAAGCCAATGCACTGCAGCTGAGATAAGGTCACCCCTGGTAGGTGGACCAGAGCTTTGGCAAAGAAAGCGGAGGAGCTGGGAGGGCAGGGGCTGACTATAGGCTCTGCTCAGATTACATACCAACGTCATGGACGGAAATCCTAAGTGTAGGGTTAGGAGGGAAGGGACGCAGGAATTCCCAGTGGACCTGGTGAGAGGAGGTGGAGCACTGCCCCCCAAAGGCCAGAGGCCAAGAAAAGCAGCAGAATGGGGGGGAGGGTGATGATGCCGGGAAAGGAAGAGGAGGATTCGGATGGAGAGGAAAACAGAAAGACAGGTTGTGCAAAAGAAAGGTGGAAGGCGGGAGGGCAAAGATTAGAGAGAGACAGAGGCAACGGACACACAGAGAGAAAAACACAGATGATGAGGCGGAGACCCAGATAGAGAGAAACTCAAAGCCATAGACAGAAACCTGTGCAGGGGCTACAGAGAGAAGGGACAAGGGAGAAGCAGAAGAGAAAGAGGGCAAACACACATTTAGAGAAAGAAGAAAAGAAACCAGCAGACAGACTGAAGAACCCTGGACTCTGCAGGTGGCAGGAGCCAAGCCCACCTGCTGTGTCAGGTCCCATTGCACCCCATTTCCCATCACTGGCTGGCAGCAGCCTTGCTGGCAAGGGCCTCTTCTCTGGTTGTGTCTGTGAGGGAAGCGGGAGGCGTGCAGAGGTCAGTTTATCACTCTTTAGACCAGGGCTGTGTGTTTATCTCCATGTAACAGGTCTGTTTGGGTAAACGGAGGTGATGTGGTCACTGCGCTGGAGTTTGCTGGGCTGTGCGTAGTGCCCTGCTCCTCCACCGGGGCCACACACGTCACCCCACACAGGAATGGGGGTCTGCTCGGAAGTGCGGGGCAGTTACCACAACCTTGCCAGGGGGTCTGCCCCGTGGACAGACTGATGGTCCCTAACCCTGCTCTAGCAGGGAGGGAGGACACAGCAGGCCCCTGGCAACCATCGGTCCCCAGCCTGGAAGGCCTTCATCCAGATCATCACTGAATAGGTGTCTACAGAGCATGGTTCTGTCAGGTTCTGTCCTAGTTGCTTAGAATATCCCTGAACAAGGCAAAGATTCCCGCTCCCCTGGAGCTCACATTGCAGTGAGGGGAGGTTTACCTGCATAAGTAAAGCTTAGCGTATGTTAGAAGGTGAAAAGTTCTATGGCGGAAAAAGCAGAGCAGAGGAAGAGGAAGTGGGGAGCCTGGGGAAGTCAGGGCAGGTTCCATCCAAAAGGTGGCTCTGAGGGAGTTGGCTGTGAAGGCACCTGGGTGGTGAGCATTTCAGATGATGGAAACAGCCAAGGGCAAAGTCCTAAGGTGGGAGTGTTCCTGAGAAGTTGAGGGACAGCAAACAGAATGGCGGGTATGGAGCGTCCCAGAAGGGGAGCAATATGAACTCCGAGAGGCTATGGGCACTGGATGGTAGAAGGTCTTGGAGGACACCATAAAGGTTTTGCCTCTGGATGAAATGGGAAGCCATCAGAGGATTGTGAGCAGAGGAGAACATGCTCTGACTTAAGTCTTAAAGGGTTGCATTGGCCACTGTGATGAGAGTAGATAAGGAGTCAGGGATGCAAGTGGGGGACCAGCTAGGAAGACATTACATAATCCAGAGATGATGGTGGCATGCGCCGGCAGGGCGGGAGGGGAGATGGTGAGAAGTGGTCAGGTCCTGTGTGGGCTCGAAGGAAGAAGAGTCAGCAAGATTTCTTGACAGATGGAATGTGGGGTGTGAGATAAACAGAGGAGTCAAGGAGGTTGCTAAGGCTTTTGGCTTGAGCACCTGCAAGGATGGAGATTTCCATCAACAAAGACACATGGGTGGAGCAGGTTTGGGGAGGGAGGGGGGAAGAAATCAGTTCAGTTGGACAGGTTGAATTTGAATTACCTATTATATACCTGAGTGGAGATGTGAAGAACTCAGGTGGATAAATAAGCCTGGAGTTAGGGAAAAGGTATGCACTGGAATTATAAATACAGGAGACTTAGCATGTAGTTTTTAAAGCCAGGAGATTAGACGAGATGACCAGAGAGTGAATATAGATGGAGAAAAGGATGAAGGACCCAGTTGTGGGCTCTCCCAAATCCACAGGTTAGGGAGAAGAAGAGAAGCAGGCAAAGGAGACTGATAGAGAGTGAAAGCAAGGTGGGAGGACCAGGCGAGGGCGGGGTCCAAGAAGCCTGGAGAAGAAACTGTGAGAAGGAGAAGAGTGACCAACTGTGCTAAATACTGCTGTCTCGAGACGTCAGGAAAGATGAAGGGTGAGAAATGACCAGGGGATCTAGCAACATGGAGGTCACGGGTGACCCAGACAGGAAGAGTTTCAAGAGAGTGGGGCTTGAGAATCCCGAGTGAGGTGGGTTTCAGGGGATGTGACACAGGGGCTGTGTAGCAGAGTGATTAAGAGCACAGATCTGAGCCCCAGCCTCCCAGGGTTCAAGTCCCAGCTCTGCCTCTTTTTGGCTGTGTGACTTTAGGCAAATTATTTAACCTCTCTTTGCCTCCATTTCCTAATCTGAGACCACCTACTTCAAAGGGCTGTTAGGAGGGTTAAATCAGTTAGTGTTTGTACAGTGCCAGGCACAGGGGCAGCACAATGAATGTTTATCAAGTTAAAAGGAAAAGAAAATAGAGAATGGGAAGAGATGAATCAGAACATTCCTTCAGGGAATTTTGCTACAAAGAGAAGCAAAGAGGGCTTCCCTGGTGGCGCAGTGGTTGAGAGTCCGCCTGCCAATGCGGGGGACACGGGTTCGTGCCCCGGTCCGGGAAGATCCCACATGCCACGGAGCGGCTGGGCCCGTGAGCCATGGCTGCTGAGCCTGCATGTCCGGAGCGTGTGCTCCGCAACGGGAGAGGCCACAACAGTGAGAGGCCCGCATACCGCAAAAAAAAAAAAAAAAAGAAGCAAAGAAATGGAGAGGGTTTGCTAGCAGGGAGGTGGGGGGAGGAAAGGAAGGTATTTTTAAGAAGGAAGAAATAACAGGATGTCTGAATGCCGATAAGAATGGTCCATTAGAGAGGAGAATTCAGTGATTCAGAAGAAAGAGGGAGACTTGCTGGAGGGATGTGCTGCAGGAGGGATGGGACTGAGTGTCCAAATGCATAAACTCCATGTGGCACCCCTCACCTCCCTGGAGGCATCCCCACCCACACTCCCTCAGGGACCATTCCTGACTAATCTGCTCAGTATCGCATCCCCAACACTCCCTGCCTCCTTCTCTGTTTTACTGTTCCCCATGGCATTGTAACCATCTAACTTATTAGTTCGGTTACTTCTCCTGTTTTGCCTGTCCCTCAGCTAGTGTGTAAGCTCCCTGAATGCAGGCAGTCTTGTCTGTCTTGTTCACAGTTGTATCTCTAGAGCCTAGAACAGTGCCTGGCACAGAGTAAGTGCTCCATAAATATTTGCTGAAGAAACAGATGAATTGGTACCAGTATTTCGGGAGCTCCTTACCCATCAGGGAAGAGAATAAACTCCTTTCTTCATTTATTTTACACATACTTTCTGAACATCTACTACATTCTGGGAATTGTATTAGGTTCTAGGGAATCAGAAGTGAATCAAACGCCCGCCTTGCCCACACTGAGTCAGCTTTCTTGCGCATGTGCATGGGTGTGTGTGGGTGTATTTTAGGGGAGCCTAAGAAATAAAAGGCCATTCCAAAGCTGTGTGAGAAGCCTTACGAGAGAGGGTTGTCCAGGCTCCCACTGCCTTGGGCATGTGAGACAGAAAAAGCTGCCTGGAGAAGGGACTTCGAACCGGAAGTACGAACCAGAGTCAGCAAAGTGGGACAAAGGGGGTGGGGTCCAGTGTTTCAGGTGGAGGAGAAACACCCACCAGCAAGGGTCTGGTGGTGGGAATGAGTGTCCAAAGCTCGTCTCAGCCCTCAGGCCCTCCATGAAGCTCACCTGGCCCCCTGACTCCCCTCTGCTCCCACCCTGACAGCACCTGTTGTATCATTTCTTGGGCATTGCTCCGACCTGTGAGCCAACCATCCAAGGTGTGAATCTCAGGACCTCAGGCAGATGGTTTGCCTTTGGAGGGAAGGGCCATGGTGCCTATAGCAACAGTTTATACATAGGAAGAGCTCAGGAGTCATTTGCTCACGAAAGAATTCCCGAGGGCCTACCACATGCCAGGCACTGTTCTAGGCACTTGGGATGCAGCTGTGAGCGGGATAGACAAGGTCTTGCTTCCTGGAACTTACATTGTATTTGGGAAGATTATACAATAAATAAATAAACAAGCATGTAAGTGAAAGATAATAGAGTACCACAAAGAGAATAACAGTGGGTAGTTGGTGGGGGATCCTCTACACTGTCATCAGGAAAGGTGTCTCTGACATTTAAGCCAAGACTGAATGATAATTATCTACTGAACAAACTACTGAAGAGACGCAGAACAGGCAGGACGGCCTTCTGAAAACCACATTCTAAGGAGGTATGGATTTGAATCAGGGAGCCCACAGGTTGAGAAGATATGGCAAAGTATCCTCTAAAATCAAAGAAGACTTCCTGGAGGAGGTGAGTTTTACTCAGGACTTAGCGTGAGTGGTGAGCATTAGATCTGCAAACGTGATGGGACAGCTTGACTTTTAGCTGAAATGATGACCGAAAAGGAGGGTTCTGTGTCAACAGATGCTTGGTGAGTAGCTGCTCTGGGCCGAGCTGGCTGAGGACAGGAAGATGGCCAAAGAAGGCAGTCCCAGCCCTATGGAGGCTCACAGTCCTGCTCAAAGACAGGCAGGCAAATAAATAATTACTATGCAGTGTGATGAGGGCTGTGACAGGCAGGCAAGTACAGGGAGGATCTGGACATGCGAGGTGTGAGGAGTCTGCGGCTCAGGCGAGGGGGCAGGGCAGACCAGCTAGGTCTAAGCCCCCGTCACTGGCCTCTGCCATCAGCCTTCTCACTCGGCACCCGGGTCCCCCTTGCTGCCCACAATCCATCCTTTACACATCCGTCACAGTTAGCTTTTAAAGCATAAACCAGATCACATCACCCACTGCTTCAAACCCTCCAAAGTCTTTCCATAACACCTAAAATGTGTTCCAAATCTTCCCTTGGCCAAGGGTGAGTGAGGGCCCGTGCTCGGTGGCTGGCTGCCTCCCAACGGCCCAGCTTGTTCACTGCCTGCCCCCGTGCCAGCCATACACCTGCCCCCGCCTCTCAGATATGCCAAGACCGTTCTGGCCTTTGCTGGGCTGTGTGTTCGCTTTCCACCTGGAAGCTTCTTCCCTGGATCTTTGCAGAGCGACGTCCTGCGCCTCAGGGCCCCAGCCCTCAGCTGGGGCATCTGGATACTAAAGCTGTCTCTCTCACCCTACCCTGTTCCATCTCCTCCACAACACTCTGTTTGAGGTCATCTTTTTTTTTGCGGTACGCGGGCCTCTCACTGCTGTGGCCTCTCCCGTTGCGGAGCACAGGCTCCGGACGCGCAGGCGCAGCGCCCATGGCTCACGGGCCCAGCTGCTCCGCGGCACGTGGGATCTTCCCGGACCGGGGCACGAACCCGTGTCCCCTTCATCGGCAGGCGGACTCTCAACCACTGCGCCACCAGGGAAGCCCCTTGAGGTCATCTTAGTCATTTGTGTGTTTATCTGTTTACACGTTTTTGTATG
Source organism: Hyperoodon ampullatus (assembly GCF_949752795.1). NCBI lineage: Eukaryota > Metazoa > Chordata > Mammalia > Artiodactyla > Ziphiidae > Hyperoodon > Hyperoodon ampullatus. Next base: position 99,727,446 of record NC_136915.1, read on the forward strand.
TTCCCCTCCCCCTACCTACCTACCCATCACCAGAATGCAGGGGCAGGAAATAAGCCTCATTTATGGCTCTGCCCCCAGACACCAGCACAGTAGCTGGCACATAGTAAACACTGACTGACTCTCTTCCCGGGGGCTAAAGATGGCAGGAATGAATGTTACCAGACTGGGTTGCACGGTGGCAACGCGGGAAGCTCCCAGTTGGGGTTGGTGGAGGTCCTGGCAAAGGGCTGGCCTGGGGTCACCAGGCCAGGAGCCACCCGGCCTGAGAGTGTGGGGAGGGAAACGCTCTCTGGCTGACACTGAGCCTGCAGGGCAGGGCTCTGGGCCTGGTCTGGCCCGACTTTCCTGAGGGTTTTTTTCTCCTAAACAATTCCCAGAAGCTCCTCCTCCAAAACACAGCAGAGCAGCAGGGCCTGCACAGGCCATGGGGGGCCTTGGAGACCTCAGTTCATGATGTGTTACTTGACAAAGAGGCACAGCAGCTGGCCGGGGGGCGGAGAGGAAGGAAAGGTGGGAGGAAGAAGAGGGGAGGAAGAGGAGGAAGAAGGGGGAGGGAGAGGAGGAAGAAGGGGGGAGGGAGAGGAGGAGGAAGGAGGGAAGGAGGGGGAAGAGGGGGGAGAAGGAGAAGGAAGAAAAAGAGGGGGGATGGGAGGACGGGGAGAAAGGAGGAGGAGCACGAGGGAGGGTTCTGCCTCAGCTGTGAGACGGGCTGTAGAGCTGGCTGCCTGTGGGCTTCTCTGCCTTTCCTTTGAGGGTCACGGCAGCTGGGAGGACACACCTTTGACCTTCCCTTGGTCTCGCAGAGCAAAGTCCACACCAAATGGGGAGGTGGGAGAAGGGGTAATAAAATTTTTTAAAGTTTTTTAAAGTTGGAAGCACAAATTATTTGGAGATGAAGCAAAAAATATCTGTGACACACCAAGCACTGTTTTAATGACAGCCCGTGTGGGAGGACAGTTTAGTCATATTTTTCATTTTCTCTTCCCCGGGGAGCCGCGTTCCAGCGATCAGGCCCTGATATCAAATTGGCATGTTCCCTAAATCAGTCACCTCCCCTCCTGGATTATTCAGCAACTCGATGAGTCAGGGGGCTGCGGAGTAACCCCTTTGCCATATGCTCAGGATGTGCTAGCTGTCCTCCTTGGGGGGCAGCTGAATGGGGAGCCGGCCGGGCCGGTGGGTGGGCAGGAAGCTTGGGAGGAGAAACTGCCAGCTCCCCACCACGCCTCCCGAGAACTCCCAGCGGTGAGGATGTGACTGGTCCCCCACCTGGGGTCACAGCAAGGCTGAAAAAGGATTTCTTCGAAGGCAGCTTGGTTAAGTGCCAGCAGGAAGGAGTTCAGGAAACAGAGCTGCCATCCCCTCAGGCACGAGCACTTCCAGGACGACAGATAAAAATAAGGAGGATAATTTTAAGTGACTGCCACTGGGATGTGAGTGCTGACTGCAGGCAACATGCCTCCCGTGTCTCGGTCCTCCTCACCACAGCCCTGGAGACAGATGCTTCCACCCCCAGGACCTGGGGGGAGACAGGAGGTAGAGGGACTTCTCCAAGAGTGTAGCTGCTCCTTGTTAGGGCAGAGCTTGAACCCAGATGTGCGGCATTCCGGAGTCCAGCTGCTTGCCTGCACAGCGGGGTGGTCAAGAGCTCACTCCTCCTCTGAGTGGGATGTGGGGAAAGTCCAGGACAGGGACACCAGAAGGGGACCTATTCCTGGTGCTTCACCCAGAAGATCTCCACTCTCTCTATCTACTATTTTATTTTTAATTCCGTTCACTTAATACCACACAAACATATTCCCTGGAAATCAGGGGGCAGCAGGCGTTCGTTCTTCCTTTACACATGGGGAAACTGAGGCCCAGAATGAGGAGGTGAGTGGGCCTGGTTCTGACAGAAACTGTACAGTGCCACCTGGACCCGAAGCAGCTGGGCTGGAGTCCTACTTCTTACCTACTAGCTGTCTGAAAAATATCTCATTACTGGAATATTTGACCTCCATTTCCCTCATCTGTACAGTGGGAGTAAGGAGATCCACCTCAGAGGCCGGCTGAGAGGTTCATTGGGCTAAATAAAGTATGTGTAAACGGCTTTGTAAACTCTAAGTGTCACATCAGATGGGAGGCAGCATCCTTCTCCCTCCTGGGGATCATCATCAAACCCTGGCTCCCGGCATGGGCTCTCAGACTGCCTGGGTTCCAGTACTGGCTCCTTCATTTATAAGCTGTGAAATCTTGGACAAGTTAATTAACCTCTCTGTGCCTCAGTCTCACCATCTGTAAAGTGGGCATGCTGTCAGCAGCTTCCTTATGGGTTGTTATAGGATGTCAATGCATTAACACGTGTCAGTGGTAAGAGGAGTCCGACACACAGTGAGGTCTAGTAACTACTCTTATTACCCTCATCACCAGACTGCTACTATGACCAGACTACGCTCCACGAGGAAGGGCAGGTCTGTCTCATCTACTGTTTCAGCCCCAAAGCCGAGCACGCTGGCAGGCCCAGGGCAGGGGCTCCATGCACACCAGTTAAGTGAAAGCATGAAGGCATGCGCACAGCATCAGCCCTTCTTCGCTCTTTGACCTGCCCTCCAACTCTGGGAGACTTTATTAAGTCCTTGCCAGCATCTGGTATTTGTGGGGTTTCCTTGGACCTCCACCTTCTCAGCTGTGACGATCAAACAGCTCCACTGCACCAAAGCCCCCAGCACTAGGGCCTGGCTGCCTGTTCCCTTGTGGTTCTCACAGCCTAGACAGGTGATTTGCTCTCTCCTTATTCTCCTCACCCCAGAACATAGCTGACCCTGAGTCCCTGGCAGGGTGCCTGGACGTCAGTCCCAAATGTCCTTTTGGACTTTGCCCCTGCTTCTGTGGCTTCCTCCTCTGTAGTGGTGGGAGTCCCTGGGTGCTGCACGTGGGGTAGTCGGGCACACAGACCTCATCTGTATGTGTACAGGCGGGTGGGTGGGTGGGTGGTGTGTGGCTTGTGTACATGCCTATGTGAATGTGAGGGCCTATCTGTGAGCAGAGGGGTGGGAGAGGGTGCGGCCAGGTACAGGTGGGCCCGCAGATGTGGAATCATGTGGGGCTGGGCATGCAGGTCTGGGAGGTGTGCACTGGGATGGGACAAAGGCAGGTGGGCCCACGTGTAGGTGTCTGGGTCCATCATCTATATGTAGGTGAGGGAGGTCAGATGTAGGTGCAGGCTTGTGGGTTTAGGTATATATATGGAGAGGAGGGGACAGGAGTGAAAAGGGCATTGGGTCCTGGTCGCCAGAACCAGGTTTCAAGACAGAGAAATGCACCTAGTATTTTGTTTCCATAAGGAATGTGAAGGATGGATAAATACAGGTGAGCTGTAAAGGAGAAAACACTTTTTGTTTCCAAATATGCCTTAGACTGCCAAATACTTTGGGACATCAGAGGTCTCCCATCTCCAGATGCAGTCCTCCTTCCATGAAACATAATCTCTCTCTGGACCCAGCCTCATCAGTCCTTGGGCATCCTTAGGAGATCAGCCGAGAAACAGGACTGCCTGGGTTTGTATCCCAGCCCCGTGCTTTACCTGTGGACCTAGGCGTCTTTTTTACTCTCCCTGGCTCTGTTTCCTCATCTGTTAAATAGGACCCACAATAGCACTCCTCAGGGGTTTGTGAGGATGAATAAATTAATCCATGTGGAGTGCTTAGACAGTGAAGGACCCTAGTTGTTTGAACTCTTATTTTCTTGGTCTTTACCTTGATTATACCCCTGGGGTGGGAAATAAAAATGAATTTTAAAAAAGCCCAGCCACCTGCTCCTAGAAGCCTTCCTTGAATCCACCAGCAGGGTTAATTGCTCCTTCAGTGGCTTTCTCACAGCTCAAAGCCAGCCCTTTCACGTGCCTGGCACATAGGAACTACATGAAAAGGGTGGCTATTATTATGATTGCTGTCTGACATTGGCTACACAGGATTGCAGTTGGGGAGTGTGTGGCCCTCTACCCTGGGAGACTGTGAGCTTCCTGAGGGCCAGTACTGGGCCTCTGGGGACGGGCACAAGGTGACTTTCAGTAAGAGAACTGAGTGGCACTGTGAACAGTACATGTGGTTTTTTTTTTTTTTTCTTTTTGCGGTACGCGGGCCTCTCACTGCTGTGGCCTCTCCCGTTGTGGAGCACAGGCTCTGCATGCGCAGGCCCAGCGGCCATGGCCCATGGGCCCAGCCGCTCCGCGGCATGTGGGATCTTCCTGGGCCGGGGCACGAACCCGTGTCCCCTGCATCGGCAGGCGGACTCTCAACCACTGCGCCACCAGGGAAGCCCAGTACATGTGTTTTGTACTTAGTTATTTACTGAGTGTGGGGCTTTAACCGTAAACAAAGCACAGGCCTTGCCCTCCAGGAGCTCAGAGTCCCAGGGGAGGGGCAAAGAGGGGACAGACAGGGAAAGAGCAGAAGTCACACAGTGTGGGGCTGGGGACAGCTTTGCAGAGGAAGCAGGTCCAAGCTGAGGCCACAGGAGCAGAGAGGAGGAAGCACAGGTTGGGGTAGGGACGTGCTCCAGGCCTCTCAGGAGACACAGTCCCCCTCGTGCCACCACAGCAGCCTCCAACCCTCGGGGCTGCGAGACCATCGCCAGCCGGATATGACGATGCCCTGGCTCCTCTGATGAGCACCAGGACTTGCCTGGGGCTCCACACCATCTCTGCCACTCCCTTCTCTGTGGTCACACCGGTGCCAGAAGGGGTGGCACAATCAGTGTCTCCCTCCTGGTCGCTGTGGCAGGGGTGCTCTCTTTTCCCCTCTCCGAGCCTCCCAGCACTAGGGGCTGAGTGCTCCATTCTCATCCCAAAGGGCGTCTAGCTGCTGATTTGCCCCACAGAGGTCAGCATCAAACTTTTGTTCAGTCTCTCCCCTGCTCTTGGCCCAATCCCTAGCTTATCACTGCTCCAACAACTACTCCACTGAGCCCTGCCTGCCCCATCTGTAGAAGAGGGATACTCCTTCTTGTGAGGATGAAATAAAGCATAAGGATAAAGGGCAAGGTCTAGTCCACAGGAAGCCCTCTCCAAATATTAGCCCCTTTCCCTTCCATCCTTTTCCTCCCTTCCTTACTTTCTGATCAACATCCATTTGAAAAGGCCTTTATGTTCTGTTTCTTGGCCTGAGGCTGGGACTGGGGTCGGGGAGGACTGGGTGTCACAGTGGGTCCACCATGGCAGAAGATTGAACTCCATTAGCTGTACCGACCTGGGAAGGGTGTGGACACACATGTGCACGTATGAGTGTAGGGTGGTAGCAAAAGGGAACAGAGAAACTGGAAGAGCTGGACACTCCCATGGGAGCCACCTGCCCACGTGGGTGTATGTGTGAGTGGGCACTTAGGTGTGGGCATGCCCTGTGGATGAGGAAGAGAAGGAGTGCTTACGAAGGAGAGTCTGGGACTCCTTCACAGCCTCCATAGGAGTCCCAGGGGGAACCACCACATCCAGGCAATGCCTCCCAGGGACACTGTCCAGTGTGGCCTGGAGCAGGGGGTGATGAGGGCCACCAGCAGTGGCCACCATGCCTCCCTTGAGTCTCTCCCCAGAGACCCTCCCACCCAGGCCTTCACTTCCCTCCCCCAGGCCTTCTCCCATTTGTCTGGGTCACCTCTGGCAGGAAAGAGAACCTCTTTATGTCCCCTTGAAAGCCCGATGATGTTGTGTCCAGAGAACGCCGGTACATTTCCCCAATACCTTCACCCCTCCCCACCCCAGAGAGCATTTCAGGGACTCCTGGCAAGTGCTTTTACCAGCTAAACATCCATTTGCATAAGGTGATGTCAGTTTCTAGAGGAACCAGACAGCAACCTCCATCCTGCAAAGGGCTACAAACTTGAGTTTCCACCAGGGACATCATTCCCCTGACGCAGTGAAGGAAAAAGGTGATTTAGATGCAGTTTTGCCACTTATGAGCCTGGTGGTCACAGGCAAGTCACTGAGAGTCCCTGAATCCAAATCCTCGTCTGTAAAACAGGGAAAATAAAACCATGTTTATCTTGTACACCACTAGATGCCCAGTGCCTTGCAAACAGTGAACGTTCAAAAAGTACTGGTCGAATAGATGAATATAGAAGGATTGTTATTGGGATTAAATGAGATGAGGGAAGTAAAGCATTTATCACAGCGATGTCACCTATTAAGCATGCGATATAAAGTAGTTATTATTGTTAGCTATTATCCAGGGGCTAAATCTTATCATTCAGTCAGACCAGTTCCCAGAGCTAATATAAAATCAGGTAATTAAAGCTAAATAGTGACATGACCCAAAGAATCTAAGCAGTTGCCCCTGGAGTCCAAAGGGTGATATGTTGTATTCCAACCCATTTATTTTAACAAGTTTATACTGAGCCCAGAATGGGTGAGATCCTTTGCAAGATACAGAATTAAGTCAAGTTCCCCTCATCCAGGAGTTACTTTCTGGTTGGAGAGGCAAGATAAACACTCATTAGCATAAATGCCTTCCAGCTTGAGCCAAAGACTCAGACTGCATTCTAAAGGCCAGTGCCAAACTTTATTTCTACCACAAATATTCATAGCTCACTTGCTATGCAGCGGCTGGCCCCTAGCTAGGCACTGGGGACACTGAAATAAATACACTGAATTAGAGGAGCAGCTCCCAGACTAGGGAACAAGATCTAATAGAAATAGGTCAGGACAATAAATGCTAAACCAGAGTACAGAACTTCTGTGTGTGTGTGAGTGTGTGTGTGTGTGTGTGTGTGTGTGTGTGTAGCGGGGGGAGGGGGGGAAGATGCTCATTCCCAATACTTCCAGGGAACGGGTTAGGAAGAATGCTTTCTTTTTCTTGGGAGACATGCTTATACAGACCCAGGCCAAACCTCCTGCCTGGGGCCCCAAAGCCCCAGCCTGAGCTCATCTTGATTGGAGGCTGGAGAACCAGGCTCTCCATCCAGGCACCCCATTTGGACCCTGAGAGCAGCATCTCCCACTATGGCCCTTACCCCTCGGGTTCCCAGGGGTTCTGTGCCCTTCGAGAACCCCAGAGTATCAGCACTGTAAGGGAACCTAGAGACCATCCAAAGGAAGGTGGAGCCCCACAGAAGATGAGGACCCCAAACCACTCCATTAGGCAGTGACAAAGCCAAGTAAGATTCCACGTGTCCTGATGCCCTGGCCAGCGCTTGAGTTTCTAAAGCACTAAGATGCTTGAGGATTCAGAATCTCCCAGAGTCCCCATCTAGCCTTACTCAGGAGCCTAAGATGTCCCATGGCACCCGTCAGGTGCAGCAGGTGACAGAGGAGCGGCGCCGCTCCCGGTGCCTCGCCAGTGCACCTGAGGCAGGCATGGGGCACACATTAGCAGTGAGGTGGAGGCCAGTCCCAGAGCGGGCCCGGGCCTCTGGGTATCTAATACGTGGGAATCTTGTACTGCAAGTCAATGAATCTAGGGTGCAGGGAATAAAGGGGTGGAGGAAAGAGCAGATGAGGGGCGAGTGACTTAATAAAACACCTGTTTCCAACAGCACCTGCCCTGTGCTTCGACGGGGCCCTGTAGCAACTGAGGACAATTTGGTGGGAGAAAAGGCAGCATGGGACAAAGGTAAGTATAGACAGGAGACAATAAAGTGTGGCTAAACTTCACAGCTCCTGGGCCGGACCCTGGACCTAGCATCGCACTCCTGTTCAGACACAAGCTGGCTGCACTCCTCTCTGCCTCTTCCCTGCTTTGTAATTACAGCGGTTTGTGGGTGTGCCTGCCTGTGCTCACCGAGCACCAGGGTGATGGCTCCCAAAGGCAGGGCCATGTGTAATTCACGGCTAGTGGTTCAGAGCTCGGGGGCCAGCAGATCCTCTGGACTCAAGCCTGAGGTTTGCCAGCTGCTTTCCTGTGTTGTGTCCCTGGGTGAGTTTAACCTCTCTGATCCTTAGTTTTCTCATCTGCAAGATGGGGTTAACACTTCAAGGATGTCGTGAGGCATAAATGAAAGGCACTGGTGTCAAGCACCTAATACAGTGCCTGGACTATACTAGCTCTCAGCAGATAATATAATTATTTTCATATAATCTTCACATATTCCCCTGCGCATTTTCAACGCACTTCAGAGTGTAGCATAGTGCTTCCCTACAGTGCTCAATAAATTTGTTAAAGGTACATATTTACTTGTATACAGAAATAAAGATTCATAATAAATATATTCACGTGTATGTATAAATGCTTATACACATACATAAGTACAGGCTGCAGAAGCTCAGAAACAGACCCTGAAAGTCAGAAAGAATTCTTCCACGCAGTATGCTTTGGGGCTGGGCTGGGCTGTCCGGTGAGGAAGGTGGGACCCTTTCTCTTTGACTTCGGATTGTGACATACACTCAGCCTGGTTCACTGTCCCTGGGAGTCTGCTGGCCATCAGATCAGGGTGAGCAGAAGGAAGTGCTAGTTTCTGTGGCCTTCCTTGGTGCCTACTTATTACCACCAGGTAAGAGTTAGGGCAGGAAAAGCTGAGTACGTAGTAGATGGGAAGGGGAGGGTCATGCAACATTCAACATGAATGTAGTGGGGGAGGAAAGATATTCCAAACATCCCAGCTCACTTAAAGCCCAGCTGCCTGGAGACGGCACCCATTCAGTGCATCCCTGGCCAACTGTGGTTCAGGCCTCTGAAGGCCCTTCTCTCCAAGGCTCAGAGAGACAGAGTGCAGATTCCAAGATTCCAGAGTGAAGATTCACTTCTGCCAAGTGAAGAAGCCATCGATTTCTGATCTGCCTTTTAACGTGCTCATTAAGCAGTAGGGTCATTTGTAAATAACTTGAACAACGATAATGAACCTAGCATGGAACTCTTCACCTGGCATCACTAATATCCCTGAAGATGCCAGGTTGGCTAGATACTCTCCATACAAGACTGGCTGGGAAAGGCACAAGGCCCAAGCCAGGTGGGTCTCCTGCCTTTAGTCTCCATTCCCCAGACCCCCCGACTGCTCCTCCCACAGGCCCTGCACCAGTTCACACTAGCTCATTTGCACCAGCATCTATCCTCTGGGTCTGTTCTCCAGTCTCCTTTTTATTCCTGTGTTCCTGGGGGCTCAGGGACCTCAGGAGACCAGAGCCTCAATCTTTCTTGTGCTTATCTCCCTACAAGGCCCCGAGCTGAAGGAGCTCAATCCAGGCCACTGAATGGGCCACGGCCTGAGCAGCCGACGCAAAGTGAAGGACATGCAATTACCTGGTGAATTCAGGCAAATAAAAATTTGTCAGCGCTCTGGCTCCCCCGGTGTGCTGCCTCCCTTTCATGCGTCTTGGAGGGCTTTGGAGGAGAGTGGGGGAGCTTAGAGCAAAGCCCCAGGTCATCAGGCCATTAACTGGAATTTCCAATGACCCAAGTCTCTCCTGTGCCCCCTCCCAAACAAGAGCCCCTCCAAAGGGTCATGATCTAAGGCCCTGGGCAAATACTCAATTGCTATGCCTCTGCTATGGGCAGCATCTCAGGGGCCAAACTGCTCAGCAATCCAGAGAATCCTGTTCTCCGACGCTCCTGTTCCAATGCCTGCCCCGGCTAGCCCCCCTCCATGTCCACTAGGTCCAGGGATGGAGTTGCTGATGGCTGGGCAGAGGAGATGTTTAGGGGCAGTTTCCCTCATTGCTCTAAATCAGCTTAGCTTTGTTGTTCTCTTCCCTCTTGATTACCTTTTTACTTATTTTTTAAAAACCCTTTCAATGGGCAAAACACAGCCCCACATAGAGTGTGCCTAACTGAGGAATGTTAAACCTTCTCATTCTGGACTGGAAGTCAGCCTCTTTCGAAGCTGTCCGCAGGGATGTACCACTGTGGGAGCTAAATATAGAAAGGGCTCCCTCCTCCCCCAGCCTCCCTTATCCTCTGTGGGCAGCGGCACAGGCGAGAATCGATGCTGTGCTTGGCCGCTGCAGGCTGCGCGACAGCCGCCGCTGCTTAGAGACCCTTATCTGCACCTGCCGCCGCTGCCCAGTGGCTCTGATAGAGCCCGGACATACTGGGGACAGGAAGTCACCATGGCGACCTCGCACAGCCCGGGCAGTGGTGGTGGGGGGGCTCGGCTGTGGAAGGCAGACTCGGGACCCACGCTCGGCCCGACCTCGTGGCCTTGTCCCTCTGCCCTGGCCACATAGGCTGGCGGTTTTCTGTCCGGGCCACCTGCGGAGAGGGCTGCCCTGCTGGCGACGGAGGGGAAGCAGACAGCATTGTCCATGCGGAAGCCCATGGCTTCTCAGGGACCTCTGCCGCATGCCTCCCCAGAACGCCGAGAATGGATGAATCAGTCCCGGCTCCTTGGGGCCTTTCACGCTAAACTAGCCCAAATGACTGATTTAGAAACTGCATGGTCTCGTGCTTTCAGTGGAGTTCTGAGGCAGGCACACTCCAGAGCAGGCCCGGGCCTTCATTCTCCCCATCCACGCCCTCTGATTAAGCATCTGTGGCTGCATGGCGCTGGGGGCTGGAGCAGGAGACACCAATGTAGAAACCCATACCCAGGACACTCAGACAGCAGGAAAATCCTAAAAACAGCAGTAGCATTCGTACCAGCATCTCCGCTGATCATCACAGCCCTGTGAAGTATTGCTGTAAGTCTATTTGACACGAGGACGGAGGGGATCGGTGCCTTTCCGAAGGACTCCCAGTAGTGACAAAACAGACACACTGGAGTTTTCGTGCTAGGTAAATACACCCCGTGGTACCTGTGAGCCCGCAGCATGAGAGACACCAGGGGACATCCTTCAATGCAGACTCCTGGGCCCCCCCCAACCTAGAGATCCTGCGTCAGGAGGCACAGGGAGTGTGAGTCAGTCCCCAGGTGACTGTGGAGTACAGCCCGCTGGGAGTCACACAGGAAACTGGCACAGCTTCAAGAGCCCCAGCCTCGAGTCAGATTCCAGGTCTGTTGAAAGGAACAGTAATGCCCTGGCTTCGGCCCAGGCCCTTCAATTCGAATCACTCGTGGTGAGGCTGGGGCATCACCCACTTCAGAAAGCTCCCTGGCCGGTGCTAATGAACAGCCAGGGCGGAGAACCGTTTTTGAGGCCCCTTGGTTTTACAGATGAGGACCCCACAGCTCTGGTGTGAGTTGTCGGCAGTCGTTACTAGATGGGTAGAGAACCAGGAGAAACAGGTTTCTCTGCACTCCGAGCTCTGTGTTCTTGGGGCTGTGAGTCCAGAAGTGGCCATGGGAGTCCCGTAATCAAGTGGCCGTGCCTGGGGAGGATGCTACTTTTCCTTTCCTAGACTCATTAGTTTGAAAAAAGAGCTATCAAGCTAGACAAGCAGATGGTGACAGACGTGGAAGTCCCTGCTCTGAAGTGCCCGTGGGGCTCAGGAGCCCACCCTATCAGTTCCTCTGGCCCAGCACCTGTGATGGTGGGCACGCCTAAATATCTGTGTTGCTTGCCCTGCCTGGGGCACGGCACAGCATCTCACCCAGCAGGCATCCCGCCATTCAGTAAAGCCCATGCGCAGTACCACCCTGTCCAGACTGCTCTGGAAGAGGGAGCTTCAGCCTCTCTGACCTTATCCGACTTCGTGTCAGCATCCCTTATTTGGCGGTTGGTCATTTGCTTGTGGCTTGTGACACCTGGCATATCACTGTATTATTTTTTTAAAAAACTGAACAAACAGAACTCTTTTCCTGTCTTAGCGAACCAAACTTGGTTTGTGAATGTGGCCCCAGCCTTGACCTGGTTCTCTCTCAGGATGCTGCTTCCTGCACCTTGCTTCTCTGCTTTACCCTGGGCTCAGGGGCAGCCCCTCAATCTGAGCTGTTGGGCTTTGGGGCATTGGATCCTGTGATCATTCCTTCCTTCCTTATTCCAGATCTACCTGTACTCAGGGCATCCACTCCTTAACCCAGTCTGACCAAGGCTATCAAGATGGATCCAAAGGGAACTAGAGAATCAGCTGCCTACTTAACTGCTGGGCCTTTGGAAGCTGTGCTTCCAAAGCTTCCCATGTGCCCCCAACTCTGCCATACTCTCTAACAGCCCCCCACCCATGACGCCTTTCTTCCTTCTGAACTCCTGCTTTCACTGGCCCACCGACTGAAACACCCACTCCCCACTCCGGGCTAACACCTCCCTGTCCTTCAGGGCAGTTTAGGCTCATCTATGGGGTGACCTCCATGACCTCGTTCCCTCTCTGCTCTCCACCTCCCCACCCACACTGGCTCCTGTGCCCTAGTGTTCAGCCATCTGTCATGGTACCCACCACATAGGGCACAAGGGGTCAGTAAAGACTGATGCACTGAACTTTTCTCCACAAGGGAAGAGACTTGTCACTGGGGTGTGCTGGGGAAGTCCCAGATGTTGTTCTCAGACCCAGAAGACCTACAAGACGGCATCTCCTTTATGCATGTGCAAAGTAACAAACAAAACACATGTGAAAAGGCCCTTTAGTTCAGCATGCTGGGGTTCTCCTTTCTGGTTGTTGGGCTTAGAAGAAAAAGCATCCTATGTCCTATGGTCGGCAGCCTTTAAGATGGCCCCCAGTGATCCCTGCCTCCTGGTATTCACACCCTGTGTACCTCCTTTGTGCATGGGCTAGACTTCATGACTTGCTTCTACCTAAGAGAATGTGGCAGAAGTGATGGGATCTCACTTCCAAGATTATAGAAAGACTGTGCTGTCCATCTTGGGCTCTCTCCATCTCTTAGATCATTTGTTCTGGGGGAAGTCAGCAGCCATGTCCAGAGGCAGGCCACATGGTGAGGGACTGAGATGGGCCAGTAAGCACCAGAGTCAGATTTCAGAGGCCTGCAGCTCTGGCTGACATCTCGACTGTCATCCTGTGAGTTCTGGAGCCAGAGGCACCCAACTAAGCCATACCTGGATCCTCAGCCCACAGAGCGTGTGAGATAATAAATGTTTGTTGTTCTAAGTAGCTAAGTTTTGGGGTCCTTTGATCTGCCGCAGTAGATAACCAGTGTATGTCCTTTGTATTCCTCCAATGTGCACATATGCATGGGCACGGCAAGGGTAAGTGACACCCAACGGGGCTCAGGGCAGGCCAGTGGACTGGGGGGGCAGCGGTGGGAGGGAGAGCTTCGGATCCCTGCCCTCTGGGGCCCCAGAGCTCAGACGCCGGGCCCTGATGAAGACAAGCAAGCAGAGGTGTTCCGTCCACCCTGCTCACATGCTAGCTCCTCTACCCACCTTACTAACCACTCTAGCACTCACTGGATTCTGCCCCTCTGTAATGTCTCCAGCACACATTGCCTGTCTTAGTATTTCATTATCATTTTACTTAAAATTCACTTGTTCATTTATTCCGCACATAGAATGCCTACCATGGACTGTGCACTGCTCACGGTGCAGGGGATTCTGCAGCTCACAGTGCACACGGCACTGTCTTACTGCACTGTTTCTTTTCCCTCAGCTGTTGACACTCTCCTCCCTCAAGGGTAAAGCACCTTGAGGCAGGACGCTCTCTCTGCACTTTCAAACTCTCCACAGCACCCAGCCCAGTTCAGCACTCTGCAAATATTTGATGATTCAGGAGGAGAAAATGAAGAATTGCCTGCCACAGGCATTTGAAAGGTATATGTTTGTGTGAGATGGGATAGAAGAATGCATGGTGGAGAGTTTTAAGGTCTTGTCTCCTCCCTTCTTCCTTTAGAATAATAGATCAAGGTTTGACTGACATTTATTTAGCACCTACTGCATGTGTGGAAGGCAGCGGCTAGGCACTCTCTGACATATTAACTTACACAATCCTCACAAATATTTGCCTGTGAGGTAAAAATAATTCCCATTTTACTAATGAGTAAATCAAGGCTCAGAGAGGTAAGATAACTTGTTCACATTGCACAGTAAAATTAACAGCTAGCACTCATGGCGTGTCCCTAGTTAGCTCATCTATCCTCTTTCAGCCCAGACTGACACAAGTATTAGGTTAACCTGCCCAAGTTTACACTGGTAAGCTGGTAAGTGTCAGAGCCAGGGATGGAACCTGGGAGTTAGACTCTAGAACACTTACTCTTAACCACACCAACGGTCACAGCAGAACTGAAACTCCAAGTTAGGTCTTCTGGCTCTGAGTCCAGCTCCCGTCGTCCCCACTGTCCCCTCCCCCATTTGCTCTTTCCTGCCTCCTGCCCAGGCTTCCCAGCACCCACCCAACTTCAGCTCGCTCCCTTCTTCCAGTGACTCTCTGATTTGACAGTGGTTTTGCTTGAGTCTTTGACTTAATTCAAAACCTTTTTTTTTTTTTTGCCTCAAAAATAAAGAAATCAGAGCTCTTCTCCTATGTGATGGAAATGGCACCCATTGCTTTCCCAGCTTTTTGGAGGTTGTGCTGTTGTGTGTGCAGAAAAGGAAAGGAAGCAGGAAAGACAAGAAAGGAATTTTTTAAAAAAACTAGAGCAACAAGGAGTTTCTCATCCCTGAGGTGAAGTTTTGGTTCAAAATGAATCTAAAGCACTGGTCCTATGCCTTTTTTGGGTAAGACTCTGTCAGTAGGCAAATAATGTGACCTGGCAAGTAATAAAGTTTCCACAGGCATCAGGTGGGGACTGAACATTCAGAAGGCAGGCTCCTCAATTCTGAATTAACTTCTTGTTTTCTGGGCACAAGCAGGTCTATGTTTCTCTTATCTTCTCCCCAGCCCCACACATGCTCTTTCATGCAAGTCAACATTCCTGCCCCACAATAGGCATGATTGCTTCCCATTATGTTGTCATGGCAACATCCATTGCCATCTGGGGGTGGGGAGGTGGCAGTGGAAACAAATGACTGGCCAATCAGGCTTTCCAGGAAAGTCTCATAATGACACACTGTCATTGCCAACTGCAGGAGCCTTGCGGGAAAAGGTTAGTGTACGAGGACCCTACTGATGGGGCACAGTGCTGGACCCCCCCTCATCGACTGAGGCACGTTGCATCCATGTTAATGTGCATTTGCCGATTGATGGATTACTGATCAGTGTGAGAAGGGAGATAGAACTAGCGAACAGTACTGAGAAAAGCAAAAGGCCCTTCAATGTAACTGTCCCGTGTTTGTATGAAAAATACATGGAGGCAAAATCTTTTCTGCACCAAGGTGCATGGAAGATTACAGAACCTTAGTGACACCACGGTCACTGCCAACCACCACCACCAACCCCAGAAAGAAAAGGAAAAGTCCTATTGTCAAGACCTCCGAAGATGAGAGTGGGTGAAGCGCTGGCTCCGGTAACAGACACACTGCTTTGAAGGATCTGCCAGTGAGCAGCTGTGTGGCCTCTCCGCTGTTAACATCTCTCAGCCTTGTTTTCTCCTTTACCAGATGGGGATAAACAGAGTCATTGTGAGGATTAAATGCGGTAATGCAGGGCTAAGTATCCAATACATGTTAGCCATTGTTTTTATGAGTACTCACAGATGCTCAGTGCCATCAAAGATGCGGCCACTGCAGTGTCTCCTGTCTCTCTACCTTACATTCTAGGTTCTGGTGAATAAGCACAGCAGGATGAATTTTCAGTGACCCACGAACCACAGCCACAGATTTTCACTAGGCTAGGCTTTCAAAGAAGCTTCCAAACCCTCTTTAGCCCCCTAGGGGGGAGAGAGCCATTGTCATTTTCTCCTAGGAAGAGAGGAGGCTGACAGCTTGGCGTTCCTCTTTAGAATGATTGTTGACTTCATACCATCAACTGAAGAGTTCCTTTAACTCCACTTTGGGAAGGTCTATGATAAGGAACGGACCTTGCTTTAAGGGTGAAGTACAGCATCCTCCACGGATGCCACTGCTAGTGCTCGTAGGAAATCTCTCAAGCCTCAGATCAAGAAGTGTCTGGCTCATACTCCTGTCCCAATGCCCAGGGCCCAACACTGAGCCCCTGGAGCTTTCTGATCAAGACTGGCAAAGACAGCCAGCTGGAGGAGGCAGCTGAGGTCGACTGGAGCAATTAATCCTAAAGGTTACTGGAGCCTGTCCTGCCGGGGAGCAGGAATCCAATTACCCACAGTGACAGCAGCTTGGTCCCCGGGGATACACTCGTCTGCAGGGCAGACCGACAACCTGCCCACTTGAAAACTTCCTGACGAGCAGTCTCCTACCCCTTCCGCTTCCTCCATATGCCCCAGCTGGGCACAGACCTCAGCTGACCAGGACATCACCCAGGCCCCAGTGCTGGGGCTATGGAGCAAAAGAGTGAATTCTAGGAGGTTGGATCAGGACCAGCCTAGAGGCCTTCTGAGAAGAACCCATTTCCCCTGTAGAAACAAAGACCAGAAGAACTGGTCATTTTTCCAGGCTGAGCCAGACTTTTATGACACAACAAAAGCAAAAGCAGGAGGGAGAGAGAGGGAGAGAGATAATCCAAATGAGTTTATTTGGCCATAAAATAAATATGCAAAATTATGCGGATGTAGAAATGGGCATATAACTTTCAATCAATTGCTCTGCCGTCATCCGAAACAGACCTGAGTCTGGATAAGGGGACCACGGAGAGAGAATTCTGGCTCTCTTTCTTCCGCTTTCCCAAAAAATGTAGGGTAAGGAACAGGGTATTTGGAGGAAGGTATGCTATGCCAGATGAACTTCTTTTCTCTTTATGTGGCCTAACTCAGACCAAGATGGGCTCCTACTTGTCCAGGATTTCCACGCTGGACAACAGCAAAACAGAGGCCAACTCTTGTGCATGGCCACCACTGGGGAAAGGAATTTGATTTTTTAAAATGCAGATTGGCTTTCTGGCTTGAAAGTGCATGATTAAAATGATATGTTTCCATGCAGAAGCCAGACAGAAGATTTGAGCAGCAGCTGCTGCTTACACACAGGAGTATATGCAAGGTGCATGCAAGGGTAGGTGAAGAAGTACTTATTGAGGCTTGGAGACCTCAGGACATGATCATCAGCATGGCCCATTCAGGTGGTATTCCATAAACACAACCTGGGTATATTATAAGAGAAAGTAACTTCTCTCTCCTTCCTGGGAAATGCTTCATTCAGTCCCAGATTGGTCAATCAATTATTCACTTTATTTAACAGCATCTACTGAGTACCAACACTGTGTACCAGGTGCTGTGCTAGGTGCCTAGTACACAGCAGTGAACAAGACAGGCAAGGTCCCTGACCCCCAAGGAGCTGATAGTTTAGTGGAGACTGCTGACCAGGACTCAAATCTGGACTCCGCCACCTAAGAATAATGTTATCTTGGGCCAGTTGTTAAATATATCTCTGTGCCTCCGTTTTCTTATCTTTTTTTAAATTTAATTTTTATTTTATATTGGAGTAGAGCTGATTTACAGCATTGTGCTAGTTTCAGGTATGCAGCAAAGTGATTTGGTGATACATATACATATATCCATTCTTTTCCCATATTGGTTATTACAGAATACTGAGTAGAGTTTCCTGTGCTATACAGTAGGTCCTTGCTGTGATTATCTATTTTATGTATAGTAGTGTGTATATGTTAATCCCAAACTCCTAATTTATCCCTTCCCTCCGCCTTTCCCCTTCGGTAACCATAGTCCTTATCTTTAAAATAAGCATAATGAAGCTACATACTGCCACTTGTGCTTCCAGCCATGATACAGTAACAGCGACTGGATTTACCTTCCTGTTTAAAACAACTAGAAAATCACATAAACTGTATGAAGCAAATAATTCCAGACATTGGACAACAAGCAGTACAGGATTCCCTGAGAGAAAGGAACCAAATGGGGGTGGGGAGAGGGCTACAATTTCCCCACCTTACTGCCTGAACTCAGTTCCTAGGCTGCAGCACAGGGAATGGGAATTCAAACAGAGGACAGTCTCTTAGACTCCGAGGAGACTGAGGCAGCTAGAATGTTCAGAGCAGAACATCAGAAAGAGTTCTGGAGAGCTGAAAAGGATCCTTTTAAATCTTTGGCTAAATACTAATTAGCACAGGCAAGGAATGAAACTCCATGAGGCTGGGGAAAGAACCATCGTGAAGAATCAGGCCAAACAATTTCCAGAGCTAAATGGGGCTGGGTAGTGTTCATGTTCCCATAAGCCAGAGTAAACAGACCTTATAATAAATGCACAAGGTGTCAGGTAGTGTCCTGACAGAAAGTAGTGAGCTCCAGACTCATCCTAAGAGAGCTTAAAAAACAAGCCTTGGAAGGGTCAAACTGATCCCAAGTAACTAAACTTTATGCCAGAAAAAAGTTCAACACTATTTAAAGGAATGAAAAAAGAAAAAAAATCATCACCCAACAAAGTAAAGTTCACAGTGTTTGGCATCTAGTTAAACAAACGAACAAAAAAAACCCAAGGCAACCGAAAAGGCAGAAAAAATGACCAATAACCAGGAGAAAAACTGATCAGTAGAAAATGACTCAGAAATGGCAGAGATGATGAAATAGTATAGAAGAATATTAAAACTACTCTAACAAATATACTACATATGCTTAGGAATATATAAGAAAATATGAATGTGTTGAGGATAGAATTGGAAGATATAAAAATAATCCAAATGAAAGTTCTAGAAATGAAAACATACAATACTGAAATGAAAAATATATTAATGAGATTAATAGCCAACCAGACACATCAGAAAGTCAGTGAATTTGAAGATATAGCAATAGGAAATATCCAAAATAAAGCAAAGAGAGAAAAAGGACTGAAAAAAAAATGAACATAACATCAGTGACCTATAGGACAGCATCAAGTGACCTAACATGTGTGTAAATGGAATCCCTCCAAAAAGAAAGGGAGCACAGAAAAAATATTTGAAGAAATGGTTAAAATTTTTCAAAATTTCATGAAACCTATAAATCCACAGATCCAAGAGGCTCACTGAACTCAAAGCAGAGTAAATGTAAAAAACCAATAAACAAACAAAAAAACTACACCAAGGCACAGCATAACCAAATTGCTAAAAACCAGTGATAAAGAGAAAATACTAAAAGCAGCCAATGGAAAAAGAACATTATACACAGAAGAACAAAGGCAAAGTGGCAGACCTCTTGTCATAAAGATGCAAACTGGAAGACAGTGACAGCTGTAAGCACTGAAGGGAAAAACTGTCAACCTAGAATTCTATATTCAGCAAAAATATCTTTCAAAAATGAAAGCAGAACACTTTTTCAGATTAAAGCTGAGATAATTCATTGCCAGCAGTCCTGCCTATAAGAAATGTTAAAGGAAGCTCCCCAGGATAAAAGAAAATGATACTAGATGGAAATCTGGATCTGCCCAAGGGAATGAAGAGCACTGAGAATAGTAGATATGTGAGTAAATTGAAATACATTTTTACTCATTTTGAAATCTCTTTAAAAATATTGACTGTTTAGAGCAAACGTTTTTCACTGTATTATGGGGTTTATATAATGTAGAAATAAAATGTATGGCAATGATATCACAAAGGACAAGAATCAGAAAATAGAATACATAGCCATAAAACTCTTTACACTATATGTGCAGTGGTATATTATTTGAAGATAGACTTTGATACGTTAAAATCAATGAAATATATTTATATTTACAATAAAATACATTGTAAATCATAGAGCAATCACTAAAAATAAAACAGAGATATGGCTAGTAAGCCAACAATGGAGATGAAATGGAATCATAAAAATACACAATTAATACATAATAAGGCAGAGAAAGAAGAAACAGAAACGAAGTACTGATGGGACAAGTAGAAAATAAATAGCAAGATAGTAGATTTAAATTCAACCAAATCAATAATTAAATTAAATAAAAAGTTTCTACAAACTTTGATTAAAAAGCAGAGATTGTCATATTGGATTTAAAAAAGCGAGACTTGACTGTATGCTATCTATAAGAAACAAACTTTAAATACAAAGACACAGGTAGGTTAAAGGTAAAAGGATAGAAAAAGATATACCAAGCAAACACTGATCAAAACAAATTGGGGTGATGACATCACCCAAAGTAGACTTTAGAACAAGGACTCTTACCAGAGATAAAGAGGGATACTTTATAATGATAAAGGAGTAAACTCATCAAAAGGATATAACAACCCTAAATGTATATGTACCTATTAATAGAGCTTCAAAATATATGATATAAGCAAAACGTGATATGTAAAAGGAGAAATAGACAAATCCACAACTATAATTGGAAGTTCAAACATTCTTTTCTCAGCAATTGATAGAAAAAATAGACAAAATCAGTAGGCATATAAAACACTCAATCCCATCAACCTTCTTGACCTGACATAATTAGAGCACTCCACCCAACAACAGCACAATATACACTTCCTTCAGGGGCATATAAATAACTTACCAAGATAGACCATATTCTGGGCCACAAAAGAAGTCTCAGTATATTGTAATGTATTGAAATAATATAAAGTCTTTTCTTTGGCCATAATAGAATTAAACTAGAAACTTTAAAACAAAGATATCTGAAAAATCTTCAAATAGTAGGAGATTAAACAGTGCACTTCTAAATAACCCATAGGCCAAAGAAAAAAAATCACAAGGGAAATTAGAAAATTTTGAACTGAATAAAAATGAACACAACATACCAAACTTAGTGGTATGTAGTAGCGAAAGCAGTGCTTAAAGGGAAATTTATAGCATTAAATGTTTATACTGAAAAAAAAGAGAAAAGTCTCATATCAATACTCTAAGTTTCCACGTAAGAAACTAGGGAACAAAAGACAATTAAAACCACAGTAAACAGAAGGAAAGAAACAAAAAAGAAAACATAAATCAATAAAGTACAAAACAAAAGCAAAAATAGATTCAATGAAACCAAAAGCTCTTTCTTTATAAAGATGAATATAATTGAAAAACTATCATTCTGATCAAGAAAAAAAAGAAATCACCAAGATCAGGCACAAAAGATTGAATTTTACTACAGATTCTATACACTTCAAAAAGATAATATTATAAATGACTTCATGACAAAAAATTCAAAAATTTAGATGAAATGGAGAAATTCCTTGAAAGACATCAACTATCAAACTCCCAAAAAGAAACAGATAACCTGAATAGCCTTATATCTATTAAATAAATTGAATTCTTAGTTTGAAATATTTCCACAAATAAAATTTCAGGTACAGATGGCTTCACTGATAAATTCTACCAAATATTTAGGAAAGAAATAATATCAGGGGCTTCCCTGGTGGCGCAGTGGTTGAGAGTCCGCCTGCCGATGCAGGGGACGCAGGTTTGTGCCCCGGTCCGGGAGGATCCCACATGCCGCGGAGCGGCTGGCCCCGTGAGCCATGGCCGCTGGGCGTGCACGTCCGGAGCCTGTGCTCCACGACAGGAGAGGCCACAACAGTGAGAGGCCCACGTACCGCAAAAAAAAAAAAAAAAAAAAAAAAAGAAATAATATCAATTCTACACAAACTCTTCAGTGTATAATTCACCATATCAATATACAAAAAAGGAAGACCATATGATCATCTCAATAGATACATAAAGGTCTTTTAACATAATATAATACCAACTTATGATTTTTAAAAAACTCTCAGCAGATGTCCTCAACTGGAAAAAAGGCATCTATAAAAAACCTACAGTAACCTCATACCTATCAGTGAAAAGACCAGATCCTGGTCTTACTGTGGAAGACTGGATGTCCTTAGACTGGTAACAAGGCAAGGATGTCTGCTTTCACCATTTCTATTCAACATTTCATTCAACATTGTACTGAAAGTCCAAGCTGGTACAATAAGGCAAGAACAAGAAACATAAAAGCATCTAGACTGGAAATGAAGAAGCAACACTGTCTTTATTCACAGACTGCACACTCATCTACATAAAAGTACCCACTTCCTAGGGAAGCTGTCATGATTGAGTTAATCCATGCAGAGTGCTTAGAATAGCTCCTGGCACCTAAGAAATGCTCAGTAAATGTTCACTGTTATTGTTAATTCAAACGATGACAGAGCAGAACTGAGGCCATGTGATGGGGTCTAGCCTGGTTGGAGGAGGGGTTGTGAGAAAATGCCTGCTTGCCTCTGAGGCAGCAGACGCTCACACAGGTGGAGGGCTGGGGAGGTCCCTGCAGGAGAGGGAAAAAAAGAGCCCTCCTACTGGTATTTCTCTTCATAAAGGCCTCTGGGATATAAAGTCTTATATATCATTTAATGACCTTGGGAAGGGACAGGGCAGGTGAATTCTCTTCATCCAAAGGATGAGGGAGCTAAGGTGGAGAAAGCACAGACCCAGACCCCTGGACCTCCCACAGTACCATCCTTCCTTCCTGCCTGACAGGTCACAACACAGGGTGCTTTCTGCTGCTGCAGAGGGGGGCTGAATGTTGACAAACTTGGTGGGCACATTTAGGAGAAGGCTGGCCCGGGAAGCAAGTGGGCCTTAATATGGTATGGTGGACTGAGGCCCCAGGAATAAGGGGCCTTGAGGATAGTTTTCCCTGCTTTTGGGAGGTTGTCCTACTCTGAACAGTTGGCAGGTTCCCACAAGGAGGCTCAAAAAATACCCCAATCCAATCATGACATGTAATCAGCACTCAGTAAATGTTTACTTAGAGACTCTGACCGGACAGGAGCCCAGAGGAGATACAAGTGGCTTGGATATGACAAAATTATCATGCACCAGGAAACCACTTTGTAAACTGTAAAGTGCTGTAAAAACGCTGATGTCAATGCTAACAACTGTCTGAGAAGACGATGAGACCAAAAACGAAGACCTGAGTGAACTGTCATTTGGGTGAGTGTGGGAGCAGAGCTGGGAGGAGATTGGGAACCGTTGAGAAATACAGGGTTCAAAGAGCACATTGTAAAAGGAATAATGGGAATGGGGCTTGGGGAGAGAAGAAGTTTCCTTGGCATCTCTTGGGGACTTAGAGACACTGTACTCAGTGTTGGACAGACTGAGATAAAAGACACAGCCCTCACCACTGAAGAGCACGTGGCCTTACAGGGTAGGGGGACAGGCATGCAACACTTTGTATACATTACAGTACGTGCTGGGGCCTGCACAGTGCTGGGCAGTGGGGTGCGGGGAGCACAGGAACTCTGGGAGGGGCCGAGGGAAGCTGCTCCTGAGATCAGGGAAGAGTGGAGACAGAAAGAGTCATTTTACTAGGAAACTGGGGGGCTGAATGGGGCCCAGGCGAAAACGAAACAAAAACAAAAACGTAAGCTCCCTTGCTGCCAAAAGGAGCTAATGGGAGGTACTTTTGCAGGCTGCAGGCAGTGAATGGCAAACCGGGAAACACAACTAGCGACAGGGGAACAGGTTTATCAGAGCCCTGAGATTATTCCTCTGTGTATGGGTTACACCCTCAAGATTTTGCCACCTAATGTTAAAATGGTTTCTGCATTTTAAGTGGCTGTGTGTGTAGAAGGCACTGCAGGGAGAGGCAGCTGCGGGGTGAAAAGGGAAGTTGTGCAAGGTAGCAGAGATGATAAATCAAATGGGAGCACCTAGTGTTGAGCAGTACTAGCCTCAGAGCCTGAGCTCAGGGCATCACTGGACCATAAGGCCCCATTCATTCATTCAGCCAAAAATCTCTTGAGCCCCCACTAAGTGCCAGGCACTGTTCCAGATGCAGGGGAGGGTGCAGTAAACAAAACAGATTCCTTGCCCTCAATATGCTTACGTTCTAGATGGGGGAGACAGACAGTAGATGAGTATACGAATAATGAATAAGATAAATGTAGGTAATGATAGGTGCTATGAATGAGGTAAAAGAGGGTAATGGGACCAAATAGAGGCTGATGGTGGGCTCACAGCTGGGTGGTGTTCAGGGAAGGCCTCTCCAAGGACATGATATTTGCCTGAATGATGGACAAGACCTGAATGATGAGAAGAGGCAGTCCAGTGAAGATCTGGGGGAAACAGAAGCAACGACCAGTGCAAATGTCCTGAGGCAAGAATGAGATCGGCTTGTGCAAGGACAGGAAAGAGGCCAGAGGGGCTAAAGCCTTGAGGACAAGGGGGCACGGTAGGGGATGGGTTAGGAGAGAAGACAGGGGTCTCATCAGATAAGGTCTGGAAAGCCACTGTAAAGGTTTGGATTTTATTCGAAGCGCCTCATTTTGTCACTCACCAAAGTGGTCCTAATCCTGATTAGATGATGTCCCTGCAGCAGGCTGGGCAAATTTACACATTATCAAATCAAAGTCCCACAGTTTAAAGTTCTTCTGGTCAAACCTATGCTGGAGTCCCCTCAACCACAGTCTTAGGAAAGGATTAACCCCGCCAAGCTGGTGCCCTCTCCCTCCTGAGATGGCATCTTTGGACTGTTAGGACTTGATTTGAAACAAGTGCCACTCTTTTCTCTGGACCCTAGGCAGTGTCTGAATGAATGACACTGTCCTTGAAGGAGCCAGCCTAGATGGAGGGCGATGGAGAATATTCCAAGGTTCCAGTTAGGAGCTCAGGTTTGTGCTGTACCATCATCCTCTCTCTCTGCTTCCTACTTCTCCTGGGGAATAGGGAGCCAAGGAGAGCTTTGCCCCCAGGCCACTGGACCAGTGCCTACCTGATGCCCTGGGGAGCATGAGGGAACAGAGGACCCCACCGCCCGACAGCTGGGAGCCAAAACGGAGGCCTCCACTCCCTGCCGATGTTCCATCTGGGAAAGGTCACCCGGACCCTGGACTCACAACCGTGGGCAAAAAAAAAGCCCTGTGAAAGGGCAGTGTGTGCAGCTGCGTGGGCACAATCCTCACGTGTGTCCTGACCGGGGTGGGGTGGGTGGACAGCGGGGCGGGTGGGGGGCAAGGAGAGGTCGTCTTCCCACCGTCCGACCTCACACATTCCTTCAGCATCTCTGGGAAATAATCACACTCTCCACACCGAAGAAACACAGTCAACAGATTCTGGTTTCCTAGATACGCCAGTGGCTTCTAAAAATAGCCAGGCAATGACAAAGCAAATTGGCATATGGACTGCAAATAATTCCAGTACCAGCTTGCTTGGCAGCACTTGAGCCTACCCGTGCTGGGCGCTCCCTCCTCTTCCCTCTCCTGTTTCTGAAACAGTCTCTGGTTGCTGAACACCCTAGCCCAAGTGTGAGCTGGAGGGGCCCCTGGAGCCCCTAGAGCGGGTCCTGCTCAGGGCTGGTGCGTTCTGCTGGGCTCCTGCTACTTCAGTTACGTACACCTGGGCCCTCCACCACGCTGCACACGGAAGGTCCACCCCGTTGCCACCTGCAGCTGTGTGTGTGCCCTGGCCCCTTCCCGGGCAGCAGACCACTTCCCTCTTTGTGACCGCGTGCAGCTGCCCTGGCATTCCTGCCCTAGGGCTCCTCTCCTGGGGGAAAGGTCACAGTCCAGACACTTCTCACTTTGACCCCATCCCTCTTCTGGCCCCAGGAAGGAGACTGTAAAGCGTCTTCCTATCTAAGCTCCTTCATTCCCCAAACCCTGCATGTTGGTGATGCTGACTCGGTGCCAGGTTCTGCGTTGGCATACCCAGCAGTGGGGATTCCAGGAGGGAAAAGACACGATACATGCCCCCAGGAGCAAGGAAAACGAACACGACTAAGCTCCTGCTCTATGCCACTCTGCTTAAGTGCTGTTCACAAGCTGTCTCATTTATTTCTCATTCAGCCTCTATAATGACCCCACGATGTAAGGAGTCTTATCTCTTATCATCTTTTTATCACTATTCTTATTCTTAACTCTGTGAACCAATTGAAGAAAGAAGCTCAGATGGGTTAAGTTGCCCAAGGCTACAGCTAAAAAAAGTTTCCCTGGAATTTGCTTTTATTTTTTATTGTTTAAATGTTTTTAAGATCTATTTTGTATCCCAGCCCTATGGCATAAAGGCCTTCATACCTGCCATTATACCACAGCATAGCTTCAAGAAGCTCAGAGGAGCTCAGTGAGGGCCAAGCAGTTAACAGACCCCATCTCACCTGGTTCCAGAGGCTCTGATGAAAAAACCATTTACAGAGGTGAGGGCAGGATTACTGGGACCAAAAAGGGCTGCTGAGGTACTGGGGGACTAGCAATGGCCAGAGGCTGTCACTATTGCCAGGCCCAAGGGACAGAGGAGCAAGCATGGAGAGCTGAGCCAGGGAGGAGGGGCTGCTGGGCACGTGCACTAATTGTGGAGTGGTGCCCAGAGCAGCGAGGAAGTGGAGGAACTACCCCAGCCTCTCTGTCCTCCCACCTGCAGTAACTCACCTGGATGCCACATGTCAAGGGAGCACTGGGGATGCAGCCCAGGGCACAGGGCAGGCTGCAAAGCATACAAATGGATCTGCAGGGAACAAACAGAATGACCTGTTCATGAAAGAACAAACTCATCCTCGATGCTCAGGGCTCATTAAGCCAGAGTGCAGATAAGACAGGGAAGTGAGGGACTGTGTGGACTCTAAAAGGAGAAGAATGAAGAGAAGGATAAACAGGAGAGCTGGGAAACAGGAGCTCTCGTCCGGGGCTCTCTGGACCAAACCCTTCATTTTGCAAATGACTTAAAAATTATTTTAAAAATCATTTGAGGGCTTCCCTGGTGGCGCAGTGGTTGAGAGTCTGCCTGCCGATGCAGGGGACACGGGTTCGTGACCCGGTCCGGGAGGATCCCATGTGCCGCGGAGCGGCTGGGACCGTGAGCCATGGCCGCTGAGCCTGTGCTCCGCAACGGGAGAGGCCACAACAGTGAGAGGCCCTCGTACTGCAAAAAAAAAAACAAAAACATTTGACTGCAAAAACTACCATTTAACCCACAGTTTATGCCTGGACCTTATTTGTTTATTTATTTATTTATGCATCTCTGTATCCCTTGGGCCTAGCACAGTCTCTGTTATTTAGTTTGTTGAATGAGTGAAAGATCTTTCCCCATGTATCCCCTTGTCATCTGGTTCTGAAAATACAACCTCTACCCATGGGAAGTGCAGCATTCAACACACACATACAAACCTAGTCAATCACAAAGGAATGAACTCTTGATAATTCAGAGTTCTCATCAACTGATTGTTAACATAAATCACCCAGGACTTTACATGCATTATCTCATGTAGTCCTCCCAACAGCACAGTGAGATAGGCCATTTTACAGGTGAAGAAACTCAGGCAAGGAGAGTGTGCTGGTCCTGCACCTTTTGGTCCTCAGATCCATGCCTTGCATTCCCTCATAAGTTACATTTCTTGGGTTCCTGTACCAACTGGTTTCCAGCTGGATTCAGCCAAAGGGAGGCCCTGGCAGAAAATTGGAGGGTGAGAGGAAGCCAGAGTCAGGGTATTTCTCTCTTCTTTCTCTGCTGTGTGTGATGTCTCCCTCCAGACAGAGCACCATAATTTCACCTTCTGCTGAGTGATGTCAAGGGGAGATCTCCTGTGATACAGCCTCCCCCTAAGAGGGGTGGCTTCCTGCTAATCTCTGGTTACCTCTCCACCCCAGTCTGGCTCTTCACTCTTCATCACCTGGTCACCAATTCTCTGCATTCAATTCCTCCACTGTTTCCCTGGTTTGAACTTGGGCTTTGATAAGCCAGGTGTAGAATGCTGCCCAAAGCCACACAGGTAGGAGATGGCACAGTTACAGTTCAAGCCCCAGTTTGTGAATAAAGTGCCCCTAACCACCCACATCTGCCACATCTTAATTCAGAACTCACTTTAGTCCTAACTTCTCACTACACTGAAGTCCAGAGAGAGTGAGTGACTTGCCCAAGGTAACACAGCTAGTTAATGGCAGAGCGAGGGTTGAGAGGAGTACATGTCTCTCAACTGTTCCCAGTGATGTTTTCCCTCTACAGCACCATCAACCCCCTAATGTGTCTGAGGCCTTGGATAGGAGGAGTTACTGCTTATTTTCAGAGCTGACTTTTCCTTCCCGTGTAAGAGCTGAAAGAGCATACTGGCCTCTCCTCTCCCAGAGCTGTTAGGAAGATCAACAGGATAAACCAGGGCTCTGAGCTCCCAGGGAGATAACATAGATGCCTAAATATAAGGCTTTATGGTGGTAATGATAGCAGGAAAGTGCTGTGGGTAAACAGTGATTTAAAACAATTCTAAGTTACTGCAACAGTCATGGGTGTTCTGTTCTCAAGGTAGCTGAAAAACTCACTCTGTAGACATTTCTGTCTCCAACTATTTGTTGCCTTGAAGCCCAAGAGTGCTTCTAGGCAGCCCTAATTTGTTGGAGATGAACACAGAGGAGGTGATGCCATTACGAAGCCATGGCCACAGGCAGCATCTTTAATGCATGAGCAGGGTGGCATTGGCAGGAGGAAAGGAAGAGCTGCCTTGAGTCTCTGCCTTGAGGTGAGGTAAAATTGAGATTCCAGCCAGTTCCAGCACAGCTAAGTGGTTTTCAAGTTGTGTTTTGAGGAGAGGTGATATGGTGCGGTCATGGTTGGGAGAGGAGAGATTCTTCTGATGAACCAGCCCCCCAAGTACTAAGAGCATAGCTGAAGATCCCCCGGCAGTGACTCCTGTACGTCTACTCATTCATCCAACAAATGTTTACTGAGTATATGTAGAACATTACTAATAGTGAGTTCTTCTGAGTCAGAAAGATTACTGGCTATGTGACTTTGGCAAAGATACTTAACCTCTCTGTGCCTTTAAAGGGGGATAGTAACAGCACTTATCTCATAAGTCATTAGGAGCATTAGTTAAGTTGGAACATACAAGGGCTCAGAACAGTATCCGGCATTTAGGAAGGATTTGCTAGATATATTTTGGCTCTGAAGTCAGATCTGGCTGTAAGTTCTGTTTTTAGCTGTTAGTAGCTATGTGACTTCAGGCAAGTTACCTGACCTCTCTGAGCTACAAATTTCTCATCTATAGAGAAGCACAATCCCTGTTTTATATGGAAGTTGTGAAGATTCAGTGAGATAGTGATGTAAAGTATCCAATCAGTGTTTATTGAGTGTCTCCTCTGCAAGAAATAGAAACAGAAATAATGGGCCTGGCCTTTAAGGCCTATGTCTGGGGATAAGCCAGGCACACACACTCAGGTCTGATCATCCCCGCAAGCTCCAAATGGACTCTGGACCAAAAGTCAACAGGCCTGGTTCTGTCCTGGCTCTGCCCACACTAGCTGGGTGACCACGTTCAAATTGCCTGACCTCTCAACCTCAGTTTCCCACCAGCAGGATAAGGGGTTGGAATGTATGGCCTCTAGGACCCCTTACAGCTCAACTATCCCAAGAGTCAAGGCACCTTCTCCAGGACTCCCTTAGACCTCTGGCCCAGGCCCAGTCTCGAGAATCAACGTGGTAGAGTGGAGAGGGTGGGCTCATGGGGGTAGACGAGGGTGCATGAAAGTCTAGCCTGGCGTCAAACACCCAGCGTGCATTCCAAGGTGGTTTCCTGTCTGCTTCCTGGTTCAGCACAGGCATCACCGTCTGATTCCACAATAAAGGGCTGAGTCCTTTAAAGCTAGGATGAGCCCCCAGATCATTCCATATTCCTCCTCCTTTCTGTGCCCCACTTACCCAAACTGCCTTCCTCTGGTTCTCCGACAAGCTCCAGGTGGCTGTCCCACTGAGGCTTCCAGGCCAGGACCTTGATGTATAGTTGGCCCTTAGCTGGGATCCAACCCGGGCTGGTGGGAGGGAAGGGAGTGAGCGCCAGCCTCAGAGGAGTGAGTGTGTGCGTGTGGTGTATGTGTGTGTGGTGTATGTGTGTGTATGACCTTTCCACTTTCATCTCCAGGATTCTAATCTCCGGTGTTATAACACCTGGGTCAACATCTTGGAAATATATTTCTGTATCTCCAGTGAAGGAGGCGGCACATGTTTCTGTGTCAATGAAAAACCAGAGGGGGCCTTAATACCTCCTCGGAAGCGCCAAGCCCCTCAGTAGAGATGCAGGGCTTGTTGCACAGGTGGGTACCTGCCCCCTTCTTACTTTGATCCTCCTGAAGGCAGTGGGGGGCAGAAGTGCTGCTATGAGCACCACTGGCCAGAGGCAGCTGGTCAGAGGTGTGGGAAGCTGCCAGGCAGATGCCCAGGGTTTGGGATTTCAAACCATGGAAGGATTCATGAGCTGTCGCTTGGGCAAGGGACATTCCCATAGGCAAGGACCACCAGCACAGCCCTAGCAGGCTTCCCTTGGCAGGTGAGTGGTCACAGGAAGTGGCTCCTGACCATGGAGGGCTGTGCATCCCATCTCCCTCCCTCTCTTCCTCCTTCCCATTCCACAAATAGTCACCGAGGCCCAAGTGCCAGGTAGTGACCGTGGGGCTGCAGAAACAGAGGTGAATAATGCAAGCTGTCCCTCTGCAGAGCTGACAGCCTAGAAGAGATGATTATGGACATATAAACAAATAATTACAATAGCGTGTGCTAAGTGCTACAATAAAGCAATAAACGTGGTGCTCAGGGAGCATGGAAGATTCCGGGGAACATTAGACTCTGCAGATCACTCACTTAAGAGAGGCAGAGACCAGGGTTCAATCAGGCCTGAACAGATTGTTCAGAAGCATTTCCAGTTCACACTTCAGCACCAGAGTTTTTCTTTTCTGCCTGTTAACATGTGCGTAGGAAACCAAGCCTTTGGCTGGAAGCTCAGTTCTGGGGCTGCTGCCCAGTGGCCCAGCCATCCCAGCAGAGCAACCGAGGGCCCTTGTGCTTAGAAAATGCCTCCCTGTGAGGACTTTGCTAACCTGGAGGGCCAGGGCAAGGGTGACCTTGGACCATCTTAGTTTAGGAGGAAAAGTTGGGGCTGCCACAGCTCTGGGCTATTTCGGGACACAATGTACTTGAGAAATAACAGGCTGACCTGTCTTCCCTCCAGACACAGGCTCCCTTGCACCTGACTCTTTAATCTCCCTCAAGGAAAAAACATATTGCTTCTTCACAGTGGCAGGCTTCGAACTGGGGGTCTGAGTGATGCTCTGGTGCTGAGAGGGAGAGGCAAGAGGACCCAGATGATCCAGAGGGGGTGCTGTCAGCCGCAGTCCAGAGACAGGATTGCAGCCCCGGGTCCTGCCTGTGTAAGGGGCCCCCATCAGAGAAAACCCCAGCTAAGCCACACCTCCCCTGCCTGGGCTCACCCCACACTCCATAAACAGGTCAGCTGGCTATGCCCCCAGCAGCAGGGGCTGGGCACCAGGAAGACGTGACTACATTTCTTGATAATAACAGCTGACACATGCCGTGTTTACTGTGTGGGGCACAGTGCTAAGTGCTTTTACAGGGGTTAACTCATTCAATGCTCACACAGCAGTAAGACAGGTTACTATTACTACCCCTACTGCACAGACGAGGCACCAAGAAGCTCTAAGGCTTGCTCAAGGTCACACAGCCAGTAAGCGGATAGGCCAGGATTTAAATCCCAGGAATATGAATTTAGACCCTGTGTTCTTACCCGCTATATTACTCACTCAAATTCCTCATTTAACCCTGGAAGGATCACAGGGGTTATTTTTACTAACAGTTTTAGTGGTGGACAGGGTCTGGCTCTGGAGTCAGACGCAAGCAGACCTGGGTTCTCACTGTGTGAACTTTGGAAGGTGACAAAACCTCTCTGGGCCTCAGCTTCTCCATCTGCAAAAGGGATAGGAACACCTGCCTTAAAGGAAGTAAAAATGTAATAATGCACTTAGCACAGGGCCTTTCACCAGGAAACACTCCCCAAAAGTCAACAATTATCATTTTACAAATGTGTTTTCTTAGATTGACAAAGGTGATCTGCCCAGTACTTAATTACAAGCTATGTGACCTTGAGCAGGTCACTTGGCACACTGGTTTTCCAACCGTAAGACACTGGAACAGTATAATGCATTCCCCAGCAAACCCAGGCTGGGCGGTGGGGAGAAAGAGGCTTCCAGCTGGCCTGGGATTTAAAACATCCTCACGGAAAATCCACATAGTAAACATACACACACACACTTATGCAGATGCATAAAGATTGTGGCCTTTCCACTGTTTTTAGCCAATTTGGTTCCAACGCCCACACCCGGCCCCTTTTAATCCCTCTCCCTGCTAATTTCTCTCCATAGCACTTAGTACTAAGTGACACACTGTGTATTTTAGTCACCTTTATGAACCACCGGCCCCTCCTAAACTGTAAGTTCCAAGAGGGCAGGGACCTTGCCTGTCTTGTTCCCTGCTGGATTGCTAGCTCCTGGGATAGGGCCTGGCACGGGGTGCTTGGTAATGTAAATGTGAGCTCAGCGAAGGGAAGGATAATGGGAGGCGTGCAACTCCCTGTCCCTTCTCTCCTCCAAGGGCCCCATGTGTCAGAACTGCCCACCTCTCTGCCACTAAGTTGCAGGGAAGACACCCATATTTACAGAAAAGTACATAAAAATGGCTAATAAATGGCTTTATTTAGCTCTGACGGTGTACCCTGCCCTGGGCTGAGCACTTTACATGTATTAACTACTTTAACTCATTTAATCTGTATCACAGTCTGTCTCCAGTTTACAGGGCAGAAAAGCAAGGCACAGAACAGCTAATTGCACGGGGAATGAAGCCCACGAGGTTTAGCTTCATAACCCACACTCCTATCCGCTTTGCCCTTGGGCCGCCCAAAGTTTCACTGCTAGCCTCGTCTCTTCTTCTCCCCCAGCCCCAATTTCCCTTTCTTCCCATTACTTCTCAGTTGCAAACATCTCACCCAAAGGCGTGTCTAAGCACGCATTCATTCATTCAACAGATGTGTTGGAAGCGCCAGGTATTGTTTTAGGCACTGACTCTCCTAATAGAGAAAGGAGTCCCTTCCCACCTGGGCACACAGAAACTCCCAGGGGCAATGAGTTGTGCTCTTTCTTCTCTTGTCACAAGTCCAGGGTTTGAAGAGTGCCTGGCTAAGTGGTTTGTCAGGGGCTAATATTGGAACCTGGGGCAGGCAGCGGTGGCTGATGGGGTTTGGCCCAGATATGACCTGAAAAGGAACCAGCCCTCCCATTTGGGATAAAAGGATGGGGCGTGGGCATCCTTCCCCCATCCTATCCTCTTCCCCAGCCCTAGTATCTTCCCTCCTCCCAGCTGATCACAAAAAATGACTTCTTTGCCTAATTGTTACATATACTAATTATTTTCATTTACATGCCTAGCTTACCATTTATGCCTAATTATTGTGCAGCTCTGAAACAATTACACATACCATTAACAATGTTATCAGGGTAACTTTGCACTGAATTTTATTTAATGTCAGTACCAAATGGTTCATGTGCAAGTAGTCTCCACAGTTTGTGCCCATAGCAGAAAGTTCCCTGAAGTGAGTTGGGGTGGGGAGAACATTAGGGTGGGTCCCACTGCTCTGTGATGGTGCATAAGAACAATAACAAGAGTAGCAGGAGAAGGAATAGTTGTAACAGTTACAATTTATTGATCCATTATGTGCCACACACCAGACACTGTTAGCACTTGATACACATTGTATCATTTAAACTTCAAGGCCCCCCTATTTTTAAAGATGAGGCAAGTAATACATTCAAGGTCACACAGCTGGGAACTGGCAGGTCTGGGTTCAAAACCAGACGTGTGTGGTCCAGAGCCTGACCCTTTTACCACCTCACAGGTGCCAGGCGTCCCCTGGAAAGGTCCAGGGAGAGTCCTGGGGGCACATGGGAGGCCATCCCACTCCCCTCGTTCTCTGGAAGAGAAAACTGAGGCCAGAGTGGGTAAGTGGCTTGGCCAGCCAGGCTAGACCTGGACAAGGCCCAGTTCTCCTGGCGCTTGGCTTTCCCTCTGCTGCTCTAGGAGGAAGCTGTCCTGGGAACAGAATCGGCACCCCTGAATCCCACTTGTCACTTGGGGCTGATGCAGGCAGCAATGCGCGCCCCACCGCTGGATCATCACCCAGGTCAGGAACAGCGTTCATTTGCTCTGATTCTTAAGAGCTGACCTGTTTTAGGAAGTGTTCCCTTTCGAAGATGTCTGGTCTCTTTCCCTTCCATCCTTTCTTTTCTAAACATGCATCTCCCTTCACTCCATGTATCTTTCCTCAAAGGCAACAAATAGCATTTAGTGAGTTACTAAATGGGCTGGTTATTACACTAAGTGTTCTACATCCCTTTTCCTATTTAATTGTCACAATACCTCTCTGGGATAGAAACTATCATGATCTCCCTATTTTCCAGCTAAGGACTCTGAGGCCCAGAGAGGTTAAGTGATGTGCTCAGAGTCACACAGCTGGCAATGTCAGTGCACAGATCCAGGGCTAGGTATATCCGATTCCAAAGCCTCCCCTCTTAGGTCAATGCACAGCATAATCTTTCTTAATGTCAACATGCTGGCTGCCAGGCTGGCATTGCATTTTTCTTTGCTAGGAAGCCAAAGCAAACAGCCAAGTATTTTGAGCCCAAAGAGTGGTCCTGCTTGCACTTCTGCTCCTGGAATGTTCCTCCTCCCTGACACCTGCATGGCTCACTCCCTCACTACCTACTAATTACTGCTTCCTCTCAAGGGGTCTTTCCTGCCTGCTGCATGGGAAAACTACCAGACGCCTACCAGGCTCTGCCTTCTAACTCTACTTACTTTCCTTCATCCAGCTCTGACAACCACCTGACAATGGATTCTTTTTTTTTTTTTTTTTTTTGGTTTATGTATCTCTAGGTTATCAACCCCCACTAGAATATAAGCTCCATGAAGGTAAGAACGTTATTCTACTATGTTCATGATTAGAATAGTGCCTGTCACATAGGAGCTTAAAAAATATCTGTTAACTGAATGAATGGCCCAGAGGGAGGGGGGTATGATGCCCAGGAAGGAGAAGGGGCCCCGGAATGAGGCTCACCTCCTGCCCCTGAGGCTCAGCTGGCTGGGATCTCCCTGCCCTTAAAGATCTCCAGGACAGCTCCTGTCTAAGTGCCTTCTCTCCTTTGCACAGACACACGGAATCGTCAGTGCCTAATGCTCAGCCTCCCCAGCGAGAAGCAGTAGTGAAGCTGCACGCAAGCAGGGCACTGGGCTGTGGGTTCCACTCCTGTATGGCTAGAGAAGGCATCGCACAATTGGTTTGGGGGCAAATTCACCACCCTGACTGCACCTGTGGAAGTTGAGGTTAAGATGAGTTCTCACTGTCTGAATACCATGTGCAGACATGGAGCAGGAAGCCCCCAGGCAGAGCGGGCAGCAGGCAGGGGCCAGCCGGGAATGACATCGCAGAAGAGGGGCTGAGTCTAGCTCACAGGCCCGGGGGGGCAAGTGTCCTGGCCCCAGGGCTCAGGGCAGTCCCACATAGACCTCATAATGCTCCCTTCACAACTCTTCCTGGGAGCAATGTGACAGTGGGCTATGGGTTGTGGGGCATGGCAGCTTTCCCTCCCTGGCTTCCAGTGTGTGGGAAAAGGCCACACAGCCTGGGGCCAGGGGAGGAAAGCTCTGCTGGAAGACGGGACTGTTTCAGAGGAGAGATAACAAGCCTCTGATGCCATCAGGGTTAGCAGAGCCTCCTGCAAACTTGGAATCCAACAGGCTCTCGGCAGCTGCATTACAATCTAAACAGTCTTTCCTGTGGATTTTTCCGATTAATGCAAATTTGTTTTGCTTTGCAAATTGAAAATCAGTTGCAAGCACCTGGTGTAAGGATTCCAGCAGGGAGTAGAGAACCGCTGAGAGGAAGCCAGCCAGTCCCCAACCTTGCCCACCTCTGGTTCCTGGGCAGCCAGGCCTCCTCCACCGTGCTGGGTTCCGCCCCCCACCTCCTCAGTAAAGGGCTCTCACGAAGCAAGACTGACTGCACCCCAGTGGTTTCCAGATGCTGGGACTACCAGGCTTCTTTCTTTCGCCAACAATGGGGGATGATAGGTACAATCAGGGAAGTCATTCAAGCCCACTGTAAGAAGCCTGCCTTGGCATCTCCTGGCGGAGGGGAGGCGGGATGCCATCATATGATAGGATAGTGGCATTATTTCATCTTTCAGCAAAGGAACGGGCAGGTGCCTTGGAGATGCACGTCCTGGTTGAAATCGTTCATGTCTAGTGCCTGACCCAACTGCATGGCTACTTAGCTCTGAGCAAGCGCCTCCTCCCACCAGCACCAGAAAGCAGAAGGAACTACTGGGGGCTCCCAGGGAAAGCGGGGTGACAAGGAAGATGCTGCTAGCATCCCACAGCTGCCTCTCTCTGCAGAGCCGGGCCCATCACGCTTGTGCCTCGCTACCTGTCAAAGCCATGCTAAGCAGACAGGAATACCCCTTTCCCACCTGTCCCCTCCTCCACCAGCCGCGCATTGTTCATTCAGCTCCGAGATAAGTCGGGAGGGAGGCCAGTTATGAACGGGCCCCATTATGCTCCCCCTTCCTCTGCTACGCAATTTAAAGGCAGGAGACAGAGAGAAATGCTCTGGAAATCCAAATTAAAATGTATTCCTGCAGCAATCCCGCACCCAATTAAAGTAACCCAGAGCCTATTGTCCTTTGCTAAATTTAGAAAATGCTCAGGTGTGTCTGATCCTACTCTGCACAGATATTTTTAATACAGATTTAATCATATTTTGGGTTAGGAGAAGAAGCTAATTAGCTAGGCAGATTTAGAAAGGCTGCCGGAATGCGGGACAAAGAGAGGTGATTTGATGCGATTTGATGTTTTTTTTTTT
Organism: Hyperoodon ampullatus; assembly: GCF_949752795.1. Taxonomy (NCBI): domain Eukaryota; kingdom Metazoa; phylum Chordata; class Mammalia; order Artiodactyla; family Ziphiidae; genus Hyperoodon; species Hyperoodon ampullatus. Next base: position 99,763,795 of record NC_136915.1, read on the forward strand.
TTTTAAACAGTAAGTTGTGTTGGGCTTGGGTTTTGGATTCACAGCAAATAGGCTTGAAAACCGAGGTGACAACGAACAGAAAATCTCCCCGTGTTAGTAGTCGATGATTCCTGGGGCTGGAGGGGACCCTGAAAGAAGGTCTCGTCCACTTTCTAAATCCGCTGACTGCTGGACCCAAACCCACCAGGGGCAGAGGGCCTTCACTGTTTAACAGGGCACCTAAACTGGCATTCTCCATCCTTGGACGGGAGGTGTTAGCTCAGGTCTCTCTGCAGGAAGGCACATGGTGCTAGCAGCTCGGTGAGTGCTGGTGGCATGGATAACTGAATCAGTGACCAAGCAGATGAACCTTGAAACCTGCCAGCCCCAGACCTGGGCAAGGGGCTTCAGACTCCTGCCCACCCTGTCCCTGGGGCCCTGGCCTACCTCCTCTGGTTCTCGGGTGTTGGCTGAGGCTCCACCCTCACCCAGTAAACTGATCTCTACAAAGCATCACTGACTGTGCCCAAGTATAACAAAGAACTAGGAGTCTTGGCTTGACTCCGTGCTGAATCATCGTGCGATCGAGTAAATGATGCAAAAACTCCTCTGAGCCTCGATTTCTCCACCATCAACACGAGGATTCAGGTCTCTCCCTTCATTTATTAGGATGACAAAGGTCTGGCAAAACCAGGGTGTGCCAAGCTGGACGTGTCAGGGAGAGCGCCACGGCAGGGCACACACCCAGGCAAGAAAGGTCGTGACACTATGGGTTTGTTTTGTTTTAACCAAAGTGTGAGTGTGTTGGGGGGAGTGGCCTCTGTATCCAGGGCCCACCGCCACCCCTGTCTTTGTGATGAAGGAGGCTGAGCACAGCATATTGTTACTGAGTTTTCCAGCTTCCTCCTGAACATACTGCCAAGTTAAAAGGCTGGGACGAAGTGAGAGAGTGGCATGGACATATATGTAAAATAGATGGCACAAATGTAAAATAGATAGCTAGTGGGAAGCAGCCACATAGCACAGGGAGATCAGCTCGGTGCTTTGTGACCACCTAGAGGGGTGGGATAGGGAGGGTGGGAGGGAGACGCAAGAGAGAAGAGATATGGGGATATATGTATATGTATAGCTGATTCACTTTGTTATAAAGCAGAAACTAACACACCACTGTAAATCAATTATACTCCAATAAAGATGTTTAAAAAAAAAAAAGGCACAGCACAAGACTATCTACAGTGTGCCACCCCTCATGTAAGGAAGAAAGGGATGGAAGAAGGTACACAGGTATCTTGTCCATTGGTGCAGAAGGAATACACACACTTAGGTTGGTTACCTACCAGAGGTGGATGAGAAAGGGGGGGAAGAAGGGGGATGGGAACGGGGAGCAGAGGTGAGGAGGGAGGGGCACTTCTCTGAGGATAACTTTCCATTTGGCTCTGACTCCTGGAGCTTTAGTAATGCTTCACAGAGCCTTCACCCCCCCCCCCAAATAAACAAGCAGCCCAACAGGATGTGGAGGGACCCCCCCCCCCGCCAAAACCCACAGAGTTCCTCCTAAATACAGACTCTCTTCCTCAAGGAATGGGTCCCACAGAAAGGAGAGCCTATTATTTACACAGTGTAGCAGCTGAAAGCAAAGATTCTAGAGGTTAGGTTCAAATTCCAGCGATACCCCTCATAGGCAGTGTGACTTTGAACAAGTCACTTAGCCTCTCTGGACTTCAGTTTCCTCATCTGTAAAATGGGGTAAAATGGTAACGACCTCGCATAATTGTTATGAGGAGTGTATGCGTTAGTAGGAGACAAGGGCTGAGGACAGTGCTTGGTACAGGGCTGTGTAATTGCTTGCTATTATGATTATCACAGTTTCGGGGCTTGATGGTTAGGGGCAGTCACAGTGACCCATCTTCTGCCTTATGGGATAAGGGCTCCCTTCTTCCCCTAGAACATCTCTCAAGCACTGTGAATGGGCCAGCCTGACACGGATCTTCCAGTGGCAGGCTTACTGCGGTGGCAGGACTGCTGAGCTCTGAATCGCTGCTCTGAGACTACAGTCCTTTCCTATTGCTGTTGTAACTAATTAGCAGAGACTCACTGGCTTAAACAACACGACTGTATCACCTTACAGTTCTGGAGGAAAGAGGTCTGCAATGGGTCTCACTGGGCTAAAATCCTTGGCTTACAGTCCCTTCCTCCCCTTCAAAGGCAGCAACAGAGGGTAAGTCCTCATATGGCATCCCTCCAGCCTCTTCTTCTGCCTCCCTCTTCCATCTTTAAGGACCCTTGTTAGTACCTTGGACATACCTGGATAACCCTGGACACTCTCCCTTTCTTAAGGTCAGCTGATTAACAACTGCTGTAAATCCCATCTGCTGCCTTAATTCGCTTTGCAACATATTCACAGGTTCTGGGGATTAGGACATGGACATAACTGGGCCATTATTTTGTCTACGGCAAGGGCCAACTCCTGATCTGCTTCACCCTCTTCACTTGTGCTCGGGGCTTGGTCTCTTGGGTTTGTTTTTGTTTTTTCACCATTTTAACCTTTTTTTTTTTTTGCGGTACGCGGGCCTCTCACTGCTGTGGCCTCTTCCGTTGCGGAGCACAGGCTCCGGACGCGTAGGCTCAGTGGCCATGGCTCACGGGCCCAGCCGCTCCGCGGCATGTGGGATCTTCCCGGACCGGGGCACGAACCCGCGTCCCCTGCATCAGCAGGCGGACTCTCAACCACTGCGGCACCAGGGAAGCCCCATTTTAACCATTTTTAAGTGTACAGTTCAGTGGCATTAAGTACATCCACATGGCTGTACAACCATCACCACCATCCATTCTCCAGAACATTTTTCTTCTTGCAAAACTGAAACTCTGTAACCATTAAACAATAACTGCCCACCATTCTACTTTTCATCTCTATGAATTTGACAATTTTAGGTACTGACTTATTTCATTTAGCACACGTCCTCAAAGTTCATCTACGTTGTCGCATGTTGGTCTCTTGGTTTTGTGACAATGCCAAGCTCCTGGTTCCACTCATCCACTGCAAAGTTGGCCCGGCAGGAGGTCCCCATCAGGAGTGGCATTTCAGGCTAAAAGTTTGCAAACAGGTGGCCTAGAGATTTAAAAAGAACACAGTGCAGTGTGGTGTGATGGTGTTGATGTAGTTCAGAGTGCTGCTCTGGGGTCACTGGGCACTGGGCTCCAATCCACGCCCAGCTATTTGTTGGCTACTTGACTTCCAATCACCAGCCAGCACTCATGGAGCATCTATGATGTGCCAGTCATCATGGAGACACATGGGGCACAGAAGCTGCCCAGCACAGTGCCAACCACATAGTAAGTGCTCAGTGAACGCTAGTTCAAAAAGGAGGTTGAGGTAGGGGCAGAGTCGAGTGGAGAACCCCTAGGGTTCCACATGAGCTTTCCGTTAGGAGCCTCAGGGAGCTGTTGTCGGGATTTGCTCTGAATCCTGGCAGAAGAGCATACACAAAATTATAGCAGTGTTTCCTAAGACGTCAGGAGAGGCTGCTCTGGGGATGAACCTTTAAAGGTAGGCTGGGAAGCAGGATCAAGTCAAGAGTGACATGCATGTGGGAAAGGAGGCAGGGAGGCCAAGGCCCACCTTTTAAACCTGATGGGCTTTCCTAATCCTGGTTTGTTTTTTTTAAATCTCCTCCTCCAGGAAGGCTTCCAGGATTAAACCCACAGAACTCTAGTAACTTTTACTAGACTTCCCCTCCATATAGCAAGAGGCAGCTGCCCTGACCACCCAAGACTAAGGAGCCCCAGTTCCAAAAAACACAGTCAACAATGACAGTTATCATGTCATTGGAGAGGTGTGGATCACCCAAATCTCTTTCTGTTTGGCTCTGATGTTTATGATGCATGTATGATTTTTTACAGGAAGATTTACCCTTTTGATTATACACTTCTGAAGGCAGCTACTAAGATGAATTTTTATTCTGGACCACGCTCCCCTGGGCATGTGGGGAGCTGGTCAGGACCAAATAGGCTACAGAATATCCTCCCAAGGCAGTGGAGAGTTAGCAACACCAGCATCAAAGGGAGGAGGGAGAACAGGTTCTGAGGTCAAGGCTTCCCTGGCTGGTCCTGGAACCTGGCTGGTGCGGACTGACCAGGTGGCCCTGGGTGGGATGAGAGTAGGTGGAAAGTTCCTCCGTCTCTGCTCACACCCCTCCCTGCCACTCAGAGAGACTGACAAGGCTGGGGAGCTGTGAGAACAGTGTGGTGGTGTCCTGGACCACTTTCTCCAGGTGGAATCATCTTTTGTCCTGGTGAGAACATGCTATAATCACAGCTATCTTCCCAAGTAACCAGTGCTTTCCAGCCCTGTAATTGGGCCACTGCTGGGGAGAGAGGACAATTTGGAAGTGACTCGAGGAACACAAGAGGGAGGGCTATTTTCCCGGCGTTGCAAGGCTGACTCCCACCCATCCCGCATGACTCCCCAGCCCCCAAGCCCATTCCATCCATCTCTGGCCTGGTGAGGAGCATCTGAGTCAAAGGCTTGGCCCAAGCACATGTTTTATGTTCCTTAAAAGCCATGGGCTGCCAAGGGATCAGCACAGCTGATGACCAACAATATCAGGGAAACCAGAGCTGGGAGGTGCTGCCCACGACAAGGAACTTCAGCCTCGGGCATGGGAGGCCTGGACAGACCTGGTGAACGCAGTTGTCTAAACCACAGGGAGTCTGTAAATTAATCCCACACTGCTACCCTACCAGACTTGTGTGTGTTCTGGAAATGCCAATATCATTCTTTTTTTTTTGTGGTACGCGGGCCTCTCACTGCCGTGGCCTCTCCCGTTGCGGAGCACAGGCTCCGGACACGCAGGCTCAGCGGCCATGGCTCACGGGACCAGCCGCTCCGCAGCACGTGGGATCTTCCCGGACCGGGGCACGAACCCGTGTCCCCTGCATCAGCAGGCAGACTCTCAACCACTGCGCCACCAGGGAATCCCGCCAATATCATTCTTAGAAAGAAAGAAAAAGGAATGTAAATCTGCTAAAAAGTGAGCACGTGTGTGTGTGTGTGTGTGTACAAGCATGTGTGTATGCATGCATGTGTCCATGAACGTGTGTGTGTGTGTGCCTGCCCTGGGCCTGTGTGTGAACACTGCAGGCAAGGATGCAGCTGGATGCATGGGCTCTGGACACAGAGCCTCTGTCCTTGTTTGGTCACCTTTGATGAACTTGGTTCATCAACGTTGATGAACTTGGGCAAGTGCCTCAACCTGCTATACCTTAGCTTCCTCAGCCATAAAATGCAGATACTAATAGTATATAACTCATGCAACTGTTTATTAAATGAGTAAATATGTAGAGAACACATAATGCTTGGTATGTGAGTTTCACTCAATAACTGTTAGCTACTCTTCTCATCTTTGTTTATTTATCCAGGTCAGCTGGCTGAAAAAGGTCACCTCTTCTTGACTTCAAATCGAGGTAAGCAGGAAACCCTGAAGGTCACCAGACTTAAACCAAATCCATCCATACATTCAGTATGTATTTAATACAGAGCATGTACACAAGACCTGTGCCTTTAGGGCAATTCTCAAGTGCACAAGAAGGACCTTCATTGACATGCCATTCCTAGAGTCCAGGTCAATGGGACCCTTTTATACATTCAACCACCTTATAACAAGGTCCTTCAGATACATCATCAGCCCAAACCTTTAAAACTGGTCCAACCAACCCATCTCATGCTCTCCACGGCTTGACTGCAGATAGATGGTTGAGTCGATTGTAGAGCCCACAGCTTTAGCTTTTGGATTATTTGTGCAACCACCTGTTTCCCTTACTCCCAGATAATTGAATTGCCTGTTTTCACTCATTTATGTAGAGAGATATCTACATAAACGAAATCATTTTAATACCTTCTCTTTATTTGGTTGTAATTGCTCAGAGAGAGAAAAACATGTCCTTTCCTCCTGGGAGATGCAAACCTTTAGTATGATGGGTACAATGAGCAGAGGATTTTGGTGATACAGTTGGTGATAATAATAATGAAATACTAAATAATAATTACATTGGCAACAATACTAATGATGATAATGAGGAAGCTGGGGCAGCCTCTGTCTTTTGCTGGACACTTACATATGCCAGGCACTAGGCTCCATCCTTCACTGGCATTAGCTCATCTAATTTGGGCACAGGAGCAGAACTGCCTCTTTGCTGCAAACTGAGCAAACTTTGCAAACGGGCAAACTGCCCATTCAGATGTGTGGAAGAGGTGTGTCCAGAAGCCCTGGCTGCAGATCCAGAGAGCATATCCTCCTGGAATCCCAGCCTCATTCCAATCCACGGGGAGAATGGTGAGCCTGCCCTTGGCATGGAACACCCCCAATCCACTTTTCAATCATCAAGACACACACATGCCCCCTATGTAATTACCCCAACAAATGTGCTAAAGGAAAATAAACGCTGCAAGACTGTCTTATAAAAATAGCAAAATGCACAGCAAAGGCCTTCTCTGTATAATTCATGCAGGAAACATGGAAACAACTTATCCTGATAAAATTGTGCTTTCTGTGAATTTGCTGATTATACACACACACACACGCATGCTCGCACGCATGCACAGAGTGCCTCTGTATGGCTTGTATTTTGATAAGGAGATGAGGAGAGCCCCAGTCTGAAGACTAGCTGTGCCCTGGGGGAGATGTCAGCTGAGGACTGGGAACCTGAGTGGCTGGACTGGAGACCACTTTCTGGCAGCCTGGGCTTGTCTTCCAGTTCAGACTGTTCAGCTCCATAATCTTTAGCAAGTCGCTGTTACATGCCCATACCTGGGGAGCAAAGGGGTCACAGAGAGGAGTGAGAGTCCCATGGAGGAAGCAGACCCTTGAACAGATAAAAACAGGACCAGGTAGGCACGATCGTGATGCTGAACTGGTGGATCAGGTGGGCTCCTTGGAGGAGGGGTCTGAGTCTTGAAGGATGAGCATGGTGGCCAGGGTAGGAGACTAAGGGTGGCATTCTTGGTAGAGGGAACAGCCAGAGCAAAGGCCCTGGGCACCAGGAAGTGGAGGGTGGACCATTAGTTTGGCATCACCAAGGCACACAGTAGGGCAGGCAAGAGCTGGGGCTGGAGCACTAAGAGGCACCCAGAAAGGAAGGGAAGGCCCCGGCCACCTTGCCAAGTGACATTACCACTTGGCCAGTGCCTAAGGTCTGCTCAAGTGTCACCTACTCAAGGAGACCTTCCCTACTCCCTGCCTTGACTAGATTAGAGCCCTCGCCAGCACTCTCGGCCCTCCTTCCCTTTCCATCATGGTGCTTCTAGCTCCAGCTGGAATTATGGAATTATCCTGTGATTTGGGGTCACTGTCTCCCCGACTAGACACTGTGGGTTTTCTCTTCACCCAGTGCCTTGCACTGTTCCTGGTACATAAGAGTCACTCAATAAATGCTTACTAAATGAGTGAATGGCTAATGAATGGTTCTCATTAACTCATCGTGGGATGGCTGGGAGGGGGCGAAACTGGAGACCAGCTGGAAGGCTAGTGGAATAATTTTGCCTGAAAGATGATAAGGGTCTGAAGCACGTCAACCTGGTGGGAAGGTAGAACAGCAGGCCGGCGTTGCTGGATCTAGGTGTGGGGGGAGGGAGAAGTTGTCTGGATAAGCCCCAGGTTGGGCTTACTTCCTGGATAGGACAGGTGCTGGGCCATCTGCCGAGGTGAGGACGAAGCGGGAGGGAGCAGGGCTGGGGGAGAGAAGCGGTGGGATGAGTACATCACTGCCACGGTGAGCCTGAGTTCCCAGACGTTCAGGGCATCCCTTTCCTGGAAGCAGACCCTCTGACCCCTCTGGCCACGTCTGGCACCCCCTCCTCAGGCAGCATTAGCATCCATGCTGACCCTGCTGAAGCCAGACCAGCCCCTGTGCTTTTCTATTCCACCAGCCCCACCCGGGGTCACCAGACTCCCCAGGGGAAGGCGGGTGCAGGCCTAGCCAACAAAGACTGCTGGTCTTAACAGGAGGATGAAAAGGATGTCTGCTGTATAAATGGAATTCAAGCAGACTCCCTGGACAGGCCGGCTGGCTGTCCCACACTGGTGCTCATCCCTTTTAGAAACTTTCTCCTTCATTATAACCAGTCTGTGCCTAGAGGCAGGAGATGGGAGTGACAGTGCAACCATCTGAGGGACACGGCAAGAGGCAACAGCAGGGCAGGGATCCAGCTTTATTCCCAGGAATAGTCAAGGAGGAGGGGATTGGCTTCTAAAACCTGGGGTGCGGCTCCCAGCCTGGAAATGGGTCAGTCAGACTCGTCTTCCATGCCCTGGGCCGGCCTGAACACACACACACACACACACACACACACACACACACACACATGCAGCAGAGGAGCTGTGATGGGAGGGCTGGACGGGGTCTAGAGTAACCGCCCTGTCCCCATCCAGCCTGCTCATCCCACCGAGTCAGTCTTTCTGAAGTTCCGCAGTTGATCATGTCACTCTCCTACTCAGCAACCTTCAGTGGCTCCTCGTTGCCTTTGGGATGAAGCTGAAGTCCAAAGTCCAGGGTTCAAAGACCCCTTTAGTCTGATCTCAACCCACCTTCCCAACATTTCAACCCACTCTCTCCCTCTCCGCATGAGGGCACTTTGCGGCAGCCCAGACGGTATCCTCACTGACTTGAGGTCTCAGAAAAGGACAGAATCGTGGACAGTTAGGGCAAGGCCCAGAGAAGGTAAGTGATTTGCCTCAGGCCAGGGTCAGAGCCGAGTCTAAGGATGCTCGTTCATTCATTTATTCAACGTGTACTAAATGCCCATTCCCTGCCAGACACTGTTCTGGTTCACATAAGAACGTGGAACCCACCTTTAGTCATTTATTTAGCAAATGTTTATTAGGCACCTTCTATGTGCCAGGCCGGGCGCAAGATGCAACAGCAAACAAGACGGAGAAGTCCTGCGTCCTTGGAGAGTTGGGCAGCTACACAATCAATACAGATATATGACAGGCGGTGATGAGTGCTGTGAAAAAGAACAACGAAGGGAAGGGGACAGAAAGCGATGGCAGAGAGGCACATTTCATTGAGGATGCTAACGGAAGTGGGTGTTTGAGCAGAAACCTGAAAGAAGTGAGGTTCCCCTGGAGGAAGGGTGGTTCAGGGAGAGGGAGCAGCCATCACAAAGGCCCTGAAGCAGGGCTGAACTGGGAGGGAGGCGGGAAATGAAGAATAACGCCACCAACAACCTCAGACAAGAAGTGTGGAGTACTCCAGCCAAGGTAAGGACTTTGGCGCTTACTCTAAGTGAGATGAGGTTCTGAGCAGTGGAGGGATGTGAGCTGACTTGGGTGAAGGAGGGAAGAGTCAGACAGACACATGCAGAGCGAAAAGAGCACAGCAGCACTGGGACAGGGTCAGGGAAGTTTCCCCAACTAGCTTCCCAAAGCAGGATGGTCAGGTGTTTAGGCAAGAGAAGTGTGTGTGTGTGTGTGTGTGTGTGTGTATGTGTGTGTGTGTGTGTTTAGTAGGGGAGAAGGAAAGGAGAAGAGAATAATAGAGAAAAATAATACCCAAGATTTATTAAGGATTCAGTATATGCCAGGAACCGTGTTAAGTATTAATTCATCTAATACTCCATTCCCCCATTTTACAGATGACAAAATGGAGGCAAAGGGAGATGAATTTTTTCGAGACCATGCTACTAGTAATGATCGAGTGGCACATAAACCCAGGCAGTCTGGCTATAAAGCCTGCATTTCTAACCACCCCATGATGTCACAGAGTAGAAAGTGTTCCAGGGGGAAATGAGAGGGGCAAGGCCAGTGGGGGGGTTGCTGGTCAGGCATCTGGAGCAAGGAGGGCTCTGGCACTTTCCCTTCCTTTGAACAGCATCCTAGAGTTAAGGAAGCTCAGGCCAGGTCAGGGTCAGATGTGCTGTGTGTGAGTGGATGAGGTCACATCTCAGCCCCAGGGGGCTTGGAGCCTGAAGGGGCTCCCAGCTACACCTACACCCCAATTGCCTTTAGATCTTGACTACTTAAAGTGTGGCCCCCAGACATGCAGAATTGGCATCACCAGGGAGCTCACCAGAAAAGCAGAACATCAAGCCCTTGCCCAGACCTCCTGATTCAGAATCTGCATTTCAGCAAGATCCTCAGGGGATTTCTTGTAGACCCATTAAAATTTGTGAAGCCCTGCTCTGGTCTCAGGCCAAACATGATTTCAAGAAATGCTGCTCTGATAGTCCCCCACCCCACAAGATCTCAACCTACAATTTTATTCTCTCAAAGCAGCTTCAAACCCTCCTTCATAGCACTGACCACATTGTCATTCAATTGTTCTCAAAGTTGCTGTACATCGTAATTATCTGGGGGAGTGAAATACCCGGAGGGTCAGCTGCCCCCCTGGACAATGAGATCAGAACTGAGGTAGTAGGTTTTTTAATGTCCCCTCACCCCCAGTGCCTCAGTGTTTCCATTGTCCGATCAAGTCTTTGAACCCTTGACGTAACCAAATATTGCATGTCTCTCTCCTTTGAGAAAAGTCCCAGGAGAGCAGGGATTACATCGGCCTCATTTACTGCTGTTCTCAGCTTCTGGAACAGTACCTGGCACAAAGGAGGTGCTCAATGAAAATTTCTCAAAGGAAAGCGGGAAGGAGGAGGAGGGAAGGGTATCCTCATCTGACAAACTTATCTCGGAAGAGCAGCAGCTGCCGCTATTTCTGGGATAAAAGAAGAGCAGAGTCGCTGCTCAGATGCTGACCAACTTCACTCATAACACCCGACCATGTGCCGCCCCTTCTCACTCACTACAGGCGCCCAGGAAAGCAAATAGCCCGGCTGGGTGTCGGCTCTGCCGCTCACCAGAGGGAGCGGCTAAGGATGAAGACTCTCAGCGTGGAGAGCGGAACAGGAGGGCTGGTGCCTGCTGTCTGTGGGGTTCCCTTCGAGGCCCCTTCTGTCCTAACCACTCCCTGCACACAGTGGTGTGACACAGGTCCTCTACGTAAGATGACTTGGGATGCACCTGGGCCCAAACCCTCGACCCAGCTCCCAAGGGCTGGGATCCTGGCTCCAGATTCACTCAGGTTTCTGCATGGAAACAAATCAGGACCTTGTTTAACATCAGAGTACACATTACTTTTCCTCTCCCTCTAAAGCAAACTTCTCTCCCATCCCTTCTGGAGAGGTTCACTTAATAGCGTGGGAAATGAAATGTCAACAAGAATTAGAACAAATGGCATCGTAATCCCCAGCAGATGACAGGCAGCCAGGGGCAGGCCGTCTCCGACAGCCCAAGCTGGAGGGAGCCAGCCTGGGAGACACCAACCCCAGCTCCAGAAACGGGGACCTCTAGGCAACCCTCTCCCTGCCTGCAAGTGGAATATGGTCTTTGAGTTCTGACAGCAGAACAGAAACTGCCTTTGACACAGGTAGCAGATTTCCTCTGACACACAATTAGCAATGACAAGTGTTCCCCGGGGCAGAACCCAAAAGCTCCATCAGTCAGCCCATCAGGGGTCATGTGGATGGGGGGTCGTCCTGACCAGAGCCTCGACTTACTACCAGGAATCAGCAGCTCACCTTGCCTGGCATCGGCCTGATGCTTTTCACAAGCCCCTGCATCTGTCAGCTCATCTGCCCTGGGGGCTCGGAAGTGTGAGAGAAAAATGCCTCTGCCCTCTGCCCACCTGGACCACAGAGGGCAAAAGCCAGGCTCACTTAACTTGATCATGGAAACAATGAATGTTGATTGGATGCTTACCACAAGTTAGATCCTAGGCTAAGAATGTTATGTGCATTATTCTTTTTAATCTGCTCATTCATTCAAACACATATTTATTGAGTGTCTACTATGTGGCAGGCACTGTTCTAGGCACAGCAGTGAAAGAACAGACACAAATAGCAGCAAAGTGCTATGGGGGCGATGGTGGACCCATGCCCAGTGCAGTGAGGACACCAAGGACGAAGGGAATGGTAATGTATATGTGTGAGAGTGAAATGGCGGGGAGTCTTGGGGAGGGTCAAGAAGGGCTCCCAACCCCCTGGTGTGAGACAGACTCCAGGACCCCCTGGTTTACTGCATGCCTGTTTCCTCCTTATCTAACTTCCTTGTAATACTCCTCCATAGACTGGTAGATCATTATTAAATACCAAGAAGTGAGAATTCAGAAGGTTATGCTGCTCTTTGTATTTGTAAAGGGCTTATCCACACCCTGGCAGAGCTGTTGTTTGTCCCTACACCCCACCCTGCACAGGAAACGAGTCACGGGGACCCCAGTGGACAGGCAAGGCCGAGGAGACAGCTGTTTACTGGCAGATGCATAATTCACTTAACCAATCGATAACAAATACGTCAGATAGGGCTGTATGAGTCAGGAACTCTGTTAGGCTCCGTGGATACAATGGCAATTGAGGACAAGTCCCTTTCTCCCAGAGGCACTGAGGCTGTATTGCAGATAAGTGACCTGACTTGCCCAATTTCTGTGTTCTGGATAACCATTCAATCATTTGTTAATTCATTCAACATGTGAGTGATTGCCATGTGTCATGAGCTGTTCTTGGTGCTGGGGATTCAGCAGTGAAAAAAACAAGGTTCCTGCCCTCATGGAGCTTACATTCCAGCAGGGGAGACAAGCAATGCATGAACAAAACATTTGTCCAACACTTTAAAGTTTATAACACACTTTCTCCAACATCATCCCAGTTCTTGCTTCAGTTCTGTGATAACTGTATTTTTGTTATTCTCATTTAATAGATGAAGAAATGAAGACTGAGAGAGGTTAAGTGACTCACCCTAAATCACACAGCTAATAATCAGTGAAAGCAGGGCTCAAACCCCAGTTTTCAGACACATGAGATCATGTGTTCTTTAGGCAATACTCTGGCAGGACAATGGTGTTACCAGAAGAACTAAAAGGAGAAGGGGTATTTATAGTGAGAGCTTTCCTTCATCTATCTGGGACTTCCAAGGAGGATACTGAGGTTTGGAAAAACGCTGCTTATTCTCATAATGGCTGACAAATGACCTATGGTAGACCAGATGTCTAAGAAATCACAGGGACCTGTGAAATCCTGGGCTGGAATAATACTTGTTGTTTGATTAGTTTCTTGTTTATTTGCTTGTATTATGTTGTTATGACAATCCTTGTTTGGTATACGATGACATTTCTCCAGTGGAGACTGCATATGTATGTATGTATGTATGAGGCAGGTAAGCAGACAGGGAGAAGTGAGGAAAGACAGAGGGTAATGGCCTGACCTCCAAGGGATCTTGTTCAGCCACCACTCACTCCTTCCACTAACATCGAGCAAGTTCCCAGTGTGCCCTGGTGTCGAGAAAGCACAAGGCAAGGCTTGTCCACCTGCTCTGCGGAGGCTGCCCACCAGGCCCGCTGTACACATGGGTTTGCCTGTGCCCCTGCCACGTGTCTGGTGGCTGAGCAGGTGCCCTCAGACACCTGCTGAGGTGAGGGGAGGTGAGGGCAGAGGCTGAGGGCACCTGCTCAGCCTCTACAGAAAGATCTATTTCAAGGCACTGGCTTGGTGCTGGGCATGGAGCTCCCATGCCAGAAATGAGTGCTGTTCCCATCTGTAAATGGCTCCAGCTTCTGGAAAAGCAGCCACAGACGAGAGCTTAGCAGCAAAGAGATCACTCTCCACCGGTGATTCAGCAGGGCAGAGAGCCAGCCTCCCAGGGGCAGGGAGGCAGCAGCCCTGGGAGGTGCCAGGGAGGGGCACGGAGCTCTGGCCCACACTTAAGGATAGAATTTATTTCTTCTCCTCTGCATAGCCTGTCGGGCTATTCTGCTAGTTCTTCCACTTATTTTATTTTTTTTCCCCGGGGTTGGAGAGAGTTTCCATCCCAGCTGTGCAGGGCATTTCCCCAGAGAGGCTTAAAGACCCTCAGACCAATTAGCTGGAAGTCTGTAACCAGGGTCTTTTTTACTCTCCTTTCTCAGCAAGCAGACTTCTCCCCTCTGGGAATGGGCCTCCCTACGGCCAGTCCAGGTTTACTGTGCATGCAGGAGAGAGGAAGCATGGGGTGTGAGGAAGGGAAAGGGGGAAGAGGTGAGGGAAGGGGCTTCTGGAAGGCAAGCGGAGGAGGAGAGGAGCAAACAGAGAAGAAAGGCAAGTACACGTGGAGAAGAAAACAAAAAGGAGAAGGGTTTGTGCTATTTCAGTGATCTGTGCCTTGGGGCCTTAATGTCATATTGCAATGTAGGCAGAAAATCACAACAAGCATTTCTGAGCCTCATTCTGGGCATCTAGCACTGTGGGAGATGCACAAGTGTGAAACGCAGCCTACACCCCAGAGGGGTTTATGATCAGGCGGGAGGGTTGGTCTGAGCATAGCATGTTCAAGGTCCAACTTGATACAAATAAAAACGTTTTCATCGGAAAGCTGGAAAATCTGGTGACAGTCAGAACTGGATGGTGACCATCGCTCACACTGGGGTGAGTCTGGGCCTGCACAGTGGGGTGAGTCTGGACCAGCACTGGACCTCCCTGTGTCTCAGTTTCCCTTCTGTAAAGTGAAGATGGTACATGTCTTGATGCCCTTACATGGCCATGGGGCCCCTCAAAGGAGACCCTGTGGGTGAAAATAAATTCTAAAGTAAATTCTAAAGCTGGACTGAAATGCAGGAAACACAGAGCAATCAAGGGCTGGATACCGAGGCACTGAGGCCACTCAGAGGGTGGTCAGAGTCCTGGGGGCCAGAGCATTGGGCTGGGCTGGGAAAGAGAAACAACCAGTTTTAGAAGAGAAGAGGGAGGCTGGTGAAGGCAGGAGAGAGGACACCAGATGAAAGGCATGAGGTGGGAATATACTTGTATTTGTGGGGCAATTAACAAATAGTTCTCTGCTTGGTTCTTTTGCTTGCTCTCTCTGCCCTCCTTCTCCCACCCTGGTAATTTTAGGTGACTCTTTCTGCCTTGAATAGGCTCTTATCTTCCTACCCTTCTTTTTGGTGAAATTTTACTAAGATTTCAGGTTTTTTTAAGATGTCATTCCCCAAAAAGGTCTTCCTGATTCCCAAGGATGGGTGCTCCAATATACCTTAAGTTAGTGTTTAGTTCTAAACATTTTTACTATGACCCAAAATAAGAAATATATTTTACATTACCAGACACACACACATATCAATATATAAAATGGAAACAAAATTTTAAAGAAACATTTTCCCCTCATTATGGCTGTGATCCCATAATATCATTCTGTGATATTTTTCTTCTGCTCTATTTAATTTTTTAAAAAATGCTGGTTGTGACCCACTAAGTTAATTTCATGACCCACTAACGGGCTGGTCACCCGCTGTTTGACAACACTGCCTTCCTCCTTCTCTCCCGTACCGCATTCATGCCCTGGATCACCATGCACATCTGCAGCCCCCGCCTGACTGCAAACCCCCCGAGGACAGGCATTTCCTCATGCTCTCTCCTGGACCCAGACGCAGCTCCATGCCTGATGCCCAGGAGGTGCTTTAAAAACACTGAATGGATTAGTTATTGAATGCAGGGATATCTGGCTGGAGCAGAAGAGAATAAAATAAGAGTGGAACAGCATGAGGGCCTTGAAAAGTGGGCAGATGAAGGTGAATTTTAAGAGAACATGTGAGGGCAGCAGGGCAGCAGTCTCAGGCTGGAGAGGAAGAGGGCGCTGGCTGCAGGGGCCACGAGGAAGGGCCCATCCTTGCAGCCATTTGAAGGGAGAGGTGACAAGGCTTTCAGGCAGAGAGCTTTAGGTGTGGCCGAGAAGAAGTGGCCAAGAGGACCCCAAGTCTCTAGCCTGGAGGCAAGACGCCTTGCGATAGCTGTCCTGCCCGATCACTACAGCTTAGTAAAGACCCACAGTCACAGCTTGTTTCTTGACCACCTACCATGCGCAGGCACTGTACCAGATGCTTTGTGTACACCCACTATTTACAACCACAGACCCGAGTAACCCACCCAAGGTCACACAGCTGGTGAGTGGCCCAGCCAGGACTCAAGTGGGATCAGTCCGAGTCCACGGTGCATACGCTTTCCCGTGCACCACCTTGTCCACACCCCAGTTCTCATCTCTGCCTCCTGTTCATCAGTTTCTATGGCTGACACAGTCTAGGAGCCCTTGATTTCTTTAAAATTGGGAATCACGTGTAATCAGGAGGGGAGTAGATAGGTGTAGGGTGGAGGGTTGGATGGGGGAGGTGTGGTGGAGACGGTCTCTGTGTTGACCACCTTAGTGTGGGAACGTCCAAGGGATGAGAGCAGGGCATTCACACATTCATTCTTTCACTCTTTCAATAAACATTTATTGAGTGCCTACTATGTGCCAGGCACTGGCCAAGGTGCTAAAGGTACAATGGAGAATGAAGTTCCTGCCCTTGTGGAGTTCACGTTCTAGAGAAGCGAGGAGCCAGATGATTATCAAATAGATAAAGAAAATTGTGCCAGGAGACAATGGGTGCTGAGAGACAGGTGAAGCAGGGTTGGAATTAGGCCACTGCCAACAGGGCAGTCTGGGGAGGTCGCTTGAGGAGGTGACATTGAACAGAGACCCAGGGAAAAGCTCCACAGGAACACCCACAGTTGCAGGGAGGGAGGATGAAGAAGCAATAGCAAAGAGAGTCAAAGAAAACCCATGAAAGAGCAGGGGAGCCTCCAGAAAGACAGCAGGGGGTTTGGTAGAGAGGAGAGAAGGTTTCAGGAGCCAGGAGCAGCAGGGAAGACATGAGTGTCCTCAGTGAAACACTGAGATTATTGACAAAACACTGCCAAGCCAGTGCTGCAATCGGCCAGGGCACACTTGCATCCGGGCCCACAGCCACGGCCCTGGGAATTGTGGGATCTTCCAGGAGCGTGCCTGGTCCATCTGCAGGGCACAGCCACTGTCTCCAGCCTCTGGGAGTCGGTCACAGGGATCAGGAGTCACGGCGAGGAGGAGGGAGCTGTTCTCAGCCTGAACTGGGGCATCACTGCCCTCTTGAAGCCTCTTAGGAGGAGGCTGCTTGTGGTGTGTCTGGGAATCTCTGCTTTTAAAAGGGTCCCACCCAACCCTTGCAAGGGCAGGGCTGACTTTGAAGCCTCTTCCACAAACCTGGGTGTCCTCTCCCCCTTCCTCTGCCTCTCACTCTCCCATGTAGGGTCTAAGAAGAGGAGAAGAAAACCCTGGGGCTGGCCGACAGGGTGACTCAATCCTACCCGAGCCCGTGCTTCACTATCTCGCATCCGAGTTTGCAGCTCCTGGCATCCCGATAAGGGTAAGACGTTTCTGGAGCTTGGCTACCATTTCCTTGCCTTCCTTCTCCCCTCACAGCCAAGGTGGCTGGAAAAGGAGGGAACATCCCACTTGGCTTCTCCCATTCACACGTCCCTCCTTCCCAGAGGGAGATGCTGAATGCAGGATCGAAGCCTGCCCGAGGCCATGCTTAATGCTAAGAGAGAACCCAGAAACCTCCATGCTTGCCTCCTTCTCTTGGCAACCAGTGCCTCCTAACCACCCTCAGGAAGGTTAAAAGGCAAGTGGGAGAGAGACAGACAGACAGGGACACAGAGACAGAGAGACAGAGAGAGAAGTCTGGTTCCCTCCCCTCAGCTCTTCTTCTTTTAGAAGGAGATCCTCCCCTTAAGCCATGTTCCAATGAAAAAGAAAATAATAATAACAATAGCAACAAGAGCGCTTTTTTGAGCACTTACTACATTCCAGGCATTATTCTAAATGCTTTATAGGAACAAACTCATTAAATCCTTAGGAAACCTGATAAGGTACCCTATCCCCACTGTATACGCGAGAGGGAACAGAGAGGCTAATGAACTTACTCAAATCTGGTGTAACAGTATGGTGGACTTCTTTAATCTCGGCTTCAGATGAAACTCTACATCTCCAGTGAAGTGCAAGACGAGCATGCAGGATCCAAGCTGTCCACCCACCCCAGCCATCAGTGAGTCAGGGAGAGTAAGAACAACGGGGCTGTTGAAGATGGAAGAGGGGCGCTGAAGAGAGGAGGTGGTGTATTCTGCCTGCTCCCTGTTGAGGTCAAGCCAAGAGTGAGGGGCTTGAAGGGAACCTCTCAGGGAGTTTTACATGGGTCCTCTGAACTTGGGAGACACGGAACACTGGCGTCTAATTCATGCCTGAATAATCTACAGGGAAAGTGACGGATGTGCTCACTGGTAGCTTGGACAGTGGAGCAAAGGAAAGTGGCCTCACAGGTATCCCAGGTTTCCAGGCAAAGGAGCATTTGCTGTGGTTGGGGGTGGACACCACCAGGGAGAGAGCCTGCCTAGAGGGCGGTGGGCCCCGCAGGGACTTGGTGGGGCCCCCAACACTCAACATTGAGAAAGGAGTTGAGTGCCCATCAGGGAGAGGACATCACATACAAGAGGGGAACTGAGGGTGCTTCCTAGTGACTGGGTGGGGCAAGGGTCTCCAAAGAACCTTGAAAGTGCTCCCCAGGGGAGAAAAGTCAGCTTTACACATCTCCTGGGCCCAAAGAACTCATAAGAACTTCCATGCCCAGCCCTCCGGACCTCCCTTTCCAACTGCCCTAAATTGGGAAGAGAGAAGGGGAGGACCCAGGAGGGGGTTTCCTCTGCCCCCCAGACCCACCGTCTACCCTCTCCTGGCTCCAGCTGGAGGCTGACCTCTGTGGACTGAATCAGCAGGCTCCGTGCCTTCCAGCAGGAGGCACTGTGGGCTAACAAGCCTGGAGGTTGCCAGGCCCTCTGCCTCTGCTCACTGGTGCCCCTCCCCTCGGGTGGTCCTATCCATATGGCTCCTTCCCTTAGTTCCGGTAACTTCTCCTTCCCCTGGCGCCTGCAGGCCCTGCCGACACATTTGGAAATAGTCCCTTTATGAACCTCCCCTCAACTTTCCTGCTTTTGAGAGCCTGTCAGACCTGGACTGACAGAAGGGAAAGAGAAAAAAGCCAGTCACATGCACCACCCTATTTCTACCAGCGGCACTCAGATCGGGACAGGAGGTGACGTCACTGGGTGGGCTTTAAAGTTGTGATGACTGGACTGGGCTGGACACAGTAATGATGGAACTAAGGCTGTTTGTGTTACCTAAAAATGACCTGGAAAGTCATGGGATCTGGCCCAGATTTCATCCAGGGCAGCAGAAGAATCAGCTCCACTGAATAAATTCACAGGGACAGTGGAGACAAAGTAAAGCTGCTTTCTCATCGCACCGGGGGTTACACTTGGTCAAGGCCCAGCTATTCTCACAAGCGCTGGAGCTGGGAATTCCAGCCCAGGTGGTCCGACTCCAGAGCCTGTGACCTAACTCCTGTACAGTTTCCTGCAGGGCTCGTCCTCATAGATGTGAGAATTTCTTTAATTTTCAATGACTGTCCCACGCAGGAGACCTAGACATCTAGACATCTCCAGCTCCTTCCTTCAGAATTCCAACCCTCGCTTCTGGATTTCTAATCTAAGCCCATCTTTTAGGGGCATTTCCTTTGGTTTCTCTAGGGAGGAAACTGACCTTTGAGCCAAAGGCTTTGAGCCAAAGTACTTGTGTAGAGTGTTTGTGAGATGGGCCCTCCTCCTCTCCCACAGCTTAATACCAGCAGTTCTGCCTTTGATGTCAACCTGGAGAGCAGTGTCTGGCGGTGGCCCTGGGGTTATCCTCAGCTTGGTCAAGATGCTCCTGAATGATTTGAATGCCAGCTTTCCCAACTCCAGGCCTTTCTTCCCTCTACCTAGACTCTCTGAGGGTCCTGTTGTGACCCTCCACGGCCTTCCCTAAATACCATCCACTCCAAGAATCCTCCATGGCAACCGTGGAAGGGTAACTCACCCCTCCTCTGTGATCTCCTCTGCAGGATCTCAGCCACACTTCTATTACCACTCTCACACTGTGTTGCAATGATCCATCTACACGCTCGTCTCCCTCACTAGGCAGTGAGTGGCTCAGCAGCAAGTTCATCTGTATTTAACAGTTTTCACATCTTCAGTGTCCAGTATGAGGTCTGACATGTGAAGGCTCAATAAAGGTTTTGAGAATAAATGAATGAATGAATCAGTGAGAGAATGAATTCCTTTAGCTTTTGAATCAAATGAACTAAACAGCCAATGCTTATTAAACACCCTCTACATGGCCATCACTGTGCTAGGCACTGGGGGAGGTCACCTCAAGGATAAAGGAACCATTTCTGCCCTTGAGAAACAATCCGGCCAGGGAGACAAAGGTAATTAACACACACATAGTAGTAGCGTGGTAGTAACAGCAACTGGCATTTATGGAGTGCTTGCCCTGTGCCAGG
Source organism: Hyperoodon ampullatus (assembly GCF_949752795.1). Lineage (NCBI taxonomy): Eukaryota > Metazoa > Chordata > Mammalia > Artiodactyla > Ziphiidae > Hyperoodon > Hyperoodon ampullatus. Next base: position 99,784,006 of record NC_136915.1, read on the forward strand.
CTCTTCTAAGTGAGTCACCAGGTGGTAACTCATCTTAAGCCTCATAACCTATGAAGAAGGTGCTGTTATTATCTCTAATTCATGCATGAGGAAACTACAGCTTATAGCCCCCTCCCCTCCACCAGCCAGGAGGGGCCGTACTGAGTTCCACACGTGTAGGACAGACTGCCAAGGTTGCAGGAATAAAGGGAAGAGGGAGATGCTTGTGGGCAGGAGTAGTCAGGGAACGCTTTGAGGGAGACGCAGGATCTGAGCTGAGTCATGAGTCCCCATCCCCCAAACCTTTTGTCCCACCCTGCCGGGGTCCAGGACCCTCATCGCCATGCATCTGGAGCCCTGGGGGAGACCACCGAACGTTAGATGACTTTGTGAGGGCACTGATATCATTAGCACTCCTGGGGCGGCCGGTGCCCCAGCTCCTGCCAGGCGCCTCCCCAGTTCTGGAGCCCGATGGGGCAGGAACCCACAGCAGCTGCTGATTAATTTCCACTGACAAGAGGTTGCGTCTTCGGCAAGCATGGTATTAAATAGCTCCTTTTGATCATAATTAAGTTTCTCTCCGGCTGATGCTATAAATAGCCATGCCCTATTGATTGGAGGGTCTGGGCTGTGAGCTCAGCATCCTCCGGGAGCCTTTCCAGGCTTGGCCTGGGCTCTCGAGTCCCACTTTTCTCTTCCTGACATGCAGCATTCCTAAATTCAAGGGCAGGTGCAGCCAGACACCAGGCTTGGGTTCGGCTCATTTCTTCAGCCCTCCTCTACCCTCCACTGCCATTCCAGCTGAAGCCAGGGTTGACTCACCGGGTTACCTGGCTTCCTAGACAGAGACCTCAGTGAGCAGGACACCTGACATCTCCTCCTGGCCCCTCAGGACCTGGGCTTTCCCCTCTCTCAGCAATGGGGACAATACCCCTGGCCCTCTCTGCCCTGCCTGGACACCTCCCTATTATACCAACAGGGAAACTGAGGCCCAGACAAGTGAAGATCCCATTCAAAGTCTATAGAGGAAAATTAAACTCACAACTAGGTTGTCTTTTCCTCCTTCTCTTCTTAAAATAAAACCAATCTTGTTTTTCTATACTCAGTGCAATGTCTAAGAGAAGATGAGAGGAGGGGCTTAGGGCCTTCAAAATCCCAGGGTCACAATAGTGAGGGAGGGAGGCATCCAGAACAAAGCAAACTGATTACGACACCGGCCAACATATAGTGGTGAAAAAAGTGCCAGTGGGGCTTCCCTGGTGGTGCAGTGGTTAAGAATCCACCTGCCAATGCAGGGGACACGGGTTCGAGCCCTGGTCCAGGAAGATCTCACCTGCCACAGAGCAACTAAGCCCGTGCGCCACAACTACTGAGCCTGTGCTCTAGAGCCTGCGTGCCACAACTACTGAAGCCCAAACTTCTAGAGCCCATGCTCTGCAACAAGAGAAGCCACTGCAATGAGAAGCCCACACACCACAACGAAGAGTAGCCCCTGCTCGTCGCAACTAGAGAAAGCCCGTGCGCAACAACAAAGACCCAACACTGCCCAAAATAAAAATAAATAAAATAAATAAATTTTTTTTAAAAAGTGCCAGTGGAACTCTCTCCTTCTCCCCAACTAGATGCCCACCAGAGTCACTTCCCAGAAAGCAACAAGGTTCTTTCTCCAGGACTTCTGCCAACACCCTAGACACCCCCGCAATCACTAAACACACACACAGCACTGCTGCCTAGCCCTGTTTTGTTCTGCCCCACTCTAGGGACATAGTGGGCTAGGGATGAGACAGTAGAGTAGAGAGGAAAGGTCTGGCTGAAATTGCCAGGATTTGCATGATCCCACCTCTGCCACCAACTAGTGCTATGGTCATCTATAAAATAAGTGGGTAGAATGAAATGACCTTTCAACTCCCAGTTCTTTTTTTTTTTTTTTACTTTTTATTTTACATTGGAGTATAGTTGTTTAACAATGTTGTGATAGTTTCAGGTGTACAGCAAAGTGATTCAGTTATACATGTACATGTACCTATTCTTTTTCAAATTCTTTTCCCATTTATGTTGTTACATAATATTGAGCAGAGTTCCCTGTCCTATACAGTAGGTCCTTGTTGGTTATCCACTTTAAATATTGCAGTGTGCACATGTCAGTTCTATAAAGTATAATTCTAAGTACAAAAAGGGTATGTACACACATGCACCAGGAAAGGAGCGTGGAAGTGCTGATGCTAAGTTTTCATTTTAAAGCAAGGTGTTGCTTAGGCCCCCAAAGAGAGCATCTGCAGAGGGCAAGTGCTGGTGTCAGGATCCTGTCCTCCACTCTTTACGGCAAACCACAGCTCTTGGACCAAATCTGTTCCATCTCCTGTTTTTATAAATAAAATTGGAACACAACCATGCTCATTCATTTACCTATTGTCTATGGCTGCTTTTGTGCTACAACAGCAGAGCTGAGTAGCTGGAACAGAGAAAGTATGGCCCACAAAGCCTAAAATATTTATTTTCTGGCTCTTTACAAAATAAATGTGTCGATTTCTGCTAGGGCATGTCAGTGAGTGGAGAGGAGGAAGAAAAGGACTCACTCAGTGGAGGTCAGGAATCCAAACCTGGGGAGATCCTGGGCAGTGCAGGCTGCCTACTCCCCACTGTCCTGCGAATCAAGTTTTAGCAGGGCACATGGATAAGGACCCTTGAGTCCCTGGGGGCTCTTCCCAGTGACCTGGCAGCCTGGAGATAGGCTGTCCCCAAACCACACAACACACATACACACAGAGATACCCAGTTGTGCAGGTGCGTGCATATGTGTACATACCTGCACACACACACACACGTGGCTGGGGTAGCTAGGTTGGGGCAGAGAGATACTTTCATCCTGAGCATGTGACAGAGAGAGGGTCCTAATCCATCTTGTATACAGGCATCCAACCTGACCAGGCTGTGCTCATCCCTGCCAGCGTCCCATGGCTAATCTGCTCCAGAAACCTCTCCAATCCCCTGCAGAGCCCCGAGCTGAGGCTGGAGTAGGAGAGAGACTGAGGCCTAATCAGCAGTGCCCAGGAGCAGAGCCGTTCCCCGGGAAGAGTGGGAAAAGTTGGTCACCAACGAACAGAGCAGACTGGAGGCCCTGCGAGCTTCACTTAGCAATATGACGTATGAACAGACAGCAAGCTGCCAGGGAACTGGGGAGCAGGAAGCGGCTGGAGGGAGGGCAGAGACGTTGAGTAAAATCAGCACTGATGAAATAAAAACACACTGCCGGTGAGCCTGTACTCTCTGTGCTCCCCAAAACGGTCCAGGCTTGGGCTGTTCAGCTTGGCGTTTGGGGTGCTCCCCATTCTTCTCTACCCTCTGGAGCTGGCAGGCCCCCCCTGTCTAGCCCTGTCCTGGCAGCCAGCGTTTCACAGCAGCCCTTGATCTCCACCCCAGAGCCTCCAGCATCCATCTGGCAGGCTGTGGGGGGCTTTGATGGTCTTCTCTTCCTCAACATGAAGCTGATCTGGTTTTTCAGGGCAACGGCAGGCAAACAAAATCTCCCGATTAGTTTTCACACGCGGCCGCCCGAGGCCATACACTGCGTTCTCCAGCTCTGCCATTATGCATCTTGCTTGTAATTGCTTTAGAATGACACTCATCAGGTTCTATTTTATCACCCAATGACAGATCCATAGAGGGGAAGGGAAACACACTCACACACACACTCATAGAGGAAGCCAGACTGCATAACGGTTAGGCAGAGTGATTGTTCCAAAATTCCAAGAGCTAGACTCTCTCCTCTTGCCTCAATAGAGAATGTGTTGCATTCGCTGTGATTGCTTTCGCGTATCAAAGCGAGGTGAGGCAGGCAGTGGTGGACTGCCTGGCCCATGCTTCTAGAAGCACGTTCCCATGCTAACCCCGCTCCCTCTAAACTTTCCACAAAACCCTCAGTTTTCTCGGCTATAATTACCCAAGGGATGAAGATTTCTTTCCAGGAGCAAAAGGCAACTATAAACAGAGAGGGAGAGAGAGTTATTCCTCTGTATTTTAACACTCCACCTCGAGCACCCTAAGATGAACAGCCCTCCGTTCCTGCCACCCTGGGTCTTCCTGTGACTCCCATTGCTCCAGGAGGCTCACCCCATCCACCACTTCCCACCCTCAGCAGGTGGGGCCTCCATCATTCCCAAAGGTCACAAGGGTGGGAAGCTCCCAGGGGCCTCCGAAAACTGAGCTGCAGACATGCTAACTTCACTTACTGACTCCTGCGTCCTGGGGCCAGTGGGGGTGGGAATATCTATATTCTCTGCCTGCCCACTGCTGGGAAGGTAGGTAAACCCAAGAGACGGCAGCTGTGACAAACGAACCAGAGCATCTTCTGTGCCAACACTGTCCCTGCCAGGTGCTCTGCGGCAGGTACGAAGTAGAACACAGAGAGCCCTGAGGGGTAGAAATGGTTGGGTGTGAGGTCCCCGCAGTCAAAGGGTCTCACAGTCCTAGCAATGTCTCCCTTACCCACCTTGGACTAAACCCCTTCATGCCCCACTGCTAGGACCTGCGTCCTCTTCCCGAGCTGGCTTCTCATCAGACCCTAAACAAATCCTCCAGTACCCTGCAGTCCATAGCTATTTAGGGCTTAAAATCTGGGCCTAGAGAAAATAAAGAAAATATCCCAAAGCCAAAGATCCTTTCTTGCTAAGGATGCTGATCCTCACGGTGCTTGAAAAAGTCCCACTTAGCAACCTTGAAGGGGATAATTCATGGTCCTCAGTTACCTTCCAAACAGAGAATCAGGATCCTCCATGGCGTGGGGACACTACAGGAGGCAAAGACCAGCCAAGGCTAGGCACTGCTTTCTCCCCGCCCCAGAGGACTGGTCAGAACATGGACCTCTGTAGCTCCCTTAGCCCAGAAAGTTGTCAGGTAGAAATACTGGAAGATCCTTGGGGAAACCTGGGGCCAGAGGTGGGGTGGGGGAGAAATCCCATGTTGACACCCCCAGGCTGAGACAGGGGGAGAAGCTTGAAGCATCAATGCTATAGTCACGTATGCAAAACTGTCTCAACTCTAGGGGAGACACAGGCTCTCAAACCCCTTCTCATATGAAGACGGGAATGAGCTTACATCCCTGGGGACGGACAGGGAGAGAACAGAACAGACTGTTTCCAGAGCACTTTCCCATCAGCACTCATCTCTCTATATCTTAATGAGGAGCCCGAGGGGAGCCTGGGGCCTCAGCGGTGGAGCAGGTTAGTGAGTGATTGGGGGAACCCCATCCAAACTCCTGCTTCCCACTCTAGGGAAGGCCCCCAGGTCATGCCTTGCCTCCCCCTTCCCGCCAGAGTAACGGGGCGTTAGCCTGGGAGCCTGGGGAGGGGGCACAGGCAAGGCAGCCTGGACTCTGTGCCTTGTCCTGGGGAGGAGGGAGGTCCTGTGGAGGGCAATGCTCACTCTGCCCGGGGACCTGGGCTACAGCCCGGCCTACTTTGCTTCTTCCTGGCCCACCTGCCAGGGGCCGGCAGCCAGGATCTCGGCTAGCCACAGAGGGCCTGTCCACCTGCACTCGTCACACACACAGTGGGCGTCCTCAGCTGCCCCTCCAAAAGCAAACACTGACGCCAGCGAGGCCATTGTACTCCGAGCAGCCCCATCACCCCCATCAGACTCAGTTGGCACAATGTTTCCTGGTCTTTGTTGAATGTGTCCAATTTCCTGACCAACTCACTGATAAATAATCATTTCCTCGTTCACTCCAGGCAGCTCCAAGCGAGGGAAGGGCAGAGGCTGCCTTGATGGGGACGCTCCTTCTTTTGTTGCGTTGGTGTCTGAGAGCCAGGGTTGAACTCTGCTTAGAGCAGGGGGCACGGGCTGCTCTGCAAAGGCCTGTCTCAGCCTCAGCAGCAGCCAGCAGTCGCCGAGCTCCCTCCTTGCTTCCGCCTTGGGCACCTCCTCTGCATCTTCTCTCCCCCTCCCTTATGCTGAAACTCTGCATCTCGGCATGGAGACCAGACAAGTATCTGCTAAGGTGCTGATCTAGGGAAATGGGCATTTGAAGGGAAGTCAGAGGGAGACACTAAAGACCTCATGGCATGAAGCGAAGGGCATCAGCCGGGAAAAAAAGTGATCTGGGTTCCAGGCCCCCTTTGGCTTCTGCTTGGCCAATACTGGGGCTGTGATCTCAGCTTTCTTGTTTCTAAGACACTGGGGTCCACAGAGCCCTCCTTGCCTGTGTGAGTGGTGCCCACAGAGCTGAACCCTTGGGCAGCTATAGTCCCACTTCTATTCTCCCTGCAGCTTCTGCCCTGAGTTTCCCTGGCTAGAGTTGCTGGCGTACCATCTGGTATTCCTCGGTGAGCCAAGCGCTGTTTACCAGTGACGGCTCTGTTCATCTGGCCATCCCTGCCCAGGAGCAAGTGCAGAAGAGCCCCTCCAAGCCCTGGTGATGGTTAATACTGAGCACTTACACATGCCAGGCACTGACCTAGGTACTGCATAAATGTCATTGGTTTTCAACCTCACAGCAATCCTCATTTGCCAAAACAAGACATTGAGGTTCACAGGCAGACTGCTGTTTGGTCACACCCTAAGAAAGTGGCCGAGCTAGGGACACATTCCACAAAGACCCGGAAACATCATGCCAGCTGAGACTGATGGGGGTGACAGGGCTGCTCAGAGCACAAAGGCCTCACTGGTGTTGGGCCCAGCTGGGACCCCGACGGCCCCAGGTGGAGAGAGGTGAAACTAAGGATGCTAAAGTAGAGTTTCCTAGCCTGGGCGCCACGGTACACAGGTGGGAAAGAATGAGTTACCTGCACGCAGGCAGGTGCAGTTCTCCTCAGCCCCCAGGGAAGTCAGGTGAGGTGGGGGGGAGGAGAGCCGCTGGTGAGTAACCTCCTTTCTGAAGCAGCCTGTCCAGCCCCCGTGGAGCAAGGTCAAAGGCACGGCCAGGTGACCACACTGGGAAGAACAGACCTAAAGGAAAAGAATCTAAAACCTGGAGCAAGGAAGGAGGCACAAATTGAGAGGGTTTTTCTGAGACAGAATTGAAGATTATATTGTCAAAATTCTAGCTGTTGATCACAGTTAACTGCTGAACAATCATCGACAGGAAGACAATGGAACTCACCAAAAAAGATACCCCACATCCAAAGACAAAGGAGAAGCCACAGTGAGATGGTAGGAGGGGCGTAATCACAATAAAATCAAATCTCATAACTGCTGGGTGGGTGACTCACAAACTGGAGAACACTTATACCACAGAAGTCCACCCACTGGAGTGAAGGTTCTGAGCCCCACGTCAGGCTTCCCAACCTGGGTGTCGGCAAGGAGGAATTCCTAGAGAATCAGACTTTGAAGGCTAGTGGGATTTGACTGCAGGACTCTGACAGGACTGGGGGAAACAGAGACTCCACTCTTGGAGGGCACACACAAAGTAGTGTGCACATCAGGACCCAGGGGAATGAGCAGTGACCCCACGGGAGATTGAACCAGGCCTACCTGCTAATGTTAGAGGGTCTCTTGTGATGGGGGGGGTGTGTCTCACCATGAGGACAAGGACACTGGCAGCAGAAGCTCTGGAAAGTACTTCTTGGTGTGAGCCATCCCAGAGTCTGCCATTAGCCCCACCAAAGAGCCTGTAGGCTCCAATGTTGGGTCACCTCAGGCCAAACAACCAACAGGAAGGGAACCCAGCCACACCCATCAGAAGACAAGTGGATTAAAGTTTTACTGAGCTCTGCCCACCAGAGCAACAGCCAGCTCTACCCACCACCAGTCCCTCCCATCACGAAACTTGCACAAGCCTCTTAGATAGCCTCATCCACCAGAGGGCAGACAGCAGAAGCAAGAAAAACTACAGTGCTGCAGCCTGTGGAACTAAAACCACATTCACAGAAAGATAGACGAGATGAAAAGGCAGAGGGCTCTGTACCAGATCAAGGAACAAGATAAAACCCCAGAAAAACAACTAAATGAAGTGGAGATAGGCAACCTTCCAGAAAAAGAATTCAGAATAATGATAGTGAAGATGATCCAGGACCTCAGAAAAAGAATGGAGGCAAAGATGGAGAAGATGCAAGAAATGTTTAACAAAGACCTAGAAGAATTAAAGAACAAACAAACAGAGATGAACAATACAATAACTGAAATGAAAACTACACTAGAAGGAATCAATAGAAGAATAACTGAGGCAGAAGAATGGATAAATGACCTGGAAGACAGAATGGTGGAATTCACTGCTGTGGAACAGAATAAAGAAAAAAGAGGGCTTCCCTGGTGGCGCAGTGGTTGAGAGTCCGCCTGCCGATGCAGGGGACGCGGGTTCGTGCCCCGATCCGGGAGGATCCCACATGCTGCGGAGCGTCTGGGTCCGTGAGCCATGGCCGCTGAGCCTGCGCATCCAGAGCCTGTGCTCCGCAACGGGAGAGGCCACAACAGTGAGGGGCCCGCGTAAAAGCAAAAAAAAAAAAAAAAAAAAAAAGAAAAAAGAATAAAAAGAAATGAAGACAGCTTAAGAGACCTCTGGGACAACATTAAATGCAACAATATTCACATTATAGAGGTCCCAAAAGGAGAAGACAGAGAGAAAGGACCCGAGAAAATATTTGAAGAGATTATAGTCGAAAACTTCCCTAACGTGGGAAAGGAAATAGCCACCCAAGTCCAGGAAGCGCAGAGAGTCCCATACAGGATAAATCCAAGGAGAAACACGCCGAGACACATAGTAATCAAATTAGCAAAAATGAAAGGCAAAGAAAAATTATTGAAAGCAGCAAGGGAAAAATGACAAATAACATACAAGGGAATTCCCATAAGGTTAACAGCTGATTTCTTAGCAGAAACTCTACAAGTCAGAAGGGAGTGGCATGACATATTTAAAGTGATGAAAGGGAAGAACCTACAACCAAGATTACTCTACCCGGCAAGGATCTCATTGAGATTTGATGGAGAAATCAAAGCTTTAACAGACAAGCAAAAACTAAGAGAATTCAGCACCACTAAACCAGCTCTACAACAAATGCTAAAGGAACTTCTCTAAGTGGGAAACACAAGAGAAGAAAAGGACCTACAAAAACAAACCCAAAACAATTAAGAAAATGGTATTAGGAACATACATATTGATAATTTACTTAAACGTGAATGGATTAAATGTTCCAACCAAAAGACACAGGCTCGCTAAATGGATACAAAAACAAGACCCATATATATGCTGTCTACAAGAGATCCACTTCAGACATAGGGACACATACAGACTGAAAGTGAGGGGATGGAAAAAGATATTCCATGCAAATGGAAATCAAAAGAAAGCTGGAGTAGCAATACTCATATCAGATAAAATAGACTTTAAAATAAATAATGTTACAAGAGACAAGGAAGGACACTGCATAATGATCAAGGGATCAATCCAAGAAGAAGATATAACAATTATAAATATATATGCACCCAACATAGGAGCAGCCCAATACATAAGGCAACGGCTAACAGCTATAAAAGAGGAAATCGACAGTAACACAATGATAATGGGGCACTTTAACACCTCACTTACACCAATGGACAGATCATCCAAAGAGAAAATTAACACAATCTTTAAATGACACAACAGACCACAGAGATTTAATTGATATATTTAGGATATTCTATCCCAAAACAGCAGATTACACTTTCTTCTCAAATGCACATGGAACATTCTCCAGGATAGATCACATCTTGGGTCACAAATCAAGCCTCAGTAAATTTAAGAAAATTGAAATCATATCAGGCATCTTTTCTGACCACAACGCTATGAGATTAGAAATCAATTACAGGGAAAAAAACATAAAAAACACAAACACATGGAGGCTAAACAATACATTACTAAATAACCAAGAGATCACTGAAGAAATCAAAGAGGAAATCAAAAAATACCTAGAGACAAATGACAATGAAAACATGACGATCTAAAACCTATGGGATGCAGCAAAAGCAGTTCTAAGAGGGAAGTTTATAGCATTACAAGCCTACCTCAAGGAACAAGAAAAATCTCAAATAAATAAACAATCTAATCTTACACCTAAAGGAACTAGAGAAAGAAGAACAAAACCCAAAGTTAGTAGAAGGAAAGAAAACATAAAGATCAGAGCAGAAATAAATGAAATAGAAACAAAGAAAACAATAGCAAAGATCAATAAAACTAAAAGTTGGATCTTTGAGAAGATAAACAAAATTGATAAACCTTTAGCCAGACTCATCAAGAAAAAGAGGGAGAGAACTCAAATCAATAAAATTAGAAATGAAAAAGGAGAAGTTACAACAGACACCGCAGAACTACAAAGTATTCTAAGAGACTACTACAAGCAGCTCTATGCCACTAAAATGGACAACCTGGAAGAAATGGACAAATTCTGAGAAAGGTGTAACCTTCCAAGACTGAACCAGGAAGAAATAGAAAATATAAACAGACCAGTCACAAGTAATGAAATTGAAATTGTGATTAAAAATCTTCCAACAAACAAAAGTCCAGGACCAGATGGCTTCACAGGTGAATTCTATCAAACATCTAGAGAAGAGCTAACACCCATTCTTCTCAAACGCTTCCCAAAAGTTGCAGAGGAAGGAAAACTCCCAAACTCATTCTATGAGGTCAACATCACCCTGATACCAAAACCAGACAAAGATACTACAAAAAAAAGAAAACTACAGACCAATATCCCTCATGAATATAGATGCAAAAATCCTCAACAAAATACTAGCAAACAGAATCCAACAACACATTAAAAGGATCAAACACCAGGATCCAGTGGGATTTATCCCAGGGATGCAAGGATTCTTCAATATATGCAAATCAATCAATGTGATACACCATATTAACAAATTGAAGAATAAAAACCATATGATCATCTCAATAGATGCAGAAAAAGCTTTTGACAAAATTCAACACCCATTTATGATAAAAACTCTCCAGAAAGTGGGCAGAGAGGGAACCTCCCTCAACATAATAAAGGCCATATACAACAAACCCACAGCAAATACCATTCTCAATGGTGAAAAACTGAATGCACTTCCTCTAAGATCAGGAGCAAGAAAAGGATGTCCACTCTCACTACTGTTATTCAACATAATTTTGGAAGTCCTAGCCCTGGCAATCAGAGAAGAAAAAGAAATAAATGGAATACAAATTGGAAAAGAAGAAGTAAAACTGTCACTGTTTGCAGATGATATGATACTATACATTGAGAACCCTAAAGATGCCACCAGAAAACTACTAGAGCTAATCAATGAATTTGGTAAAGTTGCAGGATAAAAAATTAATGCCCAGAAGTCTCTTGCATTCCTATACACTGATGATGAAAAATCTGAAAGAGAAATCAAGGAAACACTCCCATTTACCACTGCAACAAAAAGAGTAAAATACCTAGGAATTAGCCTACCTAGGGAGACAAAAGACCTGTTTGCAGAAAACTATAAGACACTGATGAAAGAAATTAAAGATGATACAAACAGATGGAGAGATATACCATGTTCTTGGATTGGAAGAATTAATATTGTGAAAATGACTATACTACCCAAAGCAATCTACAGATTCAGTGCAATCCCTTTCAAATTACCAATGGCATTTTTTACAGAACTAGAACAAAAAATCTTAAAATTTGTATGGAGACACAAAAGACCCTGAACAGCCAAAGCAGTCTTGAGGGATAAAAATGGAGCTGGAGGAATCAGACTCCCTCACTTCAGACTATACTACAAAGCTACAGTAATCAAGACAATATGATACTGGCACAAAAACAGAAATATAGATCAATGGAACTGGATAGAAAGCCCAGAGACAAACCCACACACATATGGTCAACTAATCTATGACAAAGGAGGTAAGGATATACAATGGAGAAATGGATTAAATACCTAAATGTATACCAGACACTATCAAACTCTTAGAGGAAAACATAGGAAGACCGCACTTTGACATAAATCACAGAAAGATCTTTTTTGATCCACCTCCTAGAGTAATGGAAATAAAAACAAAAATAAACAAATGGGACCTAATGAAACTTAAAAGCTTTTGCAAAGCAAAGGAAACTACAAACAAGATGAAAAGACAACCCTCAGAATGGGAGAAAATATTTGCAAACAAATCAACCAACAAAGGATTAATCTCCAAAATATATAAACAGCTCATGCAGCTCAATATTAAAAAACCAAACAACCCAATCAAAAAATGGGCAGAAGACCTAAATAGACATTTCTCCAAAGAAGATATACAGATGGCCAAGAAGCACATGATAAGCTGCTCAACATCACTAATTATTAGAGAAATGCAAATCAAAACTACAATGAGGTATCACCTCACACTGGTTAGAATGGGCATCATCAGAAAATCTACAAATAACAAATGCTGGAGAGGGTGTGGAGAAAAGGGAACCCTCTTGCACTGTTGGTGGGAATGTAAATTGACACAGCCACTATGGAGAACAGTATGGAGGTTCCTTAAAATACTACAAATAGAATTACCATATGACCCAGCAATCCCACTACTGGGCACATACCCAGAGAAAACCAAAATTCAAAAAGAAACATTCAGCCCAATATTCATTGCAGCACTATTTACAATAGCCAGGACATGGAAGCAACCTAAATGTCCATTGACAGATGAATGGATAAAGAAGATGTGGCACATATATACAATGGAATATTACTCAGCCATAAGAAGGAATGAAATTGGGTCATTTGTAGAGATGTGGATGGATCTAGAGACTATCATACAGAGTGAAGTAAGTCAGAAAGAGAAAAACAAATATCGTATATTAACGCATATATGTGGAACCTAGAAAAATGGTACAGATGAACCAGTTTGCAGGGCAGAAATTGACACACAGATGTAGAGAGCAAACATATGGACACCAAGAGCGGAAAGTGGCAGGGGGGTGGTGATGGTGGTGTGATGAATTGGGAGATTGGGCTTGGCATATATACACTAATATGTATAAAATGGATAACTAATGAGAACCTGATGTATAAATAAATAAATTAAATTAAAAAAAATTCTAGCTGTCATTAGGATGTGGACACAGGGCTAGGATTGAGAACAGGACAGACTCTTGCTCTTGCAAAGTTGGGAAAAGTCCCACCCCATCCCTGATTCTCTGGGATGGGGTGGGAGTGCCACTACTGAGAGAGGAACCTCCTGTGCCAAGTCCTGGAGACGGCTGCTTCCTTCACATTTCCCCCCATTTGCCCAAAGTGCACGGGCCTTAACTCTGCCAAGAAGCATAATTATAGGTGTCATTGCAGTCCGTCTGATTCATTTTCTGTGCCTGGTGACCATGCCTGGTGAGCTTTTCATCACCCCGAGAATAGGCACACACAGTAAGCACAACAGGAACATTTGTTGAATGAATAAAGGAAATGGGCAATAGCAGATTCAAACTGGCATCTGCAGTTGGAGGCTTGTGCTCTCCACTGCCCTGAACAGATTTTTGTGTAAACAGAACTATAAATCCAAGGACTGCTGACTCGCTCTGGTTCAGGTTTAATTTTAAACAAACAGGTCTCTGGTCTCTGGTTTAATTTTAAATAATTAACATGAAGAAAAAAGATTTTAAACTCATTTTTTTTTACAATGAAAATATATATACCTATGTGAAGACAAAACCCTCCCCCTTTAAAATAAAGTTACCCTTATAACTTAAGTTTCATTAAATAATGCTGCCATACCAATGAGAGGCACTCACCTCAATGGGCATAAGGAAGTTTTATAGATGCTGCTTGAAAGATGACAAGATTTTTTTTCTTTGCATGTTTGATGTATTTCACAATTTTTTAAAGTTAATGATCAAACGTCTTCACTATTATATGAGGTCCCCGGGGTAGTCAAATTCATTGAGATAAGAACTCCATCAATTGTCTCTGGATTTCTCCAGGTACAGAGTTGCTTTTGGGGGAAAAGCTGTGGGTGGGTGGGGGCCTCATCTAAGGACCAGAAGCCCCAGTCCTGGTCCAGGATGATGCTTCTGATGTGCGGGAAAGGGTCACCTTTCAGCAGGCAAACTTTCTAAAAATGGAGGGATTCTGGATGGCAAAGAGAGAACAAGGACCTGGAGGTTCCCCCATGTCTACAGTGGCCCAGGGTTACACTGAGAACTCCCTCCTCCCTCCCCACCCCTCACTGCCAGCAGGCTTTCAGGCACACAAGCATGCGCTCACACGCACACACACACACACACACACACACATCATGAGCATAGAGCCTGTTTCTGAGTCTCTCCTCCAAATTTCACTGTTTGCCTGGAATGCTTTCCCTTTCCAGCCGTCCAAGCCAACTTTCTCACGTGATTTACACACTCCTGGAAGTTCTATCTCTTCCGTGATATCTCCAGGTCACACAGATCTGATGATCCCCTTGGCTCTGCCCTATCCGGATAGGAAATGTCCCAGAGCTACAGACCCCACCCCAAGTTTGAGCTCATCCTCTCTCACTACATGCCGTGAAACACACAACCCCTGCACCTGACTCACTGTCCAGTCCTTCAGGTTGTTTGAGCCACACGTGTGCGGGTACTTCTCACTCTGTCTGACTGAATGGGCAGGATGTGAAGGGACAGCGATGGGCCAGAACCTGACAGCTGAGCCCCTTCTGTGTCCCTGGCACTCTGCTGGGAGCTGGAACCAGGACCACAGTGCTTAACTCTGACGAGCAAGGGCTGCCTATGCTTTCAGATGGTGGTGACAGAAGTGAGGCAGCCTCCCTAGGAGAGGACTCACTAACCTGGCCCATTTCCACCAAACTTCCCTTCAGGGCCAGCACCCTGCCGCCGGTCGGCCCTTCCATCCTCGTCCTCTTTGCACGTCGGAAAGCCAGCCAGTGAGATGCCCCCAGCTGGAGAGAGTCCACAGGCTCACCCTCTCCCCAGTCCTCTGTGATCACTTAATGGTTGGCTTCATTCAAATAACTCAAAGTAATGTAAGCCGCGCTGCCCACACGGATGCTAATAGCAATATGGAGATTCCCCTGCATTCCTCTGGGGAACTCATATTATAAAATAATGGGAGTGGAGAAGGGAAGGACCATTTACAGGCCAACGGGATAACAGGGAAGAAAGAAGTTGGGGATGGGGTGGGGCACGTAGGAAACCAGCCCCCGGTGGAATGTCAGTAGGGATGGGGTGGTGGGAGACCAGAGAAGGGATGGGGACTCTATTTGCGCCAGAACCTGCCCATCCATGCTGTGCAGGCTCTCCAAGGGGCTGGTGAGGAGCTGACTCACCCAGGAAGCCTCCACCCCTCCCCAAGGGCTTGGATCTGCCAGGGCTGTGCCTGAGTCATCCTAAGTCTGTGCCAGGACAGATGTCCCAGGGTCTTCTTGCCACCAAGTCCCCTAGTGGCTTCCCTGATCATAATTATACTTGCCTTCCAGAACTATTTCCTAACAGAATCTTCTGGGTTCTCAAAAGCCCTCATCATTTTGGGGCATAGAGGAAGTAGTCTTGGGTTTAATACACAGAGGAGGGTTGTGATCACTGACCCTCTCCAAAACAGAATGCGCACCAGTCAAAAGGGTAAACTCGCATCCCTGAATGTTCAGGCAGATTCATTGCCATCTGCTGGGGAGGCTGTTGAAGGGAATCCAGCTCTGAAGAGGGACAGCAAACTAGGATTCGTGGGGCTTACGTAGCTCTCTGACGTCCCAGGGTTAATGTCTTATACCTTCCCCTCATTCAGCTTATCGAGCCTATCCAGGGATCTGAATTCACGATTCCTTGCTCTCTCTAAACACAATGCTATGCGGCCGAGGGCTGCTGACCTGGATCTGTGCTTCTCATCGGGAACCCTGGAGCCCTCTGGGGGAGTCTCCAAGCAGAACCTCCCAGGTCCCTCTGCAGACTTGCATTTCTGGTGGTCACTCTGGCCAAGGACTCTTTTCACTTCACCCTCTTTGGAGATGAAGAAATGGAAATGGGAAGGTCCCCAGTGCCCTAGCATCTAGGGGCTGGTTCTCTGGGCTGTGGATCATCCAGGCCACTGGACTAATGATCAGTTTTCCTTTGATTTGGGAGAGACTGACAGCTTGTGAAACTGGTTAGGAGGTGAGAACTCACTAAATCCAGCACTTCATCATTGAGAAGAGGATGCTGAGGACCAGAGGGGGGAAGTGACTTGCCCAAGATCACACAGCCTGTTGAAGCTGGCCCCAAAACCCACATCTCCTGACTCCTAGTTCAGTGGTCGTCCCATTGTTCTATAGAGCCCATTCCCAGCAGAAGGGTCCGGTTAACCCACGTGAACCAGCATAAACACCTAAATCAGAGCCTGGACACAGCAGCCTCTGCTCCTCAGATGAGAAGCTGACCTTATATGGAAATATTAAGAAAGTCAAACACAGTATGTGGAGTTGGCGGTGGGTATAACTCTTCATCATCTCTCTCTAAGCCCTGCCCAAACTCAGAGCCTGCCCATCAGGCTGCAGGAAAATGTTTTATTAATCAACACAGTGGCCTTTTGCCAGCCTGGAGAGACGCTTCTGCTGGAGAGGGGAGGGGGCTTTGGCTCAGAAGACAGAGATGCAAGCCCTCAGGTGCAGAAATCTCGGGAAAACGTCTAGCAGCTTCTAGAGGCAGAAGAGAAACAGGCCAGGGATGAAGAGAAAAAAGAAAAAAAAAAACAAATGTAGGGTCACATATGGCAAACTGCTCTTCTCCATCTCTGGTGCAGAGAAGGCATGAAAAAGGCTGAAGGAGTGCAACACCACAACATCAGACGAGCCAGCAGAGGGGGTAGGGAGGGTCAGAGATTTCAAAGGAAGAGTCACACCTGGTACTGTGATTCCTCAGGGTCGGCGGGGGCGAGGGAGCGCCCATGATCCCCCAGGGATGATGGGCCCCCGGAGGCTCCTCACCCGATCCCCCACCTGCCCCAGCTCCCAGCCACAGATCACTGTGAGGGGCCTGGAGGACAGGTCAGCCTGCGCTCTGTCACCGGGTTCTGACAGGCTCCCCTAACAGCGCTGCTTCCCTCCATTCCAAAACTGTGAGGACTGGACTCCAGCTCCCTGCTGCGCTGAGATGTGATCTCTCTAGTGGGCTGCAGAGGCGGCCAGCTGAAAGGCTGAGTTATGCCCCAAGGTCTGCGGTGGGAGAGAGGGAATGCTGCCAACCTCCAGACATAGGACGTGGGCAACAAAGGCACCACGGACCAGAATCTCCACAGAGAGGGAGATGGCATGAGACTTTTAGACTTTTTTTTTTTTTTTTTTTTTTTGCGGTACGCGGGCCTCTCACTGCCGTGGCCTCTCCCATTGCGGGGCACAGGCTCCGGACGCGCAGGCTCAGCGGCCATGGCTCACGGGCCCAGCCGCTCCGCGGCATGTGGGATCTTCCCAGACCGGGGCGCAAACCCGTGTCCCCTGCATCGGCAGGCGGACTCTCAACCACTGCGCCACCAGGGAAGCCCCAAGACTTTTAGACTTTTATTCTGAGATATTTACATAGGAAATTTACACAGTATGTATATTTACAACTTTCCCTCTCCCTTACATATTCCTTCTTTTGCACAGGCTCTGCTGCGACACTAAAATTTCCCACCTCCTTCTTTTTTTGTCTTCCCTCCTTTCCACCAGTATGCTCCTTGCCTGTTGATGAACTCACCCCCTGCCCGTGCATGCGCTGTTCCTGTCTCTGTTGGTTCAGACCAGCCTGGATCCCCTCGATCCCGCTGGCCCCATCTCTGCAACTCTCATCTCTCCTTCGTCACCATCCTGTGTCGACCTTTCACCCTTATGACCTTTGCCAACAGGCCCAAGGGTCTTTGGTGCTGGCACATTAGGAGGCTGGGGACGCTGTGTCTTCCTCCCGCTGCCCAAGACAGAGCCTGGGGAGGGAGAGGTCTCGAACATCTCTCCGATGGAAATCTGGGTGGTTAGTGATAGGTTAAGAGCAGCTCAGGTCTGAAACCCAGCTTCTCCGTTCACCAGAGAGCAGGCCTCGATTTTCTCAGGGACAGAACATAGATAACAGTAATCTCGCTCTCCTGGGGTTAAGGGGAGGTTATCAGGAGGGTTAAATGAGGAAGCCCATGTAAATGACTTATAGTTAGCACCATACCTGGAACATCATAAAAGCTTGATAATATTAGCTATGATTATTGTTGTTGTTGTTGATGATGAGGGACAGTGGTCTCTCACGTGTCAGGGTGAATCTAGTGCTACTCATTTTCGTCTCCTCACCTCTGGATAACAACCCTAAAGAGACTCAAACACAGCTCTTGAATCATCATTTCTGTCCTGGGGCCAGCCTCGCACGGACTCCTAATCAACTGTGGACAGAGCTTTCACTTCAGGAGAGGCTAGAGTCACTGTTCCTCTACCCTCGTGTTGGGACCCCTCATCTCTCCCTGGGGTCAGGCTGATGGCCTCATTCTCTCTCCCCTTACCAGGCTCATCTCTTTTTTTCCTGGTTTTACTTCAACCTTTCATTCTCACTTTATACATTCATTTGACTATTGTTTGCTGCTTCTGAGAATTTGCCTGTTCTGTTCGTGAATACCGCCTCAGCCCCAGCACACTGCCTGGCGCGTGGAGACTCACAATATTTGTTCAGTAAATGATCAAATGAAGGAACGCACTGAACTTTTCCACCACAAGCTTCCAAGCACGAGCTGAAATGCCACCTCCTCCAAGAAGCCTTCCCTGGTTCCTGCCTCCTCCACCTTTCCCTCACACTTTTCTGCCCTTTACTCATACCTCTCACCTTGTTGAACCTAGAAATATAGCTCTGTGTGAACACAAGTCACCCCTGTTACTAGACTGAAGCTTCTTATGAAGCAGCGGGCTCCGAAGGAGTCAGAAGACCTTGGTTTGAATCTAGTAATGCTACTATACCGTGGGAGCTCGGGCCAGTGGCCTACACTCTCAACGTCTCAGTCTTCTCATGTATAGGAAGGGAACCTAATTCCCGCCTCCTAGGATTTAGTCCTCGTCCCCTTTCTTTCTTTGTAGCCCCTCCTCGCAACCAGGACTATGCCGTGCTCACAAAGACAGCCCAATGCAAATTTGCTGAATTACTGAACCATCACTTTTCCCGGGTGCTTTCCAAGGGCCCAAGAGAGATGTCTCCAAGAGGCGGCAGGCCAGAGGACACACCCAGTGACGCCAGGAGTGCGTCTGATGTTTCTCTCTAAGAAGAAGGAGGGAATGGGTGGGACAAGCAGTGTCTGCAGTGCCTGGAAACTCCACCCGGGGGCCTGGCACTGCAAGGCCAGACAGTGTCACCCATGGAGGCTGCACCACTCGGAGTCAACATCCCCCCTGGCCAGGCAAGGGATGTTTGTTGGTCTGTGACCATTTAGACCATCTCCCATCCACATGCCAATGTAAGGATCCTGTTATTATTTTTTAGCAAAGCCCATAAACCAATTTCGATTTCCTGGGTCGGTGCTATTTACTTAATTATCATGGTAGGAGACTAAAAAGAAAACCTTGTTTTACTCAGGAAACCAATATGACCTTTTAGCTCCAGCAGAAACCCGGTGTGAAAGGGAACTTCCACGGGCCAAAGAGAGAGGCTGAATGGAAGCATCGGCAAAGCTGCTCACAGGTGGCACCACCACTCCTAAAGGGGGCAGGTGCCGGAGAAGCAGGGCCCGGGGCAGGAAGTGTTCCCCAGGCCCTCTCCTCTTCCTTCCTTTCATGTTTTCCTGGGCAATCTCATCTATTTTTCCTGCTTCAGCTGATGATTTAGAAACCTGCTGCTTTCGCCCCCTTCTCCCTTGCTCAGCTTCAGACCCACATTTTCACCTGCCTGCCGGCCACTTCAAGGACACTCAGGGTTACCTGCAAACACCACAGACACACAGGCAAGCTCATTGTCTCTGCCTTGCCCTTGACCTCCTGCCCACCTGTTCCTCCTAAATGTTTGCCAACTCCTTATTTCTACTTGTCCAGTCTTATGGTTCCAGAGTTACTTTGGACTTCACCTTCTCCTTCACCTTTCTCTCCTTTTCCACTGTGACTGTCCTAGGTCAGGCCTCCTTTACCTCTTCCCTGGATCCGTCTCCTGGCTGACAGCACCCAGTCCAAGGGCTCCTTTCTGACGTTCATCAAGAAGACAGCTGCCGGATAAACCTTCCTAACCAATGTGACGCCTTTAGTTGCTCCCTAATGCCCACCAAATAAATCCTTTAGCCTGATATTTTACATCCTCTGTGCCCTCAGCAAACCTTCTATTCCTGCTTGTCTCTAGCCATGCTCCTCATATACCCTGAACACTAGCAAACCAGCACATTAGTTAAGCTCCCTGAGCACCATGTCCTTTTGCAATTTACTTGGAATTCCCATTTCCACATATCAAAATCCTGCCCACGTCTGTCAGTCCAGCTGAAACTTCACCTTTCCATGAAGCCAATCATTTGTTCATCAACAAATACTTATTAAGCTTTTCTTCTGTGCCAAACACTTCTTGATCATTTCAACACATGCCCCATTCTCTCCTGTACAGTCAGAAACATACTCCAATCCCCTGCTATATTGTAAACTTCTTGGGAACGGTGCCCCTCGGTCTCATTTATTTTGGTATCCTCAACACTGCCTAATAGGGTGCTTCACAGATACTAGGTGCTCAGTAATGTTTGTTGAACTGAATCGAGATTTATGCTGTCCATGGTTTTGATATCATTCAGTTTAGTTGAATCCTCCTAAGGTTTTTTTTTTTCCTGTTTAAATATGCGTGACCAGGAAGAAGTAAAAATAAACTAATGATACTTCTCAGCAGCTATAAGCCTGTAATTATGGTTAACTCTCAGTTATCCATCCCGTTGGAAAAACAGCGTTGGAGGGAATCCCACACCAGAGGCATAAAAGCATGATTTCCATCAGTCTTTGACATGTACTGTATGATTTTTAAGGAGCTGATTTGCCTTTTTAATTTTGTTTGGCTGATCGGGTTGCTATTTGTGTTTACAGCCTCTCAATAACTGGCTGGGTAACAGGGATGGAAGGGGAGATGGAGGACTGTGCTGGTGGGAGGAATCTG
Source organism: Hyperoodon ampullatus (assembly GCF_949752795.1). Classification (NCBI taxonomy): domain Eukaryota; kingdom Metazoa; phylum Chordata; class Mammalia; order Artiodactyla; family Ziphiidae; genus Hyperoodon; species Hyperoodon ampullatus. The sequence goes on from NC_136915.1 coordinate 99,804,951, forward strand.
GTCCAGAAGGAAACATCTGCTCTATACAACCTTGAAGGCACGACTGGACGATTAGGGCATCACAGGAACTTGGGGTTTGTCAGCATGGCCCGGGGGTTGGCCAGTTTCTTTCAGATGATTGCAAGGGTAGAGACGTCCCAGCCCCCTAACAGCTCACTCTGGGTCCAGAGCTGGATTTTGTTTAAAGATGATGACAAAGTGCCCCTGGGGCTGAGTAAGGTTCTGGGATGGAGGGAGGGCTGTGCTTCCAGTCTTGCTGGTAACAGGAGGGTGCCTTGCTATGCCACCAGGAACCACTGGATGCAAATCAAAGAAAATGAGATTTGCAATTTTGCATTGATAGCTAGATAATGTAGGGGGGAAAGTTCCCCTCTTCTCCTTCTGAAGCAAACAAGTATCAAATGTGGTGATTCAGCAGCTGCATTAGTTGGGGAAAATTGATGCACATTTCATGTGTCAGGGAGCTGAATCCCAGAGAATGGAGCCAGCCTCCCAGAAAATGGTTTCTTTATATAGTTCCATCCATTTATTGTTTGATTGGACTTTCTGTATATTAAATTCAAGCTGTTCGGCCGCTCATGGGCATTATGATGTGTTGGCTCGGTGGGAAATAATGAAGGTGATGTGATTTTACGGCATCGCATTACAAAGGAGGCGTCCCCAGCCCCATCCATTTCTCCATCAACTAGCTTGTGTGTGAGGTGGCACTTATATTAAAACGATTTTTCTGATTCAGTTTAATGACACTCATTCGAGTCCTGACACCCGGAATATGATTACATGAGCTAGATGCAATCTCCCTCTATCCAACCATGATCAGCAAAGGCTGAGTTATCTTCCCTCCCCAGCAAGCCCCTTCTCACCAACCCATCATTTGCATTGAGCTGGGTGGAGAGAGCTGGGGCTGGGGAGAAGAAGCCTACATTCTGGTCTGAGAAAAGCAGTCTGGACAGAGGCAGGAGCGCTGGCCTTGACCTGGAGGCCACAGTACGTGAGCCTTTTGGTTGAGAACTATGGGTTCTTGAAGGCATTGTGGTAACCCCTTCCTCCTCATCACAAACAAGTCCTCATTCAAAGTTGGTTTGAATTCACTACTATACACTCCTTACAAAAGAGATTGCTAAGGGCCTGGTCCCCACTTCCCAGGAAAGAAAAACTGACTTGGTCATCACAAAGGATGAACACTTAAGATGTGACTAGAGTGTCAGCTTCCTGGAGGGGACCACCTGTCTGAGGACAGGGCATGGGGGGACTCACAGAGAAGTCTCTGCTCCTCTCCTTGCCCGGGAGTGGCTCCCGGCCATGATGGCATGTGGCCAAGAGCCCTGTGAGGACTGGAATAGGCACTCCCACCTGGGTGACAGAGACAAAAATCCTCATGTAGTTACCAAGGGGTTCTGCCACTCCCCTGGGGAGACGGAGGGCCAGGATGCCTTTTTTGTGTGTGTGGTACGCGGGCCTCTCACTGTTGTGGCCTCTCCCATTGCGGAGCACAGGCTCCGGACACGCAGGCTCAGCGGCCATGGCTCACGGGCCCAGCCGCTCCGCGGCATGTGGGATCTTCCCGGACCGGGGCACGAACCCGTGTCCCCTGCATCGGCAGGCGGACTCTCAACACTGCACCACCAGGGAAGCCCCCAGGATGCCTTTTATTTACACTATTTTCAGGCAGAATAATTGCTGCTCCTCAGGAGGAATCATGTTTGTGTTTATGGGTATGTTTAAAGAGGGAAACCCGAACAAAACCAAACAGAGAGAGAGATTGATTTTGAGAGATTCCGAAGAGAGCTGTGAAATGGGCATCAGCGTGGAAATCCTTTTCCAAAAATTGCAGCAATTTGAACTGTTGGATTGAAAGAGAAATCTAATGTGGTGACTCTGGTGTGAAGAACGTCAAAGCTCACACCCCACCCGTGGGAATTCATCTCTCCCTCCTCCGTAGCCCTGAAGCCCTCTGCTTTGCCCCTCTGTGCCGGCAGCTACCACAGCTGCTGACTCTGAGACTGGCCTCTCCTTTTCAGTTTCTGAGCCAAGATCGTCCCCGCATGGTGGTGCCCAGCCCTTGGCAGGTGCTAGGGAAATTCTGCCTGGGTTGAAGACAACCTCAATCAGGTGCAGATGCTCCCTCTGACTGCCAGTCCAGCCCAGCCCTGCTCTCAGCTGGTCATGCTCCAGCTCGGCCTATGGGGCTTGTCTGTTCTGTGCCAGAGTCTGGGAGCTATCCTGCAGGCCCTTGAGGCCTCTTCTTGTGAAACGTTTCTCCCAGTGGTGGAGGTCTTTAGGAATGTGTCTTCAGCCCAGTTCTCTGCCATGGGAGCTGGTGAAGCTTTCAGCTGGCAGGCTGACAGCAAGACGAGCATGTGTGTCCTGTGGCCTCTACCTTCAAATAAATGCGGAATCTCTCCCTTCTCCCTTCTCCACTGCCACCACCACCCTAGATCCCAGCCACCATCATCTCCTGCCCGGATTATTGTGGTAGCTTCTCCCGTACAATATATTCCCTACCCAGTACCCAGAGTGATCCTTTTAAGACATGAGTCAGGTCTACTCAAAACTCTCCAGTGGCTTCCCATTCTAAGCAGATTAGTGAAAGGCAAAGGGCCAAGTCCTTGAGGTGACCATAAGGGCCCTGCATGAGCTGCTTCCCGCTACCTGCTCTTGGGGTTGGACCATAAGCGCCTTCTTGCCCTTCCAAGAATAGTGCACCAAGGCCCCTCCTGCCTAATGGCCTTTGCATTTGCTGTTCCCTCTGCCTGGAATGCTCTTCCCCAAGAAACCCACATTCCTTCAGATCTCTGCTCAAATGTAACCTTATCTGAGAGGCCTGTCTTAACCTCCTCATCTAAAATAGCAACTCTCAGGCTTCCCTGGTGGTGCAGTGGTTGAGAGTCGGCCTGCCGAGGCAGGGAACGCAGGTTCGTGCCCCGGTCCGGGAAGATCTCACATGCCGTGGAGCGGCTGGGACCGTGAGCCATGGTCGCTGAGCCTGCACATCCGGAGCCTGTGCTCCGCAACAGGAGAGGCCACAACAGTGAGAGGCCCACGTACCGCATAAATAAATAAATAAATAAATAAATAAATAAATAAATAAATAAAATAGCAACTCTCCCTTGCTCCACCCCATCTCATACCCAGCACCCCCAATTTCTCACATCATGCTTTATTTTTCTCTGCAGCATGAATTGCTGCCTGATAGGATACATGTATGTATGTATGTATGTATTTTTCTATTTACTGTGTGTTTTCCTCCACTAGAATGTAAGCTCCACTGGATCAGGGGTTGTTTTCTTTGATGCTGTATCCCCAGAGCCTAGTAGCTACTCAAATAATCGAATGGAGGGATACTTCATGGGTAGGGGTGCTTATCTGTGGCTCTCTTTGTGCTCCTCCCTGCTCCAGAGTCTGCAGTGGGAAGCCTGGCCAAGTAGCCAATAGTGAAAGACAAAGGCTTAAACTTCCCTTGCAAGAAAGCCCCAACTCTGCTAGGCTGATGTCAGAACCAGAGAATGCTCTGCTTGGACTCCCCATCTCCACCCACCCACAAATATCCTGTCGGACATGACCATATAACCAACATTCAGACAGCACTTTCATTGGTTCTCACAATGGGCAGGAGATGGTTAACAGGTGAGAAAATTGAAGATGGGTAAGCTGGTTGAACAGATACATATTGAGGCCCAATACATATCAGACCCTGTGCTAGGCATGGATCACACCATGATCCTTGCAATAGAGACCTGCCCTTGAGGAGCTCATATCCTGGGGGAAAGATACATAAGCAAATAAAGTTAATAAAATGTGGCAACTGGCAAGACAGAGGTATGCAGGGGCTGCAGTGGGAGGCAGGAGGAGGGGCACGGAGCTCCTGGAGGGCTGGGAAGGTCTCCTGGAGGAGACGATGTGGGCTGTCTCGAAGGATGACGGGGGTTAGCCACACACAGAGCAGAGTGAGGGGTAGTCTCTGGGTGACGGGAAAAGTGTGAGTAAAAGCCTCTTTTCTGATCCTTGGTCTACTGCTCTTCCCACCCTCTCTTGTTTTGGTTCAAAGGAAGAGAACTGAGTCTCATTCAGTTCATTTTGTCTGTACCTTATGTAGGGCTGACATGCCATCATAGTGCCTGTGTATTCTCAGAGCCTACCATGCTGCCCGGTACACAGTAGGCACTCAGTAAATGTTGAATCAATGAATGATTCCTTGTTGGGAGGCAGGTTTCTACTCTTAGGAATTTCAGCACCAGAAAACTGTTGGTTAAGAAATGTCAAACCAAGAAAAGACCCTGAGGCCATTTATTCCCAGTAAGTGCACTCTGATCAGATCTCCCTGGGCAGGGACCCACCACCATCAAAGGTGGGCACCAACTGGCCAGTGTCCCACACCAAGGCATTTGAAGGTGGGAGGAGGGTTGGTGGGCCCCCCAGAGGCAGTGGATGATGGTGCAGCCAGAATTTCAGGAATTGAAGGGTTAACAGAACCACACCTCTGGTTGTCTCCACTGGGGGAGCCTGATCAAGTACCCCACTCTGTGGAGTGCCTGTATTGCTCTCCAAGGCCCGGCTCCCAGTCTCTGGAAACCTGAGGCAGGACCCTTCCAGGATTATGCTTTAAAGGGAAATGCAAATCACCTGGAGGCTGCTTTTGCTTGGAAGAAGTAAAACTCGATTGCTTTTGTTAAAGTGATTTTTGTGTGTGTGTGTGTGTGGTACGTGGGCCTCTCACTGTTGTGGCCTCTCCCGTTGCGGAGCACAGGCTCCGGACACGCAGGCTCAGCGGCCATGGCTCATGGGCCCAGCCGCTCCGCGGCATGTGAGATCTTCCCGGACCGGGGCACGAACCCGTGTCCCCTGCATCGGCAGGTGGACTCTCAACCACTGCGCCACCAGGGAAGCCTGTTAAAGTGATTTTTGGACACTGTCAAAAGCTCTCTCATCTCAGGACACGGGGTGAAGACAGGCCGCCGGTCTCAATTACATAGCCAAGCCAACCAGGCAGCAGCGGGCCACCTCATCAGGAGCGATGCTGCTCTGCTGCTCTGCCACTCCCTGCCCTTCCCAGGTCGAACTCCCCCTCCTTAAGCTATCCAAGAGCGGCCTCACCCTATCCAGGACTGGAGCTGGTCCTCCATGGCCCTGCGGATGCTTGCTCACAAAGCTTTCCTCCCCTCTTCCCCACGCCCCCCGTGAGCTTCACCCACGGACTGGCTCAGGCAGTCCGCCCAATGGTGATGTCAAGCAAAGTCAAATAAAATGAAGAGGGAAAATCTGCTTTGAAAAAGTCTATGCCATATAATACATTCCCAAACTAGATGTGCTGGTCTTATTTAATATTGGGAGTTCTGTATTATCCCTTCCCTCTGTTAACTGAGATAATTGAGGATTTATTTTATTTATAGCATCCATTATGAGCACGGAAATTAATCCTTTAATGGTGAATTTGGGAGCTCAGCTGTCAAGGGGGCACAAGGGAACCCTGGGCTGGGCACAGGTGTCTTTCCCACCAGCAAAGGAGGTGGCAAAGGAAAGTCATCCTCAAGCATTGATGGCAGCTGGGCTGTTACTGTTCTGTGTGCTTAAGATATTTTGAGAAATTAAAAAAATAGGAATAATTGGCTCCAGGAGATCCCTCCCTGGAGGACACCTGAGTAACTCATCAGCGGATCCTGGGAAAGCAGGCAGAGATGGCAACCAGAGCCAGGAAGAGCGGATTCCTTCACTCGGCACATCAGCCCTCTGCCAGTCAGTCAGCCCTGCTCTGAAAAGGAACTCAAGACAGTCTCTCCAGACTGGAAATAGGAAGCAACGGAAGGTTTGGGAGGGGAGGGTCTGGAGACTGGAAGAACTAGGAGTCTGCTGGGAATTGTTGGAAGCAACCGGACAGAACATGGAACGTGGCAGAACACTGGCCCTTGGTATTGCACAGCCACTTGGGGCTCAAAGGCCAGTGAAGAGTAAGCAAAAGACAGGCTTTCTGGAGTGGTCGAACAAGCTTACAACGAGCCAGTAAATGAGCTCAGGACAGAAACCAGCCGAGGAGAGGAAACGTCTCCAGGGTCTGGTGGGTAAGACCTCCAATAAGGGCAAGAAGACCCCCACAACGCAGCAGAGCACCCCAGTAGGGGAGACCACACACCAGGTGAAGGCTGCCGTCTTCTCTCCCTGGGGCCAGGGCTGGGGCAGACACAAATCTTGGGTCCACCCTAGAGAGAGGACAGGCGGGTCTGGAAGGGACTGAGAACAGTATCAGACCAAGCAAATGGAAAAGGAGCCCCATTCGCATTGACCCATCCATTTAAAAGTGTTTTGCCAAACACCTGCTGTGTATAGCCGAGCAGGGAACCTGGTGATGGTTCCCACTGCCAACCCAGGTCAAAGTCAAAGCAGCCCAATCCAGCATTTGGCGACACCAGCCAGGGTGGAAGGGAAGAAAAAGCCTGCTTTCCCGTTACTTAACTGAGGTTAAGGAAGATATAACTAAAAGGCTTCTTTTCTTGTTCTGGCCCGTGAGTCTTTCCTCGCCGAGGCTAGACGTCTTGATGCACGGGGAAGGGAAGGGTGAGGAGTCCACAGTGCCCACAGTCAGGGGAAGCATGCTTCTTCCCACACAGGTATCCTGCCCTTCCTCTTTGTCTCACTCTCTGGCAGAGTCTTCTTGCTTTGCCCCTCCTGTATTCCCGAAAATAAATGTGAGGCCATGACTGTCCACCCCCTGACACTGGACTCGACCTTGATTCTACAGAGTGAAGGCTAAAGGAAATCACTGGTCTCCCCAGTGACAGTAAAACACTGGATTTTGCCATGAAAGCAGCCATTAACTTCCAAGGCAGAACTTAAACTGGCCAGAAGGAAATGTTTTATTTATAAATTCCCTGTGTGCCTAGTGAGGTGTCTGTAGTACTCACTGCACTGATGCTTTCTTTCTTCAATAGTGATATGACTAGAATAGACTATGACACCCTGAGGCCATAATAAAAAAAAAAATAACTCTGAAGGGCTGATTTCCACCTACGGGCCCTGATGGTACGGAAACAAGTAGAGGGGGGAATGAGAACAGAAAGGGTCCTGGAGACAGCCAGACTGGTATTTGCAAAGCAGCACCGCCCCTTAGCAGCTATGTGACTACAGGTATTTACTTAACCTCTCTGAGCCTCACCTGCTACATCTTCAAATAAAGAAGATGTGGCACATATATACAATGGAATATTACTCAGCCATAAAAAGAAACGAAACTGAGCTATTTGTAATGAGGTGGATAGACCTAGAGTCTGTCATACAGAGTGAAGTAAGTCAGAAAGAGAAAGACAAATACCGTATGCTAACACATATATATGGAATTAAAAAAAAAATGTCATGAAGAACCTAGGGGTAAAACGGGAATAAAGACACAGACCTACTTGAGAATGGACTTGAGGATATGGGGAGGGGGAAGGGTAAGCTGTGACAAAGCGAAAGAGAGGCATGGACATATATACACTACCAAACGTAAGGTAGATAGATAGTGGGAAGCAGCCGCAGAGCACAGGGAGATCAGCTCAGTGCTTTGTGACTGCCTGGAGGGGTGGGATGGGGAGGGTGGGAGGGAGGGAGATGCATGAGGGAAGGGATGTGGGAACAGATGTATATGTATGACTGATTCACTTTGTTATAAAGCAGAAACTAAAAAAAAAAAAAAAAAAAAAAAAAAGTTGTATAGAGTTTCTCCTACTTTGCAAGGCTATTGTGAAGACTTAAAGAGATAACATATGCAAAGTGCTCAGCACACTGCTGATACATAGTAGACACACATACGCTGTTATACTAATAAAATGTAACGGGCAGGTGGTCACTGAAGTTTCCACTGATCTCCTCTGAAACGGTCCCACATCCCCCATCCCACGGATGACACCCATCAGTCTGTCCTGTTTTCTCCCCATGGTGGTCCTGAGGCATCACTCTGGTGTCATGAGTCCCACCAAGGGGCACTTGAGGGAACTGGACAGTCAGAACCATGTCAGAGCGCGGCCATGGAGGTCCTGGCCGTGGGAGCGGTCCCTTTCAGGAAAGCGAAGGGATGGCCAGGTTAGCACAGAAGCAGCAAATGTGCCTCCTTCTCCTGACACATGGCCAGCTCTCTAGCCCATTTTAATCCCTAAATATTCCACTGTGCCAGGAAACCATATCCGCCCCCTGAGCCAAGAGAGGCAAGGTCAAAGGACCAGACTTTCTTGCCCATCTGGGTAGGAGCAGCTATTTGGAGGCTGCGTGTGTGTTGGAAAGGGAGGAAGGGGCAGGGTGGCCTCTGTCAGATGGACAGAGGTGAATGGAATACCCCCATCGTGGACAGTGACACCTCTCGCCCTCCCCCTTGCTACTCCCTCCCATGTGGCAGAATGACAAACGTAATCATTTTAAAAGGTCCCATCACCTGCTCAGTCATTCCCAATAAGCACATACAGCGCTATGGAAAAACCGATACCGGTGCCACAGGGTTTCAGCCAGGAAAAAAAAAAAAAATCAAATCACCAGGACGCCACGAACCGAATTGTCAAACACCAAATAAAAAACGTCATGAATTCTTCATCAGCAATATAACGCTTCCTGGCCTAAGCAAATATAGACCCAGCATATGAATCATGAAGGGGTTCTGCATTAGCCTCAACGAGTTGCAAAGGCTGAAGCAGCAACCCCTAAGAAATACATGTCTCCGTAAAGCTGCCTTCATTAGCCCTAATCCTGTTAGGGTGAAGATGGTAATCTGCTTCCTCACCCCCCATCCTCTGATGGAAATCTTCACATCCCAGTACCGCAAATACATTTTGGTGACCTCAGCTGCAGAGGGGACCCCGGGGAGATGGAAGAGACAGTCACCTGTGACCTCGCTGAGCGCCTCTCCCTCCCTCTGATGATATTGCTGCCACTGTGTCTGACCACATGATCCATTCAGACCATCTCACAATCGCCCAGGAAGGCCGGATCATTCCATCACAGAGTCAGGCCGAGAAAGCAAGACTGCTGTTCCTTCAGTGAGAAAAAACAAACCAGGTGCCCCACTTTGCAGAAAACCCAAGTTCAGAGTCCCTTAGAGAAAGTCTGTTCAGAGCTACTGAACCCTTGAGCATCTGTGGCAGCAGAGAAGAAAAGTAAGGCAAAAGAGAAAACAGCCTGCAAATACACGACAAAGGAGAAATGCAGGAAGGATCTAAACAAAGTGTTCTAGGTGTCTTCTGTTAATGGAAATCTGTACCCTCCTGACAACACTCGCTGAACTTCTCACTGTCTTCTTCCTTTCTGCTACGCTGTTTTTCTCCTCAAGGCAGCCCTTGCAAGCACAAGATGCATATAAGCATGCAGCAATCACCACTCACCTCTCCCTCACCACACACACATACACAGAAGGCATGGCTGAAAAAAATAAATGGTGATTTAATTTTCCATGTTTTGTAAAATACATGCCCCCCCAAAAAAGAAAACTCAATTCCGAGACTCCTGTCCTCCCCAAACAAATCATTCAGGTGCCTTCCTCTTCTGATGAGGGGCTTCCCTTGCTCCTACAACTTGGAGAAGCAACTCCATCTTCCTCTGCCCAATCCTGATACCATCCAAAGCGTCATTGTCAATCCAACCTCCGCCCTTCTCCAGTCCAACAGAGCAGGACTTACCCCAGTGTGGTCATGGTGACGATGGTGTACCAAAAAGAGGCCGGGATGCTCGTGAACTTGCTGGCGGAGGAGCCCTTCTCGGCATAAAACATCACAGTGGCAAAGATAATGATGGCCATGGTGAGGGAGAAGAGGAGGAAGCCGAGCTCAGAGGCACAGCTCTTCAGGGTGTAGCCCAGGATCCGCAAGCCCTGGGAGTGGCGGGAGAACTTGAAGATCCTGAAGACGCGGAAGACCCGAAGCGTGACGAAGGCGCCCGACACGTCCTCATTGTTGGTCATTACCAGGCCGATGTAGTAGGGCATGATGGCCACCACGTCGATGATGCTCATCACGCTGCGGATGAAGCGGTAGCGGCTGGGCGCCGCAAAGAGCCGGAGGAGGTACTCCACCGTGAAGATCATGACACAGGCGGTGTCCAGACAAAAGAAGGCCACTGAATAGCGCTCGCCACACGGCAGCTCCTTGCTCCCAGGCACCGTGCCACACGGCACCGTCTCCACCACGTTGGTGATGACCGAGACGGCAATGAAGAAGCCAGTCACGTAGTAGAAGACCAAGGCCAGCGTGCTGGTGTGCGGGTTCTCGAAGGCCCGCCACATGGTCTGGCGGAAGCTGAGGGAGGGCATGGACTCCTGGTTGTTCTCTGAGTCGTTGTCGTCCATGAGCCGCTCGGCGTTCTCCCTCTTGCGGTCCTTGTACTCCTCGTAACAGCAGTCGCCAATGATCTCGGGCAGGATGCCATAGAAAGCCAGCTCGTCGTCGTAGGCGGAGATGCACTCGTAGCGGGGGTAGTGCAGCTTGCCTGTGCGATAGAAGTTGAGGACGCAGCGGAACACTTCTGGGTCCCGGTCGAAGAAGTACTCCTTGGTGTCCTCGTTGAAGAAGAACTCCTTCTCCGTGCTGCCCAGCAGTGTGTCCGGGTAGCGCTCCAGCGTGGTCCGCCACGTCTGGAACCTCCGCCCGCTCACGTTAAGGACGATCAGTTCATCCTGCCGCTTGTTCTTGTCTGCCGGGGCGAGGGGCATGGGGCAGTTGGCCACCGGCATCCACCCGATGGCCGCAGCCCGCGCGAAAGGCAGCCAGGCTGCGACTCCGGCCGCCATGGTGACTCCAGCTCTTGGGCGGCCACTGCTCCGCCACCGCGCACACCAGCTTGAGAGTTAGTTCAGCGACCCCTAGAGACAGGAGGAGAGAGCGGAGAACCCGTGAGTCCCTGATTGGCACCCCCGGGTGGGAAATTGGACACAGGGAAGGGTCATCGGTAAGTGAAAGAGCAAAAGTCTGGAAGGCAAATTAATGGAACTGAAGTCACCACCAAAGAGAGGGGACTTGATTCTTTCCCCTCCCTTCGCCGGGAGAGCACCTAGCGCCCACCGGGCCGTGCAGCAGTGTGGTATCACCGGAATTTGTTGACTGCCTGACAAATTGTCAAGTTCCAAGAGGGCTCAGGAGCATTTGGAGGGAAAGCGTCTTTAGCAGAAAGATCTGGGAAGACGTGGGTAATAATCAGCTCCGAAAGGTTATGGCATTATTACGAATTTAAATTGGGAGAGGGTAAATGAATTCTCATTAAATGAATTTAAAAGTGGGATAAACATGCTAATTTTTATTTCTCTCTTCACCCACTAGGGTAATCAGGAATGGCACGTGGATGAGGGAGATCAGGTAAACACATTCTTTCCACTCTTCACGGGTGAGGAGGCTGGGGCTGCCCAGGTCTGGACAATTCTCTGAGATGGCAGGTGACCACAGTAGACCCAGGATTTGGTGGAGTTCTGTGCCCGAGTCCCATGGAGAAGGCTGACTCTGGTGGAGCGCAACTCTGGGACATCCAGCAACCTCGTGTCCAGTCACATCCTCAGAGCCATAATAGAAAGATGTGGCAGAGGCTGTGAGGCTGGGGTTCCTCCCCCACCTTGCAAAGGGCTCTTGGATTCTTGGTTTACCTGCCTTCCATGCATTGGCCCTCTCCCTCCCAGAGGAAGCTGATCCACGCTCATTGCCATCTCCAGACTCCTCGCCTCCCGTCTCCATCTGCCCACCATCCATAACTCCCTCGGGTTATATAACAATACTCTTTCCCAAGCCAGCCTCTTTCACCTGGCCTCTCTCCACCCTCAGAGATTCCTCCAGAGCTGGGCCACCTCGGCCCTTCACTCACCGCTCTCTGAGCCACGCTGAGTACACACTTCCCCATCACCTGCGTGGATGGAGGGAACAGTGGCGCGGAGAATTATATTTGGCTTTGGGAAACAGATTTACCTTCCCAAATCTGGCTTTTTAAAGATGATAGTGAAATGACTCTGCAATCCCAAATGTATACCATCTGTGGGGAGACATGTGGTGACACAGAAACACACGTAACAGCAACGGGAAATTGTTTGGGGTTGACACTCATTTTCCCAAATCCTAAACTGATCACGCAGAACCAATCCTGGCTCAGAATTATTTGGACCCTCTGGAATTCAGCTGGTTTAAAGAAATGAGGTAGAGGGTGAGTCTTGTAATGGGATTTGATCTTCATCTTTCCTTGTAACCCTGCTTGCTTCTCCTGACTCCCAACTCTTCTAGGTTTTCCAGATCTCTACCCCCTCTCATTCCTGAGCCACCATGGACTTTCCCACCTGGATGCCTCTGAAACTGGACAGGTGTCAGCTGAGTCTACCTCCCTGCAAAAAACTGCCCTTCACCTTTTGTTCACAGCATCCCTAACCCCGGGCCTGTCGCCTTGGCCCTCTTCCTCACTTCTCCACCCAAAGAGTCGCCAAATAATGAGACAGGAGCTCTACTGCCCTCATTAAGGCCTCACTTCCCTCAGGCCTCCTTCCCACTGGCCTGCTTGTCTCTCATCTCCTCCCCATCCCCGACCCTGTTTCTCCTCTTCCCAGTAAATCCATTCTGCTCAGGGTAATCTCCCTAAGCAAGGTTTCCCCACAGCCTACAAAATCAAGTCCGAACTCTTTGGCGGCATTCTGGCATTTCCATAAACGGAACCTGGTTTATCATTCCAGCCCCATGTCCCACACACCCATCCCAGACCACAGACGGGCTCATGCGCAGCCCTTGTGGGTTCTGTCTGTGGGCACTCTTCCTTTCTGTTGGGAATATCCTCCCCCTTCACCCAGCCCTCCTGTTAGAATCCCACCTGTGCCTCACTCTCTCTGTGATGCGCCTTCCTCTCCCCTCTCTGAAATTCTCTCCTCCTTTGGGCTCTCGGCACTTTGTTTGCCCCTCTTCCCTAGCACCTATCACCCTCTCGCCTGGATTACAGACACTCTCTGTCTTATTTATTTATTTATTTATTTTTTGCGTTAAACGGGCCTCTCACTGTTGTGGCCTCTCTTGTTGCGGAGCACAGGCTCCGGACGCACAGGCTCAGCGGCCATGGCTCACGGGCCCAGCCGCTCCGCGGCATGTGGGATCTTCCCGGACCGGGGCACGAACCCGTGTCCCCTGCATCGGCAGGCGGACTCTCAACCACTGCGCCACCAGGGAAGCCCTCTCTGTCTTATTAATCATCATGGCCAACAATAATTGAGCACTGACTCTATGCCAGGCACTGCACTGTCTCCTGTGGATCATCTCATGTAATCCTCACAGCAACCCCAGGAAGAAGTCTGAAATTCAGCAGTCTGCCAGCTGGAAAGGGGCAGAATGGGGATCCCATCCCAGGCAGTCTGACCCCACGCCACGTGCCCTGAGGTGCTGTGCTACACTGCTTCTCAAGGTCTTCCTGTAAGAAGAATAGCAGCTAATGTTTACTGAGAGCTCACTGCCAGCCAGCCCAGTACTGCATGCTTACATGGACCACCTCAGCCCACCCCACCAATACCCCTAGGGGGCAGACACCACTGTCGTCCCCATTTTGCAGGTGAGGAAGATGAAGTATGAGGAGGTATAACTGGCTAAAGGATGTAATAATTAGGCAGAGAGATTTAAACCCAGGCAGTTTCAACGTGGAGTTCAAGGGTATAGCCATGTCTCTTCCCCGCTTTCCCCATCCCACACGAAGCTCCTTAAGGGTAAAGGCCATGATACCTCAACATTTACATGACAACTCAGGAGGTAGCGTAGTCGGTGCTCAACCTACTGTTGGTAGGTGGGAACCCAGATTATATAGATGTCATTTGCAGTCCATCGATTTTATTCCATGCCGTGCCTATCAGGGGTTTTCAAGGGTGGGCATTCTCTCTCCAAACACTCAGTAAACTCTGAAGATAGATCTGAATAAAATGAACCCAATTTAAGTGCCTCTGACTCCCTGTGGCTCTCAGTGGAGTTTTCCCAAGGAGACAATCTCTGCCTCAGTTTCCCTCTCTTCATGCTAAGGAGCATATTCACAGGTCCCTCTGCTTCCTCAGTAAAGGGAGGTTGATTCAGGTGTCACAGTAGACATCAGGAATGACAATGACATTCCTCTAAATGTCACCACTCAGAGAAGAGTAAAACAGCACAGGCCTGATGAGTTCTTGATTACGGGAACTGAGGAAAGAACAGGGGGATCATTCATCCACGGCAGTGAGTAATCCGCATGCCACTGATGCTGCTGATAGAAGACTTGGGAACACATCCTGTGCATTTTGTATCTTTCTTCAAGAAATTTACCCTTATAACTCCCTGTATTTCCTTTAGGTTACTAGGAGAATTTGTAGTCCCTAAGCACACACTTAGCTAGGTTTTCTAAGGAGCAAGGGAAGTTTGGGAAGCAAGCCTACAATTTAAACATTGGTGACAAGATAATTCCAATTCAGATTTAGCCAACATTTACTGATCACTGACCATGCAGTGGGCACTGGTTTAAGCACTTTTACAGCAACAGTTAATTAATCCCACAAAAATCCTATGACATGGGCATTTATGCTGACAAGTTTCAGAAAAGGAGCTGAGACTCCTTCAAAATGACTATGCTCCATGTATATGGGAGTTGACGATTTTCCAATAGGCCACCGATCAGCTCACTGCCACATGGCTTTCTTGACCTAGGTGTAGTCAGATACTGATGTTCCCATGGAAGACAGCAGGATGTATACTCCCCTCACCCTGTCCCCAGGCAGCAGAAAGCATGGGGTCTGGATGCCCTGCACTCCAGGTCCAATTCTCTCCTGAACTTGTGGAAGCAAGCCACCATTACCCTCCGGGCCTCACAACCCTCATCTGTCAAATGAGATAACTGGACAAGAAAGTGACAAGGAGATCTTTAGCTCAAATAATCCTTGATTCTACTGGATCCAGGACATCAAGCCTGTAGCTCAGGTCTCGCTGAGACCTCTCCATGGCAGTCGCCCCTGCAAAGCAGGAAGTAGAGCATCTGGGTTTGTTGCTGTGGGGACAGAGTTAGTCTGAGCCTCCTTTTAGAGGGCAGTTCTGGGAATGCCTGATGAGGCTAGTGCCCAGAAAAGGGCATACAACCTGCAATGCTTAGAACTCAAGGCAATCAAAGGCCCAGTTCATCCACAGAACCCCTGGCCACCCCCCTGGAGGGTAAAGAGGGCCAGGCTCCAGACCCTGGGCCCTGGACCTCTGACTCTTAACATTCCCGCTTTATCCCAGAATGGAGCTCAGAAAGGCAGGAACTTGAGGGGTTCCAGTGGCAAAGAGTAAGAGACCACTGAGTCAAGAGGTACCCTGCAGCACCCTGCTTGGGCCAGGTATGCAGCTGTGCACCCTGATAGGGTGGTGCCCAGTGCTGTTTCACCCTGACTCCCAAGCCTCACTGCCTGCTACCTTCCTCTACCAAGCTGAGCCCCATCACCTTACGCTCTCCACCCCATGCCAATCTCCTCTTCTCCAAGGGCCCTGGGTATTTTACAAACTGCTCTCAGATGAATAATTGAGAGCTGGGGTAGGAAGAACAGTCCCTCTCTATCTATCATAAAAGCTTCTGGTCCCAAGGCCAAACTTTGACGCCATGCATTGATCCGGGACAATCTTCCCAAAGAAGGCCAGGCAACAGCTAGGCTGTCTCCAGAGCTTCGAGCCCTGTTCCCCTGGTAAAATGTACCAAAAAGGGAGGAATTACCCCATTGCTACTTTCTGTGTGAGTGTGTATGTGTGTGTGTGTGTGTGTGTGTGTGTTTTGAAAGGAAGGAAAGGTGCCCCCACCAGATACTATGCCTACGGCCATATCAGCCATACCCTCCACACAAGCTGTGTCGGCATGACACGGCTCAAGCAGGGCTTCTCCAAGGCCGTCACCACAGCGCTCACCCCCTGATGGGCACCAACACTTCCTGGAGCCGACCTGGGTATGAATTCCTGCAACAGGCACAACAGTGCGGCCCCATTTCCAGCCAATGGCACTGCACAGGCCTCAAATGCCAAGGTTTTACTAGGACGTGGACGCCTTACAAATGAAAAATCTGAAGCTATTTTTGTTTTTGGCAGAAGAGTTTGACAGTGGGAAAGATGGGGGTGGGGGAGGATGGGGAAGAGACATTTAAAACAGGTGAGTGCTGAAATGACACTGAAAAGAAAAATAAAATCCTGGAAAAGGGAAACACATTCGCTTG
The DNA here is from genome assembly GCF_949752795.1 of Hyperoodon ampullatus. Taxonomy (NCBI): domain Eukaryota; kingdom Metazoa; phylum Chordata; class Mammalia; order Artiodactyla; family Ziphiidae; genus Hyperoodon; species Hyperoodon ampullatus. The sequence goes on from NC_136915.1 coordinate 99,821,095, forward strand.
CTGTAAAAAGGCAGCCCTGTTAACCAACTTCTCTGGAGGAGGTAGAGGACCAAACGTGGGCAAAGTGACCAGGCAGCCTGTCCTGGGGATTGACACCTAACCTGAGCACAGGCACAAGGCAACAAAAACGTCATGTCACCAAGGTCTGCCCTTCAGTGACCTCGGCAGAGAGCTGGGTGTAGAGAGGCTCTGGAAACTTTTACTTTCCACAATTTTACGACACATCCCTCAGCCCAGAATAGGGCCAGTCTGGGGGAGGAGAAGGTCCTGACAACCCAGGGGGCATTCTCCTGTGCCCACAGGGTTTGCATAAGCAGGCACGAAACTGACAGAGTGCCAAGCTGGGGATCTTGGGGTACAGGCCTGGGACACACACAGAGCGCCTCTTCTCCTGCACTGCCACTCCTAGGCTGGCCAGGGCACTTTCCTGAACTCTTGTTTTTTCCTCCAGCCTCTTCAACAGCGAAAGGGAACAAGCCACTAATCTTTCTTCCTCTGGGGGTCCCTTGTGTACTTGGATTTTATTGCATTCAAGTAGAGACAAGGAAAAATAAACACATCTATTCCCACCCCTGTGCCAACATGTCCACATGGGGAAAGATACACATGTTTTGCACTGAATTCGTGCTGGCCCAGGCTGCTTTTCTACAGACATTTAATATCCAGGTTCCCTTGAAGTAATGGTAAAAAAAAAAAAAAAAAAAAAAGGCGTAAACCTAACCATCACTGTGAATTCATGCAAAATACACCATGCACCACGTAGCAACCAGGTCTTAAATAGATTGCATTGTACCTAGGATCGCGAGAAAGTTCAGGCACCCTCTCCTAAGAAATACAACCGAGCCTTCTCATTGCTATCAGATTCCAGGTCCGGAACCTCAGCCTGTTGCTGACATATCACGGGCTGCCCGGGATAAAAGCAGAACATCTTGGACTCGATTCAAATGTCAACACTAAGCAAGTGCAAGAATTTAGTTGATTCCAGGTAACTTCTCTGCCCAGTCCCTTCAGCGCCTCATCCCCAGTGTAAACATCTCGCAAAGTGAGTCCTTAGGAACGGCCTCCCCCGGGCCGCGTTGGCCCACGGTGTCACTCAGAGACCCTTCTCCGAGCTCGCAGGGTGGAAGCGGCGTCGGACAGGACCAGATGTGCGGGCCCCCAGCCTCTGGTAGGCACACCGCCGGATCGCCCGGCTGGAGAACTTTCTGAAGCGCCCCAAACTGCTCCCTGCTTCCACCCTCAGCCATTTCTCTCCTTCTCCCCTCACAAGGAGCGGGGGACCAAGCGAGCCGTCGCCACCTGCCGCCGGATCCAGTGGCGCTGCCTCTGGCACCCCCGAGGGAAGGCAGGCCAATGGAAGGAGGGCAGAGGTTCACAACCCCACCTCCAAACCTCACAGCGCCTAGCTGCCCCGGAGGTGGCTCCGCAGCCCAAGGGAGCCGACGCCCCCGGGCCGGCTGCCTGCTCCCCCACGGCGCCAGCCCCACCCCCAATCCTTCCGGCGCCCCAGCGCCCACCCACCCGGGTGCAGGAGTGGGAGGGTGCCGCGTGGGCAGCCGGAGCAACAGGCGTGGGAGCAGCGCTCCTCGCACTTCCTGGCTCCTGAAGGCTGGTCGCGTTCCTCTTACCTTCGGCGAAGCGAGCCCCGGGCCCCGCACCCCGCACCCCGCGCCTCGCGCGCGTGAGGAAGCTGAGGCCGGGAGCCGGGGGCCGCGGAGGCGCCGAGCACCCAGCAGCGCGGGGAAGCGCCCAGCAGCCGCGGCTCGCGCCGCTCCTCCTCGCCGGCGAAGTCTCTCTCGCTCCCTCCCTGGCTCGGTCCGTTCGTGCGTCTGTCTGTCCGTGGGGCCCTCCCTCCGCCGCTGCCGCCGCTGCTCCAGCCCCGGCTCAGCAGCGCGTTCCCTCCCCGCTTCGCCGCTCCGCTCTCGGGCTCGCGGGCTCGCGGGCTCCCTCGCTCGCGCCCTGCCCCCTCCGCTGCTGGCGCCGCGCGGAGAGGAGCCCGGCGGGCCACCGGCTGCCTGGCGAGGTCCCTCTCCCGAAGGGGGAGGCGGTGGGGGCGCGGCGCGGGCGGGGCGGAGAGGAGAGTCCGGGGGAGGCGGCGAGGCTGCGCCCTCGTCTCCCTACAGATTCCCGGCGGCCGAGCGGCTCCAGGCCGGGCTCGAGAGCGCGGGGCCGCCAGGCAGCGGAGGGAGAGATGAGGAGGACCCGGAGGCTCGCCGCGGGAGGGTGCCCAGGGCGAGGGCGTGCTAGGGGGAGTGACTCCCCGTGAGAGGGTGTGTGTGTGTGTGTGTGTGTGTGTGTGTAGAGGGGCGCGCGCGTGAGCGAGGGTGGGGGGCAGGGAGACGAGGCAGAGCCTGGTGCGTCTCCCCAGGCCAGTGGAGGAATCCTAGGGTGTGCCTGGAGGTGGTGGAGTGTGCCGACGCGGGTGTGAGCGCGTGTGCCAGCGAGGGTGGGCCGGGGGTGAGCGTGGCAAGGTGAGCGCGGCCTGGGGGTGGGGGCGGAGCGGGGAGTAGGCGTGAGTGTGAGCTCGGGGGCGTGTGTGCTGGGGACCCGGGGAGAGGTGGAAGGGAGCTCCAGTGTGTGCGCGCGTGGGGTGTGTGTGGACCCAGCTGGTTGTCTCTCACCGACTGTCCACGCGACACCAGCACTTGCTTGCGGCCGAGCCCTGCCACCTGGGGAGGTGGAGCCCGACACCGCGCAAGCTTCGTGGCTCGCCGCGGCTCTGAGCTCTGTGGCCGGGGTTGGAGAGGTCTCGTGGGGACACACAATGCCCTTGCCCCATGTAAGAGCCGCTTTCTTTCCAGAGACCGAGGGGCACGACCCGAAGGTAGGGATTTGCCCTCTTATCCTTCCACGTGTACTCAGTACCCAGACCCAAAAGTCTGGCCTTGGGAGCGTGAACTCTCAACCCAAGTCCGCCCAGTCCCTCGGTCCCTCTCCGAAACCCATGGATTCCCACTGCCCGATGCCTTGGGCCAGGATGGGGAGCCGGCAGTCGGCACGTGCCCGGAGGGCCGGGCGGATGGAGCCCTGGAGCATCCGGAGAGAGTGGTATACGGCCCAGACTCCTACACTCTCGGCCAATGTGCGCAGAGGGTTCAGTCCTCTCGAGCCTTGCCAGTCCGCGTGGCTCCAGCTTTCCCTGTGTCCGGAATCCAGAGATCTCGCCCTGGGTACCCGGAATCGCCTGGCGCTCCGGAGGCGAGGCGGCTCTGTGCCTCAGCAGGGACCGGAACGCAGGGCTTGAGCGACCACAGTTCTGGGTGTGAGACAGAGACCGAGGGAAAAGCAAAGTGTGCGGTGAAGGGAAGGGTGTTCTTGAAGGGGGCTGGGAAAGAACATCTCCGAGTCCAGACGGGGCTTCTGGCTTGTGAGAACCCTTGGCCCTTTTGTAGATTAAGTCACTGTGGCCTGAGCCCCAGTGGGCCCCTGGCGACTCGGAGCCCCTCATTCACCCACTCTCCCCAAAACCCCCTTCAGCTTCTCGTTCTGAAAGGTGTACACTGGCCCTTCAAGAGCTGGGCGTGGGCTCTATTAGCATTTGCCAGAAGTCCCGGAGTGGTGTGGGATTTGCATACTGATTTGCATACAGTAATAATGATTAACAACAGTGCCGCTCCCTGGCAGACAAGGGAAGAATTCAGGGAAGGCCTTGGCACTGCTCCCACCTCCCTCCTCCCATCCCTCGGGGAAGAGCTAATTTTCTCACAACTTCTCTGACCCCTAGGAGTTCCCCAGACTCTGGGTGGGCAGGTCCATGGAAGGGCGGTTTCCTTCAGTCCTCCACCCCCATGTCCAACTTGGGAGAGTTAAAACCTGGTACTTTATTTCTGCCCAGGTTTGAACTCTTGTGCATTCCCATCTTTGTTTTGCATCTTGCGGGTAGCTCAAGGGCTGAGTCTGCCCCAAAGCTTGGAGATTTCCAGGAACAGTTAGATTGGGGGCATCGTCTTCCTCCAGAGAGGTATACTTACAGGACAATTGTGCTCTCTCCTGTGCCTGGTCAGCCCTGTTTGAAGACAGGGCATTGATTCAGAATCCCCCTTCCCCCTCCCCCAACACACACACACCTGGCCCCATTCCTCCCAGGCTCACATCTCATCATTTAAGTAAAGTAGCTATAGACTATACTCTCCTTTCTGTTGAGAAGATCTAGAAGGAAAATATGAAAGACTTAAATTTCTAGTCTAGGCCAGTGTGGTTTTTATTTACCATCTCTTCTCACAACCAGGTGACCTGGAAAATAAGAGAGAGAGCAAGTGATGGGCAGAAGGGAGGCCCCTTGACTCTGTCGGCTGAAGGAGCCACTGCCTGGAGATGCTGCCCTCCCATGGGCTCCCGCCCTCCACTGCATCTTTCCAGCACTGCCTGGCCTCGCCTTTTCCCTCTCTGCCTCTGGCCTGGCCTGGCCAGGATTCTCAATTGCTTTTCCCCCATGACACGGCCGCTTTTCCTTTAACTCTCAGCTTCTATTTAAAAAGCTAATTTGGGAGCTTGTCGATGCTCCCAATTCAGATATTTTAAATAGGAACTGAAATTTAGGAGCTGCCAGGGCACTAGAATTCCTTCCCTTGCCACCAGCACAGCTAAGGCATTTGTTCAGTCAATCTGCTGGCCCTGGCCGTGTGTGTGTTGGAGAGAGAGAGAGAGAGAGAGAGAGAGAGAGAGAGAGAGAGAGAGAGAGAGAGAGAGAGAGAGAGAGAGAGAGCACACACGTGAGCTCAGGGTGTATTTCAGGCTATCTTTTCTATTTAAAGATGGTGCTCCTATGGATGACTGTGCTCTGCGTGTGTGTCCTTTCCAAGCTGTGCACACATGAGGATTCTTCTTTAGTCCTGTGGCTCTGGCCGCTATTTGCAGAGCTTGTCACCGTGTGGACTGTGGGGGTAAGAGGTAGCCCAATGCCAAGTCCGCAGCCTCCAAGTTTGCTGACTTGCTGGGGTTGATGTGTCTGTTTGGGGATTTCCCAGGGCTGCTCTGCTCAGGCTCGCTCTTAGAAGCTATGCCTCAGAGTGTCCATAAGGGTTGCTCCTACCCTCACTGCTTGTGGCTAGACTACTTCACCAATTTGCCCCATGATGAGGCAGGAGTTTGGAGGGTGGGACCTCTGAGGGTTGCCGGCTTTCTATTTTCAGGGTGCTGTGGATCTTGGAGGTAAAAGACAGACTTTGAAGTCAGACTGCCTGGGTTTGAACCTGCCTCTGTTATTTACTAGCTGTGTGATCTTGGGGAAGCTACTTAACCTCTCTGTGCCTTGATTTCCTCATCTCTAAAATAGCAATAAATAGTACTATCTACATTATAGGGTCTGGTGAAAATAAATAATTATCACGGGTAAAGCACTTAGAACGATGCCCAGAACATAGGAAGTACAATATAACTGTTGGTTGTTGTTGCTGTTTAAGGCAGGAGTGGTGCCAACAGGAAGTGTGAAGAAATCTGCCTGGAGAGGAAGGTAGAACTGCTGGACCAGACGCACAGACACAGGAAGACACACACCTCCGTGCATATAATAATAACGATGCCAGGCCACAGCCCAGGATGGGTCAAGTTCACCTGGCTGAGGTAGTTGATTCCCAGCCCCAAAGAGGGAGACGTCTGATGAGGAATAGAGGAAGAACCACAGGAATGGGAATAAGGAAGGGGCTGGATCATGTCAGAAGCCCATGGGGCATTTCTCGGGGGTAATTTTATGCTGGAGAAGTAAGTAAGGACCCTAGATACCCATATGGATGCAGCCTCCCTTATTTACCTAACTATGTAAAGCAAGGCTTTATGAAAGCAGAGCTGCAGTGAGGGACTTAGTAGGGGCGGCCCTTCATTCTGAGTCTCCCTTGGGCTTGGGGTCCTCTGGCTTTGATTCTGCCATTGCCTCCTACCCCTTATTCCCACAGATGGGCATATGAGCATTTACTCAGTGGCCATCAGAGTTTATTTTGCCTCAGTCCCTGAGCAGCTAATCAAGGTACAGAGAGGTTAAGTGGCTTCCTCAAGGTCCCACAGCTGGGGATTCAGGAAGCCACTAACAGGAGAGGTAGTTCTAAAGGACCAAGCATAGGAAGGCTGTCCAAGGAATCCAAAGCAGCATTGCAAGTCCTTGGATTGTATCAGGCTTAACATATCAGCCTTAAGTTGAAGAGCCGCCATATTCTGGACTCCTTGCTAGTTCTCCAATAATCCGGTACCGTAGATATAATCACCATTTTATAGATGGGGAAACTGAAGGTGCTTGATGCATCTCAGGCCGCACACCTAGTGTGAAGCTCTGAACCCTCCCTCTTGCCACTCCCCAGACTGCTGCATTTTTGCTCTTCTGAGAGCAGAGTGGCCCCCTCCGTCAGATAGAGGGTCTGCCCTAAGAGGACGCCCTTGACCTGGCTCTGTTGGCCTCTTCTATCGTCTCCTCTGTAGGTTGGGTATGGGGTAGGGACTCAGTGTGTCCAGGCTAGGGTTGTACCCTCTGAGTTTTCTTCAGGGTGAAATCTTCCTGAGGAATGCCAAAGGCTGGTGATGCCTTGGCTTCCTCTCATTTTCCAAGGTGAGGTGGGTGGTGGTGGCATAAATGCTGAGGAGTTTTGCCCAGTCTCAGAACGCCAGGGCTTCACCTGTGGGTATCAGCCCAGATTGCCCAGCTTGGCCAGGCCAGGATGTACTGTCAACAGTGGTGAGCCTGATGGCTGAACTCCTACAACCATCGATGCTTCGGGTCCTTCCTGAGGGAGTGGAGGAAGCCTCACTCCCTGCAGCACTAACCCCATTTGGGAGGCCAGCAGTTGCCTGGGTGGTCATCGCATTAGCCAAGATGCTTAGACCAGTGATGGCAAATGAGAAGTCGTCAAAGTTGGCTCGAAAAGTCAGTCCTTCCAGGGGACCAGCTCCAACCCAGGCAGATCGTGGTGGGGCATAGCCCAGTGGGGAGGGCTTCTGCTCATCAGGACCTCCCTCAGAGGGAGATGCTAGGTGAAGAAAGAGGAAGGGAGGGGAGAAGAAAAGCAAATATGAGAAGGGGACACAGGCACTGGAAGGAAAAAAATACTACTCATCTGTTCAGTTTCTTGCTGGTGAGAATTTGGAGGAGGTTTGGTAGAGGCTGAAGGTGCAGATCAGAGGTGCAGGGACTGTTCTCTTCTTCCCTCGTGGCTCCTTTTGCTTGTGTGCTGATGTTTCCCACAGTTCTGTCCTTCATCTTCTCTGCATCTCCATCTGCCCATTTCCCTGGAGAGTTGACAGGAGCCCCTGGTTTCAAGCCCATTCAGGTTCTGACCATTGCTTCCTGAGCTCTCCCTGACCCCTAACTATCTACTGTGCATCTCCATCCTTGTACACAGGCACCCCTCTGCTTCATTTCACTACTCGCCTTCAACCTTCTACAAAAGATTGTTTCCTCTAAAAAACCCTGTTCTGGGGCTTCCCTGGTGGCGCAGTGGTTGAGAGTCCGCCTGCCAATGCAGCGGACACGAGTTCGTGCCCCGGTCTGGGAGGATCCCGCATGCCGCGGAGCAGCTGGGCCCGTGAGCCATAGCCGCTGAGCCTGCGCGTCTGGAGCCTGTGCTCCGCAACGGGAGAGGCCACAACAGTGAGAGGCCCGCGTACTGCAAAAAAAAAAAAAAAAAAAAAAAAAAAAAAAAACCCTGTTCTGATCCTGTCATCTCCTGCTCTTCCTTTCTGGTCTTACCTTCTTCTGCTCACACTCATTTTTCTTTCCAGCACGCAGCCCTTTTCTCTGCTACTTGACCAAATCACATCTTTTCACACTGTCGTGTCTTTGTACGTGCTGTACTGTCTTCCATAAATGCCTTCCACCACTTCCTATTTCCTATTGTCTTCCTAGCAAGCTTCCACTCAGCCCCAGACCTTCAATACCCAGCCCAAAGGTCACATAAGACGTATTGGTTAATTTCAGCTCCACACCTCAGGAGGAACTAAGCATTCCCCATTTGGGTTCCCACAGTCCTTCCTGCATACTTCAAATATAGATTTTATTCTCTTATTACCTTGGTGGTTTGCACGGTGGCCTCCCTCTCTGACTTTAAGCTGTTTAAGGAAGGACCACATCTTAGCCATCTCTGAATGTGCTAGCTCAGTGCTTGGCACATTGCAGATGCTCAAGAACGTTGCATTAGGGATTTATTTTAACTTTCATTCCCATGGCTTCCTTGATTGTGTGTAACTGAGAATATGTGATAAATTTGTCAACTGCTCAGTCTCCAGATTCTATCTGACTGAGCTGAAGCACTGTCATGAGGACAGAGAGAAAGCATGAGGGTGTTCGATTTTTGACTGGTCCTAGATGAAAAGAGCCCCAAAGCCCCCCTCCTCCAGCCTTTTCGGATCTACAAAGAGAACCTCAGTGGATGCTGTCCGCAGAGACCAGGCCAGTGTTCTGCTCTTGAACCAGATTGGTTTTTAGGGAAGTCTTTTCTTTCCTTTCTGGAAGAATGTCAATCACATCCCTAGAATATCACCACCTTGGGAACAACCAAGATGCCGTCAGTTGGAAATGTACCTGGGTTGCCTGCAGCTGTGACTGTGCTCACCATAAAACTTGGCTAGAAGGCTTGTCAAAAACCCATTAGCCAGGGCTTCCCTGATGGTGCAGTGGTTAAGAATCCGCCTGCCAATGCAGGAGACACAGGTTCGATCCCTGGTCTGGGAAGATACCACATGCTGCAGAGCAACTAAGCCCGTGCACCACAGCTACTGAAGCCCGCGTGCCTAGAGCCCGTGCTCCGCAACGAGACGCCACTGCAATGAGAAGCCCACGCACCACAACGAAGAGTAGCCCCCACTTGCCGCAACTAGAGAAAGCCTCCGCGCACAGCAGTGAAGACCCAACGCAGCCAATAAATAAATAAATAAGTTTAAAAAAAACCAGATAGCCAGAACCTAGGCTTGGCACAAAGAGATGCCAAGACCAAAGCTTGCTGAACTTTAAGTATAAAATTGTGTGTAAACCACATCAGGAAACCTACGACAGTGGAGGTGAGAATATGGGCTCAGGATAGATCTGGCTTCAAATCTTGGCTCTAATTTACAAGCTGTGTGACCTTGGGCAAGCTACTTTACTTCTCTTATCCTCAGTTACCTCACCTGTAAAATGGATTATAGTGATCATCTTGACTCACAGCATTCATGAGGATTGAGTTCGATAATTCATATAACATGTTTCATATGCATTTATAAGTAAAGTATTGGCTGTTACCATAATCTTGTAATTGACTTTACACATGTTTGAAACTAGAGCTTTTAAGTCTAAGGCACAGCTCTCTCCAGTGCTTGTTTGTGAAGACGTTCAGACAGGTCACTCAGGTTCTTTCCATGTGGTTATTCTTCATACCAAGACCCCAGGAAATGTGTGAAATCAGAGAAATTTGTCTCTAGACACGTTTTTCTATTGGCTTCTCCTTCCATTCTGTGGCACCCCATTTCTTCAGCCTTGAGTTTCAATGCCTATTTCTCTCCATTCCCTCCTCATCAGCAAGAACTGATAAATCATTTAAACTAATGTGTAAGTGACTATCCTGTCCAGAGATACAGTATTCACATTTTAACAGGATAATGAAAGCCAAGGTCATGAAATAGAGTGAGTGGGATTTGAGGCTCCATCCAAGTAACGGGGTATGTTTTGGGGGGATAGGAGGCCTCCCGACTCCACAGAATCACTGTCCATTCATAAAACTGACCACATTGATACAACTATAAGCAACCAGGTGGGCTGTTTCTGAATTTTGCAGCTAGAAAATCAAATCTGTAGCCTTTGCAAGTGTTCTGATGAGGGGATCTATATACCAGTTTTTTATACCAACCTCTTTTTGGTAAACAGACACAGTTCATGAGTGCCAAAGCCCTTGCAGCTCTGCATATCTGTGATACTCAGGCTCAAGTTCATTTCTTCTTCAGAGCTCAAGGCTGGGGCTGGGTGTTTCTGCCTCACTGGGTTTGTGGGAGAACCAGGTGCAAAACTGTTCATTGCTTTGATGAGTCAACAAGTAAGTAAACACAGTCCAGCTACTGTCCCCATACTGCAAGGTCATAAGAGGTTTCTGGATTTCTCTGCAAAGCCTGTTAAAGAAGGATCTTCATGGCCCTTAAAATGTTCTTCATTATGGAAAATTTCAGACATACACAAAAGAAGAGAGAATTGTATAACATACCCCCCATGAACCTACCACTTAGCTTTGATAATTACCAACTCAAGGCCAATCACCTTTTATCTATACCCCTACTCATCACCACTCCTTAATAATTTTGAAGCAAATTCTAGATGTCATGTAGTTCCATCTGTAAATATTTCAGTAATTGCACCCTCCTATGGCCATCAAAATCCATCTCTCCAGGGGATAAGATCTCTTCCTCCTACCCCCATGATGCTAAGATCGTTTGGCCAGTACTTGCATCTGTGTCTGAGGGGTAGTCCTTGGGTTTGACAAGCACAAGGGCTTACTGAATTCTCTCCAAAGTCTGACCTGCTCCTTGGGGAGAAAGGAGCATGCATAAAATGCCTTGCAGTGATGTTTCCACGTGCAAGCTTTTTGGTGTCAGCAGAGCTGCTGCCCAATAACTAAAATGAGACCAAAACTGAGAGGCGAGAATTATAGTCATGAATCCCAACTGGATTTAACATTTTTCACATGAATTATTTCATTTTGCCTTCACCAATTCTTACTTTACTCTCATCTTACAGATAAGAAAACTAAGGCCTAAGGTCACACAGCTAGTAGGTACCTGTGGCAGAGACTGACTAGATGCTAATCAACTTCAGTTCCTCTTTTTCATAGGCATAGCTACCTTACATTTCCCAGGATCCCTTGAAGTTAGGTTTGGCTGTGTAACTAAGTTTTGGCCAAAGTAGTATAAGTCAGACCCATAAAAAACATCCAGGGCAATCCTATGTGCGCTCTTTCTTTCTCCACCCACTGGCTGAATGCAGAGAATGTTAAGGACCTAGAGGAGGGTGCAGCCACAAGAAGGAAGGATCTTGGGTCTCTGGATGGCTGTGTGGAGTAGAGAGCCTTCCTAGCCTTAATTTGTCTATGAAATGAATGAAAACAAATAAACTTTTATTATGTTAAGCCACTGAACCTTGGGTATGTATGTTAAAGTAGTAAGCCTACCCTGACCAATACAGTGGCACAGATAGGATTTAAACATTAAGTCTGACTATGCCAGCATTCAAGGCCCTGAGTTCTACCACACTGCCCCCGACACAAGAAACAAGACTCGCTTACAAGAATTCTCTCACGTGCTCGGCGTCTGGTAGAGCTGTCTACAAGGATCTCACATCTTAGATCTGTGCTAGTATGGTAGCCATTAAACATGTGGGGCTATTTAAAACTAAAATTAATTAAAATTTTAAAATCTGTTTTTTCATTGTATTGGTCACATTTCAAGTGCTCCACGGCCACATGTAACTAATGGCTACCACACTAGACAGTACAGATAGAGATTTCCATCGTCACAGAAAGTTCTGGTCTTAGATAGACCCAGCTTTCACAATGCATCTCTCCCCAGACCCCCACAGAAAAGCTTGGGGTGCTGCTCATGAGACGACAGAGTGTGGTCTAGCCAGAAATCAGGTTTCCTCAGGAATGACAGGCCTCTGCCCTCACCCAGACCTTGGGCGTTTGCTCCTGCCTCCCCCCAGTTAACCCACTGGCTAAATCTGTGACCCTCCTGTACTCACTGGTAACATGCTTTGCTCTGACTTCCTCAAACAGGAGGAGCCCTGCCTGTCTCATTGCACTGTGTCTTCTGAGAGCAGGGGCCGCATCTCATTCTCACCCCAGCACCCGTGCAGCTGCTGAGCATCGGACACTAGGAGACTAGCAGGCAACCCAGGGAGGTGCTTCTTGGCTTAGGCTAAGGATAGGCAGGGAGTCTTCCAGAAATGGAAGCCCAACCAAGGAGGCTAGCTCTTCAATCCATTTTCTGCACAGCAGTCAGAGTGATTTTTTTCAAAACACAAGTCCAAACATGTTGCCCTTTGGTTGAAATCCTTCTAGGAATCCCCATTGCCCTCTGAATTAAGCAGACATAACTTCATCCGTCTGATGTTGTTGTCGAGTCCTTGTGTCTTCTGCTTTTCCACTTTCTGCTCCTGGACCCCTTGCACTTGTATTCCCGCTGTTTGGGAAGTGCGACAGCTCTCTAAACCCCAGAGTGTTTGCTCAGACTATTCCTTCTGCGGGAACTCTATCCTGCTTCCCCACCTATGCTTAGCTGAGCCTACGTGGAGGGCTAAGCTTGGAAACACTTCTCCCTGGAGGCCTTACCTGCCCCTCAGCCTGGAACAGCCTTCCCCTGTCTCTCTCTCGGCCAACACTCCCCTCTCCCCTGCCCCCACCAGCTATAGAACCTCCCACCTTTCCAAGTCTTCCCTGGGGAACAGGAAGGAAATGCTTTCAGATGCTTTCGGAATCAAAAGCAGAGACTATCTTGCAGAGGTTTTCCCCAAGAGGCTGACCCTTGTGAATCCCTCTGAATTATGAGTCTTGGTCCTTCCCTTCCCTCAGCGCGTGCGCACGCACACACACAGCTTTTCCCTCCATTTAATTCCCTCTGCAGAGTCACCAGGGAGGCAAGTGGAGCCCTGTAAATCTCTCACAAGCTGCAATGCCTGGAGACCTCTGCTCCTTGACCCCAACTAACGACTCAGAACAAATGACACTAAATCCATGGGACATGCCCCACCCCTCCCCCACCTGTCATGGTCTCATCGTCTGGAGGGGGACCCTGATATACTGACTGGGGTGTGGCAGTTACAATCCAAGCTGGTGCCAAGATGCACCGTGGGTCTTCCCTTCACTGGATTATTTTTATGGGGATTAGAGCGGATAGAAGCAGTGGACTCCAACTCCTGAGACATCACGATAAATCGCCATAGCGGCTCTTCTATGGCTCATAACTAGTAAATCAAATCTATTGAACAATACATTTACTGCAAATTTAAGAAGTTATTCTTCCATTTTTTAAGTGTATGTGTTAAATCCTGCCCAGAGTCATAAAGAATGGAGACGGGCGGGCTCAGGGTGAAAAAAAACAAAAAACTAAACAAAACAAAAACACACACACACACACACACACACACACACACACGCTTTAAAAAGTTACAAAATTCCTTGTCCTTTGTTGACCAAAGAGTGAGTACCCTTTCTTCCTGGGACACTTCTCCCATCCAGACCGACTGGAATCCCCAGAGTGGTAAGCTGTCAACATCGCATGCCTGTCTCAGTTTTGCCATCCAGGTTCATTATTAGACGACTCTCTCTCTTTGTTACAAATTCTTGAAACGGACAAAATAGGAAACACAGGACAGCCTTCTTAGTGGGTTACAGTGCTGCTTTCAGAGGTGGGATGGTGTTGAGGGAAGTGAGGAGATGCGAGTTACGGACTGGTTTTCCCTAGGAAATTCCTTTTACTTCCCATTCCACCCATGTCAAATGTTAATGAGTTGAGTTGAACTCCCAACTCAAGGTGCAATCTTGCCCAGGACACATGGGGTGAGTGTGCTTATCTGCACCCCTGTCCCACCTAAGTATTAAGAGGGGAGCCCTAGCCCAGAGCTTGGCATTCAATAGACATTTTAATTGAACTGATAGGTCTTCATCCACTAACATTAGTTCAACAATCACTTCAATTTTTTAAAATTGGAATATAATTGCTTTACAATGGTGTGTTAGTTTCTGCTGTACAAATGAAGTGAATCAGCTATATGTACACCTATATCCCCTCCCTCTTGGACCTCCCTCCACCACCACCCCCGCTTCCGCCCGCAATCCCACCCATCTGGATCATCACAGAGCACTGAGCCGAGCTTCCTGTGCTTTATAGCAGGTTCCCACTAGCTATCTATTTTACGCATGGCAGTGTATGTATGTCAATCTTAATCTCCCAGTTTGTCCCATCTCCCCTTCCCCTCGGTGTCCACATGTTCACTCTCTACATCTGCATCTCTATTCTTGCTCTGGAAATAGGTTTATCTGTACCATTTTTCTAGATTCCACAAAGATACATTAATATACAATATTTGTTTTTCTCTTTCTGACTTACTTCACTCTGTATGATAGACTCTAAGTCCATCAACAACTCTACAAATGACCTAATTTTTTTCCTTTTTATGGCTGAGTAATATTCCACTGTATATATATATACCATAACTTCTTTATCCATTTATCTGTCTTCAGATGTTTAGGTTGTTTCCATGTCCTGGCTATTGTAAATAGTGCTGCAATGAACATTGGGGTACATGGGTCCTTTTGAATTATGGTTTTCTTAAGGTATATGCCCAGTAGTGGGATTGTTGGGTCATATGGTGGTTCCATTTTTAGTTTTATAAGGAACCTCCATGCTGTTCTCCACAGGAGCTGTATCAATTTACATTCCCACCAACAGTGCAAGAGAGTTCCCTTTTCTCCACACCCTCTCCAGCATTTATTGTTTACAGATTTTTTGATGATGGCCATTGTGACTGGTGTGAGGTGATACCTCACTATAGTTTTGAGTTGCATTTCTCTAATAATTAGTGATGTTGAGCATCTTTTCATGTGCCTCTTGGCCATCTGTGTATCTTCTTTGGAGAGATGTCTATTTAGGTCTTCTGCCCATTTTTTGATTGGGTTGTTTGGTTTCTTGATATTGAGCTGCATGAGCTGCTTACATATTTAGGAGATTAATACTTTGTCCATTGCTTCATTTGCAAATATTTTCTCCCGTTCTGAGGGTTGTCTTTTCATCTTATTTATGATTTCATTTGCTGTGCAAAAGCTTTTAAGTTTCATTAGGTCCTATTTGTTTATTTTTGGTTTTATTTTCATTACTCTAGGAGGTGGGTCAAAAAAGATCTCGCTGTGGTTTATGTCAAAGAGTGTTTTTCCTATGTTTTCCTCGAAGCGTTTTTTAGTGTCTGGTCTTACATTTAGGTCTTTAATCCATTTTGAGTTTATTTTTGTATATGGTGTTAGGAAGCATTCTAATTTCATTTTTTCACATGTAGCTGTCAAGTTTTCCCAGCACCACTTATTGAAGAGGCTGTCTTTTCTCCATTGTATATTCTTGCCTCCTTTGTCATAGATTAGGTGCATGGGTTTATCTCTGTGCTTTCTATCCTGTACAACTGATCTATATTTCTGTTTTTGTGCCAGTGCCATACTGTCTTGATTACTCTAGTTTTGTAGTATAGTTTGAAGTCAGGGACAACTGACACTGCAGAAGAGATTACTACAAGTAACTATATGCCAATAAAATGGGCAACCTGGAAGAAATGGACAAATTCTTGGAAAATTACAATTTTCCAAGCCTGAACCAGGGAGAATTAGAAAATATAAACAGACCAATCACAAGTAATGAATTTGAAACTGTAATTAAAAATCTTCCAACAAACAAAAGTCCAAGACCAGATGGCTTCACAGGCAAATTCTATCAAACATATAGAGAAGAGCTAACACCCATCCTTCTCAAACTCTTCCAAAAAATTGCAGAGGGAGGAACACTCACAAATTCATTCTACAAGGCCACCATCACCCTGATACCAAAACCAACCAAGATATCACAAAAAAAGAAAATTACAGACCAATATCAATGATGAACATAGATGCAAAGATCCTCAACAAAATACTAGCAAACAGAATCCAACAGCACATTAAAAAGATCATACTCCATGATCAAGAGGGATTTATACCAGCTATGCGAGGATTTTTCAATATACAGAAATCAATGTGATATACCATATCAACAAATTAAAGAATAAAAACCATATAAAAACCATATGATCATCTCAATAGATGCCAAAAAAGCTTTTGACAAAATCCAACACCCATTTATGATAAAAACTCTCCAGAAAATGAGCATAGAGGGAACCAACTTCAACATAATAAAGACCATATACAACAAAGCCACAGCAACCATCATTCTCAATGGTGAAAAACTGAAAGCATTTCCTCTAAGATCAGGAACAAAACAAGCATATCCACTCTCACCACTCATTCAGCATAGTTTTGGATGTCTTAGCCACAGCAATCAGAAGAAAAATAATTAAAAGGAATACAAATTGGAAAAGAAGAAATAAAAATGTCACTGTTTGCAGATGACATGATACTATACATAGAAAATCCTAAAGATGCCACCAGAAAACTACTAGAGCTAATCAATGAATTTGGTAAAGTTGAAGGATACAAAATTAAGTAATGCACAGAATTTGGTAAAGTTGAAGGATACAAAATTAAGTAATGCACAGAAACCTCTTACATTCCTATACACTAACAACAAAAGATCAGAAAGAGAAATTAATGAAACAATTCCATTTACTATCACAACAAAAGAATAAAATACCTAGGAATAAACCTACCTAAAGAGGCAAAAGACCTGTACTCAGAAAACTATAAGACACTGGTGAAAAAAATCAAAGATGACACAAACAGATGGAGAGATATACCATGTTCTTGGATTGTAAGAATCAATATTGGAAAATGACTATACTACTCAAAGCGATCTACGGATTCAATGCAATACCTATCAAATTACCATTGGCATTCTTCACAGAATTAGAACAAAAAATTTTACAATTTGTATGGAAACACAAAAGACCCCGAATAGTCAAAGCAATCTTGAGAAAGAAAAATGGAGCTGGAGGAATCAGGTTCCACAATCACTTCATTTAACACGTACTAATTACTGTCTGGGCATATGGTGGTGAGCAAAATAGGCACAGTCTCTATCTTCTCAGAGCTCCTGGTTTAAAGAGAAAGATGAACAGTGGGTGTGAGCTCTGCACTCACATTTAGGCTTACTAAACCTCATGTGGGGATCACTGAAGCCTGAGGGGTGAAGAGAAGCTAGATTTACAAACTCTCGAAACAATCTCATGCTATAAGTCTATTATTATTCCCATTTCTCAGATGAAGAATTGGAGGTGAGCATCACAAAGCTGCCTAGTGAGAGAGCTAATACGTGGTGTGACAGGGATGTGCACGGAGAGCTAGGGAAGCAGTTGGTCCAGCCTGAGGGGTCAGAGAAGATGCTTTGGAGGAGATGACATCTGAGCTGAGTCTGGAAAGAGGACAAGGAATCAGCCAAATGACCGAGAGGAAGAAGCAAACACCAGGAAGCAAACACCAGGATGTGAACAAGCTCAGTTGTGCCTAGAATGTGAGGACAGAGGCAGGACAAAGCAGGGCCTGAGGCTGGGAGGCCAAGCCAACAAGCTGGACTCTATCCTGCAGGCTGCAGAGAGCCAGCAAAGGGCTCCAGGCAGAGGCATGGTGCAGCCAAATGATCTATGTTAGAAAAATCTACTCTGGCCTAGCAGTGTGGAGGATGGATTTGAGGAAGACCAGATGGGAAGCAGGGGCACCAATTAGCCAGCAATTACAGTATTCCAGGAGAGAGATGATGAGGGCCTCGGCTAGGGCAGCAGTGGATGGATGGAGAAGAGGGGGCATGAGAGAAATATGCTGGAGGTAAAAATTATCAGGACTCTGATTGGTTGGATGTGGAGCAGCAAAAGAGGGTCCCAGAACAGGCTGTGCTGCCTGGCCGGATTATTGTGCCA
This sequence comes from Hyperoodon ampullatus, assembly GCF_949752795.1. Classification (NCBI taxonomy): domain Eukaryota; kingdom Metazoa; phylum Chordata; class Mammalia; order Artiodactyla; family Ziphiidae; genus Hyperoodon; species Hyperoodon ampullatus. The sequence continues at coordinate 99,838,637 of NC_136915.1, forward strand.
GTCTGGGGTAGGGGAATGCAAAGCAGAACCAGCTGAGGGTATAGGTGTAGCCCTTCCTGGAGGGAGAGGGAGGTCAGAGTTCTCTCTCAGGGTCCTTTCCAGACAGAGCTGTTTATGCTGGGCTGGAGGAAGCTGACAACTGGGGCCCTTGAAGACCTTCGAGCAATGCAGGCCCTAAGAAACAGGCTGGGGTTTCCCCAAAACAAGCTCAACAGCTCCTTTGGTTGTAGGGGAATTAATTTTCAGAATAAGGCTGAACAAAGCCCAGCACAGCAGGCCACAGTATCTAGGGGTTGATAGAACTGCTGATCTCTTGAGAGATAAGAGGAGAGATGAACTCTTGGGTCTCATCTCCTGGCATACTTCTTTCCACCCCCTTATCGTTTCCTAACACGCATGCACGCAACACACACACACACACACACACATACGCTTTATCATCCCTAAACTTCTCACCTCCCCCAGACACACCAGGCCCTTTCACACTCCCTCTTTGCACCTGCTGTTCTCTCTGCCTGCGGAGTCCTTCCTCCTTCTCCACTGGGCAAAATGTATTCCTCCTTCCAGCCCAATCCAGATGCCAGTCCTCTCTGATGCTCAGCCGCACTGCCCTGAGCATCCTCACCACACTTCCCCTATCCAGCAGCACCTTCTGGTATGTTTCTTGGAGGCCTTTCTTCACCACCAAGCTGGACTCCTGAGTCTTATTCATCTTGGCTTCCCGAGGTCTGACCATCACTAGAGCTCAAAATTGCTTGTGGAATGAATGGGCACATCCCTGGAGGTGGACTAGACACACTTTCCCCAGCCGGGTCCCAAATTCTTTGCATCACTGAAGAGGATCATCTCTGCCCTCTGGACATATGGGAAATAAAGTCCATGCACACATGCGGTGAGGGGCATAAAGGCAGTGCCTACATCTGCCCTCAGCTATTTGTGAACAGGTCTGCTATGTCTCTGAAATCAGCCTTTATTTTTATTCCTATTTTATAGATGAGGGTTCCACCTTCAGGAAAGGCAACAATTCTTTTGGGCTGAAGATCACAGACTTGTTTGACATCTTTAGGGCAAAATGAGTAGGTGAGTGAGACCATCTGTGGTTCTGTTCTTACCGAGATTCTCCAGGCTGACCACAACTGGCTGACCACAGCTGATGGGCCCAGATAAATTCCCCAGAGGGCAAGGCCTTTGGTCATTTGCCAGGCAGCCCATGCAATCCCTCTGGGTTTCTGATGGCTTTTGGAGCAAGAGGGAACTAAACACTATGACCCAGCTTGTCAGCCTCCTGGAAATCTTCTCTCCCTGCCTCAGGCTGGTGCCGCGAACTGGCAAAGTGCTCATAGCAAGAAAATAGACAAGGGCCAGGAGGGACTGGAGCTGTCATCATCATCATCATCATCATGACATTGATAACAATAGCAATGACACAGTGACAACAAACTCTTACCTGGTGTTTAATATGTGTTACACACTGTGCTAACACTTTATAAGCATTCTTGTTTTTTAGTCCTTATAGCATTCCTTTGAGCAGCTGCTGTAGTCCCCATTTATCAGATGAAAAGAACAAGGCACAGAAAAGTTCAGCAATTTGCTCAAGATCATTAGCTGAGCTGGAACTTAAAACCAAATAGTCTGACTCCAGAGCTCCTACTCTTAAATCTTACTCTGCAGGGAAGTACAGAAGTCCGGCTGGCACCCTGCCCATCCATGGAAGGACACAGTAGAGAATGAGAGGCTTGCAGAAGGCCAGCACCTGCTCATTCCTCTAACCACGCACCCCTTCCAGGTCTCTCCAGCTCCCATCGGGGATGAATGCCTGCTCCTTGGCAGGTTAGAGCTCTGAGGATTCCCAGAAAGTGCAGGTGAATGGGGGATATTGGGTAGATGAGCTGGGGTGCCCCTTCTCCCCAACCCTGGCCCCTGGTCTCGCAAGCAATGGCCTTTGGACTGCTGCCTGTCTTGGATGCTTTGATCACTGCTATCTGGAGCCTAATCTCCATTCTGGTGGTTTTGGTTGCTATGGTAATTGAATTCACTTAAAGTTGTCTCCAAGCTAGTCTGTCTACCTCTTTCTGCCTGTAGCCTGGAAGGGCACGAGCCCAGGGCTGAGGCCAAGAATGAAGAGGGCTTGGTGGCCTGGGAACCTGTGTGTTTTTCCTGATCCAGAGGTCCTGCTCAGAGGTGAACAGAGGAGAGAATCTTGGGAAAATGTTCTTTTCAAGTCTCTCTCCATCTTCCTCTTTGCTACCTCACTCATTTCTGCATAAATACTCTGGAATTAGACAGGCTGCAAAGGCAGGAGCTGGCAACCCTGGGGGTGGGGGGAGGAAGGACTCTGAGAGCATCTTCTGTTCCTCCGCTTTTTATTACTCATTCAACAAACACTTCCTGAGCGCTGACTGTATTCTAGGCACTGCTGCTTGTCTCTGGCATAGGGGTCTTTCTGGGTGTAGCTCAAAATCCAGAGTCACGGAAAATGCCCCCTGACAGCACATTTCCATATGGCTACCACTCTGAGATTTCAGAAGAATGGCCAGCCAGTTCAGGACTGTGGGAAATACTCATTTCCTCCTTTCTCTGCTGGAGGGAGTTCATCAGACTGAGCTGAAAGCGGAAGGGGACCATCCCTAGGTGGAACCTGAGGGGTAAATGGTGCTCATTTTCTCCACCATTCTCATGCAGGAGAATTTTTGACATAGAAGATAAATGACAAGGGCAGAAACCAATGTCACAGATCTGCCAGGGGAGTGTGTGGGAATGACAGACCCTGCCCGTGACCCCTCCACTCTGCTTGGATGATAGGGGAGTGGGGCAAAAAGGTTACAGTGGATGATGTGTGATTGTGTGTTTGCTGGTCTCGGTCTTTTAAGTAATAGCTGGATCAAGCAAGCAAAACAAATATTTATGCAGCTCCAACTATGTGCCGGGAATCATGCTCTGGACTGGAAAGACGATGATGACTGAGGTACATCAGAGACTTTTGAGGAAAGGATCACAGTCCAGGGAGGATGACAAATGAGCAATGCAAAGGGTGCAGCTATCAGAAGATCAAGAGTAATGTGCTCCGGAGTCCAGAGCAGGGGGAAGAGGGAAGGGGTGTCTGGGAAGAGTGCACACAAAGTGGGTGCGTTGAGTTGCAAGTTTAAGGGTGAGAAGAAGCTCTGGAGACGGAAAGTCATTCCGTGCAAAGACAAGAGCATGAGCAAATGCACAGAGGTGTGAAAATGAGCAGCGTCTAGTGGTGGGAGTGCAGGCTGAGCTGGGAGAGCGGCAGGGAGCCCAGCAGGAGGATGATGGAAAGCCCAGTCAGGTTGCATCCTGTAGGCCAGGAGGGACCATCATGGTGAGACTTGTGTTTTAGCAAAACAGCTCTGGCAGCAGTGAGAAGGGAGGGTAGAAGTGGGAGCTGGTGGGGGGGGTGGAGCCTGAACTGGGCTGTTGAACTAGCCACAGAGACAGACCCAGCCAAGAAGGCAGAGCAGCAGAACCTGTGGGCCCCAGTGACTGGTTGGCGGGGCGGGGTGGGGGGGGTGGTTTCGGAGGGTTAAAGTGCTAAAGGAAATGGAAGAGTCAGAGACGTCTCTGTGTGTAGAGTCGGGTAGGGAATAGACTGAAATAAGGAACCCAAGACATCAGTTTGGAGGAGCTCTGTCTGGGATGAGTGGGTAAGGTGTTTGGTAAAGTGAAGGTCAATGCCTGATAGGCAAAAGGAAGTATATTTCTAGCACTTGGGAGAGAGCTACTCATTAGAAATGTGCATGTGGGAATCATCAGCACGGAGGTGACAGGTGAAGTTGCGAGGGAAGACGACATTGCTCAGGGAGAAGGTGCGGAGCAGCGGGGACGTGGGAGAAGGTGAACACAGCTCGCAGGAGCGCGGTCAGAGGCAGGGCAGCGGTATCCTTCGGGAAGGCAGGGGAGTGACCTGGAGTCCACAGCTGGTGGAAGGCAAGTACACAGATGGCGTGGGTTTCAGAGAACACGCTGCTGAGAGAAAGTTGTGGAAAGTTGGTCTAGAGCAGTGGCTCTCAAGCTTCAGTGTGGTGCAGAGGGCTAGTTAAAACAGAAAAACAAATACCGTATGCTAACACATATATATGGAATCTAAGAAAAAAAAAAGGTCATGAAGAACCTAGGGGTAAGACGGGAATAAAGACACAGACCTACTAGAGCATGGACTTGAGGACACGGGGAGGGGGAAGGGTAAGCTGTGACAAAGTGAGAGAGTGGCATGGACATATATACACTACCAAATGTAAAATAGATAGCTAGTGGGAAGCAGCCGCATAGCACAGGGAGATCAGCTTGGTGCTTTGTGACCACCTAGAGGGGTGGGATAGGAAGGGTGGGAGGGAGGGAGACGCAAGAGGGAAGAGATATGGGAACATATGTATATGTATAACTGATTCACTTTGTTGTAAAGCAGAAACTAACACACCACTGTAAAGCAAGTATACTCCAATAAAGATGTTAAAAAAAAAAACAAAAAAGAAAAACAGGGATCGCTGGGCTCCACCCCCAGGGTTTCTAATTCACTAGGTCTGAGGTCTGAGCCCCGGGAATTTGCATTTCTAACAGGAACCGAAAAGCAAATTGCTGCTGCTGGTCTGGGGACCACACTTTGAGAACCATGGAATCTCTGGTCTAGATTGATAAGTCTACGCTTGAGAAGGTTCAAATGCAAATTCATCCACTCTTGGTCATGGCCCCAGTTGGACAGGAGGAGAAACAGAGCTTTGGTTAAAGAACAGAGGTGGAAGAAAAAGTGGAGAATGTCAGGAAGCTCCTTGGAAATGGGATGGACGTTACTGAGGACACAGGGATGGGGAAGCGGAGGGAAACTAGAGGGCTGACAAAAGAAGGGCAGGCCAAGGAAGGCCTGGGGTATGATGACACAGAGGAGGGTGGCCCGAGGGACCACAACTGTAGCCAAGACTATGGGTCACACGAAGGGGACAAGCCTCAGGGATTTGTTTGGAGTCCTGGCCAAAGTCTAGTCGCCCCCCTAGAAAGCCTCATCTCTCTCCCCCATCCCTCCCTTCTAACCTTCCAGAGTCATTGCCAGCCTCCGGACCTCAGGCTTTCCTAAGCAGAACAGCAGCAGCTGCCTTATTCCCAGAGTCTCTCCCATGAGGGCTGCTCTGAGGACAAGAGCACTTGGTGCTTTTTTCATTTTCCTTCCAAGATCTCAGACCAAGACCCTGAGATACTACAAGGAGGCTCCTGACCTCAGTGCTAGGCACCCCCTGGGGCTGACCCATCCTGCCAAGGGACATACAGAACTGAAGTCTCATTTTCTATCAGTGGAGCGAGTCCATAAAGAAAATCCCATTCATCAGTGTCCAGGAGAATATTACCAAGACAGACGAGACACCATGGGCAGTATTTAATTACAAGCAGGCAGAGCAAATAGGAGGGACACAATAAAAATGTTAATCAGGGAGGAAAAAAAGCAGGCTACATTTTCCTCAAGAACAGACTACAGCTCGTCTTCCCCCTCCGCTCCCAGATCCCAGAGGAGTGGCCGGGTTCTGATGGTGAGACTTGGTGACAGGTGAGTCTGTTTTAGCCTCAGTCCACCCTCTTCCTGCTTCCATGGTTCCAGCCTCCCAGTTCCTAGAAGATCCTGTCCAGAGGGAGGGAGACTGGCTTTCCTTGTAAGCACACGGCTTCCCCTTTGGGGGGCGGGGGCGGGCAGAGAATTTGGAAAGTGACTCAAGTTATTATTCAGGGCTCATTTCTGTGTCCCCGGGAGCACTTCAGGCAGGGACCCTCTCTGCTGCTGCTTCGGGTAGCACATCCTGAATCTGCATGAGAAGGGAGCAAGTCTGGAGACCCGCCCCAAGACCAGCCTGAATTCAATGTGCTGGGTGAGTCTCTGGCCTGGAAGTCAACCCAGCTCAGAGCCGCTTAGGAAGAGACCGGGGACACTCAGCTAGGCCCCAAGGCCTCCTGTTCCCCATGCCGCTCCACATGGCTGAGCTCAACTTTGGAATACGGTTCAGGATTTTGAAGGCCAATCTTGTTGTGACTTTGCAGCCCATGCTGGCTGACTTCTTGTGTAGCTGGATCCCTTGCATCAGGTGTCATTCCTCGCTAGCTCTCTCAACTTCCACACTGCTGCCAGAGATAGATTTATATCTCTCATTTCCCTTGGTCCCTGGGATGCTTGGGCCCTAGGCCTCACACTGGTTTGAGGTAAAACTTGTGCAGAGGTGCAGCCCGGAGGATCTTGATTCAGCCCAGGCCCTTGCCCTAGGCTGGCCTCTTCTGTTTACTGGGCTCACCCATCACCCTGGCTGGTGTCCATGCAATTTACTGCTCTTTTGATTAGTCTCTCCTTAAGCTCTTCCCAACATCACCAGGAAGGAATTAGCCTGAAGATTGTCAGGTATCTCATCTGTATCATCTCTCCCCACCCTCCACCCCACAGGGAGACAGCTCAACTCCTAGCTATTGACTTTCCCTAGAAACATGTCTGTTAGATAGAAAGTTTACATTCCAGTTCACTCACCTGCTCTGGGATCTCAGACAAGTTACTTATCTCTTCCATTTCCTCATCCAACAAATGGAGATAACAACATTACCTTCCTCAAATTTGTTACAAGAATTCAATGCAAATACATACAAAGAACTTAGAAGAGTGCTTGCCATGTAATAAGCACTCAGACAGTGTTATCATTGTCATCATCGTCATTGCTGTGATATTTATTATTAAGATCAATGATTATCTTCCTTGCCTATATGTACAGGTACTTGATAGAAGGTCTGGCATGAATAAACATTCAAGAATCATTGGATCGGGCTTCCGTGGTGGCGCAGTGGTTGAGAGTCCACCTGCCGGTGCAGGGGACGCAGGTTCGTGCCCCGGTCCGGGAAGATCCCACATGCCGCGGAGCGGCTGGGCCTGTGAGCCATGGCCGCTGAGCCTGCGTGTCTGGAGCCTGTGCTCCGCAATGGGAGAGGCCACAACAGTGAGACCCGTGTACCGCAAAAAAAAAAAAGAATCATTGGATCAATGAATGAATGTTCTTTTAAGTGAATTCTTCCAAAGATATTACTCTTGCCAGGAAAATTTCAGTTTAAAGAGAGGATCTGCGCATTGATGACCACGATTAACATGTAAATGGCTAATGGTGTGATTCCAGGCATCCCTGGGGAAGGGATTTAGAGTCAATGGTTCTTTTCACTGTCCTTCATATGTCTCATCATAGTCAGATAGTCAGTTACCAGAAATATAACTGGTTCTGGTCAGTAGCTCACAGTTATCTTGCCTCAGGTGGAATCTCCCTCCTAACTCTAAAAGCAATAAAACCTTAGAAAGAGAACCAGCAAGAAGATAAAGGAGACAAAGGAAACCCTTCTAGCCACAGAAACAATATGTCCTGGGTCCTTCCTGAGCTCCAGGTAGCCATAACCTGTGTATGTGTTGAGGCTATAAAGCCCATATGTGTTTGTTCACTATGAGATAAGAAGGAGAGAGTTGCAGCCCAGCTGACCTCAAACCCTGGTATGCCGGGGCTCCTAGACTCTGGTCCTAGACCCTCCTGGGAGAGCCTTGCCCCTTCTATACCTCACCAGAGTTCTGATAATGCAGAGTAGAAATATTTTACCTAAATGTTACTGGAAAGCTGTGCTGTGAATCTGCCGTGAGTGATCAGCACAAGATCTTGGTTGGAAAACATCCATTTCAAATTCAGAGGCGAGGGGTCAACCAGGCTTGGGAGAAAGAGTACCACCATATGCTTCTCACAACAGTTGTGTGAGTTGGTTGAGGCCTTTATTCTTTTTTCATTCTTTTGATATTCTTTAAAAATATATTTTATTATTTATTTTCACATGGTTCAAAATTCAAAAGGTCCTAAAGTCTATACAGTGGAAAGCCCCTCCCCTCTGTCCATAGTCATCCACATTCCTCCCCTGGTACAACCAATGGTCACCAGTTCTCTGAAGAACCTTCAGAGAAAAGGTTCTCTGAAAAAACAGAGGTATTTTACAGACAGACAAGCAAATGCACATGTATAATCTCCCTCCTTTACGCAAATGGAAAGCTTGCTTTACACACTGTTAAGCCCCTAGCACTTTTTTTTCATTTAATAATATATTTTGGAGATTACTTAATATCAGTATATATTAGACTTACATCATTCTTTTTGTGGCTGCATAGTATTCTATTCTATAAATTAATTTATTTGACAAGCCCATTTAAGTCTTTCCAATCTTTAATTTTAAAAATAATGCTGGAATGAATAACCTGTGGGAAAGTATATCTGTAAGATATATGTGAATATATCATAAGATAAGTTTCTAGAAGATGAATTGTTTGGTCAAAGGCTTTATCCATTTGTAAATTTGATAGTTATTGACAAATTGCTTTTCATAGATAGCCCATTTTTTTTAGAGATGACAAAACTGGAGCTTAAAGAGAATACGTGACTTAACTAAAGTCATATCGATTGTAAATAAAACAGCCGAGATGAGAGCAATGGTTTTTTGGTTCTTGGTCCAAGACTCTCTGGGCTCATGGGCCCAGAGAAATCAGGAACATCTAAGAAACATCAGACTCCTGAACTATAATAAAATCCACAACTTCGCATAGTATACATTAAACATTGTGAATTCAGCTTCGAGAAAGCCACAGTTCCTACCTTCAAGGAACCAGCAATCTAGAAGGAGATAGAAACAAGTAAAGAAGATCTTTTGGTTTAGGCATATGAAACAAGGACAAGATGTAAGGAGATGCCATGAGAACATGGGAAGTGCCCCTGACCAGCTTTGGCTTCCTGGAAGAGGAGGCATTCAAGGTGACCTTAAATAATCTAAAAATGTCCTCAGTAATATTAATTATGACATCCCTCTTCTTCAACCGTCACTATTTCCTGTCCCAAAATTTTCATCAAAGTGATTGATGAGTAGCAAATGAATTGCTTACTGAAAGCATGATATAGTTGGAATAACAATAAAGGCTACTGTAAACTGAGTTCCCACTCTGTGCCAGACACTGTGCTTTCTGGCTCAGCCATTAACTAGCCATATGCCCTGGAGCAGGTGACATCTCCCAGGTGTGCATTAGTGCCCACATCTCTAAAATACAACGGTTCATCAGGTGATCCCTAGCTCCCTACTGTTCTGAAGTGCTATGACTATAAGATCGATGAAACCTCTGCTGGGGAATGATGGATGAGGAAGTATCCGGGAGTGGGAGACTAGGGCAAAGGAGTGAAAGGACTGGCTAGTTCTCAAACTGGCAAATCAGCCTTGGGAAATTTGATTTTGAGAGAAGATACTACACATGTCAGATTAATAATAATACTGACGAGCCCTTCTTGTTCTATTTTTCCAAGGTGACTTTATATGCTATTTCATGTGCTCTTCAGCAGTGTTGTGAGGGAGGGAGTCGGGCAGGTATGAGTCTCTGCTGGAGGAGGGGGACTGAGGCCAGGCAAGGGAGGCCCCAGGGTGGGGCAGTGGTGCAACCTGGGCTAGAGCTTGCTCAGTCTTCTGTCCTGACACCTAACTGGCTCTATCCTGTGATTCCATGTGGAAGGTAAAATTCTGGTTGGAATTGGTCCAAAGTCTGCATGACCCCCAGAAGCCTGAACTTGAATGACCTTTCGAGGTGCAGTCCCACCTCCCTCACCACCCTCCCAGCATCCACGCTCTTTCCCTGGTCACTGGAACCAGACCTTTATTTCCACAGAATGAGCCTAACGAGTGGTTTTGGTGACTCGGCGCCAATTGAGCTGGCTGCTCGGCCTTTGACTCAGCTGTGGTGGGACTTCTGTCCAGTTTGAGCTCCAGGCTCGACTCTTGTGATACCCTGCCCCGCCCCTAGGTCTTCTGGGCCTGGGCTCGGCCATACTCTTCCAGGTCCTTCCTCTCTGGGAGTCTAGCCCTGTCCTAGAGCCCTGCCTAAGGCTGAGATCCCAGCACTTTCAGCCTGAACCATCACACATCACCTGTTTCTAGGTCCTCTCTGCTGTGCTCTGTTCAACTAGAAACCATCCGCTGGACCTCTCTGATGCCAAGCAACAGTTAGGATGGCTGTCTAGCTCCTATGGCATCTTTTCCAAATAATTCTCTGCCTGCTGGGCTGCCCCCTCCCATAGCCGACAGCTAGGTTTGCCCCTAAGTTGCTCACCCACAATGGGTATGTCCCAATTTCTGGGTGATGCGGTGATGTGGTTGTCCACAGGCTCTGAGCTCTGTTTTGACAGACCTCCCCCTACCCCCCACCCCACATCAAAGCTGGAAGCTGATGAGCTGGGTAACCCCGAGGCAACTTGCTATCTGACCCTTTCTGGGGGGCCTATTGCCCCATCTATGAAAGTGCCCCCTGGGTTCCCTTTCCTTGTAGATATGAATAAGAACACAGCTATTTAGGACCCCCTGGGGGAAGGCTCTGTCTGAAAACAGACTTGATTACTATTTCCATCACCTTTATAATCCTTTAATCACACATTTGCAGCAGGGAGCCTGGGCAGGGTAAGTCCATTTATATAAACAGCAGGAAAAACGACGCTCTGTGCTCTATGCCAACCTTGCTTAGTGGAAACATAAGAATCACTGGCCTTTCATGAGCAGAAAAATAAATAATCCAGGTATTTTATCCCCAGACAGCTCACATCCAAGCTGCTGGCACCTGTGCTTACATTGTTAAGGCTTTGACAGAGATACATCACCTCTCCAGGACCAGTGGGGATGGCCTGAGCTCTTAGCTTTGTCAGTGGGTTGGGTGGCATGGAAGGAGGCTCTCTGGGCAGCTGGCTGTCCCTAAACAAGGAATCTCCTATATCTCTGGCCCTTGGGTCCTGGAAGTTTTAATCTGGAAGCCTGCCCCTATCATGAATGTCATTAGGAGTCTAAGGGAGGTTCTGAAACCATTGCTTGGAATGGGTCCCTAATAGATAGAAGGTTGTTTCTCTCTTTTGAGATAGTGGGAGGATGGGGCAAATGGTACTAGGATCCTAGAAGGGGATGGGGAACATCCAGGGCTTCTCCATTGAAGCTGAGGCTTTTGACTAGTGGTCCAGAGCCCGAGAGAGGCCTTGGTGATTGTGCAGTGGCCCTCAACTCCGAGAAGGCCATCAGCCTGGGAAACATACCCTGATGCTCTCAATGTTATAATTCCTCAAGTAAAGGTCAGTCTTTCCCTCCAGGGAATTAGTCTACTTGTATATAAGAATCTCTTTTCTGGTTTAATGGGACATTATTATTTGCTATTGCTGTATAAAAGGCTATTCCAAAACTCAGCGGTGTACAATAGTAAGCGATCGTTTAGCTCATAGATGTGTGGGACGCCTGCAGTCAGCTGATCTTGGCCAGACTTGGCTGGGCAGTTGGGATTCAGCTCTTCAACATGTATCTCTCATCCTCCTTCTTGGACCAGTGGAGATGGCAGAGGCGCCTGAAGGTAAGTAGAACCATGCAATGCCTCTGAAAACCTAGGCTCAGAACTGACACATTGCCACACGGCCAAAGACTAAGTTAAGTAGTGGGGAAACATACTCCACTTCTTTATGGGAAGAACTGCAAAGTCACAAAGCACCTGAATAGAGAAGGGCTAGTGACCCAGCCTGCATAAACCCAGCCAGATGCCAGATTTGTGCTCTGGCCCTTGGAGCTTTTGCAGATTTCTCCCTCTCCCTATCTCAGGGTGGGTTCAGAGCCTTCTGACTGGGATTTGGGGGATGGATGAGATGATATGGGACCCTCTGAAGGAGGACCTAGTCAGCCCAGAGTAACTTAGCCCCCTGACTCCCTCTCCATCTTCCCCTGGCTAGAATGTGGACACATAACGATTGGAAAGACAAAGTTTACACTGAACCAAATGATTAATTTCGTGAGGTTATGTCCTCATGAGTTGTAGTTTTCACGTCTGATATTTTTTCCTGGGAAAATAAAGAGGCCGAAGGAACACACAGCAAGGAGTAGAAAATGGAAAGCACTATGATTTCAGGTCATGTGTTCCACGTGACTACTAAATGGGAAGTAGGAACCAGAGAGGTGAATAATGCTGGACCCACCCTCAACCAGATACCAGCGCAGGGAGCAGAAATCTTGTAAATGATCTGAACACTGATTTCACTGAACCTTGATAAAAGAGTTGGTTTTGCCAAGACCCTGGACTCTTCAAGCCAACAGGTCCAAAACACAAACACTTAATTTTCCACCAGCACAGAGTGGCTATGAACTTGGCGATGGCGACAGCAACTCTCATGGTTTTCCAAAAATCTGTCTATGAAAGTTTCCTTTTCCAGCCCTGCAACCCTCCCTATCCCCCAAATTAAATAGGCCCTGTTGTTTTCTTCCCTGCCATAAAGCATATTATTTCATAGTGTCTCATTTACGAGAGGTTACCAAAAGAAAGCTAAATTGGAATTTTGTTCAGCTGCTGATGACTCTTCCCTATTACCCTAGCTCATTTTCAGTGGCATTTCAACACTTTGGAAATGAATTACCTCTACCATTTCTGGCATAAAGAAAAGAAGGTTTAAATTAATTTTCAGCAAGGGATACTATTGGTCCAGGCAACTTCCCTCCCACTGTGTTGACATCAATGTCTTGTCTCATTAAATGCCGATAAACAAGTGTAACATTCTGACACACCACAAATTGGGTTATTGACACTTCCGTCAGCTGTTCACTGCTTCCCAAATCCCCTGCTTTATATAGACATATGGTGGTTATACAAAATGGGGGCTCTAATAGTACCTCAGAATGAGGAGTCCTTGTTAGCAAACTGGCTGCTCTTTTTTGCTGTATCTGACTTTCATCTAATAATAGATTGTATTTATTTGGCTTATCCACCTTCTGGGGTTCATCTGGGGCACATGTGTTTGTGGCTTCTCCACAATGGGGTAGGCACCCCCCCCTCCCCTTCCCAGTCCTCCCCAGCTTTCTCAAGGAATGACCCCACTGACTATTGCCTTGGGCAATCCTCACCATATCAGCAAATCAGACCACTGAGGACAAAACTGCCAGCAGCCCTTTAACCTGCCCACTATGTGTGCTGCTGGGACCCTGAGGACCTCGGGACACAAGAGAGCAGGTGACGCCCTATATAATGTCCCACCGTGGATGGCCAGCCTGCCAGGTGGGAAGATGACTGAATGGCCAGTCACCATTCAACAGGTTCTTCTTATTAGAGGACAAGGCAAGCGAAATTGTCCTTAACCCACAGCAAAAGGACCTTAGCTGAAAGATAAGGAAGAATTGCATGAAATTGAAGATGGCTATGACTATGGCCAATGGCTGGGATGTGGCACATGATCAAGGCCACCAGGGATTTCCTGCTTGACCCCTCCTTGAGATCCCAAGAACAGAGTAGACAGCAACCTGCTCACCTGGGATAGGCTCAGGTGTCCCCAGAGGTGGGAGCATGGATAAGATGACTAATTCTTTTGATGTGAGGGTTCCATAGTTTTTCTGGTTTTCAAAATCAAACACTATATTTCAAGTTCATATTGCTATGAGTTTACATAGGAAATGTCTTCTCTTTGAAATTTTCCCATGGACATAGCAGTGTTATCAGTGATCAGTAGAATCAACAAGAGGAAAGGGATTTGAAAATAGCAGTGCACAGTGCTGACCTCCTGAGACATAGCTTTCCTGCCTGTGTCCAAACCTGACCCTCATGCCACACAGCTGGGAAAGGCGGTCCACACTCTTCCAGCTCTTCTCAAAGGCATGGAATGCAATGAGACAGGAAATTGTGTTTAGTGTATGTGAATGTGTGTGTGTCCACATGTCAGGCACTGAATGTAGAGGAGGCTGGGAGTGGGGGGATTGGGGAAAGAGCTGGGTAGAGAACGACGATTGACCCACTCAAGGTAACTTTTTCATGGCTTCTTTTACAGTTTTCCTTTGCAAGGTCTTCCTCAGTGTTGGAGGGCTCCAGGGACCCCTCTCTTCTCCAATCTACCCTCACTCTGTAGGTGATCTCCTCTAGTTTTCTGGCTCTAAATATCTGGCAACTCTTACCTTGTTTTCCTTTCCTTCCAGACCTCTTCCCTGAACTCTCAGTGATGTCTAATGGAGATCGTAAACTTCACCTGTCCCCAAACTCCTGATTTCTCCCGCTAAGCCTGCTGTTCCTACCGTTTCTCCATCTTGGTAAGTGGCAACTCCATTTTGCCACATACCCTGACCAAAAACCTTGGTGTCCTCTTTGCTCCCTGTTTCTTTTATACCCCACATCCAATCCATCATCAAATATTATTGACTCTACCTTATTGGTTCTAGCCTATAATCAGAACCCAACACTTCTCAGGACCTCAGTCCCTCTATCCTGGTCCCTGCCACGAGTCTCTTAGTGGGTCCCCATTGTACCAGCCCCTAAAGTCTTTTCTCAACAACAGTCAGAGCGATCCTTCTAAAATGTGTGTCAGATTGTGTCACTCCCCTGCTAAAGTCCTCACACAGGGAAAAGCCCAAATCCTCACAGTGACCTCCAAGGCCCTACAAAGCCTGGCCCCATGGCCTCTCTGGCCTCGTCCCCTTGCTTGGGTACCTTGTTCTGGCTGTTCTGGCCTCCTTGCTTTTCCTCAGGTCTGCTAGACACAGTCTTACCGCAAGGCCTTTGCAATTGCTATTCCCTCCACAAGGAATGCTTTTCCCCTGAGTGTAAGGTTCACCCCCTCTACTCTTTTAGACCTTTTCACTAAAGCCTTCTCTGACCACCTCCTATACAGCATTGTACCTCTACCCCCAGAACTGACACTCCATATATTTTCTTTTCCATGTTTATCAACATTATATTTTACTTATACATTTGTCTGTCTGCCCCACTAAATGATATAAGTTCCATTAGAGCAGCTCTTTTCTTTTTTGGAGGGGTTCTGCTTGTTCATTGCTACCTCCCAGCATATAACAGAATCATAATAGCTAAGAATGAATGAATATGCAAATGAATGAGTGTCATTATCCCTCTGAATCCCAGCTGGAACCTCAGGTAAACACTGTGGTGGGATGGGGGGATAGTCCGAGAGAGGGGATGTGTTCCCTTTTGTCACAGCTGGCCCCTCAGTCCAGAAGACTCCTCTCTCTTGTCACCTAACTCCAACTCATCCTTGAGGGGTCAACTTAAATGTCACTTCTTCAGCCTAGGGGACTAAATTAGGCTTCTTGCTAAATGTTTCTAAATCTCCAGTATTTCTTTTTGCAGCTCTTTGCATGCTCAGAATCTTGTCATAAATTATTCATAGCAGTTGTTTAATGTCTGCTTTCCCCATGAGACTGTGAGTATCACCAGGCGGGGACTGCACTAGTCTTTGCTCACAGCTGGGTCCTGGCACGCAGCACATGGCTTGGCACACGTGTGTGCTCTCTTAGTGACAGTCGACAATTTAGAGATATGGGATTTAAAATGCGCAATTAAAGCTTGAAGACACAGTGAAGCCTCCTCATGGTGTCACAGGGTAGGATCTCACAAATAGTTATATGAATATTTAAGTGAGAGGTGGACACCTTTCCAGGGAGGGGCCATGGCCAGGCTCACCTGAGTTGTGAAAGGTAGGTAGGGTGTGTGTTTGACTCCTTGTCCCTCTGATTGGGCCACTCATTGTTATATTTTGGGTTTGGTTTGCAAACCCCGCCCTCAAGAGCCCCTCTGACTGTTTGCCCACAGTCAGTATGAGGAAGAATGCTTTGCTTAAGACCTTGACCTTGGCCTTCATGCTATCAGGCAGCCCATTAAGGGTGTTAACTGAGGAAGAAATGAATGCATTTTCCACTCAATTAAAAACACACACAATTTTAGAGCCAGAGGTTACTGTTTAATCCTATGGTCTCATTTCACAGAAAAGAAAACTGAAGCTCAGAGAGTAGGAATGACTTGTCTGAGGTCGCACAAATAATTAATGACAGAAAGTAGCTAAAAACGCAGAAATGTGATGTCAACTGCTCTTCTACTATGCCACAATTATGCTTATTTCTTCCTCCCTCCCCTGAAATAAAACTTCTTTTTAAAAAAGCTTAACAATAACATTAAGAAATGAGAGTGTCTTAAAAAGTAAACTTTTTTTTTTTTTCACTGCATTGGGTCTCCGTTGTTGTGCGCAGGCTTCCTCTAGTTGCGGCGAGCGGGGGCCTCTCTTCGTTGCGGTGCATGGGCTTTTCATTGCGGTGGCTTCTCTTGTTGCGGTGCACGGGCTTCTCACTGAGGTGGCTTTTCTCGATGTGGAGCACAAGGCTCTAGGCATGCGGGCTTCAGTAGTTGCAGCACGTGGGCTCAGTAGCTATGGCTTGTGGGCTCTAGAGCGCAGGCTCAACAGTTGTGGCGCACGGGCTTAGTTGCTCCGCAGCATGTGGGATCTTCTTGGACAAGGGATCGAACCCGTGTCCACTGCATTGGGAGGCAGATTCTTAACCACTGTGCCACCAGGTAAGTCCCAAAAAGTAAACTTTTAAACTTTAAACTAGTACTTCAAAAACATACTAGTAAACTAAGTACAATGTATTACCTTTATTAATGCTTAACTATGGATTTTCATCTAACCTGATTTCTTTCCCTTAAGCTTGAGTAAAAGCTTTCTTTCTGCTCACGCTGACTCATTATTTCTCAGTCACAATTCCAGACTGGGTCCAAGATTGCCATGTCCATTCAAGTTTCTGACTTAAGACATTTCTCAGGCGTGAGCAGATTATTCCTCTACTGGGCTGATGAAGCACTTACATGAATCTTGTTCTCTAGTCTGTCTCTTCATCCTTCCTCCTTCCTCCTTCTCCATCTCTCCTCCCATCCCCTCTCCCCTCCCTGCCTTTCTCTCTCTGCCTCCCCTCCCCCTGCTCTCCTCTCCCTCTTCCCCTCCTTCTCTCCTCCCTCTCCTAATGCTATTGTTCTGCTGAAAACCTGTGATTCCCTTTCCTCCAAAATTTCTGCTTGCTCCATTAACACTTCCATTGCAGATACATTTGCTTGAAATTTGCTGGTAATTTGAATATAACCGATACGTTTTCTTGATGACTTCCTTGAAGCTGCACCTCAAACTTGGTTTAGATGCCAATGGCTAATAGTTATTGCTCAGGAGAGCACAAACAATGGGAAACATCCTGTGTGCCTGTTGGGCAGTGACAGTCAGAGTTGGGAAACACAGACCTGGTGAGTTGATGACCAGGTCTGTATGTGATACCATTTCTGGCTGCTCCACTACTAGCCCTTGGTCCAAGCCACCACCATCTCTTGGCTGGATTACTGCAGTAGCGTCCTTACTGGTAACCCTCCTCCTACCCTTGCCTCCACCCCCTACAATCTGTTCTCAAAAAGGCTGCCAAGGTGATCTATTTCGATGGAAATGGAGTCCTGTCACTCCTCAGCCCAAGCTCTGGAATGGCTCCCATCCCTCAGCCTGATGGACCGCCTTCCCCCTTTGTTAATTCTGATTTTTTTCTATTGCTCATTACTTCTGCCCTCACCCTCTCTGCTCCACCCACACCAGCCTACTTGCTCTCCCTCAAATATATCAGACACCCCAGCTTTAAAGCCTTTCTATTGGCTGTTCCACATGATAAGCCTTGGCTCAGGTCATGTTTTCTCTATGGGGACTGACTAGCATGGACTCCATGTGACACACCACCTGCCCCTGCCCTGTACTTCCCACCCCCTTAACCTGCCCTACTTGGTTTGGTTATTCACAACACTTACCACCCTCTTATGTTCTATTCAATCTACATATTTGTGATGTTTATTGTTCATTGTCTATCTCCCCAGCTAGGACGTCAGTTCTCTGAGGTTAGGGATCTATTTTGTTCCCTTTTGTTCCCAGGCACCCTAGAACAGTGCCTGGAACACAACAGGCACCCAAGAAATACCTGTTGAACAGAACTGCTCATTTGCTAAGATACTACTAGTAGTTTGTAGCCAACACTTTTTGAGAACTTACTCTGTGCTAGGCATTGTTCTAAAGCTTTGTAGATGTAGCTCATTTAATAGACAGTAAGTGACTGTTTTGAGCTCCTCTAAGGTGTGAAATGCTACTTTCTGGTTTTGCAAGTGATTCTCAACCAGGTGAAACTTGGTCCTGGACACGGTGAGGGGGGAGGGGCTAAAAGGAGATGGGAGGGCACGTACAGTTGGAAACGGAGTACACCAATTTGTTTAATGCAAGTTACAGTACAGCAATAAAATTTGAAATAGTCTATTCTGCTAGTTGGGCTAGGATGGGAGGAAACAGCAAACAGAATGAGAAAGAATGACAGGCGGCTTGAATGAAAAAGAGGTCCCCAGGTGCAGCATTCATACTACAGGTAAACAGAAACCCAAAGGTCAAGAGGATTGGCAAGATGCAACTGATTTTTTTGTGATGCTCAGAATTAAAAACAAATTTAAGCTTATACCAGTATATGACTTTTAAAGATACAGTTGTAATCTGAGCTCCCAGAGCCTCTCAAGCCCATGGGTCCAAGTGCTCTCTCCTTCAAGGAACAGCTCGGCTCTCTCAGGCTCACTGGGGGACCTCGGCCTCTGTGGCTTCCTACTGCCCGCTATTGCTGGAGTCTCTCAGAGTTGCTGGCTTTCTTCTTGAATGGAGTGGGGTGGGGAGAGCCCTCACACACTCACGATTAATTCGGTCACCCAGGCACTGCTGTTCACATAGACCAGTCCCTTCCAGAGATGGCTGCTGGGCACTTGAAACGCAGCCAATTCCAACTGAGGTGCACTGAGCACAAAATACACACTGGATTTCAAAGACTTAGTACATAAAATGTAAAGTATCTCAGTAATATCTTTTTGATACTGATTACATGTTGAAATTATCATATTTTGGAGATACTGAGTTAAATTAATTACAACTAAATTGTAAACTAACTATAAATTAATTTCACCTTTTGTTGTTGTTTGTTTTAGTTTTCTAACTGTAGTTACTAGAAAACTTAACATTATCTCTCTGGTTCACATTTGTGTCTGGTGTTGTATTTCTACTGGACAGCACCACCATGGATATGGCCTTTTCTCCTGGGCGCCTCTGGGTCAGGGCCCACATTTGCCACCATGCCCATCTCCATACTGCTGAATGTCACTGTCACTGCTGCTGGGCAGGATCTCTACTCCTCCGGTAGGTCCTGTAACGTCTACCAGATGGGACCACCAACCCTCTGCAGTGCCCCCAATCTCCACCCTGCGGCGGCCACCACCTTGAGTCCTCAAGGTCTTAAAGTAGAAAAGTGCCCTGCGACAAGGTGGGAGAGTATCTCCCCTCCCCTTTGGTGTTCCTATTAAAAGGCCCCAAAGCAGAGAAAGCTGTTTGTGCTCTAGTATCATAGAGTGCATTGAAAGCTTTTTCTCTTTTTATTTCTGCCATCTCTGCAGGAAAACATGGAGGTGCGCCAGGATCAGATTTTTACCTTGCTTTGTTTTCTATATATTATTTCCTTTTTGTTTTGTTTTATTTTTTACCTTTAAAATCTGCTTATTGAGGTATAATTTACATACAATAAAATGTAACCGTTTTAAGTATATAGTTCAAAGGGTCTTGACAAATGACAAACCTATGTGATACCACCCTAATTATGATATAGAATTTCTCCTTCACTCCAAAAAGTGCCCTTGTGCCAGGGGCAGATTAGAGGGCTAGCTAAAAAGCTGGATTCGGAAATGTACCTTCTTATAACATTGTCAGGTATCACCTGTCAGGCCCCTCTCCCTCTTCCTAGGGGGAAGATTTTCCCAAGAGACTCATCCCATCCTCACTTGTTCAGGGCAGGAGATTTCACCAGTTCCCCAGACTCAAATCTAGGCCCAGCACAAGCCCCTGCAACATGCAGACTGAAGGGTTTTTGTCTTGTGTTGTTTTTGGTTTTGCTCAGTGAAACATAAAATGACTTCACCACATGGATCAACTTAAGGAGGCTTCAAGGAGGAGGTGTTGCTGTTTTCCTTAAGAGCATTAAAGAAATGGTGAGGCAATAGTTGGTAGATTTGAGGGAGAGCAGTAACAAGTCAGGGCCCCGCGGGGTCTAACCCCTGCAGGCATCTTCAGTCTTAGCTCACACTATTTTCTCCTCCTTCCCTCCACTCCAGCCACACTGGATCTAACTCCAGTTTTTCAACCACATCAGGTGGTTGCTTCCTCGGGGCCTTTGCACAGGCCACTCCCACTGGCTGGAGAACTCTTTGCCCTCTCTGCATACAGACTCCTTTTCATCCGTCACACCTCAGTTTCAAGGCCACCACTTCACAGAGGACTTCTCAGACCACCCACTCTAAAAGTAGATCCCCTCATGTTATTCATTTTCTTTAGAGCATTTATCCCAGTTTATTACATACTCATTTACTTGTTTTCATGTTTAATATCTGTCTCCCACATCAGACTGGGAGCTTTATGGAAGTAGAAACTGTTCTGTATTATATTGTATTGTTTGCTTACAGTTATTCCTTCTTTTCCTGTACTTGCCATGGCTAAACTGTGAATAGGGTATGTTTCCATACCTCACTAATTTTCAACTTGGCCCTGACTCACTTTGGCTAATGGTATGTCAGTGGAAATAAAGCGCACTATGTCTCACCAGGGCCTTTAAATGTACTTGTGTTGTTTGGCTTGATTTCTTGGGGCTACTTTTCCCTGTCATGAGGAGAGCTTCCCTATGTAGCTGTTGTTTTTCTTCCCGAGACCTGGAATAAGTACCTGTGAAGCAGACCTGAACCCAACCCTGAACCCTGAAGAAAAGCTTTCCCAGCCAACCTTTAGCTCTTTGAGCAAGAGAAATAAATGCTTCTTGTTGAGAGCCACTGATATTTTGGGGTACTTTCTTACATAGCATTATTGCAATAATAACTGACTATTGCATGACCTACTGTATAAAACGCACATAATAAATATTTGTTAAATGCATGGAAGAAACATTTTCCTTTAAAAAATGAAAAGGTAGAGAATGTAAAGAGTATCTTAGGGATCTTGGAATCTCATACCCAAGAAGAAAGGAAGGGGTGGACTAAGGCATAGGAGGAAAGAAGAACCCAAAGATTCATTGGGGCAAACCTCAGGATAAAGCTTTGTGGCCCATGGAAGAACTCTGGAGCCACACTAAAAAGTAAGGTGTCCTAACCAAAGTTCTAGCCAGAGAAGATATTTTTGGAAGATATTTTGGAAGGTAGAATATTGACTACAGATGAGCCTGGAATCAAGATTTAGGCATGAAGTCTTGGAAAGCACAGAACCATGAAACAGAGGTGGAGATCTAATCCAGCAGAGAAGGGCAACGTGCCTACAGTCAGCTATGAGGGGCTAGAACAGACGCAACTTTCCACATCTTTTTTTGTCCTGGTGCCCTTTCCACTACTTTATGTTGAGTCTAATGAAGTTTGATGAGGGAAAAGAGGAAGGGGCCTGTGTGGGATAACATGTCAGTTCAAATAGAGATCAGGATTGAGGACGATCACCTTGTTTCACTCCCGACAATGTCTCCAGAGGAGAGGGCTGTGGGCCTGCAATAAGGACTGGAGCAAGGGTCCCCTGTGGCTTGAATCCTAAATCACCTCTTTGAAGCAAGACAAGTTACTGAGCTTCCTCCAAAGACTCCATTGCATTGATTCAAACCCAAATATGGTCAGGTTTTTAGGAAAGCAAGTCTCCTGCCTCTATAATCCCATTCTGCCCACACCGCCCCACCTCCCAAACAGCATGCAGGCTGGGTTCAGGGTATTTCATTAATGTAGCCCAGAGACATTCCTCTCTTTCCAGAGGCAGATCCTCCCTTCTGCAAGCAGTGTGGTGCCAGGCAGGGATGCAGGGAGGAACTTGCTTCATCTGTAAGAGAAATTTCTTCCATCAGCTGCTCCGCTGCTCTCCTTAGCACCTTGCCAGCCTGTCTGGCTGCACACTGGATATGCCTGTTCACCAGCAACCTTGTCAGATGTTCCCAGGAAACACTGTGGCTAAGAGGAGTGAAAAACATAAATATTTTGTCACTTTCCTAGGCTTTGCAGAGCCTGGGATCCCAAGGGGCCCACCAATGGCTTCGAATTAAGCTCTTCCCACTTCCATCCTCTCCCTGTTAACTCCTCACCCTCCTCCTCCCACCCTGACACATTCCCCTCGTCAGAGGCTTGGAGAGAGAACACATTGATGGTGAGAATCAGGTTTCCTACAACCATTTCAGTAGTTTTTACCCAACTTTTAGGCATTTTTCTCCAGAGAGAATTCTATTGTCAAGAAGACTCCATCCAGTGTGAGAGGCCAAGACAGTGCCCAGGTCATGCTGTTGAACAGGAGCCTTCCATCATCATATTTTGGGTTCTGATCTCATAACTGCAGATGGAGGAGTGTGGAATGGGTCAAAGTCTAGAATCAGATCCGCCCACTGAGGTGGGGAAGACCTGGAAGGAACAAAATCAGAGGCTCGAGGTCCAGTCAAGTAGGTTGAATGTTGATGTCTACAGGAAGGTGGAGTCAGCTTAGGAAACTGGGTCTTATGTGTCTCACCTCCTACCATGTCTGCACATCTCATCCTGGATGGAGTTTCAGTCTGGAAGCATAACACCCTGGGAGACAGAGCTAAGTTTTCACAAACCAGGCTGAGTGGGACACTTGGTTTCTGCCAATGGAAACTAAAGTCCAGGTATCAGCATCTACCCCTGCCCCATGCCTAGCCCCTTTGCAGTGCTTGGAAGGAATGTGTCCACTGCATGCCTCATGGTCCACTGATGGGACCAGTGGCTGGGAGCAAGATGGCACTGACCAGGGAAGAGCTTAGCCTGTGAGGGGGGCTGCTCTTTTCTGTGGTGATAGGGATTGGGGAAGGAGGCACAGAAAGATTAGGCTGAGAAGAAGTGGGAAGTAGTGACCTGAATGTCTGGGCACTCTGCCTCCTGGTTGGTCATTTTCCTGGGTGGTGGTGTGGACATTGCCACATTTTGCCAAGGAGGCAATGAGCATCCCCCAAACCTGGGCAGATGATGAACCACTTCTCTCTTTCTCTCTCTTTGTCTCTCTCTCTCATAATTGCTGGGCTTCCTGCTACAGGCAGGAGGTAGATGTTCTTTACAGAGTATAGTCCCACTGCATTATGACAGTAGGGCTAATTCTTGGTGGGGTTTCAGTGTTTGGCACTCAAGAAACTAAAACAGAGCAGCTAGAGTTGGAAAAACACCACAGCTGAATACATTTTGAAGGACAGTGAAAAAAGACCTTGGCCCCAAATCAGATTGTTCCTGATCTAAAATTAAAAGTGACTTAAGCCTTAACATTCGAGAAGATTGGCAGATAATGGTTGTGAGGGTGGGGAGAGAGATTGCTTTTCTTTTCACTTTGTGGCTGGGAGCAGACCTTTCCAAGATTTCTCTGGACAGGATTTATTTACTGTCTTAAAAAAAAAAAAAAAAAAAACTTTGCACTTTGCATGAAGATTTGCAAATGCCAGGCACACGGCATGCCGGGTGCCCAGCCAAACCTCTTGTGGTTAGCCTTGAAATGAGATCATTTCACAGTAAGAAGGAGGTCAGGTTGCAAAGAGGGAAATTCATTTGGCTGCATCAATATGTAGGCTGCAGCAAAACCACAGAACAAAATTGTGTTGCCCTGCCATAGCTGCAAACCCTGGACACAAACGTGAACTCCTAAAGTACCTACTCCCGTGTCCTTCAAGTCCTCCTATATGCTTCTTTCATCTTGCCAGCCTCTTCCTAGAATGATATGATTGGAATTCCATTTTGCAAGGCAAATGAATCATAAGAAACTTCTTAGTTCATGCAGCTCAATATCAAAAAAACAAAAAATCCAATCCCAAAATGGGCAGAAGCCCTAAATACACGTTTCTCCAAAGAAGATATACAGATTGCCAACACACACATGAGAGGATGCTCAACATCACTAATCATTAGAGAAATGCAAATCAAAACTACAATGAGGTATCACCTGACACCAGTCAGAATGGCCATCATCAAAAAAATCTGCAAACAATAAGTGCTGGAGAGGGTGTGGAGAAATGGGAACACTCTTGCACTGTTGGTGGGAATGTAAATTGTTACAGCCACTATGGAGAACAGTATGGAGGTTCCTTAAAAAACTAAAAATAGGGCTTCCCTGGTGGTGCAGTGGTTGAGAGTCCGCCTGCCGATGCAGGGGACACGGGTTTATGCCCCGGTCCGGGAGGATCCCACATGCCGCAGAGCAGCTGGACCCATGAGCAATGGCCTCTGAGCCTGCACGCCCGGAGCCTGTGCTCCGCAATGGGAGAGGCCACAACAGTGAGAGGCCTGCATACCGCAAAAAAAAAAAAAAAAAACTAAAAATAGAACTACCATACTACCCAACAATCCCACTACTGGGCATATACCCTGAGAAAACCATAACTCAAAAACTGTCATGTACCACAATGTTCATTGCAACACTATTTACAACAGCCAGGACATGGAAGCAACCTAAGTGTCCATCGAAAGATGAATGGATAAGAAGATGTGGCACTTATATACAGTGGAATATTACTCAGCCATAAAAAGAAACGAAATTGAGTTATTTGTAGTAAGGTGGATGGACCTAGAGACTGTCATACAGAGTGAAGTAAGTCAGAAAGAGAAAAACAAATACCATATGCTAACACATATATATGGAATCTAAAAGAAAAAAAATTGTTCTGCTGAACCTAGGGACAGGACAGGAATAAAGACGCAGATGTAGAGAGTGGACTTAAGGACACAGAGAGTTGGAAGGGTAAGCTGGGACGAAGTGAGAGAGTGGCATGGACATATATACACTGCCAAATGTAAAATAGATAGCTAGCGGGAAGCAGCCTCACAGCACAGGGAGATCAGCTCGGTGCTTTGTGACCACTTAGAGGGGTGGGATAGGCAGGGTGGGAGAGAGAAGCAAGAGGGAGGGGATATGGGGATATAAGTATACATATAGCTAATTCACTTTGTTATACAGCAGAAACTAATACAACAATGTAAAGCAATTATACTCCAATAAAGGTGTTAAAAAAGAAAAGAAATTTCCCAGAGTATCTAATACACTTTTCCAAATTCAGAATATATGGATCTGAGAGGGTCACACATTCCTTTCCTAAATTATCCTCGATTTTTCCAACCAATGTGAAAAAATGAGGGATCTTCCTTTGCCAACCAAACTATCAGAGGAGCCTTGTCCACCCCTGCCTCTCAATTTGATTCAATCAGGAGTTATTGAGTACCTACCCTGTGCTCAGGGCAGAGCCAAGTGACCCAGGAGGCACAAAAGCACATTTGGCCAGTTCTCTGACCTAAATACATTTGGATCCTTGTTGGAGAGACAAATATATATGACACGATTTGAGAGCAATGCAAGATTGCTTATGAAAATGAGTGGGAATCTAACTGAACCAGTGCCCCAGTGGGACATGAGGCAGCTGAAATAGGGAAACGGCTCTGAGGCCAGGGTTGTTGAGGAGACTCAATGAAGAGGTAGGACTTAGGGATGGTTCATTTCCTTTCCATCTCCAACTGCACTGATTTCTATTTTGTCTCTGATGAAATTCTACCATGTATCACATCAATGGAATAACACAATCGAACTTTGGGCTTCCTGAGGTATACCAGAAGCTCTGCTGATGCAGATTAAAATGTCTAGGTTCTTGGTCCTCCATAAAGTAAAATCAGTGAGGACTACTCTTGCAGAGGCCAGAGAACTAAACCTAACACCATACTGGGTAAAGGGACTTTGTTGGGCATCTGACAGCCCAGAGATTAGGTGTCAGATGATACTTAGCTTGGAGTAACATACTTAAGTTCTCTGAACCTCACTTTCTCAACTGTAAAATGGTGATAATGATAGCATATATTTCCTAGGGCTGTTGTGAAGATTAAATAAAGTATTTTACATGCATGAGGAAAATGAGCATCTGACATACAGAAGGTGCTCAATAGCTATTCACTATTTTTATTCCTTTTCCTTCTGGGTTTCCAAAACATTAATCCTTTTAGGAACAGAGTGTCCTAGTGTTCAATGTATAAGCCATAATAAACAAACAAACAAATAGGATATCAGAGCTTATAGACAGTATATACCTCTTGATGGTCATCCCAGACCAGTTGGCTTTCTTATTCATGTGGATTTTGCCTAGGGGATCAATTTCTGGCTCTTTCTCTAGAGAGGAAAGAGGTACTTGACTCCCTCCAGTTGCTCACCCCTATTTGTCAATTCTGGCCTTTTAACGGAAAGGGCACTTGAAATAACCACAAAGTATATTCCCCTTCCCTTTGTTCATTTGTTTGTTTGTTTGGAAGCAAAAATAGAAGAGACAAGTTTGGAGCACATTTCAGATCCATAAAAGACAAATTAATTATCCCCAAGCAGAAGCTGACCTTTAGCTGGCCCCAGCTCCAGTGCCTCAGCCACAGCTGCACCTGCTTTGAAGATGACAATATCCACTTGCTAAATACTAATAATTAGTCACCAAAGCAGGATGAAGAATGCAAAGCAAAGTGAACCTGCAATTATTGTACTCATGTGCATCCCCTGCACCCTTGGAGGGCCAATTACCCCAGCACATTACCATAATTGGACTGACATGTTAACAGCATCCTCCATTCTTTGAAAGTGTCACTGTTTCCCTTTCCTGTCCCTCACACCCTCTAGCCCATTGACCATCTGCCCTGTACCGTATGGCTAAGGCTGGCTGAAGATGTCTAAGCTGTATATCTTCTGAGGGTGCACAGGGTTTACCAGATGGCCTGTGTGCAGGCCCAGCATATACACAGAGGATGCCGGGATGAAGGTCATGACTACCCCCACCCCCAACTTCTCCTTCCCTCAGCTCCACCTCTATGTCTTATGGAAAGAAGGTAACATGCCAGTGATTCCATTGACCAATAGTGAAATGCTCTGTTCCCCCCTTCCCCCAGAGTTCCAGTTCTTCTTGGGGGCCAACTGTGCCACTTACACCCTACTCAGCAGTGGCCTGCATCTTGGGAGACTGAGGTGGGTGGCCTGACTACAGGGGTCCAGGCTGCTCAAGAAAGGATGCTCCCAAACTCAAAGCAATAAGCAAGGATGGCTATCCATGGAGCTGTGCCCCTGAAAGTGAGAAGTGGGGGGCCTTTGGCTCTGAAGGGGCAGGGGAAGAGCTTGGATGGGGAAGAGTTGGGGAAGCAGAGGCTCAGCCTACACGTTGCTCTGAGGGAGCTTGGAGCTGGTGGCAGGCATTCCTCCCTCCAGTGGTCTTCACCCTGGCCCCTGTTGCCTTAACACCATTTTATGTGGTGATCCGTGTCGTATCGATTGAGAGAAGGCTGCTGAACACCAGCACCCACTTTGTGTTGGCAAGGAAGCAGGTTTTCACTGCTGACCTTTTCAAAGCAAAAATCCGTTCTTAAATTTTTTTTTTTTTTTTTTTTTTTTGGTGACTTCTTCCCTCTCCTTTCCATCTGATTTCTTTCCCTATTGAGCAACAAGAGACTTTTTCTTACAAGTCACTGCAACTTTCCAAGGGAAGAAGACTTGGTTTCTGACTGTGCTCCCATACCACGGGGAGCCCAGCCATTGGGAATGTGTCCGGGCCTCTCCTGTCCCAGCTTCTGCTCAAAGAGCTCTAACAAGGAAGGGGCTGGGGGCTGGGGGCCGGGGGCGAGCAGCAATATTAGCTCAGAGAGGGAGCTGAGCCAGTTGAGATGCCAGGACTGGGAAGAGGGGTGTGATGAGAGGGAACCCTGCATCTACCATCCTGCCCAGGGCCTCTGGGTTGCACAGATCCAGGGGGTATCTTTTGCACTGCATGTGGCATGAATGGTGCCTCCCAGATGTCCATAGAAGATACAGCAAATGGTGCCCCTGGAGTTGGACAATGTGGTGGCCCTGATTATCATAACACACATACACACACCCACACAAACACTCACACACATAGGCCCCGTGCCTCTGCTTTCTCCTGGAGCTGCTCTGGACTTTACGGACCCCAGGCTCTCTGCAGTTCATGCATGAAGTGGTCCACAGGGACAACTTCTGCTCTAATAAGCACCACAACATACCCTTCCCAACTCCATCGTAAGCACATACACAGTGTACTCCCTGGTTACCTCTGCCATCACAATACTGCTGCTGGGATATACCAGTATTCTAGAATGATGGCACTAGAGAGTATTAGTGGATACTCCACCGTGGATATTACTTTGTTATATTAGTGGATATTACTATGTTACTATAGTATGTTACTGTACTCCATAGGGGGTGATATCCCTTTAGTGGATGAATTGAATCGGTGTTCAATCTCCTGAACTCTAAAATGCAGTGAAAGGAAAATGGGGATTTATTCTTGATTCATCAGATGTCTTGTCCTTGCTACTTGCATTAGTCACTCACACACAGAGACTCAGACAGAAAGCCACACACATAGACTCAAAATAAGACAAAAATAGCCATCAACACAGAAAGCCATGCAGTAGCCATAGGTGCACACACATTCCCAGCGACAGTCGGCCCCTGTGCACAGATGTATCCATGGCACAGACTCGTGTAGTACCAGAAAGCACACATTATGTCACACAAAACACATTCATATGGAAATCAACACATACAATCCAAAAGTCTAAAAGGTAGCTCCAGAGACCCATCTGTATGGACAAGGTTTTGTGTTGTAAATGTGACCTGCAATGTGCCAGAATAATTTTAGGACCACAACCTTGTGGCCAAGCTCTGTGGTAGGCATTCCTTCCTGGGTGGCCCACCCTTTTATGGCTTGAAATATGCAGTGCCAGTTGAATGCTTTGGTAGGTGATTTACAGACTTTGCCTGCCTTCCCACAGGGCCCCTGTTCCTATCTGCCCATCACATTCCCTGGAAGAGGTCAAGAGTTTCAGTATATCCCTGTGAACGGCTGCACACAACTGTGAGCTCCAGAGGTGAGGGATTCCAGACAGTATAGTATATTCTGGATTTCTCAGAAAGGACCTAGGCCCAGGCACTCTGATTCTGCTCCAAGATAAGGAAGGTAGAGTTCAGATTCTGGCTGTAGAAGGTAATGCTTTACAGCGGAAAAGGAGATGTGCTTGGAACTGAGGCATCAAAGTTGGAGGGGGAGAGACAGCCGTGTGTCTCCAAGTGGAATCTGACGTCACTGAGCCTAATTGCTTTGCCTCTAGCTTAATCCTGAGTTGGCCTTAGCAGCAACAGACTCTTAAGATGGGTCCCAGAGAGCTACTGGAGGGCCGTTTGGATGTGACCAGTCCAGCCTGAAGCTGGGGCCAGTGTGACCTTTGGTCATGTGACAGTGAGGGAGAAACAGGAGACTTAGGGCAGAGAGAGGTCCCACAGCTGTTATGTTTTAAACCTCTGAGCATATCTGTGCTTAGATATCAATTGTTTAGTCTGAAGTGAAGTGAAACTAGGCTCCAGAATGGTCGTAAAACCCCTGGGCAGGAGGGAGAGACAGGGGGAAGACTCCCAGAGAACAGCCAGACCCCAGTGGAGGCTCAGGAATCCTTTCCCAAGGTGGAGAATGTGCACTATCTCCCCATCTCCCCGAGAGCATCCACCACACGGAAAGGCTGCTTTAGGGAGACAAATGATCCCCATTAATTCCATCAGGTAATGAGCCAGTTGGTGCCATCATTAATTATACTAATTAAAACACACTGGCCTTTGAGGTTGGCACACACTTTCATGCCACCCCCAACATTTCACTTCACTCTTTCTCTGCCTGGGGTGACTGCTTGGCTACATAGGCTCCTGAGATCCTGTGGAAAGAAACCACAGGCCCAGCCACTTAACCTGAAGCATTCATCTTCCACCTCTTTCATTCACTAATTCATTCAACAAACAAGCAGTGAGCACCTAAGTGCACTAGGTGCTGGGGACACAGAAAGAAGACCTGGGACTTTCCATCAAATCAAAGAGACAGACAAGGAAGCAACAAACACAAACTACTGAGTAGACTCTTATGTGTATTTTACAGTTCATAAAGCATCTTCACAAAGCTCATCTCTTTTAATCTTCAAACCCCAAGGAGGAAGGTGCCACCATCTTGCCCATTTTGCAGGTAAGAAAAGCAAGGTTGAGAGCCATTATATGGCTTGATGTCAAGGAGAGCAGGACTGGGACTTGAATTCATTCCTTTGACTCCAGATTCTCTCCCTTTACAGCCCAGGAAAGCAGAAGAAGCTGGCTGTAGCTAATTCTGACTGGCAGTTTCAGAGAAGTCCTCTCCAAGGGGGTTACAGTTGAATTGGGCTTTAGTAGACGAGTGGGTTGAATTGGTGGAAGAGAGGAAAGGACATTTCAGGATGAAGGTATGGCATTAACAAGGCCCAGATGGGAGGTGCACAGAATAGTGTACGCTCGGCCGCATCAGGCAGGCTGTGTTGCAGGTACACAGAGAAACGCAACAGGGCAGAATGGAGGTAAATTTAAAACATCCTAAAATTTCAAAAGGCAAAAAACTGATTCTGGGATATTTCTTTGAGGCCAAACGGAAAATCAGGATGGGTTTAGAAAAGGCCAGAGGAGAGTTTATCTCCACCTCTGTCATGTTCTCAGGGCTGCAAGCAACAGGGCAGGGTTTCATTGTTCAGCTCTTTTTCCATCATCCACTTTTTCATTCCACACTCTGTTTTCCCATAAGCTAAATATGCCTTCCCCTTTCTAAACACTTGGTTCCAGAGCCCTCTCTCTCTGCTGAGTGACCTGTCTTCTCCACCTCCCCTGCGTGGGGTTTTGGCCCAGCTCTGACTTTGTCTGTTCTGCCTCATCGGCTGTCTGTCAGCATGGTCCCTGTAGCCCCTTGGTACAAAAAGACCTCTTGCCTTGCTCAGCTGAGGAGCGGAGCAGAGGGAGGGACAGAGACAGAGAGGGTGTGCTGAGTGTGTGTGTTTGCAGCACGACATTCACTGTTTCAAGAAGCAGCCTTTCTATGTGATTGTCCCCCAAACTTCGGTCCCTTCCCCTACAGCACCCTTTTGCCTCCTGGCTTCTTGGGAGAGCTGGACAGTGGGCTGTCCTACCCTCTGCACTCTCACCCACAAATGTGTCACTCAGAGAGGAGAGCACCTAGCAGGCTCAAGACATGGTTATTGAGTAAATCAGGATTTCAGGCCCTGGAGCGCCTGTTTAACAGGGCAGGCTGTGTAACAAAGACACACGCACGGGGTCCTGATGATTCCGTGCCGGGAATTCGTATTGAACGGTGCCTCAGAGCCTCTTGGAATCACTTCTTCTCACCCTCAGCCACCACTGCCACCAGATGCGCATCTGCTTAATTACAACTCATGAGGTGCTCGCCTATTAATAAGGCCGAATTAATCCGGTCACGCCAGCCCGCGATGCCAGCAGGAAGGCAGGGCCCATCGGCCACTTAGGCCGCAGCCCCGAGCAGAAAGAGGTTAAAAGAGACCAGGCCCCAGATCTGGCCTCCCTCCACCAGGGGGCTGTGGAAGCAGCTTCCCTTCAGAGCAGCCAAAACTCGGAGGCTGGTGGGTTCCGTGCCAGGCTGGTGCTTGACGCTGACCCCGTCCCCTGCACGCACTGCTTCCTGTTATTGTGCCCTATCTGCCTTCCTCAGGGATGTGGAGGCTTCTTTGAGGACGGGGTTGTGCTTATTGATCTTTAGAGCCATCCAGCTCCCCCTGCTCCCCTCCTCGCACCCCTGCCCTCCAGCTCAGGTTTAGGATTGGTTTTGTGCACAGGCGCCTGTGCAAGTGTGGCTGGGGGGCAGTTGAGAGTGAGGGGGAATCACTTTCCCGAACATGCTTCAGTGGGGAGCAGGGTGGGATGGTGGAGAGAGCACCAGCTTTGAAGCCAGTGGGTCTCAACTGTAGGCCCAGCATTGCCGATTCCTACGGTGTGGCTTTGGACAAGTTCCTTTATTGTTCTGTGCCTGCCTCAAGGTCGTCCTTTGTAAGGTGAAGATAGCAGCATCTGTATTATACGTAACTGTGAGGATTAAATAAAGTAACGTTTTCCAAGAAATATATATATATATATATAGTTGAATATATATATAGAGAGAGAAAATTCTACTGTCCTAAGTATTCAGTTGAATGAATTTTCATACATTGAGCACACTTCTGCAAATAGCATCCAGAGTAAGAAACAGAGCATCTGGAAGAAATTGCTTGTGCTCTCTGTAAGTAAAGAAACTTCTGTGAAGGGTTTTTGGAAAATATTATCACACATGTCATAGATACTTAGCGATTATTGCTATTGTTGCTATTATTATCCCTCCCTCATTTCCAATCACCCTGATTCTACCACCACCACCACAACCCCCATCCGCAAACACCCCAGCACCCCAGTGGTACCATCTACTGCCATCACATCGACCTGCCCCTCCAGCAAAGTTGGCGCTGTTGGATTTTTTTTTTTTTTGCGGTACGCGGGCCTCTCACTGTTGTGGTCTCTCCCATTGTGGAGCACAGGCTCCGGACGCGCAGGCTCAGTGGCCATGGCTCACGGACCCAGCCACTCCGCGACATGTGGGATCTTCCCGGACCGGGGCACGAACCCGTGTCCCCTGCATCGGCAGGCGGACTCTCAACCACTGCGCCATCAGGGAAGTCCAGGCGCTGTTGGAGTGAGTGCTGCAGACAAGGGGAGTGAAACCCAGGTCTCTGCCCAGGGACCAGGCATTCTGGTAGTCTCTCAGTGCTCTTGGGGAGAGCTTTACAGACTTCTGGAACTGGCAGAAGCCTGGAGGTCATCACGTCTGAGCTCTTCCTGATGTGTGAGTGATACCCTGGTTTTGCAACACAGGCCTGGTTCAGCCTGATCTGTGCATAATCCTGAAATACCCCTAGAATCATCACACGTTAGACTCGGAAAGCACTTTAAGGGTTATTTAGGGCCCCAGACCCTCATCTGAGAGATGAAAGAGCTGAGACTCAGAGAGGGCAGAGACTTGCCCCAAATCACACAGCTGATAATGATAGAGAAAACAACAGAAACCAGATCTCTGGACCCTATACTGGTGCTCTTCCCACTTCACTCTGATCATAGGGCCTTGGAGGGGGTCACATGAAAGAGCTAGCAGACCTGCAGTTGGATGTCCCAAGCTGGTGTGGGGTCCATTTCCCTTGATCTGACAGAGGGATTTACAGCAGGAGAAGATTTAGCCATGCAGCGGGTGTAGGAGTCAGAGGGGGTATCACTCTCTAGCACCACACACAGTGAAAGGGGGACCCCTTCCATCAGTCACCTGCTAATTACCCAGAGCCTAGTGATGAGTGGGCTGTGATCAGAAGGGTCTTCCAGGCAGAACCATGAAAACCAGTAGCCAGCAGACATGATGGCAACGGGAAGAGCCTCTGTGGGAACACAGGCAACCCTGGGGCCGATGTTTCCTGCTAGCACTGGCTGGTCCATTGGGCTCTGAAGACAGGGGACAGCTTCTGATCCTATTCAGCAGAATAGTGGGGTGAGGTGAGGGGTTCCCTGTTTCTCTATCTTTGAATTTCAGAAGAGTAAACCAGAAAGGGACTTCTTAGGCCTGAAATTACACCAACAAAGTCCAGTCATTCTTTTGGATTCAGAGAGCTTTTTGGTTTTGAAGGCCTATGGAAAGGGGGCCATGTGGGAGAGAGCCCCAGCATGGTGGGTGTGCTCTGAGGTGAGAGAGAGTTGGGTCTGATGTAAAAAAGGGCTTTCTCCTGTGAGGGTTGCCCAGAAAAGGTGACTCCTGTGGAGACAGTGAACCCCATCGCTGAAGGTGCTCACGGGCAGGCTGCACGACAGCTCCACAAAGGTGTTGAAGAGGGAATCCAGCTTTGGATAAGTGATTGATCTTCTGTACCTTAAAATTCTCTCGCCATTGGGATCCTGAGTCCACGAGCGATCGAACTGACCCAGGCGCACACACGCGTGGGATCTCAGGGCTGATGAAACCTCATTGGCCACGTGGGCCGAACACCATCCAGCAGGGGAACGTCCTCCACAGCCCTGCACCATCTCCATCCACTTCCATCTGCCAGACTGGGCTCCATTCCCTGTGGGATCACTTACAAAGCAGGCATTCAAAAGTGTGTGCTGACCCAATGACTTTGGATAAGCCACTGAACTTCACTGAACCTCGGTTTCTTCATCTATAAAAATGGAGGGAAATAGCATCTACCTTCAGGATCCTAAGGCTAGACTGAGATGTCTGAACCCATCTGGCACTTGGTGGACACTCAGTATCAAGGTCCTTCCTTCTTTCCTCCCTTACTTTCCATGGTCCCCCTTCCCCTCCTTTTGTAGCCTGTTTCACAACTTGTCACTGCACTTTGGGCTGTTTTTTATCATCCAACATCCCCCCTTGACCGTGAGCTCCCAGAGGGCTGTGTTGTCCTCACTGCCTTTACATAATAAGTACTACATAAGTATGAGCTGAGTAGACTAATGAACCAGCCTACCAGACTTCAGGAAGCCCATCACTACTGAGGCTGCCCTGTTGGCTGCTGGACTGGTCTCCCCACCAGAAAGTTGTGCCTTGGGGCAAAAAGAATCTGCCCTGAGTCTCCTCCTTTTAGATCCCGGCTCTGGCCCCTCTGGTCCTTCTTCCTGAGCCCAGGGAACTAGTCCATTTCTACCGACACAAAAGAGACTTTCTGATGGTTGATGGTTATCTGAATTCTCCCAAGTCTTCTTTCCTCTGCGCAAATTTTAGGCTCCTCACCACCACCCCCTTCCACCACCCCAACTCTACTTCTGCCTCTCCTTTGCCACTTATTTCTATAGCTTTAACCAGCAAGTGCCCACAGGCTTCTCTTGACTGCATGTGGTCATTGCCAAGGGTTTACTCATTTCTTAAAAATAGCCTGGGCTTTGGCATTACATCAATCTGTCACCAAGGACAAAGTCTACTGATGACCCTGATGCCCATATATCTCTATTTTCAAAAGAGTTTTCTGGGGCTTCCCTGGTGGCACAGTAGTTGAGAGTCCGCCTGCCGATGCAGGGGACACGGGTTCGTGCCCTGGTCCGGGAAGATCCCACATGTCGCGGAATGGCTGGGCCCATGAGCCCTGGCCGCTGAGCCTGCGTGTCCGGAGCCTGTGCTCCGCAACGGGAGAGGCCACAACAGTGAGAGGTCCGCGTACAGCAAAAAAAAAAAAAAAAAAAAAAAAAGAGAGTTTTCTGTTTGACCTTTCAAGCAGAAAGGTCATATCTGTGATCTTATTTGGAAAACTATAAAGCCCTGTGCAAATGGAAAATGTTTGTCTCAACCTTCAGGCTGACATTTGTGGCCTTTGAGACATGCTAGGGGAGTGTGGTTGTTAGTTCAACTCAGAAAAAAGAAGTTCTAAATCCAACCTCTGAATCAGGGCAGACTGCCTGGAGGAGGAGATAATAATTGGGGCAGAATGCCTGCTCCCATGTGAAGTGAGCTGTTTGAGTTTTACAATAGCTAATAGAGTCCTGTGTTTGGAAAAGCTTCTGCTTCATGCCAAGTGGTTGGGATTCACTTATTCCTCAATAAATACCCCTGAAGGGCCTCACGAATTAATACAGTGATGGTATTTCTGCCTTTTCTATATACATGAATTCAGTAATAACTGTAATTATTATAAAGTTATAATAAAACTTGATGTGTTATGCTGTTAATTCAATTGCAATAAGGATGAAGTATAAGGACACCCTTATCATTTTTTCCCCTTAATTATGGAACAGTTCCCCAGGCTGAAAGGCAGGAGAAAGAGGCCTAATGTTGCTTTGGTGGGGCTTCCTTCTCAGTGTCTTTATCTGGTTTAGGTGGTCCCAGGCTTCTACTCTGATGGAGCAGGGAGAGTGAGCAAGTCTCCGCAAAGTCGCTTCCACCACTTACATAGATTGAATTAGAGATCTAGTGGGGAGATGGATCCCCCCACCCCCTTTATCCACACCCACTCCATCTGCCCTTTGGAACCACCAGTCCTTTGCCTCCCCAGCCATAGTTGATTGGACTAGAGATGGATAACTGAACCTAAGGGACCAAATATTAGGACTGAGACTGAAGGGGCTGGTTTTGTATTCTGGAAATGGAGTATCCTGCAAGGGCAGGGCTGGGGCAACCATTTTCTGCCATGGCAGTACTGAAGCAGAGTGTGCAGGGCTACAGAGAGAAGAGAACTCATTCATCCTGAGAGCCTCCAGAGCAATCCTGGGGGCTGATTCTTCAGGTCCTAGTTCCTTTCCTGGATCTCAGCTGTACTTAACTTTAGCTGGCATAAGTTACACCTGCATTATTCCAACAAATTCCCTTTTATCATTTTATGTAGTTTTCAGCAAGTTTCTAGTTTTGCATCCAAACAAGTCTCAAGACCTTACTGAAAGCTCCTTGAGGAAAGGAGCCCTTTGTATCGTATTCATCATTGTTTTTCTGATACCCTGAACAGTGCTTGGCACATAGAAACCCTTCAGTAAAATTTTTGAAATGAATGAATGTATGATGAGTGAATGAATGGAAAACACTAGAACCTTGACCTAGTCAGGGACCATCTTCCCAAAGTAGGCCCAATTTGTCCCAGTTGGACTTAGGCTATTGCTCCTCCTTTAACCCTAAGAAAGGGCAATTTCACTGTAGATACTCCTTCCAAGAGGGTGTCCTTTGGGTTGAGCACTCTGGACCAGTGACAGGGAGTTTTACCTTGGGAGCCCTAAGCCCATGGCCCTAGCCTATAGAACAGACCCTTTCCCTCCGAAGCACGTCTCTAGCACAGGATGAGAGTCCTCAGCCCAAAAGCAGAGGATGGGGAGAGGATTCAGAGGTCCTTTAGTCTATTATCCTGCTTTTGAGGCAGATCTGCCACTGAGAGCATCACAGCCCAAGAGACCATGCTTCATTCATTTGCCCCATGTGAACATTAAGCACCACTCAGGCCGGCACCGGCCCCCTGCCGGGGATATAAAGGTGCACGTGTCAGACACAAACCCTGCCCTCAGGGAACTTAGAATCTACTAGAGGAGAGTCTAGACCTTTCCCCGCCTCCAAAATCTCTGGAGAATGGGCTTCCGGAGCTAGTTGTGCTTGCCCTTCCAGTCGGTTCTAATGCTCCCCTCTTGCTGCGGATCAGGCTGTTTCCCATGGGAGCCTGGAGGCTGAGGCTGGAGCCCAGAGAAGGCCTCCCCCTCCATGAGCTGCTCTCAGCTGCTTCTGCTCCATGCTTTACAGCCTCCATGCTTTTGACTTTCCCTCAACCGGGGAACTTTCTATTCATCAGCCTCTCATGCTTTGAGGGACATAATTGGATGGTCGGTGTCAGCCAGTTGGAGAAAGTCAGGGCCCTGGAGCTGTTCTTCTGAAGGCAGGCAAGGACATCAAACAGGAAACCGTGTCAACTCCCCTTGATGCGAGGAGGGCTGGGAAGAGACTGTTTCTCTGGGTGATGGATTGTCTCTGTGCCGCTGAGGGTATTACAAAGTGATAATGATCTTGTTCCTCTCTCTTTGTGTTACATAGCTCTCAGGGCCCGGAGGAATCCTTTATTGGGTCCAAGTTGTATATCAACAATGTTTCTCAAAGCAAGGGAGGGGAGCCCAGTAAATCAACCTCTTGTCTAGAGTGGAGAGTAAGATGGAGAGGGAAGGGCTTCCCTGGTGGCGCAGTGGTTGAGAGTCCGCCTGCCGATGCAGGGGACGCTGGTTCGTGCCCCGGTCCAGGAAGATCCCACATGCCACGGAGCGACTGGGCCCGTGAGCCATGGCCGCTGAGCCTGTGCGTCCAGAGCCTGTGCTCCGCAACGGGAGAGGCCACAACAGTGAGAGGCCTGCGTAGTGCAAAAAAAGAAAAGAATGGAGAGTGAAGATTGGGAGAAAGGTCCCCGGGGGTCCTGATGATAAGTAGAACCCAGCTGACCTCTCTCCCACCTCCTGTACTCTGCAGACCTGTTCTTCACAATCTCCCTGATGTCGGCCGTACACTGTCCCCTATTGCCCCAGCCCACCTGTCTCCCACCATAGCCAGCCCTGGTAAGGCCATTCTTGCTACTCTGTCACCAGCCGCAATTCTCTTGCCATCTTACCTTTCCTGCCCATCCCCTCCCTAGTCCCCTCCAACTGTGAGACAATGGAGCATCAAGATTTTTCCACTTCTGCTCCCAATCTTCTGAAAGTTGCTAGAGAAAAACCTCGCGTCTATGCTGACAAGCTCTGTTGTGAGTTAGGGTTTTCCACCTTCAGCTGGCTTGGATGGCTACTTGGCAGTACTTTGGCGAGGAACATGTTGGCAGCTTTAGACCTTTAACACCCTTTTCTTCTTTGACAATCCTTCTTTCTAGCTTGGGGCCCTTTATGGCTACATTCGTCCTCCATCACTTTTGAGTCCAGCAACTTTCCTGGGTTCAGGAGACCCCAAACCCTGTCCACCTCTGATTGGGCCAAGGATACCTGTCCAAAGTTGAGAACCAATTAGATTCCACCTCCTGAAA
Organism: Hyperoodon ampullatus; assembly: GCF_949752795.1. Lineage (NCBI taxonomy): Eukaryota > Metazoa > Chordata > Mammalia > Artiodactyla > Ziphiidae > Hyperoodon > Hyperoodon ampullatus. The sequence goes on from NC_136915.1 coordinate 99,876,915, forward strand.
ATTAGGAGCCAGGACACAGAGGCTCTGATTAGTCCACGGTGGACTCCAGGGCTAAACAATTGCGGAGCAGCAGAGAGAGCCAGAGAGTGGCAGGTGCACAGAGAGAAGTAGAGACAGGACTCCATATGGCCCTGGAGAGATGGTGAGAGCCTCCCCAAGAGGCCCAGCTGTCTTTCCTGGCCTGTTTACCTCCCACTAAATCCCCACTGGTGCTTAAGCTACTCTGAATAGTTAGTTACCTGTCCTGAACAAGTGCATTTGCTGACCAGGACTCAGCAGGAGACCTCACCTCCTACCTCTCTAAGGAGGCCGAGACCGTCAAAAGCAAACTTCCCCTGATTTCAGCCCTTGGGCCTCAAAGCACATCTGTCTATCCCGCATATATTCCTGCTGCCCTCCAGTTTGGAGAAGGATGGGCCTGACTCTTTTCCAGGCTTATGCCCACGCACTGGATTCCATTCCCTCCTGCCTCTGTAATAGTAATAGTTAGAGTTATATTAATAGTAATAATAATGGTTTCCTACTCTTTTGTCACCACACCTCTGGCTCCTCCCCAAAAACCTATTCACATGTTAAATATCTTCCACCCTAAAAATCAAAACACCATTCTTTGACCCTGCTTTCCTCCCACGCCACCAACTCATGGCCTCCCTCTCCTTTTGTCTTAAAGGAAAGGTAGCCTGGTACAGTGAAAAGAGCACAAGACTGAGAGTCAAGAAATGAGTTTTAACCAGGTATTAGAGCTGAGTGACATTTAACAAGTTTCTTAACCCCTCTGAGCTTGTCTCTTCCAGCAGAAAAATGGTGAGGATGAAAATCTTACTCACTTTGCAGGCTTATTGTAAGGATGGGTTAATTTATGTGGGTAAAAAGTACCTAACACATTCTCCAGCACTTTGTAGCTGCTCAATTAATGTTCAATCAGAAGAGTAATTTATCTTATTATGTCTAATTTTTACCTTCCATCCAACCTTCAATTATTTACAATCTGTCTCTCCCGTCCCCGGCCTATTGTTTTGTCACTACTGTAATTGAGGTCACCAGTGACCTCTTATTTGCTGTCTCCAGTGCAGTTTCTTTCCCGTTCGATGCTACTTGCCCCTCTGCAGCAGCTGCGTTTTACTGTCCCCGCCTCCTTCTCCCGGCTTTCCTCCCCTGGCTTCCCCGTGGCACCACTGACCACCGTGGATCAGACTTTCTTAGCTGGTTCCTCTGCTTCCTGCCCTAGGTCTGCATGATCTTCTCTCTTCTCAGCTCTTCCAGGGACCCCACCTCCCTTCACTGCCTCACGTGTCACTAAGATGAAGGAGCACTGGTCTTATCTCTAGCCCTCCCTTCTGCTCAGAGTTCCCCTCTAACCATCTCTTTCTCCCCTCTGCCACCCAAAGCTGCTTCCTTTTCCATGCCTCCGGCCTTGGCAGCCATCAGGGAAGCCACCACCCAAACCAGAAAAACCAGTGTTCATTTTCTACTTCTCCTCTCAGCCCCAATCAGCCACCTTCTATCTGAGTCCTGCGAAATATTTTTCACATCTATTTCCTTTTCCATGGCCCATGCCATTGTCTAGTCGAGCTGTCATTGGATTTTACCAAAACTCCTGCTGGGCCCTCCAACTGGTCTCCCAGGCTCCAGTCTCTCTTCACTCAATCTCAGCTCAACAGGGCTCCCTGTTTTTGTCTCAGAACACGTCCTTCAACACACACACACACACGCGTGCGCACACACACACACATACACACACACATACACACTGAGGTAGCTGTCAGGAACTCTGGATCCAACCTATTTTTCCAGCCCCATTTTCCTGCAGTCCTGCTGATGCATCTCACCTGCCGGCCACAATAGAGTCTTTTCTCACCTCCGCAGCTTTGTCTATGTTGTTTCTTGGACTAGCATGTTTTCCCCCGTCTTTTACATCCAGAAATAACCGATTCCCCTCCAAGCCTCTACTCACAGATCCCCTGTACTGGGGAGCCCTCTACAACCCCTCCATCTACATGCTCACGTAGGGGAACACCGGGTATGCACCTGATACCCTGGAGTCTCTGTCTCCTCTACCTGGAAGCTTTTGCTGCTGCTCTTCACTAGGGCAGAGCCTTCTCTGGTGTCAATCCACACGTCCCAGCCGTCCTACTCACAGTAGATCCCCAGCCCCACTCAGTTCCCCCTGTGGTCACTCTCTATCACATAGCCTTGTTTATTTCCTTTCTTGCACTTATTATAAATCCCGACGATCTTATGTGGCTGGTTAGGCTCTCTGGGAAGCAAACTCGGAGATGGAGTTCAGTGTGCGGGGATGTGTAATGAAGAGGGCCCTTGGGATCAACAGCAGTGGAAGGGGCCGGGGTTGGAGGGAGAGGTCGATCTTTACACCATACTGATGATCTCCTCGGCTGACCCCACGGGAAGCCATGAAGATAAGACCTCCTGCAGCTGGGCTGAAATGGCCGAGCTTTTCTGCCCAACTCCATCAGTCATTGACTGGGGCCACTCTCAGAAGAGGATGACCGCGGCAAGGCAGCTCTCTGCATGTAGAAACTGGTCTCCCAGTTTCTACAGAGCCTTGACTCACTTCTGCATTTTGTCCAAAACTTTAAAAAACTTTTGGAGCTAAGAATGGAGCTAAGAATAGACACAAAAGTACAAAGAAACCCCCTAATTTGGGGGATAATTAAAACTGTGGTTTCCTTTTTCTGCCATTGTTTGACGCTCTCAGCTCCAGGGCTTTCTTTCAAGTTGGTCGATCCCCACTAGCTTCCTCTCTGGCCTCCGGCCAAGGCGGAGAGAAGACGAAAAGGACCTGGGAGTCCCTCCAACTTACTGCCCCTCGGGCCTGGCCCTGGAGCCTGACTCCCACTCCTTTCTCTAACTCAGGCAGTTGGAGCCCAGGTTTAAGAGGAGAGCAGCAGAGGGAGAGGACGCAGGCCAGGCCCTCCGAGAGGATGGAAAGCTAAAGCCCTGGCCCCATGGAATGCTCCCTTTTCTCCCCCCACTGCTGGCAGATGGAGTCAATAAGGATTAAACTCTGAGCGGTTCCAGTGCTTATTGGAAAAAGGAGGGTGGAGAAAATCCTCTTTTCTTCCACCCCACCTTCAAAGCTGATGAGAAATCAGCAAAGCCAAGTCCAGGAGCGCTCAACCATCTTCCTCCTTTCTCATCTCTGTGGCACGCCCTTCCTTTAAAATCTATACTTGTAAGTGCCTCTCAACGTCTTTCTGGTTTCTTCCTGGGCCTCATCTCACCTTGAAACCTGCAGAGGAGTGTGTCAGATGCTGTCCCAAGGGACAAGATCACAGGCAGGTGTCTTCTCAAGTCCTGGGCAGGAGGAGGGTAGAGGCTGAGTGTGGGGCAGGACTATGACAGGGGACAGGATAAGCTGACAGCTTCATGTGGAAACTTGCATGGCCCTGGACCGCCCTGCTCTGACCACCCTGCTCATCTGTGGCCCCTACATGAGTCCAATACACACACACACACACACACACACACACACGTGCACACCACAGAAGCACCTCCAAAAACATTGATGAGAAGTGTAGTTTTTCCCCAAAGGTTTGATGGGGAGACAGAGGGAATTACATGGCGTGTGATATGCCAAAACTTCCCAGGCAACCTCCTTTCCCCTCCCTCTGCTCCTTTCCCAGATTTCCTCTCCCTGCAGGAGCTACTTCATCTCTCCCTTGCTCACTTTCTTCTACATTCGAACCTCTCTTCTCACAGCTCCCTTCAGCCCCACAGACCTCCAGTCCCTTTCACACACAAACCTCTCTAAATCAGCTTGGCTGCCCCACGCAGCGAGGCCAAAGGGAGCCAAACAGAAGACGATACCCAGAGCCAGGTACATGACCTTGAGGCCCGCAGAGGGCAGTGTCCTGGCATTTGCGGGGCCCCCTAAGCCCTAGATCAGAGTGCCTCCCCCACCCCTGACTGCTCACCAGGGCTCCAGCTTCTTCATCCAGGAAAGATCCCAAGACTTAGAATCAGAGATGGAGATTTGAGCCTCAGCTCCACTTCTTCCTCACCATGGGATCTGGGGTAGCCAATGGTACTGGGGGTGTTTCACCTTTTATTCCCCCTGAGTTAGTCTCAGGAGCCAGAGAGGGACAAGTGATGATCCTGCAGATGCCTGCAGGAGTTGGGGGTCGCCAGAGTAGGCATGATGGAGTAGACAAAACTTCTGCCGAGGATTCTGCTGAGCAGGAAGACCCAGATGGTGAAGGTGGGGTGGCACAGGGATGGGGAGGCCACTGGAGAGATGGGGGAGTGGGTCACACCTGATCTCATCTCAGCAGCCATACAGGGACCATGGCAGGGCTTTTTCCTGGAGGCTTTCTCTGCAAGAGGGAGGTAGCAGGATTAGCCTCGGGCTTGTCAGCCCAGCCCCTGAGTCGAATATCAATGAGGGTGGAAGAAAACTCTCCTTTAGGCTTTTCCTACCCTGTGGCCCCAGCACACGCCTGGGCACATTTGAGCTAATACACCCAAGCGCTTGGGGCTCTGCTGATTTGTGCTGTGTACACCTGCTCTACACAGCCCAAGGTTGCTCACTCTTGGATGAGAGTTCTCACTCCCACATGGACACTCCTTGGTGGCAAGATCATCTTCCCCATCAGACCAGCAAATCACAGAGGACAGATGGGAGGAGGGAGTGCTGGGTGGAGGGCAGCTCTGTGTGGGGTGCCTGTTTCCAGACCCCGGACCCCAGCCCTCACGGTGCATCACTGGGTCTACATGTCTCTAGGACAATAACTCTGTTCATCCGGGTCTGAAGAAGGCTATAGGAAAGGGCCTATTCTGGGAGCTGGGAGCAACTCTCCCTGGATGCTGCCTGTGCCTCTGTCCCCTTTCATGATGTTACCCCAGGGCCATCTGGCTTGTCCCTCCCCTCCTCTTCAAACTCACTCCAAGTAAAGATTCTATGTCAACAAATAGTAAGCCTTATACATCTTTTTTTGGGGGGAAAAAAAGTGAATGAAAGGCCATCACTAGCAACTAGTGTGAAGTGGCTGTGTTTCCCCTCCCAGGGATGTTTGCCTCTGAGCCTGCTCTCTCCCTGTGGGCAAAGGACGTGGTCCTAAGGAAAGGAATTCCAGGTTTCAATGATAGGAAGGTGTTGGGAGGAAGAAAGTTTCCTCTGCCCTTCTAGGTCCTTCTGGCTGGTCTAAGAATTGAATTGATATGAGATGGATTAACAGGAGAAAACCAAACAAAAGTTTAATAACATGTACACAAGGGAGAGACCCAGGAAAACTGAGTAGCTCACCAAAATGGCTGAAATCCTCACCTTAAATACCATCTTCAGCTAAAGACAAAAAAGGATGCTGGGGTTAGTGGTTTGGGACTTCAGGATGGGGAAGGCAAGTGGGGATGGAACACCAAATGTTCAGTAAATAAATGTTTGCTGGGCCCTGCAGAGACAATGGAACACAGAGAGGAATTCTAACAAACAGACTTGCTACGTTCCTCCCTGTCTACACACCTAGTTCATGCTACTGTAGACCTTTGAACAATGAGGGGGGTTAGGGGTGCTGATCCTCCTTGCAGTAGAAAGTCCTCATATAACTTAGAGTCAGCCCTCCCTATCTGTGTTTCCTCCGTGTCAGTGGTTCCACATCCTTGAATTCAACCAACCGTGGATTATGTCATACTGTAGTTTTTACTATTGAAAAAAGTCTGCATACAAGTGAGCCCACACAGTTCAAACCTGTGTTGTTCAAGGGTCAATTGTATAGTTATCTATGGTGATAGCTCCCTTTCTGAACCTGTCCTCTATCTAAATTCTTTTAGGCAGGTAAGGGGAAGATCAAAGGTTCTTCTTGAGCCTTTTGGGCCGTGATTGTTTTCAGCTCAAAATAATCCGCCTGCCAAAGAGACACATTTTGGGGTGGTAAATATTGCTCCCCTACAAAGACAAAGTAAATTTTTCATTAGAGGTAGCTATCATTCCTGTGCCCTACCTGAGAATAGGTATAGCTATATACCTGTATACCTACAGCAGCTAAGCTGGCCATGGTGGGAAATACACTCTGGAGACCAGCAGAAAGTGCCAGGGGAGGAAGAGGGGGCTTAACAGACTGCCTAAAAATCTAGGTGACAAAGCTTGGAGGTAAAATGTTGTAGGAGAAGGAGCATAGGATGGGTTTAGACCTGATTTCTAGTCCCAGCTGAGCCTCTCTGTGGGTCTGAATTTCTCATTTTTAAAAAAAGAAAAAAAAAAAAAAAGAAAGATCTTTTAGATTGCTTTCCATACCTAACACTCTATGGTGGCATAGAAGGGAAGCTGAGGCCATCTGGGATGGGCAGGGATCCATGGGCTTTGTCAGGGATGTAACAGAACATTTCCTGGAGCAGTACCCAGCCCACAGAGGAGCAGGGGTGGGTATCTAGAGGCTCAGGAACCCAGCTCACACTTCCTGGCTCAGCATGAGCCAGGCCAGTGTGGGCCCGGGCAACTCCACACACAAGTCCCTCTTGAGGGCTTCCAAGAAGAAGGATGAGGCAGCGTGAGTCGGATCCCCCGCCCCGGGTTCCCTCTTGTACGTTTCCTCCTTTCAGCAGTGCCATGGTTAAGGAGCTAGAAACGTCATCTTACACAATTCCTTTTAGAGGAAATTGAAGAAAGGTAGCAGGAATCAGAACAGTGGTCACCCATTCAATGATGGAGGAGGTCCTGGGGAGTCTGCTGTGCTGCTGGAGATATTCTATATCTTGATCTGGGTGGTGGTTACACAGGTGTATACATATATCAAAATGCATCAAGCTGTTCATTAAGATCTGTGTATTTTACTGTATGTAAATTATACCTCAATTAAAAAAAATCCTTAGCAGAAGAGAGGAGAAGCGGTTCCAGGCCAGGGAGAGCAGTGCCAGAAACACAGAAAAGTAGGGGCAGAGTGGGGAATGAGTAGCCCAAAGAAGAGCTGGACCAATAAGAGGGATGAACAAGAGGTAGCAGCCACTGGAAGGTCAGAGAGAGAGCAACAGGGAAAGAGCAGGAAAGGAGGGCAAGATAAAAGAGGGAGTATAGGAACCAGCATCGGTGGCATGGCCGGGGCAGGGCAGGGGGTAGGGAGAGGGAGTGGCAGCTTGGCTAGAGTTGTCAGTCGACCTCAATATCCTTGAAACCACTCCTTCATCCTTTTAAGGACTGAGAGTTCTAGGGAACACTGGCACATCTGGGGGCTGAGCCGAGACATGAGAGATGAGACAGTTTTTGCCAGGCTGCAGGACTAATGTTTGTGGCCACACAGGGTGACAGGGGTGGGGATAGGTTCTTTGCCATCCCTACAACTAGACAATCCTGAGACTCACCCTCTTGCAGAAATTCTGAGCTGAAGAGGGAAGGGCTTCTCATTGACTTTTCTGACTTCCACTGCTGGGACGAATCAAGCTCATCTAACATTTAGAGTTTGCAGACGGCTGAATCGTGACGTGCGCCACTTAGAGCAGGGCCGACATTGATGTACAGTGTTAATATTAAGCTCTAAGTGGCCTCTGTATGTTATCCAAGAATGAGGAATAAAACTGAGCAAATTCATTTCTTCTTTTGAAAAATGGGCGGTTTTTAAAAAATTCAGAGCTCAAAGTCATAGAATGGATTTGAGAAGATGAATCTCCTTGAGGGGAATCCCTGGGGACCCTGGACAGCATCCTCTGCTCTCCCACCCCATCTGGCCCCCGAGCACAGCCAAACTTGGGGCTCCAGCCAGGCCACCTCTATTTTCCACTTTACCCACTGGCTAAGAACGATGGTTGTGGAGTCAGGCTGCCTGGATTAGAATTCCCTCTCCATTACTTACTAGGACCTTAATACTTCAGTTTTCTCATCTGTAAAATGGGGATGATAATTGTATCTACCTCTTAAAGTTATTCTGAGGATTAAATGGTTTAATATATGTAATGTAATTAGAAAAACACATGCCCAGGATGTTTTTAATGCTCAATAAATGTTGTTGTTATGATTATTACCATTATCCCTGAGCATGCATTTTCTCCACTGGCCTGGCCTTCTTTGCTCCTATAGACCCACAGCCTGGGGTGTCTTTCCTCATCTCCCTGGGAAAATGCTTCCCATCCCTTGGGGCTCAGTTTGAGTCCAGATGACTACACAGTCTCTCTCTCTCTCTCTCCTCACCCTCTTTTTTTTTTTTTTTTTTTTTTTTTTTTGTGGTACGCGGGCCTCTCACTGCTGTGGCCTCTCCCGTTGCGGAGCACAGGCTCCGGACGTGCAGGCTCAGTGGCCATGGCTCACGGGCCCAGCCGCTCCACGGCATGTGAGATCTTCCCGGACTGGGGCATGAACCCGTGTCCCCTGCATCGGCAGGCAGACTCTCAACCACTGCACCACCAGGGAAGCCCTATCCTGCTCTTTTTTATCTCCCCGAATACACACTAAACTTCATGAGGGCAGGGCCTTGGTATCATTTACATCAGCGGTCCCCAACCTTTTTGGCACCAGGGACCGGTTTCATAGAAGACAATTTTTCCACGGATGTAGGGGGTTGGTTCAGGTGGTAATGCAAGCGATGGGGAGCAGTGGGGAGTGATGGGAAGCAATGGGGAGCGGTAGATGAAGTTCTGTCCACTGCTCACCTCCTGCTGTGCAGCCTGGTTCCTAGCAGGCCGAGGACTGGTACCAGTCTGCGGCCTGGGGATTGAGGACCCCTGATTTACATAGTATCTAGCCCCATGCTGGGCACTCCCTGAACTAAGGCATTTGCTGCTTTTGCTGTCTTCTCTCTCAGGTGGTCCATTGATAGAACCCCCAGCCACAGCTGGAAACTCCAAACCAAACCTCCTGGTGGTTCCCAGTGCAGGCATACACTGTGGACAGGAATTCACTGTGCAGAAACCAGGCATGGGGAGCCCTTTCAAGAAAGGGAGTATATTTCCCTTCATATGCTGCCCAGACTTCTCCCCTAGATGCTGCCTGCTACACGTCTCTATTTGGACGGCATCTAAACATAGCATATCCAAAACAGATCTCCTGATAGTCCTACTTTAACCTGATCTCCTGTATTCCTCTCCAGCTCCATAAAGAACAGCTCTACCCCTCCAGTTGTTCAGGCCCCAAATCCTGAAGCCATTCTGGACCTCTCCCTTTTTTTCACAACCCACATTGAATCTATCATCCACCCTGTTACATCCACCCTCAAAATACCCAACCACTTCCCATAGTGATATACCGGGAGCTGATTGCTAAATATTCATGCAATTTTTTAACCGGCTGTTAAGTCATAAGTAATCTGAAGTCAGCCATGGTGGGAAGAGTTATACCACGGAAATCAGCCAATTCTAAAAATCAGAGCTTTTATTTTTTACTTTTTCTGGAGAGCTGGTTTCCAGCAGTTCACTGACTTCTCACCTGGTTACTAGTCCCCCATGTTCCAAGCCTCCATCCTCTCTCATCCGTATCATTGAGATAGGCTCCTATGTGGTCTTCCTGCTCTCACTCTTGCTGCCCTTCAGTGTACCCTCACACAGTAATCCTTTTAAACTCCAAATCATGTTATGTCTAGGCTGTGCTTGAAACTCTCCAATGGTTTCCCATCTCACTCAATGTGGAACCCTGTGTTTTAACCAAGGCTTACAAGGCTCTACGTATCTGATCCTCCACCATGTCTCTGATCTCACATCTACCACTCTCTCACTCACTTCATTCCAGCCACATAGACCTCTTTGATGATCCTCAGACATGCCCAGCGTTACTCTGCCTCAGGGCATTTGCACTTGCTGTTCCTTCTCCCTAGTAAGCTCTTATCCTGGATGAGCTCATGGTTTTCTTGCTCATTTTCTTTAGTTCTCTCTGTATGAGAGAAAGGTCAGCATGATTACCTGTGAAAATCAGCTTACCCTCACTCTGCCATTACTCTCCATCCCCCTTATACTCCATTTTTGACTATGTCTATCACCACTAGAAACATTACATATTTATTTGTCTAAGTTGCTATTGTTACCTCCTCACCACCACCCCAGCAAGAATATATGCTTCACAAGGACAGAGACCTAGTTTTGTTCACTTATGCACCCTTAGTGCCTAGAAAAATGTCTGACACATAGTAAGTGCTCAATAAATACATGTTGGATGAATTATGCTGCCTACATCCTCAATCCCTGGGCAAAGGGATCATGACAGTGAGGTGGAGCAACCTCCACTACTGGATAGATGGTCCCCATTGGTCCTCCAATTTCCTGAGCATCTCACTGCTATCAGGAAAAAGGATGCTTAGCTGAGCAACTACCACTCAATGTGCTAAGATCCCTGATGAGAATGAATCCCTTGATAAAACAAAAATTTAAGGTATAAGTTTGAAACCAGTCTGAACACAAGATATTCTACCAGTGTTTATAAGAGAGTGTTTTCATAAGACAAACTAGAATTTCAGGCTGAACTGATAAGAAACCAAAGGTTTTTATGTTCCACTGCTATGGGCCATGTGAAAAGAAAATACAAATATGCATACATACATACACGTGTGTGTGTGTGTGTGTGTGTGAATAGGTGTGATGGTTTATTTTATGTGTCAGTTTGACTGGGCCATGGGGTGCCAAGATATTTACTTAAACATAATTCTGGGTGTGACTGTGAGGGTGTTTTTGGATGAGATTAACATGTTATTGGTAGACTGAGTAAAGCAGATTGCTCTCCTAATGTGGGGTGTCTCATCCGAGCAGTTGAAGGCCTAAATAGACCAAAAAGGCTGACCCTCCCTCAAGTAAGTTGAAACTTTTCCTGCCTGAATGTTTAAGCTGGGACATCAGTCTTTTCCTGCCTTCAGACTCCAACTGAAGCATTGGCTTTCCTTGGGTCTCAAGTCTGCCAGCCTTCAAACTGGAACTACACCATTGACTCTCCTAGGTCCCAGCTTGCTGACTGCAGATCTGGGGACTTGTCAGCCTCCATGACTGAGTGAGCCAATTTCTCATGTTAAATAAATAAATAAGCACACACACCCTATTTGTTCTGTTTCTCTGGAGAACCCTGACTAATATAATGTGTGTGTGTGTGTGTATGTGTGTGTGTATTTTATAAATACAGTTGACCCTTCAACAATGTGCAGTCGAAAACCCACAAATAACTTTTGACTCTCCAAAAACTTTACTAATAACCTACTGTTGACTGGAAGCCTTACTGATAACATAAACAGTTGATTAACACATATTTTGTGTGTTTTATATACTGCATTCTTACAATAAAGTAAGCTAGAGAAAAGGAAATGTTATTAAGAAAGGAATAGAGAGTGGACCTTCAAAATGGCAGAGGAGTAAGACATGGAAATCACCTGCCTCCCCACAAATACATCAAAAATACTTCTACATGTGGAACAACTCCTACAGAACACCCACTGAAAGCTGGCAGAAGACCTCAGACTTCCCAAAAGGCAAGAAAATCCCCACGTACCTGGGTAGGGCAAAAGAAAAAAGAAAAAACAGAGACCAAAGAATAGGGACGGGACCTGCACCTTTGGGAGGGAGCTGGGAAGGAGGAAAGATTTCCTCCTTCACTGGTGGAGATGGGGAGGGGGCAGAGGGGAAGCTTCGGAGCCACAGAGGACAGAGCAGCAACAGGGGTGCAGAGGGCAAAGTGGAGAGATTCCCGCACAGAGGATTGGTGCCGACCAGCACTCACCAGGCCGAGAGGCTTGCCTGCTCACCCGTCAGGGCGGGTGAGGGCTGGGAGCTGAGGCTCGGGCTTAAGAGGTCAAATCCCAGGGAGAGGACTGGGGTTGGCTGTGCAAACACAGCCTGACAGGGGCTAGTTCACCGCAGCTAGCCAGGAGGGAGTCTGGGAAAAGGTCTGGACCTGCAGAAGAATCAAGAGACCATTGTTTCAGGGTGCACGAAGAGAGGAGATTCAGAGCACCACCTAAACGAGCTTCAGAGATGGTTGCGAGCCGTGGCTATCAGCGAGGACCCCATAGACGGACATGAGATGCTAAGGCTGCTGCTGCAGTCACCAGAAAGCCTGTGTGCGAGCACAGGTCACTAACCACACCTCCTCTCCCAGGAGCCTGTGCAGCCCGCCACTGCCAGGGTCCCGTGATCCAGGGACAACTTCCCCAGGAAAACACACAGTGCACCTCAGACTGTTGCAACGTCTCGCCAACCTCCGCCACCTCAGGCTCACCCCACATTCCATATCCCTCCCTCCCCCAAGCCTGAGTGAGCCAGAGCCCCCTAATCAGCTGCTCCTTTAACTCTGTCCTGTCTGAGCGAAGAACAGACGCCCTCAGGAGACCTACACCCAGAAGCGGGGCCAAATCCAAAGCTGAACCCCGGGAGCTGTGCGAACAAAGAAGAGAAAGGGAAATTTCTCTGTGTAGGCTCAAGAGCAGCAGATTAAATCTCCACAATCAACTTGATGTACCCTGCATCTGTGGATTACCCAACAAACCATCCCAAAATTGAGGCAGTGGACTGTGGGAGCAACTGTAGACTTGGGGTTTGCTGTATGCAACTGACTAGTTTCTGATATTTATGTTTATCTTAGTTTTCAGCACTTGTTATCATTGGTGGATTTGTTTATTGGTTTGGTTGCTCTCTTCTTTTTTTTTAAATACTTTTTTAATTTTTTATTTTAATAACTTTATTTTATTTTATGGTTTTCTTTCCTTCTTTTTTTTCTCCCTTTTCTTCTGAACCATGTGGCTGACAGGGTCTTGGTGCTCTGGCTGGGTGTCAGGCCTGAGCTTCTGAGGTGGGAGAGCCAAGTTCAAGACATTGGACCACCAGAGACCTCCTGGTCCCACGTAATATCAGTTGGCAAGAGTTCTCCCAAAGATCTCCGTCTCAACACTAAGACCCAGCTCCACTCAACGACCAGCAAAATCCAGTGCTGGACACCCCATGCCAAACAACTAGCAAGACAGGAACACAACCCCACCCATTAGAAGATAAGCTGCTTAAAATCACAATAAGTTCACAGACACCCTAAAACACATCACTGAACGTGGTCCTGCCCATCAGAAAGACAAGATCCAGCCTCATCCACCAGAACACAAACAACAGTACCCTCTACCAAGAAGCCAACACAAGTCACTGAACCAACCTTACCCACTGGGGACAGACACCAAAAACAATGAAAACTACGAACCTGCAGCCTGCAAAAAGGAGACCCCAAACAGGGCAAGTTAAGCAAAATGAGAAGACAGAAATACACAGCAGATGAAAGAGCAAGATAAAAACCCACCAGACCAAACAAATGAAGAGGAAATAGGCAGTCTACCTGAAAAAGAATTCAGGGTAATGATAGTAAATATGATCCATAATCTTGGAAATAGAATGGAGAAAATAAAAGAAACGTTAAACAAGGACCTAGAGGAATTAAACAGCAAGCAAACAATGATGAACAACACAATAAATGAAATTAAAATTCTCTAGAAGGAATCAAAAACAGAATAACTGAGACAGAAGAACAGATAAGCGGCCTGGAAGATAAAATAGTGGAAATAACTACCACAGAGAAGAATAAAGAAAAAAGAATGAAAAGAATTGAGGACAGTCTTAGAGACCTCTGGGACAACATTAAATGCACCAACATTTGAATTATAGGGGTCCCAGAAAAAGAAGAGAAAAAGAAAGGGACTGAGAAAATATTTGAAGAGATTATAGTTGAAAACTTCCCTAATATGGGAAAGAAAAGAGTCAATCAAGTCCAGGAAGCACAGAGAGTCCCTACAAGATAAATCCAAGGAGAAACATGCCAAGACACATATTAATCAAACTATCAAAAATTAAATACAAAGAAAAAAATATTAAAAGCAACAAGGGAAAAGCAACAAATAACATACAAGGGAATCCCCCTAAGGTTAACAGCTGATCTTTCAGCAGAAACTCTGCAAGCTAGAAGGGAGTGGCAGGACATATTTAAAGTGATAAAAGCGGGCTTTCCTTGTGGCGCAGTGGTTAAGAATCTGCTTGCCAATGCAAGGGACACAGGTTCGAGCCCTGGGCCAGGAAGATCCCATATGCTGCGGAGCAACTAAGTCCGTGCACCACAACTACTGAGTCTGCGCTCTAGAGCCCACAAGCCACAACTACTGAGCCAGCGTACTGCAACTACTGAAGCCCGCACACCTAGAGCCCATGCTCTGCAACAAAGAAGCCACCGCAATGATAAGCCCATGCACCACAACAAAGAGTAGCCCCTGCTCGCAGCACCTAGAGAAAGCCAGCACACAGCAACGAAGACTGAAGACAGCCAAAAATAAATAAATTAATTAATAATTAATTTTTTTTAAAAAGTGACAAAAGGGAAAAACCTACAACCAAGATAACTCTACCCAGCAAGGATCTCATTCAGATTCTACGGAGAAATTAAAACCTTTACAGACAAGCAAAAGTTAAGAGAATTCAGCACCACCAAACCAGCTTTACAACAAATGCTAAAGGAACTTCTCTAGGCAGGAAACACAAAAGGAGGAAAAGACCTACAAAAACAAACCCAAAACAATTAAGAAAATGTTAACAGAAACATACAGATCGATAACTACTTTAAATGTAAATGGATTAAATGCTCCAACCAAAAGACATAGACTAGCTGAATGGATACAAAAAGAAGACCTGTATATATGCTGTCTACAAGAGATCCACTTCAGACCTAGGGACACATTCAGACTGTAAGTGAGGGGATGGAAAAAGATATTCCATGGAAATGGAAATCAAAAGAAAGCTGGCATAGCAATTCTCACATCAGACAAAATAGACTTTAAAGTAAAGACTATTACAAGAGACAGAGAAGGACAATACATAATGATCAAGGGAACAATCCAAGAAGAAGATATAACAATTGTAAATATTTATGCACCCAAGATACATACAATACATAAGGCAAATGCTAACAGCCATAAAATAGGAAATCAACAGTAACACAATAATAGTAGGGGACTTTAACACCCCACTTTTACCAATGGACAGATCATCCAAAATGAAAATAAATAAGGAAACACAAGCTTTAAATGACACATTAAACTTAAGTGATACTTATAGGACATTCCATCCAAAAAAAACCAGAATACACTTTCTTCTCAAGTGCTCATGGAACATTCTCAAGGATAGATAATATCTTGGGTCACAAATCAAGCCTTGGTAAATTTAAGAAAATTGAAATCATATCAAGTATCTTTTCCGACAACAATGCTATGAGACTAGATATCAATTACAGGGGAAAAAATGTAAAAATACAAACACATGGAGGCTAAACAATACGCTACTAAATAACCAAGAGATCACTGAAGAAATCAAAGAGGAAATCAGAAAATACCTAGAAACAAATAACACTGAAAACACGATGACCCAAAACTTATGGGATGCAGCAAAAGTCATTCTAAGAGGGATGTTTACAGCAATACAATCCTACCTTAAGAAACAAGAAACATCTCAAATAAACAACCTAACCTTACACCTAAAGCAATTAGAGAAAGAAGAACAAAAAAACACCAAAGTTAGCAGAAGGAAAGATATCATAAAGATCAGATCAGAAATAAATGAAGGGCTTCCCTGGTGGCGCAGTGGTTAAGAACCTGCCTGCCAATGCAGGGGACACGGGTTTGAGCCCTGGTCCAGGAGGTTCCCACATGTTGCAGAGTGGCTAAGCCCGTGTGCCACAACTACTGAGCCTGCGCTCTAGAGCCCATGAGCCACAACTACTGAGCTCATGCACCACAACTACTGAAGCCTTCATGCCTAGAGCCCATGCTCAACAACAAGAGAAGCCACTGCAGTGAGAGGCCCACGCACTGCAATGAAGAGTGGTCCCCACTGGCCGCAACTGGAGAAAGCCTGCAAGCAGCAATGAAGACCCAACACAGCCAAAAATAAATAAATAAAATAAATAAATTTAAAAAAGAAAGAAATGAAGGAAACAATAGCACAGATCAATAAAACCAAAAGCTGGCTCTTTGAGGAGATAAACAAAATTGATAAACCATTAGCCAGACTCATCAAGAAAAAAAGGGAGAAGACTCAGATCAACAGAATTAGAAATGAAAACGGGGAAAGTACCAACTGACACTGCAGAAATACAAAGGATCATGAGAGATTACTACAAGCAACTCTATGCCAATAAAATGGACAACCTGGAAGAAATGGACAAATTCTTAGAGAAGCACAACCTTCCCAGACTGAACCAGGGAGAAATAGAATATATAAACAGACCAATCACAAGCACTGAAATTGAAACTGTGATGAAAAATCTTCCAACAAACAAAAGCCCAGGACCAGATGGCTTCACAGGCGAATTCTATCAAGCATTTAGAGAAGAGCTAATACCTATCCTTCTCAAACTCTTCCAAAATATAGCAGAGGGAGGAACACTCCCAAACTCATTCTAGGAGGCCACCAACACCCTGATACCAAAACCAGACAAAGATGTTACAAAAAAAGAAAACTACAGACCAATATCACTGATGAACATAGATGCAAAAATCCTCAACAAAATACTAGCAAACACAATCCAACAGCACATTAAAAGGATCATACACCATGATCAAGTGAAATTTATCACAGGAATGCAAGGATTCTTCAATATATGCAAATCAATCAATGTGATACACCATATTAACAAATTGAAGGATAAAAACCATATGATCATCTCAATAGATGCAGAAAAAGCTTTTGACAAAATTCAACACCCATTTATGATAAAAACTCTCCAGAAAGCAGGCATAGGGGGAACTTACTTCAACATAATAAAGGCCATATATGAAAAACCCACAGCCAGCATCATTCTCAATGATGAAAAACTGAAAGCATTTCCACTAAGATCAGGAACAAGACAAGGTGTCCACTGCCACCACTATTATTCAACATAGTTTTGGTAGTTTTAGCCACAGGAATCAGAGAAGAAAAAGAAATAAAAGGAATCCAAATCGGAAAAGAAGAAGTAAAACTGTCACTGTTTACAGATGACATGATACTATACATAGAGAATCCTAAAGATGCTACCAGAAAACTACTAGAGCTAATCAATGAATTTGGTAAAGTAGCAGGATCCAAAATCAATGCAAAGAAATGTCTTGCATTCCTATATACTAAGGATGAAAAATCTGAAAGAGAAATTAAGGAAACACTCCCATTTACCATTGCAACAAAGAGAATAAAATATCTAGGAATAAACCTACCTAAGGAGACAAAAGACCTATATGCAGAAAACTATAAGACTCTGATGAAAGAAATTAAAGATGATACAAACAGATGGAGAGATATACCATGTCCTTGGATTGTAAGAATCAACATTGTGAAAATGACTATACTACCCAAAGCAATCTACAAATTCAGTGCAATCCCTATCAAACTACCAATGGCATTTTTCACAGAACTAGAACAAAAAAATTCACAATTTGTATGGAAATGAAAAAGACCCCAAATAGGCAAAGCAATCTTGAAAAAGAAAAACAGAGCTGCATGAATCTGGCTCTTTGACTTCAGACTATACTACAAAGCTACAGTAATCAAGACAGTATGGCACTGGCACAAAAATAGAAATATAGGTCAATGGAACAGGATAGAAAGCCCAGAGATAAACCCACACACATATGGTCACCTTCTCTTTGATAAAGGAGGCAAGAATATACAATGGAGAAAAGATAGCCTCTTCAATAAGTGGTGCTGGGGAAACTGGACAGCTACATGTAAAAGAATGAAATTAGTACACTCCCTAACACCATACACAAAAATAAACTCAAAATGGATTAAAGACCTAAAGGTAAGACCAGACACTATAAAAGTCTTAGAGGAAAACATAGGCAGAACACTCTATGACATAAATCACAGCAAGATCCTTTTGATCCACCTCCTAGAGAAATGGAAATAAAAACAAAAATAAACAAATGGGACCTAATGAAACTTCAAAGCTTTTACACAGCAAAGAAACCATAAACAAGACAAAAAGACAACCCTCAGAATGGGAGAAAATATTTACAAATGAAGTGACTGACAAAGGATTAATCTCCAAATTTTACCAGCAGCTCATGCAGCTCAATATCAAAAAAACAAACAACTCAATCCAAAAATGGGCAGAAGACCTAAACAGATATTTCTCCAAAGAAGATATACAGATTGCCAACAAACACATGAAAGGATGCTCAACATCACTAATCATTAGGGAAATGCAAATCAAAAGCACAGTGAGGTATCACCTCACACCAGTCAGAATGGCCATCGTCAAAAAATCAACAAACAATAAATGCTGGAGAGAGTGTGGAGAAAAGGGAAACCTCTTGCACTGTTGTTGGGAATGTAAATTGCTACAGCCTTTATGGAGAACATTATGGAGATTCCTTAAAAAAGTAAAAATAGAACTACCATACGACCCAGCAATCCCACTACTGGGCATATACCCTGAGAAAACCATAATTCAAAAGGACTCATGCACCCCAATGTTCATTGCAACACTATTTACAATAGCCAGGACATGGAAGCAACCTAAGTGTTCATCGACAGATGAATGGATAAAGAAGATGTGGCACATATATACAATGGAATATTACTCAGCCATAAAAAGAAATGAAACTGAGTTATTTGTAGTGAGGTGGATGGACCTAGAATCTGTCATACAGAGTGAAGTAAGTCAGAAAGAGAAAACCAAATACCATATGCTAACACATATATATGGAATCTAAAAAAAAATGGTTCTTAAGAATCTAGGGGCAGGACACGAATTAAGACGCAGACATAGAGAATGGACTTGAGGACACGGGGAGGGGGAGGGGTAAGATGAGACGAAGTGAGAGAGTGGCATGGACATATGTACACTACCAAATGTAAAATAGATAGCTGGTGGGAAGCAGCCACATAACACAGGGAGATCAGCTTGGCGCTTTGTGTCCACCTAGCGTGGTGGGATAGGGAGGATGGGAGGGAGACGCAAGAGGGAGGGGATATGGGGATATATATGTATACGTATAGCTGATTCACTTTGTTATACAGCAGAAACTGACTAGACATTGTGAAGCAATTATACTCCAATAAAGATGTTTAAAAAAAAGGAATAGAAAATACATTTACAGTACTGTACTGTATTTATCGATACAATAATTTTATATCATCTGTTTAAAAAGCTGAATTATCTGTCTGTACCTCATTAATATTATCTCACATGATACAAAATGCCATAGATGTTGCACATATTACTAATACTAGACATTAAAAATGAAAAGAGAGTGTGAAAAAGAAATTCATATTTATTTACAGGTCAGACAATTCATGCATTGATAATAAAGAAGCTGAGATATAATTGCTTTAGTGTGATTGATAAAGTTGCTTCATGGTAGCCTAGCATCTTCACTAATGACTGAATAGATATAAAATTTTCATGGCATACTGTATTATAGTCATATTCATAAGACAGTATTGAAAACATTGTTACATTATTTTTTTAAAAAACCACCTACCTGTGATGATAAGCTGATGTTTAGTCTCTCCAATCATGAGGGAGAGAGAGAGAGAGAGATACTGCATGGTAATGTAATTCTTTGAAAGCAAAGTTATAAAACTGTAAGATAACTAACATTATTAATTTATATTAAATATCATTCACATGTCTATGTAAGCTGAGGCTATCCACTTCAATACAAGTCTTGTACATGATGTTCTACACATCTATTTTTAATGTTTGTTGAACAAAATTAGCATATAAGTGGACCCGCACAGTTCAAACCTGTTTTGTTCAAGGGTCAGTTGTATATATTTGTGGGGCTATGGCTGATAGCTGGGGGAGGTAGTTGTGGGTAGGCAGAAGTTATGACTTTCTTAATGTAAGAGGCTTTCTTTAGACAGAAGAAGTTAAATAAGGCATTGTCATTCACTTTTTTGAGGTCCTTTTGTCTACCAGCAGCTTTCCTGCTGCCATAGGACAGGAATGCAGGAAGCAGGAGAGTTGGGAGTGGGCTCCAGGGGGGCACGTGCTCCCCGGAGGTCTTGGTCCCTTCTCTAGATTCCAAGCCATCTTGATTCTCGAGACACAGAGTGTGGTGGCCGTGCACGGCGAGGAGAAAGGAATGGCCCTTTCTCTGATCATGCCAGCTTTACAGGGTGAGAGTCCATAGGCCGAGGGAAAGAAGAATGAGCAGTGCAGAATGCCTTCCTTCACTGACTCTCATACAAGGGGAGCAGCTCTGCCCATGGATTCTCTAGCTCAGACAAAGGCACGCCATCCCAAAGTCACTCAAGATGGAAACCTCAGAGGCTTCTTTCACTCTGCTTCACCCTGTCCAATTCTCTGTCACCACATCCCAGCCATATCACCACTTCCTCCTCATCACAGAGTCATGGGAAAGTGATAACTGTGCTTAGCTTGGGAAGAGGAACTGGTAGGAGGGGCCGAGGGAGAAAAATACTTTTATTTCAGAGCTTTCTATACTGTTTGATTTTCTAAACTTTTGCTAAATTACTCATCTTGGATGTCAATGGACATGAAAAAGATAATCAAAATAAGTGTGTAAACACACACAATGTATTTATATAATCAATTGTGTATATTAACTACCTCCTTTGTAATGTTTCCTGGTAGGGTCCCCATCACTTTTTGCTTCCTGACTGGTCTACTTTTCTACAAGCCTCTTCCTACCAACCAATCCTGCACACTGCTGCTACAGTTACCTCTCACAGAAACTATTTTATGTGATTCTGGGTCATTTTTTTAAATATAATACAAGGAGATGACTATCAAACGTGAAATTGCCTAGGTTGGTGCCTGCTGCTTAGGAAGTACTCAATGAATGCTGGTTTCCTTTTTAAATTTATAGTTCTTCAGAGGGTCTTCACTGATCAAAGAGCAAAGTGCCCCACTTCTTAGCCGGTGCCCCAGGATGCTCTGCTGGCCCGGTTTCCACTGGGCACACTGCATTCAGGCCATACAGCAAAGCTCTGGGACTCCTCCACACCTACCGATTTCTTACCTACCCCTTCATGGCTATAGAAACCCTGCCTGGCCCTTTAGGGACCATCTCAAATGCCACCTCTGCCATGAAGCTTTCCAAGAGCACCCTCCTCTGTACTGCCACAGGACTTACTGTTTCTATTTTTTCCTTGTTAATAATGTGTCACATTTGGAAATCATATATTGATAGCTTTTGAAATGCCTCCTCCATCCCCAGCTTCCCATGTCTCTCATCCATTTGCAATTTATTAATTAATTCATTAATCTTTTATTGAGTGTCTACCATGTTCCAGGCACAGTACTGGACACCAAAGGGAGAGTGATAAGTAAGTCAGAGGTAAGTCTCCTCCCACTGTAATCAGGGAGGCTACTGAGGGTCGGAGGGGTCTCTCTGGGAGCTGAGAGCTGAACAGAGACATGGATGAAGTGAGTGATTTGCCATGGCACTGTATGGGGGAAGAGTGTCCCAGGCAAGAGAGTCCTGCCGAGAGAAGGAGCTGGAAGCCAGTGTGACAAGACTTGAGTGGGTGAGAGGGAGCCTGTAGAAAAGGTGGCTGGAGATGTGGTCAGGACCAGGTCTTGGGAGAGCAGTGTCATGACCTGGTTTTCATTTTTAAACATCACCTGGTGTTCTGAGTGTAGAAGAGACTATAGGAGCTGGAGGACAAAGAATGGAATCGGAAGAATCAATAGGGAAACAGGTAAAAAATGATGGAGCTTTGTACCAGGGTGGAACTGGCAATGGCAGATTTGAGGAATCCTTTGGAAGAAGCCCAACAAGACTTGCTTGTGAATTGGCTGTGAGGAAAAGAGAGAAATTAAAGAATACCTCTCTCTATTTTTTTTTACCAGAATACTGATATCATTTAATGAGATGAGGAAGAAGAGAGGAAATAGGAAGGAGTTCAAGATGGGCACTGGGGTAAGAGTTTCATTTTGGGCACATCAGCTTTGAGAAGTCTATTAGACACCCAAGAGGAAATGCTGAGAAGGGAATTGGATATTTAAGTCTGGTTTTCAAAGAGAGATCTAGGCTGGTCGATTCAACTGATTAAGTTAAAATGTAAAAATAAATCAATTCCTTATCATTCATTCAATAAACATTTATTGAGCACATACTATTAGGTTGAGCCATATGAAATATGATCTTTGTATGTCAAGGTGATCCAATATCAGCCAACTTCATATAGTTCAAGCTATCCAAAGTGCCATGCCAAGCGAGGGCTGTGAAGGATAAAGATGTACTGGGAAATAGCATTTTTTTTTTTTTTTTTTTTTTTTTTTTTTTGCGGTACACGGGCCTCTCACTGTTGTGGCCTCTCCCGTTGCGGAGCACAGGCTCTGGACGCGCAGGCTCAGTGGCCATGGCTCACGGGTCCAGCCGCTCCGCGGCCTGTGGGATCTTCCCAGACCAGGGCACGAACCTGTGTCCCCTCCATTGGCAGGCGGACTCTCAACCACTGTGCTACCAGGGAAGTCCTTTTTTTTTTTTTTTGTTTGGGGAAATAGAATTTTTATGTAAATCAATTTTTAACAGTTTTGTTGAGGTATAATTGATTTGCAAAGAACTGCACATATTTAATATGTATAATTTTACAAATCTGGACATATGCAAACACCCATGATACCATCACCACAATCAAGGTAATAGACATAAGCAACACCTCCTAAAGTTTCCCTGTGTCCCTTCGGTTGTTTTTTTGTTTGTTGTAAGGACACTCAACATGAGATCTATCCTTTTTTTTTTTTTTTTTTTTTTTTTTTTTTTTGCGGTACGCGGGCCTCTCACTGCTGTGGCCCCTCCCGTTGCGGAGCACAGGTTCCGGACACACAGGCCCAGCGGCCATGGCTCACGGGCCCAGCCGCTCCGCGGCATGTGGGACCCTCCCAGACCGGGGCACGAACCCATGTCCCCTGCATCGGCAGGCGGACTCTCAACCACTGCGCCACCAGGGAAACCCAAGATCTATCCTCTTAACACATTTTGAAGTGCATGTTACTGTACTGTTAACTACAGGCACTATGTTGCACGGCAGATCTCTAGAACTTGTTCCCCTAGTAAAACTGGAACTTTATACTCCTTGGACAACTCCCCATTTCCATCCCCACCCCCACCTCTGGCAACCACTATCACATTCTCTTCCTCTGTGACTGACTATTTTAGATCCCTCTACCTAAGTGAAATCACGCAGTATTTGTTCCTCTGTGACTAGCTTATTCACTTAGCATAATGTCCTCCAGGTTCATCCATGCTGTTATAAAAGGCAGGATTTTCTTCTTTTTTTAAGGCTGAATGATAGTCCATCATATGTATACACCACATTTTCTTTATCTATCCATTTGTCAGTGGATACTTGGGTTGTTTCCTTATCTTGGCTATAGTGAATAGTGCTGCAATGAACATGGGAGTGCAGCCACCTCTTCAAGATCCTGATTTCAGTTCTTTTGGATATATACCAAAGTGGGATTGCTGGATCTTATGGTAGTTCTACTTTTAATTTTTTGAGGAATCTCCATACTGTTTTTCATAGCTGCTCCACCATTTTACACTGCCATCAATAGTATACAAGAGTTCCAATCTCCCTACAACCTCCAACACTTGTTACCTTTTATTTTTTAAATAATAGCCATCCTCACAGGTGTGAGATGATATCACATTGTAGTTTTGATTTGCATTTCCCTGCTAATTCATGGCATTGAGTATCTTTTCATATATTTGTTGGCATTTGTATGTCTTCTTTAGAGAAATGTCTGTTAAAGTCCTTTGCCTGCTTTTTAATTACATTATTTGTGTTTGCTATCAAGTTGTAGGAGTTCCTTGTATATTTGGGAGGCTAACCCCTTATCAGATATATGGTTTGCAAATATTTTCTCTCATTCTGTAGGCTGCATTTTCATCCTGCTGATTGTTTCCTTGGCTACACAGAGACTTTTTAGTTTGATGTCATCCCATTTGTCTATTTTTCCTACCGTTGCCTATGCTTTTGGTATAAACCTAGTAATAATAACAATCACTTATTTAGCAGTTATTATTTCCAGGCACTGTAATAAGCAACTTGTATATATTAAATCATTTAATTATTACAACTTTATGAGGTAAATACTCATTATTTCTGGAAAAGAGAAAAATAATTTGCTTAACCAAATTGTATTGGGTTAAAGATGGCTACAAATTAATTACCAGTCACCCTATGGAAAGGTGGAGCCTATTCCCCACCACCACCCTACTCAAAGCCTGTGAATGGCTTTGACCAATGGAATGAGCTGCAATGGTAATCTCTGAGGCCAGGCTTTAAGAGATCTGGGGCTTTCACTTTTGACCTCTTGGAGCATTCCCTTATGGAAGCCAACTGCATTGGTAGAATTCCAACCACCCTGAGATCACCAGGCTGTGAGGAAACCCAAGCTCACCACCTGTAGAAAGAGATACCCCTGGAGGAGCACTGAGTTGCCAGACATACGAGTAAATTTTTCTAGGAACTTCTGACTCAGCTTAGCTACTGGCTAAGCTACTTAGTATATAACCTCAGCCAATACTTCCCAGAAGAAAATAACCACCAAGCTGAACCCTTCCCAAATTCTTATCCATAGAATTATAAGCAAATAAAATAGCAGCTATTTGAAGCCATTAAGTTTTAGGGTAGTTTTCTCTGTCGCAATAGGTAACCAGAACACAACCAGGAAGTAGCTGAGCTGGGATTTAAATCCAGGCTGTTTCCACAATCTATACTCTTAACCACTATACTATACTACCCCTCTAATGCATGGGATACATATAATAAGCACCCATTAAGTGATTACACTCTAAAGTCTAGGGGATTTCCCCCCAGGATAACCCTGACACACATCTGGTCAAATAAATATTCTTATTTACCAGATACATTTGGAACAAGTTTATAAACCAATGTATGCCTAAAACCACATAACCTCACCACTGAAACTATGAAGTATCTAATTGTATCTTGTATTAATATTTAGTGAGAAGTGGTTAGTGTATTTGTTTTCTATTGCTGCATGACAAATTACCACAAACTGAGTGATGTATACAAATATATGTAACATATGACAGTGTATATATATCACTCAGTTTGTGATAATTTTTTATGCAGTCAAGGTATCAGCTGGGCTGTGTTCCTTTCTGAAGCTGGGAGCCTCTTCCAAGCTCATGTGACAGACAGATTTCAGGGCGCTGCAGATGTAATACTGAAGTCCCTGTTTTCTTGCTGGCTGTCATCTGAGGCCGGCTTTCAGCTCCTAGATGCTGCCCATGGTTCCTTGCCATATGACCCTCTCACAGCCTCTCACAATGGTGGCTTCCTTCCTCAAGGGCAGCAGAGGAGTACTTCACTCCAGTCTGTTAAGATGAAGTCTTATATACGTAATGATGTAATCTCAGGAGTGACATCCAGCACCCTTGCCATATTAAAGTGGCTAGAAGCAGGTCACGCATCTTGCTTGCACTCAAGGGGAGGGGACTGTGCAAGTGCGTAACTCCCTGGGGATCCCCTTAGGGTGTTACTGCCACAGTTAGGTTTCTTGGCTCCCTTTCATGATTTTCATGCTTACATCCATTACCTGCACTCAGTATTCTGCACAACCCATGGATGCCAAGATTGTGTGATGAAAAAATAAAACCGAAACAAGTGAAGCAGACGATCCATGCTGTGGAAGAGGTGACAAACACAAACTAATGCCACACCCTCTAGGACTTGATGGTTAGCATGCTGGTGTCATGGTCTCTTCTGTTATGGGGTGGAATGAATCAGAGATCCTGGTTTTAGTTTGGTTCAGCCATTTACAAATTGTGCAACATAGTCGTTAACCTTTGAGACAATTTTTTTCTCCTTATCCATGAAATAAGTTTAGGTGACATAATGTATATAAAAGGACTTTGTAAACAGTAAAGTCTTCAAGGCTCTGCAAGCTCAAGTACTAGACAAGTTCAAAGGCACAATCAGCCCTTCCCATTTTCCCTTCCTTTATCCTTGTCCCTTCCCTTCGCAGCACAGAACAGTTAGAGGTGGGCCTGCCACATGGTGGTTAGGGTGGAGGCAGACAGATAGGGCAGCCATGAAGAGGCACCTTGAGCAGTGTCCCCTCAGTATGCAAGGATGTGAAGTAATAATGTAGGTTGGGTGTGAGTAGCAGGCACAAGAAGTGGTCAGCATATTTGGGAGATGGGATCCATTTAGCAAATAAGTAAATTGATTGAGTGCATAAGTGCATATATTAAGAAAAATGAGAACCATGTTTCTCACCTTTGGAGATGGCGCTAAAAACATGTAAAGGGAGGAGGCTAGCATAAACTGCAGCTTTCGACTGGAAGTAGAAGAATGAGTATGAGCTCATGTTTTTTATATACAAATACACAAATAGTTATGGATGTGTGTGTATGTGTGTGTGTGTATAGCAGCAATGAGCACATCACATAGTCAAATCTTAATGGTGTCTAAATACTGTCCACCACTAAAAGGAATCAGTACTCTTTAGAGAAACTATTGATTCTAGGCTGGGACAGGAGAAGTACAAGAGGATCCTGCAGCATATTTTGTGCCAGAGAGTGAAGAGATGCTCAAAGAGTGATTGGAACACATAAAAAGGACACAGGAATCAGCCCACTGGCTAATTCTGGGACAATTCCAGCATCAAAACAATTAATAATAGTAAGAGATACAACCCATTGAGCAAAATAGGAGTCTGTAAGTCCACACAGATATAAATAAATAATAAACAAACAAACAAACACATAGGGGAGAAGGAAAAGCTCTTTGAAGTATAAGCCAAATAAGTGAGGATGGGATCATGGACATAGAAAATCACCATTTGGCAACCTCCATAATGTTTGATTCAGACGGGAGTCATCAATGGAGGCTACAGCTGGTGGGCAGAGGTCAAATGAGGAACAGAATATTGACATCATACGTAATACTACTGAACTGCAAAGGGAAAAATGGTGACTTTAAGGTGGAGAACTTGGCAACATGACCAGAGAGTCAACCAGGCTCGAGACAGATGGACATCGTGTGTCCCCCTATGTGATGCACTGAAAAGGGCACAGTATCATTTCCACAATATTCCTGCCGGGAAATCCTGACCTGACTCTGCCAGAAAGAAACATCAAATCACTTAGGTGGGATATCCTAGAGAACGTAAAGGCTGTACTTTAAAATGATAGAGGACATGAAAGCCGGGAAGCCTGAGGAACTGTCCCAGTTAGGGGAGACTGAAGAGAAATGACAACCAAATGCACTGCCTGCTCCTTGATGGCACCTGGACCTGCAGGCGAAGCGTCGTTGTCGGGACAGTCAGGGAAATCAGAATTGAGTTTGGGAACTGGATGGTGATGTTGTATCAATGCTGATTTTCTGATTTGCAAGGCTGTATGGTGGTCATGTGGAGAATGTCCTGGGTTTTGGGAAATACACGCTGAGGTATTTAAGAGCAATAGGACATCCTGTCTCCAGCTCAGTTTCAAGTGATTTGGAAAAACACTAGTGAGAATGGGTATAGATAAACCTAAATAAATCAGCATACCAGAAATCAGGGAGTGGGGCAGGAACAAATGCAGTGAAGCGTTAACGATGGAATCTGGATGAAGGTGTATGATACGGGAATTCATTCTGCTGTACTTACAGCTTTGCAGTAAGTTTGAAATTATTTCAAAACGAATCTTTTTTTTTTTACTTGTTCTTATTTAATATATGAAGAAGTGAATTCAAATATACCAATGACATCACTTTTGTATGAAGGGCTAGTTTTTTGGGTTTTTTTAACATCTTTATTAGAGTACAATGCTGTGTTAGTTTCTGCTGTATAACAAAGTGAATCAGCTATACATATACATATATCCCCATATTTCCTCCCTCTTGCATCTCCCTCCCACCCTCCCTATCCCACCCCTCTAGGTGGTCACAAAGCACTGAGGCACCGAGCTGATCTCCCTGTGCTATGAGGCTGCTTCCCACTAGCTATCTGTTTTACATTTGGTAGTGTATATATGTCCATGCCACTCTCTCACTTTGTCCCAGCTTACCCTTCCTCCTCCCCGTGTCCTCAAGTCCATTCTCTATGCCTGCATCTTTATTCCTGTCCTGCCCCTAGGTTCTAACAAATCATTTTTTAATGCAGGTAAAAAGAGTCACCTAATCATCCCTCCTCCGCAAAGCAATTTCAGCTCCTTGAGAAGTCTCTGTCTTCAAAGTCTGTTGTTTCCCTTGGCATGGCTCCAGGCACACAGGGAGTCCGTGACATAGACCTGTGGGCAGGCAGGCCGTGGCATAAACACACAGCCTTTGCAGGGTTCGCGCTCTCCCACTTTACAAGTTTTCATGGAATGAATCGGATGCAACATGACTGATGAATGAGGGATTGCAATTGCCTTCACAAACCACTATCGGTTTTACCTTGATTGCCATCGGGAGCAATCATCCTGAGTGAGGGAAGGAATCGGTGGTGAGCAGTGCAGAATCGCATATGACTGTTCTGTCTCAGCCGCCAGCTAGTCCACCGGCCTTGGAGGCGTTTGCTGACTTTCTGTGGTTGACGACCAGGCTGCCGTTCACTTTGGTGGTCTAGATAGAATCTTGCTGATTTGGGTCAGATTGTGCATGTTGTTCAGGATTCAGTGACGTTTAAGTTTGGTGCTGTCAGTTTTGATCAGACAGTGTATTATTTTTGGTTTTCAGTTAAGAAAATACACACTTAGAGCTATAAAAGCACCTTTCTCATTGAAATTCCTGCAGAAATAATTCTGTTATACAAGTCTGAAATTCTCTGGCTTCTCATCCCTTTGTCTCTTCAAAATAATTGTTTATGCCACACAATTTTTGGATGTTTCTTTTCTAAAGACTGTAGTATTAGGTTCGAACATTACGAAATCGCAGACAGAGTTGGAAGGGGACTTAGAGGTTGTCTAGTGCACAGTATCTGATCCAGACTTTAGACTGACTTCTACACCGTGGAACACAAGGGGTGCAGCTAAGGAGAAAAGAGTGGGCAGAAAGAGGACTCAAGCCACAGGTACCTCTCCGCCCAGAAGGAATGGGGCACGAGGCAGCAAAGATTTGTCTTTCTCAACTATAGCCAGGACTTAGAAAGCACTGATCCTCTCAAATCTCCCAGGCCCATGCAGGGATTCTACCAGCACAACCAGAATGGGGTTCCAGCCTCTGCGTAAACCCCTCCAGTGATAGGGATCTTGGCACTTCCCTAAAAGCTCAGCCTGAAGCCCCCTAAATCTAACACTCCACTGAGGTCACTGCATCTGCTCCTTCTCTCCCCTCCTCACCCTGGTACCTCTTCTTGTTTTCCACTTCTCTGCAGACCCACCAGACTAGGCCAGGTCTAGAGACACGTTCTGAGACAGCCCCGTGGGATGGGAGAGGCCCCCAGTTGCCCCCCAAAGGGTGCTGTGGCTGTCGCTTGCCCCTAGTGTCTCTGACAGCTTCATGCTCCATGCTATAAATAAATGATTTTGAATGCTTATCTGCTTCCCTCTGTCTGCGTTTCTGGTTACTTTTGGGTGACAGGCCTCCTCTGTGTTAGGTGGTGGCCACACCATGGCATTATTGAAGACCATGCCCACCTCATCAGAAGCAAACAAGGCCAGCAGGTGAGTACGGGAGGCAGGGGCAGGTGGGCAGGGGGTGGGAGCTTGTCTTGAGATTCAGAGCAGTGCTCATGTCCTCCTGCTGAAGCGTCCCAGGCAGACCACGGGCCCCCATACTGTCCAAGCTACTCCGCACAGAGAATCCTGAACTCAGGTCCTCTCATCTAATCTAACTCTGCATCCACAGGCACTATTCTCTTGAAACAACCACCATGAAATGTGCAAAGGAGCCTAGAGCAAGAGTCGGCACCCTGGGGCTCCTCTCCAGACCTGCAACTTCCTGGTTGGGTGGCTTTGAGTGACTCAGCACTTCTCAGCACCTCAGGTTTTTTTAATCCATAAAATGGGACTGCTGATCATTGCCCTGCCTGGTAAGAGGGCTGGAATGTGGGTTTTCACCTCCTGCTTCTGAGGGCAGCTTTGGCTGCTGAGGTCCCAGAAACATGGCCAGGGCTCAGACCACTTCCCTCTCCCTGGGGGGCCCTTGGTAGCCCGCAGCCAGGATCTCACGGACGTTTCTGGTTTGGCAAACTAGGCTGTATTCTTTTGATCTCAAGTGTCCATGGAGAAAACTCAAAAAAAGAAACCCTGATTTACTAAGGCCTCACTTAAGATCAAAATTCAGAGGAGTCTTGAGATGACAGCTCATCCTAACAGAAATGCCCTCCTCCAACCCCACCCTTCCTTCCAGACTCCCCAGGCCTGCTCCTCTGACTAAAGTCTTCCCTCCGCCCTTGCCTTTTTCTCCAGGGGACCCTCCTCAGCCCCTTCCTCCTTCTCAAAGACACTCCTGCCTCCGCCTCCAGGCCTGTCCCCTCAACCCCTCCCCACCTCCATCAGAGCATGGTCTCTCCCTCAAATGCTTGCATTTCTTCTCCCATGTTGTTTAGGCCTCCATTGCCTATAGCCAGAGCTTAACCTTGATGACACTTTGTCCTTTAGTCTTCGGTCCAAGGAATCACCTGCATTTATTATGGTTTTCTGAGTCTCAGGAGAGAGAATTTATTCACCCACTCCAGTAGTGTTCGTAAAGCCCAGCACCAAGGTGTTTGAATACTTTAGGAAAGTGCCATCGACCTCAAGAACCATCCCTTCCTATTTTCAGGGGTTTGTTCTACCTGTGTCTGTCCCTGCCAGGTCATGTTCCCCATGGCACTTGTTTGGGCTTCGGCCCCAGGCCTTCGAAGCCTGAACACTGGTCTCCCTTCAGGGTCCTGCGTTGAGGCCATGGCTGCTGCTGCTCGCATAGTGTGGCCGCGGGATTCCCTGGCAGGACTCCCTGCTCCCAGCCAGCAGTGGCTCCTCGTGCCTGTGTCACCAGCTGTTGCCCCACCTTACCTGCCCCTCTGCCCCATCATTCCAGCCCAGTTCATTATTCGGACCTTTTCTGCTTTTCACCCTGCACTGATTCACGGCGGGTTCCAATTAATTTTCAATGGTCACCAATTTTCCTCAAGCCTCAGGCAATAATGGAGATTTAGGTCTAAATTAAAAGTTGCTAATTTAGAAACATTTGCCCACTAATCGCTGTTGAAGGGCTATCCCTTGGCAGGCCTGCCTCTTAGTGCTGTCCCCTCGCCGTCTCTGGAGTGGTTTTCAACCCAGGTGATTTTGCCCCTCAGGGGACAAAAGTCTGGGTGCAGTTTTGGTTGTTATTACTTGGGAAGGGAAGTGCAACTGGCATTAGTGTGTAGAGGCCAGGGATGCTGGTAGACATCCTAAAATACACAGGACAGTCCCCAAGAAAAAAGAATTATCTGGCCCCAAATATCCAAATGCTGAGGCTAAGAAACCCTGGATATAGAACATGTCTAGGCTTCTCCAGAAACCTTTCCTTGCACAGCCCTGCATTCTCCAGAGCAGGCCTTAAAGCTTTCATTTCTCCAGATCTAGAAACTTAGAAGCTCAAAATGATCTCCTTAGATGTTCCAGATCTGTTTTCTTTGGCCCTATAGTTTGTTTTAATGCATTCAATATTCAAAATTGGGAGACTTTGCAAGAAAAATTTGGATTTACAGCTTGTCCTGAAAACTGGAAGATGCGTTAACACTGGCCCCCAACTCCTCAATGGCAACATTTAGTGGAAGCTGAACAGCAGTTCCCATAGCCCTTCACATGGGCCATTACTTGGTCAGTTCACCTGAGTTTTCAACACTCCCCATGGTCTCTGACCTTGAGTGTCAGTGGCCACTTATTATCATGCTTGCTCTGCTGTTTTCTCTTATAGCAGAGAAACACTCCCATCCCACACCTCAACCATTAGTGGAGAAGCAGAAGATAGACTGAGTGGCACTCAGAGCCTTCATTCATTTTTATTACCCACTTTGCTTGTGGGCATTTGACTGTGCAAGCCCTGCTCCAGATGGACTCCTGCCGGGGCAAGTGACTGGACCATTTGACCCTGGAGTCCCTCCCCCAGACTCACGAGACAAGGGGAGGTAGGTGGAAGGTAACTCTTGTGCTCTTTTCCTAGATCCAAGTTTCCTGCTGGGAGATGGGGCTCCTGAAGATTGGGATTCTCTGTGGATCCACATCAAATGCTCCACATTGAACAGCAAAAGAAAGAGGTAAGGAGCGGGTCTCAATCACATAGCCCAAGGGAGCCTGGTCCCCAACCTATCTTCTAACGCAGGGCTGCTGAGCTATGGCCCACAGGCTAACACAGACTTGCTTCCTGTTTTATAAATAAAGTTTTATTGGTACTTTTACCTATTGTCTGTGGCTGCTTTCTTGCTACACTGGCAGAGCTGAGTAGTTGTGACAGGGACAACAGGGCCCACAAAGTCTAAAATATTTATTGTCTGGTCCTTCACAGAATAAGTTTGCAGACCCCATCCTGACACAGCAGTACCTCCCTTTTGTATACACTTTGCAATTTACAAAGCACTTTTTAAATGCTCCCGACAATCCCATGATATGGGCAGGGCAAGGATTGTCAAAGGTACAAATAGGGTTTCCCTGGTGGCGCAGTGGTTGAGGGTCCGCCTGCCGATGCAGGGGACACGGGTTCGTGTCCTGGTCTGGGAAGATCCCACATGCCGCTGAGCAGCTGGGCCCGTGAGCCATGGCCGCTGAGCCTGCGCGTCCAGAGCCTGTGCTCC
Organism: Hyperoodon ampullatus; assembly: GCF_949752795.1. NCBI lineage: Eukaryota > Metazoa > Chordata > Mammalia > Artiodactyla > Ziphiidae > Hyperoodon > Hyperoodon ampullatus. The sequence continues at coordinate 99,909,502 of NC_136915.1, forward strand.
GCAACGGGAGAGGCCACAACAGTGAGAGGCCCATGTACCGCAAAAAAAAATAAAGGTACAGATAAAATTTTTGAGCAATGTTTGGGTACTCAGTGCTGAGCTCTCTGCTCTTTCACATGCATTTCCTCACAACAGCTTTGTGAAGTCATTTTAACTTTACAGAAGATGCAACAGAAGCTCAGAGAGGTTAGGTGACAGGTCCAAGGTCACCCTCGAGTCCGTCCGGCTCCATGCCGGGCATCTCTGTTCTCTAGCTTGCTCTGACATAGCAGTCATGACCCTCTGTGTGCTGTGCAGGTGGTTCCCACCATGGCACTCCCAGGGAACCACCTGCACAACTGCTGGAGCTGCGGCCTTCACTCTCCCACTGCCCACACTGGTGAGTCACCTAGGAGTAGAGAACTGTTGCATTAAGGCCAGTTCACTGTAGTTCAGTCTCTTCTCTCTCCCCAACTTGCCAAAGATTGAACCACTCCATGGACTACTGGGCAAATTCCCCTTGAACCTGACAGCTACCCATTCTGAACTAGTGCTGTCAGGTGGAAACAGATGCTGTGAACACCAAGCCAAGCTCCCTCCTAACCCTGACTGCAGGTGATGCCAGGATGAAAGAGCCAGAGACCTGGGGGTGGTTAAAAGGAGGGCAAAGGGAGGAGCCTGAGTTCAAAGGAGCACAGCCCAATGGCCACGGAGGAGACGAGGGCCAAGGAGTCAGGGCAAATGGAAAGCAACCGTGTGTTTCATTACAAGCTGCCTGGCAGCCTGTGAAGGGTAATAGATGCAGAGCTTCAAGGAGTTGTAATCTGGCTGGATAGGACAGGCCACATGGAAGCTACACACCTCGGTGGAGTAATTTATGCCACATTAACTCCGTGCACTTGGGCCTCCATGAGCACCGGTGTGTGTCTTGGCATCTGTGTTTTGTGTGAGCAGGCAGGGCTGGCCAAACCCATGGGACCAGTAGATGGTTTCATGCGTGGGAAATGATGTCAGGTACCAGGAGGAAGTGCTGACCCCAGAACATCTGGAGCTGCCACGGAGCCTGATGTCCTTCTATTTCAGATTCATATTCTGCCTGGTACAGTAAATGGCACCTGGTAGATGCTCGGTAAATGTTAACTTGAACCCACCGTTTCACCTAGTTGTGAAATTGTATATAGTTATACGTATGTATACAGATATCTACATACATATATGTGTATGTAGATATTCTACTAAATGTAAAGTCAAATACAAATGTTATCTATTTTTTCCATTATCATTATCAATGTGTTCAGTAAAAATTAAGAGCCTACTGCATTCATTGCTTTCCTCTTAAATTGCAAAAATAAGTTGGTGTGAGGGGAAAACAGTAAACAACCCAGGCTGATAAGTGCAGCAGCCTCAAATTGTGTGGTTGTGAGAGAGGAGGCTGGCAAGGTGAGGTGGGGACAATGGATGGGAGTGTTGGATGCCAGGCGGAGGAATCTGGACTTGATCTCATGGGCATTCAGTAGTGGTTGTAGCTATTTAAGCACAAACGACAAAAGTGAGGGTTAGTCAGGCATTGGCATGAGGGAGTTTGCAGGAAGGGGATCTCGTTGGGAGGCAGATGTCATTGGGCATGACCATGGTCACTACCTAAAAGCCCAGCCGATCCTGAGCACTTGTGGTGGGTTCCCTACAAAGCAGGTTGGACACTGTCTCACGGAATCCTCCCAGCAACCTATGAGATAGGTTTTACTGTCCCCATTTGTTGGATAAGAAAACTGAGGCTTCAAGCTCTGGGGTTGCAGAGGTACTATGAAGTGACAGCAGGTCGGGAGGGCCGGAGATACCTGGCAGGGCTCCGTGGTGAGGTATATAAGAGACAATGCAGAGGCAGGGTGCTGGGACTGTCCAGCTCAAGGGCCAGGAGTGTGAGAGAATGGCGGGGCCAGTCCTGAGCTCTGGACCTCGTGACCCTTTGGGGGACAGACAGAGCCATTTGCCCTCCCCAGTGGGAGGCTGCAACCTCCCAGAGTCCACAATGGCTTCAACGGTTGAGTCAGGCTATCTGAGGAAACACTGTGCCCAGTGCGGTTGTGATCCAGTGACACAGCAAGCCATCTCCTTTCTTACTGACTGGTACCAAGGCCATGAGCTGCCCTTCAGCCTAAGGTTCTCTTTGCCTTTTGAAGATTGTGTAAACCCACTCCCACCCCCTCTGCTACAACACATTTTTTTTTTTTTTTTTTGCGGTACGCAAGCCTCTCACTGCTGTGGCCTCTCCCTTTGCCGGAGCACAGGCTCCGGACGCGCAGGCTCAGCGGCCATGGCTCACGGGCCCAGCCGCTCCATGGCGTGTGGGATCTTCCCGGACCGGGGCACGAACCCATGTCCCCTGCATCGGCAGGCAGACTCTCAACCACTGCGCCAACAGGGAAGCCCTACAACACATTTTTTACCACGGAGTTTTTATACCGTGATGACCAAGGAGTGGTGAGACGCCTCCTTGCTTCCAGAGACGAATTCCCCACACACCCCTTCTGTCTGGCAAGATGCCAACCCTTTGCTCACTGGGCCTGGAGAGCCCAACATGATATAAACCAAAATAAAATGAAACAGCTTCATTATCTGCCAGAGAAAGATGATTAAACTGGTCTACTTTGTGTCCTGATGGGCTCTCTCTAAACTGGGTGTCAAATATCTGGATTAGAACAACAGTATGAACTGTCCGTGGGTTAATTAGTTTCTTAGAAAGTTTATCCATTTCTCCTCTTCCCCTTCTGAAGGCATAGGACATTTCATACTGAGTCAAAATGCTCAGCTTCTATTCCATGTGGCCAGAATATAACATCATCAACTTGATAGCCATCACAGCCAGTGAGCAGTTAGGTGGGGTCCCCTCCTTCTGCAGCCTTGTCACTGACACTCTCCGTGGAGCCTCCACCAGGCATAGATGATCCCCCTTCAGTGAGCCTGGTCTATAGCTGCTTCCCCTGGCTCCTGGGAGAGGTTGGAAGGAGATGACAACGAGCTCACTCTTCCCTTTCCTACGCCCATCCACATCTATCAGTGTCTTCAGGGCTTGACAAGGCACTCACCACACCCAGGAAGCCACCTTGGATTAGCTACACATCCCTTCTCATCACAAAGCTGGTGCAAACCCCTTCCCTGGCCACAGTCCAACAACAGGCTTTTGACACCCTTTAAGTCCGGCCTGGAGAGGAGCATGCCTTTTTGCTTTCTGAGATCAGAGGTACTCAGATATGTGTATAGTTTCTTTCTTATTTATTTTTTTGGTTTTTGGTTTGTTTGCTTGACTATTAAGGTTATCCTTTTTAATTGTTTTTGAGCCACTTGGCAGGTGTATTTTCCTTCCCCAACTGTATCATCAATTCTTTTCAGGCAAGAACCACGTCTAATCACCTTCAGCTTCCAATACCCCTTAACATACTCAGCACACCGTTGAGTAGGTGGGTGCTCAAAAGCGCTCGCCATCCCATGACACTTGGCAGTACCCTGTGCAGGTCCAGGGCATGGCTCCAGGGAAAATGCCAGCTCTGTCCCTGCTCAGCTATGTGAATCGGTCAACTCATTTCACTCCTTTGTTGCCTCCCTTTGCATATCTGTAAAGTGGAGATGACAATGCCGACCTCATTGGGTCCTTGTGAGGATTACACGGGTTACAACTCATAAAGTACCCGATGCATAGTAACACTGAATACATGCTGACGGAGATCTGGAAAGCCTGCAAGCACACAGCACCCGGCTCCCCGACCCTGGGCCTCTGCCTTCCTTCTAAACATCCCACATCTGGCTTGGCCAGTGAAGGGAAGAGGCTGGAGGGGACACAGAGTGAGAAGAGCAGGCCCCCCCACCCCCACCATGGCTCACGTATTTCTCCCCCTTCCCAGCACAGAGAAGGGACTTCATTCACAGACCCAGGAATAAGGCCAGGAGAGTTCCAGGGACCTCTGACTTGTTCCCAAACTCCCAGCTAAGCCTGGAAACCTCCCACCTGATCACTGGTGTTTACATTTCTATTCTTCCCTTCTCTCTGTGTTCCTGAAACCTATCAGTTCTTCTCCCCAAAGGCCACCCCCGCCAGGGCCTTCGAAAACCTCATTAACTGAAAAGGAAAGAACCATGACTCAGCAATGGTGGCCTTGGAACCTGATTGAAATTCCCGACAGATATTTCCTGCAAAAACATTTCTCTTTATATAACAATTTAATCAGGATGAGGTGTGATAAGCAGGAAGGCAGCCATTAAGCAAGGCTGTTAATGAGGCAGGATCGTCTCCTGCTGATGCATGTGGCATAGGCATGGCCGTTCGTTAGAAATGAAAGCAGAACCAAAATCCATTTGCTGCCTGGTGGCGTGGAGCGCTGTTGTCGCAGCTTAACACAGCTATCTCCCATGAGCTGTGAGGCCGACATGTGTCAAGCAGCCTCCAGCTGTAATTCCCAGTAGGATCACTTTCATATGCTTTCTCCATGGCCCTGGACAGTTGACCTCAGAGACACCTGATTTTCCTGGAGCCACAGGTTGGAGGCGGCAGGAAGAAGTAGTGGAGAGGTGATAGGGAGAAGGGGCAGGTAAGGAAGAGGGACACACACCTCTTCAGAGGATGAAAGAAAAGACTGTGCTTTTGAAAAGAAGCTGAGCTCTTTCTGCCCCCTGTGCTTGAGATAACTTTCTACTTAATGATGCCACAGTGGTCTCTCTTGCATCAAGGCCTCCCTAATACTTCTTCTCCATGTGTTTTTTATGTCACTGTTATCATAAAGTCAAGGTGAAGTCAACAGAAGGAGAGGGACATGGCTCCGTCAGACCTCAGGAGCAGGAATTGCCAGTTCAGGGACTTATCGGTGGGCTGTTACCTAGCAGGGGGACAAGCTGGTTGAGCTTGAGGGCAGGGCCTTGGTCTGTTCTAATGGATGCTCATGCCTGGCATAAACATAGGCTTTCTGGGACTCGGGCTCCACTGTGTCTTGAAAAATACAGCAGGTGGCTCATTTGTCTTTGTCTCACTAGTCACTGGAATAATGCCGAGGACATAGTTGGTGTCCTACAAAGGTTCATTTTGTGGTTAAATGAATGAGCAAATGAACCAAGTAGAGTTTTCAGTGTTGGTTATTTTCTCTCCATAAGATTCCTCTCTCTTCTAAGCATCACCCTCGGGTTCTCTCAAGTACTCAGAGCCTCTAATACATTTAAAATCCAATTTGACCAAATCTGCCCATCTCTCCTCCTGAACACAATCAGATTTATACGTAACTTTTTAGAGCAGTCCTGTTTCATAAAGTAATAGGTTCTTGTACTTAAGTTCTTGATGGAATCTCAACATTTAGAAGCATAGGCAGCTCGTCACCCATCTGCATCTCCAGGTTTTTGCAGGAGAGAGAGAGGGAGTACATTTTCTTAGGATTCCCTCCCAAGTGCCGGTGTGCTAACCGGAGGGCAGACTTTTCCAACAATTACCCAAAGCCAGACTTCATCACTGAGTTTCCTGTGCTTTGGTGCAGGGCCAAGAAGCCTCCAGGAGCAAAAGCAAAAAGCAGAAATGGAAGGCTGTCAGTACCATTCTCCCTGCTGAAGAATCAAATGTTCATCTTAAGAGTCTATTAGGATAGGACCCACTCACTAAACCAGATGCAACTGTATCATTTGCAAACAACAATTCATTAGTCTGAATGGGTCTGAATGTCATCCACATCCAAGGATTCACCAGACAATATATTACAACACAAAGCTGGAAGAAAAAAAATACAACTTATAAGACCAAGTAACACTCTATTCATGATATTAAAGTTTTCTCTGGGTTTCCAAAATGCAGGACAAGGGCAAATGGCAGCAGGTGCAAATCCAGAGAGAGCTGTCAGGGAGATTTTGCATTGTGTGCTGGGTGTGGGCTCACCTGTGTGCTGTGTGCTGCTCCCCAGGAGTCATGGTGCTGAGCTCTGAGTGATGGCCCAGTCATAGTCCTGGCTCTCGAGGAGGTGTTGAGCATCAGAGAAAAGCCAGATCTAAAGAGCCACAGAACAAGAGAGACTGGCCCCTGACATGCAAGGCCCAGGTAGTGAACTGGGGGCAGCTTGGAGCACTTGTAGCTGGAAGATCGGGGGCTCTGAGGAAGAGAGGGCCTTTGGCCCTGGTCCTTACTGTGTGGCCTCTGGATGCATCTATTCACCTGCAGCCTGCTCCACAGAGCACGGGAGCCAGAGAAACAGGGGCTGGGGCTGCAGCTCTGTGTCTAGGGGCTGCTCTGGGCTCAGTTACACGCCCCCACCCACGACCATCTCTGGCTTCCATCCTAGAAGGCTGCCCCTCACCCATGTCGACCTTCCAACTGCTTCTAGACTCAACCTCTGGTTCTCTTGGAAGAAACCATATAGCAGGAAGCCTCTTGGGGACTCACAACTGGGAGCATGGTATTATTCTCAAATGATGTTTCATCCACTTATACCATATGTTTATATTATGTAATAGGTTTGACAAAGCACATACACCCATCAAATTATTTTATTTCCCATCATACTTTATATCACATCTTAAATGAGATAACATAGGCCAAAATATGTTCGGTTTTATTTTTCTTTGGGTTTTTAGAGCATTGTGTGCTGTAGAAATTAACATTTCTAAACTGCTGAAATGTTATTTATCAAAGGTAGGTGAGGTCTGGACATGCGGGATAAACATTCTTCTACTGTACTTGTTTTTTGGCTGAGACCCTTGCAAATACTCTAGAAGATGTTACCTCCTAGTTATACCTGGTCAGAACCTTTCAATCAGGCCCAGCTACTGGAGAATGTTGTCCAGGTGTGTTTAAAGATGGTTGGGTTTAGATATACAGCATTAACAGGACATTGCTGGAAAAGGGATTGGGGGGTTGTGTTAGTCTGGGTCTCCTGAGATTAAAGGTGGAAGGATTTTGTTAGGGAAAATGCTTACATGAAAGAAAGCCATGGTAATAGTGGAGTGAGCTGGGGAGAGCTGTCAGATGGTGATGTAATCTGACCTCAAGAGAATGAGAGAGAGAGAGAGTCCACCTGGTCAGGTGGACTGCCAAGCCATCTAAGGATGGTTTGGAAAAGCCACTGGGGAGTCCTTGAGCCGAAGCCACTGATAAAGGAGTCACCTGTCTCCCGGCAATGGGTCTGCCTCAGTATCACTGCTGGGCTTGGCCCCTGGGTAGGAGCGGCCTGTGAGAAATATGCCTGGATGCAAAGTTGGCTGTAGATTTCAGAGAGCAGCTACTTCCCTGTGGTGGGAGGTCTGGGAAGTCCTCGAGACAGGAAGTAGGTCTGGAGGAGATGGGTCTGGAAGTCAGAGAGCAGGACCCTTGGCAGCCCCCTTTCCAGGTGTAGGAAGTCCTCAACCCCAGGGACTGTCAGGAGACCCAGACAGTCCTCTGTGCCCTCCTGATGTCAAATGCCCTTCCACAAGAAGGCCTTCAGAACCCACACTGGTGTTTACTTCATCTTAGGATGGTTTGCTCTATTGAACGAAAGTGCCCTTGGGAGGGGTAGCAGAGTAAACCCTCCAATCAGCTAATCCTCAAGGTTAAATAACCATCTAGATCTCTTCCCGATTCCAAGGAAGAGTAGAACAAACAAACCTGGGCCTGGGTCCCAGAGGGGAGAGGTAGGGCTCAGTGTTCCCCACTTGGCCTTTTCACCCCGGGTAGATCTTACCCCGACACACCTCACGCAACCACCCTGGCAGGCCTCCTGGAGGGAGAAGGAGAGGTGATGTAATGGCTGGCTGTTTTCTTTCTTTTCCGAGAGCCCACGGTCCCTTTTCCCCCACTGATGTCCAGGTCTGAAAGCGAAGGGTGATTTAGGTGGCAAGTTTAGCCTTCCAGGAGGCTGAGAGCCCAGAGGAAGGGAAAGAAAGCAGCATGGACTGAGCATCTATTCAGCACCATGTTCTCCATATGTGTTTATTCATTTGTCATTCAGAGCTGGCCTGTGCGGTGTTATTATTATCTCTGTTTTCTATGGAGGCAACTGAAGCTCAAAGAGGCTTGCTTAAGACAGCACACGGTGAAGCCAGGGTGCCTACACAGTCCAGTGTGAGCCCACAGCCTGATGCCATCCCAAACCCGGGCCACAGTAGAGAGGCAGGCCTTTAGAGGTTGAGAAATCCAGGCCTTCTCCTGCTGGATGGGGCAGCCCAGGTGAAGACGGACAGTTCACGCGGAGAAGAGGGACTTCTTGCCTCAGACAGCCCACAGGAAAGGGGGTGTGGGCTTGGGGAGTGGCTGCAGGGGCTCCAGGTCTCTTTCTTTGTTGGGCTTGGTGGGGTGGGGTGCAGGGTCAGTCACTTTCAGAGTGTGTTACCTCCAAGCTAAGCTGATGCTTGCTGACTTGGAAGAGGGTGAGTCCTAAACCAGTTGTCCCAGATGAAGAATTGGTTCTTTGACTGTATCACTAATAGTCTGTCCCTGCTGTGTGAAAAGGGCCTAGGGAAGGGACAGGCTTGGGCTATGGAGTAAGTTCCTAACACCTTGGCCTATTTCTGCATGATACTTTGACAGAATCCCAGGCACCACTCTCTGTACACTTACTTCCTCCTTTCCACCTCCAAACATTTGCTCTGGCTTGAAACATGCTGGGACTCCATCATATGGCTCCAGAGCCTGTTCAGTTCAAAGCCAGATTCTCCGTGAAGACTTTCCCTGGTTCCCATTTCTCTCTCTTTCCTTTGCCTCAGTCTGGAAACAATGGGAATATGGACCTTACCTCTCTATCAACTGTGCTCCTGGCTGCACCCCTAGGGCCTGTCACACCACCAGCATCACTGTTGTCACAGCTGTCATCATCTTAGCCCACATCAGGCTCTGAGGGTGGCTATGTGCCAGGAAACATTGTAAGCACTTGACATGTATTAACTCATTTAATCCTCACATTAATCCCATGGGGTCGATGCTATTATTATCTTCAATTTCCAAATGAGAAGACTGAGACATGGGGACAATAAGTAACTTACCTGTTGTCACTCAGCTAGAAGTGGTGGGAGAAGGAGCTAGGAATAAATTGTAGGCAGTCTGGCCCAAGCCCACACTTTTTTTGTTTGTTTGTTTTTTGTTTGTTTTGTTTTTATTTGTGGCTGTGTTGGGTCTTCGTTTCTGTGCGTGGGCTTTCTCTAGCTGCAGCGAGCGGGGGCTACTCTTCGTTGCAGTGCATGAGCTTCTTATTGTTGTGGCTTCTCTTGTTGCGGAGCACTAGCTCTAGGCATGCAGCCTTCAGTAGTTGTGGCTCGCGCCAAGCCCACACTTTTGTTCACCATACATCTGTGCCCAACAAAGTGAAAGAAATAGTTGTTGAACAAAAGAAGGGAAAGAGAGAGGGTCTGAAATTTTCTTAAACTTCTTTGGAGCTCCTCTGTATCTCCTTTTTTGGTGCCTCTCATATTCTGTTCTGTGACCTCCACTGGGATTCTTGTCTTATTCTTTCTTCTAGTCTCCTAGAGGGAAAGACTCATGTTTGGATCATCTCTGTATCCCATAGTGCCTGGCATATAACAGCTGCTCAACAAGTATCTCTTGAGTGAATGGACCAGCCTAGACTCTGAGGGGTCAGAATGGTGGGTCTCATGAGGATGGGAGGATAGGATGGAGGCGGGCATTTGCCCTGTGTTTGCAGAGCTCTCTTCCTTCCCAGCCTCTTCTGTGAGCTGCAGGGGGACCACCCAGGGAATACAGACCCACTTTCCACAATTGCTCAGAAGGACTTTTGTCAGTTTTTATACACATAAATGCTTAAGTAGATCACGTGATTCCATCAGAGTGGAATTCAATGTGGGAAATACTTTCAGAGGGGAATTTGGCCTTGATTCCCTACTTTGAGTGTCTACCCTATCTAGTCAAGTCTGCTTCCCAGGTCCTTGGACCTGGCTCATGGTACAGGTACCTTCTGACCTGGTGCACTCTGTCCATGAAAAAAGGATCAGTGAGACAAATTTTGTCTCTGGAGACCTCTAACCATCTGTCCTAAATCACCCACCCCGCCCCTCCTCCACCCCTACCCCCCAACTCCCCCCACACATGAAGATACATACTCTTCCTCCCTAGGCCCAACCCACTGCCTCCTACCACCCCTCACACCTTGTCCAGACTTTGGCAATGCCAGGGGTCCCACTCCATCCCCCTGACCCAACCCCCCACACCAGTTCTCAACCTCTCCCTGAAGGAGCCAATTGTCTAAATTCAGCAGTTGATCAGCTCACCTTGCTAAAGGGAAGAGGATTCAGGGGTGCTCCCAGGTATAATAGAAAGACCAGAAGGTTTGGCATCAGATCTAGGCTACATGGTTCTGCCTGAGGAGCTCTCTTAATTTCTTGTGGCCTTAGTTTCCTAAGGCACAGGTCCTGAGGCAAGAAGGTTTATGGTGCATTGGACTAAAAGGAGAAATACCATGACTATAGCAGAGAAAGCCAGGCAGAAGATTGGTGCCAATAAGAGGAAAAAAGGACCAGCTTCCAGTAAGATCACATCCCAGCAAGGGCTTTGTAAGTCATATCATGTCATGTACGGTTGAGACCAAAATGCACGCTCTCTCAGCATTTGGAGAGACCATGAGGAAGAGTCCTATGAACCCCGGTCCCCTGTGCCCCCTCTCTGGGCGAGTGTTCCCTCCCCTGCCCTTCACTCTGACACACCTGTCTCTCTTCCTCTCATTCCTTCAGCCCCAGGACCTCAGCAGGATTCACACATTTCTGTGACTGGCTCAGACCTTGTCTCTGCGTTGTTGACCTCAACCTCCACCTATATCATGCCTCCTTCTAGATGCCTCAAAGTCACCTTAGAGTAAATGTGTTACTAGCTGAACAACCTGGTTCCCCAACAAACCTGCACCCCTGTCCCTAGAGTTCTCTTCTTGAGTAGTGATGCCACTGTCCTTCCAGTTGCTCTATTCAGAGACCTGGGCATCATCCTTGATCCTCTCTGTTCTTGATTCCCCACGTTCAAACCATCACCAAGGCCTGTACATTCTACTTCCTAAATATTTCTCTTCAAGTCCACTTTTACCATTTCCACTATGTCATCTGGGCTGCTGTAACAGCCCTGTCACTAGTTTTTCAACCCAAAGTCCAATATACCCTCTCCAGGACCCAGAGAGATCTTTTTAAAAGCCCCTTCGGTCATTGTCACACTTTGGGATCCAAACATCCTCCGTGGCTTCCCAGTGCTCTTAGGACCAAATCTAACATTTCTAGCCTGGCCTACAAGGCTTTCCTGGCCTGATCCCTCCCTATTGCTCTGGCGTTCTCTCTCTCAGCATTCTCTGCCTTGCTCTCTGTGCTCCACCCCTGCTCTCCCTATGGCTTCTCCACTGTGCTGCTCCAGCACATGCTGTTTGCTTGCTAGACTGTCAGCTGCATAAAGACAGAGGCTGTAAATCAGTTGTTCTCTGGCACCTAACAAAATGCTCGCCCCTAATACCTGCTCAGTAGAAATTCATTGAGTAAATGGAAAGTGAGATTGCTGAGAGATGAGGCTGAAGCTTTATGTAGGATCAGACTTCTCTCAACTTTCACTTCCAGCAGTATGAGCTCCTGAATAACTCTCCCAGTGAAAACAACATCAAAACCTGGATAAATTATATAAGAACACTTTACTATGCGAATTGCTGAACTAGTTTTTAAAAAGTGAGGATTCTGCGGGTCACTTTGGCCAAAACCAAAGTGAAAATCACCATCCTGGGAGGGAAGCAAGAGCCTAAGCCAGAATATCTGCCACCCCCTGGGGACTCTAAGCTTCTGTCTTGGTGGCTGCTGAGGACTCAGCAATCAGGAGATACAGCCTAGGGCTCACCCACGGTGAGCAATCTACCTAGAAAGACTGCATAAAAGTGAGACCACAAAGGGCTATAGCCTAAGTGAAAGAATGAATGAAAAATAAGACCATTCCATGGTCTTCCTGTTCCAAATCCAAAACTCCAGGTTAAACATGAAAAAAAAAAATCAGAGAAATCCCAATAGAGGAACATTCTACAAAATACCTGACCAGTACTCTTCAAAAAAGGTTAAGATCATCAAAAACAAGGAAAATCTGAGAAACCATCACAGACAAAGGAGGCTAAAGAGCCATTGATGACTAAATGTAATATGGTATCCTGGATGAGATCCTGGAACAGAAAAAGGACAATAGGTAAAAACTAAGATAATATAAATAAAACATGAACTTTAGTTAATAATAATCTATCAATATTAGTTCATTAATTTTGACAAATGTCCCTACCATACAAATATGTTAACAAAAGGGGAAAATGGGTACAGGGTATATGAGAACTCTCTGTATTGTTTTTTGTTTTTGTTTTTTGTTTTTTGCGGTACGCGGGCCTCTCACTGCTGTGGCCTCTCCCGCCGCGGAGCACAGGCTCCGGACGCACAGGCCCAGTGGCCATGGCTCACGGGCTTAGCCACTCCACGGCATGTGGGATCCTCCCAGACCGGGGCACGAACCCGTGTCCCCTGCATCGGCAGGCGGACTCTCAAACACTGTGCCACCAGGGAAGCCCCTCTCTGTATTGTTTTTGAAAATATTCTGTAAATATAAAACTATTTTTAAATAAAAATTATTTAAAAATAAAATAAACCCACTATACGGAAGAGAAAAGTAAGGAGACTTGTAAGTCTTAACTTAATGTTGATAAGAGGGAAAAAATTCTCCCCTGAGATTCATAACTATTCATTTGAGTCTGTGGTCCAAATCCTTAGGCAGAAATTTTAATTTCAAATGTCATTGGCTTGGTATAGCTCCCAAGTGCCTGGCAGATACCAACACAAATTTTCTCTGGCAGAATGTAATTTCACTTGAGGCTTCAGAACTTCCCCAGATGAAGTTTCAAGGAACATGAAGTTACCATCAAAAATTATAAAACACACTAGGAAACAGAACACTATGAGTGAAATCCAGCATAAACAACAGACAGCAGAGTCAGAACTTGAAATATTTCAGACATTAGCATTATCTGACATGGAATATAAAATAAGTGTGTTTGAATGGATACATGTATATGCATGGCTGAGTCTCTTTGCTGTGTACCTGAAACTACCACAACATTGTTAATCGGCTATACTCCAATATAAAATAAAAAGCTTTAAAAATAAAATAAAATAAGTGTGTTTACCAAGATTTCCAGGGAGACCCTATAATAGAGAATTGGCATCTGATGAATCATCTTAAAGTCACTGCCTTCCTCTCCTGGAGCTTGTCTTGGGAGTTCACTATTCCACACTAATGCACTAAGGATTGCTTGGCCTTTGCAGGATGCAGGGCAGATATCAGAGCTATCAGCCTTACAGTGGTGGGACTTAAGTGCTTAGAAAGCTTCTTGAGAAAGGTGCCTGGTGAACCCCCAGCTCTCTCTGACCCTGGCTGGTGAAGGAGTGACAGGTGTGACAGCTGACCACTGGAACTTTTTCCATGCCTGCACAAGCTGGCTGATCCTTTGGCACCCAGAAGTTTTTAATGCATCCTTTGGCAGTTGAGCCAAAGCAGGAAAACAGCATTTCCTGAGCCTCTTCACTCTCAGGGGTTTTTTTGCTTTTTTTTTTTTAAACCCTGTACCAGGAAAAGCAATGAGGAAGAAGTCACCATCCAAAGAGGATGAGTGTGTAGATTAAATAGAGAGCCTCTCTGGAGGCCCAAGGTCAATAATGATTCATTTGAACTCTCTGAAGAGACTATTTGTCAGGAAGAGGAAGTAATTCCCCCAAACGAAAAGAAAATGGAGACCAAAATCTCAAAGCCAAGAGCCTTGCAGTTTATACGGACTGGAGAGGAGAGAATTGTTCTCACCAGGGGCAGGCCCAGCAGGTGTCATCCTGGGCAGTACTAACCAGTATCCCCTCCCCACCATCAGCACTCATTCCTGTTACAAGCCACTGCAGAATTCATTAAAGTATTTTAAAACCAGTGGAGAAAATTTGGCCATGTGTTTAGATTAGCCATGCACACACACCAAGAAATAAATTAATTAAATAAAAGTAAGGGGGAGTAGAGAACAAAACAACAAAATTAACTGAGCTTTGAGTGAGTGTCTAATAAACTTGACATTTTTAACAGGCACGTTGAAATTTCCCCCATGTGCTGGTGACAATGATAATAACTGAATGCATAAGAGATAAAAATCTATTAAAATAGTGACAGCAACTAAAGCTGTTGAGAGTCTTAAAATTCAGATTTGTGTTTTAAATTCAGGGTCTGTGGCCCCCTCCTCGCTTTGCTTACTGCAGCCTTCCTTCTGGTGAGGCTATGATGGGAGCTCTGGGCACATGCTGGGAAGAGCCCACCAAATCCCTCTGCTGGGGTCTGGGCCACAGGGCCCACAGATGTCAGGATCCTGTAGAGGCAGGCCCTTTTGGTTTTAGGGTGCCCTTTCTGTAGGAAAATCAGTGACCCTGTTTGTGAGGTACAGACGTGGTCACATAGCGCTTCCTTGTTGTAGCCTGGGGGACGTACCGCCTTCTCGTGCCCACTCCCCACTCCAGCCCAGAGCCTAGGAATAAAAAGTTCTTTTTTTAAAAAGTTAGAGGTGAAATTCACATAACATAAATTAACCATTTTAAAGTGTACATTTCAGTGACATTCAGTACATTCACAATGTTGTGCAACCACCTGCTACAGTAAGTTCCAGAATGTGTTTTATGACCCCAAAAGAAAATCTTGTACCCATTAGACGGTCCCTCCTCATTCTCTCCTCCCCCATCCCCTGTCAATGACCAATGCATATTCTATCTCTATGGATTTACCTACTCTGAATATTTCATATAAGTGGAATCATACAATATATAATCTTTCATATCTGACTCCTTTCACTTAGCATAATGTTTTCAAAGTTCACCCACATTATAACATGGATCAGAACTTCATTCCTTTTTATGCCTAATTAATGTTTCATTGTATGGATAGACCACATTTTATTTATCCATTCATCTTTTTATGGGTAGAAGTTCCTTTTGGGAGGTACCCTGGGCTCACACTGAATAAGTGGTCAGGAGATTATAAACATAATTTAGTGCCAAATATAAAATAACAACAATCCAATCATAAATCTTGATTCAGAGTACGTTAGAACTCTAGCTCTTTAAGTTTAGGAAAGGATTCTTGGGTTGTTGGATGGATGGATAGATGAATGGATGGACGGATGGATGGATGGATGGGAGGATGGATAGAAGAATGGATGGATGGGTAGGTGGATGGGTGGATGGATGGATGATGGATGGATGATGGATGGATAAGTACGTGAATAGGTGGATGCATTTATTAAACGTATCCAAACTTAAAGTTCAGAAACCCAGACTCCAGCTCCATCTTTGCCACAGGATAGTTCTATAACATACAAATCACTTCGTCTCCATGGGCCTTCATTTTCTCTCAAGAGGAACTAGACCATTAGACCAGATAGTTTCTTGTGATTCCAGGAGATCCCCCTCCTCAGTACTCTCTCAGGATAGAGGGGAATCCTGGCTGACTGTGCTGAATTAGAGGTAATATTACACAGAGCCCGAAAAATAGACAAGCTGATTTACAGATAGATTCACCTGACCTGGGTATTCTATTATTACTTTTCAATCTGAGTTGAGTTCATCAAGGACTTTCTTTTTGATCCCATTAAGTCCCTCATCCTCTCATAACTACTTCCTACTACACACCAGACCTTCCTTACTCATTGCCATACAATGTCCTGTAGTCATCCTTCCCTGGTTGTCTCTACTATAAGTTGTATTTTTCCAAATTTATGATTTTCTTCCTTTGGTGCAGCAATTGAACTCACAAGGCTAGACTCCTGAGCTGAGAGGCCCGACATTCTAACGGGCTGCATTTCCCAGCGGGCCAGCACAGGTCCCAGAGCTGACTGTTAGCGGAGGCTGTTTTCCACCCAATTACGACCAACATCGTGTGCTTGTGGGTTATTTTATCAACAAATTTGTGCTCAGCAAGTTGCCTTGGGAAGCAAAAGTGATTTGTTGGTATCGGTATCCTGAAAATAAAGTGTGAGCCAAGCTGAAAAATACAAGAGGTAGCGGGAGGGGGAGGGCTATCAAGAGAAATAGAAAAGATTTTTTCATGAAAAGTGAGGAGTAAGCTTCTTGCCTTACCCTAGGAGAAAAGTCCAGGTGGTGCTGAAGCAAGAGGACAAGGCCACTAGTACTGGACTTAGCCCCACTTAGTCTGATATTCATCTCCTGACGTGGGGAAAAGAAACTCTGAGGGTCTACCCACTGCTTTCTCCTTAATAATGAAGATTAAAAACAGCAATTAACTTAGGCCTGGTAATCTGACCCATTAGTATGCATCTTCCACAGATCAGAGGGTGGTTTTGCAGTGCCCTGAGCTGGCCTCATGCATCACCCTGACAGCAACAAGCTGGGGGTGGTCATTGCTTTTGCTTCAGAGAATTTTCTTGGCAATGCTCCTCCCTGTAGCCTGCAGATTGGCTCCTTGAAGGATGCTCACAGCTGTGACTCCCTGGGAGACTGTTCAGGATAGTGTGGCTCTGCTGGGCCACCATACCACCCAGTCGCTGTGGTCAGTTTGATAAAGAGGCAGTCCCTTTGCTTAAGGATCAGAGCTGCCTGGATTGGCCAGGTCTGAGTCCACCAGCTCAAGTTTATGTACTGTTCCGAGCCTAGGATTTCTCATCTTTTTTTTTTTTGTCCTGTGGTACACGGCCTCTCACTGTTGTGGCCTCTCCCATTGCAGAGCACAGGCTCCGGACGCGCAGGCTCAGCGGCCATGGCTCATGGGCCCAGCCGCTCCGCGGCATGTGGGATCTTCCCGGACCGGGGCACGAACCTGTGTCCCCTGCATCGGCAGGCGGACTCTCAACCACTGCGCCACCAGGGAAGCCCTCATCTTTTAATTTGAATAATCTCATTTGCCTTCTGTGGTTGAAAAACTATGTGGAATCAGCCAACATAATGTTGGACACATGTAAATGTTTAATAAATGTGTTTCTTCCTCATAGTTAATTGCAAATCCAGAAATCTCTTCCCAGGGAAGTGGCTCCTCTGAGACAGCTAGGTGTCACCTGGGTCACCACCCTGTCTTGGGTACCCAAGGTGGGGAGGGGAGACAGAGCAGCAGACTGTCTGGAGAGGCAGGAGAGGGAGCACTGGGGACCCAGGGTGAGCAGCAGGTTTGCAGTGGGAGAGAAGTGTCCTCCCGTCCCTGTACAGTGTAACATGCTTACCTGTCCCTTCCTAGAGAATCACTATGTGATCTTCCAATCACTTTGAGTGACTTCAAGTCAGTGTGTTCCTCCTTCTCCCAGAGGAAGGAAGGTGCCTTGCTCTCATCATGGTTGTAGCAGAATTTGTATTCTGTTGAATGATCTTCAGCCTCTATGGAAAAGCAGTTATGGAGTAAGCGGTCTTTCCAAGAGCCTTAGAAATCATACCAAGAAGACAGCCTCTTAGGTACCTGTGGTCACAGCCAGCCAGGTGTGTGAGCTGTAAGGTAGTGTTAGCAAGCAGATATGAAGAGCAGGCATACAGCCGCAGTGCCTGGATATTTTTGCCTGGTTCAGCAAGGGTCTCAGCCCCTCACCCCTCCTAACCTGACAACCTATCTCAACTGGAGAACTGACCCAGGCTTCCCACAAAGACTGGAGGATGTGCAGATCTCTGAAAATGCCTCAGATGCCATCAGAGATTAGGGTCCTAACCCCAGTGGCAGCTTGCTTGGTGAATCTGAGAGAGAGAATCTGATTGGGCATAAGAAGACCTGGGTGGACAAGCTGTGTGACTTTGGGCTCATCGCTTTACCTCTCTGGGCTGCTTCCTCCTTTCTAAAATGAGAGAATTAGTTTGGCTCATCCTTGAGGCATCTTGTGAATTCAGAGAACCTATGATTACTTTGAGGATGTTTGTCCTTGAAGTATCAGCTTCTGTTACAATCTTCTCAAGCTGGTACAGATCAGTTACTGTCACCCACAAATTGCTACCAGTTATTGTAGTGAAAGAGATAGGTCCAAGAGTTAGGAATTTCATTTATTTATTCAGCAATTATTTATTGAGCATTTACTAGATGCCAGACACTCTCCTAGACATAATAAAAAAGATGAAATCTTTGCCCACACAGAGCTCACAGTCTAATTAGGGAGAGTGAAAATAAACAAATAAACAAGTAAATTTTTTTTTTGTACAAAGACACATTTTATTTTACTTTATTTTATTTTATGACAGGCTCTCAGTAATTGTTTGTTGAGTGAATACATAATTTAGGGAACCACATGATGAAGTCCTCTGGAATCAAGGGAAACATCAGCCTCAGTGACGAAGATGAAGAAAATCCGGAGTGTCTGGAGCGAGGTGCAGTTTGGGGAACAGTGAGCATCAAGGGGCTGTCTTGAATGGCTCAAAACAAGTGGTCATTTAGAAAAATAAACTTGGATCTTTGTGAAATGACTCATCTTCCCTTAGGCTAAAGAAGCAGGCCTGCTTTAGCGGGGCTGGCAACTGGCATTCAGCTTTACTTGTTTACCCTCTGTGGAGGGTGGTGGTAGGAGGGCTTTTTTGTGTGAGTGGTCAGTGAAGACCTCATTGACAAGGAGACATTTGAGAAGACTTGAAAGAAAGAGGGAGCAGATTTATAGGAAGAAACTAGGTAAGGAAGAAAGGTAAAAAGAGAAGTCCAAATTGTCTTGGTCAGCTGTACTTCAGGCAAGCAGCTTTCCTGTCTTCTTTAGGAGGTAAAGCAAGTTTTAGCTCTAGCTCAAAATTCACTCTATTAACTGAAAAGGATCCTTATCTGATCCTTATTATTCCTTCTGCTCCCCCCACTCCTACCCCAAGCCTGGCTCTGGAGTCAACCTAACCTGAATCAGAAGGTAAACCCTGTCACCTCCTATCAGACAGTCTGACCTTGAACAAGTGATTTAGCTATTCCAAGCCCTTAGCTATTCCAAGCCCATCAGGCTAATAAGGAAATGAATGCTTACTTCCTAGGACTGTTGAGATGACTAGATGAGCTAATGCATTTTAAGTTTCTGGAGTCTGTGCCCCCCTTTCTTTCTTCTCAGGCAGGGAGCTCTCCTGCGTCTCCCAAGTCCTCAGAGAAGGTGAATTCCTACATTAGAGGTCCCTCAACCCGGGGTCTCATTTTCTCCCTATACCCAGAGATTTTCTAATGGACTAAGCTACTGTGCTCTACCTTCAGCCTGAAATTCTATCTTCCCCTCTCCAGCAGCAACCCCACAGGGATGGACGACTTCCCCTGCAAGGAGAAACTGGGCTGAGCTCCTGCAAAGAGCTGAGCTGGGCAGAGCCACCTGGAAGCTCAGGGCAGGAGGGCACTTGGACTTCAACTCAGCTGTGACCACCCCCCAGCTCACTAGAGCTCCGTGGCTAGGGATGGGCTCTGGAGATGATTACAAATTTGATAGTTACAAGGAGCAGTTTAAAGTTTTATTTTACAAAACAGAATAAATTTAAAATGCATTAGGAATGAGGCCCTTACTTAACTACAGGGTGTGCTAATGCGCTTGGAGCCTGTGTTCCCTCCTCCTTTAAGCTCTTAATGACTGAGTTTTAATGTATTTTATTTCTTGAAAAACAATCCCACAAGCACTCAGTACAGTCAGAAAAACATTTCTAAAATCATTAGACCGCTACCCGGTAAATATTTATCACAACCACAGCTCCCACCTGCTTGCAAGCAGACATTGATTTTTTTCCCTTGCCTTGTTTTGCTCTCTCTTGCTTTTCATTTCTCTTCTATTCCCCTTTCTCTCCACCTCCTCCCCCCATACCCCCTGCCCCAGATCCTTATTGAAAGCTGAAGCAAGGCTAGGTAGGGCTCTCTCTGAAGACATGTATTTTCAAAGGGAGCAAAAGAGTCTCTGTCAATATTTAGTCTGATAGGAACCACCTCCCAGCCTGTGATTTCTGGTGGGTAAATGGCCCTGGTGCCCTGAGGCTCCAATCCCATCCCTCAGCTGATGTCAGCACTGCATGATCACACAGTAGGAAAATTATTAGTTTGGCCATTCAGACATCTGGAATCCAGTTCTAGCCCTGCTAATGTCATTGTGTGACCTTGGGCAAGTCACCTCAGTGCTTTAACCCTTAGAATCGGCAACTCTAAAATAACAAACTGGGCAAACTGTTCCTCAGTTTATGCTTTCTGATCTTTTTAGCTGAAGAGCTAGATTTCAATCTCACTTGGCCACTTACTAGCTTTGTAACCATGGGCAAGTTGCTTAACCTTTTTAAAAAAGAGCTTCATTTTTCTCATTTAAAAAAATTATGTATATGTGAAAAGAGGGTATTGAAATTTAAAATATATAAGATATATAAAACACCCAGCAGAGTGCCCAGCATATGTTAGGGCTCAACAAAATCAGTTTTCTCTTACCTGCTCCTGTAGCCATACTTGTCCTCTTGCCAAGCACACAGGAGCTGAGTTTGGTATGCTGGGGAGAGTTGGAGAACACAGATGTCCTGGAGTAGCAAAAGGGTGGTCACAGAATGGGAGGAGGGGGATGAAGGCAAACTGTCCACTTGGTGTTTTCGCCTAGTCTGGGCCCTTGTGCCCAGAGTCTGGAGGTGATGGGAGTGGTTGAGCCTCTTCTGATGAATATACTAACAGAAGAAAGAGTCTTCTCACAGATGAGAGTCACCAAGCCCCCGCCTTATTCCATGCACACTCCAGCTGCATCCATATGTTTTAAAGCTGTTTTTTATTTGTATACCTATATTATACAAAGGGATTTAGCATATATTGCCTCATTTGATCTCCAAAATCTTCTGTAGTGGATAAGAGTTGTTATGTCCTCAATTTACAGGTAAGTAAACTGAAGTCCTTGAGGTTTACCCCAAGGTCACAGTGGTAGTCAGTGGCAGAGCCAGATCACACCTCCAGATCCACCAATTCCACATCCATAGGCATTAACCAGATTTTTATTTACTTGCAGCTCTTCAGGGACACGATTATGATAGTGAGACAGATCAGCACAAACATCATGCCAAACTGGGTGCATTCTTAAATATTCTGTGTATAGTAACTAACACTGCAGAGGGGATTGAGATTGCTGGTAGTCTCTTCATCCTTGCCAGCTGCTATCACCAGGGATTATAAATCCCCAGAATTCAGCTGAGCTCCCAGCTAAGTGAGAAATCCTAGGGCGAGAGGCTCTGACCCTATTCTGAATTGTATATTTCTTTCTCTCCATGGTCTATGAACATAGATATAGCATACTCTTTCTTTCTTAAAAGTTTGTAGAGAGTTTATGACATGCTAGGCACTGTGATAAGGATTTATCATACATTATCTCCATTCTACAAGGTAGGAAACATCAAAACAACTCTACAAGGTAGGCAATATCATCCTCATTTCATACAGGCATGCTTTAAAATTATTTTATAGGTCACACAGTTAATGAGGCATTTACATCCAGCTCCTTCCTTGCCTTCCTCTACTATAGAGATTAGAAAACTAAAATATCATCTTTCACTTTCTCTTGCAGTAAGAGAGTTTGCTCAAAAAGATGTAGGTCAAAGTTCCTGGGTGAATCTATGGAAACATTTTTTTAAGAGACAGACTTATCTACCATGCCCCTCACATATTCTTCCTGCCTGGAACATGGATATGAAGCCTGGAGCTGCAGCACCCCTATTGCAACCCCAAGGATGAAAACCATAGGATAAGGAGCCATATCAGGAAGATAAAAGGAACCTGGGCCTTATATGACATTCTTGAGCCCTGCAGCATCAGCCCTGCCCTGCCTACCTCTAGACTTACGTGAGGAAAAATGAACCCCGTGGTTAGCCCATGACTGTTTTCTTTTCTCTTCCTTGGAGCCACACCCAACCCTAAGTGACCCTTATATGGGTTATGGAAATCAAACTAAAGATGATAAGACTCTATACCCAAGTTTTAAATTGCTATTATGTCTGTCTCCTGTCCAAATCCTACTGTTTTCCTAGTAGAAGACAAAGCATTGGTGTTGAGTAAATAGAAAGAAAAGATTACCCAGAGTATCTAGTACCTGTGTCATTCCTCCCACTCTCTTTCACCCCTAACACACCTATGACTAACACAATACTAACCAAGGATTCAGATATCTTAAGGGCCCTTTCCTACTCCCTACGCCCCCCTCCTCCAGGAAGTATGGGTCTCTCCACAGATAACATGAATGTTATTTCTGCAGCTTAATAACATGCTGTCCCAGGGACAAGAGAAAGTGTGGAAATTCAGGAACTCAGTTCCCTCCTTTAATTAAACTGTGATTGGAAGATAATACGTCTATACTGCTGACTCTTCAGAAAATCAAGTGATAATCAAATACAGGGTCACTAATCCTTTGTGCATATATAGTGACTGCTGCTATTTTCAGCACCTTGGAAAGTACTTGTATTTTTCTGGCTCTTCAAGGACCTTGACACAATGCAAGGGGCTCCTGGATCTTTTTCTGATAACTTTTGGCATAGCCTAACTTTTTACTCTATTCCTGGAAAGAAGAGAGCACCTGGGGCCTGAGTCTAGTGCATTGGCATCCTAGGGATTTGCTCAACCTGCAAAGGAGAGGGGGAGATTGCCCTGTCCTGCTTCCAGCCAGCCACTACTGTCATAAGGCAAATTTCAGTGACCACTGTCAGAGCAGGTAGGGACGAATGAGAACACCGAGAACAGTGCCTAGCGTATGTAGGGGCTCAATATTATTGTTGAATAAACAAACTCTGTATATCAATCTACCAATAGTAATAATACTTATATCCTATGAGAACTAAATAAGGTAAAGCTTTTAAAGTGCTTAATAAAATGCCAACATATAAGATGTGTTTAATAACTGTTAGCTATAATTCTAAGAAAATTATACAAAATGTGAACAAAGATGTTCATTATAGCATTGCTTGTAATATAAAAATACTGTATTATAAAAATATGGCCTGTTCAGGATCTCTTTCCATGTATTTTAATATCAGTATCCCCTTTCTCTTTGTCATTTTGGTACTGTAAGTCAAAGTCCCTCACCGGCCCTCCCGTCCTTGCTGTGTTTGATCATATGAAATGAAGTGAAGTCAATCAGATTCTATTTCCTAGGAATCAGAATCTTGAGTTGAGTAATACATGAATTGAAAGTAGTTGGGTCTGAGTCATAGTACTGGCAGTACCTTAAAAAGGTATCTCCATTCATTTCTGCTATCCAGATCCCTGAAGCTTCCCAGCATCTACACTAATTTCCTATGATCTAATTGTTCAACTCTTTGATGTTGTATATTACTCAGAATCTTTTTAGATTAATTAGCCAGAGTTAGTTTCTGTTGCTTACAACTAAGAATGCTCATAAATTCTGTGGTCTACCAGTAAATTATGTGGCCAGGCCTATAACCTTAATCTCCTCATTCCAAATATATGTGTGTGTGTGTGTGTGTGTGTGTGTGTGTGTGTGCGCGCGCACACATGTTGATTATTGAACAACACGGGGATGGGAGGCAGAGGGGTTTAAGCATGCAGATACTCCTTACAGTCGAAAATCCATGCATAACTTATAGTCAGTCCTCCTTATATGCAGTTCCTTGGAATCTGCGGTTCCACATTGCAGATTCAACCATCCGCAAATCCTGTAGTACTGTAGTATTTACTATAGAAAAAAAAAATCCATGTATAAGTAGACCTGCACAGTGCAAGCCTGTGTTATTCAAGTATCAACTATATATATATACATACACTCATACACACACACACATATACACACAACTTAAATGTTTTAAGTATGTGGTAATCTATAAAATGGAATGAAACACAGCCATAAAAAGATGTTTACAAAGTGCCGTTGTAATGATAGGATGGTACTGATTGAGAACTTTACCTTGGGAATAGTGCAGTTTAAAGCAGAGACAGAAAACTGTTGAAAACAAAAAATTAAATATTATAGGGGCTGAGTTTAATGGAGATCTGATCCTTAATCTTGAGACTCCCCATACTGACAGAACTGACAAAAGTTGAACTGATTTGGTGGCTTTTTATCATGGAAAAATAAAATAGAGTCACCTTTTTTAAGGAGTATAGTTTGTCAAGAGGGTTTATCCACTCTGTGCCTCCTCATGGAAGAAGAGATGGAGAAAATGTAACTTATCACCACCTTCAAGCTAAAAGAGTGGGTCCCAAGAGAATGGTTTATGACTATTGGGGACATACCCAAGAAGGAGGGCCTTAGGTCTCAATCCTAGGTTCTGCCATAGCTGGGAGGAGAGCACTGAGGGTGGGGTGGAGGGAAGTACTGTGGTATTGCCAAGTGATGGGGGGAAAAGAACTGCTTCCTTGAGTGCCCTCCAGATAGCTCCTATGCTCAAACGCCACACAGTAGGGCCATGGAAGGTGTATGAGCATGGCAGGTATGCTGAACTTGGAGGCAAAAGGGATACCATGGGGATAGACCCCTCATAGGAATGTTGGGTTCCCTGCCCATCTGTATGGACCAGATGACAAAGAGCTAGAATAGTGGTGATGACCAGTAAGAAGGGGCAGCAACTTGCTAAAGGCAGTCACATAGGAAGTTTTTTTCCTTTTTCTCCCCTGCATATATCCCTATACAGGACGGCTAAGGGCAGAGAAGAGAGAGGGGATATATGAGAAGGAACAGACTATGCCCTCTGCCCCTCTGTACTATCCTTTCCAGTACACACTGCACATCTAGCCAGTCCCTTGGGGATAGGAGTTTTTAATCAATCAAATATGAGATTGAAATTTTTAATGTGAAATATTAGGCTTAATAATGGAAATTAGACAGTTTTAATAATCAAATGTGACTGAAAGTTATAGAGTCAGATCAAGCTGTTGTCAAGGCTGCCTCCTCCCCAGTGGGAGAAGAAAATTTGACATAGCATGGTAGTAACAATTATTGGAAAAGTTAAAATATTCCAGGTTTATACCCTGATGAATTTGAGGCTTTATAATCCAACTGGTTACATTCATAATATAATATAAATGGAAAAAATCAGGATATAAAACTATACATGTGATATACCTCCATTTTGTAAAATATACAAATGGATTAAAGGAAATACACCAGAATGTTCTGGGTAGATGGAATGATGAGTAATTTTTATTTTCTTCTTCATGCCTTTCTTTACTTCCAAAATTTCCTCAGTGGGTATATATCAATACATTGCTTATATAATCAGGAAAAAATATACAAAAAACTTTACTTCACTGTGTGAGTGTCCTTCTCCAAGTTCCCCCCTTTTGGTGCAGCTTCCCCCCTCATTAAATCTCATTTAATCTACCAGTGAAAGGCCTCTCACATTCATCCTTTCCTGTCCATCCCCACTGACATTGCCTTTGCTTCGGCCATTATCCCCTTCCTAGTGCTAGAGTCTCCTTCAATAACAGAGACAAGTAATATTTGAGGGCAAAGTAAAGTTTCGGTATAACCAAGATTCTCTTTCAAATGTTGATTTTAGTGTTTGGTGAAATCTTTATCTGAGGAATGCTGAATCACAACATCCCAGGAGCTGGACACAGACCTCAAAGCTCCACGGTCTTTCCACTGGAGTCTCTGAAAATTTTAAAGGAATCGTGCTCTTAGGGGCAACTGATTCTTGTGTCAAGTGCAATTGGTTTTCCTAAGCCCAGAGTAGCAGAATAGCAAGTGCTTGTAGTACAACATGAGCAGCTTGGTGGGATTTTACCTACATACATAATCCACATGGTGCCAACTCCAATTTCTCATCCTTTGGTGAAGTATGCATGGAACAAGGTTAGAGATATGGGACTTTTCCAAGACACAGTTGTTTTCCTGAAGATGAAGCTTGACTAAAACAGTCTACACAAAGACACTGTCCCAACACCTGAATTATAGGCATCCAGAGGTGCTCAGGAACAATTAAAGGGCCAGAGTCATCCAACAGCCACTGGCTTCAATGAGGAGACAGAAGAAAAGGGTGCTCATGAGGGTTTTCGAGAAAGCAATAACATAAGACCATGTTTCTGCTAACAAAGAATTGTATTTGTTTCCATGTATTTATGCTATATTACATCCATTTTCCATTAACAAAGAACTGTGAAGAAGGAAAACTAGCAAGATGACAGAGAGAAGAATCTTCAAAAGTTCTGATCATTGCTGAGCTCTCACCCCAGAAAAGTGCCTGGGAGCTCTGCCCTAGTTTTGGAAGATTTAGGAGGTCAGAACAAGAGCAGGATAAAGGAAGGACAAGTGGTCACAGTGGCTGAGTCTTCCTTTTTACAGTTGGGATGTGAGTGACCCCAGTGACCTTCATTTTCCCCATCACAGGTAGGAGCCACAGTTCCAGGCAAAATCAGTCATAAACATAGTTAGAGGAGATGCTCATGTGCTAAGAAAAATTTTGGTCCCCAGAACTGTCTCCTGCTTCTGAATGTCCAATCCTTCTAACAGAGATCAAGGCCTACAATTAAAAAGGAAGTCGTTATGTAACCATGTCCCCTAGAGCATAAACACAGTTCCTTAGACTTACATTAAGGTGCAAATGACTAATGTAATTTCAGATCCTATACTGAAAGTGAGTTTTCATGGCAAGTGAAAGGTAGAGATCAGGAGGTAGCATCCTGAAGGAAAGAAGAGAATCTAGCTGCCAAAAAAAGAAACAGAGTGAGAGAGGGTAACAAAGTCAAACTAACTTCACCCTCTGGCTTGGAATTGGTGACATTTTCCCCTAACCCTTTGGGAAGGAAATCAATATAAATTGAGATATCTTCTGGTTGTGCCAAATTAATTTCTCAGTGTTCAAAATAGATTTGATCTCTATAAAGAGCCTCCACTGGGAATAGGAGATCTGTGAAGGCCAGGGAACGGCTACAATGTGTGTGTGTGTTGGGAGGGAAACTTCCAATTATCAATCCGTGGAGTGTTAGACTGTGCTCAATTGGCTTTTGGGGTAACATATTTAACCAGGGTTAATTTTTAACTGAGCTATGAAGGAGATTGGGGAAAAATTAAGAGATGCTGTGTTAGTGTCATCCACCTACACAATAATTACCAAACTAGCTCTTATTTGAAAATCATTCGTACTTTCCTTTTGAAGCACTCCCATTATTGGCAATAATGGAAGTTCTTCCTTGATACTACCTCCAAGAATCATCCATATTCTTTGACCACAGGATTTGGTTTTGTCTTATATACAAGCTACAAGCCAGAATTTGGAAACATTTTGTTGTACAGAGATTTCCATCATAGTAATGCTGGGTCAAAAAGTTGTAATGTGATTTCACCCAATCAGCTCATGTTAACCTCAAAACAATTGATTTCATTTCCTTTCCGTTTCTTCTTCCACTTCCTTAGCTGTTGTCTTGTCAATGGCCTTCTCACTTTCCCACCTTCCTTGGAGGAAGAGCTGCCCTTCCTCCTGCCCAAGGTCATACCTCCTTCTGTGCTCTGCATCTTATCCCAGCCCACACTCCCTTGTTTCCTCAAGAAACAGGAGACTTGTTCCTTCAATTATCTCCTCTCTTTCTTTTATCTTTATCTTCTCTTTTAAGACTGGCTCCTTCCTACAGTCACACAAACAAGTCTCTCATATCAAGTCATATTCAAGTCTCTCATATCTTAAAATAAACAAATAAAAACTCCCTTGATTCATTTTTTCCCTCACCTCCACCTCTCTTTACAGTTCAGTTTTTTCAAAGAGTAGACTCCGGTTTCTACCTCCATTTTCTCATCTCTCATTTGGGTTTCCACCTACCAGTCCTCCACTGAGATTCTTACTGTTCCCATTGATAGATCCTTATTTTTGCTAAATCCAGGGGACTCTTTCCACTCTATAATTTGCTTGACTTCTCTACAGTCAACTCCGATGACCGCAGCTTTTCTTGAAATGTGCCTTGACTTTCCTGGCCCCACTTTATCTTTGTCATCCTCTAATGCTTGGGACAATTCTTCTTGATCTCTCTCATGGGCTTCTCTTTCCCTGCCTACCTTTTGAATGCTTATGTCCCCGGTGCTGTCCAGAGCTCTACCTTTGACTCCATGCACTCTCCATGGGGGAGCTCATTCTCTACACTTGCGTCAGCTGCCATCTATGTGATTGATGTTTCCCCTATTTCCTCCCCAAACCATGCTCTGAGTCCCAAGCCCAAATATCCTTTTTGTATATTGTAACATTTACACACACACAAATATATACATATATATAAAATTAATTTAGATAAGAACTTCAAATTTAATATTCCCAAACAAAACTCATATTTTCCTCCCAGAACCTGCAAATGTAACATTGGTTTCACTTTTTAGCATCTCTTATTGTCTTTCCTTTGACTCTCAAGATAAAAGCCAAGCTCTTTAGTGTGTCCTACAAGGTACTTCATGGAATTATGGTTAGCTCCTGTCTACCTCTCCTGAAAACCACTTGACCCTCCTACCCATCCTGAAGCACTTCCCTCCAACTTTTTCCTCCAGCAAGACAAGACTCTTCATAATCCTATAAATACACCATGCTGTTACATGTCTTTGCACCTGTGTGTCCTCTGCCTGGAATTTCCTCTAATTTTTCTTTTCTGTTTTCAAAATCTTACTAACAGATTGCCAACAAACACATGAAAGGCTGCTCAACATCACTAATTATTAGAGAAATGCAAATCAAAACTACAATGAGGTATCACCTCACACCGGTCAGAATGGCCATCATCAAAAAAATCCACAAACAATAAATGCTGGAGAGGGTGTGGAGAAAAGGGAACCCTCCTACACTGTTGGTGGGAATGTAAATTGTTACAGCCACTATGGAGAACAGTATGGAGGTTCCTTAAAAAACTAAAAATAGAACTATCATTCGACCCAGCAATCCCACTACTGGGCATAGACCCTGAGAAAACCATAATTCAAAAAGAGTCATGTACTACAATGTTCATTTAAGCACTATTTACAATAACCAGGACATGGAAGCAACCTAAGTGTCCATCGACAAATGAATGGATAAAGAAGATGTGGCACATATATACAATGGAATATTACTCAGCCATAAAAAGGAATGAAACTGAGTTATTTGTAGTAAGGTGGATGGACCTAGAGACTGTCATACAGAGTGAAGTATGTCAGAAAGAGAAAAACAAATACTGTATGCTAACACATACATATTGAATCTAAAAAAAAAAAAAAGAACCTAGGAGCAGGATAGGAATAAACACTCAGAGAATGGACTTGAGGAGATGGGGAAGGGGAAGGGTAAGCTGGGATGAAGTGAGAGAGTAGCATGGACTTATATATACTACCAAATGTAAATTAGATAGCTAGTCGGAAGCAGCTGCATAGCACAGGGAGATCAGCTTGGTGCTTTGTGACCACGTAGAGGGATGAGATAGGGAGGGTGGGAGGGAGGGAGATGCAAGAGAGAAGAGATATGGGAACATATGTGTATGTATAACTGATTCACTTTGTTATAAAGCAGAAACTAACACACCATTGTAAAGCAATTATACTCCAATAAAGATGTTAAAAAAAGAAATCTTACTAAAAACCTATCTTTTGTGGACTCCCTGCCTTATACCAGAGAGATGAGTCTTTTTTCTGGTTCTAAACCTTGTACATACTTGAACTATTTTATTTATCTCATGGGATTGCATTTTTTTCTCATTACATATCTGTCTTTCCTACTGGGACTATGGGCTCTTTATGGGTCTTATTCTGTGTCTTATTTGCTTTCATGTTTCCTGAGCTTTTAATTTTCTGTCTTCTAATAGTAGATGGTCAGTAAATGCTTTTGGACTGAACTGATCATTTCTCCTCATAGGCTGAGGATCAAAAGAACTAATATCTGTGAGTGTTCTTCATGAATGATGGCTAACTCTAAAATGTTTACAATTATTGTTGAAAAGAAAATAGGTAGGTTTCCCCCCACCATGTTTCCTCTTTCTTTCCCATTCTGGTTCTCCTCCACTACTAGACAATTTAGTGACACTCCTCAAAGTTGCCAAAAACACAGAAAGACTCTTCTAGAAAGGCAGAGGAGTGAGTAATGCTCAGCAAAGTTGAACATTTGTCAAAAATTTATTCCCAACAGAGCAAGTTTAGAAAATCAATATCATTTTTACCTTATTATGGGACAATAGCTTAAAGAGGAAGTCTCTCACTAACTCCAATCAGTGTCAAGATCAGCAATGTCGGTGGAGAGGCAAACAGATCTTCCTAATTCTACACTTTTCTGGTGAAGAGACAGCGTTCTGGATTTAGTTAATAAAAAACAGAGAGCAATTAGGGAGGTATTCTTTTTTCTGATACATTGGAAAAGTCACTCTGTGAGTAACATTAAGAAAAACAGTGTGAATGGGAGCTGGAGGAAAGACCATGTATCAGTATCTCTATCCAGGAGCATCTTCCCCTGTGGTCCAGAATCCTGACCGAGAGGTTAGGCTGACCTTGGGAAGAAAAGATAAATCATTAAACTGAGGCAGTGGTGCTTGTGGACCACATGGACTTTCACCTGAATGAGAAGTGGATCAGGAACTATCTGTCCTTGGTTTGGGTAGGAAGTAGCAGCAGAGATGCAAACCCTTAATGGCCCCAAGTACCCCTCTCTGACAGGGACCACCAGACTACACTGCCCCAACTTTTGCCACAATCCCAAATTGTGTACCAACAACTCCTCTAGAGGTTCTTTTGGCACAGATCTCAAGAGGTGCCAACTGATCTCATTATCAGTCTTTTCCAACCCACTCTCATCTACCAAAATCTTCATTTCTTCCTAATTGCCTAAATCTGCTATTGTCCTGGACTCTTCTTTACTCCTTTCCTTTCTGTATCTAGTCAGATGGAAAATCTCATTTAATCTACCAGTGAAAGGCCTCTCGCATTCATCCTTTCCTGTCCATTCCCACTGACATTGCCTTTGCTTAGGCCATGATCCCCTTCCTAGATTTCTACAAAGGCCTGTTTGTCTCTACAATAGCTGTATAACACCTCAACTCTTCTACATGGCTAAGAGTGTGATTTCTGATTGTTTCCCTCCCCACCTTTGCATGCAGTATAAAATCCCAACTCTTTATTCTCTAATAGTTGTGATTTTTAAGTATGCTTTTTAATACATAAATTTCTTTCTATTTTGACCACAATTTACATTTCCAGTCTTATTTCTCATGTTAATTCACACAGATTCCCTTATCGAATCCCAAATATTCCTTCTGCATTGCCATTTTTATATTGTCCCTTAGCCTTGAAAATCTTGTCTGCAAAATGAACACATCCCTCAAAGTCAAACTCAAATGCCATCTCTGCCATTTGGCCTTCCTTCCTTGCTCCCACCTAGGTGATCTCTTCCATCTCAGGACCTTCAAGCACTAGATGTCTCTGTTGAGACACTGGCAACATTCTTCTTGCATTGTAATTATTTATGTATCTATACATCAACCCAATGCTAGTCTGCAAGTATGTCTAGGGAAAAGACTGAATCTTATTGAATTAGCATACCCCCAATCTTAACACAGTGCTTCATTCATAGAAGAATGGAGCAGTGGAAGAGGTGGTAGAAGAATAGACTCCTGGGGCTTTAAAGAGGATGTCCCACCTTGGATCAAGCTTCTCTCTGGTGAGGTCTCCAGTGTCATCTACCTAGAAAACACTCAGTTGGCTTTCCTCCTGACCCCCCAAGAAGAACAACAAA
Organism: Hyperoodon ampullatus; assembly: GCF_949752795.1. Lineage (NCBI taxonomy): Eukaryota > Metazoa > Chordata > Mammalia > Artiodactyla > Ziphiidae > Hyperoodon > Hyperoodon ampullatus. The sequence continues at coordinate 99,941,053 of NC_136915.1, forward strand.
TGAATTTGAATCAGGAAATGGGAAGGATGGAGTATAACAAGGATGTCTTCCTGGGGCAGATAAGATTTAGAAATCATTTTGGAAGGAAAGCAAGGTAGGATTTCAATTGGGGTAGAGGAAGAAGGCATTCAAGGAAAGAGGTGGCAGTTGAACAAACACAGAATGGCAGAGGGAGTGGTGTGGTTGTAATGGTGGACAAGGAGCAGAATCTCTTGGCTGGAGCAGAATCTCTGCAATGGGAGTGAGGAAAAATGAGGATGTTGACATGAGAGTGGAGGGGGTTCATGCATGGGCCCTAAAGGCCAGGCAAAGCAAATCAGAGACTCCCTTCTCCAGGGTCCATTGCTCAGCTTAACCTCAGGTACCCACTGGCTCAGAGAAGTTTGATATCATGGTTAAAAGCATAAGAGTGACTGGATTATAGTCTTAGCTTTATCACTTCCTAGTTTGTGTGGCATTGGGAAAGTAATTTAATCTCTCTGTGTCTCAGTTTCCTCATCTTTAAGATAGGGAGAATAATATTACCTACATCATAGGGTTATTATAGGATTAAATTAATAAAGCACTTAGAAGAGTGCTTGAGCTATATAAGTGAATTATTTTATTACTCCTGGAGACATTCCAAAACCAGGGTCCAATACTTAGCATCATAAAATTCATCAAAACTGATCAGTCTCAGAACGTGGGAGACCCACATCAGAAAAGCCCTTTTTACATTCTCAAAGACATATAGAACAGTCCTGGGGGAATGGCAAGGCCAGAGATGCCCAAAGGATTGAACAAAGAGCTGGTGAGATTCCAAAGTCAAGTGTGGAGACCCACATTGGGTCTTTTTTTTTTTGAATTTTTGAATTTTATTTATTTATTTATTTATTTTAGACAGCAGGTTCACATTAGTTATCCATTTTATACATATTAGTGTATACATGTAAATCCCAATCTCCCAATTCATCACACCACCACCCTCACCCCCCACTGCTTTCTCCCCTTGGTGTCCATATGTTTGTTCTCTACATCTGTGTCTCAATTTCTGCCCTGCAAACCGGTTCATCTGTACCATTTTTCTAGGTCCCATATATATGTGTTAACATACAATATTTGTTTTTCTCTTTCGGACTTACTTCACTCTGTATGACAGTCTCTAGATTCATCCACGTCTCTAAAAATGACCCAATTTCGTTCCTTTTTATGGCTGAGTACTATTCCATTGTATATATGTACCACATCTTCTTTATCCATTCGTCTATCGATGGGCATTTAAGTTGCTTCCATGACCTGGCTATTGTAAATAGTGCTGCAATGAACATTGGGGTGCATGTGTCTTTTTGAATTATGGTTTTCTCTGGGTATATGCCCAGTAGGGGGATTGCTGGGTCATATGGTAATTCTATTTTTAGTTTTTTAAGGAACATCCATACTGTTCTCCATAGTGGCTATATCAATTTACACTCCCACCAACAGTGCAAGAGGGTTCCCTTTTCTCCACACCCTCTCCAGCATTTGTTGTTTGTAGATTTTCTGATGATGCCCATTCTAACTGGTGCGATGTGATACCTCATTGTGCTTTTGATTTGCATTTCTCTAATAATTAGTGACGTTGAGCAGCTTTCCATGCGCTTCTTGGCCATCTGTATGTCTTCTCTGGAGAAATGTCTATTTAGGTCTTCTGCCCATTTTTGGATTGGGTTGTTTGTTTTTTTAATATTGAGCTGCATGAGCTGTTTATATATTTTGGAGATTAATCCTTTGTTGGTTGATTTGTTTGCAAATATTTTCTCCCATTCTGAGGGTTGTCTTTTCATCTTGTTTGTAGTTTCCTTTGCTTTGCAAAAGCTTTTAAGTTTCATTAGGTCCCATTTGTTTATTTTTGTTTTTATTTCCATTAGTCTAGGAGGTGGATCAAAAAAGATCTTGCTGTGATTTATGTCAAAGAGTGTTCTTCCTATGTTTTCCTCTAGGAATTTTATAGTGTCCGGTCTTACATTTAGGTCTCTAATCCATTTTTAGTTTATTTTTGTGCATGGTGTTAGAGAGTCTTCTAATGTCATTATTTTACATGTAGCTGTCCAGTTTTCCCAGCACCACTTATTGAAGAGGCTATCTTTTCTCCATTGTCTATCTTTGCCTCCTTTGTCATAGATTAGTTGACCATAGGTGCATGGGTTTATCTCTGGGCTTTCTATCCTGTTCCATTGATCTGTATTTCTGCTTTTGTGCCAGTACCATATTGTCTTGATTACTGTAGCTTTGTAGTATAGTCTGAAGTCAGGGAGTCTGATTCCTCCAGCTCGGTTTCTTCCCCTCAAGACTGCTTTGGCTATTAGGGGTCTCTTGTGTCTCCATACAAATTTTAAGATTCTTTGTTCTAGTTCTGTAAAAAATGCCATTGGTAATTTGAGAGGGATTGCACTGAATATGTAGATTGCTTTGGGTAGTATACTCATTTTCACAATATTGATTCTTCCAATCCAAGAACATGGTATATCTCTCCATCTGTTGGTATCATCTTTAATTTCTTTCATCAGTGTCTTATAGTTTTCTGTATACAGGTCTTTTGTCTCTCTAGGTAGGTTTATTCCTAGGTATTTTATTCTTTTTGTTGCAATGGTAAATGGGAGAGTTTCCTTAATTTCTTTTTCAGATTTTTCATCATTAGTGTATAAGAATGCAAGAGATTTCCGTGCATTAATTTTGTAACCTGAAACTTTACCAAATTCATTGATTAGCTCTAGTAGTTTTCTGGTGGCATCTTTAAGATTCTCTAGTATAGTATCATGTCATCTGCAAACAGTGACAGTTTTACTTCTTCTTTTCCAATTTGTATCCTTTTTATTTCTTTTTCTTCTCTGATTGCTGTGGCTAGGACTTCCAAAACTATGTTGAATAGTAGTGGTGAGAGTGGGCGACCTTGTCTTGTTCCTGATCTTAGTGGAAAGAGTTTCAGTTTTTCACCACTGAGAATGATGTTGGCTGTGGGTTTGTCATATATGGCCTTTATTATGTTGAAGTAAGTTCGCTCTATGCCTACTTTCTGGAGGGTTTTTATCATAAATGGGTGTTGAGTTTTGTCAAAAGCTTTTTTCTGCATCTCTTGAGATGATCATGTGATTTTTATCTTCATTTTGTTAATATGGTGTATCACATTGATTGATTTGCATGTATTGAAGAATCCTTGCATCCCTAAGATAAATCCCACTTGATCATGGTGTATGATCCTTTTAATGTGTTGTTGGGCTCTGTTTGCTAGTATTTTGCTGAGGATTTTTGCATCTATATTCATCAGTGATATTGGTCTGTAATCTTGTTTTGTAGTATCTTTGTCTGGTTTTGGTATCAGGGTGATGGTGGCATCATAGAATTAGTTTGGGAGTGTTCTTTCCTCTGCAATTTTTTGGAAGAGTTTGAGAAGAATGGGTGTTAGCTCTTCTCTAAGTGTTTGATAGAATTCACCTGTGAAGCCATCTGGTCTTAGACTTTTGTTTGTTCGAAGATTTTTAATCACAGTTGCAATTTCATTACTTGTGATTGGTCTGTTGATATTTTCTATATCTTTCTAAGATTTGTCCATTTCTTCCAGGTTGTCCATTTTATTGGCATAGAGTTGCTTGTAGTAGTCTCTTAGGATGCTTTGTATTTCTGCTGTGTCTGTTGTAACTTCTCCTTTTTCATTTCTAATTTTCTTGATTTGAGTCCTCTCCCTCTTTTTCTTGATGAGTCTGGCTAATGGGTTATCAATTTTGTTTATCTAATCAGCTTTTAGTTTTATTGATCTTTGCTATTGTTTTCTTTGTTTCTATTTCATTTATTTCTGCTCTGATCTTTATGATTTCTTTCCTTCTACTAACTTTGGGTTTTGTTTGTTCTTCTTTCTCTAGTTCCTTTAGGTGTAAGGCTAGATTGTTTATTTGAGATTTTTCTTGTTTTTTAAGGTAGGCTTGTATTGCTATAAACTTTCCTCTTAGAACTGATTTTGCTGCATCCCATAGGTTTTGGATCATCATGTTTTCATTGTCATTTGTCTCTAGGTATTTTTTGATTTCCTCTTTGATTTCTTCAGTGATCTCTTGGTTATTTAGTAACGTATTGTTTAGCCTCCATGTGTTTGTGTTTTTTATGTTTTTTCCCTGTAATTGATTTCTAATCTCATAGCATTGTGATCATAAAAGACGCTTGATATGATTTCAATTTTCTTAAATTTACTGAGGCTTGATTTGTGACCCAAGATGTGATCTATCCTGGAGAATGTTCCATGTGCATTTGAGAAGAAAGTGTAATCTGCTGTTTTCAGATGGAATGTCCTATAAATATCAATTAAATCTATCTGGTCTATTGTGTCATTTAAAGCTTGTGTTAATTTTCTGTTTGGATGATCTGTCCATTGGTGTAAGTGAGGTGTTAAAGTCTCCCACTATTATTGTGTTACTGTCAATTTCTTCTTTTAGAGCTGTTAGCATTTGCCTTATGTATCAAGGTGCTTCTCTGTTGGGTACATATATATTTATAATTATTATATCTTCTTATTGGATTGATCCCTTGATCATTATGTAGTGTCCTTCCTTGTCTCTTGTAACATTCTTTATTTTAAAGTCTATTTTATCTGATATGAGTATTACTACTCCAGCTTTCTTTTGATTTCCATTTGCATGGAATATCTTTTTCCATCCCCTCATTTTCAGTCTGTATGTATCCCTAGGTCTGAAGTGGGTCTCTTGTAGATAGCATATATTTGGGTCGTGTCCATTATCCATTCAGCAAGTCTGTGTCTTTTGGTTGGAGCATTTAATCCATTCACATTTAAGATAATTATCGATATGTATGTTCCTATTACTATTTTCTTAATTTGGGTTCTTTAATCTTTCTTTAATCTTTTTTTGGGTCTGTTTTTGTAGGTCCTTTTCTTCTCTTGTGTTTCATGCTTAGAGAAGTTCCTTTAGCATTTGTTGTAGAGCTGGTTTGGTGGTGCTGAGTTCTCTTAGCTTTTGCTTGCCTGTAAAGCTTTTGATTTCTCCATTGAATCTGAATGAGATACTTGCTGGGTAGAGTAATCTTGGTTGTAGTTTCTTTCCTTTCATCACTTTAAGTATGTCATGCTACTCCCTTCTGGCTTGTAGAGTTTCTGCTGAGAAATCAGCTGTTAACCTTATGGGAGTTCCTTTGTATGTTATTTGCCATTTTTGCCTTGCTGCTTTCAATAATTTTTCTTTGTCTTTAACTTTTGCCAGTTGCATACTCTGTGCCTCAGCATGTTTCTCCTTGAGTTTATCCTGTATGGGACTCTCTGTGCTTCCTGGACTTGGGTGGCTATTTCCTTTCCCATTTTAGGGAAGTTTTCTACTATAATCTCTTCAAATATTTTCTTGGGTCCTTTCTCTCTCTCTTCTCCTTTTGGGACCCTTATAATGCAAATATTGGTGCATTTAATGTTGTCCCAGAGATCTCTTAGGCTGTTTTCATTTCTTTGCATTCTTTTTTCTTTATTCTGTTCCACAGCAGTGAATGCCACCATTCTGTCTTCCAGGTCACTTATCTGTTATTCTGCCTCAGTTATTCTGCTATTGATTCCTTCTAGTGGATTTTTCATTTCAGTTATTGTATTGTTCATCTCTGTTTGTTCTTTAATTCTTCTAGATCTTTGTTAAACATTTCTTGCATCTTCTCAATCTTTGCCTCCATTCTTTTCCTGAGGTCCTGGATCATGTTCACTATCATTATTCTCAATTCTTTTTCTGGAAGGTTGCCTATCTCCACTTGATTTAGTTGTTTTTCTGGGGTTTTATCTTGTTCCTTCATCTGGTACATAACCCTCTGTCTTTTCATCTTGTCTATCTTTCTGTGAATGTTGTTTTCGTTCCATAGGCTGCAGGATTGTAGTTCTTGCTTCTGCTGTCTGCCCTCTGGTGGATGAGGCTATCTCCCACATTGGGTCTTGATCTGGGGAGGAGATTCAGAGGAGACATCTGGGCCAAAGACTGGGTGGACACCACCAGCTCTGAAGGGGACAGGACACAGACCAGAGAGTGAGGGTCAGGCCAGGGCAAATGAAGTAGGACAGAGCTGCACTCCCCCACTGCTCCCACCACTGCCAAGTGCTGGGGAAGGTGCTCAGCCTGAACATCATTAGCAAGAGGAAGCGGACACATCCTGGTGCATCTCAGAAATGCTCTGAGAAAGTCGGTAAACAGGTATTTGGTTAGGCTTTTTTGAAATCCCTGTGAACACATTCTTAGCCAAAAATATAAGTTGAGAGAAGAAAGCTGCCAACTTGTGAGAGGGGCTGCATATTATGAAGAGAGTATTACATCCCCCTCTGGGAAAGAGGACTGACACAGCAAAGAAACTTAATGAGATGCAATATCCTGCCTCCTCTGCTGCTCGTTTGCAGGGATTTGAACGCAAATCTCCAGAGTGGGGGAGGCTACTTAATGCGGGTAAAAAGCAAGGTGGTTTGCAGCAAGTGTTTGTTTGTTAAGTTTTCCATGGGCTTAAAAGCCGAGCAGGGGCCTTTCTTTGCAAAACAAGAAAGAAGGGGAAACAAAGCCTGTGTATGGAGATCCTGCAAAGTTTCCCTTTTCATTAATTCTTCAGAAAGTAGCAGAAAGGAGCCCGGTACTGACAGGATGCCTCAGCTCTTCTAAGTGCCCCTGAAAGGGCCCAGCTATACCATCTGCAAGGCTTAGCTCTCCAGGCAGAGGAAATACCAGCCAAGTTGGGGAGACAGCTCTCTGTCCCTTGTATAGCTAGAAAAGAGCTGTCCCTTTTCTACTCCCAGGGGAGCAGAGAGAAAGTAGTGATAAAAACTTCTCTAGGTGATGTGAAGGTGGGGTGGGGTGGGAATTAACATTAAAGTGATTCCCTGTGCCAAATACTGTGCTAGGCACAATGCATAAGTTATCTCTAAATAATACTAAGATAAGATTCTAACCTTAGCCAAATTGATACAAGATTAATTGAGGAATAAGGGAAGGAAGGAAGGGAGGGAGGGAAGAAAGAAACAGAAAAAAGGAAAGAAAAAGAAAGATCTTTTAGTCAAACAGGATCCAAATCTCAGTTCTGTCCATTGCTAACAAACCAGGATTTCATTTTCCTCCCTCGTAAAACAAGATTGCTGTCAGGTGGATGAGAATACTATGTGAAACTTCCTAGCTCAGAGCTTGGTACATATTTGGTGTTCAGTTAGCGTTTGTTCATTCATTAATTTGCCTAAACGGTAGAGTTGTGGTTGTGGGAAGAGAATAAGATATAGAATCTGCAGACGTGAATCGAAGCTTGAGTTTGCCACTTTCTGACTGAATGACATGGTGTAAATCACTCAGCTCTCTGGGCTTCAAACATCTCCTTCTTATGACTGAAAAAAACAATTTACCAAATAGGATTATTGTGAAGGTGAAATGAAATGTTATCTGTAAAATGCTTAGCAGAGTGCCCTATCCTTTCAAAACTCTGGAAACAACAGTTATTAGTACCAGCTGCTTGGGGTAAGGGTTTTTGGGGTTGAGGGTGGAAAAAGGAACAGAGAGAGGTTAGTATCCTGAGCATTTAAATAGTTACATGTACAGATTCCTAATATTTTAACCTGATCTTACATGTCATACTTGTATGCAAACACTTAACCTGTGACCAGCATGGTAGTTACAAAAATGAAAGCCCATCATTTTACTGAGTTTAGGTATGAATGGTGAGGTCCAGTGAACAGGTAAAATGGAATCTGCTGGACATCTATATGGGAAGATGGTGATCCTCCCAGTTCAGGAGGACAGTGTTTGGGAAACCTGTTTCTACTTATGGTACTGTCACATCCGACTTGGAAAATACTGTTCACCTACCACTTGCTGCAAAGAGGAATGTGTTGCACCCCAGACCACACACCACATTGTCTTGCTGGGAAAAAAGATGGCTAAAGAATCTCACTCTATTGTAGACACGGTAATGTCACTGAGGGAGCATTTAGGGGAAGGAGGAGGAGGGAGGATGGAAGAGGCAGCTGACTCTCCTGCTGGGTCCACAGGAACCTGTCCTGGAGGGTACTTCCCTCCTGATTCCTGCCCTCTTCCCTCCCTGCACTTGGCAAGATGGGATGTTGGGATGCTCCAAGCTTTTGCAGACTCATCTTTCATCTCCAATGGCAGTTTGAGTTTATTAAGAAGTAGGTGCTGTCTCTCCCCTGTCAGGTCTTGGGAAATGTTGAAGTCCATCCATGCTCATGAGGCCATTGAAGAGAGAGAGAGAGTAGCCTGTGGTTCCGCCACCACAAAGAGAGGAAAATGCGGTCAGGTGAGCATCTGAAGGGCAGTGAGGGGCACGAAGTCAGCCCTGCAGGAACAACCCCTTGTTTGGAGGACACATAAACGCAGTCAGCCCAGGTCTTTCTTGGTTTGTAGGGACTGAACTGAAGCTCATTATGTTTGCTCTCAGGCCCTTTGACTGGGAGAGTCTTGTGTTTTGGAAAACATCACGTGTAATAATGGCTGGTTGCCAATTTACCTTCCAATGCTTATTTGAGTTCTGGAAGGAGCTGACTTGGGAAAGCCAAATGAAATTTTATTTCTCCCAAGAAATAACCATTGAGGGGCTGATTGAGAGTTGATTAACTTCAGCGTGGCTAAGAGGAAATCTGGAGTTCATGCCTCTGCTCCTCTATTTACCAAATATTTTCAATTTGGAAAAGTTGGTGGCCCCATCTGAGCCTAGTTTTCTGCATCTGGAAAATGGAGAAAATTCTCATCACAAAATGTTTTTTTCTCTTTTTGCTTTCTCTTTTTACAGTATCTATATGAGATGATGAATGCTAACTAAACTCACTGCAGTAATCATTTCACAATAGGTATAAGTCAAACCATTATGCTGTACACCTTAAAGTTACACAGTGATGTACATCAATTGTATCTCAATAACACTGGGAAAATGGAGACTATAATGTCACTCACTTAACTGATATTAACAGATATTTATTGATTAATAAAATTATGTGTCAGGAATCCTGTTAGGGATTTTAAAATGAATAAGACATGATCTCTGCCCTGAAGGAGCTTACAGTCCAGTCTACCTATTGTATAAGACCCCGTTACACACCAATTCAGATCACCTTGGCCTCACTTGTCCCTTGTCTCATCTACCACTGAAGCTTCCAAGTTTACGTGACTCTACCTGACTTCACATAGGCACAACCTGATAGTGCCCTGCCTCATGTCCCTGCTGCACAGCTCTTGCCACTCACCTTAGGGCTGTCCTGTTGACATTGTAGCGTGGAACATCTCAGGACCCTGCTTGGCACACACACAGATGCAACCCAGAAATGCAGAGGAGTTAGTGCCCCAGGGGGTAAAACCTTGACCACTAGGAGGTGGAGTCCATAGGTAAATTCTTCCCCAGTTCTCTCTGGATGAATGTTGTTAAGACGTCATTTACATGGCTTCTCAGAGGACTATTCTGTGAAGTCAAGTAATTAGTCACACTTGGTAGCAGCCACTTGATAACATATCCTCATAGTAACTCTCCTCTTCCCTGCTTCACCCCTCTTGATCTCATTCTTGCTCCCTGGAATTGAACTTTCTAACAAAGTAATAGTACATAAAACTTTTCATCCATCTCTACTTTCTACTTTCAGTTTCTGTTTTCTTAACCCAGGCTAAGACTGTTGGTATCAGGAGTTGAAATTTGCCTCTAGAAAGTAGACCTTCCAGGATGGGATTTTGGAGGTAGATTCCTCAGAGTCTGATGGCAATAAGGACCCCATTGTTAATAGTGATGAGGGTGGTGATAACCTGTAGTGTACAATGGTATAAAAATAAAAAACTTATACTTCATGTTAATTGAGGTGAAGTACAGGATGAGGTATTGAAATATGTGAGGGCTGTGGTACTAGAAAAATGTAGGAGCATTGATAATTATATGGAGTGAGATGGCTTTTGTTAACTGCACTGGAAACCTTGTTACAACTGTCAATAATAAATGCCCAACTTCTACTCTCCTACATTAGAGTCAGGGCTCAGGTAGGAAAAGAGAGGGATTGTGAAACCTGGATTGGGGATGTTTGAGAGGACGGGTCAGAGGATCTTGAACCCTCAGATTCCTCTGAACCCTGCAAGTTGGCAAAAGTAGTTCCTTCTCCTTTGCCAGGGGAGAACAGCCCCTTCTTGCCTGGAGATCTTGTAATGACTTCACTTGAGGCAGGTACTTCTTTTGCAAAATTGTGACTGTTGTCTTCAAAATCTTCTGCTACCCCTCAATGCCTTCAAGAAAATAACCAGGATCAGATCGCAGCACAACTTGGGAGTGAAGTAAAGTCTCTGATCTGGGAGGAAACAGGTTACATGCTGAAGGAATTATAGAACCTTGATAATACGTACTGGCAGAGTAACATGTATAGAAATAAATCTTTGTGGGAAGGGAGTAAATAGAAGACTATATAGGAAATATTTTTTGACTTGGAGGATCTCACCTATATTCTAAAAAGGGCCACCTAGAGCTTATTCTCACAATCTCTTGGGATGACTCCTTAACTTGGACATGATAATGGCCTACAGTAAATTAGGTGAAGATTTTGGAACTCCCTTGGTGTTGTATTGAAAAGAAAGGATCACAAGAGACCAAGAAAGCAGGAATTTTAGAAGAGATGTCTTTTATAAGACCCGAGGACCTACCACCTGACCATGTCCTCCAGGATGGCCTAGAGGAGAGCCCCTTCACTAAGGTGCTAAGGAATGCTTGGATGAGGGAGACACTAGCATCTTTGGGAAACTTAACAGTGGTTTTCCTCTGTAAACTAAAATTGCTGGTGGGAGATGCTGCCAAAGAACTGGATTCCTAGTATCAATGGATTTGATAGGATAAAGGAATGGTGAAAGTTAGGTGGCTGCACTTAACCATCAGAGGCATGGTGGACATAATTATTGTATTGGGAAGCAAGGTCAGAGTAGAAATCAAGGTGCTTTGAACATTAGGGATCTATGGCAATGGTGGTGATATGCTGGCAAATGTTTAACAACCAACTCTCTGAAGAAAAACAAAAACCTTACTTGTAGCATTTGCCAATTTCCATGGGGGAAACACTCCCATTGTGGCCATTTTCAAGCTACCAATCTGACTTCATTGAACATGGAGTTGAGAAGAGATATGCACAATTGGTTTTTGTGAACTGATATGAACTGGCTTCAGCATACCAACAGGCAGTGGCTAATATATCATGGTGCTCCTAAGTCTTCTGTAGTGTTTCTTAACTTGTGTATAAAATATGTTCAAGAGCTGGTGAGCAGAAAGCTATCATTAAGCCATCAAAATGGAAAATCATGGTCCCTATTTACTTTCTTGACCTAAGGCAGGACACAGACACAGAGCCAACTGATTGAAGATAAGACTGGGTCTCCTTGAGTAAGAACCATGCAACGCCACTGCAAGTGCATGGGGTAAATATTTCTCTGATTCTTCCCCATGGGGACATGTGGCCTTTTGCTAGAGTATATATACACTAGGGAAAAGTGAAGACCCTGACTTTTCAAGATCTGTCCTATATGGGTTCTAACACTGACCCATGGGACATGAAATGCCACTGTAGTCCCAAAATTAGACAGCTCATGGAAGCCAGGTAATAAACAGAATCCTGGCCCTCATCCATCTCAAAATGTTTCCACTGGGTCAGCAGACCCATTCTATGGTTATATCCCTGGTCTCCAAGAGTGTAATTGGGATAGCTATACTTAGCAGCTGGCTGAATTCTCACATTTGTTCCCTGACCTATGAAGTAGGGATCATTATACTAACAATGGCCACGTGGGAAACCTCTGAAATTGACCAGCTCCTTACTTTCTGCCCTGACCAAAATGGTAATCAGAAGCATAGGCCAGAAGAAATTGCAGAGGTTAGTGTCACTATCAAAAGTTTAAAAGATGTAAGAGTGATGGTCTCATCATGTCTTCATTTAGTTTACCTGGGTGGTCCCAGCAAAAAACAGATGAATATAGGCATTTGATGGTGGACTACCCTAGGTAAGTGGTGATCCCAATCATAGTTGCTGTGCTGGAGGTGATATCTTTATCGAGGCAGACTTACACAGCCTTTGATACTTGGTATGCAGCTATTGAGCTGGCAAATACATAGCTCTCAATCCTCATCAATAAGAGGATAAAAGTGGTTATCTATATATGACAGAGACAGCAGTAGGCATTCATTGTCTTTCTCCAGGGCTATGTTAACTCTCCATCACAATATAGTCCACATAGATCTTGATTATATTAAAATTCCACAAAACATTATTATGATTCAATATTAATGAGATCTTCCTAACTGGACTCAGTGAGCAGGAAGAAGCAACTATTCTAGATGCCCTAGCAAAACATGTGCATACTAACAGGTGAGAGATAAACCATAGGAATATTCAAGGTCCTGATGTATTGGTAAAGTTTTATGAATCCAGTGGTTTGGGGCATACCAGGACATTCTCTGTAAGGTAAAGTTCAAGTTGCTGCACTTTGCACCTCTTACCATTGAAAAAGGCCACTGCTGGTAGATTTCTTTGGATTTTAGGGTATAAAATACCACACTAGGGAATAATGCTCTGACCAAAATTTTGTATGACTCAGAAGGCTGGTAGTTTTAAATAAGGGCCAAGAGCAAGAGAGCTCTATAGCAGCCCCAGTGGCAGAATAACCTACCTGTAATTGGGGATGTATGACTCAGCAGATCCAATGGTGTTCAAGATATCCGTGATGGACAAGGTTGCTCCTATTGACAAGCTTCAACAGGAAAATTAAAGTGCAGAACCTAAGGTTCTGACAAAAGGCAATAACCTCTATAGCAGAGATCTACTTTCCACTTGAAAAACAGCTCCGAGTATGCTAACTGGATTCTAGCAGAAACTAAATGCCTGACCTTGGATTATCAAGTGATTATGTGACCTGAGCTACCCATTATGAGCTGAAAATTATCATATCCACCAAGCCATAAGGTCAGGTGAACACAGCAACAATCAGTTGTCTAATAGAAATTATATTTTTAGAATCAAGCTAGCTCAAAAGGCCTAAAAAAGTCACATGGAAATGTGGCCCAGAGTTCCATATCATTTACCTCCAGTGCACTCATGTCTCTTCCTCAACTCAAACCAATAGCCTCATGGGGGTTACCCTATGACAACTGATGGAGGAGGAAAAAACTCATCCAGGTTCATAGATGACTCAACACAGTGCATTGGTTAGGGGTAGAGTTAATACACCAAGGGGCAAATCTTTGACTAGATGGAGAAAGGAGTCAGTGGATAAGTTCTTTTCCCTTTTTCCTCCCAGATTGACAATTCTGAGATGTAATTTATGCAGCTTCCTGAGAGCTATGCAATGAAATCAAACAATCAGTGACGTTACAGCTGCCAGCCTAATACTGCATCCATATACTGGTGCTCTCTCTTTCCCTGATAGCTCCCATTTCCCCTCATTGTTGCTCCCTGGGCTTGATGCCCTAATAAGTAGGTACTGCATGAGCCTTCATCTCAGCTCTGCTCTCTGGGAAACCCAAATGAAGACACTACTTGACAAAATTTCTGTGAAGATTAAATTTTGAAAAATGACAAAAATCAAAGTGCTTTGCAAGCACATTATGTACTAACACATTATATAAATATTTGCTTATAGTTACTGGGTCTATTTCAAGTTTATATTACAGTTATAATGGAATAGAAAAATCCAGAGGCTGTAGATAGGGTAAACACATACTGTCATGTCTCCACTTCCAGTCCATTTCTTTGAATCCTACTCATCCTGAGTTATAGAATGTCAGCCCACCTGCCCTTCTTTCAAGGGCTACCTCATCCAGGAAGACTCCTGGATTCTTCCAGCTCCTTTTCTAACCCAATGGTGATCAGTACCGCCACCAAGAAACACAATCTGAGACCATAGTTTTATGGAGACCCTTGTTGACTAGAACTTAGTCTTGTGTATTATATGTGAGTTCCCTGAGAGCAAAATCTGTGTTCACCCTTTAATATGACTCCTGGTTGGGTAAAACATTAACTACTAGGATGTGCAGCTGATGCTCCCTCAAAATGGCGGATTTTTCTAACATAGTACCACTGATTTGTACAAACCCTTCAGTACCCTCACCTGAGTCCCCTTCTGACATACAACCTAAATATGACCACAGGGAGTCAGTTTAGTGTGGAGGACAGTACTAGAAAGACTAGGGTTTGTGGTAAGAAGACTTGTATTCAGGTCCTGGATCTGCCATTTAAATGTTGTATGATTCTGAGTCCAGTGTCTTTGTTTATAAAATGGGCATGCATCCATACAAAAGCTTTGCCCTAGTATTATTGTGAGGCACATGTAGGAGGCACACAGTCAGTTGTGAAAACTGATTTTTAAACTGCAAAATCTTCATGCACCCCTATTAATTGGAGTTATCACTGCTCTGTATGTAGATCCTAGAGACAAAAAAAGAATGGGCCTCTTTCACTTGAAGAATTTGTTTTGCAAGTCACAGAGCACAATGGGAAACTTTTCTGACATTTGACTTCAGGACCAAGAGATTTGCTCCAAACAGCTGGGATCAGGAGAAATAAGAGGAATGTAGCAAATAAAGCTTTGGTCTAATATTTCATTTTAACCAAAAATAACTTACATTTGTAAAGCGTGTTAGCATTTACAAAGCTCATTTCACAAAGTGCATTTTTTCCTCCCTCACCACACTGTGAAGCCAGTATAGTTTTCCCTGTTTTACAGATAAAGAAACTAAGGTTAAGAGAGTTTAGACATCTGGTCTGAGGCCTCACAACATTAGACTAGTGGGTCTGGAACTCACTCTGCACCTCTGAGTCCTGAGGCCATGCTTTCCCCCTTAAGACATGCTAAGCTAAAGTTGATCCATCCTGTGGATAGCTTTTTTCTTTTCTTTTCTTTTCTTTTTTCTGTATCCTGTATCCAGCTGCAAATCTGATATATTCCTGCCCTTTGGAGAAACCAGTCAGGTTGAGAGGAAAAGGAATATTCAAGGTTTTCCTAAGATCCTAGTGCATAGCTTGGGTGCTGCCTGGCTCCTCTGAGAAAATAACAAACAAACAAAAGACACATTTAACTTTTGTCTCAATGCCTATTGAGGCTAAAAGTACTGTCCTGTCCTTTGGAAGAGCCACCAACCCAAGGAAATCAGCCAAAGTTCAAAGTCACCAGACACCTAACAGACTGCTCATTGGTCAGAGTGAGGTGAATGTACTTACCCACCTCCAATCTGGTCATGGGGTACTTGCTCAGGTGCAAAGATCTTCATCTAAAAGCATGAGAATTTCTGCCAGTGCTTCCCTCTTTGGGCTCTGGCTGGGTCCTCAAGGTTGCATGAGAAATAAGTGGGTCCAATTTAGAAATCATTTCTCAGCAAAAGGAAAAAAAGAGGCACCATATGGTAAATGGAGTCAAATTCCTTTAATGTGGCTCTTTGGAGGGAGATGGGTAATTCACCAAATGCAGGACAATCTTTGCAGCTGGCTGGTGCAGTGAGGCACCATGGAGTAATTGGGACTGAATTACTGAGACTTTGACTATGAGATTGGGTTTTCTGTAAGACCACCCAGCTGGCACAAGCCACTTATATCTTCTCCAGTGGGAGCCAGGGTAGTTCACACTGGCTCAGGTTTGTACATGACTCTTCCCCTTCATTAGCAGCCCCAGGATGGAATAGAATTGGTGTTGAGATTCTAATGAAGTTAAGTGTTTAGAATCCTTCAGTAAGGTCAAAGTAAGGCTTTGATGTTGCCAGAATGCATTATCTTCCTTCCTCAGACCAAAAGAAGGGCAACCGGGTCTTTTAGCCATCATTCATCTATCTCCCTGACTTTCTTTCTTGTAGATTTTTCTAATGATTTGCAGCAACAGAGAAAATGCTGTTTTCAGAGCCGTTTTCCTCCCCTCCTTCTATTGAGGGTCAAAGCTATAAAGCATGGGGCAAGGAGAGAGTTATCTTGAAAGTGACTTTAGAGCCAGAGCCAAGGACAAAGTGACAACAAAATCGTATCAAGAATGTTACCACTTGAAGGGTCAAAACAACCTCGACTGGCTGTTGCCTCCTCTCTCCTGCCTTGGTGCTCATCTGGGCACTGCTGAAAATCTCCTGGCAGCAAGTGATTGAATGAGTCATTGACCCTGAATCTCAAAAGCAGAAGCACGGCTCTCATAGACATTGTGCTCTTGGTCATTGCGGTTTTTTCATCTATGGCTTTTGCTTTTCATTCTTTGATTGTCCTTTTTTCTTCTTCTTTTTTTTTAAACTTTTTATTTTATATTGGAGTATAGCTGATGAACAATGTTGTGATAGTTTCAGGTGCAGAGCAAAGTGACTCAGCCATATGTATACATGTATCCATTCTCCCCCAGACTCCCCTCCCACCCAGGCTGCCACATAACATTGAGCAGAGTTCCCTGTGCTATACAGTAGGTCCTTGTTGGTTATCTTTTCTAAATATAGCAGTGTGTACATGTCAATCCCAAATTTCTTTTTCCTTTTTTAAATAAATGTTTGATTTTGTTTATTGAGAGGCTATAATTAGAAGATTGCTAAAAACATGTATTTTGCAAACATTATCTCAATTAATCCTCAACAAACCACATGGATAAGTGGTGTTATTTCCATTTTACCAAAGAGGAAACTGAGAACATGGAAGTTAAGAAACTTGTCCAAGTTCATACAGATAGTAAGTGTGATGGAGCAGGAACTTGACCCCAACTCCATAGACTGCTCTTTACCCTTGGCTGCATTAACTTCTCTGTGTCTGGGATACTCTCTAAACCCTGGCCCTGGTGGACACTTAGCTTCTGAAGGTCACTGAATGTTAAGTTTTAATTCATGTAATACCTGTACAATAGAATTTCTAATAGATATCATAGTACTGTGATTATTCAATGAGGGTTTGGAGTTAAACATCTCAGGTTTTGAAAATTATTTTTTTATTCAGTAGCTACATGACCTTGGGCAAATCATTTTTCTTCTTTGGACCATACTTTCCTCATCTGCAGAATGAGAATAATAATAATTTCTATCTCATAAGATTATTGTGAGGAATAAATTGTATAATACATATAAACACCTTACAATATCTGACACATCAAAAATATTTCATAAATGGTCAGGGTGATGACAAAGATGATGAAGAGGAGGAGGATGGGCGGTGGAGGATCTAAGGAAAAACAGGTGGGGGGAAGGGAAAGAAGGATGTCTTGAGATGGTACTTTTGTCTCCATCTCTAGAGAAGAGATGGCGATTGTGTAGTATATTAGGATTCTCCAAGAAACAGAACCAGTAGGGAATGGGGGTGGGGGGAAGTTGAGAGAGAGAGAGAGAGAGAGACAAAGGAAGAGATTTTGAGGAATTGGGCTATGTGATTATGAAGGCTGTCAAGTCCAAAATCTGCAGGGTAGATCAGCAGGTTGGAGACCCAGGGGAGAGTCTGATGTTATAGCTAGAGTCCAAAGACCATCTGCTGACAGAAAGCCCTTTTCATTAGGGAAGGTCAGTCTTTTTCCTCTTAGGACCTTCAACTGATTGGATGAGACTCATCCACATTGTGAAGGATAATCTGTTTTATTCAAAGTCTAACATTTAAAAGTTAATCTCATCTAAAAAGTACCTTC
Source organism: Hyperoodon ampullatus (assembly GCF_949752795.1). Lineage (NCBI taxonomy): Eukaryota > Metazoa > Chordata > Mammalia > Artiodactyla > Ziphiidae > Hyperoodon > Hyperoodon ampullatus. The sequence goes on from NC_136915.1 coordinate 99,958,650, forward strand.
ACAAAAACAGGTAGACTAGTGTTTGACCAAATATCTGGGTTCCATGGCCTCACTAAGCTGACACATAAAATTAACCATCACACCTAGCATTGACTTCCCAATTTAAATGTACTTGTTGTCCAACCAGAACCTTCAGGGCAAGGACCACAGTCTTCCCCATCTAAGCAGAAATAAATAAATAATCCCAGAAACTTGACCTTAATGCAGCCAGGGTTAGAAAAAAAGAAGGAGAAGGGGCACAGGCTGGCCCTTAAGGCACAGTGACTGATATTTTCATTCTTCTTTTCCTACCTGGGATTCCTTCCCCCTCTGCAGCCCTTTTAACAATGTCACCAAGCAATCAAATGAACCATGCAGGAGAGGGCTGTGGGCAGCTTAGTTTTAGGATAAAGGAGCTGTTACAAATACTTTGGTCAGCCAGCCACCAAGTCGTAAAAGAGAGATCAGCCCTCTCTACCTCACTCACTCATCTCCCTCTGCCCCAAAAAGAATGATCTGGGTTATACGGGTTGCAGCCACCTGGAGAAACTCCAACACTATCTTTGGGGATAGTATAAAAATACAAAGAAGTCTTGACAGGCTGAAATGATGGCCTGACTCTAACAAAATGAATCTTAGTGGAAATAAATGTTCAATTTTTCATTTAGGTCCAAAACAAAATAACATAAAATAAAACATCTACCGGAGAGGATTCAAAGAGACCTTCCAGTTTAAAATCGCACATAACATTCCCCAGTGAAGCCTTTATCAACTTCCCCACTAAAATACTATGGAAACATAGATAAGGGTAAAAATTCACAATGGTGAAAACAAAGATTGATGGATGGCTTAAAGACAGAATCTGGAGGGAATCCCTGCTTTCTAGGAGGCAAGCAGAATTGGATTGTAAAACCCTTCCCAGGTTAAACCTCATTATCACATCTCTGTTTTGCCTCATTGTGGCAGAGCCTGCAGGTGCTCACCTCTTTTTCCAGGGTCCACAGATAGACTATATTTTACAGCCTTTCTTGCAGATGGATGCAGTCACATGCCTGGGTTCTGGTCAATGGAATAAGAGCAGAGTGATGTGGGCCACCTCAGGACTGGCCCATAAAAACCTCTCAAGCACAATCCTCCATGCTCTCTTCCTCCATCCTCTGACTGAATGAAGAGAGTGGAGACACAAGATAGAAGGCATCCAAGTCCTTCTATGAGTAGGAGACCTAGCCCCTGCCCCACTTCCGACACCAATGCAAATTGAACTGGGATGTGACTGAAAAATTATCTTTAACTATATTAATAAACTTTTTTTTGAGTTGTTTGCTATAGAATATAGTCTACCCTGATACACTCACAAAATGGAGAGGACCTACAGAGTTTGGAGAACATGATGTATTTGTCATTCTCTGCTTCCTAACTGATACTATTAGTACACATAAAAAAAGAGTTGTAGTTGGAAGCAACAACAGGAAAAATCTTGGCAGCTGTACATACTGCTAATTGCAATTTTCCATCCAGTCATTCATTCAATAAATATTTATTATGTGTATAGTATTACTAGGCTCTGTGCTAATGGGGGATACAGCAGTTAAAAAAATAGCTAAGGCCCCTATCCTGCCAGTCCCCCCCTACCGTGCCAGTCTAGGGGGACAAACCAAACATGAAGCAAATAATTACTAGTATGAATGAGTTTATGGAAAGAGACATTATAAATCACCTTGGTGGGCAGGGAGGGGTAGTGGTGGAGTCTCACCTAAACTGTAAAGAAACGAGACCTAGTATGTCTGCTAGTACAGCCGGTCAGAACCAGAAATAGGAGCCGGAGAAGCTGTGTCACTGAGAATCAAACTGGACATCATGTACATGGATCTGTCCACTGACTTGCCCCAGTGCACAGAAAGGAGGCCGAGATGGGCCACACACCCTGCCTGTGGGAAAACACCAAGCCTGGGAGACCTTGCTTTGCTCAAGGTGAGTGAAAGAATATGGCTGATAGAGAGCCTAAGGGAAAGGGAAAAGGAATACCACCAAGAAGGCTCAGAGAGAGGCTTACTGGTAAAGACGTGCAGAGCTCTGAGTCCCAGCTGGGAGGTAAGTAGGGCAAAGGGAGAGCAGATAAAATTTTTTTCTGTTAGAAACGTGATAAAATTATCAAATGTACATCAAAAAGTAAAATTAGTGATTTACGGTTCTATTTAATCTGTAATCATATAAGACTTATGATCTTTTCATCAGGACAGAAAATTAAAACCCACCACTGCCATATCCAAATGATTTGTGTCACAACCAAACATTTAGTCACTCTGCCTCTTACACCTCTAAAAACGATATACTACAAGACCCAGAAGAAAATTTACAGAAATGATCTGACATTTTTAATAGAATGCAAGAATACAATGCCTCTAAGAAACATGAACAAAACTCAGTACACAGTGAAATAAAAATTTAAAAATACAATTAAACTAGAGATGAATGATATATGGAAAATTTGAAGGAAGGTAAAAATGTGTACTAGAAGAATTAGAGTCTACTTTGGAGGTAGTAAAAACGTGGATTTTTTTTTTAATTGTAAAAAGTGAAGGACAAATTTGAGAAACACTCATGGAATTTGGAGGCAAAGAGGTGAAAATGAGAAAGGACTAAAGAACACCAGAGGCAGGCGAGTTGAAATGAATTGGGAAGGGGAATGAATAAGAGAACGTTAGAGTTTTAGTCTTAAAGAGAGGAGACACCTAAAGATAGTGTTCCACAGTTGATGTAAAACATTCAGCAAGATATAAAAGTAAAAGGACAAAAAGCATAAAAATAAAAAGTACATTTTAGAAATTTAAGAGTATTCAATGAGGTACCTATGCTTTCAAACACTGGAGATGATTTTTTAAGAGCAAATGGAAAAAAAGTATAAATACCAAAAGATGGGAAAGGAAGTCTTAAACAACTGAAGCATACACAGTGGATGTTCGTTTTTCCTGACTGCTCAGCATCTGGCTGGGCTCTGGTTCCTGTGATGGAAGCTGAAGGGATCAGAGCATCCTTTCCCTGGTACCTGGCCAGGCTTGAATCTTGGGCTCAGGCAGTCAGATGCTACAACCCCTTGCTCTGAAATTTGAAGAGTGGCACAAAGTGCAGGTAATGTCAGAGATTGTTTGGGGGTAGCATATGAAGTCAAGAGTCCAGCAGTAAGAGCGACCAAAAACAGTGCTGTCCAGGGGTGGCAGTAACAGGGATACAGCTACAGTGTCCTGCGTGTCCCCAGGGTATGATCTCATGATCTCAGCTCTGTCTTGTTCCTGCTTATTCTCTAAGTCTGGTTCTCTGTCTTTCCAGTCATCCCACAATATGTACTTTTTCTGCCACGTTAGATAGATTAGGTTTCTGTTGTGTACAAATAGGAACTCAACTGCTATAGCATAAAACAAAATGATAGCAGTAAACCCAAATAGATGTTATCAAAACAATAATAAATAGATTTTTAAATCTTTTTCAAAAGATGAAAAACCACAAGTTTAAAATTTTTAAACTCAAGAGAAACACCTAAAACACACTAGCTCAGAAAGATGAAAAGTAAAAGGGTTAGTAAAGATATATCACATAAATACCAAATTTAAAAAAGCAAAGGTGGGGGCTTCCCTGGTGGCGCAGTGGTTGAGAGTCCGCCTGCCGATACAGGGGACACGGGTTCGTGTCCCCGTCCGGGAAGATCCCACATGCCGCGGAACAGCTGGGCCCGTGAGCCATGGCCGCTGAGCCTGCGCGTCCGGAGCCTGTGCTCCGCAACGGGAGAGGCCACAACAGTGAGAGGCCCGTGTATTGCAAAAAAAAAAAAAAAAAGAAGCAAAGGTGGGATGTTAATATAAGTCAAAGTTGATATAAAAGAAGGATTTAAGAGGCCTCAGAGGTTAAGTTTATATTTTTATTCATTTTTAGCCACACAAATTATTGTCATGAGAATAAATTATTACAAACATTAAAGCAATACAAAAATATATGGAATAAAATGTGTAAGTTCTCCTTTCAATTCTCCTACTCTTACTCCCTTCCTGAGAGGTAACCTCTGCTAAGTACTTGGTATATATATTTCTAGATCGTCATGCATATATACACTCACATATTCACAAGCATATGACTTGGGGATTTTGTCATGTCATGGTAGTGGCAGTTGAGTTGCATCTCTGAGAGCTGGCCACAGCCTCCAGCCAGCACCTTCAGGCTCCTGCTTTGTTTGAGCCAAGGTTGTGCTCTCCCTGGGCAGTGCCCAGCCCATCACTGAGCACAGAGGGAATCCTAGGGCCTGGCCATTTCTGCCCTGTATGGGACTCCTCTAGGAGCAATCTGCACCAAATCTCCCGTTGCACTGGTGGAGACTTTCTCGGAGCTGCGCCCCAGCCTCAGGCTCTTCCTAGCTGGTCTCCCTTCCTTCCTCTTCCTTCACAGGGTCACATCTGCACCATGGTTTGAAGACTTTTCCTGCCTACTCCAGATCTTCCTTCACTGTGTCTTTCAGGAGCATTCCTTCAATTAATCTGTTGCACTTCTAACCCATGTTGACATCCAAATGACACAGTTGATTCCAGAAGTGGTCCAAGAAAAGGGGCTGAGATGGGGCTTTGAAATTGGCTCTCTCACTACTCAGAGAGAAGGGAGGACCCTGTTGGGTGGTATGTGGAGCCGTGGATAGTCCTTAGCACAAGGTAAGGGCTCCATTGTTAAAAATTTCAGAGTGCTGACCTGGGAAAACATCTCAAGGGAGAGGAACATCCTGGCATTTAAAGGGTGCAGAGGAGCAAGGCAGACAAGGTCAGTGGGATTGGCTGGTTATTACAGAGTTGCCTTGTTGTCCTACAGAGGCACACTGCGTACCTGAGGCTTAACCGTTAAAAACTCAGTTTGAGAACCAGGGGTTTCTTTGGTAGAGGTCCTTATCTCCTACAGTGGGAGAATGGATCCAACTCAGGAGCTCATAGTTAGGGTCATGTGGTTTCAAAGACAATTTAATGGCTCAGCCAAGGCAGTTCTGTTATGCTAAGGTTAAGGCCCTTCCTGGGGAAACCTGGGACGCTGAAAAATGGGGTGAGGCATTTAGGTAGACACCTTAGAGGACTGTGTCTCTGCAGCCTCCCTTTAACCCTCAGATCCAGCAGAGTGGCCCCCCTTCCCTATTTAGAGCTGGGGCTTCCCCCACATGGGAAGATACTACAGAGGCCTCTCTCATACAAGGCAACAAGGCCACCCTTCAAGAGCTGTCCTTACTTCCTCCTGGCTGCCATTCTGATAACTAAGGGTAAATCTCAGCATGACCAGCTGGGGAGATGATGGGCCCTAGAAGGGAGGAAAGAAATTGTACTCTGAAGGAGCCGTGAGAATTAGCTAACATGTTCAGGCAGAAGCCAAGGAAGTACCCACAGGGTTGAATTTTTAGGATGCATGCTCAAGGGGACATAAGGCTGGATACACAAAGATACATTGACTTTGGGGCACTCTCTCAGGAAATGAAATTTAACACCCTGGTGAGGACTCCAGAGGACAGGACAAACTATCTACTAGGGTGACTCTTAGAAGCTTAGAAAAAAGTGAAGGCCCACACTGAGCAAGTTGAAATGCATAAATTGCTGTGGCCGATGGAAGCAGGGATAAGAGACTTAGGGAAGTGAGGCCAGAAGACCCACTTAAGGATTATATGACTTGGGAGGGCTCAGGCCATCAGTGGTGTACTTGTGAGAGGGGTGCCTGCATCACTCTAAAGATCATTTGTGTCTCCCCTCTGCAGGCCAGGGCTAATGGTAGAAGAAGAAGTCACAGAGCTTGGCTGATTAGCAGTGAGGGTGATGTCCTCCAAGTACCCTCACTCCAAGCAATAGATTTAGGTGACAGTGTTTAACCACCAGAAGCCAGAAAGTTGCAATTACTGTAATGACAGGCAAAGTCAGGGTGACAGCCAAGGTATCCTACCTGTAGAGAGTACAGAACATGGTGTTCCTAGGGGCAGCACAGATGGGCAGCCAAAAGGGCTCTGCTTAATATACGCAATCTAAAGAAGGTAAGAACTGTTATCAGGAGGAGGAGGAGGTCAGTTGCTCCAGTCAAATGTCATGATTCCTTGCAGAGCCAATTTTCAGATCTGGAAATTCTCTGATGATGTGGGTGGGACCCCAGGATGAAGGAGCCTATAACAACATGGCAAGTATATGCCATAAAGACTCCCTCAGTCCTTCCCCCAAAGGGACCCTTAGACACTTACTTGAGTATCTATGCCGTGGAAAATTGTAAATACCCAGACACTTCAAGGACCACTGGACACTAGGTCCAAGTTAACAATGACACCCAGAGCTATACAGATGGTCCCTGACTTACCATGGTTCAACTGACAACTTTTTGACTTTACAACAGTGCAAAAGCAATATGCATTTAGTAGAAACTACACTTTGAATTTTGAATTTTGATCTTTTACCACGCTAGTGATCCATGGTACCACATTCTCACATGATGCTGGACAGCAGCAGTGAGACACAGGCCCCAGTCAGCCACATGAGGGTAAACAAATGATACAGTTGCACCCATTCCGTACCCTTATAATCATTTTGGTTTTTGTTTTCAGTACAGTATTCAATAGATTACAGACATACCTCAGTGATATTGTGGGTTTGGTTCTAGATATTGCAATAAAGCAAGTATCACAATAAAGTGTGTCACAATTTTTTTGGTTTTCCAGTGCACATAAAAGTTATGTCTATACTATACTGTAGTCTATTAAGTGAGCAATAGCATTATGTCTAAAAAAAACAATGTGCATACTTTAATTTTAAAATACTTTGTTGCTAAATAATGCTAACCATCATCTGAGCCTTCAGCAAGTCATTATCTTTTTGAAAAGTAACATCAAAGATCTCTGGTCAAAGATCACCATAACAAATATTATAATAATAATAAAGTTTGAAATATTGCAACAATTACCAAAATGTGACACAGAGACACAGAGTGAGCAAATGCTGTCAGAAAAATGGCACCAGTACTTGCCCAATGGAGGATTACCACATACCTTCAATTTGTAAAAAACATAGTATCTGCCAAGTGCATTAAAGTGAAGCACAATAAAACGAGATATGCCTGTATGTGAGATATTCAACACCCTATTATAAAACAGTCTTTGTGTTAGATGATTTGGTCCAACTATAGGCTAATGTAAGTGGACTGAGCACATTTAAGGTAGGCTAGGCTAAGCTATGATATTCAGTAGGTTAGGTGTTTTAAATGCATTTTTGACATGATATTTTCAACTGATGATGGGTTTATCGGGAGGTAACCCTGTCCTAAGCCAAGGAAGCTCTGTACCTTCAACATGTATGAGTTGGGAGGTACGTGGGCCCACCTGGTGGTCATTTCCCAGATCACTGAGTGTATCATTGAGATTGATGTAACTGGCAGTTGGAGTAATTTTCACAGTGGGTTCCTGGCCTATGAGGTAAGAGCTAATATCAGGGGAAGACCAAGTGGAAGTCTTTGAAACCACCCCCTTTCGGCCAACATAGTAAATAAGAAATAAGATAGCATCCCTGGAGGAATGGCAAAGATTAACTGATGCAGGCGTGGTAGTGCCTTTCATATCTCTATTTAACTCTCCGGTCTGGCCCCGGGAGAAACTGGATGCATCCTAGAGAATGACTGTGGACTCTCACAGTCTCACCCAAGTGGTAGACCCAGCCCCAGCTGCTGTGTCAAATGTCTTTGCCAGAGCAGAGTACTAAGGTCTCAGGCACAGAGTATGCGCCCACTGATTTGGCAAATGCATTTTTTCTGTTTTAAGTATAGTTGATTTACAATATTATATTAGTTTCAGGTATACAATATTTTTATAGATTATATTCCATTTAAAGTTATTAGAAGCTTATGGCTATAATTCCCTGTACTGTACATTATATCCTTGTTGCTTATCTACTTTACACATAGTAGTTTTTGTCTCTTAACCCCCTACCCCTATCTGACCACCCCCCTCCCCACTGGTAACCACTAGTTTGTTCTCTATATCTGTGAGTCTGGCAAATACTGTATGATATCACTTATATGTAGAATCTAAAAAATAATACAAATGAATGTATATGGCAAATACATTCTCGTCTGCCTCAACAAAGAAAGAGAATCATAAACAGTTCACATTTCCATGGAAGAGACCATATTAATTTTCAGTTTTACCCTGGCCTATTTTACTCTGTTACCTTCTGTCATAATATAGTCCAAGGAGATCTGGAAAATTCCGGTCATGCCACAGAACATCACATTGATGACATCATGCTGATTAAACTGTGTGAGCAAGAGGCAGCTGATGCACAGAAGGCCTTGGTTAGTCATATGTGCTCCAGAGGATGGAAGATACACCCTAAGAAGATTCGGAGAGCTTCTTTTTGCTTTTTGTCTCACACTAATAGTCAACATCATACTTGATTATAATGTCTTCGATAAAGCCCCGTTAAGTTTCAGAAACAATACAAGGATTCCTGTTATCACCACGATTACGTATCACTGTTTTGAAAGCCCTAGCTAATTAAGTAAAACATGATGTGCAAATAATCATAAAAATAACTAAAATTTTATTGTATGCTTACTGTAGTTCAGACACTGCTTCAAGTGCTTTTCCGGTTTTGCTTAATTCATACAATAACCCTTTGGTTATTGATACCATTGGGGGTGGCACCACTATTATACCCATTCTACAGATAAGGAAACAAGTCACTGAAAGGTTAAATAATTTACCAAGGTAGGTAAAAGTAGTAAATATTGAAAAGCAAGAGCATGATTATCACAACTTGCAGATTCCATGATTGCCTTCCTAAAAAGCCTGAGGATTAGCTGAAAACTGTTACAATAGTACTACTAATGACAAAACACCTTTTCTCCCACCCCTCTCGCTCTTCCCTACGATGCTACAAGAGTCATCAGGCAAGGCAGATGTTTAATTTAGTCCTGGCGAGAGGGTAAGATGTCTTTCTTCCCCACTTACTCATCTTAATCCTAATTGCCCCCCCGTCCTCCCTAAGCAGTCTGTTTCATTTTTACTTTGCTCCCACTTGCAATCAAGGGTTGAGCCCCAAAGACATCTGGAGTCTTAAAACCCAGTAATGATGAGCAGAAACAAACACGAAGCAATAAAATCCTTTAGAAATCTCTGACCATAGATGATATGCATCTGCAAGGCCCTGAAAACTCTGGTCCCCAAGCTTAATTACTGTGGAGGAAGGCAGCGTTGGCAGAAGTACATGCCTCTTTAAGACCCAAACTCAGACTTCAGTATTGACTGTGGCTGTCAGTGGGTCAGGCCCTAGATCACAGCACCAACATCTGTGCATTCTCAGAGAGCCGAGCCCAGGGCCTGTAGCCTGCCTGAGAAGGATGCCTGCTGAGGCAGCTTAGGAAGGGCTCAATGCAAACTGGGGCATCACGAGGACCCCGGACATCTGTGGAGACAGTAGCAGTGGATAAGGCGGGGGAAGGAATAAAGGGAGAAGCACAATAGCTAAACCTGGCCCTAACAGGACAAAAGTCACTATCCTAAGGACATTGGGCCTTGTTCAGTATAAGGGCCCCTGACCATTCAGGAAACATAGTGTCAGAATGGAAAAATGATTGCACCAAGATACAAAAGACCTGCATTTTAGTCCTCCCAGCCACTAGTAGCTGTGCATCTTTTGGTGACGCCCTTTATCTCTCTTAGTCTGCATGCTATATCAGGTGTTTGTGGAAGTATTGCATAAGGCTGTAGTTGAGATTGCTTAGAGAAATGTGAGGGGCCTATTTCCATGCCTTGACTTTATTTAACTTCAATTTTCCAGCCCTTCTTGGGATGTGAGGCCCTAGCAGCAGTCTGAAGTTTTGGACATTGTGCCCAATTAATCTTTGTTGTAGGATTTACCCTGCCTACTCCATGGAAAACATCACCTAAACCACAGACTCTTGGAAGAAGAAATATTCTTCTGCATCCAGTACAGTGGGATTCAAGAAATGCATAGTTAAATCTGTAAAATGGACATGGACATGCCTTCCCTGACTATTTCACAGGGTTGTCACGAGGATGGGAAAAAAAGATATAAAAGTGCTTTGTAAATTGCAAAGGCTATAGGAAGGTGAGGGGCTTGTTATCGTTATACTGATGTTTCTTAAAATCACCTCTCACTCCTCCCTGCTAAGCCACCAGCAGGTGGGCATGATGATGCCTTTCTCAACAGTCTTTGTGAGGAATGGGAGACAACGTGCGTACAGCATGTGTAGGGCGCTCAGCCAATAAACATTAGGCAAGACCAAGAGTGGGATTCCAGGGGCTCAGATCCTCCCGCCCCCTGCCCTGAAACATTCCCGTTTCATTCTTCTGTGACCTGAAGGCATTTGCAGACAGACCAGTTCTGACCCTGGAAACCTGTTTCTCACTCTGCCACTTTCCCTTCCCTCTCCTTAGCATCTTTCCTTCTCCACACATGTGTTCCCAACATAGGAGGTGCTACACATTTTGCCTTTGGATTGTGTGAACGCTGTTCTGCCCATAGGCAGGGCAGGAGGGGCCTTAAAAAAGAAATCAGGGTTGACTGCCCACTTGTCCTGTCCTGGGAAGTGTTTAACCATGTCAAGCCATGACTGTACTTTCCACCTCTTCCTACCCCTTCCAAAATGATAACGAGTACATTTCACACCCAACCTATAATCTGTAGAATCTAGGCCTGTGAGAGGCTGTTGGCCAAGCTTATCAGGGAAACTGAGGCAGAGTGAAGCAGTAAAGAGTAAATAGTAAGGGAGAGGGAATAAATAAGCCAAACAGGATGGAAGATTCCTTCCTTAATCGTAAAATCACCCTGCTTCCTGGGCCCCAGGGGCCATGTTCAGACAAGACTTGGGAGTGGAGGGCAAGGAAGACTCCAGCCATGTGCCCTTGGTAAGCAGGGCACATACCGGGGGAGGGGGTGCCTAAAGCACAGTCTAGGAGCCCCATCAAGTAGGAGTGCCACCCTAGGAAGTAACTGCATTTCTAAGGTGGCTGGATGGGTTTGGAGCTATCCCAGGTCCTGAGCAGGAAGACCCCATCCATTTCCAAGTTTTGTGGGGGGGGTGGGAGTGGGATTGGAGGGCACAAAAGTAAGGCAGTCGTGAGAGAGTGAGCTGAAATAGGAGGGAACAAGACTGAATAAGGGTGAGATCCCACTCCAGCTGCCTCCCGGGGCACTGCCAGCAGGACTTGTAAGTCCCAGAAACGTTTCCTGCTGGGAGAAATTCAGCATACAAGACGTGGAGATAAGCACCTGAATTATGACATGAGGGTGACTCACCCCTCAGGAGACCAGGGGACTGGGCAACCCCTGAGGTTTGTGGGTGTGGTAGGATGCAGACACAGAGAGGGAAGCTATTCTCCAACAATCTGTCTTCATGTTATAGCCAGTCCCTGAGGTGCCTTTGCCAGCCTGAATATACAAGTGCAGCGTCCCATATAATGCCCTTGGTTTTGAATGATCGACACAGGCTCTGCCCTGTGCTCTTTTCACCTCACTCTTTCTGCAGACTTCATTTCTGCCCGGCACCCTCCATATAGGGCTGAGCATTTGAACTCTCCTGGCCAGGAGTCCATGGGCTCTGAACTCTGCTTCCTACTAGAAGGTGATGGCCAGCTGCTCCCAGGGCAGCCTTCTGTTCCTGGTTTACATCAGAGCGAGGGGACAAGCAGGACTAAAGCTGCCTTCAGTGACAAAGTTAGAAGCAGCCCCAGGCTGTAATCAAAAGCTCTGCCATGGGAAAAATCCTGAATTCAAAGCCTGCCTTGAAGATGCAAGAGGCCACCTCATAAATATTCTGTCTGCGTGGCACCGTTGCTTCATAGAGGGCAATTCGTTTGTGCTCAGTATCCTTAAGAGAGCTGTGGTGCAGCCTATGTTAAACGGGTATGCGGTTTCGTCTGTAACCCATCTTTTCTGTAAATCTTTGGGAGGAATGCATGTAACCTTTGACTTTGACACTAAAAGGCCATATACCGGGGCTCTCTCCTCCTCAGCTCATCCTTCTCGTCCCCCTTGTCAGTCCTCCAACATGTTCTCCAACCTTTAGACTTAGCATGACTCCAGCTCCACAAAACTACCTAGAATTTCTCTACAGGTAGCTGGAGAAGATAGTTACATATACTGTGTGATTTCACAGTCACTGAAAGATCCATTTCTTGGTGGTATTTCCTATGCCAGTTGCCAGAGTGTCTAAAATCTTACTAATAAGACACATTCCAGTAGGATAAGGCAAAATGTCTCCAGGAATACTCCATTTGGGTGAAAACACCCTTGCCAGAAATACACTCAGTGGCCTGTCATTTATGTAAATTCACTTCCACTCTCCAAAATAGTACCTGAGCATTCCCAGGTAAGCCAGGGACATAAATACATGCAATTCTGGATAAGTTCTGGATATTACAGAGGCAAGAAGGCAGTACTGCTATTGGTGGACATTATAGGTTAGGAGGTCAAGTTAAACTCTAATCCCAGCTTGGGGAACTTGGACAAGTCACTCAATCTCTCTAGACCTCAGTTGCCACCTAAAAATTCTCTCTATTCTAATTCTCAGGAAAATAATTAGAACTTAGTAAAAATGCTCTGAGAAAATACATACACTTAAACAATTATGTATTGCACATTGACCATGTACTGGGCCTGAAGATAGTAGCTGGAAATTCTCAGATAACTGAAACATGGTCCTTCAATGCAAGGTGCTTTGAGTCTAGTAGGACAAATGGTTAGCATCAGTGTACTAAATGCCTCAATAATAGATTATGCTCTATTAGGAGTATAGGAGATACTAAAAGAGCCATCTAAGCCAGTCCCAGATTCAGGGGGTGGGCAAAGGAATTTTCCCCTGATTTGGAAGACTGAGTGGAAGAGACAAGGCAAAGGGGGCAGGCAGAGGGGAAGGCATCCCATGCAGAAGGATGCATGAACAAAAGTATGGCAATAGAATATTGAGATTTATGTGGGTACGTGACTAATTAAGGATTTCAGGAGCTTAAATTATGAAGAATGGAGTGTCAGGAAATACGACAGAGAAATATACAGGAGCTAAGCCATGGAGGGCCTTTTGTACTGTTTAAGAAGATTGGAGTTCATGTTTCAGGCAATCCACTTCAGAAGGGTTTTAAGCAAGTAAGTGACATAGTCAGTTTAATTACGGATCCCTCTAGCAGCAGTGTGACAAGCGGATCAGAAAAAGATGGAGTGTACAAAGTTCTCTGCAAGTTGATGGCAATTGGAGGAGGCATGTCCAGCCCCTTTGACTTATGGTTTAACAAGGATGCTGACTGAGAGTTACCATTGCTTAGAAGTTATGGCTGCTTGGCCACACACCAGGCTGGGGCCCCTGAAAGGACTTCTAACAGCATCTGCAGAGAGTTTTCCCAGTAGCTTTTTCAATGCCCAGATATCCTAGGCACAAAGAAACATCCTGGAGGGAAGTCTCTAGTGGGTTGCCACAGGTCTCTCTCCTGTGCCATCCTGGGCAACATGTTTGTAATAAATTGGATGAGATGCCAGACCTTTAGGTGACACAAATCTGAATGCAATAGAAATGTATTATATGATAGAATAATGACTCTAAAAATATTCTAACAGGATGGAACATGGTTAAAACCAATTGGATCAATTTGACCTGTTAAATGTTAAGCCCCACTTTTTTTTTTCTTTTTTTTTTTTTTTTGGCCACACCATGCGGCATGCAGGATCTTAGTTCCCCGGCCAGGTATTGAACCCATGCCCCTTGCAATGGAAACAAGGAGTCTTAGCCCCTGGATGGCCGGGGAAATCCAAACCCTACTTTTAGATTTCTTCAAAACTAATTGTTTAAGTACAAGATTTGGGATACCTGGATTGATGGCAGAAATATTTATTTGTTCGTCCAAAGCTTACTAAGAACCTGCTACATGTCAAGCCTACAGCTCCCTGTGCTGACTTAGATCACCATACCTAGTACATTGTATTAAATTTAGGTCTATTTTCCTTCTAGGTGAGAAACTGAGCCTCAGCTTTGTATCCCAGAGCCTAAGGCAAAGTACAGAGAAAGGCAAAGACTTCTTTTTTTTTTTAAGAAGATGTTGGGGGTAGGAATTTATTAATTAATTTATTTATTGTTGCTGTGTTGGGTCTTCGTTTCTGTGCGAGGGCTTTCTCTAGTTGTGGCAAGTGGGGGCCACTCTTCATCCCAGGGTGTGGGCCTCTCACTGTCGTGGCCTCTCTTGTTGCGGAGCACAGGCTCCAGACATGCAGGCTCAGTAGTTGTGGCTCACGGGCCTAGCTGCTCCGCGGCATGTGGGATCTTCCCAGCCCAGGGCTCGAATCCGTGTCCCCTGCATTAGCAGGCAGATTCTCAACCACTGCGCCACCAGGTAAGCCCCTGGCAAAGAGTTCTTGAATGCCTACATGTGCCAGAACGTTTCCATCCACAACCTGTTTAATTCTTACAACAATCCTACTATATTTATTTTTAGATGGCAAAATTAAGCCTCAAAGATGTTAACTAAATTGCCTGTGGTTTTATGACCTATATTTCAAAGCTGACATTGAACACAGATCCAGCTGATTCGATGTTTGATTCACTTTCCACAACACGACACTGGCTCCACATTACGTAAAAGCCCAACACTGTGCACTGGCATTGAGCTGTAGCCACATTGAACAACACTGATCCTCTCCTCAGAGTCTGGCAGTTTTGTAGGTTAAATGAGCAAGACCCAGGGTGGTGGGAGGAGGGGAGGCAAGGTGGACTAGAAAGTTTGAGTTGGTCACAAATTCCATGTGTACTTCCACTTAGATGTAGCTGCTGAGAAGGTAGCAGAGGCCACTCCAGTAGGAATGTGGAACTCGGAACGAGGGCTGTGATGGCCTGGCTGTGCTCTGTTCTCCTCAAGCTACATCCAGACTCTGGTCCAGCTTCAGCCAAGACACCTGTGGGGGGAACAACTACCAACTAGTAATTATTCAGAAGATGTTCATCATGGTAAGGTTCTAGAAAGCACGTCATATGAAGAATGACTTGGTGGGTGGGTAGGGGGAGTAATATTTAACCTGGAGCCCGGAGACGTACAGGCTTAATAGGCAAACAATTATTGTCTTCGAATGTTTAAAGATGCAGTTGTATAGTTTTCCTGTTATATATGTAGACAATTATTGGTGTGTACACATTGTGATTTCCGAATGCTGGAAAGGTTGTGAAAAAGCGACTAAAATCTATTGAGTTTATTGCCAGGGGTCAGGTACTTTTATATTTCTCACCGAATTCTCATAATAGCCCTGTCCAGTCTTCTATTTTACGGATAAGAAAGAGCTTAAGAAATTTGCCCAGTGTCACATTGGGTAAATAGCAGAGCCTAGACTTGTACCAAAGTTTGTTGTTGCTCTTATACAGCACCCTCTTGTCTTCTCCTAGACTTTCCCTGTATGTATGTGTGGTCATACAGGGCATCTGCACTGGATGGCGTCTTAAAGACCATTTTCCCACAGGAAGAAGGGGGTTTACAAATTCAGGGAGAACTCCTCTACCCCTGTGTCGACTTCTACACTCCTACCAACCAACTATATCCTTCAGGCCAGCATCCAGAACTGAGTCAAAGGCCCTTTGATGAAGTGACGCAAACATGGGTCCAACTCCTTACCAAGGCCTTCAAGGCCCTTTATAATCTTACCTCCACATTCTCCTCTCTCAATATCTGAGCTTCCCCCCCTCTTCCCTCCACGCTCTCAACAAGATCACTTGCTTGCTTTCTCTTCCAGGCTTTGGTTGAAGCTGTTCTCTCTGCCTAAAACACATTTACCACACCCCTTTGCCTGCTGGGTGCCTACTTATTGTTTAGATCTGTACTTGGGTGTCACCACCTCTGGGTGACCTCCACCCTTGACTGGCTTCAGTGTCCTTCCTATGTCCACATATTGACCCCATGTCGATCTCTACCCTAACACTTTTCCCACTGTTGGAGCTCTTCTGTAACCCCTTAAAGGTGGGGACAGTGTCAAGGTCTTTTGTATCTCTAGGTCACAGCATAGTGCCTATTATATAGTACTGTCATTCTTCAAATGAACAAATGCATGAATGAATAAATGAGTATGGACTTTGAGGTCAGGCAAATCTGGGTTTGAAGATAGACTCTACCATTCACAGATTGGGTGAAAACCTTAGGCAATTTACTCAACCTCAGAGTTTCAGTATCGTTATCTGTTAATTGGGAATAAAAATACCGACATCATATGGGGTCATTGTGAGAATTCAACACCTAAGTAAAGAAACTAGTGCAAACAACTCATGCAGAGTTAAGAATGATGAGACCAATGCAATACAATATTTTTAGAATCCAAACTGATTAACTCACTAAAAAGCTTTCTTACTCTGGAAGGTAGTTTTTTCAATGCCAAGAATTACACAAATGTATTAACTAGCCAGCCCCCACTGCTCTTCTCCTGGGAGTGTGGCCTCAGTGGTGCTGGTGCCCTGGGTTGGTCCAGGTGTGGGCATTTGACCCAAGTTGGTCCTGGGTCAGTTCCCCGGGTTTTCAGACTTAGAACAGAGAGCACTTCTGAACCATTTTGTCCTGGTGGCTTGGAGCTCAAACATGCAAAAGTTGGAGCTCAAGGCCACGTTTCTGATGTGGAGAAAGCCACTCTGGGATGAATGAGAACAGGATGAAGAGTCCTGGCAGCCTGAGGGACCCCTGGTTCAGAGTGTTCTGTAGCCAAGACATTCTAGGCTTCCCGGCAGCTGGGCTCTAAATATTTTAGTGACAATAAATGGATGCCCTCAAAGAATATTCACATTAAACTTACACAGCATAATAGTACTGGGTCAGACAGACAGAACCAGGCAAACAGAACCTAAGATGGGAGTCAGCGTAAGAAGAGCTTTCTCGTCCCTTAGGGAGATAACGCTGACTCTTATTTCATATGCTCTCTCTGAGGGTCCCATGGAGAGTGAGCTTTGGTTGCTCTCAGCAGAAACCTGCCCATCAAGGCTCTGTCCCTTCTCTCACTCACTCTCCCATTCCCTCACGGTGCTCTCTGGGGTCAACTCCACATAAACTCTCTGCACGCTCTTCCTCTCTAAAACAATTCTCCAAGAAGAATACAGTAAATAATGATGCCGAGACTAGGCCCCAAATTAAACACTAATCGATTTCCCTAATCTCCTTTTCCAAACTGCCATGCAGACAGCCACTTTTATTGCTGGCCGTCTGGTGACTTTAAGAATCTCTAAATATGTAAATACCTTTTTGTTAAGTCATTAAGCTCATAAGAAATAAATTAATTAGGATTAGTATGCCGAATCACTTAGATATCGGTAGCTAATATGGCTAATTGGCATTTAATAAGTCTTGCTATCTAATTTGCTATGAATTTCATTAAATATTAATTAATTGCTTAGTTATTCTTGCTTATTAATTGCTTAGTTATTCTTTACCCAATTGTTATATGTTAACATGCATTTAATAGCTTATTATTTGGGTGATTGTCCTGATGGCCAACAAGATACCTGTTAATTCTGGTTTGAACAGATTTGGCACATTCCTAAAATCATTCTTTTAAGCATAATCAATTAATGGATTAATTAATATAATTTAAAACCATTGAAAAAATGATCATCAGTTTACTATGCCACAATCCCCTAGTTAAATTGGCACCATAAAGAAGGAAATGGGAAAGAGGGAGATAGTGAGAGAGTTCTTAATTAATAGTTTCTTGTGGCTCATTCCTGCTTTGATCACGAGGCTAATATTTCCGCAGTCTATTACAAACTTCATTAAGTTTTCTGAGGTTTGTTTATCTGCTATCAGCATCAATAACATACAATATTATCCTTACCAATGCTAGTAATCTATTTCCTGGCTCTGATAAATAAGCACACCTTATAGCATATTATTATTGGTCCACGTGTAAGTCTCAGAAGGCTCATTTACAGAATAATTGGCTGACACAAAAGCCGATGTGACTGTTAGAAGCATAACGCCGGGAGCCGGAGGAAGATGGCGGAAGAGTAAGACGCGGAGATCACCTTCCTCCCCACAGATACATCAGAAATTCATCTACACGTGGAACAACTCCAACAGAACACCTACTGAACGCTGACAGAAGACCTCAGACCCCCCAAAAGGCAAGAAACTCCCCACATACCTGGGTAGGTCAAAAGAAAAAAAGAATAAACAGAGACAATAGGATATGGACGGGACCTGCACCAGTGGGAGGGAGCCGTGAAGGAGGGAAGGTTTCTACACACTACAAGCCCCTTCGAGGGCGGAGACTGCAGGTGGCGGAGGGGGAAAGCTTCGGAGTAGCGGAGGAGAGCACAGCAACAGGGGTGTGGAGGGCAAAGCAGAGAGATTTTGGCACAGAGGATCGGTGCCCTCAGGCACACACCAGCCCGAGAGACTTGTCTGCTCGGCCGCCAGGGCGGGCGGGGCTGGGAGCTGAGGCTCGGGTATCGGCTTTCAGTCGGAGCGCAGGGAGAGGTCTGGGGCTGGCGGCAGGAAGAGAGCCTGAAGGGGTTAGTGCTAGCCCGGAGGGAGTCCGGGGAAAGGGTCTGGAGCTACCGGAGAGGCAAGAGACTTTTTTCCCTTTTGTTGCCTGGTGCGCGAGGAGAGGGCATTCCCCTCCCTCCCCTCTGCCTGAGTGAGCCAGAGCCCCCGAATCAGCGGCTCCTTTAAACCCGTCCTGTCTGAGCGAAGAACGGACGCCCTCCGGCGACCTACGCGCAGAGGCGGGGCCAGGTCCAAGGCTGAGACCCGGGAGCTGTGAGAGCAGAGACAGGGAAATCTCTCTGTGCAGCCTCCGAGGCAGCGGATTAAAGCTCCACGGTCCATTTGATGTGCCCTGCGTCTGTGGAGTGCATGAATGGACAGCGAATCATCCCAAATTGAGGAAGTGGACCTTGAGGACAAGATTTAAGACTTCCCCCCCCTTTTTTTTTTTCTCTTTTTACAACGAATTATCTCAAATTAAGGAGGTGGACTTAGCAAGATTTCAGACTTTTCGCCCTTTTCCTCTTTTTACAACGAATTATCCCAAATCGAGGAGGTGGACTTGGAGAGCAAGATTTTTGATTTTTCCCCCTGCTCTCTTTTTGTGAATGTGTATGTGTAATCTTCTGTTTAAGATTCTCTCTGTATAGCTTTGCTTCCACCATATGTCCCAGGGTTCTTTCGGTCCGTGTTTTTTTTCAATAATTACTTTTTAATTTTAATAACGCTACTATATTTCATACTTTATTCTATTTTACTTTACCTGCTCTTTCTTTTTTTCCTCCCTTCCCTTCCTCCCTCCCTCCCTCCGCTCCTCCTTTCCTTCTTTCTTTTTCTTTCCTCCATCCCTCCCTCCCTCCCACCCTTCTTCTTTCCACTTTCTCTTTCCTTCCTCCCTCCCTCCCTCCCTCCTGTCTTTCTTTCTTTCTTTCCTTCCTCCCTCCCTCCCTCTCTTCTTCCATTCACTCTTCCTTTTGCTTTCATTCCTCCCTCCCTCCCTCCTTTCTTTCCTTTCTTTCCATCCTCCCTCCCTCCTTTCTTTCTTTCTTCCTTCCTTCCTTCCTTACTTCCCTTCTTCCTTTCTTTCAATCTCTCTTTCTTTCTTCTACTAATTATTTCTTTCTACTTTTTCTCACTGTTATTCTGAGCCGGGTGGATGAAAGGCTCTTGGTGCTGCAGCCAGGAGTTAGTGCTGTGCCTCTGAAGTGGGAGAGCCAACTTCAGGACACGGGTCCACAAGAGACCTCCCAGCTCCACATAATATCAAGCAGCGAAAATCTCCCAGGGATCTCCATCTCAACACCAGCACCCAGCTTCAGTCAACGACCAGCAAGCTACAGTGCTGGTCACCCTATGCCAAGCAACTAGCAAGGCAGGAACACAACGCCATCCATTAGCAGAGAGGCTACCTAAAAACATAATAAGGCCACAGGCACCCCAAAACACACCACCAGACGTGGACCTGTCCACCAGAAAGACAAGATCGAGCTTCAACCACCAGAACACAGGCATTAGTCCCCCCCACCAGGAAGCCTACACAACCTACTGAAACAACCTTAGCCACGGGGGACAGACACCAAAAACAACGGGAACTACGAATCTGCAGCCTGCAAAAAGGAGACCCCAAACACAGTAACATAAGCAAAATGAGAAAGCAGAAAAACACACAGCAGGTGAAGGAGCAAGATAAAAACCTACCAGACCTAACAAATGAAGAGGTAATAGGCAGTCTACCTGAAAAAGAATTCAGAATAATGATAGTAAAGCTGATCCAAGATTCTATTTCCCAGATCCAAAATCTTGGAAATAGAATAGACAATATGCAAGAAACAGTTAACAAGGACCTAGAAGAACTAAAGATGAATCAAGCATCGATTAAAAACACAATAAATGAAATGAAAAATACTCTAGATGGGATCAATAGCAGAATAACTGAGGCAGAAGAACGGATAAGTGAGGTGGAAGATAAAATAGTGGAAATAACTGATGCAGAGAAAAATAAAGAAAAAAGAATGAAAAGAACAGAGGACAGTCTCAGAGACCTCTGGGACAACATTAAACGCACCAACATTCGAATTATAGGGGTTCCAGAAGAAGAAGAGAAAAAGAAAGGGACTGAGAAAATATTTGAAGAGATTATAGTTGAAAACTTCCCTAATATGGGAAAGGAAATAGTTAATCAAGTCCAGGAGGCACAGAGAGTCCCATACAGAATAAATCCAAGAAGAAATACGCCAAGACACATATTAATCAAACTGTCAAAAATTAAACACAAAGAAATCATATTAAAAGCAGCAAGGGAAAAACAACAAATAACACACAAGGGAATCCCCATCAGGTTAACAGCTGATCTCTCAGCAGAAACTCTACAAGCCAGAAGGGAGTGGCAGGACATAATTAAAGTGATGAAGGAGAGAAACCTGCAACCAAGATTACTCTACCCAGCAAGGATCTCATTCAGATTTGATGGAGAAATTAAAACCTTTACAGACAAGCAAAAGCTGAGAGAGTTCAGCACCACCAAACCAGCTTTACAACAAATGCTAAAGGAACTTCTCTAGGCAAGAAACACAACAGAAGGACTATACCTACAATAACGAACCCAAAGCCATTAAGGAAATGGGAATAGGAACATACATATCAATAATTACCTTAAATGTAAATGGACTAAATGCTCCCACCAAAAGACACAGAGTGGCTGAATGGATACAAAAACAAGACCCATATATATGCTGTCTACAAGAGACCCACTTCAGACCTAGAGACACATACAGATTGAAAGTAAGGGGATGGAAAAAGATATTCCATGCAAATGGAAATCAAAAGAAAGCTGGAGTAGCAATTCTTATATCAGACAAAATAGACTTTAAAATAAAGACTATTAGAAGAGACAAAGAAGGACACTACATAACAATAAAGGGATCGATCCAAGAAGAAGATATAACAATTGTAAATATTTATGCACCCAACATAGGAGCACCTCAATACATAAGGCAAATACTAACAGCCATAAAAGGGGAAATCGACAGTAACACAATCATAGTAGGGGACTTTAACACCCCACTTTCACCAATGGACAGATCATCCAAAATGAAAATAAATAAGGAAACACAAGCTTTAAATGATACATTAAACAAGATGGACTTAATTGATATTTATAGGACATTCCACCCCAAAACAACAGAATACACATTTTTCTCAAGTGCTCATGGAACATTCTCCAGGATAGATCATATCTTGGGTCACAAATCAAGCCTTGGTAAATTTAAGAAAATTGAAATTGTATCAAGTATCTTTTCCGACCACAATGCTATGAGACTAGACATCAATTACAGGAAAAGATCTGTAAAAAATACAAACACATGGAGGCTAAACAATACACTACTCAATAACGAAGTGATCACTGAAGAAATCAAAGAGGAAATTAAGAAATACTTAGAAACAAATGACAATGGAGACACGACGACCCAAAACCTATGGGACGCAGCAAAAGCAGTTCTAAGGGGGAAGTTTATAGCAATACAATCCCACCTTAAGAAACAGGAAACATTTCGAGTAAACAACCTGACCCTGCACCTAAAGCAATTAGAGAAAGAAGAACAAAAAACCCCCAAAGTTAGCAGAAGGAAAGAAATCATAAAGATCAGATCAGAAATAAATGAAAAAGAAATGAAGGAAACGATAGCAAAGATCAACCAAACTAAAAGCTGGTTCTTTGAGAAGATAAACAAAATTGACAAACCATTAGCCAGACTCATCAAGAAAAGAAGGGAGAAGACTCAAATCAGTAGAATTAGAAATGAAAAAGGAGAAGTAACAACTGACACTGCAGAAATACAAAAGATCATGAGAGATTACTATAAGCAACTCTATGCCAATAAAATGGACAACCTGGAAGAAATGGACAAATTCTTAGAAATGCACAACCTACCAAGACTGACTCAGGAAGAAATAGAAAATATGAATAGACCAATCACAAGCACTGAAATTGAAACTGTGATTAAAAATCTTCCATCAAACAAAAGCCCAGGACCAGATGGCTTCACAGGCGAATTCTATCAAACATTTAGAGAAGAGCTAACACCCATCCTTCTCAAACTCTTCCAAACAATATCAGAGGAAGGAACACTCCCAAACTCATTCTACGAGGCCACCATCACCTTGATACCAAAACCAGGCAAGGATGTCACAAAGAAAGAAAACTACAGGCCAATATCACTGATGAACATAGATGCAAAAATCCTCAACAAAATACTAGCAAACAGAATCCAACAGCACATTAAAAGGATCATACACCATGATCAAGTGGGGTTTATTCCAGGAATGCAAGGATTCTTCAATATACGCAAATCAATCAATGTGATACACCATATTAACAAGTTGAAGGAGAAAAACCATATGATCATCTCAATAGATGCAGAGAAAGCTTTCGACAAAATTCAACACCCATTTATGATAAAAACCCTGCAGAAAGTAGGCATAGAGGGAACTTTCCTCAACATAATAAAGGCCATATATGACAAACCCACAGCCAACATTGTCCTCAATGGTGAAAAACTGAAACCATTTCCACTAAGATCAGGAACAAGACAAGGCTGCCCACTCTCACCACTCTTATTCAACATAGTTTTGGAAGTTTTAGCCACAGCAATCAGAGAAGAAAAGGAAATAAAAGGAATCCAAATTGGAAAAGAAGAAGTAAAGCTGTCACTGTTTGCAGATGACATGATGCTATACATAGAGAATCCTAAAGATGCTACCGAAAAACTACTAGAGCTAATCAATGAATTTGGTAAAGTAGCAGGATACAAAATTAATGCACAGAAATCTCTGGCATTCCTGTACACTAATGATGAAAAATCTGAAAATGAAATCAAGAAAACACTCCCATTTACCATTGCAACAAAAAGAATAAAATATCTAGGAATAAACCTACCTAAGGAGACAAAAGACCTGTATGCAGAAAATTATAAGACACTGATGAAAGAAATTAAAGATGATATAAATAGATGGAGAGATATACCATGCTCCTGGATTGGAAGAATCAATATAGTGAAAATGACTCTACTACCCAAAGCAATCTACAGATTCAATGCAATCCCTATCAAACTACCACTGGCATTTTTCACAGAAGTAGAACAAAAAATTTCAAAATTTGTTTGGAAAAACAAAAGACCCCGAATAGCCAAAGCAATCTTGAGAACGAAAAACGGAGCTGGAGGAATCAGGCTCCCTGACTTCAGACTATACTACAAAGCTACAGTAATTAAGACAGTGTGGTACTGGCATAAAAACAGAAAGATAGATCAGTGGATCAGGATAGAAAGCCCAGAGATAAACCCACGCATATATGGCCAACTTATCTTTGATAAAGGAGGCAGGAATGTACAGTGGAGAAAGGACAGCCTCTTCAATAAGTGGTGCTGGGAAAACTGGACAGGGACATGTAAAAGTATGAGATTAGATCATTCCCTAACACCATACACAAAAATAAGCTCAAAATGGATTAAAGACCTAAATGTAAGGCCAGAAACTATCAAACTCTTAGAGGAAAACATAGGTAGAACACTCTATGACATAAATCACAGCAAGATCCTTTTGGACCCACCTCCTAGAGAAATGGAAATAAAAACAAAGATAAACAAATGGGACCTAATGAAACTTCAAAGCTTTTGCACAGCAAAGGAAACCATAAACAAGACCAAAAGACAACCCTCAGAATGGGAGAAAATATTTGCAAATGTAGCAACTGACAAAGGATTAATCTCCAAAATTTATAAACAGCTCATGCAGCTCAATAGCAAAAAAACAAACAACCCAATCCAAAAATGGGCAGAAGACTTAAATAGGCATTTCTCCAAAGAAGATATAGAGACTGCCAACAAACACATGAAAGAATGCTCAACATCATTAATCATTAGAGAAATGCAAATCAAAACTACAATGAGATATCATCTCACACCAGTCAGAATGGCCATCATCAAGAAATCTAGAAACAATAAATGCTGGAGAGGGTGTGGAGAAAAGGGAACACTCTTGCACTGCTGGTGGGAATGTGAATTGGTACAGCCACTATGGAGAACAGTATGGAGGTTCCTTAAAAAACTACAAATAGAACTACCATATGACCCAGCAATCCCACTACTAGGCATATACCCTGAGAAAACCATAATTCAAAAAGAGACATGTACCAAAATGTTCATTGCAGCTCTATTCACAATAGCCCGGAGCTGGAAACAACCTAAGTGTCCATCATCGGATGAATGGATAAAGAAGATGTGGCACATATATACAATGGAATATTACTCAGCCATAAAAAGAAACGAAACTGAGCTATTTGTAATGAGGTGGATAGACCTAGAGTCTGTCATACAGAGTGAAGTAAGTCAGAAAGAGAAAGACAAATACCGTATGCTAACACATATATATGGAATTAAAAAAAAAAAATGTCATGAAGAACCTAGGGGTAAAACGGGAATAAAGACACAGACCTACTTGAGAATGGACTTGAGGATATGGGGAAGGGGAAGGGTAAGCTGTGACAAAGGGAAAGAGAGGCATGGACATATATACACTACCAAACGTAAGGTAGATAGATAGTGGGAAGCAGCCGCAGAGCACAGGGAGATCAGCTCGGTGCTTTGTGACCGCCTGGAGGGGTGGGATGGGGAGGGTGGGAGGGAGGGAGATGCATGAGGGAGGGGATGTGGGAACAGATGTATATGTATGACTGATTCACTTTGTTATAAAGCAGAAACTAATAAAAAAATAAATAAATAAATAAATAAATTTAAAAAAAAAAAAAAAAAAAAGAAGCATAACGCCAAACAGGGGAGGTGATAGTCCTGCTCCGCCCTGTGTTGGTCCAGCCACACTCAGAGTATTTTGTCAACTCTTGGAGTGACATATTTAAGGAGATATGACTTACATCACATGAAGAACTGGTGAAGAAATTGGGGCTTCTTAGCCAGATTTAAGAGAAAACTCCTGGAACAACAGACTCTCTCTCTTCAAATATAATAAGGTTTGTGGAAGACATTTTAGTTTTTATCTTTTTTAACTTATTGACTCAATTGAGAGCTCTAGGACCACAAACCTGAAGTTAGAGGGAACAGATTTTGGACTCCGTAAGAGCTGTCTGAGGATGGAATGAGCTGCCTCTGGAATAATGAGCTCCCTGTCACTGGAGGAGTTCAAGTGTAGTCTTGGCAATCACTTGAGCAGATGGGACTCCAGCTTCTTCGGATGAGTGGCTGGAGGAGGTGACCTTTCTGATCCTTTCCAGGGCTGAGATTCCATGATTGTCATGATAAATTGCTTGCTCTACCATCTAGCCAGCCTGGGTACAGTCTTGGGCCCACATTATCTGGTTCACTTTTTTTTTTTTTTTTTTTTAACTACAGGAAAAACCTCACAGGTGTGTGAAAGCACCTTGAATTCAATTCTGCTTGATAGCCTGGCTTTGAATGAGTCGCACCATCTTGGTGGGAAAAGGCGGACTCAGGAGAACCTTTTGACTTGCTGGTTTCCCCTGGCAGGGCTGCACCCTGGCTTCCCTTCCTGTGTCCTCCACCAGCACCCAGTCTGTAGCAATGCTTAGAAGGGATCAGCTGAGCCACTGCAGTAATTTATCTTTGACAGGATGGGACAGGAGAAAAGGCAGGCGCCTAGCAGGCAAATAAACTTAATGAAGTTTGTAATAGACTGCGGAAATATCAGCCTCGTGATCAAAGCAGGAATAAGCCACAAGAAACTATTAATTAAGAACTCTCTCACTATCTCCCTCTTCCCATTTTCTTCTTTATGGTGGCAGTAACCACTCTAATTGTTCCCAGCTTTTCAAGGATTCAAAGGAGGTTTTGCTTTCTCCGACTTCAAAGAGCCACTGGAGGTCAAGTGTAGTCACTAGCTGGACCCAAAGCCTGCACGTTCCAAGCTCTGCCCTCTAGGAGGGGGAGGTGCCCTGTGCCAAGTGCCTGCTCCCTCGTCCCCACATACACAACATTCTGCCCTAGAAAGTTCTTGCTGACCTTCCAAACCTGACTCAAGGGAAGCCTTCTCTGAGTGTGACTGCCGGCCCCCACTGCCTTCTCTGGGGTCCTGCTTCCTGCTTGCTGCAGTCTCAGGGCACTGGGCTTGTGTTGGCTGTTTGGACCTTGAAACTATTCCTGGACTTGCAGTGTATATACCTGGATTACCAGTATAGTAATATAAATCAGTGCATATGTCAGTATATAAATAAAAACATCTTAGATCTATTCCCTGTTGTTCTGTAACTAAAACCACCTACTAAGTGGTGCAAGTTGTACTGCAGGCCACTCATCAGACCACGTCAATAATATCCTATTTGTTTTTTGATTTTTAAACATTGCTGGTGTGATATTTTGTTTGATGCAGCTGTCACTGGCTAAATGATGGCCCTGACTATGATCAGATGTAGGGACTGCGTCAAACTCTTCCAGTGATTTTCCTATTCAATTGCTAGTCAAGAGGTCCCCAGTGTTGGGAGCTTCGTGCAGAAGTCACACCACGGTTGGGTGCACGTCTGAGGCTGATGCTTCCCACATGGCCCAGTTCCCGGCACGCACTGTAGGTCCCACTGAGCATGCGGCCACCACCCCTGCCTACCTTGCCCCTGTTCCAGTGTCCCATCAACGCTGGGCCACTCTGGAGGAGGGGGAAAAGGCTGTGTATAGCCCACGGTCTTGGTTTTCTCTGCAGTTGCTGGGAGTCCCCCATATTTGCCCTCCGCCATTGTGGCCAACTCTGGGCAACACCAAATAGAGGTTTATCGTCTCAGCCATTTATACCATTTACCAACTAGTATGGAAGTGGTTTAATGTTTCAATAACCAGTTCACTGTTCCAGTGCATTCACATATCCTGCCTCTCCATGTACCCCATCACGTCCCTAAGGGCA
This sequence comes from Hyperoodon ampullatus, assembly GCF_949752795.1. Taxonomy (NCBI): domain Eukaryota; kingdom Metazoa; phylum Chordata; class Mammalia; order Artiodactyla; family Ziphiidae; genus Hyperoodon; species Hyperoodon ampullatus. Next base: position 99,986,044 of record NC_136915.1, read on the forward strand.
GGAGTTCTAGAATGCATCTGCCCTTGTTGGTAGTGACACCAAGTAGGCAAAGGGTCCCACAAGAGCAACAAACGACACAGCTCTTTTGCCAGCACATCAGGCCTCAAAAGTAATCTTCGCATTCTCCATCTCCCAACACACTTACAGATCAGTAGAGGGTCTGGTCTCCAGTCTCTGCCTACCCTACCTGACATTGCACCGTAAGCACCAACCTGACTCTTCCTATATTCTGATTTAGAAATATGATATAAGGAAATACAATAGAACATAATATAACCCCATGGATCTCTTCCTGAAGGGGTCAGAGGCATTCAGGGGCCACACAGACAGGAGTAGCCACAGCTTCTGTATAAATCTCCACCTGCTCAGGAGATTTATGGAGATGGATGGCTATGGGGGGTAGGAGGCAGGGGGGAGCCAGGAACAGGAAGAATGACTTATGACTGCTGTCTAGTCGGGCAGGCCCTTGTTGTTGGAAATGGCATTCTTGTTGCCTCTGTTGGTTGAAGCCTCAACAAATGTAGAAAGATGAACTGGGGGTCTCCCATCAGGGGCTGAGATTTTTCTGCAGTGAAGATCATTAGCAGGAATAACTCCTCTCCACGCCTAGTATTTATCATCCGCACACTTGGCCCGGACTGGGGGATCTGGTGGCTCCAAAGAGCAGTGTGCAGTGTTAGATCAGGATGTCAATGACAATAAGCCAATCCAAAGCTGTTATCTCTCCCTCCCCTCAGCCCCCACCCCTGTCCTCAGAAAAGTTGACCATTCAGTTAGCTTAATGACATGGTGGGAGATGGTATTTCCAAACAGAGAAATGGCTGAACTGTGATCATCTGGTGGCTGATGTGAAACTTGTCAGGCAGCCTCGGCAGTGGCACAGCAACCCGATCAGCGTGACACACACTGTTGGGGAAGTGCTGTAATTCAGTCCTGACACCTGAATCAATGGCACCCATTTCAGAGAGCTGTCTTCCCAGGGAAACAGACAAGGTATTAGCCTCAAAGGGCTCAGCAGACTGTGGCAGTCTGATGTGTATCTTGCCCCCAGTCCTCTATCCCGCGTCTGTATGTGCCTGTTCCATCCAGTGGACATGCTAGCTAAGTGTGGGCTCTGAGGTCAGCCATGGGCTCAAATCCTGGCTCCACAACTCACTCTGTGTCATGCTGGGCAAGATGCTTAACCATTCACTGGCTCCTGAGAAAAAAACAGTAATGATAAACCAGGTATTGTGGTGTAAGCGTTTCAAGAGATATGCAGTAAGGATTTCAGAACCGTACCCAGCATGCTGGAAACCTTCAATAAGCCTGGCCATTGCAGCTGTGTATTTGCTCTCCTCTCTCTTTTTCTGTTACTCTCTTCTCTTTTGGTCTGTGCCTCTGTCCCCACAGATCCATCACTAAACCTTCTCCTACTTTGGTCTTTCTCAGTTGGTCTCTGCTTTTAGCTCTCGTGCTCTCTCCTCCAGGGTGCCTGGGTCTCTGTCTGAGTCTCCATTTCTTTCTCTGTCTCCCTTCTTTGCTCTTCAATATTTCCTGCAAGCCTGGGCTCCTTTTCCATTCCTTAGACTTGGAGCATTATGGTATCAGAGGGTTTCAAATCCTATGCAGGGAAAATGAACTCTCTTGAATGGTAATCACCACGGCCTTGGTGAAGCTTGAGCTGAGAAATCCAGAATTTACTACTGTAATTATCTCCTCTGAAGCTGAGCCAGCTTGGCTGGGCTGGCAGAGCAGCATGCCAGTCAAGAGCCAATTGCCATCCTCCCACTGAGTACAGCCAAGCAGTTCAGCCCTCTGCTGTGTGCTAAAAATAGGCATCAGGGGCCAGGGCAACTAAAAATACACTTCTTACAATGCAACCTTCCTGTGCTCCACAGGCTGACGGCCAGCAGGGCAGAGGCTTCAGGAACCCTGGGGTCTGCACCTGCATGGTCCCAGATGGGCAGGGGGAGGAGGGAGAGGAAGAAACACAGGCAGAGACCAGGGGCCTGCAGACCATCAGCAACTTGGGAGCACACAGCAGGCCACAGAGTCGGTCAAAGATGCCACGGAGCTGCAGAGCACACATAGGCAGTGATTTGGTTCATGGCCATGACCCCCAGAGCCAGTGGGGCAGGAGGTCAACACCAGGTGCCTGGGCATACCTAAGGGCTTCTTCAGCTTTTGTCTCCCACTCTGATCTCTGCTCTTCCCCGCAAGACTACAGCTACCTTCAGTCTGCTTAGTAATTCTTCTATTCCACCAGTTGATGCTTCCTTGTCTCTGGAAGGGAGAGGTTTCCTGTCTCTCAACCCAGCTCCAAACATCCAGCCAGCTAGAGCTACTCTCCTCTCCAGGAGGAAAGCTAGAAAGTTATCTTTGCTGAGTACTCACAGTAGTAATCCCAGCAGTGCTTTGAGACCAGTATTATCATCTTCCTCTTCTTGCACATAAGGAATCCCAGGCTCCTGGGAAGCAAAGTAAGAGAAGCAAAGAGAAGCAAGGTAAGTTGCCCAAAACTTCTCAGCCAGTCAGTGGTAGAGCCCGGATTCAAACGCTTTCGGTCCAACTGCAGATCCTCTGCTCTCTCCTCTACATGAGGGTTTCTCAACTGAGGGTGATCTTGCCCTGCAGGGGACACTTAGCAATGTAAGAAACAATTTTGGTGGTCCTAACTGTGGGAAAGGGTGCTACTGGAATCTAGTGGGTAGAGGCCAGGGATGCTGCTAAATATCCTACAATGAACAGGACAGTCCCCTACAACAAAGAGTTATCCTGCACAAAATGTCAAGAGTGACGATGTTGGCAACACCCGTGCTACATCACGCTGCAGCATTTTCTCAATCCAAATGGTTGTCAAACCTGGGTTGCATCAGAATTACCTGGGGAACTTGTTAAAATCAGAGACTTGAACCCCAGCCTAGATACTCACATTCCCTCGGTCTGTGGGGTGGAGACCTCCACACACTCTGCAAACCACCGCCTTCCAGGAGATTCCAATTTAGGTGTCTGGGCACCACACTGAGAAACAGTTTCCAAGAGAAAAGTTGCAAAGGGAAGGTGGTGCCAGGACCCTGGCAGCTCCCCTGGTGCAAGGTAAGCACTTGGAAAACATTTCCAAATAGGACAACACACACACACACACACACAGAGGAACCAAGGGGCCACGTAGCCCCAAAAGTTAAAACTCTGATGGCCCATAGCACAAATTTTGTGGCTTCCCTCAAATCAATTACCTAACAAATTTCTTACCTTGACCAGTGGTCAGTGGAAGTGTGAATCAGTGTGCCTCGCTCCCAACTCTTCTTTTGATATAAACAAACCAATACATTGCGCAGATGGGATCATTTGGATTAGCAGCTGAAGTAAGAATGAGTGAAACCACAGGTGCATTGTCAAGATTAATATGCAGGCACATTGGAAATTGGAATGGTACCAGGTAACATCACGCCTGGATAGGAAGGCAGAGTAATATGAATTGACTAAAGACAAAGGGAAAACAAATGGGGGGTGACAAGCAAAAGGGGAAGCAGCAAGAGCTAATGGGCTGAGCAGCTAAGAATTCTTCCCAGCCCATCACCCAGCCTGCCCACTTGGCTCTTTCTTCCTTGTCATCCAGGAAATATCCCCAGGACTAAGCTCCTAAGCATCTGGATGGATGATGCACCCTGCTCTGTGTCAGTAACAGCTCTCCTATTGTTATCAGTTTGGTTCAACAGATGTTCACCTCAGACGGGGAAGACAAATGAGACAAGACTGTAGAAAAGAAAAGCCACATGCTCTGAGCAACTTCACTCTAAAGGAAGGTTTATTATAGGAATCGCAATTACGAGAGTGAGTAGAGGTGTGGGGACAGCTCAGCCTGGGTCAGGAATAAAGAAGCCTACCTTCTTGCCTTCTTCCCTTCCTTTCCCTTCTTCCCTCCCTCCCCTCCTCCCTCCCCTCCTCCCTCCTCCCTCCATCCCCACCTCCCTCCCCACCTCCCTCCTCCCTCCCTTCCTTCCTTCCTTCCTTCCTTCCTTCCTCACGCATGCAAATTTGGTGACCCTGGTGGAAAGCGCCCTCCACCCAGACTACTAGAGAATCCCTGAGTGAGGGCTTATAGGGAATGTGTTTTCAGTCCGACATTTAAGTTAGTGGTAGTTTCACCTTTGTCTCTGCTGCTCAGAATGTGGGACCTGGCAGTGCAGCAGGGTGCATTTATAGGGTTGGAGGTGTTATTGGAGAGAAATGGGTGACTCTAAGAAGAAAATGAGTTCATAAGAAAAATATATTCTTAACTGTCAGGCTGACAAATTGGGAAATCTTGACAGATCTGGAACTGTGGAAAAAAAATTATACCAAATAGTATCTAGATGCATCCTGCTCGCTGCAGATTTCTTTTTTTTTTAATTAATTAATTAATTAATTAATTAATTTTTGGCTACATTGGGTCTTTGTTGCTGCACACTGGCTTTCTCTAGTTGCAGCGAGTGAGGGCTACTCTTTGTTGCGGTGCATGTCTCTGCAGATTTCTACTATATGCCAGGTTATAGTAGATGCTCAATAAATATTTGTTGAATGAGAGAATGAACCTTCATTGTGCCAATGGACATAAAGAATGATGAGTCCTCTTCTTAAAGTCCAATTTCTATCATATTCTCTTTATTCTCATATTGGCTATTTTATGCATCTTGAAAATCTAGAGAGATACCCAGACTCTAATAAATTTAAAACCCCCAACATGTATGGTATCCAGCGATTTAGAGGGTAACTTCCCAGCCCTTGTCAGTACCTATTGCCCATGGGAAAGTGATAGGCTTGGGCCCACCGTCCCTTTGATTCCAATCTCTATAGCTCCAGGTGAAGGGACCCGGCATGGACCTAGCCCAGGCTGGGACATTCATGCATGCAGCTCATTTTTTATTGAATTCCTAGTAATGCAAGACACAGTGCTAGACAGTGAGGATATGATGAGAACTAATAGACACGACATCTTTTCATCTAAACTACATTCTAGTAGAGAATGATATTAATCAAATGGTGATGAAATTATAAAATTCAACTGTGATGCTTGAATGCTCTGGAAGACAGTTACAGGGCAAGATGCTGAGAGTGCTTGACAAAGTTGACTGGGGGGGATAGAGAAAGTCTTTCCTCGAAGAAGCACTATTTTAGCTGAAAGCAGAGGACTGAGTAGGATTTAAACATAATGGGGTGGGAGAGGGATAAATTAGGAGTTTGAGATCAACAGATATATACTTCTACACATAAAATAGATAAACAACAAGAACTTACTGTATAGCACAGGGGAATATATTCCTATCTTGTAATAACCAATAATGGAAAAGAATTGAATATATATACCTGAATCACTTTGCCATGCACCTGAAACTAACACAATATTATAAATCAACTATACCTCAATAAAATAAAATAAAATGCTGCAATCAACAAAATAAATAAATAAATACATATATACATACATAAATTTAAAAAATTAACATAATGGGGTAGGAGGGTATAATTTTCCAAGTAGAGGCCCAACATTAGAGAGAGCTTGCCACTTTTAAGAAACTGAAAACAAGGCCAAGGAACGGCAAAGGAGGAGAGGAAACCAATACAAGGCATGGGTGGTTTAACAATATACCATCATGAGTGGCTGCCCAGAAATTTTTTTCCCATTAAGTTTGCTCTCAGTGGCTGAACTAAAAGAAAACCAGTGTGGCAGGAATGGAAAGACAGAAAAGAGTAAAGAGAGGCCCCCAAAAGATGAAGTTGGAGTGACAGGCAGGCCAGAAAAGGCAGGAAGTCAAGGATTTAAGATTTTTGATTTGAGGATACTTGATAAATTATCATTTTATTTAGGATAATTACAGCTATTCTAAACTCATGAGGAATTTATTAAGGGATTCTAAGCAAGGATCTGATCAGATTTCCTTTTTTTTTTTTTAAGTTCCTTCTGGCCCAGTACAGAGAATGCCCAGAATATGAGAGAAAGGCCAAAAGTGGCTCTGAGGACACTAGTTAAGAAGCTATAGTAGTTATCTAGTCAAGAGATAATGGGAGCTTGAACAAGGAAGGTGTCAAGAAAGATGGAAAGAGGAGGACTAAATCAAGAGATATTCGGGAAGTAAAATCTATACATTTGATGGTGGGTTAGATATAGGGAATAAAAGAAGGGACAGTGACAAGGATGACAGAGTGCCAACCCTGGATGGATAATGACGTGTGGAACACTGGGAAAGCACCTAATTGGATGGCGAGAGGGTGGGGGCATGGTGGGTGGAAAGAACATGAGCTTTGTTTGGCACGTATGGATTTAGAAGTGCCTTTGAGACAAAAAATGAAGCAATCAAGCAGACCACTGGATTTATGGGTCTTGAGCTCAGGTGAGCGGTCTGGGATCATCAGTGTGGTCACTGAAGATATGGGAGTGGCCATGCTCCCCACAGGTCACCCGGGGAGATGGCACAGGAGGAGAACAGAAGAGGCTGAAGGGGGATAACCCGGCAAAGGATGGGAGAGTGGCTGGAGGGACAGGAGGCCAACGGAGCACGTGACATTGGTCAGATTCTCTCTCCCACAGGTTTGGAGCTGGGACTCAGGGATTAGTTGGTTTTCAGCACCAGGGCTGAGGGAGCATGGGGAGCGAGGCTGGAGGGCCATTTCTGCTGCATGCACACTGTGCCAGGAAAGCCTGTCTGCAGGGAGCAACAGGGGTGGCAGGGTAGAATTGGAGAGAGGAGACAACACAGCACAGAGCACAGACAGATGGGGAGAGGGCTTGTGGGCCCTGGCCTCCAGCCCCCCGCCATTCCCTCATGCCCCTGGGCCCTCAGAGACACCTGCGTATCCTTCCTGAAAGCCCTTGTTTTTCTTGAGTTGGTTTGAGCAGGTTCCTCTTTCTCGATGGAGAAGCATGAAGCCAGGAGAGAGCAAGCCATGTACTGGAGGTGGGGAGCTGCCTGGCCCGGGCTGGAATGACACAGACAAGGAGAGGAGGACAGACCTGTCACTGGGCACCGCACACTCAGCACTTTCAGACACATTCTCTCAAAGACAGGAGTTATTACCTCCCAATTTAAGTGAGAACACAGAGTCTTACTGACTTTTCCAAGGTCACAGTGCTAGTGCACAAGAGATGAGGATAAGAGCTAGGCCTCCCCAACATCAGAAGAGAGTAGTCAGATGGTGGAGAGTGGATGTTTTGTGATACAGGAAGAAAGATCTATAAGGAGAGTGTTAGGGACCAGTATGGACTTTTTTTATCTGGTAAATAATGGAATAAAAATGGCCCCCAGGAAGGATGATTAGGATTGATATGAGAAGCAGGGATTAAAGAGGGAAGCTGGAGGTGGGGAAGCTAATTCTCATATCTAGTCCTAATGGCAAGTGGCAATGACTCCTGTCTCTGCCCTGGTGGGCAGGGTGTGGAGAAGGCAGTAGAAATGAGTACCAAGCCTCTTCATAGGCTCAGATTGAAATAAAGCTTTAGAAAATTAGAAAGAGCTTTTCGTGAGGCATGAGCTGATTTTTTTGGACTTGTTTTAATTCTCGGTGGCTTAATGCCCCCCATACCCTAGGCCTTGCAAGCTGCTCTGTGGTTCTCCATCCCTCAGGGGGTGGGGGATGATGGCAAAGGGAAGAGATGGCTTGCAGGAGGGAAGCTGTGGTGACCAGGAAACCCACCAAAGTCCCCACAAACCAGGGCTGGGCTCATGATGGGCCGGGGCCAGGGCTGGGGAGAGTGACCTGGGAAACCTATGCTGTGCTCCTTGAACTGGGTACTAGATCCTGAGGATGGGGGGCTGTCCTGAAAATGGGAGCCAGAGTTAAGAATGAGAGAAAGGGCTTGGAATATGGAATGATCTGGAAATGAAGGGTGATCCAAGGAACGGGCTGCTGTTGATGATTGAATGTTCTAGAATCGGGGGGCTTGCTGGGAATAGGAGAATAAAGTCTGAAAATTCAGGGTTGCTCTGGGAATGTGGCGACTCTATAGGAAATAGGAACTAGAAAGAGGAGCTGTTGGGAACAGGGCCATGCTGGAATGGGAACTTAGTGGGTGGAGTTGGAAATCTAGTGGATAGGAGGCCTGAAACCCACCTGTGACACAAGTGCTTTTCTGAACTGATTTGGCAGGGGCATCCCTTTTCCGAAAAGACTATCTCTCTGGTGAGGAAGAGACCTGTAGAGAGGGTCTGTACCAGCTGAGGAGGGTGATGAATGGGTGGCAATCAGGCCAATGGCTTTCAAACATTTTCCGTCAGATAGAAAAACCCTGTCATCTCATTCCCAATTTTATTTCATTCTGTTTCACCTCATATTTCACATAATGGGAGCTGTCAAGGATATTATTTGATTTTTCCTCCCCCTTTCACCAGAAACTTATGCAGCCTGGCAGCCTGAGAGACACGGGTTTTTGGAAGATCCACAATGAAATAACTTGTTACAGCCCCCAGTCTCAGGGTCTATGTATCTGTGTGCCCTTCTGTGAGTATGTGCTCACCCGTGCATCTTCCAAGTGTGTGAGTGTGTCAGGTGTGTGTGTGACAAAGCTGAAAGATACTTGAATGAGAAGTTGGATACATGAGATTGAGTTCTAACTCTGATATTTATTATTCCTGTGTGACCTGAGTCTCAACTGACTCACCTGTAAAGTGGATATGATGATACAGGTCCTCCATACCTCAGAGGATGTCATGAGGCTCACGACACAAGGAACAGAAGTACTCCCTTGTAATCAATAAATGCTATTGAGTATTACAACTATCGTCTTTGTCTGTGAGGAGTACCTCTTGATCTAGACTGAGTCCGTAGAGTTTGTTTTAACACTGCCCCCTCTGACGTCTTAAAGCCCCAATGCCTTGATCTCAGAACCACCATGCCAGCTCCTGATCCTGCTCCAAGCTGGACCTTTGCCAGAGAAAGTCAGAAACACATTTTAGCAGGGCATCCTTAGACTTATTCATTCATTAACTCAACAAACATCTATTGAGCATCTACTATGGGCAAGACTTTGTGCTAATCTTTGGGGAAACATAGTTGAATAAAACAGAGGCCCTGTGCACAAGGAACTTTCAGACAACTTCAACACCTACGGTATAATCTAAGAAGTGTTACAGTGGATCCAAGCCCGGTGATCATGGCAGTGCAGAGGTGGGGCCCCTGAGTCAGCCTAGGGAGGGGTGCCAGTGAAAGCTTCCTGGAGGAGGTGACCTTTGAAACAACTCTTGAAGGATGAGAGGAAGCTGGTCATATGAAGGGAGCACATGCAAGCTGACCCTCAGGCCTTAGAATGGCTCAGCAAAACTTTAAGCCTTCTGTCAGTGTCTTCCAGGTCTGTCTCCCAGTTTCTCTTCAAAATCTTTACCACATTCCTCAAGATGTTCACAGCCTCCAGATCTTTCTCTTCTAGCTCCCAGCCCATGACTGCTGGGTTAATCCTCCCAAAGCATTGATAGGATTGGGTCACTCACTGCTCCAAAACTCACATTGCATACAGAACAGTCCCAACTCCTTTACCTGACATTTCAGGCCCTCCACAAGCAACCTTTCCAACTGTGTATCCTGCAATTCTCCAAACACCAGTCAGTCAAAGCTACTTGCCAGTCTTTGAACAAACTGCACCCTTTCCTACTTCTCCATCTTACACTTTTCTCTTCTTTATGCTGGAAAGTCCTACCAGCCTCCACATCCCATTTTCCTCTGTGGAAATCACATGCACCCCTTGAGTCATAGCTAAAGTTCCACTGTCTCAGAATGCCTTTTAGAATCCCCTACCACATATCTAAAAGAGATGTTACCTTCTCTAATGGAACAGGTGACCAAGAAAACTCAGTGATGAACCCCACCACACATAGACAAAAATGACTACTTTCAAATCAGGGACAAAAAGTAAAAAATATGGAAATTTAAGTATCAGAATGAATGGAGGATGGGTAGAGGAGACCAAGATGCTCATAAAAATCATTCCACATAGGTGGCTATGGACCTTGATTCATGACAGAATAAACACCCAAGTTTATATCTATTTCTTCTCAAAACTAAAATTTCTAAAATGATTGAAAATTATTTTAAAAATATAAGTCCACATGGGCAAAAACATGGAAGTAGAGAGCACAGCAAGTGAGAAATATCGACATAATTTTAGAAACTGGAAAGCAGATGGAAAAGAGATAGCTGATTTAGCAGAGCAGAGAAACCTAAATTCCTGTAGTGAGGAGGATAGTGAGAAACAAGCTGGTCCCCACCTGTATCAGATGCCTCTTCAACATCTTGGTCTTGCCTTTCCCCACTGTTCCTCACCATCCAGTGTGCCATGACTAGCTGTACGTGAGATCCAAGCAAATTCATTCAGGCACAATCCAACAACACCTCCTCTCACAACCGCACTATACTCCTCAAGCTGCCCCCCTGGAGCTTTCCCACTGGTGCTACAGGACTGGCTCAGGGCCCATCAGAAGCAACTCTGAGCTGCAGGGAATTTAACCCCCTATGGGGTGAAACTTGGACCAGAAGGAGCAAGGGACTAGTGGATACATTCCTCTCTCTTCCCACCTTCATCTAGATTGTCCTAAAGTGTACTCGTTCATATTTAAAAGTCAGTCTTGTAAGACTGAGGGATCAATTGCCCTTGAACTAAGTGGTGACCAGCACAGTAAAGCATGTTTGTGTTGACTCTCCCTCCTTCTCTGCCTCCTTCCCATTTTCCTTACTCCTGCATCCCCGGGATTGTATTGTCTGTAGAATACAGTACATAAAGGCAATGTGTCTGAGGAAATCAAGCTGAGACATCAACACAAAACCACAAAAAGATTCAAGAATAGGCAGCTTCCAGGTACCTCTCAAGGCAAGTGTGAGGGATCGGGGTAAAGACAGGAGGATATTTAAATTAGTTCATAAGAAGTCCAGAACCTCAGATCTACCCGCAGTCCAAGATGCCAAGAAACTATACCTCCAGCACGCTGTGTAAGCCTTGAGTAAAGTTTATTCAAAGGAGAAGTTTAAATAAGCCTTTGGATTTGGGGACACCAGGCACAGTTGAGGGCAGGACTGAGTCATCTTCCTGAAAACCTGAAGATTAACTGAGAGTCTAAATACTAGAAGACAGACTCCAAAGAAACAGATAGAAACAGTAAACTTTAAGAAAATAAACAATGTAGAAAACAACAAAAAATGTTTACTATAATTTCCTAAAAGAGAAGGTATTACATCCATGGAACAGGGCAGAGTACTATAAAAAAATTTAAAAACCATAAGAGAAGTTTTGTAAATTAAAAATATAAGAACAGAAATAACAGTTTTAATAAACTGACTGAAAAAAAAAGTGAAGGATCAATTAGAGGTCCAATAGCCAGCTAATAAATATTCCAGAGGAAAAATGAGAGGACATAGAGCATGCTTAGTATAATGAATTTTAAAAGAACCATATCAAGACACATAATTTCAGAATAACAAAGATAAAGAGAAGATGAAGATAAAACGACAAATATAAAGAGGAGGAAAAAATAGACATAAAAGTCAAATATCAAAATGGTAAACCAACACCTTTAAAATTCTGATGGAAAAGAATTGCTTCTAACCTAGAATTCAATACCCAAACCAACTTTTACTTATTCTATCTGACATTTTTAACAAGGTCTGAAAAACTTTACTTATTAAGAATTTTCTCCTGAAGGATGCACTCCACCAAAATGAAAAAACAAAAACAAAAAACAAAACACAAGAAAGAGAAAGATAAATCAGGAAAGAGAACCTCTAACACAGTTGAAAGGCTTGATTTCTCATTGAAAGGAACTCCCAAGATAATAGCAGTATAGTAGGCCCTAGAGAGCAGCCAGTCCAGAGGGAATAGGATGGCTGAAGTCTTTTAAGGTATTTTTTCCCAGAAAAAAAAAATGGAACAGACAGATTATTCCATGTGTTCAACTTTATCGAGAGGAATTTGATAGTTTTGTCAGGAGTTTGAAAATGAATTATTTATATATTACATACTAAGCAAAGAAGTAAATGAGCAAAGATTTATTCTAGGGGAAAAAAAAGTTATTCAAGAACAGAAATATAATCAGTACAATATGTGGCTTAAACTGTTAACATTTACATAGCAACAATAACAGATACACTATTTAATCCAAAAAATGTCACATAACCATATTAGGAAGGTGGGGGAAAGGAAACATTTGTGGTGGGGGTGGGTGCAAGGAGGGAGCACAGTGGAAGATCTGAATTCTCCTCTCCTACGTTAGGAAGAGAACGATAATACCTAAAATTCAGAAATCGAGAAATAATCACACATGTATGTTATTGAGAAATAAGGACATAATTATCAAAATAAATTGCAGAAAAAGTTGGAAGTGGTTGCTTTTGGGAAGAGGGACACAGAGACAGGATGGATGGGAGAGGCAATTGTTCTTTTCTGTTATTACTCTTGGAATACCATTGGACTTTGAACATTGTGTGCAATGTACATAGGAGAGAGAATTGCAACTGTATGTTAAATAGAATTTTTTTTATTGTTTTGGCATTTAGACTGAGGTCCCAAAGCTAAGAAAAATGATGATTAAGTCCCCATACATTCTAAAGAGGGTGCTTAGACACATATCATCTGCAGGGCTTACCAAGAAATGGGGAAATCCAACCTGTGGCCTTCACCATCACCCACCTCAATCTCATATAGAAGAGAAAGCTGGAGGTTAATCACGGATGGTCAAACAGGGAATTCACTGGAAGCTGTTGGCCTAGGAAGGGGTCCTGATTGTTGCCCCCTCATCTCAGCCTTAAAGAGAATCACTTCTAGAAGGTACTGTAAAGGGGAGAAAGGAATCTTTGTTCCATGGGACAGGAACAAAGCAGGGCAAGAGTTTCTGGAGAACCTGGAGAGCTTGGGGGCCATAGAGATGGGAGACTGGCATCTGATGCTCACCTAGCAAAGTCAGAATGCAAGGGGCAAGCTGGAGCCACTTGTATGAAAGCCTGAGTGTCCTGAGTCTGGTGGAGCCTTCCCTGGGATAAGTGGATGTCACAGTAGGAGCTGGACTTGAGTTGTCCTGAAGGGGACCTGCCCTAGAGGATGGCTTGCTGCAGTGAAGTGACCCCAGCACAGAGACTGGGGGGGTGACACTGGAGAAGGAGTTTAGGGGAAGTCATTGGAGGTCATCCAGAGACCCCAGTGTAGGAGGACCACCATGCGGGAAACCTTTAAAGAATCCTCAAAAGTACTCTATGAGGGCAAGAGCCAGCATTTGGATGCCCAAAGAACATGTGGAGGACCCTGCTACTAAATTACAGCAGCATCAATGGAGTCAGATGTGCCTTTCCTCTTATTTCTTCTCCAGCCCCAGCCCTAGAGGAGCTGCAGGCAGTAGCCAGTAGGTGGGACATGATGCAACAGGGAACTTAAAGAAATAAACAACCACCCTCTCACCTCCACTGGCTACTGAGCACAGTCAGGGAAGAAAGAGAAAAGTTCAAATTCAATGTGAAATGAAAGTATTGACTTAGATCCTCCTGGACTTTTAAATACCTGCAAATAAAACTTCCAATATCTGAAAGTGACTGGAAAAAGCTATAGGATCTGGCCCAGAGCAGGGAAGGGTGATCCAACAGGGCAGGTTTGAGGGACAAGTACTTATTTGTTGGTTCATTTTTTTGTTACCTTATTTTTAAATAGAAGAGAACTAACATACATTGGCACATACTATGTGACAGGCATGTACATAGATTATCCCATTTAATCCTTACAACAATCTTTTGAGGCAGTGTTTACTATCCCTGTTTTGCAAATCAGGGAATTGAAGCTCAGAGAGCAGGCGGTTCCCAAGATCACAAAGTCAGAAAGTGATGGGCCAAGAATCAAACACAGGACATGTTCTCAGAGCCCATACATATCACAGCCAAAGTGATTAAAAGCCCAGATACTGATGTCAAACAGATGGTGTTCAAGCCCCAAGGCAGCCAGTAACACCATGTCTTTTGGACACATCACTTACTCTCCTTCAGCCTCTGTCTCCTCATCACTAAAAGAGAAAAATAATACCCTAGTTAGAGACTTGTTTTGGGAGATTAAGTGAGATCATTCATACACAGGGTTTAGCATTTGCCTGGCACAGAGCAACTCTCAATAAACACTACTTGCTATTATCATTAAGCTATATTGCACTCTGAATAAGACAATTATTGTCAAATTGAAATGAGACAATAATTCAGAAGTGCCTGGAATACAGCTGGACAAATAGCAGATATTCAGTAATCGGTTGAATCTAAAGCTGAGTTTCTTCTCTCTTGTGATAATATATATACTCACATGGAATGTGTTTCATTCTGCATTGTATTGTAGATATTTCATAAAAGACAGAATCACAAAATTGGAAGAGGTCTTGGAAGTTTTTTTAAATATTTTCTCCCTCAATAAACTTCTTAAAGTTAGAGGTCCTAGCTTGCACTTCATCCCTTAATTAACTTACTTATTTGTTCAAGAAATGTGTATGCGAGACCTATGGGCAAGGTATTGCTGGAGACATTTAGAGAGAGACAGAGATGATTAGGACCTAGGTCCTGCCCTTAGGAGCTTATAACCTAAGCCAGGTTGAGATCAGCATCAGGAAGCAGGGTGCAGAGGTGGTCCTGGAGCCATCCAGCAAATCCCCACCATGAAGTATCCCTCCCAGCTCCTGGCAGGGGTAGGCACACCCCCAAAGAGTGGTTGAACCAATAATGAACAAGTGTGCTTCTGACTAAGAGAGCGTGTGCACCCAGAAGGACAGGAGACTGAGTGCCCTGAGCACATATTTGTGGGCATTAAACTTTCATGGTGTTTTGGAGACTGAATGAACGGCATGCTGCGCTCTCTGCCCTTGCTTATTGGTGCAGTCCTTTCCTCCAGCCTGCTCTGTGCCCACGTTGCCCTCTACACTGAGGAAGCTTATTGGATCCATCCAGAAGCCTGATGGTGGTCTGATTTATGCATTCCTAAATTCCAGACAGACATGAGGGCTGGCCAGGTTCTTCTCAGATGTTTCAGAAGAGAGAAAAGACAGAGAAGGGAGAAGATGACTGGCTCCAACTATATTAGGCTTCTCCCCTCTGGGGCCCCTTCTCTGATGGCTTTGTCTCTGGAGGAGAAATAGAATGTGTGGGTCACCTTCTCTCTTTTTCCTTCTTGTTCTAGGAGCTCAAGGGTGCACGGAGGCCTACTCACACTCACACATACACATACACTTCATGTTCCAATAGATGTACCCCACATACTCTCACAGATAAGAGACTGATGGTCTCAGAGACACACCCTCCTCCTTTACCCAGCCACTTTGCATTGCAGTGATATATCAGAGGAACAACAGCATTCTGTCAACAATACATTCCTACCATCACCACCACCAATAAATGCCTACTGGATTCCCAGCTCTGGATATCCTGCAAAGCTGGGAGTTGATTTTTAAAAGGCAGACACTTCAAGGAAGGGTCCTGAGCTCAGCTTCTCAGTCACTCAAAGCTCAGGGTGAGTGGGAGCATAAGATCCTTTCTTGAGAGTGGGGAGTAGGAGACATAAAAATGTCAAGAATAAAAGAGAGGGATTAACTTCATGCAGGGACAAAGGACTTGGACAAGGGCATTCAGTTCAAATTGTATTGCCCACCAACTATGTGGGAGAGACAACGAATAAGACCCAGATCTAGACCAGCTCACAGTTTAGCAACTGAGACCAAGTAAACAAACAAGTGATAAGTAAATAAACAAATGATAAGTAAACAAATAAGTAATAAGTGATATCATCAAGGGAAAGGTTAGGTGAGAGTCCAGTGAAGGAGCATATAAACCCAAGCTGGTCAAGGTCAAGAACGAGAACTTCTTGGAAATAGTGACACCATAACTGGATATTTAAGCTTAGAGCTAAACATGTATCCCGCCAATGTTCTAAAAAAGAAATGGTCAAAGGTGTTTGAAATTGGACAAGAGTGCTCTGTGAGTCTGGAAAGTGTTCCACTCCCTAGAAAGTAGGGTGGTGTGGCAAAAAGCACTTTGCACCTGGCATCAGGCACTCTAAGTTCGTGCACTAGCCTCGACATTCTCCAGCCAGATGGTTTTGGGAGAGGTACTTTGCTTCTCTCAAACTCGGTTTCCTCAAGGTGCTGTCTGCTCTGCCTGCCTCCTTAGGTTGTCCCGAAAACTTGATGAGATAACCCGGATGCAAATGATCTGTCAACTCTGTTATTATAAAAGTGAGTCATTGGAATATTACTCAGCTATAAAAAGAAAAGAAATTGAGTTATTTGTAGTGAGGTGGATGGACCTAGAATCTGTCATACAGAACGAAGTAAGTCAGAAAGAGAAAAACAAATACCATATGCTAACACATATATATGGAATCTAAATAATAATGGTTCTGATGAACCTAGGGGCAGGACAGGGATAAAGACGCAGATAAAGACTCAACCACTGTGCCACCAGGGAAGCCCCTTGCCTTTCCATTTTGATGTTTATACTGAAGTTTGTAAGACTTGGAATTAAAAAACAAACTCTCATCTCCATAGCTTTATTTCACTAAAGATGACTGAAAAAGAGGTGAGAGATCTTTTGAGCGTGTGAGTGTATTATCTCTGCCCATCTCTGAGTCATGCAGATGTAGAGAATGGACTTGAGGACACAAGGAGGGGGAAGGGTAAGCTGAGACGAAGTGAGAGAGTGGCATGGACATATATACACTACCAAATGTAAAATAGATAGCTAGTGGGAAGCAGCCGCATAGCTCAGGGAGATCAGCTCGGTGCTTTGTGACCACCTAGAGGGGTGGGATAAGGAGGGTGGGAGAGAGAAGTAAGAGGGAGGGAATATGGGGATATAAGTATATGTATAGCTGATTCACTTTGTTATACAGCAAAAACTAACACAACATTGTAAAGCAATTATACTCCAATAAAGATGTTTTAAAAAATGAAAAAAATAGAGTGAGTCATGTTTTCTCTCTGTTTTGGCAGATCCCTTTCTCTGCCTCCCTGTGAGCAAGAATAAGTTTAACAAAAGGCTTCCTTTCTGGCCACACCAACCCCAAGCTTTCAGACATCTCCCTTGGGGTTGCGGTGAGGTCCCCAAGCATCTGTTTCTAGCTCCAGGCTCCAGTCTCAGGAAGCAAGGGTCTCCATGGGGAGAAGAGTCAAATGGAGACTCAATAGGAAATGAGTTGCTGTGAGTTTGAGGGGAATGAGCATATCAGTCATGCAGTATTAATAACCACACAATAAGGACTCTAACAATGGTTTGGCTCAGAGTTCTCTCCCTAAAAGTGCCAGCAACATGTCTAAGCAATAATTGTAATATTAAATAGTCTACATTTTTATAAAAATAATAATACCCTTTCAATCTCTGTAACTACTCATATCCCTTCTCTCTACTCCATTTATTCTGAAAATCCACTGACAAATAGAACATAAATAGAAGTCCAAAGATAAAAGGTCAAGACTAGGACCAGCTGAGCTGCCTTGGTATTGTCACGCACAGATCTGTCATTGTTCATGGCTTTGAGGGTTGTAATCTCAGATACATGATAGCATTTAATAGAAAAACCAAAGGTTTAATTCCCTGAAGGGCTGAGCTTTGGCAAGAATGTGAAATAGGTGAGCTTTGCAGAGTGGTGAAAAGAACACTTGGATTCTAGAGACCTGGTGACGTTTGGGCATAATGCTCTGTGATGTTCAGTGTCCTTATTGATAAAAAATAACCACTGCCTCATCTCTCTATTGAAGCTGTTGTGAGGATAAAATGAAATAATGGAGGTGAAGTTGATTTGTAAATTGTAAATTAGTTATCATCTTTGATACATACTATTCCATGGCTGCTTCCTGTGCTGTTAATCATTTCTTGGTCCTAGTCTGTTGCCCTGAGTGCCATACTGGAGAATGCTCTCAAAGTCTGCCCTCCATGGACAGTGCCATTTTTTATAATAGCCCAAATTGCCTGATTTTCATGAGTTATTACAAGGAACAATTTTACTAGTTTACACTAAAGCATGAATAAATGTTTGTATTCAGGAGCTGTCCAATCCCCAGCACCTGTTACTCCAAATGCATTAATCCCTATTGGAAACTCAAATTAAAACCTATTGGGCTAAATGGAGGGATATTATAGGTAGATGGGACCTTTTCCATGTTCCTCAAATTAAATACACTCAACCCAGTTATATCTTTCTCTGTGACCTGAAGTTCATAGTTCTTAGAATGGCATTCAAAGCCTTTATTCAGAGCCTTTCACAATATAACCCCAACATTTCTTTCCAAATTTATCTTCCATTACTTCTGTGAATCCTTCCCTTTAGTCAATGGAATCCCTTGTTCCATAATATATACCCTGTGCTTTCTTCTTTAAAAAAAACCACTTTATTAAGGTATGATTGACAGACAATAAGCTGCACATATTTAATGTATAAACTTGATGAGTTTGGAGATAAGTATACACCCATGAAACCATCACCACAATCTATGCTATAAAAATATCCATCACCTCAAAAAGTTGTCCCCACCCTCTTTATTTATGTATATATTTTGTGAAAACACATTATAAGATCTACCCTCTTAGCAAATTATTTTTTAATTTTTGGCCACACCCCATGGCATGCCGGCTCCTAATTCCCTGACCTGGGATTGAACCCACACCCCCTGCATTGGAAGGTGGAGTCTTAACAACTGGACCACCGCGGAAGTCCCACAAATTTTTAAGTATACAGTACAGTATTGTTAACTGCAGGCGCTCTGCTGTACAGTGTATCTCTAGGACTTATTCATCTTGCATAACTAAAACTTGGTTCCCTCTGACTAATACCTCCCCATTTCCCCCTCCCTCCAGCCCCTGGAAACCACCATTCCAGTCTCTATTTCTATGAGTTTGACTATTTTAAATTCTTCATATAAGTGGTATCATGTAGTAATTGTCCTTCTGTGTCTGGCTTCTTTTATTTTGCATAATGCCCCCAGGTTCATCCATGTTGTCACAAATGGCAGGGTTTCCTTCTTTTTTAAGGCTGAATGATATTCCATTGTATGTCTATACCACATTTTAATTATCCATTCATCTTTCAATGGATATTTAGGTTGCTTCCTTGTCTTAGCTAGTATGTAAACACTGTGTGTCTAAAGAGGGTGGAGCAGAGCCTGGACTAGGATAAGTCAAGAATGGTGCCCAGGGTTCAAAATTTAAGGAGACAGCCATTCTCAGGTTCATGTAAAGACACAGTTGTCACTTCAACCTGAGAGTGAGTGATTCCTTAAAATGTTTACCCTAGGGACCGTGCTTGCCTCACCCTAGTCTTGGCCCTGAGACAGAAGATACTGAAAGGCACCAACAAGCAAGGAATAAGGACAAGGATGGGAGGGATAGAAGTCTCTTTCATAATAATGCCAAGAGCCAGCCTTAGATATGCGTTATACTACCCCATTACCTTTTCCCTCTATTGCATTTAGTAGTAGTGCAGAGAAAATTGTTATACTGCCAAGCTAACCCCTAACCTAGAGTGGTCCAAAGCTTACAAATTAAATGACCTGAAATCTCTTCCAATTTGAATGATGTCTGAAGAAGGAGCTCAACTTTCCTGTTTAACTCAGGCACAGCTTTCATGATGGGCTGGGTAATTACCTCCCCAACCCTAGCTCCCACCCTGTGCCCTATATTTGCCAGGCAAATGTTATTTTGGGTGCTCATCATGGTAAATAATGCAGGGGAATAGCATGGAGGATCCAGAAACAACTTTGGAAGGGAGAAGTTTTCAATGCCTATCAGATAGCTTTGCACTAGAATGAAAAAATACCTTCTGACAAAATGCGACAGATGAAAAGCATTTTAGCTGTATTGCCCCCAAAATGGCCCAAACCTGTCCTAATTCCTTCTAAAATACGATTTTATGGTGCCCTTAAAAAAAAAGATGTATTCTGATAGGATTTTACAGGACCTCAGATCTGGATCATTTTATAAAACTCAGAGAAAATACCAGTAGATGTAACACTGGCTGGTATTAAATATTAAACTTTCCACTGAGTCCACAGTTCCCAAGGACTCTAATGGAAATGCTGCCAAGATGCTTCAGTCAACATGCAGCATTCACATTCCTCTAGAATCAGACTATACTGCTAAAGGATGCCCACCTGCATCATTATTAATTTAAGAAGAAAAACATTTTAATTCTGCCTTAAATTTCTATAATACTTTGCAGCTTACAGAGCACAGCCATACATATTTTTTCCCTTTTATCCTGTCCCACTGGAGATCCAACTATAAACTGTTAATAGTGGAGAGGTGATGTGTTGAGAGCTCCCAATTCTCACTCCTCAGGAGAGCTTAGAAAAGTTTCAACATCTTTTGTTTTCATGACTTCTACTCCACATGGCTCTGTCTCCCTGTCCACCCAGAATCAGGGAATTGAGGGAGACTGGGAGGGAAATCAGAGAGGAACCAAAATGTGGTGTCCTCATCAGAGATTTGTAATATGATGGTGTCAATCTAAACAATGCCACAAATTAGGCCTTATAATCTATGATAGCAAAACTCCACTTATTTATGTCAATTTTATACAAATATCCTCTGTATCCTCCAACTTCATATCAGTGAGATGTCTTCATGCTGCTATGATAGGTCTAGTTAGTCTTCAAGGAGCCCCAGAAATGTTTCAGGGACCAGAAGGCCAAGGTTGATTGCTAGAGGTCATATTTTTGGGAGTTGTACCTTCCTATTACTCAGTGGATATTTCTATGTGTTCTCTAAAATTTTAAGGCAGTGATTCAATACTGGCCGTACATTAGAACCACCTGTGGACATTTTAAAACATATGAAAGACTGAACAGCATCCCCACAAACTCTGCTTCAATTTTCTTTTGGGAGGGGAAAGGCAGTGGAACCTAGCCTCAATATTTTATAAAGCTCCATGTGATTCTAATGTGCAGCCAGAAATGAGAACCATTGGTCTAGATGCAGAAGATTTTTAACTTTAGCGAGCCCTAAAATCACATGGAGGGTTTGTTAAAACAGATTTGGGACCCCCCCCCCAACTTCCAGAGTTCCTGATTCAGTTGGTATGGAGTGGGAGCTGAGAATTTGCATTTATAACTGCTTTTCGGGTGATGCTGATGCTGCTAATCCAGGGAACACGCTTTAATAAAAATCACTGTTCTAGTCACAAAGCATTTCACTTGCATATCAAAATCAATTCAGCTAAACTCTTTATATTTACAGGGAACACCACTCAGTGACTCAGATAATCCTACTTATTTAGGTCTAATTATTTGCCTGACCTGGTGTAAAGTAGCACAATGAAACTCACTTTCAGTCTCTCATTCTCTCATTCCCTTTCTCTTTCCTTTTCCCTATTTGTACTGACAGAATCTGGAGAGCAATTATTCTTTTTAAAATCCAAGAAGGTCATTTCTGAAATTTTGCTTGGGGGCCCAAATGTCTACCCAACAGCTAGGGTTGCTTCGTGCTGCGTGCATCCTTGGCAGAGAGTCATGGGCTCTGACTTCAGCACCCTGGAGAGCAGCCTCCATGCTATACACAGTGCTAGAACAAGGACCATGTAATTGCAGTAATCATTCCCAGTGAAAAGGAGGAATGAAAGACACACAGCAGTTCCTGACATGTACCAAATTCCTAAGTCCCACTTGGCAAACATTGTGAAATCTCTTAATAGTACAAGCCCCTCAAAAACTTAATGGGCTTATGTTTGATTTGCTTCTAGTCAGTTGCTAGTCAGTTGAATGTGCCAATAATCACATGAAAAGTTTTCAACTCTGCTTTACTTACTCATATGCCTCTCTCGCTCTCCCTTCCTTCCTCCCTTCCTCCCACTCTCCTCTCTCTCTCAACTTAATGATAGCTATCTTGAGCCTATCAGCTGTGAAAGAATGTGCCCCTAGCATTAAGAATAGTGCCTTGCACCTGGTAAGTGCTCAATAAATATTTATTGAATGAAATATTTAGAAGAAAGGACTTTCCTCGTGGCACAGTGGTTAAGAATCCGCCTGCCAATGCAGGGGACATGGGTTCGATCCCTGGTCCGGGAAGATCCCACATGCCACGGAGCAACTAAGCCTGTATGCCACAACTACTGAGCCTGTGCTCTAGAGCCCATGAGCCACAACTACTGAAGTCCACGTGCCACAACTACTGAAGCTCCGCAACAAGAGAAGCCATGGCAATGAGAAGCCCTCGCACTGCAACGAAGAGTAGCCCCCACTCGCTGCAACTAGAGAAAGACCTCATGCAGCAATGAAGACCCAACGCAGCCAATAAATAAATAAATAAACAGATAAATAAATTAATTAATTCATTAATAAAATCTATTAAAAAATATTTAGGGGAAGTGTACCAGTATCTCCAATTTACCTTGAAATGCATCAAAAAGTCTGAGTGGTTTTTAAATTTGAGCAGGGATTCGAATCACCTGGTTTGTTAAAAACAGATTGTTCAGCCCACCTCCAGAGTTTCTGATTCACTTGGTCTGTGGTCTGGGGTTGGAGCTGAGATGGTCTGATGCATGGCTACATGAATGGAGAAATCAGTGATTAGGTGCTAGGACAAGTATACTGCAATGCTAATAATAGAATTTGGGTAGTGGGTATACAGGTGTTCAACTTTAATGTGTGTTTAAAATTTTTCATAATAAAATGCTGGGAAAAATTACAGTGTAGTGCCTAGTGTCTGAGTACCTTACTTTAAAGAACACAGTAATTTATAGCTTTGTCCTGTGTGTTCATTCTCTCTCTCTCTCTCTCTCTCTCTCTCTCTCTCTCTCTCTCTTCTTCCTTAGAAAAGAGAGACCACTAAGGGAGGCTGAGAATGTTTAGTCTTGGACTTTCCAGACATTAATTAATTCTTATGCTGGGTGCAGCTCTCTTCTGGTAACCTAGCCAGCAGAGACCTGGAGTGGGTATGGGCTCCTCCATGGGTAGAGAAGCACTCCAGCAACTGCCTGCCTCAGGGGTCAAATGCCAAATAGTTGGTGCTCCAAGGGCGGTTGGAAGGGAAAGACTGAAAGAGAGAGAGTAGTCATTCTCTCCCAGGAGGAGCCTTAGGCTGGAGAGAAAGAAAATACATTCTGTGCTCAGGCATCAAGAAGCTGGATACAGCCTCCACATCAGCCCTGAGCCCACACTCTCCCTGCCTCCAGCTGTCCCAGGACAAGGACTGCACTTCCTTCCTCTGCATACCCCACAGGACCCAGGATGAGTTGCATTACAAACTGAGCCACCGCAGGACAAAGTTTGTCATATTAGGCATGGAGCAGATTCTAAGGCTGGAGAAGGCCTCCTGAGTTATTTCCAAGGAAGATTAATGATCATGATCCCAAATATCTGTTCCATTCTTCCCCTCCAATAGATCTGTGGCTTTGGACAGCAACAAAAAGAAAGCCTTGAACTAGATATAAGAAAGACCTGTCCTGCAGAAAGAGAAAGACAAATACTGTATGCTGACACATATATATGGAATTTAAGAAAAAAAAAGGTCATGAAGAACATAGGGGTAAGACAGGAATAAAGACACAGACCTACTAGAGAATGGACTTGAGGATATGGGGAGGGGGAAGGGTAAGCTGTGACAAAGTGAAAGAGCGGCATGGACATATATACACTACCAAACGTAAGGTAGATAGCTAGTGGGAAGCAGCCGCATAGCACAGGGAGATCAGCTCGGTGCTTTGTGACCGCCTGGAGGGGTGGGATAGGGAGGGTGGGAGGGAGACGCAAAAGGGAGGGGATATGGGAACATATGTATACATATAACTGATTAAATTTGTGATAAAAAAAAAAAAAAAAAAAAAAAAAAAAAAAAAGAAAGACCTGTCCTGATGCCTGGGTGGACCATATACTGGAAAAGGAATCTATGGCATCCCTTTTTTTTTTTAAATAATAGGGTTAATGTTTCTGTCCCATTCTTTTTTTTTTTAATAAATTTTATTTATTTATTTATTTATTTTGGCTGCATTGGCAGGCAGATTCTTAACCACTGCGCCACCAGGGAAGTCCCTACAGCATCCCTTTTATAAAGGTCCAGAGTCAACAGCTCCATACGGGCATGCTTCTTCCAAAGCAAACCAGCAATTTTCAGACTGTAATATTTGCAGTTTAATAGAAGATGACATGAGTGGAACAGCTAGAAGGAGGACATGTAGGGGTGTGGAGAGGCCTGAGGGCCTGGCAGTGTGGGCTTTAGCACAGCTACTTGGAAAGGGTATTTTCTCCCCACCCTCACATCCTTGTTGCTGCCTCTCCTCCCACCCCATCCCTCCCGCTACCACAGCCACAGGACCAGAGGCAGCTTGGACTGTGAGAAAGGAGAGCAAAGCCAGGGCTCACCCTATGGCACTTGTGAAAGCCCAAGTGGTTTTCTGTCATCGTTTTTCCCTGGTGCCTTTTTGATTAGCTTAACGAAGTCCTCCTAACTTGTGGGTGAAAAAAAAAAAAAGAAGATGAGGAACAAAGAGATAGAAAAAAAATAATGTGAGACTAAGCAACCCTGATGACTCAGACTTCAGGCTTGGGTGCTCTGTCGTACCCTAGGAGTTGGGCTTGAGGGGGTGGGAGCTAGTTTTAAAGAAACAACATATCCCTTTCATCATCCCATAAAGCATCACAGAGGGAGCTGGCAAAGGAGTTATGTCCACACCCCTGCTCTGTCAGTGGCCCTGGAAGCTGGCATCTCCCTCAGAGCTGACTCTGCCGGCAAAGCAAACCCAAAGCTTGTCCCTCAAGGATAGTCATGGTGTCCGTTAGTCTTAAAACTCTAGTGTCTAACATGCAGCCTGGCACACCATAGGAGCTCAGTAAGTGCTGGATCTTTTGTGTGTGAATGTATGATGGTTTCCCACTCATTCACTCTCCCCCCACATCACTAGCCCCACCTTACTGGTAGGGGCAGGCTCTGGCCAGGGAGACAGCAGAGACATCAGTGCCTGAGTGCTTAACACTCTCCTCACAGAGCTGTCACTCTGGCACCAATGTGATCTCCCTACAGAGCAAGCCCCACATAGATTTTTCTCCTCTGAATTCTCCAGGAAGATATATTGATCCAGTCCAGGTAACATCAATAGACCCAGGTAACTGAATGAAGCTTCTAGAGTTTGCCTTAAAATAGGTATGATTTAGCCTCAAGACACCAACTGGTAGCTTCACCACCCTCCGCTCCCTCACTCTCCATCCATTGTGCCTATTAAACCCCATACTAATCGCAGCCCTACTCTCCCCTTCCCAACCCAGGCACTTCCTGTCCAGTCCCAAGATGACATGAAGAGACCATGGGTGGAAATTAAAGGTGAGGGTGACAGGAAATAGAGGAAGCCATGCAATTCCATCTCATGTCCCAAAGCAGACCTTGTCAACTCCCTGACACAAGGGTCACCACTGATCCATTTCTCAAAATGAAATACCCAGAGGCCCATTTCCTCCACAGGCTGGTGGGTGCATCCTGTCTTCATCCTCCAAGAAACCCCACTCCTCAGAGCCTACCCAGGAAAGGTCATCACAGTTTCCTCTCTGAGCTGGGACTGGTACTAACATGAGCTCTAAGGGGTGGTTTGGCTCTCCCGGGCCCCTACCCAGCCCCTGCTGTGTTTCCTGGAGCTTCTCTACCATTTTTTCTCCTGAGGGATCCACAGGATGTAGGTTCACATTTTCCAATTTGCCACCTATGGTCCCTGTGACCTAAGGCAATGTTCTGTGCTACAGATCCCTGCCTGAAAAGTGGAAATAGTAATACCTTCCTCATAGGGGCAATGTAAGAATTAACTGAGCTAATATACTTGATGTGTTTAGTCTACTTCCTGAAACACTGCATCAGTCATAAAAAATAACAGCTTCTCTCTACGGAGCATTTATTATTAGGCAGTGCTTACGTTAATCACCCCAGTCCTCTTGACCACCCTGTGAGATAAATACAGTTGTCAGATCCATTTCACAGATGCGGAATCTGAGATACATAGAAGCTAGGCTAAGTAACTTGCCCGAAACCCACAACTAGGAAGTGACGGAGCCAGGATTTGAAGCCAGGTCTGTTTGATTCCAGGGCTTGTGGCTGAACTACTACGCAAATGTCCCATTCAATACATATCACTTCCCTTCTCCCCTCCTAACCACCTCTCCCAGCTAACCTCACTGGGAATTCCTTGTCAGGACATAAGACTTGAGAGCAGAGATGGCAAACGTTTTCTTTAAAGGGCAAAATCATAAGCATTTTCAGCTCTGCAGGCCATACGGTATCTGTCACACTACTCCACTCAGCCTGTGTAGTGTGAAAGCAGATACAAACAATAGGTAAATGAATGGGCATGGCTGTGTTCCAATAACAGGTGGCTGGATTTTGCCCAGGGGTTGTAATTTGCAGACCCTGCTCTAGAGGAATAGCACAGCTCTAGGGGAAAAAAGACTTAGGATGGAGAGTACTTGGCAAATAGTAGGTGCTCAATAAGTATGTGTGGGTTGATCTAGAGGTCATTTTGTCCATCTCTTTGAATCCAAGCAGTAGCACCAATAAATAAACAGTTCTCCAATTACAGTTTCACAGGGAAGCTGATTCCACTCTTAACTGTATTGTCTGGCTTTGTGTATAATTTATGTCAGGAAGGTTCCCTCCCACCTTGGTTCATCTGTGAACGGAGATTTTCTTTACTGAGAACCAACAGTCTATGCATCAGACCCAAACCAGCCCCCTCCCCCTGCCCTGGACAACTATACTCACCAAGAGACAAGGCCACTCTCCTCATGAAGCCATTACATCTACAACAGAGGGTTCTGTTTTACTGAGGATGGGAAGGGTCTGCTTCTTCCTCCCTGGGCAATTGGGCCACAAGCCACTGGAGGGGGAACTTATTATAACACCACTGAGAAAAACTCGAGTGCCTGACACTGAGGCAAAGACTGCAGGCTTCCTGGCCTCTTTCCAGAGGTGAGAAGGCCACCTTGGGTAGAGTAGGTCCCTTCAGAGAAAGTGCCAGTGTGATCAAAGAATTGCCGCTGTAGGAGGAGCTTGGGGGACACCCAATTGGGCAGCAGTGTGGGGACTCTTCACCTCTCCTGCAGCTGTTGCCACTGAGCCCAGCCTGCAAGAGACAGAAAGAACATATTTTGAGCTGATTTGTTTTCATTTGTATTTATTGGGTTTTGGGCATGGGATGTTTGAAATGCCCATATGGTCCCTAACACAGGTTACAGCAAAAAATCCAATCTTGGAGTTGAAATGAAGCCAGAATTAAACAGCCAGGTCCATGAACCATGTCATCTATAGTTTTGAGTGCTCTGGGGAGGGCAGGAGGCAGGAGAGAACTTGGGCTCTGACCCACAAGAGCCTAACCAAGTGAGCCTCCTATTTATTGGGCGCTGCTTCTTTGGTCCCCTCAAATCTTCTCTTTCTCCCTCCTACTTCTTTCTGGTTCCAGCCTGTGCTTCCTGATACCCCATAAGGGCTTTCCCCAAGGCCAGTGGTTCCATAGGATGCCCAAACCATGGCAACAACATGACCATTCCACTCCAGGGGCAGAGTTAGTAACAGAGGAGGGTGGAGCTGCAGGTATTTGTGCAATATTAGTGGTTTCCACTGCTTGGGGCATTTCTGGTGCAGACCACAGTCATCATTTGGGGTATTTGACCTCCATGACAAAGGGGTACCTATCCCTTCCCACACTGACCTCCCTTCCCCAGCAAACCTTAACCTTTCACACACATTCTCTCTCAGTCCCACCACTTGGCACTTTGCTATCTATCACCTTAAATTCTTCTCTAAAGATTCTAGATGTTCCCTCTCTAATTATAAAAGAAGCTCCTTGAGGATAGGTCTTGAGATTCAGAATAAAAACCCTATCTTAAAATGTTGAGGACTAGACAAAAATAAACCACTCTTGGATCAGCAGTTCATAGCATTCTACCTCTGGGCTGGGGAGGACAGGGTTGTGTTCATTCCCCTCTCACAGCCCTTGCAAGCCCATTCCTTTCATCTGGAATACCTGCCCCCACTGCCAACCTCCACAAGACTCATGCCTTTACATCAGTCAAGTCTCAGCTCAAAGACCATTTCCAGTGAAGCCTTCTCATGTCACTCAAGCCAAAGTAATCCCAGAGCTGTTCAATAAATATTTATTGCATGAATGAGTGGTCTTCATTTTGCAGATGAGGACACTAAGGCTCACTGTGATTAAAAATTACTTACCCATGGTCAAAAAGCTACTTAAAGGCACAAACTGAAGTCTTCTGATGTTAGAATGTCAGAATGCTTATATTTCCTCTGTACTACGGTGTTCTTTGGCAACTGTAATTTTTTATTCAATATTCATCTACCCAGTACTCTGTAAGCTTCATGAGGACAGGGTCTGTATCTGTCCGGTTCCCTGTGTGTAGCTATGCTATCTAGTACAGGGCATTGCATCAATATCAAATGTACTAATGACTATACAATAGACTAATACAGACTAATCAATTAATTACCATTTAATTGGGTCTCAATAAATATTTGTTAATAGACTGAGAGCAATGAACCCAGATCACAGATACAGAAGTTTTGAGCCTCCATTTATTCTAGTCCTCTTTCTTTGAGTGGTAAAATAGCCTTTTCCTGGAATGTGCTCTGGGTTCCAGGAGCCACCATGATGCTAGGGGAATTTTTTTGAAAATGTGGAGCAAGAACAGGGAAATTGAATATCTAATATGAATAGTTTTGTGCCAAGTTATAAATATCAGATAATTACAGCACAACTCTGATCCTTTGGGATATTTCATCTAGCATGAATTTCCTTCACTCAGGAATCAACGTTCAGACTGCTCTCCTCCCCAACCCTTCCATTCCCAGGGTGGGTCAGAAGTGTCAGAGGCTATTGGCTCATCTCAAGATAGAGAGTTTCATGGCTGGGAGCAGAAATGGCAATAAAGACAGAAGTTATGAGCCTACCATCAGCAGGGAAATAGAGTGGGAGGCAGCTAACACACCGCATCCATCTGAACTTTCATAAGATTTGATCCACTCTCATGTCATATAGTAATCTACTTTTTTTCCTTCAGTTTAGATTCTTCTTCATTTTAGTCAACTACTTTTTTGCAAGATCAAGTACATTTGTTCTCTTAGGCTTTTTCTGCCTCCCTCCACCTGCCCCCTCCTCTGCCTTCCATCTAGTCCTTCTCAGTTTGAAGAAGGCAGTGTAGTACAGTTAAGTGTACAGGATTTGCAGTCATACTAATCTGGGTTTAATCCCTTGTTCTATCAGTTATTAGCAGATCGTCTGTAAGCAGGTTCCCTAAACCTCCTTAAGTCTCAGTTTTCTCATCTGTAAAATGGAGATAATCTTCACAGGGGTGCTGTGAGGATTAAATGGTATATATTGCCTGAAGGGTTTAGCTCAACACAAGACAAACAGTAAGAATTCAGCAAATGGTGGCCACTATTATTCCCATTCCTAGTCTCATTTCTCCCCACTCAGCTCTCTCTCTTTCCCTTCCCTTTGGCTCTGTGTCTATACATGTACACAGTCTGGCTTAATAAAACACTGATCACCTCATCCAGCCCAGTATCACAAATTGGTCAAGATGCTTGACTGGCAAACCCTGGTATTTCAGACTTTGTCTTTCCCCATATCCATATCATTTCCCCATATCCTTCTCTCCTTGAGACATTTTACTTTCTCCATTTTTCCTGAGACAGTGGCCATCAGCATTACCTTGCAGTCATAAGCCCCACCTGGATTCTGCTCAGAACATTTGGCTAAGAGAGTAGGGATATCTGCCACTTAGAGCCTCTCTCAGTTTGCCCACCATGTTTAATTCATGCGTGTTGCAGACCCTTTAAAGAGGCTCGATGAGCTGTTAAGATCAAGATATGAGCCATACAGATTTCACATTATTGAATTAAGATGCTAAATATGGAGCCTAAGTGATGCCAAGCGTGGAAAGTGAAAGTCTTAATGGTTTATAATGATGGAAAGCAGGGTGGGTCAAGTCAGTAGCAAATTGAAAAGATGCATGACTTCAAGGAAAGGGCCATTTGTCATACTAGAGTCATCTGGATTTCTCCCTCTCCCTCACCCTCTACATTCAATCCTTCACTAAAACCTGTCAGTTCTATCTCCAATAAATCTCAAGTGTCCACTTCTCTTCATTCTCACTGCCATAACCCAAGGTCAAGCCCCTATCTCTTCTCTCATTGACTATTGCAATAGACTCACTTGTCTCCTTGGTTCTATCTTGTCCTTCTCTAATCCAGTCTCCACTGAACAACCTTTCTAAAATATAAAGCAAATCATGTCACTCCTCTGTTTAAAATCTTCCAGTGGCTTCCTGTTGCTCTTATAACAAAATCCAGAATTGTTCTCATGGTTTCTGAGCTCTCTGTGGTCATTCTCATCTCCATCCATGCTCCTACTTGCTTACTCTTCTCTGACCATTCTTGTCTCCTTTCTATCTCTCCACCATGCTAAGTACATTCCCACCTTCAGGCTCTTGCATTTGTTGTTTCCTCTGCCTATGTTTTACATAGCTAGTGAGTTCTCACCACCCCCCACCCCAGGTTTTGGTATAGAGCAGCATTCTTTGGCCCCCTCTCAATGTAGCTTGCCCCCACTCTAGCTCATCATCCTACTTATGTTCTCAACAGCTTGCTGATTTTTGTTGACTTTTTTCTATCTGCTCCATGAGGACAGAGACCATTTCTATCTTATTCATGTTGTATCCCTTGCACTCTTACAGTGCAAGTAATATAGTATTTGATCGATAAACATTTGCTGAGAGAGTAAATGAATGAATTTGTCACAGGAAGTCCAGTCCAAGATTTGATCTTTCACTGGCCAATTACAGACTGAAATCATTTCTCACACCCCTTCACTTTCTTGGCTCTGAGCTGAAAATCCATGTCTACTAAGATTATTGAATGTAACATAAAGACACAGGGAGTTGATCCTCAACAAAACAAGAAAAAACAAAACAACAAAACAAATAGACCACTCATTCATTCAGTAAATATTCACTGAGTGCCTATGATGTACCAGATACTGATCAAGCACTCGTAATACACTGGTGTTTATCACAGCCCCTAAGTGGAGCTTAGAGTCTGGGAGAGGCAAAGGTCAAACATATAAATATATAATTATACCCTGGGTTAAGTGCTCTGAAGAAAAGGAAAAGTGTCATGTTCAGAATAACAACGAGGGAGGCAATGTGGTCAGGAAATGCGTCTCTGAAGAGAAAACATTTAAGCTGAGACCTGAATGATGATGAGTGAATAATGAAAGGGAGATGATCCAAAGGGAAAACATTTAGTCATCTGGATGGCTAGTATCTCAAAGCAGCAGTGTGAAGCTTTGGTTGATATGTCCCCATGGATGAAGGGAAATAAAGGGGCCCCTATTTCAGGGACGAGGGGTGACCAAGCATGGAGCTCTTTGCCACTCTCTCACACTCCCCTTTAGACAGAAGGGAAATGGAATTTTTAAAAAATCAATTTTTTCCACAAAAATAACTTTGGCACCCCAAGTCTGGACATTCTGAACTCAGAAGGAGCTCCAGACAGTTTCCTCCTTTGTCCCAACAGCTTTATTCTTTGTCTTCATTTTGTATCTTTAGTTCAAAAGGGATTAGAGCTGATCTGAAAATCCTCAGCACATCAACCTCTCCCTATATAGCAAGTATCTATCTTTCCCCATTCCAGATTCCTCCTCTGACTCCTCTGGGTGGCTGACAGACAGCAAATAGAGCAAAATAGTCAACTACGGCACAATTTTCTGGGCACACTTGGTTAAGAAAAACACCTAAATTATTTAATAGTCCATAGCTCCTGTCAACTCATTATACAAGTCTGGGCATGCAGACCAAGTGAGAAAGGAAGAGCATATATAAGACCAGTGTCCTGCTGGAGTCCCAGGGCACTAGTTCCCCTTCTGGACGAGATCAGCAGTAAACAACCACTCTATGCCGGGAGGATCCCCCATTAGTCATGCCCACACTGGGGACATCCATGGCCTCCTGTCTTAGACTTGGAGGAATCTAAGAGGAACAATGGACAAAATCTGGACTAGCAGTCCATGCACAGGATTCTGGTTCTGCTCATTTGCTACTAGAAACTGTCCCTCCCTTGCTGTGTGACTGTGAGCAAGTCTCTTTATCTTTCTGAATCTCAGGACCCTCTTTTTCTCTGGTAAAACAAAGTCATCAAACTAGATCAGGGGTTTCTTAGTAGTTTTTTTTTTAACAGCATAATCCTTTCTTTGGAGGAAATCTTATGTGAAGGCCTGATAGAGAAAGCAAATAGAGTCCACCTGTACTTTGTCCCTTGAGGGAGGTTCCAAGAATGTTCTCCTTAGGATGCTTAATGCTCCTTGAAACAACTTAGAAACCACAGAATTAGAAACCTGCATAGTCGTTGATTCTAAAGGCATGGAGGCGTCTCCCTCCCTCCAGGAAGAGATATGGGAACATATGTATATGTATAACTGATTCACTTTGTTATAAAGCAGAAACTAACACATCATTGTAAAGCAATTATACTCCAATAAAGATGTTAAAAATAAATAAATCAATAAAAAATAAAGGAATGGAGGCTGATTTGCCCCATGCTATGGACCTATGTACCCGCAAATTCATATGTTGAAGCCATAATCCCCAATGTGACTATGTTTAAAAATAGGACTTTTAGAAGATAATTAAGGTTAGATGAGGTCACAAGAGTGAGGTCCTAATCTAATAGGATTGGTGTCCTTGTAAGAAGAGAAAGAGAGATCTCTCTTCTTCCACGTGCACACACCAAGGAACAGTCATGTCAGGACACAGCAAGAAGATGCTGTCTGCAAGCCAGGAAGATCACCAAGAACCAAATCAGCTGGCATCTTGAGCTTGAACTTCCCAGCCTCCAGAACTGTGAGAAGTAAATTTCTGTTGCTTAAGTCACCCAGTCTGTTGTATTTTTATGGCAACCTTAGCAAACTAATAGAGTCCGGCTATAGAATTTGTGGCCTCTCAGTCCAAGGATGAGAGTAACTGCCATAACTTTGAGTTTCACTCCTTTTATGTCCATAAGTCAGTGTCCCAGTTTGAAAGCAAAGGAATACACCACTTCCTCCACAAGAGATTCCCTCTCCACTCCAACCATAAATGTCTTTTTTTTCTATGAACTCTTCCTGCCCTTCTGTTTTATCTCTTGGTTGAATAAGAAAAATCAACTTAACATAAAACCATTCAGGCAGCCAGTTCTTTCCAGTGCTCCCTCCTAACTGTTACTTTATTCCCCTGTCCAACAATCCTTGCTGATTCCCCTGTAGGTATCAAATAAAGAACAAAATATCACCTGCCCCATCTTTGCCATCCATAGCTTCCTTACAGATCACCTAGGTTGTGGGTCCCTCATGGATACCACTATACTCCTTGTGATTTCCACTTCTGCACATCGTTAACTCTATTTCTTCATCTAACATGCCTCCTCTGGATGTCTACATCCTGCCCACCCTTCAAGAACCAGCTCAGATGCCACCTTCTCCATGAAAGCTTTCCTGAAATGTCTAGTTGGAAATATTATCTACCTCTTCTGCACCTCCATCACTGCTGACTATGCTAATCACGGCACATAGCCCCCATTTTCCCCCACCATGACTACTGGATAACTTCTTAAATCCTCTTTTCAGTTGTAAATGTCTTAAGGACAAAGACCATGTCTTATTCATCTTTTAATCTTACATACTGCCTGGTGCAGTGCCTTGTAATTAAGAGGTGCTCAATAAATAATGGTTAAATGGAAGAATGGATGGAGGAATTTGAGAATAACTGTACCTGATTAGGTAGGGAATAATTTAAGTATAGCTAGAGCTTTTAATATGCCTGTGCATAAAAGAGGAAGCATGAACCTGGAATATGTGATGAGTTTGGGGCAGATGTCAGAGATGAAAGGTATAGTAACTCATAATTCATTCAACAGCTACACATTTGCTAAGCACTAACAATATGCCAGGAACTGTTACACCGCTGGTGAGCAAAACAGACAAGATTCTGACTTCTTGGAAGTTGCAGTGTAGTGGGGAAAGTGTAATGGGAGAAACAGACATTAGACACCTGAATATTATATAAAATAATAATTTTAACTAGTAGCTTGCTATATAAAGGAAAAAGGGAAAGTAAGAGAGGAACACAATTTAGATTGAAGGATGAGGAAAGAGCTCTCCAAGGAGGTGCCATTTTAGGGAAAGGTTAACTAGGTTAAGATCTGAAGGGTGATTAGAAGTCAGCCGGGCCTAGGGGCAGACAAAGGTCCTAAGGCAGGAAACTGACCCTGTAAGGAACTGCATGGTCAGGGGAGCCCAAGCATAGGCAGGGAATTGGTAGCTGAGGAGGAGAGTGTGCCCATTGCTCGCACAGGGCCCTCCAGGTAAGGAGTCTTGGGTCATTCCAAGTATGGTGGGAATCATTGAAATGTTTCAGCAGTGGAGGCACACAATCCTCCCCTCACGATGGCTGCTGCATGGAAAAAGGATTGGAGCAGAATAATCTTTGGCTACAGAGATTGGCTACAGAGACTGTAGTTAGGAGACCTGCAAGCAAGAGTCTGAAGTGATTTAGACCAAAGGGGTGGCAGTGGATATGGAAAGTAGCAGCAGAAATGGAGAAATATTTTGGAGGTATAATAATTTAGAAGCACTTATTGACACCTGATTTATCATATATATTATATTTTCTTGTCAGTGTCTTACAACAATGTCTCATAAGTCTGTAAGAACATGGATTTGTCTTATACATTGCTGAATCCCCAAGGCCCGTAACAGTGCTTGGCATACAGTAAGTGCTAAGTAAATATTTGGTGAATAAACTTATGATATAATGATTTATATATTAGAAGTAAAAGTAAAAAAAGAAGTATAAAGAATGAATTTCAGGATGTGGGCTTCAGCACTAAGGAGGATTGAGGTGTCATTTATTGAGATGAGAAAAAAATGAAGAGGAACTGTTTTGGGGGATAAGATCAACAATCCATTTTTTGACATGTTGAGTTTCATAGATGCCTATGAGATATCCATATGGAAATTCTGGTCTGGAGATACAAATTTAGGTAATATCTACACAGATATAGCATTTCAAGCCATGGAATCATCTAAGACAAGTTTTCTTGACCTGAAGTCTGCAATGGCCAAGGGGCTCATGGGTTTCCATGAATTTGGATGGGAAAAATATATTTTAATTTTTAGTAAATTCCAAGTTAAAGTTATCATTTTCTTCAATTATGAATGTAGACAACAAATTACAGCAGTATACACAGTACCTGTGACATTTGGTCAGTAATAAAAATTACAGATATTTTCACATCACGTTACAACTGTTACAGACACCTTGCAATATCATTTGTGCACATAATTACTTCAACATTATAGAGGTCATTGGACTCACCATTAGATCTTTTTATGGAACACATAGCATAAAAAGCACATATATTGCTATATTACAAATTTGGGTTTTTATGTTTTGATAAATGTTTATCAGAATAATTTATTTCTTTTATTGCTGTTTAGTTTACTTAATGTATCTGAAAGCATTATTGTGAGAAAGGGTACTTAGACTTGACCAGCCAGACAGCCAGAGACTCTGTGTCACTAAACAAGTTAAGAGTCCATGGGAGGAGCTAGAGATGGTGTCTGAGGAAGAGGGAGCTACTAGGGACAGAGGAACTGGCCAAGGAATGGAGGTTGGAGGATAAACAGCCAAGGGGTGAGGGAAGCTGACTAGAGAGATTAGATCAGGCCAATGATGAACCAGTTAAGTTCAAGAGAAGCAGGAAGCTATGGAAAGCTTATAACAGGGAACAGAGGAGAAGAATGAAGAGCTCCAGGAGCTGACCCAGGGCTTCACATTCAGGAAAGATGAGAGAGGGAAGTACAGAAACAAGTGTCCAGGGAACACTACTGAACAGAGGCTTATGAACGGCCTCTCTTGAGCTGGAGACCCTGGAACACATCTTCCAGAAAGGACTGGGGACTCCCAGGTTGGGTGGAAGGATGCCTGGGGCAGGGCATCAGTGGAAGAATCACTGGGCTGAGAGGCCATGGATTCAGGCCCTGGCCTTGACCAGCTCTGTGACTTTGGTCCAATCTACTTCTTCCCTGGGTGGGTCTGTTTCTTCATCCTATGGCTGAGGGGGTTGAACTAGAAAATCCCTAAGGGTCCCTCCAATACGGACAATGCAGGATTTGGTCACTGCTCTGTTCTGGGCCTGCTGTGATACCAGGTGGCTGGTCACACTGGACAAATGTCTTCCCCCTCTGGGCCTCCAACTCCTAAAATTCAGATAATGGCCAAATGTCCTCTTGAACTCTTCTAGCACTAATAACCTGTGTCTGGGGCTGTTTGTTTAAAATCAACCCGGAAAGCCCAGCCAAAAGGGCCTTCTTCTCTCTGATTGACTGACAAAGTCAAAGAGCCTTGCCTGGGCTGAGGGTGAACACAAAAAGGAGAGCCAGGAAGTGGACCCAGTTGCTCAGAGCCTCCCTCCTTTGTTTTCTCCTTGTAGCATGTTCAGACTATTCTCACAACACCTGTGATGCTTACTTGTTTCTAAATTGTCATGTCTCATCCCCTCCTCCATCTCGTAGACTATGAGCTGCTTAGACTAAGGAAATTGCCTTACAGATTCCATTTTTATCTCTACTGCCTGACTCAATAAATATTTGCTGAACAAATGAATAATATAACAACTTTGTGAATGAATAACCTAAAAATTATATAACAAATTTTTTTGAGAATAATTATTTGATTGGGGTAAGAGTAATTGAAGTGCAAATAGAGGGTTAAATATATCAGAATACATATATTTATACAGAATACTAAAAATATACAGAATACTAAAAATGGGCTATGGTCAATAAGTGGTGAGTATCAAATTTTGTTAAGGTATTGTGTTTCTCCATTTTATCTACCTATATGTCTCCAAACCTTAGATGAAAATAGATTTTATAATTCACTCTGATGACTCTAGGGGAAGTGAGGTCTCCTTATCCTTTTCCCTGATCTCTTTCTTCAAGGGCCCAGCAGAAAATGAGCCAAATACTGATCTCACTGGTGAGATTTCAGGCCACTGACTGGCCCTCTGTTCACTTTCTGTCTCAGGAGCAGTTCCTGATCCACTGCCTACTCAGACTTGAAGACCAGCTGCAGAGCGATCCTCCTCAGTCTTCAGCCCAAGCTACATTTTCCAACCAATTTTACCAAAAATCCTTGGGGTGAGGTATCAAGCCCTAGCCCAACCAATAACAGAGTGGCTCATGGTTTCCCATTTGCTATGTATTAGTTCACAGCCACCTAAAGAACACCAAAGGAAAATATGTAGCTAAGGCAGGACAAGATTTGGGTATTCCTAGGTCCCCTTGGTTTTACCAGAGAAATCCCTATTCTCTTAGGTGCTTGAGGGAAAAACACCCTGAGTCAGAGTATACTAGTCATTGTGTAGAGGCCAGAGAGGTGAACTGAAGAAATGAGAATGTCTTAGAAATCGTTTAGTTACAAGGAACTGAAAGTCACTTCAACTAACTTGAGAAGAATTTATTGTAAAGATACAAAAATTCAGAGAACCAGATTGCATCAGGGGGAAATCAGAAGATAGATGGCAGAGAGATAAGGAGTTAGTGAAAGGTTAAGTAAGTAGAGATAGCAACTGTGGATGGCTCTTTGAGAAAGTCAGCAATAAAACAGAGAAATGAGTCAGTAACCCAAGGGAGTATTGGAGAAGAAAAGGTTCTTGGGATTTTAATTAAGGAATAGGAGTCAGAAGAGGAGCAAATGAGAAAAAGAAAGATGAGATCATTGATTTACAGTAGATGCTCAATAAATATATGCAAATTAATTGAAACCACCTGGGCCAGAGAACATTAAAGTTAAATCTGGCTCAAGGGACACTTAGCATATTTTCTACATTTCTGTCCTCATGTTAGGTGACTACTCTCTGACTCCTTCAGCACTGCAGTGTGAGATTCAGGCATTACCCTCCGAGGAAATCAACTGCCTTCTCAGGGCTACAGACAGGGAAATAGGGAGGCATTGCTGCAGTTCTCAAAGCCACAGGCAGTCCCAATGTCAGCTGCCTGTCTATTGTGAAACCAAACAGATGTGAAGAGAGCAGAAAGCAAACAGTAATAGCCAAGATCACATTTCCAAATTAATGCCATGAATCATTATTAGCCAAATACCAGTCCCAGTAGAAGCTGGTCTTTCTCCCAAAGGGGAGTCTTGCTTCACAGCCAGGATTATTGGGGGTCTAGAAAAGGGACCAGTTCAAGCTAATTATTCTAGTCATCATACAGAGAGTTAAAAGGTAAACTAAGTAAATGAGATGCCTTAGGAACATTTTGGTTACAAGGAACAGATGCTCACTCAAGACAACTTGAATAAAATGGAATTTATCATAAGGACCCAGGGGAATATTATAGAATGAACTATTAAAAAAATAAAAATAGGGACTTCCCTGGTGGCACAGTGGTTAAGAATCCACCTGCCAATGCAGGGGGTTCAAGCCCTTGGTCCAGGAAGACCCCACAGGCTGCGGAGCAACTAAGCCTGTGTGCCACAACTACTGAGCCTGTGCTCTAGAGCCCACGAGCCACAACTACTGAAGCCTGCACACCTAGAGCCTGTGCTCAACAGGATAAGCCACCTCAATGAGAAGCCCACGCACCGCAACGAAGAGTAGCCCCCACTTGCCGCAACTAGAGAAAGCCCGCACAGCAACGAAGACCCAACACAGCCATAAATAAATAAATAAATCTTTTTAAAAAGAATAATACAATGGGCTTTACAGGAAGTGGGAAGTGGATGTGTTCTATCTTTCTCCCTCTATCCTCTTTCCACCCTAAAGTGCATGTTTTTCAACTATTCGATGTTATCTTCTTCTTCTTTCTCTCCCCTCAGACCAATTTCTGTGCTCATTCACTCACTGCTACATGGTCCAGCATGAATGCCCTGAAATAGTGGCCTCACTCCACCACCACCCCCGACCCTATTCATAGAATCTTGCAGCTTAGCTCCTCCAGGTTAATGTCTCAGTCTTTGTAGTCCCATGCTATATTCCCTGCAAAGAGCCATTTATTAGCTCGGTGAGGGTCAGGTGTCTACATTAGCACAATCAGATATTATAAAGGTAGATACACATGGTAATTAGATCCACCCTTTGTAGGCTGTGAATGGGCAGGTTTTCTAAGAGTAGAGTGGCATGGGGAGAAAATGATTGACATATTTAGTTCAGAGGGGCTGGCTGAAAGCCACACTCTGGCCTGAACCTGATTTACCAGGTGCTATGGGAAAAGTTGACTTAGTCTTTCACCTTACTTTAAGGAAAACTCTGCTCACATTGGGAGCAAGGAGAGGAAAATGCCTAGAGACTCATTTATTTGGTTATAGTATCTCTCTGTTGCTTCATGCCCTTGCCATGTTCCCATTTCCATTCTTCACCCTGCTTAAGAAATAAACCAGTCAACAAACTCTGTGCCTGGGCAGGAGCCACTAAGGAACTCATTGCTGTATTTGGAGGAGCAAAACTCTCTAGCAAGTGTGTTGGCCTCAGCCTGTCTATCTATGTATTGGACTGAGACAAACTCGTTCTCTTCCTTCAAGACATAGCTCTGATGCCATCTCCTTTGCAATACATTCTGCACTCCCCCCCAAGGGAGTTGGTCACAACCTTATGCTCCCACTGATCTCTTTTCACAGCTTAATTAAGCTACATGGTCATCATATGTCATAAATCTGCTTCTCCCAAACTATGAATCCCAGAGGAAGCATCTTAACATGTATTCCTGTATCCCCAGCTCACAACATGGCACACACATTGAGCACTTTTGATTAAAGTTCATTCAGTACATAGCCCAGCAATGGACAATCTGGTTCCACCTAACAGTATTTCTCTGGTTGAGGCTCCAAGAGACCTGTTAAGGTGTGATTTGAGGTAGTTCTCAGTGGCTAAGGACATCACCAAATATTCTGAATTTGAAAAGAGGAAAGGATGAGAGATGTTTGGTTGGCAGGAGAGTAAGCTAACTGTCTTCATAGGTCTGAAGGGCTTTCATATAGAATGAAGAAGAAACTTCCAATGAATAACCACAAGGGGAAAATAAGATCAAAGGCAACAACTCTAGGCAAATAGATTCCAGTTTAATATAAGAATATTCTAGGAGGCAAAGATGTCCAAAGACGGTATAGGCTGCCTACAGAGCAGATAAGCAACTTGTCACACAGGTGTTAAAGAGCAATACAATCTTGAAATGGCTCATTGGACTAGATATTTGATTTAGCTTTATTTAAAATTACACAAGTTAGGGACTTTCCTGGTGGCACAGTGGTTAAGAATCCACCTGCCAATGCAGGGGACACGGGTTCGATCCCTGGTCCGGGAAGATCTCACATGCCATGGAGCAACAAAGCCCATGTGCCACAACTACTGAGACTGCGTGCCACAACTACTGAAGCCCATGCACCTAGAGCCCTTGCTCCGCAACAAGAGAAGCCACCGCAATGAGAAGCCCGCACACCAAAATGGAGAGTAGTCCCCACTCACCACAACTAGAAAGAAGCCCATGCACAGCAACAAAGAGCCTGAGTGCCGTAACGAAAGATCTCACTTGCCGCAATGAAGATACTGCATGCTGCAACTAAGACCCAACACAGCCAAATAAATAATAAA
This sequence comes from Hyperoodon ampullatus, assembly GCF_949752795.1. NCBI lineage: Eukaryota > Metazoa > Chordata > Mammalia > Artiodactyla > Ziphiidae > Hyperoodon > Hyperoodon ampullatus. Next base: position 100,026,652 of record NC_136915.1, read on the forward strand.
TAAACAAATTTTTAAAAAGAGAAGATAAAATAAAAGCTTTTAAGGTATATAAAAACTGAGATAACTTATCACCAGTAGGCATTACGAGAAATGTTAAAGACCTCCACATAAAGAAAAACAATGCCAAGTGGAAATTAGGACCTACACAATGGAATGGAGACACTAGAAATGATAAATATAAGAGTGAACATAAATTTTTTAATATTTTAATCTCTTTAAAATATAATTGTTTAAATATATTTACACATTTTGGGAATTTATAATATATGTAAAAGTAAAATGTGTAACAACAAAAGCACAAAGGTCAGGAAGGGAGAATAAAAATGAAGCCATATACTACTATTGTACAGTTCTTATACAATCTATGTAATGATGTAATATTATTTGAAGATGGACTGTGTTAAAAGTATATGCTATAAACCCTAGGGCAACCACTAAAACTAAGTCAATAAAGAAGATTAAATGAAATTATTAAAAATATGCAATTAATAAAAAAGAAGTCAGTTAAGAAAAATGATGGGAGGGAGGGGACAAGAACAAATGGACCAAATAGAAAATAAATAGCTTGGGGAAAAACTTAATCCCAACCATAACAATAATCACATAAATGTAAATTGTATAAATACACCAGTATAAAAAGTAGAGCTTTCAGATTAGATGAAAATATTTAAAGTATTAAGAAAGAATAAAAACAAACCACTAACCTAGAATTCTGTGTCCTGCAAACAATAATTGAGGGAATTTGTCACCAGTAAATCTACCTTAAATAAATGTTAAAAGAAGTTCTTCAGAAAGAAGGAAAACTATGCAGGTCAGAAACTTGGATCTCTCTAAAGAAAGGAAGAATATTAGATAAGTAATAAATGAAGGTAAAATTAAAATTTCATATTTCTTATTTCTATCCTACTGTTAGTTTAAAATAATGATAGCAACAACACATTGTGTGTTTATAGCTTATGAATAAGTGAAATGAATAACAGCAATAACACAAGGGAGAGAAGGGAGAAATTGGGAATTCCCTGATATGAGGTATCTACACCACCCTTGAAGTAATATAATTTTACTTGAAAGTGGGCTTAGAGTAATTGTAAATATATATTTCAAACTCTAGCACAACCACTAAAAACAATTTTAAGAAGTATAACTGATATGCTAAAAGAAAATAGAGTCATATGAAATGCTCAATTAAAACCAGAGAAAGCATAAAGACTGGAAGATTTTTTTAAAGAAAGTGCAACAAATAGAAAACAAATTTAGTAGATACTAATCCAACTATATTAATAATCACTTTAAATGTGAATGGTCCAACTAACAGACAGAGATGCCAGAGTGAATGTAAAAAAAAGAAGACCCAGCTCTAAGTTGTCCATAAGAAACCCTTTAAATATAAGGACACAGATATATTAAAAGTAAAGAAATGAAGAAAGATATACCATGCTCATACTAATCAAAAGAAAGTAGGAGGAGCTACATTAGAGACAAAGCAGACTTCCAAAAAACAAACAAAAAATATCAGGGATAAAGAAGTCAATTAATCGAAAGGCCATAACCATACTAAATACCTAATAACAGAGCTCTAAAATGCAAGAAGCAGAAACAAAAATGCAGGAAGAAATAGACAAATCCACAATTCTAATCAGAGATTTCAACACTCCTTTCTAAATAATTCATACAGCTAATAAACAGAAAAGTAATAAGGATATAGAAAACATGAACACTATCAACCAACTTGATTGAACTGACATGTATAGAATATTCTACCCAACAGCAGCAGAAGACATTCTTTTCAAGTGCACACACTAAATATTCACCAAGATAGACCATATTCTGGGCCATGAAACAAGTCTCAATAAATTTAGAAGGATTAAAATCACCCAGAGAATTTCCTCAGACCACAGTGGAATTAAAGTAGACATTAATAACAGAAAGGTATATGCCCAAATATTTGGAAACTAAATAACTCTCTTCCAAATAACCCACGAGCCAAAGAATAAATCACAAGAGAAAATAGAAAGCATTTTGACTGAAAAAAAGAAAACATATTAAAATTTCTTTTTTTGTGTGGGGGGAAGCTAAAGCAGGGCTTACAGGATAATTGATAGCATTGAAAACCTCATATTAGAGAAACAGAAAATTTTAAAATCAATGACTTAAGCTTCCACCTAAGAAACTAGAAAAATAAAGGCAAACCCAAAGTAAGCAGAAGGAAGTAAATAATAAATATAAGAACAAAAATCAAGGAATGGAAAACATAAAAACAATGGAGAAAAACAATAAAACCAAATGTTTCTTTTAAAATAAAAGTGATAGGCAGGCTGATGGGAGGTGGGGGAGAAAGAGAACAAACTACCAATATGAGAAATGAGAGAAGGGGTATAACTATAGATCTTACAGACATGAAAAGGAGAACAAGCAAATATTATGAAAACTTTATGCCAATACATAGAACTTAGATAAAGTGGACAAATATTTTTAAAGACACAAACTATCAAAACTCACACAAGAAAATGTATCCTGAATAGTCACGTATCTATGAAAGAAATTTGTTTGTAAAAACATTTCCATAAAGAAAACTCTGGTCCTAAACCGCTTTACTGGTGAATTCCACCAAAAATTAAAGAAAGATATCATGGCTATTTCATCTAAACTCTTCCACAAAATAAAAGTTGAGGGGGCACTTGCAACTCATTCTGACTCCAGCATTACCCTGATGCCGAAACCAAACGGTAATTTTAGGAAAACTAAACTACAAACTAATTTCCAAAATTAATGTAAACACAAGAATTCTTAACAAAATTTAAGCAAGTTGAATCCAGCAATGTATAAAAAGAATAATACATTATGACCAGTAGAGTTTATCTCCAGAATGAAAGATCAATTTAACATTCAAAAATCACTCAGTATAGGGACTTCCCTGGTGGTCCAGTGGTTAATAATCTGCCTTGCAATGCAGGAAACATGGGTTCGATCCCTGGTCAGGGAATTAAAGATACGACATGCCACAGGGCAACTAAGCCCGCATGCCTCAACTACTGTGTCCTCACACCATACAACTAGAGATTCCGTGTGCTGCAACTAAGACCTGACGCAGCCAAATAAAACTAAAAATTTTTTTTAATCTTAAAAAAAATCAATCAGTATAACCACCACATTAACAGTCTAAAAAGGAAAAATTGTGTAATTAATCTCAATAGTTACAGAAAAATATTTTGTCAAAATTCAAAATACCCATTCATAATAAAAACTCTCAACAAACTAAGGATAGAAGGGAACATTCTCAACTTAATAAAGGGTATCTACGGGAAAACTACAGCTAACACAACACTAAATGGTGGAATGTTTTTTCTCCTAAGATCAGGAAAAAGGCAAGGTTATCTGCTCTTCCCACTCCTATTCAACATTGTACTGAAGGTACTATTCAGGTGCAATCAGGAAAAACAAGAAAAGAATTAAAAGGTATCCAAACTAGAAGGAAGAAATAAAACTCTCCACCCTGAAATTTACTTTCTCTAATTTCATAAGCTCATTACCCTGGCATGGTAGAATTTGGAAAAGTCTCACTTATCTGTTGGGTACTGGCTAATGCATTCTGCCCCTTTGTCTACCATTCCTTTTTTTAACATCTGGAGGACTGCTTGGGATTAGACACTGTCAGGGACTTCCATTCTAATATCAGTGCTAGGGTCTGGTCAACATTTTCTCCTTTCCCCTTCTCCTCCTCCTTCTTTCTCCTCCCCCTCATCCCCCCACCCCCTCCCCCTTCTCCCCCTCATCCTCATCGCCCTCCTCCCCCTCTCCCTTCTTCTTCTTCTTCTTCTCCTTCTCCTTCTCCTTCTCCTTCTTCTTCTTCTTCTTCTTCTTCTTCTTCTTCTTCCCTCTCCCTCACTCTCTCCCCCTCGAATACTACAAAGTTAAAGAAGTCAGAGAGAGCAGAGATCTCTGCTAAGCTCCTGCTTGAGGATGTTCATCCATTTCTCTTCCTTTTTAATACCGTCTCTCATCTCCAAGAATCCAGATAGGTAAAATTGTCTCAGAATATGCTTACACCTGAGAGTTTCCTCATCCTGAAAGGGTAAGAAAGTGAAATACTCTAGGCATTAGATAAACATCACATCAAGCTACTCCTTGCTGGCTAATATGCTCTCAATGTCCTGATGGGGATAGATGATATTTGAGTGTGGATGAAGGGAGGAAGAGGCTCAGCAGCTCAACTTGCCTTGATTCTTAGTACTAAGCTGCCTCCAGCCCACACAAAAGGAGTTGCCCATGCTGGCACAAATGTGACTGGAGGAACACATGGGGGTTTGGTGCCAAAGCCTCACAGTAATGAAACTAGGGCATTTGTCTGACCTTGCCTTATGTATACCCTGCTTTCAGGAACACTGCAGAGTTATCAGTGCCTGGCATAGAGAGCTAAGAACACAGAACCCTAGGTCCCTGTCATCTCTTATTCAATCTTCCCCTTACCAACTGCTATGATCACCCGGTAGAATGGACCACCTTACCCAAATTTTGGTTCTGGAGTCAGAATTGATGATGTCAGACAAACATATGAAAAGTTTTGTTGGTCACATAATGACACTCTCTGGGAAGAGCAAGAGAGGCTCCCAAGAGGCCAAAAATGAAAGAGAGCAACAGGGGAAAAAAGGACAACTGGATTGGGGTTTTACAGTGATTATGGAATGGGATTGGGGTAAGAACCTGGGCTGGGGTGGTTTGAACTGCCCACTGATGCCAAAGCAAGAAACACCTTGGCTTTCTTACAAATTTGTCCAAGAGAAAGGGAAGTGGGCTTGAAAATCTGTCAGGATTCAAACATCAAAAATGGAGTCAGCTCTTTAGGACAGCAGCACTATCAGTAATTCCTTCAGAGATCTACCTCCCCAACTCCCTGCTCTCAGTGTGGGGAACATGGACCAGGTTTCCACCCCAGCAACGTCTGTCTTTGGGAAGAGCATGTTGTTGGAGTGGAGTATCACTCCCATACAAGGAGCAGCTATATGTGTAGAGGTGACAAAACCTAATGAGCTTGCAGAGAATATTTAAATTGCTAAACAGAACAGCATATTTACTACCACGTTTATCCCTAAGCATTTGCAGTAAATATCAAAGTGATGCCATTATGTGGTCCCCCAGTGGCATGTACTTGGAAGCTCTCTTTTTTAGCCAAAATTGATTTGAGGTTGTATATAATTCTTCCTTTCAAATAGCAATTGAGAACCTGAATGGTGGGGAATTAAGCAGAGGAATATGGAGGAGCTTAAAGCAAGAGCAGCAGAGAATCTGTTCAACCAGCCATACAGCTGATAGTAATCCTGTTGCAGGGACTACCAGCAGTATGGCATAGAGGAAGATGTCTTGGCTTTGAAGCCAACTAACTCAGATTTTAACTCTGACTCAGTGACTTAACAAGTGACCTTAGGAAATTAATTTTCTTATAACCTCATTTTCCCCGTCTGTACATTAGCAGTAATATTACCTACTACAATAAGATTGCTATAAGGAAAAAGTAAGAAAATTCTTTTGTTTCCAGTGTATTGTATGCCACATATAAAATAGGTACTCAGCAGATGTTACTGCACTTCTACCACTATACTCACTATTAGGAGTACCACCAATACCAACAAATTGTGAGTTTTAACAAATGTCCATGTTGTTTATCTCCCCATTCGTCTGTCCATGGTACATAAACTTCTGTCCAAAATTACCAATGAAAAGATCAAGTCTGCACTTTAAAACCTCCAAAGAACTCACCACCTCCTCAGCACACTCCATCTGACCACTCTAACAAAAAGTTCTTCCTTAAACTGAACTGAAATCTAGCTTGCCATGGCACAGCAGCTCCTAAACAGCTGTTAATAGAAAAGTATTCTGGAGGATGTTAGCAGTTGAGTAGAAAATAAAATGAAGATTCTGATTTCCATTTCTGACAATATTTCAGACCAGAGATCTTAAAAAGCCATCCAGGTACAAAGAAACCAAGAAGGCTGTATGAAATATTAAAAAGATATTAAAATATCTTTTTAAGAGTATAGTGCATAGAAGGGGTGGTATGACAGTTAAAAAAAAAAATAGAATCCTCCTAAGCCAAAAAGGAGATAAAAGCACCAACTCAGAGAGGTGAATTCTGAGCAGCCAGCTGCCTGAGGACAACTACTCTTCACTGGCAACCTGGAGCTTCCCTTTTAATGGACTTTTCCTGAAGAAAAGACCTGGGCCTACATAAGATGGGAAGGTGAATCTGAGACCTTTGCATGAATCTAAGACCCTTAAAAACTGATCCCCTCAATGAAAGGATGAACTAAAAAATAATAATAACCCCACAAAGGGAGACAAAAGGAAGGTTGCCTGTCTGAGTCTTGAGACTGAAAAAAGGAAGAAATATGAAAGTCTCCCTTGATATAACAGCTCAGGAAGAATATGCATGGGAGTCACACTTTTTGAAAGGCTTTGAAAAACCCAGTAATAAACTAAAGAGGTCTCAAGTTGATCATAATCCCAGGCTGAGTATAGAGAATGCAAATTCTTTCTAGAGTAATACATCTTAAACTGAGGCTCAGAGGCTTTTCACAATTAAGGTCCAGTGAGCATGATCTCACAATCTAAATTCATAAATTAGACCCACAGAGTCTTCAGACATTGGACAGAATACAAATAAGTATGTTTGTCAAAAATAAAAAATAAAACTAAGAAAGGATAAAGTTACTTATTAAGATTGTATTTTGACAAATTAAGTACATATGTTATAATTTTAAGAGGAATCATTCAAATAATAGAATAGAATGTATAACACCCAAATTAGTGGAGGTTTAAAAAGTAAAGATGTTAAAAAATCAATCCAAAGGAAAGTGAAAAAAAAAAAGAGAGAAAAAGAGAAACAATATTAGAGGAAAATAGGAAGCACAAAATAAGTAGTAAGTTTGAACTAAAATATATCAGTAATAACATTAAATGTAAATAAGCTATACTGTCCAGTTAAAAGAGAAATATAAAGGCTATGGACTAGATGAAGAAATAAAGTCTAACTAACATAAGAATACAGAAAGATTGAAAGTGGGGAAAATACCAGCCAAAATAAAGCTGGTAGATTTTCACTCCCAACCAAGATGGAGTAACAGGGACTATATTTACCCTCTTAGCTAACACAACCCAAAACTGACAAACTATATGGAACAAAATATTGCCAAGACACTGTACATCATGTAACAAAAGACAGTAATCCCTGAAAGATGGAAAACAAAGGAGATGAGGCCTACGATTGCCCAAGCATAATAACTTGAGAGTTTCCAGTTCACGGCACAGTGGAAGGGCATGCAGGCAGACTCAAGGGACTCCCTGAGGATAGGGGATAAAACTGGGAGTGCAGGTAGGTCAATGCAGAGAGAGTTAGCAGGACAAAGTGCCAGCAAAGAGAGAGCTATACAGAGAGAGAGAACTCCAGTGGTCTGCAGAAGGTCTTCCTCCAGCATTCAAAAGAGTACTTACCAGTGTACCAGTGAGGAAACTACCCAAAGCCAGGAAAAGAACCACCTTGAAAGGATCAGAGGTAACAGTACCCAGCAATGACAAACAGCTGAGAATAACGCCTGTTCTCACCATCCAGACTGGAAAACCTCAAGATTCACGGGGAACTGAGTATAGTACACAGAAGTGTCTTTCCTCAACAGTAGGAAATAATTAGCCCTAGACTGAGCACCACTCTGTTCTCGCCTAACAAATCATAAACGCAAGTTCTGAAAATACTGGTTTCCAAGTAATTTAAATGCATCCTAGAGAAAAGCTCAAGAACATTTATAGAAATACTAAAATAATCAACATCAAAAAAGGTAAAATACATAATGCATGGCATCCAATAAAAAAATTACCAGGCATATAAACAAGCAGAAAAATATAATCCATAGTGAGGAGAAAATTTAATCAATCAGAACTGATTCAAATTGACACATATGTTAGAATTAACAAACAAGGACATTAAAATAGTTATTATAATTGTATTCTGTGTGTTTAAAAAGTTAATTAGGGACATGGAGCTATAAAAAAGATCCCAAATGAACTTTTAGAAATGAAAATTGAAATGTGTGAGATGCAAATATACTGGGTGGGATTAAGAGCAGATTAGACATTGAAGAAGAAAAGATTAATGAACTTGAAGACATAGCAACAGAAATTACCCAGAAAGAAAAGAAGAGAAAGAAAAAGAATCAAAGAGCATACAAAAATCAATTATCTTAAAGGTGGTGAGGATTTCGTGGATATTTACATAATATAATGACACCAAATTATACATTTTAAATATGGGTAGTTCACTGTAAGTTATACTTCAAAAAATCTCTTTTTAAAAAATTGGTACATCTACTGTTCAGCAAGGTGACTATAGCTAACAATACTGAATTACATACCTGGAAGTTGCTAATAGAGTATGTTCTCACCACAAACACACACGAATTTTTTTTTTATTAGTTTCTGCTTTATAACAAAGTGAATCAGTCATACATATACATCTGTTCCCACATCCCCTCCCTCATGCATCTCCCTCCCTCCCACCCTCCCCATCCCACCCCTCCAGGCGGTCACAAAGCACCGAGCTGATCTCCCTGTGCTCTGCGGCTGCTTCCCACTATCTATCTACCTTACGTTTGGTAGTGTATATATGTCCATGCCTCTCTTTCCCTTTGTCACAGCTTACCCTTCCCCTTCCCCATATCCTCAAGTCCATTCTCAAGTAGGTCTGTGTCTTTATTCCCGTTTTACCCCTAGGTTCTTCATGACATTTTTTTTTTTAATTCCATATATATGTGTTAGCATACGGTATTTGTCTTTCTCTTTCTGACTTACTTCACTCTGTATGACAGACTCTAGGTCTATCCACCTCATTACAAATAGCTCAGTTTCGTTTCTTTTTATGGCTGAGTAATATTCCATTGTATATATGTGCCACATCTTCTTTATCCATTCATCCGATGATGGACACTTAGGTTGTTTCCAGCTCCGGGCTATTGTGAATAGAGCTGCAATGAACATTTTGGTACATGTCTCTTTTTGAATTATGGTTTTCTCAGGGTATATGCCTAGTAGTGGGATTGCTGGGTCATATGGTAGTTCTATTTGTAGTTTTTTAAGGAACCTCCATACTGTTCTCCATAGTGGCTGTACCAATTCACATTCCCACCAGCAGTGCAAGAGTGTTCCCTTTTCTCCACACCCTCTCCAGCATTTATTGTTTCTAGATTTCTTGATGATGGCCATTCTGACTGGTGTGAGATGATATCTCATTGTAGTTTTGATTTGCATTTCTCTAATGATTAATGATGTTGAGCATTCTTTCATGTGTTTGTTGGCAGTCTGTATATCTTCTTTGGAGAAATGCCTATTTAAGTCTTCTGCCCATTTTTGGATTGGGTTGTTTGTTTTTTTGCTATTGAGCTGCATGAGCTGTTTATAAATTTTGGAGATTAATCCTTTGTCAGTTGCTTCATTTGCAAATATTTTCTCCCATTCTGAGGGTTGTCTTTTGGTCTTGTTTATGGTTTCCTTTGCTGTGCAAAAGCTTTGAAGTTTCATTAGGTCCCATTTGTTTATCATTGTTTTTAGTTCCATTTCTCTAGGAGGTGGGTCCAAAAGGATCTTGCTGTGATTTATGTCATAGAGTGTTCTACCTATGTTTTCCTCTAAGAGTTTGATAGTTTCTGGCCTTACATTTAGGTCTTTAATCCATTTTGAGCTTATTTTTGTGTATGGTGTTAGGGAATGATCTAATCTCATACTTTTACATGTCCCTGTCCAGTTTTCCCAGAACCACTTATTGAAGAGGCTGTCCTTTCTCCACTGTACATTCCTGCCTCCTTTATCAAAGATAAGTTGGCCATATGTGCGTGGGTTTATCTCTGGGCTTTCTATCCTGATCCACTGATCTATCTTTCTGTTTTTATGCCAGTACCACACTGTCTTAATTACTGTAGCTTTGTAGTATAGTCTGAAGTCAGGGAGCCTGATTCCTCCAGCTCCGTTTTTCGTTCTCAAGATTGCTTTGGCTATTCGGGGTCTTTTGTTTTTCCAAACAAATTTTGAAATTTTTTGTTCTAGTTCTGTGAAAAATGCCAGTGGTAGTTTGATAGGGATTGCATTGAATCTGTAGATTGCTTTGGGTAGTAGAGTCATTTTCACAATATTGATTCTTCCAATCCAGGAGCATGGTATATCTCTCCATCTATTTATATCATCTTTAATTTCTTTCATCAGTGTCTTATAATTTTCTGCATACAGGTCTTTTGTCTCCTTAGGTAGGTTTATTCCTAGATATTTTATTCTTTTTGTTGCAATGGTAAATGGGAGTGTTTTCTTGATTTCATTTTCAGATTTTTCATCATTAGTGTACAGGAATGCCAGAGATTTCTGTGCATTAATTTTGTATCCTGCTACTTTACCAAATTCATTGATTAGCTCTAGTAGTTTTTCGGTAGCATCTTTAGGATTCTCTATGTATAGTATCATGTCATCTGCAAACAGTGACAGCTTTACTTCTTCTTTTCCAATTTGGATTCCTTTTATTTCCTTTTCTTCTCTGATTGCTGTGGCTAAAACTTCCAAAACTAGGTTGAATAAGAGTGGTGAGAGTGGGCAGCCTTGTCTTGTTCCTGATCTTAGTGGAAATGGTTTCAGTTTTTCACCATTGAGGACAATGTTGGCTGTGGGTTTGTCATATATGGCCTTTATTATGTTGAGGAAAGTTCCCTCTATGCCTACTTTCTGCAGGGTTTTTATCATAAATGGGTGTTGAATTTTGTCGAAAGCTTTCTCTGCATCTATTGAGATGATCATATGGTTTTTCTCCTTCAACTTGTTAATATGGTGTATCACATTGATTGATTTGCGTATATTGAAGAATCCTTGCATTCCTGGAATAAACCCCACTTGATCATGGTGTATGATCCTTTTAATGTGCTGTTGGATTCTGTTTGCTAGTATTTTGTTGAGGATTTTTGCATCTATGTTCATCAGTGATATTGGCCTGTAGTTTTCTTTCTTTGTGACATCCTTGCCTGGTTTTGGTATCAAGGTGATGGTGGCCTCGTAGAATGAGTTTGGGAGTGTTCCTTCCTCTGATATTGTTTGGAAGAGTTTGAGAAGGATGGGTGTTAGCTCTTCTCTAAATGTTTGATAGAATTCGCCTGTGAAGCCATCTGGTCCTGGGCTTTTGTTTGATGGAAGATTTTTAATCACAGTTTCAATTTCAGTGCTTGTGATTGGTCTATTCATATTTTCTATTTCTTCCTGAGTCAGTCTTGGTAGGTTGTGCATTTCTAAGAATTTGTCCATTTCTTCCAGGTTGTCCATCTTATTGGCATAGAGTTGCTTATAGTAATCTCTCATGATCTTTTGTATTTCTGCAGTGTCAGTTGTTACTTCTCCTTTTTCATTTCTAATTCTACTGATTTGAGTCTTCTCCCTTCTTTTCTTGATGAGTCTGGCTAATGGTTTGTCAATTTTGTTTATCTTCTCAAAGAACCAGCTTTTAGTTTGGTTGATCTTTGCTATCGTTTCCTTCATTTCTTTTTCATTTATTTCTGATCTGATCTTTATGATTTCTTTCCTTCTGCTAACTTTGGGGGTTTTTTGTTCTTCTTTCTCTAATTGCTTTAGGTGCAGGGTCAGGTTGTTTACTCGAAATGTTTCCTGTTTCTTAAGGTGGGATTGTATTGCTATAAACTTCCCCCTTAGAACTGCTTTTGCTGCGTCCCATAGGTTTTGGGTCGTCGTGTCTCCATTGTCATTTGTTTCTAAGTATTTCTTAATTTCCTCTTTGATTTCTTCAGTGATCACTTCGTTATTGAGTAGTGTATTGTTTAGCCTCCATGTGTTTGTATTTTTTACAGATCTTTTCCTGTAATTGATGTCTAGTCTCATAGCATTGTGGTCGGAAAAGATACTTGATACAATTTCAATTTTCTTAAATTTACCAAGGCTTGATTTGTGACCCAAGATATGATCTATCCTGGAGAATGTTCCATGAGCGCTTGAGAAAAATGTGTATTCTGTTGTTTTTGGGTGGAATGTCCTATAAATATCAATTAAGTCCATCTTGTTTAATGTATCATTTAAAGCTTGTGTTTCCTTATTTATTTTCATTTTGGATGATCTGTCCATTGGTGAAAGTGGGGTGTTAAAGTCCCCTACTATGATTGTGTTACTGTCGATTTCCCCTTTTATGGCTGTTAGTATTTGCCTTATGTATTGAGGTGCTCCTATGTTGGGTGCATAAGTATTTACAATTGTTATATCTTCTTCTTGGATCGATCCCTTTATCGTTATGTAGTGTCCTTCTTTGTCTCTTCTAATAGTCTTTATTTTAAAGTCTATTTTGTCTGATATAAGAATTGCTACTCCAGCTTTCTTTTGATTTCCATTTGCATGGAAAATCTTTTTCCATCCCCTTACTTTCAATCTGTATGTGTCTCTAGGTCTGAAGTGGGTCTCTTGTAGACAGCATATATATGGGTCTTGTTTTTGTATCCATTCAGCCACTCTGTGTCTTTTGGTGGGAGCATTTAGTCCATTTACATTTAAGGTAATTATTGATATGTATGTTCCTATTCCCATTTCCTTAATGGCTTTGGGTTCGTTATTGTAGGTATAGTCCTTCTGTTGTGTTTCTTGCCTAGAGAAGTTCCTTTAGCATTTGTTGTAAAGCTGGTTTGGTGGTGCTGAACTCTCTCAGCTTTTGCTTGTCTGTAAACGTTTTAATTTCTCCATCAAATCTGAATGAGATCCTTGCTGGGTAGAGTAATCTTGGTTGCAGGTTTCTCTCCTTCATCACTTTAATTATGTCCTGCCACTCCCTTCTGGCTTGTAGAGTTTCTGCTGAGAGATCAGCTGTTAACCTGATGGGGATTCCCTTGTGTGTTATTTGTTGTTTTTCCCTTGCTGCTTTTAATATGATTTCTTTGTGTTTAATTTTTGACAGTTTGATTAATATGTGTCTTGGCGTATTTCTTCTTGGATTTATTCTGTATGGGACTCTCTGTGCCTCCTGGACTTGATTAACTATTTCCTTTCCCATATTAGGGAAGTTTTCAACTATAATCTCTTCAAATATTTTCTCAGTCCCTTTCTTTTTCTCTTCTTCTTCTGGAACCCCTATAATTCGAATGTTGGTGCGTTTAATGTTGTCCCAGAGGTCTCTGAGACTGTCCTCTGTTCTTTTCATTCTTTTTTCTTTATTTTTCTCTGCATCAGTTATTTCCACTATTTTATCTTCCACCGCACTTATCCGTTCTTCTGCCTCAGTTATTCTGCTATTGATCCCATCTAGAGTATTTTTCATTTCATTTATTGTGTTTTTAATCGATGCTTGATTCATCTTTAGTTCTTCTAGGTCCTTGTTAACTGTTTCTTGCATTTTGTCTATTCTATTTCCAAGATTTTGGATCTGGGAGATAGAATCTTGGATCAGCTTTACTATCATTATTCTGAATTCTTTTTCAGGTAGACTGCCTATTACCTCTTCATTTGTTAGGTCTGGTAGGTTTTTATCTTGCTCCTTCACCTGCTGTGTGTTTTTCTGCTTTCTCATTTTGCTTATGTTACTGTGTTTGGGGTCTCCTTTTTGCAGGCTGCAGATTCGTAGTTCCCGTTGTTTTTGGTGTCTGTCCCCCGTGGCTAAGGTTGTTTCAGTAGGTTGTGTAGGCTTCCTGGTGGGGGGGACTAATGCCTGTGTTCTGGTGGTTGAAGCTCGATCTTGTCTTTCTGGTGGACAGGTCCACGTCTGGTGGTGTGTTTTGGGGTGCCTGTGGCCTTATTATGTTTTTAGGTATCCTCTCTGCTAATGGGTGGGGTTGTGTTCCTGCCTTGCTAGTTGCTTGGCATAGGGTGACCAGCCCTGTAGCTTGCTGGTCGTTGACTGAAGCTGGGTGCTGGTGTTGAGATGGAGATCCCTGGGAGATTTTCGCTGCTTGATATTATGTGGAGCTGGGAGGTCTCTTGTGGACCCGTGTCCTGAAGTTGGCTCTCCCACTTCAGAGGCACAGCACTAACTCCTGGCTGCAGCACCAAGAGCCTTTCATCCACCCGGCTCAGAATAACAGTGAGAAAAAGTAGAAAGAAATAATTAGTAGAAGAAAGAAAGAGAGATTGAAAGAAAGGAAGAAGAGAAGTAAGGAAGGAAGGAAGGAAGAAAGAAAGAAAGGGAGGGAGGAAGGATGGAAAGAAAGGAAAGAAAGGAGGGAGGGAGGGAGGAATGAAAGCAAAAGGAAGAGTGAATGGAAGAAGAGAGGGAGGGAGGGAGGAAGGAAAGAAAGAAAGAAAGACAGGAGGGAGGGAGGGAGGGAGGAAGGAAAGAAAAAGAAAGTGGAAAGAAGAAGGGTGGGAGGGAGGGAGGGATGGAGGAAAGAAAAAGAAAGAAGGAAAGGAGGAGCGGAGGGAGGGAGGGAGGAAGGGAAGGGAGGAAAAAAAGAAAGAGCAGGTAAAGTAAAATAGAATAAAGTATGAAATATAGTAGCGTTATTAAAATTAAAAAGTAATTATTGAAAAAAAACACGGACCGAAAGAACCGTGGGACATATGGTGGAAGCAAAGCTATACAGAGAGAATCTTACACAGAAGATTACACATACACATTCACAAAAAGAGAGCAGGGGGAAAAATCAAAAATCTTGCTCTCCAAGTCCACCTCCTCGATTTGGGATAATTCGTTGTAAAAAGAGGAAAAGGGCGAAAAGTCTGAAATCTTGCTAAGTCCACCTCCTTAATTTGAGATAATTCGTTGTAAAAAGAGGGAAAAAAAGGGGGGGAAAGTCTTAAATCTTGTCCTCAAGGTCCACTTCCTCAATTTGGGATGATTCGCTGTCCATTCATGCACTCCACAGACGCAGGGCACATCAAATGGACCGTGGAGCTTTAATCCGCTGCCTCGGAGGCTGCACAGAGAGATTTCCCTGTCTCTGCTCTCACAGCTCCCGGGTCTCAGCCTTGGACCTGGCCCCGCCTCTGCGCGTAGGTCGCCGGAGGGCGTCCGTTCTTCGCTCAGACAGGACGGGTTTAAAGGAGCCGCTGATTCGGGGGCTCTGGCTCACTCAGGCAGAGGGGAGGGAGGGGAATGCCCTCTCCTCGCGCACCAGGCAACAAAAGGGAAAAAAGTCTCTTGCCTCTCCGGTAGCTCCAGACCCTTTCCCCGGACTCCCTCCGGGCTAGCACTAACCCCTTCAGGCTCTCTTCCTGCCGCCAGCCCCAGACCTCTCCCTGCGCTCCGACTGAAAGCCGATACCCGAGCCTCAGCTCCCAGCCCCGCCCGCCCTGGCGGCCGAGCAGACAAGTCTCTCGGGCTGGTGTGTGCCTGAGGGCACCGATCCTCTGTGCCAAAATCTCTCTGCTTTGCCCTCCACACCCCTGTTGCTGTGCTCTCCTCCGCTACTCCGAAGCTTTCCCCCTCCGCCACCTGCAGTCTCCGCCCTCGAAGGGGCTTGTAGTGTGTAGAAACCTTCCCTCCTTCACGGCTCCCTCCCACTGGTGCAGGTCCCGTCCATATCCTATTGTCTCTGTTTATTCTTTTTTTCTTTTGACCTACCCAGGTATGTGGGGAGTTTCTTGCCTTTTGGGGGGTCTGAGGTCTTCTGTCAGCGTTCAGTAGGTGTTCTGTTGGAGTTGTTCCACGTGTAGATGAATTTCTGATGTATCTGTGGGGAGGAAGGTGATCTCCGCGTCTTACTCTTCCGCCATCTTCCTCCGGCTCCCACAGACACAAATTTTAATGTGAGGTGATAGATGTGATAACTAACCTTATTGTGGTAATCATTTCACAATATATATGTGTATCAAATTATTACATTGTACACCTTAAACCTACACAATTTTATGTTAATTATATCTCAATTAAGCTGAAAAAACAAAAAATTAGTGTAGCTAAATTAATACCAATCAATAAACTTTAAGATATAAAGTGATATAAAAAATTAAGAAGCAGCACTCAATAATAAGTTCAATTTACCAAAAATATATAATGCTAAATTTGTGTGTTTCTAACAATATAGTCTCAAAATACAGAATGCAAATATTCACAAAACTACAAGAGAAGAAGACAAATCATATCAGAATGGTATATTTTAGTGTTCCTCTCTCCATAATTGATTGAACAAATAAATTCACTAAAGCTGTAAAATATTTTAATAATAAGATCAACAAACTTGACTTAGCTGACATATCCAGAACACTATATTCAATAACTGCATAATACAGAATCTTTTAAAGCACACATGGAAGAGTTACAAAAGCACAAGAATATATAATGACTGTAAATTAAGTTTCAAATATTTCAAAACATTAAAATAATACAGAGTATGTATTGTGATCACAGTGCAATTAAGCTAGATATCAGTAGTGAGCATGGTAAATCACTATCTTTAGAAATTAAGCAATATACTTCTAAATAGTCTGTAGGTCAAAGAAGAAAATGATAATAGAAATTCAGAAAATATTCTAATATTCATGGTAGTGAAAATACCATGTGTCAAAATTTACAAGATACAGCTAAAGCAACACCTATGAAGAAGTTTAGAAAACAAGAAAGCCTGAAAATTAATGAGTTAAATATCCACCACAAGAAGATTTTTTTAATTCCTTATTTTTAACATTAACCCAAAGAATGGAAAAAAATGAAATAGTAAAGGTTGGAACCAAAATTAATAAAATAGAATAAAAACATAAAATAGAATAAGCTAAGCCAAAGTTGTTGTTTTGTTTTGTTTTTAAAGAGTTAATAAACCTCTGAACAAGAGAAGGGAGAGAAAAAGAAGGCACAAATAAATTTTAAAAGTGAACAGTCATGGGGCTTCCCTGGTGACGCAATGGTTGAGAGTCCGCCGGCCGATGCAGGGGACACAGGTTCGTGCCCCGGTTTGGGAAGATCCCACATGCTGCGGAGTGGCTAGGCCCATGAGCCATGGCCACTGAGCCTGCGCGTCCAGAGCCTGAGCTCCGCGATGGGAGAGGCCACAACAGTGAGAGGCCCACGTACTGCATAAACAAACAAACAAACAAACAAACAAATAAATAAATAAATAATAAAAAACAATTTATAACATCTAGCTGTCACTTTAAATGCTGAATCTCTTTGCTGTATACCTAAAAATAATACAACATTGTAAATCAACAATACTTCAATTTAAAAATTAAAAAAAAAAAGAATGGCTCCTGGGACAGTGTGGACACACCCTGAAGCAGTGCCGTCATGCAGAAGTTTTGGCACCAAGGGACCAAGCCTGCAGAAGGGAGGCGTCATACAGGATACGCAAGTCCCCAGAAGGGTGGCAAAGTCCCTTCATATTCTAAACACTCAGTACTGGTCAGGGGGGACACCAGTCCACAGAAGGATGGTGGGTGGTGTGACTTGAAGCGTGCGGAGCAGATCATGTCTAAGAAATCGATCTGAGGTGCGGCCAGGAGAAGCCTCAGGAAAGGGTCAAAGTGCCGGGATCTGAGAAATCAGAACTGAGATGCAGGTGGGTTTCATTCTCAGGTACCACACATCCAGCCTGACCTGGGCCTTCAGCGAGCTGTCCCCACCTTGTCCACAGGCCATATGCTCAGGACTTGACTTAAGCCACCCACCCAACCCATTCCACACCTCACTCCTTGTTCTGGTCTCTCTATTTTTATTGTCCCCGTTTCCTTGGTGGCACTCCAGTCCACAGCTGTAGCACCACCTCCTTGCTAAAAAACGACTCAAAGTAACTCCTCACTCTTCTTTATTGGACACAAATCAATACTAAGAGGTGGTAGTGAAAGAGTTAACACCTTGGAGAGATTCTCTCCCTATGCAATCAGGGGAATTGAAAGAGCACTGAATAGAAAAAGAATTGTACAGATAAACAGTGGCATACCAAGTAGGGGACATGGTGGGAGTGGTCCGTCCAGGTGAGGAGGAGCATTTTATCACTGACATCACTTGGAATTATCAATGCATGGTGATAATAAAAAGCAGACTGACTTTTCCTTGGTTTCATTATTGTTTTAAAATTCCCCACAGACAATGCACCTCATTATTCCTTGCACCCAGGGAAGACCACTCCAACATACCTTGGTACTGACCAGCTCTCTGAAACTTTCTGTGTTATGAACAAATTTGCACTTTTGCAGTCTTTATCAAGTCTTTGATTTCTCTATCCATAAAATGGCATCCACAAGTGGGAGACAATTGAGGCTGGAGGAGGTTTAGATATCATCTGGTCTAAGCCTCTCATTTCACAGTGAAGGAAACAGGTGTAGAGAGATGACGTGACTTGCCCAAGTTAGCGGCAGAGCTGGGTCTTGGCCTCAAGTCTCCTGGGGCTCTGTATCCCGTACAGAAAGGGGCACAGGTAGTTCAGAATATTACAGTTATTTATAGGTCCCTTTCCCAGTTCAACCAAGAACTTTCTCTTAACTACTGAGGGTTCTAACAGTAATGTGCTCTCTGCCTGAGCCCCAAGACAGCTTTCTTAGAGCAGGGTCAAAACCCCTTCCCTTACAGCCACCTGAACATAGACTTGATGGCCCCATGGATTCTACTCACAGAATGTCTCTGCATTATCACAATAAAAATGTGAAAAGAAATCCTCTCTGCAGGCACGTGGTCTATAGGGTCAACGTTTCCTGTGCTGCTCCAATTTTTATAGCTTTTTCAATGGGCTGCTCTGTGCAGCCCTCAGTGTTAATCACTCTGCCCCCTGCATTCCGAAGCCAGAGCTTTCCTAAAACCTTCAAGTTTCTCTCTGCTCCAGCCATCCTAGAAACCTCAGCCCCTGGGGGGACAGCAAGCTCACTGCCACCTTTCCAGGTCCTGTTGATGTCTTAGAGATATGATGGTTGAAAACCCTAGCATGTCCGGGACTCAGTTACATTTTTATTCTGCTACTCTTGGCCAGAAGGAAGTTTCTTTCCCCAGCCCCCTGTGATACTGAGACTGGCATGACGGCCACAGGTGTTCTCAAAAACAGCAGATTTGACATCAGCCAGAGTATAATCTTTAACGAATGAAACATATAGGCTGCTCCTCCACTGTAACAAATCGTGACCTGGCACACTCCATGAGCAGGCTGAAGTCCTTTCCCATCATCCATTATTTTTAGACTATCCATGCCATTCTTCTTCTCATTAGCCCAAGTCATTGAGAGTTCACGGTTGGTGTGGCTGAATCATTGCCCAAGTGACTCAGTCTCAGATTAAAAGGAGAAAAAGGCCTTGTTAATTCACCATTGCTTATAGAATAAAGTCTCAACTCTCTAGCAGGACATTCAAGGACTTTTCATGAACTGGCGTCAACCAATCTCACCAGCTCTATCATCCATTATCACCATAGAGCCCCTCTCTTTCTACCTCACACCTACGCTTTCCACGTCTAATGCCTACTCCTCTGTCAGGACTCAGCTTAAGTCACCTTCTCCAAAAAGTCTACCTTGACCTCCATCATAGACTTAGCACTTTGTGATCATTTGTCTCCTTGTCTGTTTCCTCCACTGGATTGTAAGCTCCAGGAGCTCCACTGCATGGTAAATGTGTGTCCTTGAAACTCTAATTTGCAATTTCATCATTTGTAAGTGGAAATGCACCTCTTAGGAGGAATACATGAGTTAATGAATATTAAACACTCAAAAAATATCTGCTATTATTATGATCAGTATTTAAGGCATATACAAGGTTAATTCTTGGTCTCCCCAATATCTAGCCCAATTTCCGAGACACAAAAGTCACTTGCTGAGTAAATTAATAAATGAATGTATTCCATCCTGATCTATTTTCTAAGCACTCCATGCCCTTTATAACTCTTTGCTCTTATACACTCTGTTTGGAATGTCAGTTCCTCCCCACTCCATCCTACACCCATCCATTTTCTACCTGGAGAGCGCCTACTTATCCTTCAATACCAAGATCAAATGTCACATCCTCTTTTCTACCTTCCCAGATCCCCTTGGAGCAAATTTATCTGAGCTTACACAGAATTTTGTTCATAACCCTATTATCATGCTCATGGCATTGTCTTACAATTATTGTAATGTTTGCTTATATGTTAATCTCTCCCTCTTTATAGTGAGCTCTCACAGAGCAATGATTGATTTATGTATCCCCTGGCCCCAGTAATAGCATTGTGCTGGCATACATGAGGCACTTAATAGGCAAAGAAGAGATTCTCCAACGAGTCCAGAAGTTGATCCCAGTGTCACAGAGATGGTAAGGGAAAAAAGCCTAAGGACTTTTAGGCTGTAAAAAAGCCTCTCCCTGGAGGCAGGGAATCTGGCTGTGTGCTTGGAACAACATTGCCATTTCTTTATTTCTGTTACTTACTGCAACAATAAAGAAATAATTCAAAAGAGGAAGAAGCAACCTCCACTATCCTATGAAACCAGCGAATCAACTGCTTTCATTTTTCTTTGTTCCTGTACAGTGCTTTATTTATATGCATGCATAATTTTACATAGTTGCACTCATAATGTAGACACAATTTGACATTCTGCTTTTTTTACTAACCATTTCTCATAAGCATTTTTCCAAGTTACTATAGTGTCTACAAAATCATTGATTCTGGCTGCATAATATTCCACTTTGTTGTTTCTAAATTACAACTATTAAATATAATATTATGCCAAATATCTTTTTACATAGAGCTTTTTTTCTTCTAATTGCTGGTATTTTTCAAAAATTTCTGACTATGACTTCAGTATATTCCTTGGGGCTTTGACAAAAGAGTTGACTTTTTTTTTAAGCCCCAGCAAACAGTTAAGGTGAAGCATAGAATAATAGTTCTCTGCTTCTAGATATGCTTTTGAATCATGTGAGGATCTTTTAAAACTACCAGTGCACAGGCCTACCCCAGATCAAATGAATCAGAATCAGGCAGTGGAGTAATGGAATGTTTAAAAGGTCTTCAGGTGATTGCAATGTCCGTGAGAATCACAGATTCTATCAGGACAAAGAATTAGCAAGAACATCATGGCCAGCAGCTTGATGGGTTTTTGTTCCAGAGCAGAGACTTTGCTGTCTCCTGCTGGGGGTGGTCTCTGTAGACCATGGAAATTCGTGATATACAGAGGGCTGTTAGAGGCTCATGGAAGAAACCTGATCAGTCATACAGTCATTCAGTCAACGAGTATTTTTTGAGTACCAAACTGAACAAAATTTTACCCCAGAATTCCAGTCAAATGTATCAATGGCCTATTCTACATTTCTGCCTAGATGTAAATAGACATTCTGAACTTGGCATGTCCAAATACTAACACCTAATTTATCCTGATCAAACGAGCTGTTCCAGTAGTCTTCCTCCAATCAATTAATGGAAATCCCTACCTTCTGATTGCTCAGGCCCAAGACCTTGGGATCATTCTGGTGCCTCTCCTGTCACATCCCACATTCCAACCTATCGGTGAGTCAGTGAGTCCTATGGGTATTCCCTTCAAAATATATCCAGAATCTAACCATTTCTCACCACCTCCACCCAGTATCATCCTGGTCCAAGCTACCACCATCTCTTGCCTAGATTATTGCAAGAACCTCTGAAATAGTCTCTCTTGCCTTTTGCAGACTTTTCTCCACATAGCAGCCAGAGGATCTTTTAAAAACATAAGTCTGTCATATCAGACTAAAACTTTCAATGTCTCCCCATCTCACTTGGAGTGTGATGGTTAATGGTCAACTTCACTGAGCCACAGAGAGACAGGACATTCATTCAAACATTATTTTTATTGTATCTGTTTGGGGTGTTTCTGGATGAGATTAACATTTGAATCAGTAGACTAAGTAAATCAGATTTCCCTCCCTAATGTTGGTGGGCCTCATCCAATCCCTTAAAGGCCTGAAAAGAACAAAAAGGCCAAGGGAACTCCAGCCTGATTGCTTACACTGGGACATCAGTCTTTTCCTAACTTCAGACTCCAACAGAAACACTGGTTCTTCCTGGGTCTTGAGCCTGTGGCCTCACAGTTTGGAACCTACACCTGGGTCTCTAAGTTGCCAACAGCAGATCTTGGGACTTCTCATCCTCCATAATAGCATGAGCTAATTTCTTATAATAAACAAACAAATATCCCATTGGTTCTGGAGAACCCTAATACACAGAGTAAAATCCCAAGTCCTAATCTAGACCTACAAGTCTGTCAGACTTCCTCATTACCTGTCTGATCTCACCTTCTTCCTCTCCCCTTCAAGCACTGCACTCCCACAATGTTGGCCTCAAAGAAGCCAAGCAACCTTCAGCCTCAGGACCTTTGTACCTGCTGTTTCCTCTGCCTGGAAAGCTCTCCCACATGACTCACTCCTTCACTTCCTAAAGGTCTACCTCAGCTCCATGACATCTCATTCAAGAGGACCACCTTCATACACACAACCCCCCAGATAAAATTGCAACCCGTCCCCATATGACGTTCCTAAGTCTAAGTAAATGGCAGAGCCAAGATTCCGGCCTAGGATTTCAGACACCATGATTAAAGATCTTTCAAGAGCCCAGGGCACCGCTTCCTGCTTCCACTCATAGTAAGAAAGCCAAAGGGGCTGGAATAAGGTGGGGACTATCAGTCTTAATTTTCTTTCCCGTGTGTCCCTGAATCCCAGGTGGAGGAGGTCTGCCTTCAGTAGATTTGCAAAGGGAAGAGGTGGGAAAATTCAGCTCCTGCTCTCAGAGGGATTTCTCTCCTGGCCAGAATACTCTGCCCTGCTTATCTGGGGTGAACTCAGCAGATCAATGCCGGCCCTCAACTCTATGACTAGCCTCCCCTTCCAAGCACCTGACGCTAGTACTTAGCCAAAGCAGCACAGCCCCCAAGTGCCAGGCTTTCTTGTCTAGGGTTCATTCTGTTGCAAGTGATCAATCATATCTCAAGCCAGCTCAGCCAAAGAGGAGGTTCTGGGGCGACTGGGAAGCCCAGTGGGGGGAATGGACTGGGCCCAGTGGAGACGTGGCTGTATCCAGGGACTCAGTGTCCTCAGGACTTGGGGTCTCCGTCTCTGCCCCTTCTGTCTGTAGGCCATACTCTCAGGGAGGTTTTCTCCATGAGGTGGGAGAGAGAACAGTCCAAGCCTGCATTCTGAGGGCCAATCATGCAGAACAGGGGGAGGCCCCTCTCCCAAGGCCAATACAGTAAGTCTATATATTCATTCAACAAGGATGTAGGGAGCACTTATATGGTCAGGCTCAAGGATACAGCCATAAACAAAACAAATGTAAATCTCATGCTCTATGGAATAGACATTTTCTTGGAGGCAGGATGGGGAACAAATAAAAAACAAGAGAAGTAGGTGAAGTAAATAGTATGTTACATGGCGATGATTGCAGAGAAAATACAACAGAAGGGGGATAGGAGAGCCAGGCAGTATGTTATTAAATTGGAAGTATGGGCAGAGAATGCCTCACTGAGAAAGTGGCACTTGAGCAGAGAGCTGAAGGAGGCAAGAGAGTGAACAAGATGGGTATCTGAAGGAAGAGCATGTCAGGCAAAGGGAACAGCCTGTGCAAAGGCCCTGAGGTGGGAGTGTGCCTGACATGATGCATGACAGAAGAGAGACCAGTGTGACTAGAGCAGCGTGAGAAAGGGGGAAATAGAGGAAATAAGGTCAGAGAAATGACGGAGGGAAGGGACATTTTATGTACAGCCTTGTAGAGAGAGAGAGAAATGGATTGTCATACAACGGTTGCGGGGGACATTTTATATACGGTTTTACAGAGAAAGAAATAGGTTGTCACTGAAAGGTTTGGGACAGAGAAATGACATAATCCGACTTACATTTTAAAAGGCTCATTCTGGGGCTTCCCTGGTGGCGCAGTGGTTGAGAGTCCGCCTGCCGATGCAGGGGACGCGGGTTCGTGCCCCGGTCCGGGAGGATCCCACATGCCTGCCGCGGAGCGGCTGGGCCCATGAGCCATGGCCGCTGAGCCTGCGCGTCCGGAGCCTGTGCTCCGCAACGGGAGAGGCCACAACAGTGAGAGGCTCGCGTACCGCAAAAAAAAAAAAATAAAATAAAAAAAGGCTCATTCTGTCTGCTGTGTTGAGAACAGATTATAGGAGGCATGAATTGAAACGAGGAGACCAATTAGGAGACTACTGTGATAACATGGGAGAGAGATGCTGGTGGCTTCGACTAGAGTGGAATTAGTGATAAGATTCAGAACAAATTTTGAAATGGAGCCAACATGACTTCCCGATGAATCATATGTGAATTGACAGAAAGAAAAGTGTCAAGAATGACTCCAAGGTTTCTTGCCTGAGCAACAAGGAGTGATGGAATTGTCATTAACTGAGATTGAAAAGGCTAAGAAAAGCAGGTTTGGGGGTGGGGAGGGGACAGTCGGGGGAAAATCCACTGATAACTTGTAGGGTTTCACACCCACATCTAGGTGAATCGCTGCACAAGGCAGATGGGGTACTCTGATTGGTCGGCTGTGTCACGTGCCAATGTCAGGAAGAAGGACATCGTGATTGACAGCCCCCTTAGGACCCCATGGGATGGGAAAGCCATAATTCCTCAAAGGGAGCGTTGCTGGGTATATCTTCCAGCATACTGGTCACAAGCAATAGCCATCTTAGCACAGTGCCAGGTACATAGTAGGTGCCCCCAAAACATTTACTAAGTAAATGAATGAAGCAATTGAAACGTCCCTGAGCTGGCCATTGGAAAACAGGGGTCTTTGCTCAATTCTTCCCAGGCTGCAGAGCCATCTAGGCTGTTGTCCTACTCTAACCCCACCCTGGCCTCAGAAAAATCTCCTTGAGCAAAATCTGTAGACAAATAGAACTACTTGTTTTCTTCCTGCTCACAGGGAAGAGGAGGGGCCAGGAGGCCGGGCGCTGCACAGCACTGGTGGCTGTGTGCCTCCCAGAGAAGGTCTGTGGCCTTGGTTTGGGGCAGTGGGAGGCTGAGCAGCAGAGCCTGACCAGGGAGGTCACACAGCCACCCCCAGACACACACCCTGGCTTTCAGCAGCTCTCACCGGGGCTCAACCATTGGCTCTAGGCTGGCCCAGCTGCTAAAATTCTTCCAGTGGGTTAGTAGGAGGGGTGGAAAGGCTGGGAAGGAAAAGAAAGAAGTGCCAGATGCCTAGAACCTGGGGCCTCTAAAATTTGGAGCATAAATTGGGAAAGAGAGGAGAGAAGGGAGGAGGGAGTGGGAGGGAGGGGGAGGGGGAGGGAGAGAGATTGACTCCCCCCACATCAGGCTGAGCCCCAGGCTCTGACTGCTCCCATGGGCACCAGAATCACATGCTGCAGAGGAGAGGCTAAGGACCCTTGCCAGCGGGGGTGGGCAGCAGGGACAGAAAGGGCCGTGCTCTGCTTACATTACAGCTGCATATGTTCCCCATCCGCTCTCCACTCGTCTGTGTCCCAGAAGGCTGACTAACCCCAGGAGACTGCGTCATCCAGGCTCCCTTGCTGCTTCCAGTAGGGGTTGCCAATGGGAGGCACTGGCAGAGTTCAGAGGGAGGGAGGAGAGGAAGGTGGGGCACTTCTTCCCCACGCCCTGCCTGCTTCAGGGCCGTCTCTGGCTCTAACCATCCACCACTGTAGCTCCTGCAGGGCGGCCCTCTTTACACAGTTCCTCTGGGGCACCTTTCCCTCCCAGCCTGAGGGCTACTGTGGCTAGGCCCTGGGTGCCTCACCACTCTGTGTTTCTTCCCTTCACCCTGCCCTCACCTCTGTAAGCCCTCCCTTCATTGAGGTCTCGTCATTGGAACCACCTGGGATGAACTCATTTTCTTTGAGGGGCCCTGGCTGAGACAAGCCCCAAGCCTCCCTGAGAAATCCTGAGCTCTTGACCTTGTAACCAGCACCAAACAATAACCAAGGGGCAGCTTCACTCAGATAAAAATGCAGTTACTAATGGTTTGCTTTGTGCCAGGCACAGTGGAGGACCCAGAAACAATTCAGATTTGAAGCCCACTCTCTAGGAGCACGTAGTCTAGCCAGAATTGAGGCTGAAGAGACCTGAGAACTGCTATCTGAAGCCCCCTGCAGCCTGGGGACACCTCAGCACACTCAGCCCCTCACTGCAGCCAAAGGCTGCACTGCTCCCCCTTCCCACACCCCTCCTAGGCTGCCCTGGTGCCATGGCTTTTCTGTTCAAGGCTGCCTGGGATCTTCAGTTGTCTCCGCCCCTGGGTGAGGATGGAGTTTGGTGGAGGGTGGAGCAGAGGAGAGGGTAGACTTTGTGCTGCTTCCACACCTCTCAGCCCTTAGGACAGTGCCAGCACATAGTGTACGGCCAATGTGCAGTTATCAAATAAGCAAATGAAGAGATAAACAATGCTCCCCCTGAATGCAGGAGCAAACATGCAAGGTTCTTGCAAGGTGCTGCACTGGGTTCCATGAAGGGGGAAGGAAAAGCCAAGGCCCCTGGTGCTACAGAGCTCCATCATCAAGGCAAGAACTGTCCCCAGACAGAAATGCTGGACACAGACATAGCATGATTTCCAGAGGCCCAGAGAACAAAGCAAGAGACCACAGCTGAAAGGTCACACCACCGAAGGAGAGCAAGAAATGTGTGCACTGAGCAATACAAAGTGTGGAAGAGTCTATATGGGTGTGGTTAAACCACAGACTCTGGAACCACGCTGCCCAAGTTCAAATCTTACTTCTGCCTTTTATTTGCTGTGAGACCTTGAACAAATTTATTTAATCATTCTGTGCCAATTCCTTATCTGTAAGTTGGGGACAATAATAGTTCACACCTCATAGGCTTATTGTAGAGACTAAATAAGTCATGACGCAAGTAAGTTATGAAGGAAAAAACTCTTAGAAGAGTTCCTGCCACATAGTAAGTGCTGTGTAAGTTTGCTTTTATTATGATTTGCTATTACGAAAGAACAAATTCACCTCGGCAGAAGGGTACAATCCCAACTAGGCAGATATGCTAGTATTGAAGGTTATCAGCCAAGTGACATCAAAACAAACTTTCCTCTTTGTATTCTCTTATTTAACAAAAATCTTGAGACTTTTTTGTAATATTGCATAACAAATAGAATTACACTTAATGCTTCAATGTGACACAACCCATTTCATCATCTTTTGAAGATGATTCTATGATATTTCTGATATGATTTTCTTCACTTTAGGAAGTTAAGGGGTAAACTCCCCAAGCCTCAGTATCCTCATCTGTAAGACAGAAAGACACGTACCCTCTTCCAGGCATTGTAACAGAACTGGATTAAGTAAGACAGGGTCTACAGGACATTAACACTGAGCCGGCATTGCCATGGGTGCCATTGCACCTTCCACTTTCTTGTTCCCTGGAGAAACATCCTTATTCCCCACTGGCTGCCTGGCTCAGGGAAACTGTGGCAGATAGTTGTGCCCCCTTGGTGTGATCTCATACCAGGGAGCTCTGCCCGGAGGAGAAGCTGCCAGTTCGATCCTGGCAGCTAAGAGGCCCCCTCTAAGCCGGCCCTGCTTCCAGAATTGGCTGAGGGCTCCTCAAAGGAGCAAAGGCCACCAGGAGGGTGAAAGGAGAGCCCCCACAAAGCCTTGAAGCCCAGCCATGATGCTGGACCAGCTCCTCTTCCCTGTTTGGGAAGTCCCCTGAAGGGGAGGATGCAAAGAGGACCTGCAATGGGCAAATGAAGGGCAACCAAGAGCCAGGATTTGTCTCAACAGCTTAATTCTCTGCTTTCTTGTCAGCCCTGATGGCTGGCAGAGAGGATAATTTGAAATGAAGAATGTTTTTCAAGGAGGAGCAAGAGTCTCTCATCTGAAACTAATTTGTTGTCTAAAATTGTACTGCAGAAGTTGTTTAGAAGTTGCAGATTAAGTTGTGCATAAAAATACAGCAACTCTTGATTATCCACACTCATGGATAATCCAAAAATGACAGATACCTCAAATGATTTCTATTTGGTTTCGTAATGCAGGATTATTTCCCCTCATCATGTTTACTTTTCTGCATTTAGTTGTCTTCAGGGTAGAGCCAGAGAGCTAGGGAGTCTATAACCTTCTGTTAATTGCAAAACAACCAAGGTTTCAGCATCATGCCCTGCAATGCAGAAGCTGCCTGGGCAGTATTTATAAAAATAAAAATATGGGGGCTTCCCTGGTGGTGCAGTGGTTGGGGGTCTGCCTACCGGTGCAGGGGACACAGGTTCGTGCCCCAGTCCAGGAAGATCCCACATGCCGTGGAGCGGCTGGGCCCATGAGCCATGGCCGCCGAGCCTGCGCGTCCGAAGCCTGTGCTCCGCAACGGGAGAGGCCACAACAGTGAGAGACCCATGTACCACAAAAAAAATAAAAAATAAAAAATAAATAAAAATAAAAATACAACCCAGGAGAATGAAGAAGGAAGTGAGAGAGAAGGAAAACTATTAGATTTTTGTCCTTTCCACACACAGACCAGGGAGGGGTGATTAAGAAGATAGGTTCTGAAGTCAGACTCCTCAAATTCAGATCTCAGCTCTGTCTCCTATTAGGTGTGATTTTGAGCACTTACTAAACTCTCACAGCCTCAGTCTTCTCATTTGTAAATTGAGGTTCATAACAGTAGCACCGTTATAAGGCTGTTGTTAGGATTAAATGAGATCATTTATATAATGTGTTTAGCACAAGGCCAGGCACATAGGAAGCATTCAACGGATGGACATTAATAACAGTAAAAGTTAGTTACAACCAGTTCTCAGAAAACTGGGTAGCTGATCTCCTGCAAAGAGGGCTCAATAACATCTTGTGGAATTCACTGAAGGACCCCAGGGGCTGTAGACAGCCTGCAGCCCCTCCATATCCCTTGAGTGGGGATGAACTAAGTTTCAGGGGAGGGGGCAGCTGAAGCTGTGGACGGGCATTGGGGGAGAGCCCAGGACAGCTGTCAGCTCCTCTGTGTGCTGAGCCAACAGGCCCACCATCCAGTTTTAATTATCCTGCCTAATGGAGTAAAGCAATTATGATTCAGAGAAAATTGGCCATTAGCATCTGGGAAAGCAAACAGCCTTCAATGGCACAGCACAAACACCAGGTCAGGAGAGAGGCCCAAGTGTGCCAGGAGGGAAGGGCAGGGGCCAGGGGCTCCACTCCTGGAGCTGTCATTTGGGAAAGGGGAAGGCAGAAGACCTTCAGCTCACTCAGATATTGGTCAAAGAAGAGGGAAATGGAAGAAGGGATACAAAACTACCAAGGTAGCCAGTGAGAATGAAGACACCGGGAGAGCTGTTCTGGAGCCCAAAGTTCCAGAGTTTATCTCATCCATCCCCCTGCCTCTGAAGAACCCAAAACAGGTCAAGGAACCAAAACAACTTAATCAGGTCAAGGTGAAGTTTCAGAATAACACTTACCCTAGGGTAAGGTGACCTAGATTCTAGGTCTGGCTCTGCTAGGAACTTAATTACAGTAGTAGTAATAGTAGTAGTGGTGGTAGTAGTAGTAGTAACAGCTTCTTATGAACTAGGTACTAGGTTAAGCTCTTTACATGGATGATCCCATTTAATCCTCAGAAGCTTTATGAGGAAGATATTATTTTTTCCATTTTACAGATGAAGGAATGAGTAGCTATCTGTAAAGAAACTGCTTTAAATCACCCAGCTAATAAGTAGGTGATCTGGGATTCAAACCAATGTCCTTGTGATTCCAAAGTGCCTGCTTTTAACCACCCTCTGGGGCTATTAGCTTTAGCAGAACAAGCTCAGCTGCTTGATGTGTGAGGAATTTCTAGCCCAAAGTTGTGTGGGAAACCCAGAAAGAGGACCACCAGAAGTGGGAGTTGCCACCTCCTGCCTACTAGGTAGGGCCAAGCAGCTCAGTGAAGAGTTAAGGGCTCAGGAGGCCAGGCTGGAAGAGAAGAGCAACAATTTTCTTTTTACATCTTCACAGCAAGGGCTTTGAAGGATCTCCAGGTGCTTTCACACACCCTCTGGGACCCCTGCCATTCCCTCCTACTTCCCAAGCCCTAGAGGGCAGAAGGCCTTGGGGCAACAGTGCCTTGGGGCAAATGCGCCACTGACACTGGGCACTCAACCACATCCTGTAGGCTCCACCCAGCACAGCCTCTGACCCTCAGCCCCTCTGGGCCTCAGGCTGCCCTGTTGCCGGCAACTCACTGGCACTCAGGGGGCTTTGGGTCTGGAGCCCACTGGGAGCTACCCTAGACCTCAAGGGAAAGATACTGAGGCAGCTGCTTCAAAAGGGTTTCTGACTACTTTCATCTCTTTTTCTCCACCTTCACTTCCGTCAGCACATGCCATATTCCACGTATTCCACAGGGATCTGCTGGAGAGGGGCAGTGGGAGATCTGGGCTGGGGTGGGAACAGGTTGGGCCAGGTTATCTGGTTGGAGAGAAATCTATGCTGGGCTGAATCACTCCCCTTCCACCCACTGTCCTCTCAGCCCTCCAAGATCTAGCTGCAGAGCCAGCATCGTTTTGTCAGCAGACCGTTCTCCAAGTCTGTGCACAGTCCTCAACCCTTCATCTATCATCCCTACTGCATCTAACCCATCTCTTTGTAGTCCACCTCCTCCATTTCTCTCTGTATTCACCCTGCCTCTCATCCACCAGGCTTTCCTCCACTCCCTCTCAAACAATAGAGAATTGGAGAGAAGTGTGTGTGAGCTGGGAGGAGACCTTACTGATGGCATTGTCCAACTCTTTCATTCCACGGGTTGGTTAGAGGCAGAACTCTGGCTGGTCCCCGGCGCTCTTGACTTCCTGTTCAGTGTTACCTCCTTCAGGAGGGAAGCTTGTCAAGTTCCGGGAGCAAGTACCATGCCCAGTGCCCAGGGGTGGCCAAGCAGCAGACTGTCCTGTGTCCCCACTTGCTCTCACTCTGGCTGGCAGTAGGGAAATGGACTAAACAGTGACTGATAGCCTTGGTGAGATCCCATCTTTGTTTCTACTCAGTTTCCTCCAATATGAAGAGAAGTGCTTGAGACTCAAGTGAGGATCAGAAGGTGGACTTTGTGGCCAGTGGAGAACTTCAGCCCAAAGAAACAGGTCATGTGTAATTAGACGCGGCTCCCAGAGGCTGCCTCACCACCACTACCTCCTCCCCCGCCCCCAGCTCCCTGGCCTTGGCTCTCTGAACCCTTGGATCTCTGAGCAAAGAATTTCCCTCATCAGAGAGTAATTGCCCCTGACTCCCCTCACTTCTAATCAACAAGCCAAAGTATTTGTTCCTGGGAGCATTATTGATTTCCAAGGACTTGGAACTTAATTACATTTTTGCAGTCTGTTTGGAATCCTCAGAGAAGCGAGACACTTTCTGTTCTTTGAAGTTACCATGTAGGAGGGCTTCCAGCATCTCAAATATTCCATTCTGCAGTCTGCCCAAGCCTGCAGGGTCACACTGTGTCTCAAGATGTGGCTCAAGCCCTGGTCTGTTGTGAGTGCCCGGACCAAAATGAGTCTGAGCCCAGGGGGATCCACTCCCTTACCCCATTGCAATCTGCCTCCTTTCATGGGCCCAGAGCTTCTAGATTATTGGACAAGATGCAAGTTCATTGGAGGGTCTTGCTCACAGACTCAGATTTTCAATCCTGGCTGGATTTTAGTGGAATTTCAACTCTGGAAGCTTCCTATGGACTGGGCTTCTGGTTACATCAGCACAAATTTTGAGGGCATGGTGGGGAGAGGGGTCTAATATCTTTAATAAATTTACAAACTTGGATCTTTCTAGTGTGGTGTAGACCAACAGGTAAGTCCCAATCCACTCACTGAAAGTCCATGTCAGTGAAATATGCTGAATCTTAAGAAGACAGAGGATGTTAGTATATCAGAACAGTGCAGAGTGGGGGGAACTGTGGACACTGCCATGTGAACAGGCCAGCCTGTGACTTTTCCACCCATTTCCATTGTCAATATAGATGCAGCCCCTGAAAGCCCTGGCCTTAGACATTTCCCCCAAAAAAACAGTGAGCCAGCTCGCTGGGGCATGATCTCTTCCCTTGCCAGTATGTGGCTCCACCCCAGCCCTTCCTGGGGCAACCCTGCCATTTCCCCAGCCTCTGGCTGACATCCAGGTCAAAGCAGCAAGTCAGGGGTATCCTAGCTGACCAACTTCGGGGGTCACCTGCCAGGGCCCACTCTAGAGCTCATAAGTACCAGATCTCCTCTAGCTACAGGCATCCCTGAAGATACTTGTTATTTGAGAGCCACCAAGTCATTGCTGGAAGTGGAAGCAAGAGGAAGTGACAGTGAGGAAGGGACACTGAGGATTGGGGTAGAAAAAGGAGAATTCATATCTGCAGAAATTTCCAGACTTTCAGTGAGGGTAAGGAGAGTGGCTCTCTGTCTCCTCCCCACCATCCCCTCCAGCCACTTACCACCCACATTTACAGGGGCCCATTCATCAAATGACCTGGAAATGTTCACAAGCAGCCAGGTCCAATCTTCCCAGAGAACAGTGAAGGCCAGCCCAGCTCAGCAGCAAAGCTCAGCTCCAGCCAGCCCAGGAGCAAAAACAAAGAGGAGAAATAGCACATGCGGCAAGGATGTGATGGAGAAAAGTGAGCCTCCCAGCTCAGTCCAGGAAGCTATGTAGAAAGTCCCATGAATGGAGAGCAGCTGGGCCACCTTGAAGCCCTCAGTGTGAGATAACAAGCAAGGGCTGGTGCCTGGGATTCTACCAGGAGCCAGACACTCTGCAGGGCAAGTGCCCTTGGAAAACATAAGAGTGAGAGGTAGATTCCTACCGAGATGTAAGTGAGAGGAACTCATGACAGTAGGAGCAGAGCTGACTGGCAGATGACAGGAGTTGAGGTGACAAGGGGAGAGAGGCCCTGGATTCAGGCCCAGCTGCTTCACGCTGTGCAGGAAGATTGGATCTGGCCATCCTCCCTTCCTTCAGTCCTGCATGATCCTTCTCTGACTTAATTCTCAGCTGTGGCTTCTGGTTGCTTTTTCTCATTTCCAAGTTAGCTGAACAATAGTGTGGACCATCTTCATGGCTCCCCCTCACTCCCTACTCCACCTGTCCATTCATTTCAAAAGAGTGCCCCTGGGCATCTCCTTGCTTTGGGTTAGACCAGCCCTTTTCCCTCATCTGCCATTGTTCGCAGAGCCCATCCATCCCCCTTACCCCTGAGACCTCCTCCTCCCAACCTCTTTCCAAGGGATCCCCCGAAACAGAACCAGAAACTACTGACAGAGGAGCTGGGAAAGGGAAGGCAATGGAGGACAGCTGTGGTTTTGGGTTCAGGGGCTGCAGGCTTCTCCGGCTGGAGTTGCCCTTTCTCTGAGAAGCCAGTCATGACCAAGAGGACAGGCCAGCCCCAAAGAGGAGTGCAGGGCTGGGGACAAGTAAGAGGGACAATTATAATGAAAACCACTATAGTCATAGATGCTCCATGTGCCAGGCACAGGACTAAACCCCCTATCTCATTTAATCCTCAAAGCCACTGTAGGCAGGAATTTTCTCCATTTACAGGTGAGAAATCCAACTTTCAGATAAAGTAATTTGCCGAAAACCACAAAAACAAACAAGACCAAGATTCAGAGAAATCCTGGCTGTTGGTCCCAGTGAAAACCTTAGCTTCAGTGCTCATCTCCCATCTCTCACCAGCAGGCAAGAGAAAGTGGATGTGAAAAGAGGGGCTGTACAGAGCCCCAGAGGGACCCCAGATCCCCATTCTGTTATCAGAAAGGGGCCTCACCAGTCCCCTGTGTGAGTCCAAGCTCCTTACCTGATGGCACCTGAGGTCACCCCAGCTATGTCTTCACCTCCTCCACAGACTTGGGTGGCATCCAAGGCTTGAACTCAGGACCCCCATCTTGACTTCTAGGTCTGCTTACTGCCTCTTACTGGATTTTTTTTCTATCCTGGCCTCATTTTACTCATCATAAAAGGGCTGATGGTTACCAGGATCTCCTTCTAGTCTGCGGAACTGTCTGGGGAAGCATTAAAGATGGAAAAGAAAATAAAAAGATTGGCACTGTTAAAGGAAGGGTGTTTGTCATTGTTGACATTAACATTTCACCTGAAAAACAGGAGGTTCCCATCCAGACTCACTGCCCCCTTTGTTGTAGGAGCCATGGAGTAGCCTCA
Organism: Hyperoodon ampullatus; assembly: GCF_949752795.1. Classification (NCBI taxonomy): domain Eukaryota; kingdom Metazoa; phylum Chordata; class Mammalia; order Artiodactyla; family Ziphiidae; genus Hyperoodon; species Hyperoodon ampullatus. The sequence continues at coordinate 100,060,614 of NC_136915.1, forward strand.
GAATTGGTCAATAAGCTCAGAAGTTCTAGGACTCAGGAAGAGGATCAGGTGCCCTGAAAGAGACAACTTGGTAGTGCTTTTTCCCCAGACCAGGCCAAGAATCTAAAGGTCTGGACATGGCCAGGTGCAGGACAGAGGAGGTCTCTCACTTGGCAGAAGAAAAGAAAGAAGGATAAAATATGGAAAAGAAAGAGAGAAAAGGTCCTGTTTTCTACATCCAAAAATTTACCCAAGTGATCAAGCTGTAAAAGGTGTCTGAATTGTTCAAAACAGGCAAGAGCTCTGCCTAGTCATGTCAGGCTGGGCTGGGCTGAGAATACACATTTATAAAACATCAAAAGGAAAGGAAAGTCCCAGTAGCTGCTCACAGCTGTCAGACACAGCTCCTCAAGAATTTATTTTCAAAAGTATATTTCTAAGGTCTCATGCATGGGAAAGCAAGGGTTGGAGATTCAGTTGGTCAGCTACCCCCGCCACCTCAATAACTGATAACCATCACCCCTGGGGAAGGTGGGGAAGGTTGAGGCCCTCAGAGAACAGATGTTTTATTTATCTATCTATATGCTTTCGGCTATATATACGATGATAACACATTTAATCGCTCAACTAATATTTATGGATTACTCTGTGCCAGACATTGTGCTATACTTGTGTGTGGATAGGTAGTGATTAAGATGTGGTCCCTGTTCCTCAGGAATTCTTGACTAGTGGAAGGGACAAACATGCAAACAGCTAACCACCAATACACCTTATGCTGGGTGCTGTACGGAGATATGAAGAAAGTACTAAGGGAGCATAGGGGCAGGATAGAGAGAGTCTTCAAAGAAGGTGTGACAGTTGAGCTGGTTATCAAAGGAGGAATAAGAATTCTCCAAGTAGAAAAGAGGGACAGGACTCTGGGCAGAAGGAATAGCTCCAGCCAAGGGAAGATGATGTGAAAGAGCATGACTGACTCGGTTTGACTCAAGTGTGGCATGCATGAGAACTGGAGTGGTAACTGATGATGAAGCATCATAAACAACCATTTACTGGCCATAGAGGCACCATAATGCTGTATTTACACTCAACCCAAATTTCCCTACTCACGTTTGGCTCTTCCACTGGGCGATCATGTTGGAAAGAGCACCCAGGCTTTTAGTGGATTCCTGAAAGGATTGTTAGGTTATTTTACCAAAGTTCCAAGTTCCTTCCTAAAACCATTCTCAAATCAGAGATTTTACTGGGGTCTGAGTGAACTATATCTTGCATTCTCCTTCCCCACCTCCAGTACTAAGTAGGGCTGGCCCCAGACCAATTTACCTCAGATGCATTTGTCACCCTTTCTTTGCTCTATTCTGTATCATAGTGAGGACAGGGAAATTGGCCCCTGCAGGTTGCATCTCCCAGGCTGCTGGCTGGGTTCAGCCAATGGGAGGTACTGTCAGGAGAGTAGAGGGCACGAGGAAGGGAGAAGCCTGGGAATTTCTTGCCATCCCTCTTTTCCTCAGACTGTATCTCTGCAGCTGCTGTGACTTCTCCATGGCTCCAGCCCCTACTAGACACATCTACCATGCTTCAGATTCCCACTAACCCATCCACCATGGCTCCACTTCAACCTGATGACCCCAACCCCTGGGCTCTGGTAACAGCTCAGCCTCCTTTTTCTCCTCAGCCTAAGGGAAGTAGTGTTTTCCAAGTGTTGTTAAGTTCTGTATTGCCATACCATCTCCTGTTTGGCTTCGTTATCTTTCTATCATCAATTCCTTATACTAAATTCCCTCTGCTGTAAATTCTTAAAATGGTCTCCCTATTTTTCAGTTAGGACCCTGACTAATACAGAGACTATATTTTGTTCATCTTTGCATCTCCCACAGCACCTGATACAGTGATTTCTCTGAGTGAGTTCCAGGTATTTGCTGGATGGACAGATGACTAGATAGTTGATTAGATAGATGAATGATGGTATGATTAGGTAGATGAAAGGATGAAAAGATCTTCATGATTTAATGAGTGAAAATAAAGGAGTAAATTCCAAAAGAACTAATAAGAAGTTGATTCCAAGAGACTCATAAGAATGACCAGGGGTTTAGAACAGCTTTCTGACACAAGCTAAGACAAAAGAGAATCCAGTAACTGGAAAAGCACAAAAAACAGAGGGAGACTGTCAAGTTTGCTCCTTGTTGTATCTGAATTGAGTCACTATCCCTTCACTCTCTTTCTAGATCTCTTCCTACATTGGCAGAGGCCAGGGGGGAAGATGTGTTAGTGGCAAACAGTTCTAATTTTCATCTGACAGGCATTTGCATCACATTTATTATGCCTGAGTCTCTGCAAAGTGAAGGAGATATAATGGAAGAAACCTCATCACCATTGATCCTCAGTCATATACACTTGAAAAAGTTGCCAGAAGTTCTGGACAAGAAAGGACCTGATTGGTCAGACAACTGGTGCCTGTGGGGTTCTCGGAGATTTTCAACAATTACGTTCTCAGAATCCTGCATCATTTTTCTGAGTATATTGCCTTGAATAATTAACAATTCAGAGACCAAGCCTTTCCAAAGCCATTTTGTTCATCCCCCTGATAAGCAGGGTTATACTGAAAGATGCTCAATAAAAGAGATGTTTCCAACTCAGCTATTGACACTGTGGTGTAAGAGAGCACTGAGACTTCAAGCTCCTGCCTCCGCCCCTTAGCTGCTGAGTGTCCACAGGAAAGTCAGTACCCTCCCCTGAGTCTAAGATTCTTGATTCTCTCCTGCCTTCCTCACAGATTTCTGTGAAGACCAGATGAGATGATTGTGAAAGAAAAGTAAAAGCCATAAAGCTCAACACCACAGTGTCATTTGTTTTATAGTCAATCAGTTGTCCACATAGATGTAACCTAAAACCTTCTAGCTGCACTGTAATCCCAGATCATATTGCCATATCATATAAGATGGGTCTGTCTTCTGAGTACTCAGAATGCAATAGGTCATATGAAGATTAAGAGAGTGACAAGAATTCATTTAAAGAAAAGGGGCTGCCACTGATCAGACCTGGATTAATGAAAATTACCAAAGTAGATTGAAGTGTCTCTTTGGTTCCCTCAGCCGCGACAACTTTCTCCTTATCTTTAAGAAAAAGATTCCTCACCTAAGGCTTCCTCCAAAGACCAGTACTCCAAGACTACCAAGAATTGTCTCCATCCTTCCCATTTCCCTACGTCAGCTTCTTCCTCTTCCAATGTTGCTGATATTGCCTCACTGTCAGAACTTGACAAGGATGATATGGCCAATTCACACCAAGGTATAGTGTAGCCTCATAGTTCCCTTAATCATGGAGTGCTAATTTTCTAAAGGCTGCACATTGGCCCTAATGTCTTCAGATGCTATTTCAGGAAAACTAAACAAGGAGATATTTGGAGAGAGGAAAGTAAAAGTGACGCTCTTCCTAAAGGCCCTCAAGTAACACTCCTAGGAACAAATTATTCAGACTTGACGTGTAAGGTCAAAATGGTCATGCTGTGAATCTTTCCTTCATTCTACTCTTCTTCTTCCCAGCCCAATTCAAATTTTCAGGCCAGAAGTATATTCACCCAGAGGATTTTTATCCCCTCATATCTCCAGGGGAGATACAGAAGTTGGTTCTTTGTGCTGATAGCTCTTGGAATGGAAGAGATTCCCTCCTTATCCAAGACCAGTTTGCAGCCAAATGCGGCATTTTCATGAAGAGTAACCATTTTATAAAGTTTCTCTGGCAGACGTTTCATGCTAGGCTGGCCTCCCTTACCACCACAATGGCTGTTCCCTGATTTCTCTCTGCACCGTGGGTTAGTGAGTGTTCAGATCATAAAATCCACTTTTCAGATTAGCCTCAACAAAACGTTAAGGAAATGAAGTAGTCTGCTGGCATTGACTCATTGCAAAACCAATTTAAATAATCAAGTCGATCAATAGTTATTTACTGAACATCAACCAGCTCTGGTTATGCTCTGCTCAGAATACCCACCCCTCACTTCCTCTTCACAGCCTCTTTTGTGACCCCCTCTTACTGACCCCACTACCACCGTCACCACCGTCAACACTGTCACCAATAATCCTGTTGACAGCCCCACCCCAGGAGCTGTCCAGAATTTCAACAATGCACATCAAACCAGGGAGGCAGTTAATTGGCTTCGTTTTCCTCTCTTTGCCAGAAGCAGATGGGAAAGATGGGAGGAAGGGGATTATTTATTTTCTAGTCTTGCCCAAAGCAACCTCTATTTTGAGGGTCAGTTCCCTCCACCCCCATCCAAAGCCCAACATTAGTTTGACTGACAATAGCCTCCACCTCAGCCCAGCTCCAAGAGGCTCTAACTGACCCTGTTTACATTGCATGGGAGTGCCTCTGCACTGCAGAATTTTCAGTTTCAGGATTTTGCAAACTTTATGAGAATTTTCAGTCAAGCTGATTTTTAGCGTCCCCTTTCCCCTCCAGCTAAAATCAAGATCTTTCATCCAGCTCTGATCTCAGACAGACTTTTTTCTCAGCACTTGGGTCATGATTAAATAACAAGCACACGTGCACACACCAGCCCCAAACGCTTTTATTTCCCAGATCTTTCTTCAGTAATGAAGCCTGAAACGGAAAACTGTGCAGAGAAACTGTAGCAAAAAGAGGAAAAGGAATAGACAACGTGCCAGCCTGGCTCCTTCTAGAGAGAGAGGTGAAGAAGTTTGCTCATGAAACAAGGGCAAATTAAATGTATGTATCAAACGGAAGCCTTTCCAAAGAGAACTTTGGGAGGTTCAGTGGTTGCCAGTTGGGGGTCCATTAGATGTGGGTAATGGGGAATCATGAAACATCTATTTTTCCATACTCTCTAGAGAGCCTGAGGGGATGAGAAGAGGATTGGCTAAAAAGAGCATTCTTTTCACTGTCCAGTTGACATGATCATTAGCTCTACCAATTATGGCAATATAAAGAAATCATTAAAATGCAATTATTACAGCTGTATAAGTTTATAGCTGCATAACCACATCAAAAGGCCACCTCTGTAAGCCTTTATGTGCTCCCTAAACGTGAATAAATTGCAACAAAGAAAAGACGATTACCTCAATATGAATCAAGAGCAAATTTGAAATTTCTGTCCTACTCTGTGGAGATAGCAGCAGTGAAAGGCCTGGGTCCTTCTGTGACCCTTAGCCGGCTGGGTATGCCTGCTCGAGTCTTCTCTTTGCTCTAAGCCTGCATCTCCCATCACCTGTCTTTGGTTAAATGGATCCAAATGAATGAAATGAAAGCTAAGCAAGTACCAAAAAATGATCACAACCCCATACATTTATACGTCTCATAGTTCTCACATTCAACAACCCTATGACTAGATAAGATAATTATCCTCGTGGCATGGACATATGTACACTACCTAATATAAAACAGATAGCTAGTGGGAAGCAGCTGCATAGCACAGGGAGATCAGCTTGGTGCTTTGTGACCACCTAGAGGGGTGGCATAGGGAGGGTGGGAGGGAGGGAGGTGCAAGAGGGAAGAAATATGGGAACATATGTATATGTATAACTGATTCACTTTGTTATAAAGCAGAAACTAACACACCATTGTAAAGCAATTATACTCCAATAAAGATGTTAAAAAAAGAGAAAAAACTGAGCCTCAAGGAATACTTTAAGGAACTTGTATAGGGTTGCATGGTGGGCTGGATAGCGTCTATGTGTGTTCCTCCCACCCACCCTCAGATCCACTCTCCACCCTTCTCCACTGTGCTCTGTGCCCTGGGAGGCTGGCTTCCGTGGACTGCGTCAGCCAGGTCTCTTACCCTCTGGCTTTCCATTAAGTTGGGCCAGTGGGAGGCAATGGCAAGAACACAGAGTGTGAGAGAAGAAAGAAACTGAGATGTTTATTCCCCTGGCTCCCTCCTTGTCCAGCCATGGTGTGGCAGTGGCTATTCCTCTGCCTACAACCACAGCTCCTGCCAGGCGGCCCTCTCCTGGGTGACAGCTACAGGCCTCTCCAGGTTCTAATGATCAGTCCCTCCCTTTGCCCCTGCAGGTCTAGGGGTGGCAGCAGTTTCCCTGCTGATGCTAGCCTCAGGGTGCTTCACCATTCCTGGCTGGTTTCCCTTAAATCCCCACACACCCATCCTTCAAACCCTTTTCATTGACTTTTTTTTTTTTTTTTTTTTTTGTCTGAGTAGGGTCTTCGTTGCTCTGTACGGGCTTTCTCTAGTTGTGGCGAGTGGGGGCTACTCTTCATTGTGGTGTGTGGGCTTCTCATTGCGGTGGCTTCTCCTGTTGTAGAGCACGGGCTTTAGGTGTGCGGGCTTCAGTAGTTGTGGCACACGGGCTCAGTAGTTGTGTCACACAGGCTTAGTTGCTCCGCAGCATGTGGGATCTTCCCGGACCAGAGCTCGAACTGGTGTCCCCTGCATTGGCAGGAAGATTCTTAACCACTGCGTCACCAGGGAAGCCCTCACTGACTCTTGAATGTGCCCACTGTTTCCTGCCAGGACTGGCACACTCATCACACATCTGATGAGTGCTGGGATCTGAACTAGAACCCAGATCATCAAAACCCTAGGAGTCCAAGACTGAATAATTTAGAAAATTAAATTTGCTCCAGACACAGACATGCTAATTGTCATCACCATCAAAGCTTTAAGTCCCATACTTCACATGGCATTGTGCTGGGCCACTTAGAGAAAGAATTACAAGAATACAAGCTCTGCTTTCCAGGAACTTTCATGCTACATCAAGCACACTGACGTGAGCCACTCTGTAGAGTACATGCACCAGGCAGAGACATCCCAAAGCAACATCTGGCTGGACAATGCTGGGGGAGGGGCATCCAATGAGGTGAAAGCAAATGCATTTGGGAGTAGAGGGTTGAACAACTAGAAAAGCACACGTTCTATTTCCAAACTAGGTGGAGGAGAGCAATGGGTCAGACGATCCAAAATTGCAAATGATGTCAAAACATTTCTATCTGGCTTTGATACGCATGATTAGACAATACACTGTGTTTTGTTTGGGGATTTCTGCAGTAGATATGCCTTCCTAATTACTTTTCATTAGACTAATAGTGAAGGGAGCTCATATTCTTAGAGTTCACACACACCTTTGCTGCTTGGGAGGTAGAAACAGAGAAATCTGTCCTCCAGTGTTTCTGGAAGTGGGTTAAGGAGCAGATAGCCTGTATGTGACCCACCATAGTTCACTGCACCCTTTTACCTGGGCCTTACATTTTCACTCTGTAAGACCGAAGACCATGGGTCTGTGCTTATGGAATGTGGCTCAGGTTCTCAGGACCTAGCAGGCCCTTGCTGATACACAGTGGCTCAATAATCCTTCCCCTGAGAATCCAAATGCCTCAAATAGCAACTTGGGCCTTCTTAACGAATCACAGACAGGGGACAGCACTAAAGACTAGCTGTGCAAAGGAAACCATAAACAAGACAAAAAGACAACCCTCAGAATGGGAGAAAATATTTGCAAACAAGGCAACTGACAAAGGATTAATCTCCAAAATATACAAGCAGCTCATGCAGCTCAATATCAATAAAACAAACAACCCAATCCAAAAATGGGCAGAAGACCTAAATAGACATTTCTCCAAAGAAGATATACAGTTTGCCAACAAACACATGAAAGAATGCTCAACATCACTACTCATTAGAGAAATGCAAATCAAAACTACAATAAGATATCACCTTACACCAGTCAGAATGGCCACATTGAAAAAATCTACAAACAACAAATGCTGGAGAGGGTATGGAGAAAAGGGAACCTTCCTGCACTGTTGGTGGGAATGTAAATTGATACAGACACTATGGAGAACAGTATGGAGGTTCCTTAAAAAACTAAAAATAAAACTACCATACGACCCAGCAATCCCACTACTAGGCAATACCCTGAGAAAACCATAATTCAAAAAGAGTCATGTACCACAATGTTCATTGCAACTCTATTTACAATACCCAGGACATGGAAGCAACCTAAGTGTCCATTGACAGATGAATGGATAAAGAAGATGTGGCACATATATACAGTGAAATATTACTCAGCCATATAAAGGGAAAAAATTGGGTTATTTGTAGTGAGGTGGATGGACCTAGAGACTGTCCTACAGAGTGAAGTAAGTCAGAAAGAGAAAAACAAATACCTTATGCTCACACATATATATGGAATCTTAAAAAAAAAAAAAAAAAGGTTCTGAAGAGCCAAAGGACAGGACAGGAATAAAGATGCAGATGTAGGGAATGGACTTGAGGACATGGGGAGGGGGAAGGGTAAGCTGGGACGAAGTGAGAGAGTGGCATGGACATATATACACTACCAAATGTGAAATAGATAGCTAGTGGGAAGCAGTTGCATAGCACAGAGAGATCAGCTTGGTGCTTTGTGACCACTTAGAGGGGTGGGATAGGGAGGGTGGGAGGGAGGGAGATGCAAGAGGGAGGAGATATGGGGATATATGTATATGTATAGCTGATACACTTTGTTATACAGCAGAAACTAACAAAACATTGTAAAGCAATTATACTCCAATAAAGATGTTAAAAAAAAAAAAGAGGAAGAGACCTAGGAGTTTGTTAGGAGTCAGGCCCCTGCCCAGAGCTAACAATGGCTGCACAGCAGCTACAGCAGGTGTCTCTGCTGTCAGACTGCCAAGCAGAGGTCCCTAGGGCCCAGGTCCTGAGCACTCCCTCTCTGGAGACCATCAGCCTTCTAGCCTGGGGGCTGGATTGCTGCTGCCTTGTCCCTCCTGTGGTTGCTCTAGAGCAGTCCCTCCAGCCCTGGGGCCTGACCACTCTGCTGCTTTGGCCCCTCTACCAGAGACTCCTCCACACCTCTGGTGAGACCTCAGCTTGGCTCGTGCTTGAATGTAAGAGACTTGACATATTGAAATGGTAGATAAACGAGCCATGGTCTGTAAGCTCACTCAGAAATGTCTCCTTTCTAACTGGTTCAGAATCCCTGACTCTGTGGCTCCATCAGACTTCTCATGGACCAGGATATGTGGACTTCCTCCCACCCAGGTCCACCCTCCTGATCTCCCTTTTTCTCCCCCAGTTTCCCAGCAGCTCTCTTGGCCAGCCCCCTAGAGGCTGGTGGGATACTAGTCCTTGGCTCTTTCTAAAGGATAAGGCAAACACAATCACTCTTATCCAGACAATTTCGTCTCAGAACTTACTCAGCTGTGGATACCATCTCTCTAATCCAGCCAGAATCTTCCACATCTAGTGGGGGCTCAGACCACAGAAAACAAGGGCTAAAATAAAAGGCTTCATGTTGCTCTGAATGATTGTCCTTGTTACATAAATGTAACACACACACACACACACACACACACTTCCCTCCGGCCCTGGGTCTCCTTCCAGGGTGACATGTGGCTTGCCTGTGACCTGTCTGCAGAGGCTGGAGTCATTGGCCATGCTGCCATCCAGTCTGGCTCGCACACAGCTGCCTTTGAGTAGAGGAAAAAGCGACCTCTTTGGTAACGTGATTGATGTTCAACAACATCCCCCAAAGCCCGGAGACCCCTCTGAGAAAGAAGGGAATCTGATGATAAGGACTCCTGCATGCAAATACCTGGCTCTGTCCTCTGACTCACTTTCTGCCTCCATTTAGAAAAAATATCTTCCTACCCCTGCCTTACTTCTACCTTCTGGAAAAGAAAAGAAAAACACAACTACTGTTTAAGTCTGGCCAGAACTAAAATGTAAGCTCCTTGAGGGCAGACTTTTGTTTATTCTGCTCATGGCTACATCCCCAGTGCCTAAGATAGAGCCTGACACAAGTACGTACTCAATAGGTAATGAATGAATAAATGAATGAATGAGGAAGTGATCGAGCCAGTCTTTCTCTCATTCCTGAAAGCCTTCCCTGCACAAGGCCTGATCCACTGTCAGAGAAAAATCCAAGTCATGGGAAGAGGACACTTAAAGGACAGAGAACCTGCTGCCTAAGTGGAGCAAGGAAGGTGAGAAGAGTCCCCCCCACCGAGACCCCGCCAGGCTTCTGTGATTAATGACTCCACCAAAGTGGTTCCCTTTAAGTCCCAGGACCATTTGCTCAGGGTAAAGGACAATCTGGTGATTTAGAAATGAAATAAAATGACCGGAACCTTCCAGAGAGTCCAGCGGGAGCTGAAGTAAGAGAATCTGAACCTTCCTCATAAATCATCCTCAGCCTTGGAGTATGTGGCCTCCGAACTAGAATCTGCCATGGTCCCACACCACCGCCACCCTTGGCAGCTTCCCCAAGCAGCTGCGCGTGGCCGGGTACCCTCTGGCGAACTGGTGGACAGCACCCCGCAAGCCTGCGGGAGACTCCATGAGGACACAGAGACGTAGTCCCTACCCCTGGGAAGGGCACTGGCTGTCCCTTGTTGCCTTCCCCCAGGCCCCGCACGTGCCCAGCCACACTGGCAGAGCTCCCCATGGACCCACCCAAGGCCTCGGGTCCACACTGCAGGGAAGGCTCACAGCACCTCTGGGGGACAGAGGTCTGTGCCATCCTCACAGGGCCCTGCTACCTCCCCACGTCACTTTGCTGTGTGGCCAAGCTGTTGTCTGAGCACAACCTCTCCTTTCCTTTCTTTCTTTTGTTTAAAAATTTAGGGCTTCCCTGGTGGCACAGTGGTTGAGAGTCCGCCTGCCGATGCAGGGGACACGGGTTCGTGCCCTGGCCCGGGAGGATCCCACATGCCGCGGAGCGGCTGGGCCCGTGAGCCCTGGCTGCTGAGCCTGGGCATCCAGAGCCTGTGCTTCACAACGGGAGAGGCCACAACAGTGAGAGGCCCGCGTACGGCAAAAAAAAAAAAAAAAAAAAAATTTAAAGAAGATAAAATAATTTAATTATGTCAAATTCCTGGGGTTGTATCTTGCAATAACAATCACACACAAAAAAAGCTAGCCCAGGACTTCCCCGGTGGCGCAGTGGTTAAGAATCTGCCTGCCAATGCAGGGGACACGGGTTCAATCCCTGGTCTGGGAAGATCTCACATGCCGCGGAGCAACTAAGCCCATGCGCTACAACTACTGAGCCTGCGCTCTAGAGCCCGCAAGCCACAACTACTGAGCCCGCGTGCCACAACTATTGAGCCCATGTGCTACAACTAATGAAGCCCATGTGCCTAGAGCCCGTGCTCTGCAACAAAAGAAGCCACCGCAATGAGGAGCCCATGCACCGCAACAAAGAGTAGCCCCGGCTCGCCACAACTAGAGAAAGCCTGCGCGCAGCAATGAAGACCCAGTGCGGCCAAAAAAACAAAAAACAAAACAAAACAACAACAACAAAAATAGCTAGCCCAAGGAAGACAGAGAGTTTTCCTTAGATCATTTGGTGGTTGGCAGGGAACTGGGGTGGCAGTAGGAGGGAGGTGGGGAGGCAGGTGGGGAGCAGCAGGGGGCATGATGCCGAGGGACAGAGAGCCGCCACGGACACTCTCCCAGGAGTGGGCAGTGCTCCAGAAATGGCACGACACGCCTGTGCTCCTTCACGTCCTCCATCTCTCTGTCCTCAGTAGAGTCAGGAGGTCCCCCTCCCATCTGCCCCCACCCGCACCCCTGCCACTGGATGGCCCTAAGTGTGGCTTCTCTACCTTGTGAGTAAGGATGATCCTGGAAAACACTTCAACTTAAATTGGGACCAGCCAACAAGGAGATTGTCCGTTAACCTGTAAGCAGGGATGTGTTAACAGTCAGCAGCTAAGCACGGAGGACAGAGGTGACACCGGAAGGGAAGGAAAGCATGAAGATCAGGGGTGTGAAAGCCCTCAGGGCCGAGCTGCCCCCCTCCAGGAGTTCTGCAGCCGCTGGAGGATGCCATCGTTCCGTTCTGTACCTTCTCTACAGGCAGCTGCTAGTGCCTACCATGTGCCAGACACGTCACGGGTGTTGGAAAGACAGAATGAGGAGATCCATCAGGGAGCCCATAGTCAAGAAGGACAGGACACACCGGTACAACCCACTGAACCCAAGAGGGAACAAAGTCTGTGCTGAAGGCTGTGAGAGCACAGAAGAAAGAAATCATTCATTTCTAATGAAAATTTAGGGAACGTCACAGAGGAGGGGACACTTTTTTTTTTTTTTTTGCGGTACGCGGGCCTCTCACTGTTGTGGCCTCTCCCGTTGCAGAACACAGGCTCCGGACGCGCAGGCTCAGCTGCCATGGCTCACGGGCCCAGCAGCTCCGCGGCACGTGGGATCTTCCCGGACCGGGTCACGAACCCGTGTCCCCTGCATCGGCAGGCGGACTCAACCACTGCGCCACCAGGGAAGCCCAGGAGGGGACATTTGAGCATTTGTCACAGAGGAGGGGACAAATGACATTTGACACTTGAGGGAAGGGAAAGTTTTGCAGGATATTACAGGCTGAGGACAAGATGGCAAAGGGACATTCACTAGATGATGTATTAGTTTCCTACGGCTGCCGAGACAAATTACCACCAACTCAGTGGCTTAAAACAACAGAAATTTATTGGCTCCCAATTCAGGAGGCCTGAAGTCCAAAATCAAGGTGTCAGCAGAGCTGGTTCCCTCTGGAAGCTCCGAGGGAGACTGGTCCTGGGCCTCTCTCCAAGCTCCTGGCGGTTGCCGGCCATCCCTGATGCCCCTTGGCTTATAGAGACATTGCTCCAATCTTCGCCTCTATCTCCACACTGCCCTTTTCTCTGTGTGTCTCTGTGTATCTCTTCTCATAAGGACACCAGTCACTGGGTGTAGAGCCCACCCTAACTCCAAGATGATTTCATCTGAAATAAGGATCAGATCCTTAACTATTTACATCTGCAAAGATTCTATTCCCACATAAGGTCACATTCTGAGGTTCTGGATAGATATGAATTTGGGGGAGACACACTTTAACCTACTACAAGTAGTAAATGGTTTGGTTTCTGACATGGCGTCTCATATCCAATTATGCAAATCTTCGCTCCACCCACTTAGGCAAAATGGATATGCTTCTGGATCCCAGCTGGACACAAGCCCAAAGGTGGTGGTCATTCAGACCTCACATCCCAATGCCCACGTTTTGAGAGGTGACTCATGGATACCACCATGAGTGGTGAAGGAAAGGCCAGGATCAAATCTCCAGGCAAGCCAGTGAGTTTAAATTCCTCCTAAAGACCTCAGGTTTCTGTTCATTCAAAGCTCAAACTTCAGTTTCAACATTCCTCAGAGTTTGCTGAGAAAGCAAGCGATGCTCTCTCACATCCCTCCCCACACCTCCTCTCTCCTCACAACTGGGTACAGCACGTTCTGAGCAGAGGGGAGGCTTCAGTGGGGTATGAAATGAAACAAATCAGCAGGCAAACAGCAAAGAAGGCTGGTGTATCTTTAATATGCAGGCATCATGTCGGGGATTGTGGAGAAAGTTTACCTCTTCATATTGAAACACCAGTGCCCTGGAAAGGGAGCCAGAGGGAGGGGAAGAAATATACAGCTGAACCCCTCAGCACAGCCACTTCTTAAAGAAGCAATTGATTAAAGAGAAAATGTGAGGAACCAACTGTTCACACTTGCCAAATATTTCTAAAGGCTTCAAAATCACTCAAGGTATATTTTTTCCAGGATGTTCTACAAAATCTGTCACCTCGACACCCAGTGCTCAAACAGGGCAGTGTCTTGAAAAATGACTTTGTTGTCTGAGTCACTCACAGTGCTGGCCTGATACTGCTTCTATTTTCTGCCTCCGTGTGAAACCTGCTGCAAAAACAGCTGCACCAGGGCTCAGCCGAACAGCTGCCAGGAGCCCTGGAGAGTGGCCTTCACTCCCTCAGGCGGCCAGATGCAGGATAGCTCCCCTCTGTCTCCCACCCCATTCTACCCTGTGACTAGGGGCAAGGCAAGGGCTTGTTGCTTTAGTTGGACAGTGTGAGCAGGAATTGCCTACTCCATAGACGCTAAAGCCTCAGAATGACATATCTGGAAGCAATCTTAGTGACCGTCTATTCCAAACCCTGCTTTCTACAGTTGAGGAAACTGAGAAACAGAGAAAAGAGTGACTCGCCCAAAGGCTAATGGACATCTACCATTTGCTCTGGCTGCTCAGCAATTCTATTCCTTCTTTTGTTCAGAGAATTCCCAGCCCTAGGAGTCTTGGTAGGGATCAGAGCCCATCTCCCACTATAGTAGCTGAAAATGCCAGATAATTACTTCCTGTTCTTTTTTTTGTAGTCAGGGCACAGGCACTTGACCTAATCTCTTGCCAAGCAGATGCTCCTGTCCTATTTGATGATATCGTAATCAGCAGATAGTGACCCAATGAAAAGGGGATAGAGGAAGATTTTTCCTCTGAGGTCATGATCATGGATGTTGTTCTTGGCTTTAAAACTCCTGATTCAATGAACTACTCAATAGCCTTTCAATCAATCAGTCTCTCTCTCTCTCTCTCTCTCTCTCTCTCTCTAACTTAGCCACAACCTCTGTCTGTAGCTTGCAAATAAAGACCTTGTCTTACGTCAAAAATGGTACCAAGAGCTGAGCAGAATCAGACCCTCCAGAAACTGGCAGGAATCTGGCGCAGTCAGGACTGAACACAGTGAAACTCCAGCTAATAGTAAGAGATGCAACACTACCAAAACATGGTGCAAGGAGCAAAAGCATTCAGTTTTCACCTGTGGTCACCTAGAATGAATTACCTATTGAAGTCAAGGGTTAGCAGTTGCTACCATAGGACAATATATAGGGCATGAGAAGCTGAAGGTCTGTAGGATCAAATGCTTACTTCTAATGGTGCTAGGTGTATCTTTAAAAAGAAAAAATGAAAACTACAAATTCTTAATTTTTCAACTCAATATACAAAATGAAAACCAAGGATTTTCTAAGATTGTACTAGAAGAATCTCTTTTTTCTTAGAGCCACTAGGCTGAGATAGACAGAAATCAAACACAAAGTTCGATCCTGCAGGTTCCCAAATCACAAGATTAGTTGAATTTGCAGCCTTATACTATGGCTTAGGTGAAAATCAGAGCATTGATCATGAAAGAGGGAGACCTGGGAGTCTGAGCAGAGACTTATGGGAGGATTCAGATAACTCAGAAAGCACTAAATTTCTCAACTTCATTGAGTTTTATTTCTCTTGTCAGCCAAATCAGCCCCCTATTCTCTTCTCATATGTCTCTTCCCACCTCGCTTAAAAATCCCAGTGATCTAACACGAAGGTGTTACTTTGCAAGGGGAAGCCAAGTCTCTTCATGCCAAACCCCTCTATCCCTCATTATCTCCACACCTACAACTAGAGTTAGATCTCAGCGTGTCCCTGGAACGGGGTGGGGTGGGACTGGCGACGTGAAGTCCATACCAGAAGTGCATATGCAATATCTGAAGGGAAAAGTTTATAGACAAAAGAGCATGACCTTGATAATTGCTATTGACAGAGACCTGGAGGGAGTATATACAGGAGTAGATTCTGAAGGTGCTAGTCCAACAAGAGAAAAACATCATTTTAGGTCAAGCTGAGTTTATTGATATGGTGGCATCTGCCAGTGATTCTATGTTTGATGTACTTGGCTTGAGCATCTAGAAGTGGTTTAAATTGTTTGCTGAGTGGGTTGACAGAAACCTAGGCTCATTAGTACTCTATACTAAATGTAGTCAAGATGCCAGAAATTACAAGGTGTAATTTAGAGGAAGTAAATTCAAAGGCCGAGACAGATAGAAAGGTTAGAGTGGATTTATCATGACTGCTTACCCGTCTCATAAATATGTCTCCCAAGAGGACCCAAAACTCACGTCCTTTGTCAAGGCAATAGTAAATAAATTAGTGAGGGAAGCACCAACATCTTTATAAAAAGCTAGAGCAGCTGTTATCTGTCAGCCAAGGATGCTGGTAGAGAAAAACTGTGGTTGGAAATGAGCTGTAGTTGGAAATTTCAGTTGGATTGGGGATGTCACAAGGTAACACAGGTCTGGGAACACCATTAATTGCCAGATGCATAGTGAGCTTGGCTAACCTGATAATCAGACTGGTCTGACCCATAGGAATCTTTAGTATGGCAGCTCATGGTGTCCCAAAAGAAAAGGAGGGGGATGCAATAAGGTCCTTATTTTTATTTGACAGGCCTAGTGAATAGAGGCATGAGTTACGCTATCATGATTGAGTTGCAGTCTATAGCATTCTTTGTCCATTTCCCACCCAAAAACCATTCACTTACCCCCAATCCTCCTTTCTAACTGAAGTCCATTGAGACTTCTGGGAGATAATTCCTTACTACAAAAACCAATCTCTAAGGAAGGAAGAGTTCTTCATCTCTTGGACATTATCTGACTGCATGTAGTTCTGGCAGCCAGGGTGGCAGCCAACTTGAAACCATGGAGGGAAGTAAACCGACACACTGAGGAGGGCAGAGCAAAGACATGGAAAGAGCCCAGGTCCTTAATGATATTTTTGAGCTGTTGAATTAACCAATGCCGGTATTTCCCTGCATTAAGACTTTTCATTACAGGAAACACATTTTCTCAATGTTTAATCCAGTTAAGATTTTCCATTATCAAAGCCTAAAATCTCCTAATGATGCAGAGTTCCTCACTCAATACCCATACCTGAGTCAGTTCACAGAGTCAATCTTCTGTTTATGATGCAGAATTTGAGTATCCTTGAGTAAGAAACCTGCAATTACATGACAACTATACCCTGAATCTTTCCCTAGAAATCCCCAAATTGCCCTGCAAAAATTTACTAGAGTGTCTGTGTACTAGGGAAAAGGAAATACCCAGGGCCCTTTTCAAAATTATTAGACTGGTTTGGCTCTAAGACAACAGCAAAATCTGAAGATCCAGAACGGTTATGGTGTCAGAGTGGGTACTAATGGAAGACAGGCACAACACGGAGTTTTACCTAAGTCTACCTCATGCTAGGACCAGTGGGACCTCAAGCCCAGTCCTTTGGTCATTTTCCCAGTTACTGGCCATATGGCTGTAATAGACATATTTAGTTACTGGCAGCAGCCTCATGCAGGCTCTGAGTGGAGAGCAAGGAAATAAAGTTTCCCAGGCAGGAAGAGCCAAGTAGAAACACCTGGAGTTCCCTCATGCTACCAAAATGATAAATAAAATGCAAGACTTCCTCCATGGAAGAATCGCAGAGATTTAGTATCACCCTAAATATCTGAAAAAATACAGAGACTTCTCTTTTTTTAATATTAATTTAATTTTATTCAATACCTATTATTTGAGAGACAGCATAGTATTTTTTTTTTAAAGACACCAGTTGTACTTGAACATTTGTTCCTTTTTTTTTTTTTTTTTGCTTTTGGCTGTGTTGGGTCTTCGTTTCTGTGTGAGGGCTTTCTCTAGTTGTGGCAAGCAGGGGCCACTCTTCATCGCAGTGCGCAGGCCTCTCACTATTGCGGCCTCTCTTGCTGCGGAGCACAGGCTCTAGACGCACAGGCTCAGTAGTTGTGGCTCACGTGCCTAGTTGCTCCGCGGCATGTGGGATCTTCCCAGACCAGGGCTCAAACCCATGTCCCCTGCATTAGCAGGCAGATTCTCAACCACTGCACCACCAGGGAAGCCCAAGACTTCTCTTATGTTCTCATTTAACTGGCCAGTTTGGTGAATTTGGAAGAAAGTAGGTCCTTTACAAGTGGCCATGGATAATTATAAACATAATCAAGGGGTAATTTCAGGTAAAAGCATAGCTTCAGATATGGTCTTTTTACTGGAACAAAGCAACATAATCCCTAGCACCTGTAATGCAGCTATCCAGCAAATACTCTATTTTCTCTCCCTAAGCAGAGGACACCTGAGGCTTTCACCTTGTTGGGACAACAGTACCCTAATACTATTGAGCTGTAGGGGGTGTGTCTCTCCCCAGATTTGTGCCACAAATAAGTTTTCTGAGACCTTGATCATTTCACCCATCTACCAAGAACATGCTGGTTCACAAGAACGTTGACATAATATGATGTGAAAAGCAAGAAGTACTGGCTCATTAGACGTCTTAGTAAGATTCATGTACACCAGAGATGTGAGAAAAATACCTTGAAAGCAGTAGTGCCTTCTACTTCAGTGGCAGGGGCCCAATGGTGGAAAAATGTCCAGTCATTCCCTCCAAAATAAAAGACAATTTTCCATACCTTGTACTCTTACAATGAAGAAAATGGCATTACATTTTGAGGGTCTCTTTGGATTTTAGAAGCGATATATACACATTGTGTTTACTGCTCCAGTCCATTTTCCAGGAGACCAAGAAGGCTGCCAACTTTGAGTAGAGTTCAGAGGAAAAGAAGGTTCTCTAACTAGTTCAGTCTGCAGTGTAAACATCTCTTTACTTGGGTCTTATGATCCATAAGATCTAATGGTATTTGAGGTATCTTTGGCAGATCAGGGTGCTATATGGAATCTGAAGTAAAGTTGGATAGGACAATTGTTGAATAGGTCCCTGAGGTTTTGGGAAAAACCAGGTCCTCTCCAGCAAGTTACTATGTATTATCCTTTTAAGAAACAGCTCTTAGCTTTCTATTAGGCCCTGGTTGAATGCATGACCATTAGATACAGGTAATCATGCAAACTGAGCTACCCACCCTGAACTAGATCACCTAACTATAAATCAGGCAGGATTTATACACACGATTATCTGTGGAAGTAATACAAGCAGGACCAAGCTCAAGAAAGTCTTAATGGTACAAGCGAATTTCATAAGGTTATATTCCCAGCATGACTACTCTTAAGGGGTTGCTACTCCTCCCTCCATTTACTTCCATGGCTGAGATGCCGTGAACTATGCAGGGTGAATTATCTCTTTGAACCATATATTGCTGTTTCTTACACAGTCAGAAATCATAAGTCTAGAAACCAAGGGGTAGAAGTGGGGATGGAACTCCTCAGTCTTATACTAAATACGTTAGCAAAATTTTTGCTTCCGATTTTTATGACCCTGAGCATTGCATACTTACGAATCTTAGCAAAGAAGAATACATCTACCAGGAAACCATTGATTCATTGAATTGAAAGTGGAGGCTCTAACCTAGCTATTTGTTGTTCCTATTCCCACTGAATGAACAGACAAAAAAAATGAGATTACTATGTTGCTTAGAATATTTGCTCTAGATCATCTAGGGGAAGTAAGATTGCTGTAACACACTGAGTCCAAAAAGAATATGAATTGAGCACAGGGATACCCTAAGGTAACTTACCATACATCTATTTCCAGTGGTAATGGATTGGTAGAAAACCATGGCAACCCTGCGTAGATAAAACTACTAAGGGATCATATCCCTCCAAAGTGAATGTTTGTATCACTCACCAATTAAAAAACCTGGATGGACTGAATGAACAGAAAAGAAACAAGGGCAAGTTAATGAAGGAGGAAATCTTAAATACCAACCATAAAGAAACTATATCTATATTTCAACTAGAGTGAAATTGAGGAGGGAGTACCTATGTGAATTCTCTCATGTTTTACTATGTATCAATATATGTTTATATATCTTAACAATTGTTACTTTCCATTCTTCTCCCTCTCCCTCACTTTTTCATGTAGGGTATGTGCATGTGATCAGGTTCACAATTTGTTCTATAAGTTACATGATATTAATGCAAATTCATGCCAAAGTTTGAAGAGTAATAGATATCAACCACAGATCCTAAACTTGAAGCTAGATACATTATCTGATGAGAAGCCGAGGGGGAGATAAGCTGGGTTTTGTTGAGTAAGAGATAACTGAAGTACATTAGGCAAGGACTTTTTCTTTTAGGAGGACACATTTGGAAAGAAGAGTACACATTGATGGTGAGCTGGAAAAGGGGTGGACTGTAGTGGACATTTGTCATTGTATTACAGAGTCCTTCCTACATTGTGAAAAATCCACTGTCTTATGAGTCTGACTCCCATTAGAACAGCTTGAATGACAGACAGTTTCACAGACTCCCTTGCAGCTAGGATGCAGAAACATGACCTAGAATTGATCAATCAGAAGCAGCCTACCCTACACTTTGAACCAGGAGCTAGTGAGGCAAGGAAACAGGGGGTAGTAAGGGATTTTCTCTCTGGTATCATTGGCAATTCTAGCACAAGTGAATTCCTGGCACAGCCATGGGAGGTATAATGGTGGAGACAAATTTAAGAGCATGTTTCTGGCTGAATAGCTCTGATCACAGTATTTCAGTCCTCCTGATGGTCCAATATCTTTTAGCTAAATCACTATACACATCAAACCAGCAAAAGCTGATTTCATTTTAGTTGAAATCAAGAACTATGGTTGATACACAAAGTCCCAGAGTGAGTTGGTGACTGTATTTTCAAGGGAAAGCTATTTCTTCATAACAAACCACCCCCAAACTGGTGACTTAAAATAATAACAATTTATAATTTCTCACAATTTTGGGGGTTACTTGAGTGGTTCTTCTGCCCAAGCCTCACTGTGGCTCTGCCACGACAGCTGGGTTAGCTGGACCTCTTTCTCCATGTGTTCTCCCATCCTCAGAGGGATTAGACCAGCTTCCTCACAGTAGGGTGGTCCTAAGGTTCCAAGAGGATGACAGCTGAAGCTGCAGGGCCTCTTAAAACCAGAGCTTAGTAACCACATGTGTCAGTCTGCCACATTCTATTGGTCCAATCAAGTCACAAGGCCAGCGCAGATTCAAGGGGAGGGGAAATCTATTCTATTTGTCTATAAGAGGAGACAAAGTTACGTCCCAAACAAGCATGCACACAGAGATGGGAGAAGTTACTGGGGCCATCTTTGCAAACAATCTGGTATTTGTTGGATCACATAACTGAAATGTGCAGAACCAGCACAGTGGGATCCAGGTGCTCAAACGTTGTCAGAATTCTGTCTCTCTCTTCATTTCTACACTTGACTGGAAAGACAGTAATCAGCAGCCCTGGATTACAGGATCCTTACAGACAATGATCATAGGACAGCTCTATCAAAACCACTTAGAACGAGTTCCCACAGGAAAGAGGAATTCTCTTAAACCAGCAGAAAGAAAAAAGTACAGGAGGCAGAGGCAGAGACAAGCCTCAAATTCAGATGTCATGTCCCCTGGACCTGGGCTCTTTTCACTCCACTAATTGCCTACAATTGCTTTATATTCCAAGTGGAAAAAAGGAAGGGGAGTGGGATCCTAACACCCTGCAAAACCTGCCTGATCACTTGCATTGGGAGGATTTGCCCCACCTATTTAGGGGAGTGTCCCATCTTAAGGGCACCCAGAAGGCAAGACCTTGGCAAGTTGAGTTGGATTGGAATGGTGACGTGTTTCCTCCTGCAAGTGATTCATAGCCTCCTGATAGTCTATTTCTTCTATGTAGACTGGGCAATAGGAAGGAAAACATTGTCACCTACATTATTTGTATCAATATAGACTTAGCTTCTTTAAACCTTCTCCGTCCATCTATGCTTCCCTCTCTGAACTCAGGCTTCTGAGACAGACAAATTTATGTGTAATCCAACTCTGCACTTACTCGGTTTGATGACCTTAGGCAAGTCACTCAGTCTCTGTGAGCTTCAGCATACTCATCTGTAAAATGGGGTTGACACCCTCTACCTTATAGGGAAGTTGTGAGGATTAAATGAGGTAATGTACACATTAGCAGTGCCCCGTCTCTGCTACCAAGGGAAAGCCTCTGGACCTTCCATCTTGCCTATCTCAAAGCACATTCAAATCCTCTCTATCCATCCACATCCCTTCCTTTGTTTATAATATCCCCACAATGCTTGTCCTTTAGAAAGCTGCTCCTTAACAGATTCTTCCTACTCCATGACTCCTGTGCCCAGTACCCCCATCACTCTTGTGCTCTCGGTTTATACTCTTTCCTCTACTACTCAGCCTCCTTCCTTCATTCCCTCTACATGGGTTCTGTGTTGATTCTTCCCCCTTGGAAACCACTATATGGCTCCCTCCACAACACAGAATGGCAGGTAGAAGGGTAGGGAGGGGATGAGCTTCTTAGTTCTCCATGGAGGTGGTACCCTAGATGCAGGGAGAGCACCCAGACTTTCGGGTACAGCTGCTCTACAGGCCCTCCCCATGCCTCTCCGAGTGCAGTTGTCTCAAATGCCTCACAAAAACTCCAGCCTGTGAAAGGAGATATTCTGCCTGCTTCTTCTCAACAAGGCCTTATTCCATGCCTCCAGCTGCTTCCTTTGATCTGAGCTGACCCTCTCCCCCATCTGTGGGTAATCTTAGCCACCATTAAATTCTGTTCCTGATCCCTCTGGAGCCATGTTAATTAAGCACAAAATTGTCACCATGTTCTCAAGCCAGCCTCCTTCACAGGCTCTATGACCCAAGAGCCCTTCCCATGTGCCAATAAGCTCTGTTCTGTCCTACTTAGATGATTTTAACTGTGTGTTGACCAGGGCCCAGACATAACCACCTCCAACCCTCCCCATGCAAGGCAGAGATGGTCTCTCGGTGTCTTTCAATCATCACTTTACCAGGGAGACTTAATGAAATGATGAGTATACACAGCAATGTGCAAAGGATTCATTCATTCATTAACAAATGCTTTTGAGCAAGATCTCCTATATGCCAGGTACCTATGTTTTTGCTGGGAATATAGCAGTGAATCAAAAGACCAAGCCTCTGAGCTCATAAAAATTACATTCTAGTGTGGCCTTGGTAAGACCACTGGTTTTCAACCTTGGCTATACATTAGAAATACCTGGAGAATTTTAAAAATTCTAATATCCCCACTGCATACACAGACCAATTAAAGAAGAATTTCTAGTATTTTTTAAAGATCTCCAAATGATTCCTATGTGGAGCTGCACATATTTCCTCTGATGCCTCAGATGATCAATCACAAGCCCTTTAATTAGTCTGGGATGAAGTTTTTCAAGAGTGACTTTCATCTTAAACCTTATTAAAGAATCTCTGCAAGGTGGGAGTGGACTACCCTGCTATGCTTTGTTCTTACTGAGGCCAAACCTGTGATGACTTAACAGGAATATGGACAAGCCATTGAGAGACTAGGTTAGCCCTGAAACTGTCAGAGAAAGAACTGAGAAGGCATCACCTGGGAAAGAGAATATTCTGGGTGTAGGTAAAGACTTTCTCCAAATACTGAAAAGGTTGTTCTGTGGTTGAGGGCCCAGATCTGTTCCACTTGTAGGCATGTGGCTACAGGAAGGCATATTTAAGTTCAGTGCAAGCCACAATTCTCAATAATCACAATTATCCTAAGATGCAAGGATCTGTTCTATGGGACAGCAAGGTCCCCATCACTGGAGGCTGTTCAACATTGCCTGCACAACTGCACAGTTGGTCTTGTAGAGGGAACTTGGCACTGAATTAGGGACAGGTTATTTACTTACTATCTGTCAGTAAGAATGGCCTGTGATTTGTGGACTTTGGGGGAGGCAGGTGGGTGGCCAAGAACAGTGATTGAGTATCCTAGAAATTACATAGCTGGGTGGTGGCTGGAGGATGTATCTAGGGCAGTCTTCTCCCTGACGCATCCATCCCAAGTGGATATTGGGTTAGACATACTTTAGGCTCCCTTTCATCCCTGCAGCTTTCAGATTCTACAGCAGTGGGTATCAGAGCTGTTATTCAGGCATGAGCCTTAAGAAGTAGTATCAAAAAGAAGAAGGGGGGGCTTCCCTGGTGGCACAGTGGTTGAGAATCTTCCTGCTAATGCAGGGGACACGGGTTCGAGCCCTGGTCTGGGAGGATCCCACATGCCCCAGAGCAACTAGGCCCGTGAGCCACAACTACTGAGCCTGCGTGTCTGGAGCCTGTGCTCTGCAACAAAAAAGGCTGCGATAGTGAGAGGCCTGCGCACCGCGATGAAGAGTGGCCCCCACTTGCCACAACTAGAGAAAGCCCTCGCACAGAAACGAAGACCCAACACAGCAAAAATAAATTAGTTAATTAATAAAAACTCCTACCCCCAACTTCTTAAAAAAAAAAAAAAAAGCACTCTGTGTCTGAGGGATCCTGGTGATTTGAAAAAAAAAAAAAAGAAGGAGAAGGAGAAGAAGGGGGAGGAGGAGAGGGAGGAGAAGGGGGAGGGGGAGGGGGAGGGAGGGGAGGGGGAGGGAGGGGGAATAGAGGAGGTGGAGGAGGAAGATGGGAATCATATGCAGCTAAGAACAAGGGCCTGGAGCCAGACTGCCAGAGTTCAATTCCTGGCTCCACCTCTTACTACCAATGTGACTTAAACAAGTTACTTAATTTCTCAGTGCCTCGGTTTCCTCATCTGTACAATGAGGCAAATAAAATTACCTGCAGAGAGTCTTTATGAGGATGAATGAGTTAATTCCCAGTGTGTGAAGAGCTTAGAAGAGTGCCTAACACAGAGCACCTGCCCAATAGTATGAGCTATCATCATTTCTGGAAGCATTGGTGAGGAAAGAAAATTATTTTGTCATTTGTCCCTACAGTTTATCATTGTCATTTGTCCCTAAAGTAAAGAGGAACCCAGTTTGGCCCTCACGTGGGGCTCATCACCATGCCTGATAGGTACTGTATTTACCCAAAAACTATCAGAGAAAATGGAACAAGGCATGTCTCTGGATATTGACTGTTGCTGTTCATCATGAGCTGGCCTGGAGCAAGCACACACATGCACAAAGTACACAAACGTCTGCACACACCTATGCACATTTGCACACACACAAAATCCACCATACAAAAAAGTCTTGAAACTCTTCTCTCTCTCCTTTTGATCACTCCCCTTCGTCCCCTATCAAAAAAAGGGGAGGTGGAATATACCACTACCTAAGGAAGGGATCAAATCATTGTCCCTGGAGATGTGAGGTGGGCATTTCAAGTTCTGAAGAAGCTCTCCCTGAGAGGCTCAGATCCTCTCTCATCTGAAGGGCCTGTAGGCTCTGAGAGGCAGGCAAAGCAGATGGCCTTGAACAGGTCACGTCACCTGTGGATGTCCAGGATATCGATAGAAGCTTGGACCACTGCTGTTACCACCCTGTCCATACAAAACTGCCCAAAGTCCAAGTCCCCAATCTGACAAAAGACCTAACCCCATCAGTTCACTTTCTCTCTCTCTCTTCTGCTGTTGAGATGTGTTGAGGGGCCTCTGCTAATAGGACACTTGTCCTCAGGGTCAGTCAGGGCTTGGGAATAGGAGCTTCTTAAATTGGTGGTAAAGCTCTAAGGAGCATGTTCTTAAAATCAGGTGGATCCTTCTCCTCAGCAAGGCCTGGGTCTCACTTTTTGACCCAGGAGCTCCCAATCCAAGGAAAAATGCTTCATGGAAGGAAGGGAGGTTAAAGAGTTCTTCCTTACCCCAGAGCTGGCTTGAAAACAACTCTGGCCTTTAGGGAAGGTGGCAGCAAAAGGGAAAGCTGACTCTGGAGTCTCAGCACATTCAGTCCTCCCATGGGAAGCAGAGGTGTGAGAGGCAATGTAAGTGACAGTGTGACTGGGCTTTGAGAGGTCTTGGTTCTGGTGCCAGTTCTGTCACAAATTAACTGATTGGCCTTGGGCAAGTCTCATCCCCTCTGTGGGCACAACTTCCTTTCCTATAAAATTAAAGAATACACTAAATAAAAAATATCTTAGGAGTCCTCTAGATTTGATTGTCTAAGATTCTAAAAGATTAAGAGCAATTGCCCACCCAACTGGCCAAGAGCACCCATGGGCATTAGGAAGGGGCCCGAGGGGGTCCTGCCCAAGAAGAGGTGTTTATTCAGAGCCAGGTTCCTTCTCACTCTCCAGGCCAGGGGGTGTCAAGCCACTTGCCCGGTAAGTAGTGAAGAGGAATGAGTAGCTAAAGACTCCTCTGCCCCTTTCATGTGCCTGCAAAGACATGACAGAACAATTCTCAGCCTCTGGGAATTCTGTCTTGGGCCTGGTGGATAGAGTGAAGCAGTGAAGGACCCCACAGGCCCCAAGGCTGAGCTTGATTCCAGTTTGAAGCTGTCACAACTACGGCTTGAATTCTGAGCAGCCCTGGTCTCGTGGGGTTTATAGCTCCTCCTGGCTGCCTGAGAAATTATTCACTTGGATAAACCCAAATTAGACTTAGGAAAGGACCCATTTCTCTTAACCCCCCAGATGTCTAGAGTGTTTCTCCACTGCCCCACCCTTCCACACGTACCTTCCTCCCTCCCCACAACCTCCTTAAGTCACAGCCTTGGAAAATTCTCAGGATGCAGTCATTTCCAGAGTTTATCAGAGACACTGGAAGACATACTGACGTCTAGCAGTTGTTTGAGATCCAGTCATGGGGAGGGGTGCTTGGCATGGAAAAAAAGAAACCCATGGACCTTGCAAATAAATGTCAGACTGCCCCCCCTACCCGTGAAGACTCAGTGAAGGCATTAGGAAACCTTCCCTAACTTCCTACCTCCTTGCTGCACCTGCTCTTAGTGACATAACCTCCCTTCCTATTCACACTCTAAAAAACAGAATGAAGCACGGAGTTGATTGTAGGATTCAAAGGGACCCCCCCGTTGGCCATGTCTTCCCCACACGCTTGTTCCCTGCCCATGCCTGATTGGTCCAAGGGTAGACATGCCTGACCTAATCTGGGCAAATCAGATTCTTCCTCCCAGGAAGATGAAGACTTGAGCACACAGAGACCAGGCAGCTGGAGCTCATGGCATTCATTGTCCTGGAGATAAGATCCAGGAGGATCTACTAGTGAGGACCCTGGGATTGCCCTGGTTGTGCAGGTTTCCCTTTGATTCTGTGAACAGTCATAGTGGCCTTCATCTTGGGCTGCCTGGAGTCAATTCAGTTGTTTGTTTCTGAAGGCATTTAATTGGTAAAAGCTCCCTTACACACCATCCTTCCCCCGTCCCAGTATGTGCACATGATTACAATCACCATTTTCTCTTTGCCCAACTCTTTCCCTTGGCCAGAAGCTCTGTGGTGTCCTGGACTGTGGATTGGTCTCACCTTCCCCTCTCCACCCCTCTCCACCTGGCTAACTCCCACACTTTCCTCAGGTCCAACTGAGACTTCAACACCTCTAATAAGCCTTCCCCGATCACCACCCCCTGCACCCCTTGTCTGGGTTAAGTGCCCTTAGAAGGTGTTCCCACAGAACAAGGTACTTCCCCTAAGGTAATGTGTTAAAGCATTTAATCTATCTCTCATGAGACTGTAGCTCCTTGAGCTATGTGCTGTTCTATCATCTCCAGCACGCAATACAGTGCCTAGGACGTGGGTAAGCACTTTGTAAATTTTTGTAGAATGAATACGTGAATGAATGAAGACATACACTCATGTTCTTTCCTCCTTCTCACAGTAAAGTAATAGGAATTAATTACCTGGTCCAAATTATTATTCATCTCAGTATGCAATCAGCCAGTCAACAAATTAGTAAAAATTGATGTGCCAAAAACTGTATTAGGCACTATGCAACTGTAATAAAGGTGCAAATACAGGCAAATGAGAGGGAGACGGGGTTTTGCATGAGAAATATAATGTATAATAGTAGATTCTAAGTTCCATTGTGCCCAGTCTGAAACACTCTATGCCTCTATTTTCTGTATCTTGAAAATGGACGTGTAAGAATTACCATTAATGATTTGTTGGGTTTGCAACAATCTCCTGAATCAATGGGCAGGAACTTCCAGAACAGTGCTGGATCCAAACAAGGTAGAAACCTTTGAGCACAATGCCACATCCAGGCTGACTAATGCTTTGGACCCCTAATCACATCATCTCTGGTTCCTGCATGGCTTGGAAGAAGTGCTGCACAAGACGGTGGGCCGAGGCTTCAGGTAGGCAGATAGGAGAGGGCGATCTGAGCCTCTTTCCCAGAAGGGCCTGCTGCTGCCATCCCTGCTATTCTGGCAGGTGTTGAGAGGAGAGAGGGGGAGAGCTCCCCCTGCCCCTAGGCTAGCAATTAAAGAGCCCAAATTGTCTCCTGCAAGAAGCACTGTTTTCTTGATGTCATTTCAGCATAAAATAATTTGCATTGCCCATCAGCCTTCTGGAGGCCAGCACTTGCTGGCAGCTTCCACCGGCTCCTAGAAAGAGCCTACTCAGATGTGATGACAAGTCAGCCAGCTGCAGCCAGTGCTGGAAGCGACCCTTCAGGCCCAGGGAGCATGATTCTGTCATGCAAGGACCCAGTGCGTGCCTGAAAGAGCACTGCTTCAGCCTGGTACCAGCCAACACTCTGCCAGGCTGCTCTCCTA
This sequence comes from Hyperoodon ampullatus, assembly GCF_949752795.1. Taxonomy (NCBI): domain Eukaryota; kingdom Metazoa; phylum Chordata; class Mammalia; order Artiodactyla; family Ziphiidae; genus Hyperoodon; species Hyperoodon ampullatus. The sequence continues at coordinate 100,088,637 of NC_136915.1, forward strand.
TTTGTCAAGTCCTAGAAGAGAGAGGGATAAAGAATTCAGAGAGATATAGGGTAACTATGTCATCGGTGTGAACTCTCCCCTCCACCCTCACTCTGCTGCCCCAGAAGCTGGAAGCTATCTCTCCTTTCTCTGAAAAATCAAAAACGGCCAGCATTTACTGCCTATTACTTACTTTACACTTTACATGCATTATCACATTTATCTGTCATATCAATTTGATTATTATCCCCATTTTACAGATGAGAAAGCTGGGGTTTAGTTGGCCCAAAGTCACAGAACATCTAAATTGAAGAATCAGAACTTGAACCCAGAACTACCAAGCCTAAAAATCTATGCCCTTAGTTACTCTGAAAAACTTTCTCTTTGGCTCCAAGGGGTGAGCAGGGAGGGATTCATCTTTCCTTCAATTGCCATCACCATCCCAAATAAGTTTATAATCTAAGCAGTGATAGATCTATCCTGCTGCCATTGAAGCCTTATGCATCAAGGCCCCTCACTTCTCAGACCCCTTGGAAGTGCTGGGAGAGGCCCTGGCAATGTGTTCCCATGACCTTATGTTTTTGTAAAACTTTCTAAAGTAAAATATTTTAACCAAAATTGGTTAATGTGACTATCTCCTTCCATCACACATCCCCTCAAATCAGTGATGCCAGAGGGGCCATGGGCACTTAGGGATCCAGCCCAGGGGAAGTTGGATTGGGAAAGCTTTTAGTTCAGTCAGTTATATTTCGCTAGTTCACAGTTTGACATACAGTTATTGCTTAGCAATGACTCAGGGAGGACACTTTGCACTCACTGTGCCAAATCACCTGGCACCATGACACAGGGCACAGAACCCAAGGTGGCTCTCGTGCTGAATTTATCACAATTCCAAAGTTGCAGAGCACAGACCTGGAACATTATCACGAAAACAAGTACATCTGTGTGGGGAATCGCATGTTTTATGAATCACAACTATCAACAATAAAAAATAAATTTTGACCAACTGTGCCAGAAGACAGAGTTCTCTTTCTACTCTCTCTTTAGAAAATAAATTTCAAAATGGTTATCACAGAAAGAAGCATCAAAGAGCATGCAACCAAACACTGCAGGGAGAAAGTGCTACAGAGGTGTGCCAGTCAGCTAATTCATTTTTCAATTCCATTATTTTTCTGGATTTTGTGGTGTTTGTGGTATTGCCAGCTTTAAAAATAAAAATATATCATTTATTCTGATCTGTTTTCTTACTTGAAATAACTCTTTGATCTTATACTTAATTCTTTACTCACAATTTTCTTTTCTTTTTTCTTAAATAACCTCCCTCTCAATTAAAAAGCTTCAGAACCCCCAAAGCCTGGATCTCCTCTTGAATCTCTGTGAAGACAGCATTCTTGCTATGCAAATACCACTTCAAGGGCCCTACCTTCTCCTTCTGTCCAGCTAGGGCCCCCCCCCATGCCATTATGTGGGCATTCTGGAGCCATGGCTGCAGTTTCTCATACCTCTGTCATGGCACCCAGCACTGTTTACTTATACTTATTTATGTTCCTGTTTTATCTCTTTCCAGCAACCACCTCAGGGCCTTACATGGAGTAGACACTCAATAAATGTTTCAGGACAAGAGTCAGGAGATGAAGAGTAGACCAGGTAGAGGGGCAGGCAGGAGCCATTAGACCCTGGGTCTGCACACTTGTGATGACAGATATGTCTCTGATGTTTATCTTCTGTATACTCAAATTGTACAGGCAAAAGATCTCCTTCTCTCTTTCCCTGTATCCCGATCCCTAACTCTCTTTTTGTCCCTTTGATTCCCTCTCTCTGTCCATCTTTCTCTCTCTGGCCCTGATGGTAATAAGGCTAATATGGCAGCCTTTGGAAGGAGCAGGAATGGGAACACAGGAGACAACCACAGCCCCAAATCTTCCCATCCCAGGCAGAAATTCAGGGAGAGGCACCTGCAGAGAGGCAGCATTCCAAGGAGAGGATAAATCTGACCCAAGCTGTGTGTTTCTCCATCAGCATGGTTTAAACCAGAAGTAACCCAGTAGGTTGATGTTCCCTGAAAGCAGGGTCCATCTCATCAGTAACAGTTTGTAGGGAAGGTCTTCTGTGGAGGGAAGCTGAGCAATGAAATCCATTTCAAAATCACATGGTTTGGAGCCCGCCCAGGAAATGAGTCTTCCAGCCAACTAGATGGGAATGAAAATGAAAAGTATTCAAATCACACAATTACTGTCTGGCTAAATTAACTGTTGCATTCATTTAAATGGATTAGACATTTTAATTAGCAGGGTCTGGTTGTTTGCCGAAATTGAATTTTTGGCATGTGGGTGTTATATGCACATGTGTGTTTATTCTAGCAGAGCCCAGGCTGGAGTAAATCTATAATGATTGCTTTCTCTATAGACGAAAGGATCTGGCAGCCTGGAAGGAACCAGCCTTCTCTCCAGAGGTCCCCATCCCCGAGCTGGAAGGAAGACCATGGCATCCTCACCTGGCCTCTGCAGGGAGCTTGTGCATCTGGAGAAAACATCTTTGGGCTTAGAAGCAGCTGCAGGAGGGAAGAAGGGGAAGATTATGACAGAAGAAGTTGACTTCAAAGCTTTCCTTTGGTTTATGCTAGAAGTGGAAACCAGAGTCACCCAAACTGTCCTGTAAAATGTGCACCCCCAGGGGGCAGCAGAGCACCAACCCTTGGGAAGCCAGCTGCCCAGCTACTCCATTTTGGCCAGAGATGTTCTCTGGATAAACAGGGTACTTGGTGGCCGGAAGAAGAGCGATCTGTATAGGAGAACAAAGATCTGAACTTAGCTGCGACCTTGGGAGGCCAGTGCCACGAAGGCAGGAAGAAGAGCAAAACGGGTATAGGAAGAGGAGAGCTGAATCAAACGGGGGCTAAAAACAGGTTGGCATCAGTCTCAGGAGAGAAAACAGAATCAGGGTTCACAAAACAAGGCTCAGAATTCCCAAGCAGATCCAGAAAGGTGCAGGACCTGCAAGCTGGGCAGAATCAAGGGCAGACCAGCCAGGCCGCTACCCCAGATGCCATCTATAAAGAGAGTTAAAATATCCCTGGAGATGTAAGAAGGCAGAGAGAATGTAGTGCTTTGCTGAGCCTCACTGGAACTAGGTGGGGAGGTGGGTCATGGTTGGATGATAAGAAGAAAGCTCAGAGATAAAGCAGTCAAAGGTAGGGCATGTCCCAGTTATAGATACTTGCTAGACCATCCTCCTTGACTGTAGGGCTTTCATTTCACTAGGTGGGATAAGCAAGTTTGGAGCCAGCACTGAATTGTTGGGGGTAAACAGGGAAGAGGCAAGACCTGCCACCAGTTGTCCCCCCTCCACTCTTCCCCCAAAGCTCTCAAACATGTCTATAAATAATTGCACCAACTGAAAAGGAGTCCAAACATGATCTTGCCAAGGGAACCCTGTCTGGGTCTGGCCATGCTTACCGCAGGCTGTGTCCATACAGCCCTAGTGCAGGTGGGTCCGTCCTTCTGTGCTTGCCCCACTGACCTGCTCAGGGCCTGGTGCAGTAGGGCCATAGCAGGGACCAAGCCTCTATTCAAAAAGCTGAAGGGTCAGGCTTCCCTGGTGGCTCAGTGGTTGAGAGTCCGCCTGCCGATGCAGGGGACACGGGTTCGTGCCCCAGTCCGGGAAGATCCCACATGCCGCAGAGCAGCTGGGCCAGTGAGCCATGGCCTCTGAGCCTGCACGTCCGGAGCCTGTGCTCCTCAACAGGAGAGGCCACAACAGTGAGAGGCCTGCGTACCTCAAAATAAATAAAAATTAAAAAAATAAAAAATAAAAAGCTGAAGGAAACTGTTCCTCTGCCTGATCCACACTGGGCTCGGGAGAGCACCTCCAACCTGGAGGCAGAGGGGAAGAAGGCTTTGATTTTTTGATTCATTTCACTGTGGAGTTTACAATTGTTTGAACAGCAACTCTTCACACCCCTCATAAAGTTTGTTTCACATCTGTTATGAAGAGATGGCGATAATGCCCCTCATGGTTATGTAGTCAACGGAGCAGAGGCAATGAGATTGTCTCTGGGCAGGGAGGAAATAATCTCATTTGCTTTGTCTTTTTGATCATGGAAGCAGGTAGGAAAATGGGATTTCATGCAGCTTATTCCTTTATGTTACAACTGGTGATAACAGTTATTTAACATTTCCTGAGTAGCCAGAAAGTTGCAAGGTACCAAGGAACCTCTCCCCCAGCTTAGAAACTGGATTCAGCAAATAACAAACCAGTTTCAGGGAAAGGAAAACTCCTGAGATCATTTTATCCAGGATGCATGCCTCCGTATGAGTATATGTAGAATATTCCAGAATATTGTGGAGGACTATGGCCAAGTCTCCCATTTCTCCCACTGGTCATTTTGGTCATTTTGCACTCAGTGAATTCTCTCTTTAGCGTCAGTCCCACTCCCCACTTCCTTACTCCCCTACACCCAGACAGACACATGCACACACAGCTGTCACTTTCAGTGCATTTCATCTTGATATTTGGAGGGGGTGGGGAGTGATACTAGGTAGCTAAGGCCATCTGATCTGGGCTTGTCAAATGAGAAGCATCTGAACACCCTTCTGCCACCACCTCCCCACTACCCCTTCCCACCCCATCCCACCAGGATCCTCCTGGAAGGATAAAGGGCACCGACAAACTGGGTGCATTTGATTAAACACTCTTCTCTGGCCTCAGTTTCCTCATCTGTAACATGCCAAGGTTGGATGAGGTAATGTTTACAATCTCTTACAGCTCAGGTGTCAAACCAACCCTCAAAGGGAAACAGTCCAGTTAGAAGGTTTCATTAGGGCCCGGGATGTGGCCACGCTGATGGGAAGACCAGTGCAGCTGTGTCACAGGTTAAGGAGGGCAAGGAAGGAGAGAAGGAAGAGAGAGAAGGTTCAGGAAACTATTTTAAAAGGAGTCATTAAAGTGTGTGAGGTTATTTCTTCTGAGCCGTCAATTGGAAGCAACTTAAAATGGAAAGTCTGAGAGCCTTGGGTGGGGAAAGCTGTGTGATAGGAGCCAGCCAGCCAGGGGCTGGGGCTTTGGGGAGCACAGTGGCACTCCAGGGGGTCCCAGCGGAGCCTCACCCTGGGAAGGTGTTTTGCAGACCCAAGAGGGGGCAGAGACCCCCTGGACATAGGTTCTATCAGCTCAGGGAGCTTTGGAGCTCAGTCTCTCAAGGCCCGAGTCCAGTTCAAGCTTCCGTCATCCATTCTACTCTGAGGGTCTGTAGTGAGGCACGGGGACTGTGGAGGCAGGGGGACCTTCCTCTCTGGTGCCAGGAGACAGGAAGCCAATCTGGCAGCCTCTAAAAGCACTCGAGTCAGCCGACAGCATCAGGAGGGACATGGAATGTGGTGCATGTGGAGGTTTTATGGAGTGATAGTAATATCCCCTCCATCTCCACAGATCTTTCCAGACCCCCTCCAGACCCTCTCACATCCATTCTCTCATTTGAGCCTCCTTGAAGCTCTAAGAAGCAGGCAGGGCAGCTTTTAGCTTCTTCTGTTTAACTGGTTAAAAAAAAAAAAAAGCATTGTAGATGAGTTAGGGGACCTACCCAAGGTCACACAGGCAGCTCAGAGCAGAGCAGGGCAATTCCAGCCACTCAGGAGGGAGGACCAGCCTGGCAGGCAGACAGCCCCATGCCTGCTCTGTCCCAGGCCAGGCCATTTGTCTCCTCTGAGCTTTACTGTTTTTATGTGCAAAGTTGGGAAATAACAACTTCAGCAGTTAAGGCAGATGGTATGTGTAGAGGATCCAGACCTGAGTAGACAAAGCAACATATCTACTCTTCTCTTTTCTCCCGCTAGCGTTTAAAAACCTCCCTTCCTTATAGGGGGTAGGGAATTAAGAGGTACAAGCTACTATGTATAAGACAAATAAGCTACAAGGATATATTGTACAGCACAGGGAATATAGCCAATATTTCATAACTATGAACAGACTATAACCTTTAAAAGTTGTGAATCACTGTTGTACACCTGAAACTTATACCATGTTGTACGTCAATTATACCTCAATTTTAAAAAAATCTCCTTTCCTTGAGGTAGACAGGGAATGAGGTGGGGTCAGGAAGACATGATTTCAAATCCTGCTCGCCCCTTCTGGCCTCACGATCCTAGCACAAGTTACTAGAGTCTCTGGCAGTTTCCTTTCCTAGAATGGGGAGACCATAATACCCACCTTGTGGGATGTTTGAAAGTTAAGTGAGAAAGCATATAACATACCTAGCACTGTGTCTGTCTTAATAAATGCAGTTTTTCCTTTTCTCCCCCTTCCCGCTACAGCACACGGCAGCCATCTTCACAGCACTGGCCAACAAATCCCAGAACACAAGGCAGTTTCCAGGCCCTTGCTGCCTCCTCCACTATGAAAGTACTAATTATTGTTGTTTTTACTTACCCAGTGCTCACTCTGGCTCAAGCACTGTGTTCAGGGCTATACCTGCATGATCTCATTTAATCCTTACAACCGTTCGGAACTATTAGTCCCATTTTTCGGATGAGATAACTGAGACACAAAGAATTCAGGACCTTGCCCAAGTCTTTACAGTTAATAATGACAGAGCTGGGACTGAGCTCCAAAACCAGAGCTCTTCACTTAACTAACCTCTGACCACCTTGGGCCTGCTGCCCACAGGCTGGGGGGCAAAGGCCCTGCTCTTTCCCATATTGCAGTCCCACGGCCCGTGAGTAGGGGACACTGAGCGAAACAGGAAGCACCCTATCCCAATTTGTAAGGCCAGATTTAATCATTTATGCAAATGCCAGGATTCTATTTGCCTAAGAGCATCCAGGTTGAGTTTCATTTGAGAACCTGAAAAATGTGGATAATCCCGGAAATCCGATTATCACACAAAGGAATATTTATCCCCTGCCTGAAAGTCCAGGCGGGTGCTGAAGATATTAACAACATTTTCTCCATGTGCAACTATTCAATTCGAGAATCAGCCAGTGGGTTTAGGAGCAAGAATGAATCTGAGGTGTAGGAACCCCTACCTTACCACTTGGAGAAGCAGGATTTAGTGGTAGACCCCCTTCCCTGGCAACTCAGTGAGTCAGGACAGATTAAGTGTTTCACAAAGGCCTAGACACCCATTGCCCAGCACAGAGCTTGGTCATTGGTAAAGGCCCAAGGATAGCTGAATGAGTGAATGAATCAACTAAACAGTTCCCTTACCAAGACAAGAGTCTGGAAACTTTCCCAGCACCCTACAATCTCAGGAGACTCAGAGAGAACCCCAGTCCTTAGGGGAGACTTGAAAAAGAACTTCCTGACAGTGTAGAGTAAGAAACAGATGAAGGAAGGATGAGAGAGGGAATGCCAACTCCAAGAAAGGGATTCCTAAAGGTCAGGCCAGGGCCAGAGAACAGCCTTTTCTAGAGACAGGATAATATCTACCATGTGGATCCTAAGGCGAGGAGAGAAACTGAACAAGAAAGAGTCAATCCAAGTGGGATGTAAGATTTTAGCACTGGATTTTTAGCATATTTTTCTAGATGTTGAAGTATTGGGGAAAACAGGATGGCCCACCCTCCTCCTGCTTCTGCTCCCTGACCTGACCCCACCCCAAACCTCAGGTACTTCTCACCAGGTTCTACAGGACCTAGCCTGGCACACAGTCCACACCAGTCACACCCATAGAACAATGCTTATCAGGACGTGGCTGTTTGCCAGCTCCAGGTCCATATTTTTAAAACCCCTTCTCTTCTCAGAGCTTATGAAACCGTAGTAAAAGCTACAATTCAGAGAGTGCTTGCTATGTGCCAGAAGCTGGGCTATAGGCTCACATGGATTATCCCATTTTATTGTCAGAATAACCCAAAGGGATTGGTATATAATTCGCCCCATCTTACTTAGTTGACCCAGGTCACATATTTAATAAATGAAGGATACAGTATTGAGAGTCCTAAGGCACTGAAAAGATTGATATTCCCTTGAAATATAATGCAAAAGAAAAACTAAACTAGACCATAAAACAAATGTAAAGAAATTCACAAAATTCTTAGTTTCCCCGTGACTTTTTAAAATATAAATAATAATAATACTTCCTAAACTATTGAATAACCTACCAGAATGCAAACCCCATTGTGTCTACTCCAAGCCTGATTTCTTAACCATATTGATAGGTGGACTTTGCTTTTTCCCAGTATCCAGTGCTTCCAGAGCCCCCAGGACTTCCAAGAGACCCAAACTTTGTTTCTTCTCAGAGGACATCACAAAGTAGATGTTGCAAAAGCTTGGGGCTGGGTGGGATGGGGAGGGTGATTGAGGTTGTTTGAGTTCAAATCCTAAGAAAGAGATTACAGGAAATCTGCTGGCTCGCCAGCCACTTGGGCTTCTTATCTGAGCCAAAGTAATCACTTGCAGAAGGGCAAACCTATCCATCGCTGCAGCCAGTGTGGGAAGATGCTTTTCTTTATCTTCGCCAGGAGCAGAAGTGCTTTTGGCTTTGTAATCAGTTTCTGTGAAGGAACTGCCACTCAGGCTTGTCTAGGATTTATGAACAACCTCCCTTCCTTGGGGTAGATAGGAAATGAGTTGAGTTGGACCTAAAAGACCCAGCCAGGGTGAAGAATCTAGGTGTGTGCTGGTACTGCCTTCCTCACTTTGGATGAGCTGGGTCCAGCACCGATCTGGGGACCAGATTTCGTAGAGTGATCCCTAACTGGGATGCACAAGTCCAAGGAAATCGGATGAGAGAGCTCAGGTTGACTGACATGGGTATGTCAAATCTGACAGACTTCATTCTTTCTACTGTATGTTAGGTAAGAGACACTTTCTGTTGTGTCTGTCCTGTTCTCCCTCCACCAACACATACCCTTTTAAGAATTGCTCCAGTCACTCGGGAGGGGAACATTCCTGTGCCTATGCCTGTGGAATGCGACAGCTGAAGGGCCAGAGGGGGTGCTTAACCTCCACTGGGGCAATCACATTTCTCTTCTACAAACATGGACTTGAAGAACCGGAACACAGGTTGGTGGCTCTGGAGCTTAGACAGAAGACTGATGTCGAGGCAGGGGTGGCCATATTCTGCCCCGCACACAAGAGAGCAGAGGGGGCTTGTCTGCAGAAGAAAGAGAAGAAGGAAGCAAATGCACAGAAAGAGAGATGACGCCACACAGCGGGGCAGTAGTTGTCCCAGGCCCTGATGGCTTCCTAGCCCCTGGTTCCTGACTCTAATGAAGCCCAAATTTATGCCCTGCCCTTGGGTCTAGGGTCATCTACACCCCATAGAGTCTCCTTCAGTTGGCTCCGCTGAGTTGGTTTCCACTATTTGCGACCAAAAAAAAGGAGGCTTGAAAACCAATTAACATTATCATTCAGATTAAGCATCTACTAATGGTTATTGAATACCTATTATGTGGCAGGCATGGTTCCAGAAACATTGCCATGATTCATCTCACTTATCATCATCTTTATCAGCAACCTCACGAACATTAGTATCAGAAGTGTTTACAAAGAACCTACTTTCGTGTAACACTCGGCTAGACTGAAAGAGAGTGATACTAGCTAGGTCTATGTCCCCTGACAGTTTATTCTAGACAGGCATTCTGATGTGAAGGCAAATGTACAAGGCATTAAATTAAGACAGGAAGAGGCAATGAGATATTTGCCTCATTATCAGGTTAGGAAGAAGGATGGAGGCCAGAGTTAGGCAGGGCAGAGAAGGGGACAGCTGTGGGCATTCTAGGTCGGGGGATGGAGGCTGAATCCCGGGGATGGAAAGTCAGGTTGAACAGGGAGATTCACCGAAAGGGATATAAAAGAGGCTGAAGGATTGTCACTTCTGGGGCCTGCTTCACTAATTGGCAGGTATCAGTGTGGTCTCTGAAATCAGGGAGAAAGGAGACAGGGGGAACATGGGAGACCAGAGGTAGATGGTGGGGTGCAAAGGCTGAGAGAAGATGGACCAAAAGAAATCTTCACTGTTGATATTGATCCACCTGGCATATCTCAATATGCAACCAGGATGCCAGAAGCAGCAGACAGGTGGCAGGAAAGAGATGCTGAAAGAGATAAACATTCAAAGGGAAAAGCGTTCAGTAGAGAGTGGAAGTGAAGGCAGGGAGAGAGCCAAAGGGAACTACAGGTATTGAGAAGAGGCAGAGGAAGACAAGTTAGACAACATAGAAGGGTCAGAGGCAGGGAGGGGCAAAGACTAAAACATAGAAAGAGACAAAGAAACGTCAAAACAGAATGATAGGGAGTCAGAGACAGATAGGACAGAGGTAGTACAGAAAGGGAAGGCTCTTTGTCAGTCCAAGCTTTGGAGAGGGAGAGTAGGAGGCCAGCAGAACCCTTAAGGAAGGAGGCTCTCCTATCCCGCCCACTTTTGCCCTGGAGGACACTTCCATTCTCTTAATCTTTCTGGCTGGAAACCTTAAGAGCTGCTTCTCTCCTCCATTCTATATATGGATAGCCGAGCCCTGTACTTTGTCATTCTTTCTTCCAAATGTCTGACACTCTCAACCCCTCTCCATCCTCACATCCCCCTGGATGACTGACACTAGAGGTCCTCCCTGCCTCCAGACTCTTGACATGGTCTTTATCGGGGTCCTAATAACAATCAACTCTCCCATTTACCTACTGCTTTACAAAGAACGTACAAGATGACCTCTGATCTTCCCAGTTGCTCCATGAGTTAACATTGTTATACCCATTTGACAAATCTATTCATTCATTAAGCCAATATTTCTTGAGAACTATTCCCGGTCCCATGCTCAGTGCTAGGGATTCAGCACTGACCGTGACAGGTACAACCCTTGTCCTCCTGGACCTGTAGATATTAGACAACTAATTACAGCAGTGACAAGTGCCACAGGGGAGAAGTAGAGGGTTCTATAAAATAAAGTATGACAGAGGGTCTGACTTAGAGTATCAGAGAAGTAGCATTTCAGCTGAGCTCTGAAGAAGGGGGAAGCTAAAATTTGGAGAGGTTATTAGACTTGCCTAGGGTCTAGAAGCTACAGATCTGGGCTCAGAACTGTCATCTTCTGACTGTGAGTGCAGTGGTCTGGCCTCTATGCCACTATGCCCTTGGGTAGGGCATCTTTCTAAGAATGGATATACAGAGGTGGGCATGACTCTCTTGCCTTTGGGGGAAATGCCCCTGTTCCAGAATCTCAGTGCCTCTCTCTGGGCCTCTCTCATCAACCCAAACTCCTCTGCCTAGATCCTCAGGCCTCCATACTCCAGCCACACCCCATTCATTCACCTTTCTCCCCCAGCATTCTTCAGTACATGCCCTGGACACTAGTAAAGCCTTTCTCTAGCCCTGGGATTATAACAACAAATTTCCATTTAAACGACTCTGCTGTTCCCCTCTCTATCTTCTTCCAGGACATGGGGCATTCTTGAATTCATTTGTGTATTTATTCCTTCACTCAATACTCTTAAGCCTCTGCTATATGCCAAGTGTACATCCTGCTCTTGCCATTTCTCCTCCTTGAATTTTCATTCTCTTTGCTTTTCATTAATCTAAATCCTACTTACCTTGAGTCTGTCTCCTTTAAATCCTTGACACAATATAATGAAAGGAGTAAGGAACTCAAAATCATAACACTGGTGTTCAAATCAACTTATGGCTTAAATTTCCTCAACCTCAGCTGCCCCATCTTTAAAATGGTGAAATAATGATTGCCCACAACAGAAATGTCAGCATAAGAATCAGAATACCAAAGTAAGGTAAGCTTTGTATAAAAAGCACTTTGTAAATTGCTGTCCAGTTTAAGGAATTCATTGATTAATTGACTCCTAGCTCAGCTGGAATCCTCTCTTCTTCACAGTCCTGTTTTGCACACTCAACATCGAGCCCTTATGTCCTCTCAACTTCAGTCATTGGCTTAGTCTTCTCTCCTCAACTGATTGCAAGCAGCTCGAGAGGTGGAGACACGTCACACACTTTCACGTCGCCCATGGTGTCTAGGCAAGTGCTGGGCAGTTAGTAAACACTCTCCGGGTTTGTTGATGGAGCTCTCCTGAAGTGTAAGCACAATGGCCAGGGAGGGTTTGCCCCAGTCTCACAGAAAGGGGAGGAGACAGGCAGAAGACCTCACACTTGACCTCTGGTCAGCAGCTACCCAGAGCTGATACCTACGAGGCCATCAGAGAGACGGGCAGCCCAGTGCTTTATGCCATCTGACCTCAGGCTACCCAGGCCCCACAGCAGCCAGGGGACCCAGTGCCCCCTCACCTTAGAAATAAGAACCACCAGCCAATAGATTGATTTGGGGCTGTAGTTTGTTTTTCCAGCAATTGCTGGTGTTCCTGTTCTCTTTGTCAGCCTAGCTGAGGCTTTTCTATAGCCCTCAGGTTATAGCAGTAAATGTCCATGAGCCATGACAGACGACTCTGCTGCCCCCGCTCCCTCCTCCGGACCCCACCTCCTTGTTCTGAAGTCTCCCTCTCAGAGGTAGCTCGAGGGCCTTCCCTTTATGTGACAGGAGCAGATACTGGCATTTCCAGTCCCCCAAAGCGGGTATCACTCCAGAACAGGCTGACTGTGACCTGGAGGGGGAGAGAGGCTGGGGTGGGAGAAAGATGATGAGAAGAGGAAGATGAGAGCTGGCTTGCAGTGTGGGCCAGCCTTCCCCAGGTAAAGTCACTGCTGACACTGGTGAGAGCACAAGAGCCAGAAGAGGCAATTTGAATAATAAGAAGCTGATGGGCAGAGGGGAAAAAGAGGAAGAGGCAAAAGATGTTCATTAGTTGCATTGATTCAAGGAGAGAGACAAGTGATTAAATAATTTGCCCCCGAGGAAGAGGTTCCTGCTCCTGCTTTCCTTCCTTGGCAGGAAGCAGAGATCATTTCTTAGCCCAGTAGCTCTGCCTTGCTCCATCTGAGCTGGGGTTCATAAGAGGGGAGAGGGGTGTCGAGGAGTGGGGCTCTACAGCCAACTCTCAGCGGTGTGAGCTAATGGAGGGGAACAGGCCAGAGTGGAGGGTCCTGCTGACGGTCTCTCTCTCTCTTGGCTTTGGAATTTATACATGGAGCTCAGCTATGCTCAGCTTGGTTAGGTCGCATTCTTTGAGCCCAGGCCAGGAGACTGAGGAGGGGCTGCGGGGGCAGGAAGGCGGGAGGGGACAGGTAGAAGCTGACGTGGGCTGGAAAATGGCATATCTTCACAGTGAGTGGTCTTCATTCTCAGAGTCAGAAGTCATTTGTGACAATGTACAAAAGGGAAAGAAGATAGCCTTTGTGTTGTGCCTGCTATGTGTTATGCTTTCAGTTTGACTAACTTCTTGCACCCCTGACACCTGCCAGGCACAGAAGTGCAGAATAAGGAAGACACAGTCCCTCAAGCATACATCAGTTTAGATGGGGAGACATACTGTCGAGTCATTTCCATATGATATGGTAAAGGCTAAGACTGGGGGATGTACCAGGGCTGAGAGCAGTGCTGAGAGTTTCTGGAAGGTTTCCCAGAGAAAGAAGGTGGGCCCTGTAGCCTAGTCCTGGAGCTGACCCCATTAGTCTAAATTGGTTCAGAAGGTGCCCCTAGGTCTGCTGCTCTAGATGCTCTAGCCCTCGCTCCTTTTGCCAGTTCACAAATCTCCCAGATTTTACCATTCTCCCTCCTGATCCCTGCAGAGGGTGAGGAAACCTCACACCCCAGGCCCTACCTGCTGGAACAAGGTGTACTCCAGGAACTTGACAGGAGAACATCAGGATCCTAATTCGAGCCATCCCTCACAAAGATTTCCACAATGGGACTTTGCCCTGCCAAACTTATTACCACGTTTTGGCAGGTAGAAGGCAACTCTTGAAAGCATTCTCTTTCAATGCACTATTTAAGATATATATTCTTAGGATAAAGTACAAACTCAGACTGGGGAGACAAGAAGGTCCAGCTGCCCCTGAGCTGCTCCTGCCCTCAGCAAAGTAGAAGGAGACCTCCTCCCCACCTTTTCTCCTCCCACATCCTTCTCTCATACTTGGCCGGGTACATCCACTGCCTTTTCAACCAAGGATTTAGTAGCAGCTAATTCAAAGAGTATGAGCAGACCTTTTCTCTTATAAGAAGTATCTCAAAGAGAACTGAAAATCAGGAACTCCCAAGGGGGCTGAAGGGGAGGTTAGGAGGTTGTATCATTTTCCCAAATTTCTAAGAACGACTGAATGTCCTCACTTGTCCGGTCATGTGATTCCAGCTCCTGCTTCCCAGGTAAGCTTTGCACCTGCAGGGTCTCTCACCAGTTCCTGGAGAGCTTTGCCTTGGCTCTGCTTCCCCTCTCCATGGCAACACACCTGAAGGGAAAACCTCAAATATCTGGGATGGAGAGACCCCCTTCTTCCCTCTCACCTGAGCAATATCAACTTTCTGTCCTGCTTTTTACACCCAACTTCCTGGACTGAGCCAGGCTGCATTCTCCATTTGCTCAGATGAAGCATATGGTTTGACTGCTCCCTCCACCGTACCCCCTCCCCCCAACATACACACCATACACACACATAGCAGGGTCGCTGGAAGGCAGCCCAACAAGTGGATCAAATTTAGCCAACTTCAGCAAATTTTAAACACTCGTAGTCTCTTTCTTCCCAATAGTTGTAGCCAAAGGTGCCAATGGCCAACTCAGCAGCACAGCATTTCCCAAAGTAACTACTTTACACATGTGCACATACCTATATTCACAGAATCCTTCCTTGATCTGAGCTGGGGTTACAAAAGGAAAGGGGGCATGCTGAGTGTGGCCAGCATGGGCATGGCCATGGCCATGGTTTGGAGTAGAGTGAGGGGCTGACCCATACAGAGGGCTTTCTTACACCCATTTACTCTCTTTCTTGGCTGAAAACAATTTGAAATATCTGTCACTTTCTAGAGTTGAGATCCAAGTGCTAAGAGTTGGGGAGCATTGCAAGGTCTCCTTTCCCTTAACATTAACTTTCTGTAGGAATTGAAGCTTGCAAGCGACCTGAGACACCACCTAAGCCAAAACCCTGAAGTGCAAAGGTGGAAGTAACTTAACAAGGTCAAAGTTATTGTAGAACCTAAAGCAGACCCCAGGTCACCTGGCTCCCAGAACCAGGTCTTTGAACCGTCACACAGCCGTTGGTTCTTCCCAAATCAGGTGCAGGAGGGAGGAAAAGAAAGATAAATACTGACAGATGGACACATTAACAATAATGGGCAGGAGAGCTCTTTGGGGCAGCTATATTGCAGAAATGCATCAGAAAGCATTTACTGATCAGCTACTACGTGCTTAATGTTTTTCAAGGCACCGTGGAGAGTGCAGAAGAGGCGTAAAGCAGGGAAGCCCCTAATACAGTGCCCTGTCCAGAGTCACATCATAGGTGCTCATTAAAGATTTGTTGCGTCGCATTGAGCCCTCATAATAATAACCAATATTTATTGTTTACTGTGTGCCAGGGACCCTGTTCTAAGACCCATACCTGCATTTACCTCATTCCTTCCTCACCACAACTTTAGAGTAGGTATTTCCACCTACCATTTTTCAGATGATGAAACTGAAATGCAGAGAGGTTAAGCCCAAGGTCATATACCTGGTAAATGGTAGTAGGATTGTGCATTCAGCCACCAGATTATAGAAGGCACGAGACATCTACATTCTACGTCCAACTGTGGCACTTAGAAGCTGTGTAACTTGAGATCAGTCAGCAAGTTGCTTTACCTCTCTGAACCTCATTGGAAAAATGGCTAGAACACTGACTCCCTCATGCCACTGCTGTGAGGATTAATCAGCTCTTGCCTACCAGAACCACGAACACTCACCTTCCACGCGTGTAACATGCTTTCTCCCCTCAGGGAGCTCAGTAGAGGGAAGAAGAACTAACACACACACACACACACACACACACACACACACACACACGAAACCAAAAACAAAGAGTGCCTCGACTTCCTCACTGTCATGACCTCCTTCATAAGGCTATTGTAAGGACAGACTGTGTTCATACAAAAGAGCACTTAGCAGAGAACTTGGCACAAAGTAAGTGCTTAGTAAATCTTAACTATTATCATGATTATTGTCACTATATCATCGCCATTATTATTACAATAAGTCCCCTACATCCGAACCTTCAAGTTGCAAACTTTCAAAGATGCGAACATGAGTTCCGTCAAGGTCAGGCGTGAGTGAAATTGCAGGTTGCCCTCCGTCTCCTATAGCTGATAATCCTTCAGCTCTCCCATCTCCCACCTCCTCTCCCTCCTCCAGTCAGTAACTCTTCTTGCCTGTTCACTCGATACCAGTCCCCGTATGCCAGCTGCTGTACTGTACTACTGTACTTTTCAAGGTACTGTACTGTAAGATTAAAAATGTTTTCTTTATTTTTTGTTTGTTGGATTTTTATGTATTATTTGTGTGAAAAGTATTATAAACCTATTACAATACAGTACTATATAGCCAACTGTGTTAGTTGGGTACCTAGGCTAACTTTGTTGGACTTACAAACAAATTGGACTTAAGAACGCACTCTTGGAACAGAACTTGTTCGTATGTTGGGGACTTACTGTACAGGTTATAGAAATTTACTACCACTGGACTTCAGAAAACTGGGATGCAGTGTTGGAAAAAGCTTTTCAAAGGGTCCAGGCTGGGCTGCCGATGATGGCTGAGATTTATGAGGCCACTGAGAAAGATAGTATTGCTACTTCAGACTCACAGAAGCCAGAGAAACAGGATTCCAGCCTCCTAGTGGCAGCAGGAGCATATGTGCAGGCCTTGAGGAACACGCACTGCTTCCCCCTCAAATGTGGGTGGTGGGATAATAGCAAAAGTCCTTCTCAGTGGCCTGGCTTTGAAATCACCAGCCCTGGGAAGTGTCTGGCCTTCCTGGAAGGCATCAAATCAACTGGTCCTATGCTTATAAAGAACTTAGAAAGTTGCTTCCCAGGAGCCTAGCAGGGCCACCCACTGCTGCACCTCTGAAAGGGGTATCTTTTCCCAAGGAGCCCCCAGATAGGTCCTCAGCGGCACTTTCTAACCCTCCTCCATCTCCCCAGAGCCCGAGCCAAGCCGGCAGCCGTTGCTGGTTAGACGTGGGATTTGTGTGCTGTTTACAGTGCTGCCTTATTATTCTTGAACCTGAAAGCTTTACTGGGTATTAAATTCCAGCATCGGGCTGCTGTTTGTGCTCCCAAGTGAAGGATGGAGAAAGAGAGCTTTAATGCTCTGTAAAAAGTAGGGCCTGAATCATTTATGAACAGGCATCACAGAAGCCCAGAGCCAGTGTTAGGACAAGGGCTGCTTCCAGAAGGAAAATGTTTGTTGTGGAAGGTCCAGCTCTGCCCTCAGCCCAGCAATCCATAAGCCCTTGTTAGCAGGATCACATGAATCGTTCCCTTCATCATTAAAGGACATCCCGGCAGCTGGGTATATTGTGCGGGGAGGCTGCTCACTGTATTAGGACAAAGCCAGAGCAGACAATTATCTCTCTGTGATGAGAGAGAAGCTCTGTCCTGGCTGCTATGGCTTATTTAGCTTTAGCTTTGTTTTTACTGGAATGTTTTTAAAGGTGCATGTGACTCTCCTGGGGCTGGCTAACCAGGCATTGGGGGAAGTCTGCCGGCAGGTGGGCTGTTTCAAATGAACAACCCAGGTGGATTGTGGATTTCAGCCACTTTTTCCAATCTGAACGCCAGGTGGGGGAATGTGCAGATCAAGAGTCAAAGAGCTCCTATGATTTATTTTTTTTTCTTGGCGCTACTAGCTCAACCCCTTAATTAGTAAGGTTATAATCAGAAAACAGAATATTTCGTTTTAGAATCATGGAATCATAGTGCTGAAAAGAATAGGAGAAAAACAGAACAAGACAGAATACCATGAGCATCTGGGGGCAGGTCCTTCTCTGCCCAAACTACCCCATTCCCTTCTTCATCCTCCAGCCCCTTTATAGGCTGCAAAATACAATGCAACTCTCAGTCCTTTTCATGGCTTAAAGGACATTATAATTTCCAGCTACCGTGGGCTAACTGCCCACTTCGTATGCATGTGTTTGTGGTGACTGAGACCCTGAAGTACAGGAAGGGACAGGGCTACGCCCAGAGAGGTCTTGGTAGTGCTGGTCTAGAACTTGGGCCGATGCCTTACTGGTCCCTCAGCACCTCTCTGAGCAATACTGCAAACCCAAGCAGGACTGAGAAGTCTGGTCTCAGGGCACTGGACAGGACTCTTTCCACATCTGAGAAAATGGGGTGATCTCCCTGTTCTGCTGACCTCACAGAGCTGTTGGGAAGCTCACAGAGGTAGTGTTGGTGATGGACCCTTACATTCCCCAAAAACAAGGGTATCACTCGTGCTCTGGCCACATCACCAACAAACTGCAGGACTTGGAGTAACTTCATCTTCCTGCCCTTCAGTTTCCTCAGCCTCAATATGAAAGAGTTGATGATTCCTAAGATGTCCCCAAACCTGTGATTCTGGGCTGGCCCCAACCCCGGGCCCTAAGACTGCTGGGCCTAGGTAGCCTTTGGAGGGACCTGAAGGGATGGGAACAGGGGGAGCATCAGGGGTATCTGTCCAGCCTGCCCCATAGGAGACATCTTTACCCTTAGCAAGAGCCTGGGGCCAGCAGCTGGGCGCTAAGGACAGTCACCCACAGACTGCTCCCAATCCAGTCCCAGGCAGTCTCTCCAACAGTGAAGGGAACGTTGCAACAGCAGGAATGTCAATGGCTCTCCCTTGGGCTCAGGGGTCAGGCTCATGGGAGAGTTGTGTGGACCAAAGTGCTATCCTCATCTGGTATCTGGTTTTTCCCCAGAGGAGAATACCCTCCTCTTCTCCCTACTTTTTTTTTTTTTTTTTTTTTTTTTTTGCGGTACGCGGGCCTCTCACTGTTGTGGCCTCTCCCGTTGCGGAGCACAGGCTCCGGACACGCAGGCTCAGCGGCCATGGCTCACGGGACTAGCCACTCCGTGGCATCTGGGATCTTCCTGGACCGGGGCACGAACCCGTGTCCCCTGCATCGGCAGGTGGACTCTCGACCACTGCACCACCAGGGAAGCCCTTCTCCCTACTTTTTTAAGCTTGAAGTTACCTCCTAAAGGCTCCTGAGGAACACTCACCAAATGCCAAATCCAAGTCAATCTGGAGCTCTGGTGAAGTCTGAGCGGTGTCTCGGGCAGGCAAAGGGAGTGGGGAGAGGGGAGGAGTGTCCCGGGCTTGGAGCAGCAGGGTCACAGACCCCTGAGCCGAGGGTAGAGAGCATCCATCCTGGGATAAGTCCTAGAGGAGGTAGGTTAGTGCAGCCCAAGATATGAAACCAAGAGGGCTCTCTGACATGCAGAGAGCTGAGAGTCTGGGCAGGAAAAAAAGGTTTCGACAAGAAGAGCCTTTTAGCAGAAAGCAGAGTAACCCTGGAAAACTGTCCCAGGAACTGGAAAGGATTGGCCATCTGCCAGCTCGCCCACCTTGGACCTCTGCTGGTCATCTGAGACTGCAGCAGGTGAAGGGGGGGACCTCAGGACGCCAGGGCAGGAGCGCTTCCCAGCCAACGAGCCTAGGTTCCTGGTAAAGTGACTACTCCTCTGGAGGGATGGTGTGGGGAATAGAAGAGGAAGTTGTTGCTTTGAAGCTTTGGGGAAAATATCTACTAACTTCTCCTTTCTGGGCCTGAGTTTCATCCCTTGTCAAAGAAGGGGATTGGATTTGGTGTTTCCTATAGTCTCTTCCAGCTCTGACATGTTGGGATTCTATGATTAATTTTTTAATAATAATAAAAAATAAATAAATAAATGTTGAAACAATAAGGAAAAAAATGAGAACAGAAGAGGAAGGTGTGAGAGAAAAACTTGAAGAAGGAGAAAAAGAATGGCAGGCCAGCCCAAGATCAGGAAGATGGTCCACTTCTTACGGCATTTGAGCTTTGGAGAGTGGAATAGGACTTTTGGATCTGTTGCCCTTTGTTACATTAAAAGGAATTAATTTATCAAGGCCCAGAACTTCTCTATAAATCCTCAGCCCAGTCACAGGAGGGTGGATCAATTGGAGACCTTTGCCTCTAAGCCTAGAGGTTGCTTTGAAGGCCCCTACAGACCCAGACCCCTAACCTGGAGAGCTCAACTCTCAGAACAGAAGACCCTCAAGCCTCTAATGATATTGTCCACACTAGAGAAGTCTGAGTGGTTGCTGGGCCTGTGGCCACAGCCAAAGTCTGTAGCTCACTGTCATACAGAGTAAAGGAAGTCAGAAAGAGAAAAACAAATATGGTATATTAACGCATATATATGGAATCTAGAAAAATGGTACAGATGAACCGGTTTTCAAGGCAGAAATAGAGACACAGATGTAGAGAACAAAAGTATGGACACCAAGGGGACAAAGGGTGGTGGGGTGGGGTGAATTGGGAGATTGGGATTGACATATACACACTAATATGCATAAAATAGATAACTAATGAGAACCTGCTGTATAGCACAAAGAACTCTGCTTCACCTCGTTGTACAGTAGAAACTAACACAACATTGTAAAACAACTATACCCCAATTTAAAAATAAATAAATAAATAAAAATAAAAAGACAGGAGCAACAGACAAAGCAATAACTGCTGCTACTGATGATCCACGGTCAGGTATTGGAGAAATCACTTCCCATCGTATTAAAACCAACAAATAAAAAGCTCCAAAATGAAAAAAAATTAAAGTCTGTAGGTCATGACTAAGTGGGACAGGGCCAGCCCAGGCGGGAGGATTAATGACAGTGATTGAATATTTTATAAGTGGAATATTGTGTATTTTCCAAAACCAAATGGAATGTCATTTTTTTTTTCAAGAGAGATGGTGGCTGTCACTGTCCTCGTTTCCCATTCAAACCACATACTCCATGGCAAGCAAGATGAATGGGCCTGGGAGTTTCCTGAAGAGAAGGGGAGAGACAGAAAGGGAGAAAGAAGATCCTTCTTCATTTTGTCCCCTCCCCGCCAGCCTAGCCCCACATGGCTCTTCCCTCATCACCCAGTACTTGAACCCACTGTCCCCTGGACAGCTCTAGCAGCTGACTGGGGATACGTCCCCTTCCCTGACCCCTGTGTGGTCTCTGTACCACATGGAGATTAAGTCACAAGGTCACTTAATCCATCCCTATGTTTCCAAGAAATACAGAGCATCAGACGTGGAAAATTTGCTCCCAGATCTTCCTTCATGTTCTTAGTCCAAGGTCTTATTTTCTTTCGAAATGCCTTCCTCTGGTCCATCTCACTGCAGATGAAGGTCATGTCCTCTAAATGTTGACTTGGGTGGAGAATGAACTATAACTGGCCTCCCTTCCCTAGGGCAGAAGCTCTGCCTATTCTTGATATGAAAGTCTTTGGAGTTGAAGTGCTTCAGAAACCCTGGAAAGTGCTTCAGAAACCCTGGATCTTGCATTCCCTCCAAACCCATCCTCTTTAATGCATTATTGGCCTGTGCAAATGGAACTATTTGATTGTCACTGGAATGGTGAGAGGCTCCTTCCTTTCTCAATACCCTATTACATGCTCCAAGGCCACCCACAGGCTCCACTACTTTGCATTTGCCCTGCAATCTTTCACGCCAGTTGACTTTTCATCTCCAAATCCCTTTTCACATTAAACACAAACCCACACACTCTGTCCCATTTTCCTTTGAAATAAATCATAAGCCCATGCCAGAAACGACTCAGGGTGTTCTCTGGAATTTGTAAACAGCATTAAAGTCT
Source organism: Hyperoodon ampullatus (assembly GCF_949752795.1). Lineage (NCBI taxonomy): Eukaryota > Metazoa > Chordata > Mammalia > Artiodactyla > Ziphiidae > Hyperoodon > Hyperoodon ampullatus. Next base: position 100,110,273 of record NC_136915.1, read on the forward strand.
TGTGGGAAATGTCACAGAGTGTTGGTCTGAATTTATTAAGTAATTTCTCAGCTTAAAATATATCTTTCCAGCCTGCTGTCTGACCACATTTACCTCTAATGGAATTTTATCCACTCTTGATCACTAAGCACACTCCCATCCCAGAGTACAGATTCCTCACCTCTTCCTGTTAGGTTCTCCAGCTGGATAGATTTCAGACACGCTAGCCATGCCCCTGTTTCTCAGAAGAGAAGCTCCAGGATTCTGGGCGTCCAGGACTGCCTCACTGTTCTACATTTCTGAGGGCACAAGCTTGCCATCACACTGCAACACCCAGCTCACACCAAGGCAGACCCAGGAATGGCCTGAGGAAGGAATATTAGTCAGCCCCCAAGCTACGCCAAACAAACATACTCTTTAAGGTAGAACCAGGACTTACTGTTCAAAACAGCTCCAAGGCAAGTCCCCTAGCCTGCCTCCTCCTCTAAAACAGATTGTCCTTGTAAGCCCCTTTTAAATAGAAATGTTGGCAAGGCCTTTGAGATTTTTGAACTCTGGTTTCAAGCAATCAATCAAATTATACATCTGTAAAGAGCAACTGTTTTGTACAAAGTTAAAATGAAATGAGGAAACGAAGAGGCTATCAGCTTGTGTACTTCCTAGATGTGTCCCAGGCACTGTTGTTCTTCACCTGTGGCCTCAGTCCTACTTGGTTCCGGGCCCATTCTGACCAGGGCAGGGAGTGTTTCAGCAGCAACAGCCCAGCATCTGCTGGGGCCTGAGCTGGTCATGGTAATCTAAACCCAGTATCCAGGATAGCTAACCCCTAGGCCTGTCACAACTTTGAATGTCGGCTTTTCCCTACTCCACGGTACACAGAAGATAGTATAACATACTGGTCAAAAATGTGGACCCTGGAATCAAAGTTGGAGTCCCCGTTCTGCTACTTAGTAGCTGTGTGACCTTAGATAGGTTACTTGACCACTCTGTGCTTCAGTTTCCTTGTCTGTATAATGATGATGAGATTAGTGCCCATCTCCTGGAATTTTCTTGAGAATTAAAATAATATATGTAAAATGCATAGAATGATGCCTGGTTATTGTTTTTAAATAATTCTTTATTAGTGATAATTAATAATTATTTGTTTTATTATTTTTTAAATACTTGCTATTATTTTATTATCTGTCTGGCACTGTCCCCTTTGCTGCTCTTCTTCTAATTAGACCTACAAGTTCCTCATACTCTGTAAACTGTTTCCTGTCTAGTGACTGGGGAGAAGATCAATACATGGTTGTTCATGCTGAGGTGTGATCCAACACCTGCTTCCAAATGGGGCTCTTCTTCTTGTATACCCTGCTCTGAGAATGCAAAGGCATATTCAGCTCTCAAAAAGTTTGCATTTCTAGAGCTGAAAGGAAAAGCTGGCCACACTGCCTTCTTCCCCAGAGCCTCCAAGGAGCCCCTCTTCACATGGGCTTGGCCAACAGCTCCCATGTGGTATGTGAGGACCTAGGGCAAAGGGAGTTGAAGGCTTTTGGAGATACTAAAACTATATTTCTGAGGGTGCAAGCTTTACTGAGGTATAATTAACAAAGTTGTGATGTATTCAAAGTGTACAACATGATGATTTGATATATGTCCACATTATGAAATGATTCCCACAATCATTAATCATTAATTTAAAAGTTAATTAATACATCCATCACCTCACATAGTTACCTTTTTACTTTTTTCCCTTCTTTTGGTGAGAGTGCTTAAGATCTCACCAAATTTCCAGTATACAGTACAGCATTATTAACTGTAGTCACCATGCTGTACATTTGTACCCTTTGACCAACCTCTCCCTGTTACCCCAACCTCCCAGCCACTGGCAACCACCATTCTACTGTCTGATTCTATGAGGTTGACTTTTTACATTGAAACTAGTTCCAAAGGCCAATCTCAGAACAGAAGTTAAAGCAATGATTAATTAGAATAATTACAGAAGTGTGGAAAAACTAGTGAGGAACAAGAAATCTGAGTCAAAATATAAATGAATTAAAACCCACTGGGCCAGGTCAAGAAGTTAAGTATATAATAAGGACCTGACGTAGAGCACAGGGAACTCTACTCAATACTCTGTAATGACCTATATGGGAAAAGAAACTAAAAAAGAGTAAATATATGTATAACTGATTCACTTTGTTGTACAGCAGAAAGCAACACAACATTGTAAATCAACTATATTCCAATAAAGACTTTAAAAAAAAGAAGCCCAGTACAGAATTTGAAATTTGAAATTTTCTATTAGAAATTTTGTCCTGTTCTAGAACATATGTTCTATTTACATATAGCCATTCTCTATTCTGAGAATACACCTACAAAGGAGATGGAATAGGTGCATGTGCTGAAAAATGTCTTACTTAAGGTTCCTTTGTATCTGGACCCAAGACAGTACCCCATCTTCTGTTTGACAACATTGCTTTAAACATGTTACAGTTAATTATACGACTTTCCCTCACATCACATTTTAATTTGGGAAGACATCCTTGTTTCTTGAGGAGATTTGCAAATTGATCTAAACTCACTGGAAATACATTGACAAACTCATAGTGGATGAGTTATGTGTATTCTAAACTCATCCTATTTTTTCAGCTTCAGAGGTGTCTTTCTAATCTTGTTTCCAACATCTAAAGGATATTTTGAGTCAGTTGGGATATGGAATAAGCCATACATTTATTTGTTTAATTTACACTTTGGATTTTTAAATAAGTATAAGGAATTACGAGACTATTGTAAATGTTTAATTCTGCCTCTTAAACGCTGATTAAAGGAGTAAAGTGTGAGGATAGTGCTACACATCAAGACAAGCTCTCAGGAGGCAGGAGGGAGGCAGGTGATGTCCTGAACAACCATAGTGAAGAAGCTTGACCCGGGGAGTCTAAGTGTGTTCCCCAGGGCTATAAAAATCCAACAGTGAATATGCAAAACTCAACAGTGAATGAGCAAAAACAGAAAGAGCAGAGAGCTGGAAGACAGGTAGGAAGGTCAAATGCAAACAGGCCAGAGCTGAAAATAAACCTAAGATTAATTATAAATGAATTAAACCTACCAGCTCAAATTAGACAGCCAATTTTGCATTTGACATTTGTAAGTATTCTTGTTAGTTACAACTTTTATTTGTGTGTACGTGTGTGTGTGTATGTTCTCAGAACGTATTAAGTATGTATTTTTTCAACATTCATTAGGAAACTTCCTTTTCTTAAAAAAAAAATTGTTTTTTAAAGAAATTTATGTGATATTTCCAGTCTGCAGAGTTGGTTTTGCAAGTCATTCTCAAATCTTGGTCTGCACCAGAATCCCTGGGAGATTCTAAATCAATATGGCTGGGCATCTGCCCAGCTCTTTACAAACTGCTCAGTGAGTCTGAGGACCACCGAAGCTTGTGAACCATCACCCCAGAGAATGGCTCCCTCCACACCCTGTAAGTGATGTAACTGCTACTTGGTGCTTTAACTCTCTTACTTCTCTCCTTCATTCATACTTGGGAATCCATTAAAATATAAGGAAAGTCGTATGATCAATAAGAACCCCTTGGGATGTTTTTCCTACCCTCAAGTTACTTATCTGGAGAAACTAGTAGGAAGAGAGAACACATACATGGAGATTTCATCACTAACACAAGACAACCTGGGATGGGGGTGAAAGTGAGGGTGAGGCATGTCATATTTTGGCACATAAATGGGAGGGCAGACAAGGAGAGTTAGGGCCGCAATGACCAGGGCAGGCTTTCTAATAAAAGTGAGTCTTGAAGGGAACCCTAAAAGATGGGTAGAATATGCACAAACATGAACTTGGAGTCATGCTGCAGGGTGAGAGAAGGTGGCAATTTGAGGTTGCCAGGCAATTATCAAGGTTCTTCTCTTTGCAGTAGTAAGATGCTAATTAAAAGCTGCCTTTGGCTCTCACAGGCACTATCTAGTTAAAGCTCAAAGAGGAGGAATTTTTTTTAAAGAGTCCATAAAATTTAGTACCAACTTAATATTTATTCATTGTAAATCAGTGCAGAAACCAGAATAGATCTAACACATTGTTGCTGAGTGTGTCCTGGAATCACGACACATTCTTGACTGGAATCAGGGTCTTAGGTCTCCAATCCCACTTGCGGTTACAATTCTGCCCTTGCCATCTCCCAACAGGAACATCTCCAGGAATAGGAAGTTAGCAAAACCCAGAGTGATGGGTACAGAGTAAATCAAATTTATAGAGTCTATGTTGGGTATACACAGTCCCACCCCTGAACCTGGGCAACCAGGGCCTCTGCCCTTGGCTCCACAATGTAGAGACCCCTGATGCCCATTCCTCCTCCTGGTTACGCCCCTCCCCATGAGATGAGGAGACCATAGGCCTAAGAGATATGCCCATAAGGAGTCTATGATCTCCTTTCTAGACAACGCTCTGGGTACCTAGGACACTGGAATTCTTTGCCCTTCACAGGCCTCCTCCCCAGGTCCATATTCCCAAGGATGTACAGTGCCACCAACACAGACACACTCAGGCCCAAGGGGTGGCCAAGGGATACTTTTGGGAGAAGGTATGGACAGGGATTGGACAAGTGGACAAAATGCATGAGGATCCTTGTGGTGAGAGATGGAGGAGAAGAGAACAAAGGTAGGTTAGGAGGACCTCAATTTCTACTCTTGTCTGGACCATGAAAATGTTAGGGGAAGATACCAAAGATTCCCAGTCTTTTGGGAATTGGGCCATGCCATCACAACTGCCTTCTACACAGCCCTTTTCTATTCGTTGTCCAACGACCAAACGTTAGGTGGCTATTTATTGCCTACACCTCACATTTTCATAGAGAGGGAAGCATTCCACTCTATCCCCTGGAAGGAAACAGCAAAACGCTCCTCACCCTCTTTCTACTTTCTTCTGTTTCTCCCCAAAGGAGGAGGAAAGACTTGTCTGATTGGTGAGGTTGAAGAAACATCTGTAAATATATAGCTCAGCCCTTCCTGGGCTGTCTATGAGACTCTACCTGCCCGCAGCCATCACTTTCTCTCTTCCATGCAGGGATCAATAGAGACACTCAAAGCTTTTCCATCCTGTGACTCGTATGTTTGAAGATCCAATTTGGGGAGGAAGGAGTAGTTAACCTCCATAGATCTGACTGAGTTCTCCAGCAGCAATCACAGTCATCTCTCACTACAGACTCAAGGTCATCTTATGCACAGGGTGACACACACACACCAACTCCTGCAATGCCAAGTCTGAGATGAACCATGGGTGGTGTTTGATGGATAATAGACAACAAGAAGTAAAAAAGGAGAAAGAGGAAAGGAAACTTCTTATCAGTTTAGGAGAGAAGACAACTAGGACAAGGGATCAGGAACCGTAGAGAATAAATTGCAGTGGGCAACCAGGAAGATAAAAGTTGAAGGAAATAGTTCTGTCTGGAGAGAATAAAGCAAAGAAAGGATTGAAAAGGGAGATGGAGGTAGGGGATGGCACTAGTGGCATTTAATGTAAGACACAGACATAAAGAAGAAATGTTCAAGGGAACCTAAAAGGACTCCAGGGGAGCAGATAACCTGCATAGGAGTGAAGACCTGGATTCCAGAAGAAGAACCCAGTGATTCCAGGGATCAAGGCTGACCACATGGTGTAAAAGTCCATCTTGCATGTTAAGCTTGGTCAAACTGCATTGTATGTATGTATGTATGTATGTATTTTTGCTGCACTGGATCTTCGTTGCTGCGCGTGGGCTTTCTCTGGTTGCACCGAGCGGGGGCTATTCTTCGTTGTGGTGTGCGGGTTTCTCATTGCAGTGGCTTCTCTTGTTGCAGAGCATGGGCTCTAGGCGCTCGGGCTTCAGCAGGTGTGGCTTGTGGGCTCTAGAGTGCAGGCTCAGTAGTTGTGGCACACAGGCTTAGTTGCTCCGCAGCATCTGGGATCTTCCCAGACCAGGGCTCGAACCCATGTCCCTCGCACTGGCAGGCATATTCTTAACCACTGCACCACCAGGGGAGTCCCTAAACTGCATTTAATTGCTGAGCTAAGTGCCCATGATTTACCTATTCCTGTCTGTGTGTACCTCGAAACCTGGAACTCCTCTCCCTATAAGGAAGGAGAGTCTGTGTGAGGAACAGTTGGTTGGATAGGAATATGCTTTTGAACCATAAAGGAACCACAGTCCAAAGCATCCTGCATCCTCCTCAACAGTCCCAAAGTGAAAGTCTGAAAATGAGAGCAACTCTCCCAGCTGCTGTGGGTGGAAGCAATGGAAGTGACCCGAGGGGACTACCACCTATTCCAGACACCCTGTGCTCTCACGCACACTTTCATGCATACTTTCCTTTATCTAAATTAAATGATGGCTGGGGGGTGGGTTCATTTTGTTTTAGAATTTCCTGCCCCTTGGGCTAACTGAAGACACCTTGGATATCATAAAACTAACACTGGAATTCATAAAACTACACGTTTGGGATGGGATGTGCCCAAAGCTTACAGAGGTGAATTAATATGCAAAACACGGAAGATACAAAAAAGAAGGAGCAAAGAGAAATAGAGTGCCCTTGGAGAGAAGAAAATTTAGGTGGAATAAAGACATAGAAACAGAAGCAGGAAGTTTTTTTAATGGAAGGAAAGAGGGAAGGTAAGAGGGAAGGGAGAGAGAAAAGGGCAGAGGGAAAGAGGTGGGGGGATGGGAGCAAGAGGTAAATAATTAGGGACAAGAGCAAGGAAAGGGGAAAATAAATGTTCTCTAAGTAAAACTATCTGCATCCACATGAAAACAAGAGTACTTTCTGCATTCATTCGACCTCTTTGTTGGTTGTTTTGTTTTAAAAAGCAGCAGGGAGGGCCTCCCTGGTGGCGCAGTGGTTGAGAGTCCGCCTGCCGATGCAGGGGACACGGGTTCGTGCCCCGGTCTGGGAGGATCCCATATGCCGCGGAGCGGCTGGGCCCGTGAGCCATGGCCGCTGAGCCTGCGCATCCGGAGCCTGTGCTCCGCAACGGGAGAGGCCACAACAGTGAGAGGCCCGCGTACCGCAAAAAAAAAAAAAAAAAAAAGCAGCAGGGAATGTCAAACAGCTGTTTTTACAGCTTCTGTCGCTTTGTCAAAGCAGTCCTGTGCAGTCTGACTGCGGGGCACACCCAGACAGCAGTGCGGGTAGCAAGGCGCTGCGTTAGCAGATGGGTCGAGTCCGCAGGCAGCTCAGCGAGAAAGAGATGGTGTCTGGCTCCCATCAAGCTCCTCAGAGCCGGGAACCAAGACCCCTGGGAATGCTGCTGGAGAGAGATAAGCAAACACTGCAGGCGGCATTTCTCCGTCCTGATTTAAAAAAAAAAAAATGCACCTCGGGACAATCTTCCCTCAGTAGCAACAGCACAAAAACATGAAACTCAAACTCAGATGACTTGGACTTGGGCCCAAATTCTACCATTTCTGAGCTATGTGCCCTCAGGCCACTTGTTTCACCTCTGAAAGTCTGTTTCTCCATTTATAAAATGGGGATGATACTTCACAGGGTTCTTATAGGGACTGACTAATGTAATAACACAGCACACAGCCTAGAATAGAGTAGATATTCAGTAAATATGCTAAAACCCCATATTTGATTTAAAGAGAGAGAGAGACAGAGAGAGGTGATAGATACAGAGACAGATCAATAGAGAGAGATATAGATGTAGAGATGATAGAGATCAAGGTCAAGATCATGACTCAGGAAAAGTGCATGTCTGGTTTCTGATAAGTATAAGAAGGGACTTCTCACACTGTCTCCTCTTCTCCCACTCTTTGCTAATAGCAAGGCCACCTGGAAATCACAGTGGTGGACTCTCTTTTTTACTCCCCCTCCCAAATAAACCCTCTGGCAGCACTGTTCTTAACCCTGCCAAGTCCAGCAGAGGTCTTTACCATGTCGGGGAGCGCCATGTAGGAGAAAGAGGCTTCCTCCCCTGGTGATCTTCTTCCTCCTGAGAGTGACTGTACAATTCATGGTTTGCCTGTGGTGGGGTGAGAGTGGCGGGCACACAGGGAGAACAACTAGGAAGGGGAAAAGACAAAAGCACCAGATTCTAAAGGGAGAGAACCAGAGAAACTTGGGTCAACGGTGTGACCAAGGTCGTGGTCAAAGGTCGAGGAGGGTGTAACTAGATTAGGGCCTTTTCCTCACAAGACCATGAGTCGCAGGGCTCCTGCCAGCTCATCAGCACCCTTGTCATCATCCTCATCCCAGAAGACAAGTGAGTGTTTTCCTCGGGACTTGGAGCATTACCCAGTTTTGCCCTTTTCACTGACACTGTATGTGATAGTCTGAAAGCATGGCGCTTGGCCTGGCTGCTTCAGGGAGGCCTTTGGAGCCTGTTCTCATCACCACCTTCACTTGGGCACACCCCTAACACTTACAGGGCCAAGAACAAGATAGTCAAAGCTATAAATCAAGTTAACAAACTGTGAGATAAAATATACTCTATCCTTGACACATATAGCTTCATAAGCCTGGAAAGTTTAAATCTAGAATATTCAGGCTCCTTGGAGTTCTGCTCTGGCACATGGAAGTATGGGGAAAGATGACCTCCACCCTCCAGACTGCCCCCACCTCTTCCCACACTGGGTTTTGACTCACCCTTAAGGGACCTCACACACACACACACGCACACACACGTGGACATCCAGCCCACATGTCCAAGTTCTGTGCACACCTGTCAATGACACAATCCACTCTTTTAAAGATATGCTAGGGTAGAAGCTTATGCAGACACTCTAAGCCCGCTTGGGGCCCTTTGAGCAAAGTATTGCAGGTTCCCAGGTACCTGAAGTATGGCAAAGAAAGGGAGTCATGGGACTTGGCTAGGCATATCCTCATGGCACCAAGGATTCCTTGCTCTTTGGGGAGGGTTATGGCTGGAAAAGTGGGACCCTCTAAAGTGCAAGTTCCAGAGCAGAGCCTCCTCTTGCCCAGAGCATCCGGCATCCTCATCAGCATCATGACCCATAGCACGCCCATTCCCCGCCTAGGCGGTGTAGAGAACACCTCGCTGGGATTTGCTCCCCACCTGGGCTCTCACCACACCCGTCCATCCACATTCTTATCAACTCCAGGCAGAAACACAGAGTCACTCAGGCCCAAAGCTCCTTTGGGAAGAGACTGAGGGACAGGGAGAGGGAGAGCCAGGCTGGAGACTGAGGAAGGATGGAGCAGGGCTGGGACTCCTGGGGCCTGTCCCATTGTTAAGCAGGCCCCCCACCAGATTTAGTAGAGCACTGCTGCTGTGCTTTGCTCAGTGTTGAAGCTCTAATAGGCTCCCCCAGTGGGCCACTCAGGGCCCACACTGCCTCTGAGCAGCTGCTGTGCTGAGCGAGGGAGCGAGAGGCTCGTTTGCAGACCACGTGCCTGTCGCCTTCTGAGGAAGCCATCACAGCACATCCTGGAACAGGCTCCCGAGGAGGCATCACAGTTTAGTATAATTCGTCAACTTCACAGCTGCTGCTTGGGAGGGAGGGGGCCTGGGGGAGCAAGTGCCAAGCTGCTCAGGAATCAAGAGCATTCCCCAGGCCAGCCAAGAGAGAGCGAGCCCCCAACAAGAGAGGGCAGGGCTCCAGATTGCCTCTGGCTTCACCTCAAGCCTGTCACAGGCCTGGGGGCTCCCCAGAGGTGGTCAGCCATTTGCCCAGACCTCTGCTGGCCCCGAGGGCGCTGGGAGACTGGAACTCAGGGAGAGAGCCGGTCTTCAGGGTCAGGAAGACTGAATTCAAGAGCCTCCACATCATCCACTGGTATGATTCACGGCAAGTTACTTCACCTCTCTAAGCCTCTATTTGCCTATCTGTAAAATGGAAGTGAAAGTAATTCTTATGGCAAGTCTTGATATTCAACTAGGAGTGTGCAAGTTATTAAAATATTGAAATATTTGGTAAAGAGCAGTGGTTCTCAAAGTGTGGTTTCTAGACCAACAGCATCATCATCACCTGGGAATGTGTTAGAAAGGCACATTCTTGGGGTCCACCCCAGACCTACTGAATCAGAAACTCCAGAGATGGGGTCTCGTAATCGATGTTTTAACAAGCCTTCCAGGTGATTCTAAAGCAAGCTAAAATACAGAGTATTTCCACCGCCTTAAAAATCCTCTGTGCTCTGTCTGTTCATCCCTCCCCACCCGCTGGCAACCACTGATCTTTTCAGTGTCTCCATAGTTTTCCTTTTCCATCATGTCATATAGATGGAATCATGTAATATGTAGCCTTTTCAGATTGGCTTCTTTCACTTAGTAATATGCATTTACGCTTCCTCCATGTTGTTTCATGACTTGGTATGGTAGCTCCTTTCCTTTTAGTGCTGAATAATATTCCATTGTCTGGATATATCACAGTATACCCACTCACCTACTGAAGGGCATCCTGGTTGTTTCCAAATTTTGGCAATTATGAATAAAGCTGCTATAAACATCCATGCACAGGTTTTTGTGTGGATATAGGTTTTCAACAACTCTGGGCAAATACTAAGGAGCGTGATTGCTAGATCATATGGTGAGAGTGTATTTAGTTTTATAAGAAACTGCCAAAGTGTCTTCCAAAATGGTTGTACAATTTTGCATTCCCATCAACAATGAATGAGAGCTCCTGTTGCACCAAATCCTCACCAGCATTTGTGTTGTCAGTGTTTTGGATTTGGACCACTCTCTTATGTGTGTAGTGGTATCTCTTTGTTGTTTTAATTTTCATTTCCCTGATGACGTATGAGGTGTAGCATATTTATGTATGCTTATTTGCCTTCTATATCTTGTTTGGTGAGGTATCTGTTCAGGTCTTTTACTCATTTTTTAATCAGATTGTTCATTTTCTGCTTGTTTAGTTTTAAGAGTTCTTGGGGGCTTCCCTGGTGGCGCAGTGGTTGAGAGTCCACCTGCCGATGCAGGGGACACGAGTTCGTGCCCTGGTCCGGGAAGATCCCACGTGCCGCGGAGAGGCTGGGCCCGTGAGCCATGGCCGCTGAGCCTGCGCGTCCGGAGCCTGTGTTCCACAACAGGAGAGGCCACAACAGTGAGAGGTCTGCGTACCGCAAAAAAAAAAAAAAAAAAAAAATGAGTTCTTGGTATATTTTAAGTAGTCCTTTATCAGTTGTATCTTTTGCAAATATTTTTCCTTCAGTCTGTGGCTTGTCTTCTCATTCTCTTGAGGTAAGTTGATGTTTTTTATTTGTTTTGTTTTGTTTTAGTAACACAGCAATAAAGGGTAAAAATAATAAGTATTTAGGGAAAGGTGTGACAAGAATTCTCAGACACCCCACAGTGAGAGTTCTGAGGCCAGGGACACAGGCCATATGGCTCTAACAAGTCCCCTGGCTCCAGTCCCTTATTTCCACTTATCTCCAAGACAAGGCTCTGTCCTTAGATAAGGAACTCTCCAGCCCAAATTCCCCAGAACAATTTTCCGCTTCAACAGACAAATCATCAGTGTTTCTTAACCCTTTGGGGACCACTGACCTCTTTGAGAATCTGATGAAAGCCACAGGCCTCTCCCCAGTAAAATGCACACACACACACACACACACACACACACAAGCACACACATTACATGCTAATTCAGGTGTCCACAGGCTTCCCAAAGCCCATGCAACATTCAGTGACCCCAGATTAGGAGGCCATGCTGGAGACGGGGAAGAGAAAGACTTGAGCTGCTTGTAGTCAACCAGTCAGGGCACCAAGGGGCAAAGTACAAGCCATTTCCTTCTCAAGGCAAACCCAAACTCACAGTCCCTATCTTCCAAGTCCTCTAGGCTCTTCCCTTGCCTGTGCCTTGCTCTTTTGAGATCTGGGGAGGAAATGAAGAAGAATTAGTGGCCAGAGCTTGGAGCCATCATTCAGCCCTGGTCACACTGACCTCATGCAACCCCGAACCAGAGCGAATGAGCTGTCCTCACCCCCACCAGCCCTGGTGGCGGCCGTTCTCCAGCTGCAACAAAGCAACCCCATGGCGGGCAGCACCTCCCCTCTACCTCCCGAGGCCTTCTAGGGGCCCAGCTGGTGGTCCGGCTGCCCGGGACCTTCAGTTCAGAAAGAAGTGCAGGAAGTAGGGGAGGCAAGTGCAGCACCAAGAGTGCAAAAATGTGAGGGGACACTCACTCTCAGGGCCCTGCAAAGAAGACCACCGGGAGGCATGTGGCCAGTGTCCTTCCCTGGATACAGAAAGAGCTGACTGCAACAGCGTCAGCTCAGCTAAGTTGGTTTGTGGCAAATCACAGCCACCTCAGAGCAAAGCTCCCTGGCAATTCACCAGCTGCAAGCCCACCTTTGGTGACCTTTGAGAGTGAGGGAGGGTCGGCTCCTATATGGAAAATACAGCAGAGACGTTGTTAACACCTTACACGGGGCACTGGAGGAGCTTGGAACTTGCAAGGAAAGGGTCTTTCTCCGCAGCCCCGCCTGGGGTGAGTGTGAGTCCGCTGTGGAGAGAGGGGGAGACTCGCCTCGGTGAGAGCTGGGCGTGGCTGCCTGGGCCCGCTCCTCACCCAAGGAGGAGTCCTCTCCAGGAGGGTCCTCCAGTGCCATTCACATGCGGCCTCGGGAGCTTGCCCGAGTCCTTCCACCCTGCAAAACCCAGCTCCCAGCGTTCTCACTCCGCTCACCCTCTCCCAATCTGTCAGCTGCCTAAGGCTTCCCCCATCTGCCCAGGCTAGGAAGATGCCAGCACACGACAGGAGGGCCAGATCCCACCCGCCTCACTCTCTGCCCCAGTCCTCTGGCGGTGGTGGCTATGGGGGGGGGTGGGGGTTGAACAGACAGGAACTGAGAAGGGCAGGAAAAGGGATTATCAACAGCTCCTCAGGTGCAAAGATGGCAAGCCTCTGAAAGCTAAGAAGGGTGTGAAATTCATCCTTCATCTCTTTTTGGAAATGTAGGTCCTCACCTGCTGGATCTCCCCAACCAGGCACTCCGGGAGGTGTGGAGCAGGTGTGGCAGGAAGCCCTCAACTGAGGGTGAGATCCGCTTTCCTGGACTGTGTACATCTTTGCTCTGCTCACAATCGCCCCAGACCTCACCCCACTCCCCTGACACTGTTATTGTGCTGGACCTTGGAAAAGGTGATGTGGAGGCCACTGAAGAGGTAGGGGACAGACACACACACAGAACAACCTAGAAGTCGAAGGGTTTTTTCCTAACCCTCATCCCTTAGGATGGTTTCCAGGGTTGGGAGAGTGAAGGTGATGAACTTACAAAAAAAAAGTTGACCTATAGAGAATGAGGAGATTGTAAATAATTTGAAGTCTTCATAACAAGAGCTTGTCACAGCTTTGAAGGCTTGAGGAAGACAGGACAGAAAAGTCTGGAAGTCAGCTCTGTGGTTCATGATGCGGTGCCACTCCCACCCCACTCTGGGGCATCACAAGATGTTCTGCCTTCCTGGGTCTCAGATTCATGACATCATAAACATTTATTGAGCATCTTCATTGTGTCAAGCATCGTGCTAAGTATTGGAGGTCAAACTAAGAATAGCTAACATTCACTACCTGGTTTTTAGGTACAGACGCTGTTCTAAGCACTTTGCTTATATCTCCCTATGAGGTAGACACTACTATTATCCTCACTTTATATATGAGGACACTGTGGCACAGAGAAATTCAGCAATGTGCTTATGTCTGCCAACTAGGAAGTGGTAGGACACTGACTGTCTGATCCCAGACCACGCCCTTAACCACTACTGAACACTCCCTCTCAAGGCAAAAACAGACACACTCTCTGTTTCATGACCTTACAGTCTAAGGAAAAGTAGAGCCTGTGGGCCTGTCCTTATAAATAAAGTTTTATTGTAACACAAACTTACTCATTTGTTTACCTATTGTTTATGTCTGCTTTCACATGACAATGGCTCCATTAAGTGGTTGTGATAGAAACTGCATGGCCCACAAATCCTAAGATATTTACTCTGTGGCTCTTGACAGAAAAGATGTGCCAACTCCTGGTCTAGTGAAGTAGAACCATCTTGCTCTACCATGGGAAATCAGGAAGACACATGAGGTGATGAGAGGGACAATGCTTTGAGCTCTTTGGTCGAAGAAATGGTCAACACATCAAGCCAGAGTATACCCAGCCTATCACCCAACATTCCATCTATTCCATCTCCAGGATAACCAGCCAGGATGATTTTGAATCACTCTTCTCCTGATCGTCCCACTGTCACTCAATATCCTGGGCCCAGAGGAGACAGATGGGGCACCTACTGGCAAGAGTCATAACTAATTACAGTTAGAGGGAATAGATCTGTTCTCACAGGCGCAGACACTGCAGGCAGCTTGGGAGGGTGGTGAGCTCTGCCTCCAGCTAGAGAGGTTGCTCATTGATCCACCTAATCATTCAATATTTGTTAAGCACCCACTATGTGCCAGATCCCAGGGTGGGTGCTGTGCTCATAGGAAGTCCCACTATGGATACAGTTCAGACAAAATCATACATTGGACAAGGATTAGACAAAAAACACCATACTGCACCTTCTAATTCTAAGATGCTATGCTTCAGTGTTCTCTAGGGTTTGCTCCCTCACAAGGAAGTCCTCCATATTCAGGTGGTACACAAGAGAGGATCAAATTTGAAGAAAGCTGCCCCCCTACTTTTCTTCCTTCCAAGGCAAGCTTCCAGCTTTTTCCAATTCTACCCCACTGTATTGCAGAGTAGCTTGCTCAGCAAATAGCCACTGGATATGGAAATATATAATAAGCCTCAAATTATTTTATTCAGCTTTGATTAAATGGCACCAAATGAAAAAAAAACAGCATTAAGAAAAATCTTTAAATAAAGAAACTATTGGCACAAGTGTTTTGAGGATGTAAAACCTGGAGGTGGCATGGGCCTTTGCTTAGACAGGTGAAAAATGTTAGAAAATATTTACATATCATATACAAAATTTAGGTTAAATCCATACTTTTTCTGCATCTTGTCATCATAAAGTTGAGTTTCCATCTAAGTCTGTTCATGAAAAAAGGCAAAGAACTTTCCTATAATACTGACTCATTTAAGAATTCTAAAGACTTGTTATCATGAGACCATTAATGTTTGTTATAGGAGTCAACATGTGTTGAAATGTTTGCTGTAGAAAATTGTTCACTTAAAGTAGTTAAGGTGTGTTTATCAAAGGAGGTTGAATTTTCTCACCAGCCTTGCTATAATTAATCCACTGACAATGACCTCACTGGTCTTGTTATAATTCAACCAGTGAAAAAGACTCGGCGGAGCCTCTTAAAATTAGGAACATGACTAAAGGCATTCCTTCCCTCAAAAAAAAGAGTTATTTTGAAAGTAAAATAAATGTGGTTCTAACAGATTAACTTCAAAATACCATGCAGAATCTCAATTTTCCACAACAAGGGAATCCTCTTGTAAAGAGGCTTAATGAGACTCTGCTCGAAGATTATTTTTCCCTCTCTAATGCCAATTTGTGTGCACATCTTCAGGTCACAGAGGATATTTCTAGAGGCTCAGCCCCTGCTCATACCTCCTGCTTTGCTCCAAGACTGAGAAAAATACAGAACTTTTAACTTCTCCACAAGCCACTATCCAGAATCCTCATTGCCTTCCCTGGAGCTCAGCCCCAGGGAAGCTGAGCTTCCCTGGGAAGCTCCAGGGAAGGCCCAGTCCACAGCCTCCTGAGCCAGAAGCCTGCAACCAAAGAAACGATTTGCTTTTTAAGGCACTTTTTCCTCCCAGTTATAATCAGAGGAGTGGTGTTGGCTGTTTTTGAAAGCTTTTGGGGTCAGACACAAACACTAATAGAATGACAGTAGGAAAAGACAAATATAGCATTATTATGCCAGGCGTCTCTCGGGGGAGCTGGCTAGGTGACCCCAGTGTAGCCGCCAGAAAACCATGTGGTGGTATCCATCTTGGCCTCCCAGGCCTGGCCAATCCACACATGTCCCAAGAAGAAATTCTGCTGAAGGTATGTGCGGCTCCAGAAGGAGACTCAGAGTGAGGCTGGGTTTTCAATGATCAGTTGCTCAATTGAAAATAGTTAAGACTGTTCTCAATTTCTGGGCAAGGCTAAACTGAGAACCAGCTAGGTACCAGGGAGGCATCAAATCTTCATAGATTCTCAGGTGCTGAAGGACACCCAAGCACCCCAGTGAGAGCACCCAGCTTCAGATGAAAACCTCCAGGGGGCAACTTCTTCCTCCTCCCCTCTGCCTTTCTCTGCTTTCCATACAATATTTGTTTTTCTCTTTCTGACTTACTTCACTCTGTATGACAGACTCTAGGTCCATCCACCTCACTACAAATAGTTCAATTTCGTTCTTTTTTATGGCTGAGTAATATTCCATTGTATATATGTGCCACATCTTCTTTATCTATTCATCTGTCGATGGACACTTAGGTTGCTTCCATATCCTGCCTATTGTAAATAGAGCTGCAATGAACATTGTGGTACATGACTCTTTTTGAATTATGGTTTTCTCAGGGTATATGTCCACCAGGGCTCTTGTCAGTAGTTGGGAGGGGGAAGGGTGTAAGAGGCGCTCAGGAGCCTTTTCGGTGTCGCTATTAGGGTCCTTCCTAAAATGGATAGAAGTGGATAACTTACTGCCCTTTCTTTTTCCATCCTCTTTTTGCACATGGAATTGAGAGTTAATTCTAAGCATCTGCTCCTAGGGGACCCTAGTTCAGCACCCCAACCTGAGGCATAAAGGTATCTCCCCTAATTCTGGAGAGTTCCTACCTTCCCCACCCCCAGGTCATCTATAGCTCTCTTTAGGCAGCCACCAGAAACAGAAGAAGTGGCAGAAGCAGAGACAGATGTGGACAGGCCCAGGAGCTGACACAGTGCCATCTTCCCTGCCCCATGTACCTCACAAACCCACATGGACCTGCACAGGAAAGCCCCAGAGCAGCAGCCACCTTCTCTGCAGCATCACCTCACCTTCCTCCACCTCAGCACCAGGGCTCTTCATGTCTCTGTTCCTCCTTTCAGCCCAGAATTGGATCAAGGGAGAAAAGACTGAAGATGATGTTTTCATTGAGGTTCTCTGACCTCTCTGTAGGGTGGCCAGAAGGGAGGTGTCCCTTCTGGAACTGACCAGGGCTCCTTCCTTCTCCTGCCAGAAACAGCTAGTAGGAGGGAACACTGGTGACTAAGAGAACTCGGTGTTCCTCCCAGAGGAACCTGAGGGCAAAACACAGATTCTTCCAGAAGTAAGCAGATATCACAGGGTAGGGGCTACTCTTCACCTGTTGTTCACTCAAAGAAACAGGCATATTTTTCAAGTCAAAAAAGGAGATATAGCCTACTCAAGGAATCTTTTTCTGATGTATTATATTTGTTTAGATAAAGCCTTATAAATGTATGCAAATTAAATCACGTGAAGTTATGTATTTATTGAATAAAGAAGAATGTGGTGGCCAAAACTGAAGAGGGAGACTTTGGGACAGGGTTTTTCAGAGAGCAACTCATAGAGGAAGGGATCTGGGACCTTCTTAACTCTTGAAAAATCCCACCCGCTATGTGCCTCCATTGTTGCATTTATCACATTATATTTTAAAGCATTTTCCCATTTGCTTTTTGTATATACCAGGAGCTCTTTGAAACCAAAGCCTACACACTATTTATCTTTGAATGCCCTGTGTCCAGTGCTAGGCCTTAGAGGAGCACCATAAATACTTGCCGAGTGATTCATCTATGAACTGGGAGACTAAGTTGTGCCCACCAGGAAACAAATGCTCTGTAAACTTAAGGTCTGTGTTCTTTCATTTTTCTTGTTTGCTTAATTTCAAAGTAAAATTTCTTTTAAAACACACACACACACACACACACACACACACACACACAATCTCTCTTGGTTGAACCATAGAGAAAGGGATTTGTCCATGCTTAAGTGTGTATTGGTAGTAGTGAAAGCAAGATCAAGGTCCATTGTAAGGGGAGATGAAGACTCATGTAGAAAGTTGTCAAACTTCATGCAAAAACTCTTAAGAGAAACTTATTTAAGAGTGTCCAACTAAGCCTCAGGCTATAGAAATTCCAAAAGCTATTCAATACAAAGGAGCTAGGAAACCAGTCTGAGAGTGGAGGCTCGTCAAAAAAGCAGATGGTTGATCCAGGAAGACCTAGCACCAAACTGCTAAGAAGAATTTCTATCAAAGCGTCCTTAGACATTCATCAAAGGGATCTTTTCTAGGTGCAGCCCATCATGCTGTGGCACCTGCTTCCGGGGCATCATATTGGTGACACAGATAGACTGGGAGACCATTGTAGCCGCCTATATGTTACTGTAGAGAGGAATCCCTCAGAAACTCTTTTTGGCTTGTGTCTCGAAGCACACCACTTTACATGTTTGTCCCCTGCTAAATGCAAGGAGAGGGACCCACACACACGAGTTTGATGACCTGAAGGAGTTGAGAAGGACGTGAGCACTATCCGGGCAAATAAGGTACATAGCTGTTTCCCTTTAGTTAGTTAATACAATTCTGTTCCATTTGCAGGAATAAACAGACCTCCTCACCAGGGAACACAACAACATACTTATCGAGCACTTTCTATGTAATAGACACAGTGGAGAGAGTCATGTTTTAATTAGTGAGGTTACACTTGGGTAACGAACCCCCAAAGCTCAGTGACTGAAAGCACGAGAAGC
The DNA here is from genome assembly GCF_949752795.1 of Hyperoodon ampullatus. NCBI lineage: Eukaryota > Metazoa > Chordata > Mammalia > Artiodactyla > Ziphiidae > Hyperoodon > Hyperoodon ampullatus. Next base: position 100,128,854 of record NC_136915.1, read on the forward strand.
TGGCTTCTTTCCTGTGACAGCTCAGGAAGATGTTCAGGTCTGTCCCCATAGTTTGGCAGCCTCCAATGTCACCACGTCATCACCATCATGGTGGCAAGGCTGGGGGGCGGTACTCTCAATCTCTTGGCCTGCTTGACACATTCCAGTGGGAAGGAGGTGGCCTCTCCTAACTGCCAGGGAGGCTGAGAGAAGCAAGGAGCTAAGAAGCCCTTTCCAACCGTCCTCACCCTCAGCCAGCCCAGCTAATTAAGCACACTTCATCACGGGGGCACAACAGCCCTCTCCAGGCTGGATCCTGGGCTGGCTTGGTCCTCCTCAGCTGCCAGTCATCCCCTCCCACTGAAGTTCCCAATGTACCTGCAAAGCTGGGGTTCATTGCCCATCCCAAATCACTCCCTCACTCACTAAGTCAACATGGATTGATTTTGCATTCTATGCCAGGCATGGGGTAGGTGCTGGAGACACAGTGCTGTATGAGCCATGCATGGTCAAGGTCTCCACGGAACTTACATTCCCATGTACAGGAGACAAACAAGAAAAAGCCAACCAATCATTAAACACATGCTTTCCTAGAGCAGTAAGAGTTTTAAAGGAAATAAAACTGTCATATGAGTGAAAGGTCTAGGGTCAGGGGGCTACTTTGGATGGAGAGGTCGGGGAAGCCCTCTCAGAGCCCGAAGAGGAGAGGAAGAACAGCCATACGGGCAGCGTGGGAGGTTGCACTGGGCAGCAAGTCCTAAGACCTTGGGCAGAAATGGGTTTGGCATGTCTGAGGACCTACAGGAAGGCCAGTGTGGCTGGTCTCCCATGCGAAGCGGAGTGGCCTGAGCTGAGATCAGAGAGGTCAACGGGGCCATATAACAAAGGGTGCGCCATGGCAAGAGGCCATTTGGTCACAGAGCAAATGTCTACTGAGCATCCACGAGTCCAGAGACTGAAGACAGCACAGTGAAAACGTAAATCCCTGCCCTTTTGGAGCCCATACATGACAGGGGAGACACAAAGCCAACAAACAAATGAACAACAACATCATGTCAGGTAGCGGTAAGAGTTCTGAATGAGATAGAGCAGGATTCCAGAGTAGATTGATGAGGCTTCTATTACAGATGGGACGGGAAGGCAGGGCCTCTGGTGAGAAGAGCAGAGACCTGGAGGAAGTGAGGGGATGAGCCAAGTAAGTGTCTGAGGGACTGGCATTCAGAGAGCTCTTAGAGTTGCCTGGTAAAGTACAGGATGCCCAGTTATACTGGAAATTCAGATAAATAAATATTGCACAGGGCACACTCATACTAAAAATTATTTATTGTCTATGTGAAATTCAGTGTCCACTGGGCATCCTATATCTTTATTTGCTAAGGCTGGCAACTATAAGAGGGAGGGAACAGAAAGTGTGAAGACCCTGAGGCGGGAGCATGCTTGGCACGTTCCAAGCACAGCATGGAGGCTCCTGTGGGGCAGGTGGTGGGAGGTAAGCCTGGAGGGAGAGGCAAAGGCCAGGGTGTGCAGGGCTGCAAGGGCCCTGGTGAGCAGCTTGGATTTTATTCTAACTGGAATGGGAGACTTTGTTGGATTTTGAGCAGCTGTGTGAAAGATAGAAAGAGAAGACACAGAGTTGCTACCCTAATCATCCTCCTTCCAGAAGAGTCAAACAGGGGAGGTAGAAGATCAAGCTTATTCCAGGTCCCAGTGTCCTGAAGTACTACCCCTGCCACTGGGTAGCCAAAGAGATGAGACCTGGAGAGTTTGGGGAACCACCGACTCAGATGGGGCCATTATTTTACGTGCAGGGATTAGATATATCATCTCTCAACTTCCCCTTCTCTCCTTCTCGAGGACTCTCTAATCAGTGGAGGTTAGAGGGTTAATCAGAGTGCCCAGGGCTCAGGTCACCACTATTTCCTTATCCCCTAAGGCAGCGGTCCCCAACCTTTTTGGCACCAGGGACCGGTTTCATGGAAGACCATTTTTCCACGGCCGGGGTTGGGGTTGGGGGTAAGGATGGTTCAGGGGGTAACGCAAGTGGTGGGGAGTGATGGGGAGCGATGGGAAGCAATGGGGAGCGATGGGGAGCGGCAGATGAAGCTTCACTCGCTCGACCGCTGCTCGCCTCCTGCTGTGTGGCCCAGTTCCTAACGGGCCTCGGACCGGGGGTGGGGGGTTGGGGACCCCTGCCCTAAGGAAAAGTGCAGTTAATGCTGCAGCCCACAGGCCCCAGGGCATAGTCCTGGAACCCACTGGCCCAGCCTCCGTACCACTACCTACTCCACAGCTTCTCTCCATTCAAAATGGGGCAAAGACCATCCTGGGAGAAATATACAGTGGACAGATCCCTCTCCTCTTTTCTTGACCTGACTGCTCTTCTGACAAGTCAAGGGTGGCAACAGAGGGAAAGAAGAGGCAGGGCTTCCTTGGGTCCAGCCACTGCTATTGATTCTTTCTCCTCTTGTAAGCAGTCCTGTGTCTACAGTCTGGGCTCTTGATGCTCCAGCGGTCGGCTTTAATCAATAGCAAGAGTAAATACAGGCAGATGCTGACTCTTCCCAGGATGCTCTGAAAGCTTCTCACTCTCAGCTTGAAAAGGAAAGTTTTCTGGGATTGATTCGGGACATGTGACTCTATAAGCATCCAGATTCCAGCTGAGAGGGGACAAGGAAAGAGCTGGGACAAAGGGGTCCTTCCCTCAAAGATTTGATGGAGGGAGGTTTCTTTATGATTTCTCAAGAAGCTCTAGACCTCAGTTTCCAATAGAGGCATCTGATCCCAATTTCAGTGGTTGAATGATCCTCTACAAAGAGTATTTGTGAGAGTCACAGATCTACCTAGAAGGGGTTCTCCAGTGATTTGTCTCTGTCCTTGGCTTTGTCCTGTAAAACTTCTACTTCAACAGCTTGAATAAAAGCACACCATTAAAGTTTACAGATGACCCAAAACTAGGGGGTGGTGTGATGTAGGGGAAAAATACTGAGCCAGCCAAATAAACTTGGGCAATTTTCTTAACCACTCTGAGCTGCAGTTTTCACATCTGTAAAATGACATAATAAATCCTACTTCTTTAGTTTGTCCTGAGGTTTAAGTGAGATGCCCTATGCAAAGCACTTATCCCAATGTCTGGCACAAAGGTTACAATAAATAGTAGTAATTTCCTTCCCTCCGTTTTGTCATCTGTAAAATGGGGACAATAAAAGTATAAATGTCATTACATGTGAAACTCAATTGACTCAGGAAAGGAAAACTTAGCTGTTGGAGAGCTACCACATGCTAGAATAATAGACCAGAATCAAGAAAATGAACATTAATAAGCCATGCAATTAAAAACTAATAACAGCACAGAGAATACAAACTTCATAACAATTCCCATGAAAAAGACCCAAAAGTTTTAATTAGCCACAAGCTCAGTCTGAAACAAGAGTGGGACACATTTACCATGAGAAGCTTATGCAATTATAGATTATATAATAATAATTATTAACATATACTGAACACTTACTATGTCCCAGGTGATACTCTAAGTTTTGTACTTTACCCATTTAATGCCCCCAGTTACCCTATGAGCTGCTACTTTCATCTCTAGCTTATAGATGACAAATCTGAAGGAGAGAGAAGTTAAGTAAATTGCCTATGGTCACAGAGCTTATTAATAACAGTGCTGGGACAGAAATAGCAGAGCTGTGCACACTTCAGACCACATCTGGAGTTACTGGGTTCGTTCTGAGTACCATGTCAGATACAGCCACATTGTCCCTACCCAGATGCCACCTCAGCCTTCAACTGTTCTATGCCAACAGGTTAGGAGGGGGAGGTTAGGGATGGCGTAGCTTAGAATTAAGCCACCCACTTAGGTCCAGGCTCTAAAGGCCAAGCCATGACATCAAGACATTCACATTGTCCTTCAGATCATCTTACTGCTTATCAGACAAGAGATCCTGTGCCTCGTGGAAGGGCCTTGGGTGCCCTATTGCCCCTGAATTGTCCCATCTCTTCCCCCTCTCTTCTCTCTCAGCCCATTCACTTGAGCCCGATAAATTGATGGCTACCTGCCATTAAAAATGATGGTACCAGAAAGTGAGGCAAGCTGGATATTTCTTTGAAGTCTCATACCTTCTAAAAATTCATGCAAATTTTGTACTCTCCGTGATATATCTAGGTTTGTTTTAATATAAAAATGATATTTTAGGCAACTTACCACTGAGTAAAATTGATGCTCTGGAGTGATGAATCACAGTTTTCATAGAACTCCTGGCACACTGCTACATGTCCCCAGTTTGAAAAGTTCAGAACTGCAGACGCATATTTCATAACACAGAAAGATGTCCAGGGCATATCATAAGGTAATAAGAGGTTACCGCACAGTATGAACAGTAGGCTTCTATTTTTTGTATCCCCTCTGGAAGGCTACGTGTTACCTCTGGGTTGTAAGACTGTGGGTGAATTTTATTTTGCTCTTTTTGCTTCCTATATAATTTTTCTAAAATAAGCATATATATTATTTGTGGGGGCAGAGTATGGGGTTTTGTTGTGGTGGGTTTTTGCAGGGGGTTGTTAGTTTGGCTTTTTAAGATTTAAGAGTTCATGACCACCTGAATTTTCCAGACACTTCCTTCAGCTGGCTGTACCTTTCAGACCCTGAGATCTTTGCCCTCTGAAGCAGGGGAGTCAAGTAAAATAAAACACCATACACTCAGATTTAACCAGACATCCTCCCTGGCACCCCACCTTGCTCTTTGTCAACTTTGCCGGCAATGACCTTGAATACCTAGGATACTCACACAAGTCCCTCTCACCTTTGAGGTTTGCTATGGGACACCCCAGTGGTCAATCCCAACTCTGCTTAATCTTGCAGTAAAATGTTTCTGTGTCCTCCCCACACCCTCCCAACAACCAGCTCCTGCCTCCTCACCTCCAGCCTTAATGCTGCTGGCTCACATGTACCCTGCAGGTCTAGGAGTAAAGGCCTCCCCACATTGGACTGTGTAACTCACACTGGATGCGCCTGAATGTTGTCACAACTCACTGCACATTTGGAACCTATGGCTCAGCTCTCAGCTTCTTCCCCAGAAGTTGCCCCACTACAAGTTAGTTTCCCAGTCTTCTGTCCCTACTTCGTACCAGCTACAGGCTGGGACTTCAGCTGGGCTATCAGCTAAAACATCTACACTTGGCCTCTCCATATGGTTTTTCACTTGGGTCAGTTTGGGATTCTTCACAAAACGGGAAGTTCCAAAGAGAACAAGATGGAAGCGCATGGTATTTTTATGACCTTACCTCACACAGCAACACTTCTGCCATTTTTCATTGGTCATGGCAGTCATGAAGGTCTTCCCAGGTTCAAGGGAAGGGAGAATAGACCCCATCACTTGATAGGAAGAATGTCACCACATTGCAAGAAGAACGTGTGGGATGGGATATGTTGTGTCAGCCATCTTTGAAAATTGTGATCTACCACAATTACACAGCCAGCAAATTGGGTAGAGCCAGTATTTGAACCCAGATCAGCCTAAATGCAAAGCCTGTGCTCATAAACCATGGCAGTACACTACCAAGAGAGTTTCATAATGCCTCAAGCTCTGAGTCTGGCATACAGAGTACAACACGTCATGAAGACGTTAACCAAAAGCATGTCCAGAAGAGGGAGGCCAAGATGATGAGATGCCCAGAAACAATGACATATGATTTAACAAATAGTTGAGGAGATTTAGCCTGAAGAAGACAAAACTTAAAAGTAACTTGGAAGCTCTCTCAAATCTACTAAAGATGAATCTGTGGAAGAAGGAAGAGATTGTGTCTTGCCTCCTCCAGCGAAGGAGGAGACAGGCAGAATCCAATCCACTGCAGCAGTTCAGTACACATGGCAGAGCACTGGCTTTGAAACCTTACTGGTTTGGTAGGCAAACCAGGTTTACCTCCTGGCTGCACCTCTTAGGCAAATCACTTATCTTCTCTAGGTCTCATTTTCCACATCTGTAAAATGGAGATAATAAAACCTATCTTACAGGGATGTTGTAAAAATTAAAGATGATACAGGTAAAGTAATCTGACATACAGTAATTACTCAATAAATAATAGCTGCTATTTTTGTTCCTGTTGTCATTGTTGTTCATTAGAGCTATTCAACAATGAGATTGGCTGGCTTTCAAAAACATGAGGTCCCAGAAAGAAATTTTATACTTAACAATGAGAAGTATCTAGATGGAATGTTGGACTCAAAGCCAGGAAGCTCTGGGTCCTTGCCCACCTTGGGCTCACCAGTGATGAAGGCCAACCCAGGGGGACTTCATTGTCCCTTGAGTGGACTTAGCCTTGGAGCCTGCTGGAGCCCTGGTAGCACCGTCTAGGAGAGAACAAGAGGAAGCCAGGAAGGCATTGGGCTGAGAAGGCAGCACTGGATCCCTGAGGGAGGCCTGGGTATAGGCAGCAGAGGTCTTTGGGCCAAGGCAGTAATAGAGTCAGAAAGATGTCAGCGGGACTCTGGAAACATCTGTCTAGATTGGATCTACCTAAGCAGGGCTCCTGGGGAGTCTACAATCCCAAGGAGAAGGACATGGTGAGAATGTTATGAGCTGGGGCCCCAGACATCAAGGGTGACCCCAATAAGCACTGATTGCAAATCAGGAAACCAAGACCTAAATCAGATCTTATAGACTGGCAAACAACATAGGGGCAAGAGAGAAGGTAGTGAAAACAAGGGGGGAAGGGGGAACCTGATAAAAATAAACAAACAAAAAATAATAATTTGTATAGCACTCACTATGTGCCAAGCATGGTTTTAAACATATTATGAATGTTAACTCACTTCACCATCACAATGGTCCTATAAGATATGTGTTGTTATTATTATCCCCATCTTACAAGTGAGGAAACCAAGGTATAGAGAGGCTGTTACTTGCCTAAGTTTTCACAGGTAGAAGTTGTCAGAGTCAGATTTGAACCCAGGAAATCTGGTTCCAGCGTTGTGATCTTTACCACTCAACTCTGGCGCCTGTCCAGGTGCATATACCACTTAATTTAATTTTAGAGGTAATCATTATTGCCTCTGTTTTCAGAGGAGGAAAATAGAAGCTCAGAGGAATAGAGAAGCTTCCCCAATATCAAACAGCGAATAGAGAACTGAGGCAGGATATTAACACAGGTCTGTCAGCTCCTGCAATTACAAGCAGTCCTCTGTTTAACAGGCACAAGGACTTAAGACCCACCAAAGGATGTTTGGTACCAGCTAAGAGCGACAGGAGCAATTGATTCCACTTGCTATAGCCAGGCTATGAGCCAAAGTTGTCCTGGCCTGCCTTGGGCTGAGTGGGTCAAATTTCAAGGTCATGGTTGGGTCTCAGTGCCCTTACAGGGACAATGTCCCCAAGATAGGTCAGCAGTTCCCTTCCCCCAACTTGCCACATCTCCCCCACAAATGCAGGCATGCCTGGGCTTGGTGTCACGTGATAAATTCCAGTCTCTGACAGCAAAACTCCCAGGACCCATCCCTGTCTGCCTATTAAACGGCAAGACCTTTCCCTGACTCAACAGGGAAAACTTCGGAGGAAAAGGAAAAAAGACTGGGTTTCCAGAACATTAAACTTCCATTGCCACTACTGCCTGCCAATCTCCCTGCTAATCACTTGGAGCAAAAAAAGCCAGTGCACATTGGAGGGCGCGGGAGGTGGGGTAGATGCTCACTGCAGCACTGCCTGCTGACAGTCCTTGTTTCTCCAGCAGAAAGGGACCTTGAAAGGTCAGTTCATCCCTCCTCCTGCCCTGGCCCAGACTCACTTCACGCAGAGAAAGAAACCTGGCCTAGCCAAAGGGACAGTTCTCCCTCCATATTTGGTAACAAAAATATCAACCAGAGTTTATTCGAGAACCAACAGATATTTAGTAAGCACTGTCCATGCGCCAGGCACTGGTCTGATTAAATAAGGTTCCAACCCTCTGTCTCCATAGTTTATCATCAGGGGCTTAAGGACCAAAGAAAGGAGTAGTCCTCAGATTTGAGGATATAAATACTGAAAGCCTTTCTCTGTCACTGTACTCCACCGCCTCCACCAGGACCTCACAAAGCACACATTCCTTCTGCCTTCTTTGCTGGCTTTCTTTTTCTGGGAAGGATTTTCACGTACAGCAACAGACTGCTCCAACACAAAGGTTCAGTGGAGTTTGACCAGCAGTTAGATAGAGTGAAAAGATCACTGAACTGGGTCACAGTGTGAACCTGGACAAGTCACTCAACCTCAGTGATTCTTAGTTGTGTTATCTGTAAAATGGGATTACTTATACCACCTTCTTCATAAACTGTTCCTCCCATTCCAATCTCTTTAAAGAAGCCTAGCTCACCATGCTGGCATATATGATAAGAGCATATTTTAGAAAAAGTGCACAAAAAAGAGTAATCCTAGGGTGTGGGGAAATGGGCCCTTTTGTGCACTGCTGGTAGGAGTATAAGTTGGTGCACCTTTTATTGTGGGGGGGAGGAGGTGGCAATACATTTGAAAGAAAAATTATTAAACTCATCCTTTTCCTCAAAATCTTTTTTCCAGGAATTTACCTTAAGGTGTGTGAAAAGATACACATCATAACAATGGTCATTACAACATCAATTATAATTATTCCATTTTTATTACATCATACCTACAAAAAGTATATGTAATAGATATTTACAGGGAACCCTCCTACACTGTTGGTGGGAATGTAAGTTGGTGCAGCCACTATGGAAAACAGTATGGAGGATCCTTAAAAAAATAAAAATAGAGTTACTATATGATCCAGCAATCCCACTCTTGGGCATATACTTGGAGATAACTATAATTCAAAAAGATACATGCACCTTTATGTTCATAGCAGCACTATTCACAATAGCCAAGACATGGAAACAACCTAAATGTCTATCAACAAATGAATGGATAAAGAAGATGTGGTACATATACAATGGAATACTACTCAGCCATAAGAAAAGAACGAAATAATACCATCTGCAGCAACATGGATAGACCTAGAGATTATCATACTAAGTGAAGTAAGTCAGAAAGAGAAAGACAAATACCATATGATGTCACTTACATGTGGAATTTAAAATATGACACAAATGAACTTATCTACGAAACAGAAACAGACTCACAAACATAAAGAACAGACTTGTGGTTGTCAAGGGGAGTGAGGGGAGAGGGATGGATTGAGAGTTTGGGATTAGCAGATGCAAACTATTATATATAGAATGGATAAACAACAAGGTCCTACTGTATAGCACAGCGAACTATATTCAATATCCTGTGATAAACCATAATGGAAAAGAATATAAAATATATATATATATTTATATATATATATATGTATATATGTATAACTGAATCACTTTGCTATACAGCAGAAATTACACAACATTGTAAATCAACTCTACTTCAGTAAAAAAGAAAAAATAGATATTCACATTTTAAAGAAGTGCCATAATAAAAAAATACATAGCCAAATATCCAACACCTATCTTAATAAAATATTCACAATACATTTAAAGCCCCCTACATGCCCTATCCCTTCCTATGCATCTCCCTCCTCCTACTCCAGTAACCCACTACCCCAAATTTTGTGCTAATTATTCCTTTCCTTTCCTTTTCTCTATAGTTTTATCACACATCTATGTATCTCTTAAAAAAAGAAAAGTTTCATTTTTCCTATTTTCGATCTCTATCCAAATATGGTCAATTTGTGTACTTTTGTTCATGATTCTAGATCTAACTTGATTTTTAACCCCACAAATTATGGGGTTGTGATGGGGGGATGATGATGATGATGGTGATTTTATACAATCAATATTTATTTATGCATCTATGATATCCTTTCTTCACCATTCATTCTTGCACTTCAAAACTCCTCCTGGGATCATTTTTCTTCTTCCTGGTACATATTTGTATAGGTTCTTTTAGCAAGTGTCTCTTGGTAATCAATTGTATCACTTTTCTTTTTAAAACATTTTTAACTTGTTTTTATTTTGCCCTCACGTTTAAGAGAAAATTTTACCAGGGGTAGAATTCTAGCATATTTTCACTTAGCACGTCAGAGCTATCATTCCATAGTCTTCTGGCTTCTGTTGTTGCTGTTGATGAATAAGCTGTGGGTGGAATCCTCATTGCTTTGTAGGTAATCTACCTTTTCTCTCTAGCTACTTTTAGGATCCTCTCTTTTTCTTTAGTGTTCTGTTTTTCAACAAAATGTTGACTTCTTTATCTTTATCCTGTTTTGGATGCACTGGGCTTGCTAAACTGAGGACTGATGTCTTTCATCAGGGCTGGAAACTTTTCCGTCATTATCTTTTTTAATGCTTCTCTCCCATTCTCTCTGTCATCCTTTGACACTCCAATTATACATATGTTATATCTCCTCACTCAGTTCTTTATATCTCCTCACTCTTTCATCTCTTGTCTTCCTACTGTATTCTAGGTCATTCTTCAGGGAAACTTCCAGATCACTAATTATTTCTTCTTAATTCAGTTGTGTCTAGCTTATGATTGCATACATTGAGTTGTTCATTTGAATGATTATACTTTTCTACTTTCTAAAATTGTATTTTTTCCCTTTTACATCTGACTAGGTTATTCTGATAGTCTTTTGTTCCCTCATTATACTTCCAATACTCTCTTTTATTTCATAAACAAATTAAATATGTTCATTTTATATTCTGAATTGGCTAAGTACAAGTCATTACAGTCTTTGAGGAATTTGTTGCATATACTGAGCCTCATTCACAGTCATTTATTTCCTCATGTGTTTGTTGAATTTTTATTGTGAAGTCCATGTGCCTTGGAACTTTATCTGTGGGACTTCTCTGAGGCCAAGGTTTAAAGAGTGTTCTTTCAGAGAGGATTTTCTTTCAAGAACTGAGGCTCTCACCAATGCAGGATAATTCAAATTTTCAGAATGGAGTTTTAGGTAAATTCAGGTTTAAGATTAGGAATTCTCCAAGAAAAAATTTTTCTTTATGTTCTTTCTTCTGTTCCACCAAGAGTCAAGGATGATAGCAAGTATCTTCATAAACTTTCTCTTTATGTGGAGTGTGTTTTTTACAGAGTCCAGGCTGCTTGGGCACAGGGCTGCATCTCCCATCTGTCACGTATATGGTCCATATTACCTATTAAACTCCAAATAGACTCCAAGACAAAGACCAGCTCTATAGTTTACTTATCCTTTCAGCTTCATATTTTCTTGTGTTTTTTGTCTCTAAGAAATTCTCTTTATTTTGTGTCAACTCAACCATGTACTCATGCATTTTCAAATGAGGAGGAAGTATATATATTCCATCATTTGGGGGGCATACTGTCCCTGGAGAAGTTTCATGGAACATCTAGTCCACTATATTTAATGAAAAGATAACTGTAATTATATTTATTGGCAAGGGAAAATGTCAACGTAAAGAGTGAGTATAAAAAAATTTTATATAATAGTGTTCTCTTTGAATCATAGTTTGTTGAGTAATGCTTACTTTGTCTTTTGTGCTTTTTTCCATACTATTTAAATTTTTGTGATGGGAATTTATTATTTTAACAAAAACAATTGTCTCGGTTTTACTCACACTATTATGCAGATATGCAAAATATTTGTGGCTTTTTTATTTCTCTGTAGCATGCTTAACTGCACTTCTAGAAACTCCATTCTAGCAGGAATTATAGGACGAAGGAATAGGAGACTAGTGGACCAGACCCAGTATATGGGTCTCCCCAGAATTGCTTGGCCCTACTTGCCTCTCTCCTCCACCTCATGTTCAACGTGTAGCCCTAGCCACCACTGCCTCATCTCCTAAAACTACCTGCTGTCTCAGCCTTCTCCAAACTGAGGGCTTCAGCAGGTACTCCTTTGTGCCTGCCATGGCAGGAGCCACAGCAGCTCTGGTGACCAGGTCTGACTCAACAAGACCTATGAAAATTCTCTTTCCTCTCACCACTTCCAGACTCAGATAAAGGGGTGTTTTTACTTAGTGCTTTGTAACAAATTATTCAAAAACTTGGGGCTCAAAGCAACAAACACTTATTACCACACGTTTTCTGTGGGTCAAGAATCTGCAAGTGGCTTAGTTAAGTCATTCTGGCCAAGGGTCTCTCATGAGATGGCAGTCAAGATGATGACAAGAATTGCAGTCACTGAAGGCTTGACTACACTTCAGTGAAGTTGGAAATTGGAAATCCATTTCCAAGATGGCTTACTCTCATGGATATTGGCAGGAGGCTTTAGATCCTTACCACATAGGTCTCTCCATAGGCTGCTTAAGTATCCTCACAACATGGAAGCTGGCTTCTCCAAGAGCAGGTAATTTAAGAGAAAGGAGGAAGATGCAAGCACCTAATCTCTGAAATCACACACTGTCATTTTCACTTTATTCTATTGTTAGAAGCAAGCCAATAAGACCAGTGCACACTTGGAGAGGAATTAGGCCTACCTCTTAAGGACAGTATGAAAGAACTTGTGATAAACAGACCTATCACAAGCAACGAAATTGAAACTGTAATTAAAATCTTCCAACAAACAAAAGTTTAGGACCAGATGGCTTCACAGACGAATTCTATCAAATACTCAGAGAAGAGCTAACACCTATCCTTCTCAAACTCTTCCAAAAAATTGCAGAGGAAGGAACACTCCCAAATTCATTCTACAATGCCACCATCACCCTCATATCAAAACCAGACAAAGATATCACAAAAAAAGAAAATTACAGACCAATATCACTGATGAACATAGATGCAAAAATCCTCAACAAAATACTGACAAACAGAATCCAACAACACATTAAAAGATACACCATGATCAAGTGGGATTTATCCCAGGAATGCAAGAATTCTTCAATATACACAAATCAATCAGTGTGATACACCATATTAACAAATTAAGGAATAAAATGCATATGATCATTTCAATAGATGCAAAAAAAGCTTTTGACAAAATTCAACACCCACTTATGATAAAAATTCTCCAGAAAATGGGCATAGAGGGAACCTACTTCAACATAATAAATGCCATATATGACGAACCCACAGGCAACTTCATTCTCAATGGTGAAAAACTGAAACCATTTCCACTAAGATCAGGAACAAGACAAGGATGTCCACTCTCACCACTCTTATTCAACATAGTTTTGGAAGTCCTAGCCACAGCATTCAGAGAAGAAAAAGAAATAAAAGGAATACAAATTGGAAAAGAAGAAGTAAAAATGTCACTGTTTGCAGATGACATGATACTATACATAGAAAATCCTAAAGATGCCACCAGAAAACTACTAGAACTAATCAATGAATTTGGTAAGGTTGCAGAATACAAAATTAATGCACAGAAATCTTTTGCATTCCTATACACTAACAATGAAAAATCAGAAAGAGAAATTAAGGAAACACTCCCATTTACCATTGCAACAAAAAGAATAAAATACCTAGGAATAAACCTCCCTAAGGAAGCAAAAGACTTGTACTCAGAAAACTATAAAGCACTGATGAAAGAAATCAAAGATGACATAAACAGATGGAGAAATAGTCCGTGTTCTTGGATTGGAAGAATTAATATTGTGAAAATGACCATACTACCCAAAGCAATCTACAGATTCAGTGCAATCCCTTTCAAACTACCAGTGGCATTCTTCACAAAATTAGAATAAAAAATTTTACAATTTGTATGGAAGCACAAAAGACCCTGGATAGCAAAAAGCAATCTTGAGAAAGAAAAATGGAGCGGGAGGAGTCAGGCTCCCCAACTTCAAACTATACTACAAAGCGACAGTAATCAAGACAGTATGGTACTGGCACAAAAACAGAAGTACAAATCAACGGTACAGGATAGAAAGCCCAGAGATAAACCCCACACATATAGTCACCTAATTTATAACAAAGGAGGCAAGAACATACAATGGAGAAAAGACAGCCTCTTCAATAAGTGGTGCTGGGAAAACTGGATAGCTACATGTAAAAGAATGAAATTAGAACACTCCCTAACACCATACACAAAAATAAACTCAAAATAGATTAAAGACCTAAATGTAACACTGGACACTATAAAACTTTTAGAGGAAAAACACTCTTTGATGTAAACCACAGCAAGATCTTTTTTTGACCCACCTCCTAGAGAAATGGAAATAAAAACAAAAATAAACAAATGGGACCTAATGAAACTGAAAAGCTTTTGCAGAGCAAAGGAAACCATAAACAAGATGAAAACACAACCCTCAGAATGGGAGAAGATAGTTGCATATGAAGCAACAGACAACGGATTAATCTTCAAAATATACAAACAGCTCATGGAGCCCAATATCAAAAAAACAACCCAATTAAAAATGGGCAGAAGACCTACATAGACATTTCACCAAAGAAGACATACATATGGCCAAGAGGTACATGAAAAAATGCTCAACATCACTAATTATTAGGGAAATGCAAATCAAAACTACAGTGAGGTATCACCTCACACCGGTCAGAATGGCCATCATTTAAAAATATCTACAAATAATGAATGCTGGAGAGGGTGTGGAGAAAAGGGAACCCTCCTACACTGTTAGTGGGAATGTAAATTGGTGCAGCCACTATGGAAAACAGTATGGAGGTTGCTCAAAAAACTAAAGATAGAGTTACCATATGATTCTGCAATCCCACTCCTAGGCATATATCCAGAGAAAACCATAATTTGCAAAGATACCTGAACCCCAATGTTCATAACAGCACTATTTACAATAGCCAGGACATGGAAGCAACCTAAATGTCCATGAATGGTTAAAGATGAATGGATAAAGAAGATGTGGTGTATATATACACAATGGAATACTACACAGCCATAAAAAAGAATGAAATAATGCCATTTGCAGCAACATGGATGGAACTAGAAATTATCGTACTAAGTGAAGTAATGCAGACAAAGACAAATACCATATGGTACCACTTATATGTGGAATCTAAAGAAACGATACAAATGAACTTATTTACAGAACATACTCACAGACATTGAAAACAAACTTATGGTTACTAAAGGGGAAGTGGTGGAGGGATAAATTAGGAACTTGGAGTTAGCAGATACAAACTACTATATATAAAATAGATAAACAACAAGGACCTACTGTATAGCACAGGGAACTATATTCAATACCTTGTAATAAACTATAATGGAAAAAATTATGAAAAAGAATATTTGAGAAAAAAAAGATACTCTTCTTTCTTCCTCCACATCCTGTCCCAAACACTCAATCTTCCCCCTTAATAGGCAGCTCAGTTTGGAACCATTTTGCTGATTTTGAACTTAGCAGTCCTTCCAGGGTGTGAGTTCCTATACTTACCCCTTTGATCCAGAATAAGAAAGAGCTCTCTCCAGCCCCATTGTCTCACCTCACGGTTAGGAAATAGAGATCAAACACAAGGATGTTTTAAGACATGAAAAGAAAAGCTGTATGTGAAGTCATTTTGCAAACTGTAAAGCACTGTAAAAATATCAAATATTATCTCATGAAAGAAGACTTCTCAAACAGCTGAGAAGAGTACTTCTACTAATGTTGTCTCTCTAGATACTTGTCTTTTGAATGATGACACTTGTCCCCAGGGGCCAGGAAGGATCAGGTCAGTATCAGGAGGGAGGCTTCTTTAAATCACTGATGAGAAAGGATGAAGAAAGCGGGGGCACGTGTGGAAAGTCATTTTCAGATGCATCTCATCTGCCTGGACAACCACTGGCTTCAGGCATCCACTAGTGGGGTAGATTAGAGAAGCTTAAGGAAGGCATCCAGGGAGGTGCAAGTCACAATGCTGAGATGGTGGCAAACCAGAACCCCAAGACCTTAAGGCAGACCACTTCTGCAGTCAGGGGCAGAGATATACCCAGGCCGCACTCTAAATTCACTCTGCCGGGCAGAAGAGGAGCTGATTCATGTCTCCAGCAGGTATGCCAGAGAAAATTCAAATTGATCAAAAATTAAATATTCATAGGACACTATTCATTAAGATTCATCTCACTGAGTGGATGAAATGAGGCAAGGGAAGAAATTAGCTTGCTTGAGAGTGTCAAAGTGATTATATGATTAAATTGCAATTTATAATTTCTCCTTCAAAAAAAGCATTACTTCTTTCTTTTTTGTGTGTGTGTGGTACGCGGGCCTCTCACCATTGTGGCCTCTCCCATTGCGGAGCACAGGCTCCAGACGTGCAGGCTCAGTGGCCATGGTTCACAGGCCCAACCACTCCGTGGCATGTGGGATCTTCCCGGACTGGGGCACGAACCCCTGTCCCCTGCATCGGCAGGCGGACTCTCAACCACTGCGCCATCAGGGACGCCCAGCATTACTTCCTGACTTGTGTTTACTGCGCCCCCTTATTGTTTAGGCCTGAGCGGAGGGCGCTCAGGATTAATGGAAGATGGGAAGGCTCCAAACACAGTGCCTGGTCTCCATCCTTCACCCCTACCCACAACTGACTCCAAAAGAGGCCCTTCACCCAGGCTTGAGGCTTTGCTCTTCATGCTAAGAACAGGGCCTCCAGAAGCAAGCGACAACCTCCTCAGAGAAAACCAGACAAATCCCCACAGGGCCACTTGGCTGGATCGTGTCCAGGCTCAGGCCACTGTCTCTTCTTCCTGTTAGAAAAAAAAAAAAAAATTATATATATATATATATATATATATATATATATATATATGAAATACAATTTTCCTGTAGATCGCCAGTGTCCCTACAGGGCATATCTAGATGGCCCTTAGGGAAGTCCCCTTCCAGCCATCCTCCATATTCTTCCAGAAGGAGGTATCCTTCTTGTACTCTTGGGTCTCCCTCCTGAACTTGATGCAGAGCTGTACAGAACCTCCTTGAGACAAAGTCAGGGTCAGGTAATGACTTGCTAAGCTCACCCACTGAGACTCCATCATTGAAGGTTAACAAGCCAGTTCCCCAGTTCCTACCAACAAAGGTCCCTGGGGAAGTAACCAGAATTCAAGAACCCAACATTCCAGGGACAAGAGAGTAGGCGTTCCCTCAGGGAGCCCGCAACCTTCAGCTGGTGGATCCTCTCCACCTCACTCCCGCATCTGGTGACTCCCAAATTAGGCTAAGCCTGAATCCAGTGAAAACCAGGGACACTCCCAAAACCCTGTCACACAGAAACTAGGCAGCTTTAGTTTCCCAAGTGAGTTCTCCAGAACCCTAAGGATCCTGAGGATGCAGCCACCCTGGGGGTGGAGGGGGCATGCAAGGAGCAGCAAGCTCCAACTGGAGCCCTGTTTTATTTGCTTCATACATTACGCTTCTACGTGTGATTTCATTTCAGGAAAGGGTTTTGCTGCTAAAAATAATTTTAAACCACCAAATTAGATGACCTCTCATAAGCCCCTTCCAGCCCAGAAGCTTGATTCTGATTCTCTGACTTCAGTGGTATAAAAACAAGATGTACTCTGAGCTAGACAGTCTCCATTTTCTCCCCTTACCACTCGCTTTGAGAAGATATGCAATCTGTCTGTCTGTCTGCCTTTCTAGAATCCAGAGACTAGCTAAAATGCTATGTATGGGTACGGAGGCAGATGGCTAACTGTTTATCTCACTCTGTCTCTCTGTCTTCTCCCATCTTGTCCTCTCACTGTCTCTATAATTCTGTGTGTCTCTACTGCTATTGCCCAGTGAAGATTTAGAGGCTGGCTCCAGCAGCTGAGAAGGGTGGTATTAATTCCAAGCTTGTTTCCAAACACCAAGGAGGCCTGTCCGGGTTAATTAGTTGTGCAGGCTTTTCTTCAAGTGAGCGAGCCGGCAGGGTTTTTTACAGCTCTGTCACTGCGGTTATTTTTCGTTTTCTGTTTTATTTGGAAATACATTCATCTGACAATAAATAACATCCGCCATGACTAAGGCCAATAAAAGCAGTGAGCAGCCCCTCCAAGGGTTTGGGGGGGCCATGGTCAGAAGACTTTGAGGCCCAGTCCTCCTACCCCAAGAGGTGTTTCCAGGCCCTTGGAGAGGCAGGGAGGATGTAGGTGAGGCCAGTGAGAGGAGGCTAGAGGAAGAGGCAGGACCAAGGTGTGTGGACATGGCTACAAGTGAAGAAGAAATACCCGCTGGTGAGCAGAGCCCACAGCAAGGGGGCAGGGGCCTGAGGGTCTCGCATAAAAGCATTGAGGGTGGGCCTGCCTCATGATAGGGTGAAGGCAGAAGATTTGGTTCCAGGCCCCAATGCTGTGTGATCTCAGGGAAGTGTCTAACCTCCATGATTCAGTTTCCTCACTCTTATAATGAGAAGGATAATAATCACTTTCTACTCAAAGTGGTTACAAATACATAGGAGACAATGGAAATAAATATGCTACACAAACAAAAGAGATTCTCCTCTTTCAGATGAAAAGAATTGCTCAGGTAGACGATCCTGGAGTGTGTGGTCAGGACCCTAGGCCACCCCAGGAACAAATTAATCTGAAAATGTTAGAGAAGGGATTTGATGAGGAAGCATCAGCCTTCTGTCCAGAGGGTCTGTACTGATGACTTCAACATGATCACAGAGTTTGGCCCATTTACAAGTTGACCACAATCTCACCATGGCTAGTTCAGCTCTTGCACAAGCCCCAAAAGGGCAGATTCTGTTAATCCAAACAAAAATTATTATGGGAAGTATTTCACACTGATCTACAAGTAGTTACTTAGGGCTTTAGGTATGATAGAGGGGGAGGGGGAAGGGTGCAGAAGGACCACAGCATAAAACCAAAGAGGCAGAACAAAATATTGGTAGAGGGTATGAGCTTGGTATTTAAATCACCTGTTTATATCACTTTATGACTATAAACCTTAGAGAAGCTATTTAACATTTTTACCTCCTTTTAGTTTTCTCATCTATAAAATGGGCATAATAATGGCACCTAGCTCCTTGGATTGTGGTGTGAGGACTGAATGAGATGAAGTAGGTGACATGCTTAGGACAGTATATGGCACATGGCAAGAGTTCAATAAACACTAGCTATCCTTATAACACATAAAAACTAGGCAGGACGCGGATAAATAACTCACACATGTATGAACTTACTACCAATTGAGAGCCTGAGTGCACAGTAAACAATTTCAGTCTGATGGGATTTAATCAAGGAATGCTTCCAGGAAGAAGAGCAACTTCAACACAGTTAAAAGGAGAAGAGACAGGATATTTTTGTGTACTGCTGGGCAGATCCTCACGTGTTTTCCCATTAATGCTAGAATTGCAGCCAAGGACACGAGAGCCAAGTAACCCACAGAGAAGTACTAGCAAGCCGCCAGCAGATGGAGCCAGCCTCCTCCACACGGAGCTGATGGAGGCACCAGAGCCCCTGAAATCAACCAGCATCCAGCCCACCTCCAGTCAGAATAGAAAAGGACCGAGAGACAAGGAGAGAGTCCCCAGGCCTGTGGGGACAGTTTAGGCCTTCTTCTCTTCTCTTCTGTGGAGAAGAGATGGGAGTGTTTTCCTGCCCCAATACAAAGGGAAAGAGGATGCACAGACCCCACCATGCCTCAGAGGCTCAGAGCATTGCCAAAGAGTCCTTTGATTCCGGGAGCCAAGGGCTGCAGCCCAGTGCTCTGTCTGTTCCACTTCTCCACTGTAAGAAAGAAGAGCAGAGCTCTTGACATTCATAGCCTGAGGTCTAGGATTATACTTGAATATAAAGACTGATACCCACTTCAGGCCTGGAGATTCTGAAATTGGGAGGCCCACGGCAATAGCCTACCCAGCAGAGCTTGAAGGGACTTGGTATAGCATGACTGGGAAGAAGATGGGAGGCAGCTCTTCCATCCTAGATCCAGGTGGCCCTTGAAGGCCACAATCACTCCAGCAAGCCCTGTAGCTCCATGTGGAGATGCACAAAAGTCAGCTCCAGGGCAGAAGCCAAAGGTTTGCCCAGGTTGCTGCTGAATCAAAAGTTGGATACCTAAGCCAGAGAATGGAGTAGTTGGTAGCCTATATCACTGGTGAGGCCAAAGGGAGGTATAGCTGAGGGGACTGGGGGTAAGAGGAAAGGATGGTCCTCAGTGATTGAGGAGGGCTGTGGTGAAATCTTCAGCTTCTAACAGAACCAGAAAGAACCAAGAAGGGATAAAGGATGCATGACACCTCCCTTGCCCTCATAAGTCATGTCAAGAGGCCTCTTACTCCCCATCCCTCCTTCCAACCTCAAACAGAGATGCTAAGGCCTTGAAATGGAGGAGGATGGGTGCCTTCAAGCCAGTCCCCACTTCCCTTCCACTGCCCCAAACAACAAGGGCCCAGCTCTAGCTTATGCTGGCAGGGAGGGAAAAGAAGAGCTTTGAATCAAGTTTGCAATGAAAGTTTTAAAAATGTAAAAGACTGAGTCTTAATTACCGGAATGAAACTGTTGTAGTAACCGAAAGTGGCTGGAAAGTTATGGAACCGGACCAAGACATCGTTAAGGGAGCTGCTCCCAGCAGGAAAGAGAGATTTGGCTCCGTATAGCCAGGGGAAGTTACTGGAAGAAATAAAATTGTTTTGTGCTTATATTCCAACAAGTTGAGACTCCCCAGTAAATCAGGCCCAATTACATGCACACAGGAAGTAAGAGGACCTTGGAGACCTGTGTCCCTATCGTCAGAGCACCCTGAGGAAGGATAATGACTCGCACAGAACACATCCTGCTCTTTCCCGTTCAGGTGCTGTCTCGCATCCCAGGGTAGAGACCTTAAGTGAAGGAGGGGAAATATGTCCTCAGGCTTTTAATGAGGCACTTAGAAAGAGGAACACGACCGTTTCTTCTTACAGGAATCATCAATGGATGTGCTTGCAGGCAGCTGAAAGAGATGGTGCAATTTGCTTACTTCTGGTGCATTCCAGGAAGCATTACCTCTGCCTCATACTAACATCCTCCAGTAGTCCCCGCCTGGAACAACCAACAACCGCAGAGGTCTTTTGAGTTTCCAGGCTGCAAAAGGCAGGAGAGGAACAAGTCAGGGGACACTACCGGCCCTGGGACACAGAAGCAGCACATCCAGAGGGTCAGAAGACTGCTGTAGGGGCTTGATCCTCTAGTGGAAAATGAGAGGAAACAAAGTTTCTAAAGAGCAGGGTGGGAACTGGTTCATAGAACAGGGTGTTCCCTTGGCTAATTTCCACCTAGGGGAAAGGGAGGAACATTACTGAATGCCTGGACTGTATCAGGCACCATGTTCATCCTCACCTTGTTTAATCCCCCCACAACCCTGTAAGGAAGGCGTTCTCTCCATTTTACAGCTGAGGAAACTGAGTCAGAGTGGTTGCCTAAGGTTACATGTTGCTGGGATATGAACCTCAGGTCTGTCTGTATAGCATACATGGAGATTTACTACTATTGCCCCTTCAGTAAAGGACTTGCTGCCCTGCTGCCAAGAGTGTTGGTTCTAGTTGCCCCCAGCAGTTAGTTTCTTCAGGGACCCGTCAGCTTTTGAGATACAGTCATGCTCTTCTCAGGGGTGGCTGCCAGCCAATGGATGAGCAAAACCGTGATACACAAGCCTAGCCCTTGTCTACCAACATGGAACTCCTCTAACAAGAATTTTGCCCCAGAGTGCCCCCATTGGACTGGCAGAGGCTTCGTCAGTTCTGCTTCGCAGGCTGAGACCTCATCCTGGCCAATCCTGCTTCCTGCCTCTTCCTTTAACAGGTGTTACTCCCCTTTTGTACACTTAACTCCATTTTAGCATCTGGTTCCCAGAGACCCCAGCTGGAACTCCCAAAGGTCTGACTCCTAAGCTCCTACTCATTCGACACTTTATCCTCACTTTCACTCACCCTTGAAGCAACATTGCTGCAGCCCAGAGAATGGCTTCTTATTGGTAGCCTTAGCTTCACCCCTTTCAGAGGAAAGCTACTAAGGTATAAGGATTAGAGGAATTCCCCAACAGTTAGTTATCCTTGACTATTAGTTGCTCAATGCTCAAAGTCAGTGGTTAGCATTCAACCGTACTTTGAACTCTAAGTCCAAGTAAACAATTGCCCTCACTTTCTCCATTTCTCCCATGTCAATTCCACCCCTTTATTTGCCATAAAATGGGGTTGAGATATAGTTTTATTGTATGTTGTGCTTAATGAGAATGCTTTATGATTCCTGTCTTCCATATAAAAGCAGATGAGCACAAACAAACCAAAAAAAATGTATAAATTGTACTTCACCAAAATTTAAAACTGTGGGGCTTCCCTGGTGGTGCAGTGGTTGAGAATCTGCCTGCTAATGCAGGGGACACAGGTTCGAGCCCTGGTCTGGGAAGATACCACATGCCGCAGAGCAACCAGGCCCGTGAGCCACAACTACTGAGCCTGCACATCTGGAGCCTGTGCTCCGCAACAAGAGAGGCCGCAATAGTGAGAGGCCCACGCACTGCGATAAAGAGTGGCTCCCGCTTGCCATAACTAGAGAAAGCCCTCGCACAGAAATGAAGACCCAACAGAGCCAAAAATAAATTAATTAATTAATTTAAAAGAAAAAATTAAAACTGTGAAGCAAAGAGAATACTTCCTAATTCATTCTATGAGGTCAACATTACCCTAATACCAAAACAGATAAAGACATTACCCAAACAAAAACCAAAAAACCTACAGACCAATATATAATACACCACAACCACATGGGATTTATCCCAGGTATGCAAGGCTAGTTCAACATTTGAAAATCTATTAATGTAATCATCACATCAACAGGCTAAAAAAGAAAACTCACATGATGATATCAATAGAGGCAGAAAAAGCATTTGACAAAATTCAACAGCAATTCATGATGAGAACACTCTGTAAGATAGGAATAGAAGGAAACTTAACCTGATAAAGAATATCTATAAAAACCTACATCTAATATCATACTTAATTGTGAGAAACTTGAATCTTCCCCACTAAGATCAGAAAGTAAGAATTCCCCTCTCACCAGTGCTTTTCAACATTGTACAGAAAGTACTACTTAATGCAATAAGACAAGAAAAGGTATACATTTTGGAAAGGAAGAAATAAAACTATCCTTGTCCACAGATGGCATGATCATCTATCAATGTGTAGAAAATCTGAAAGAACTGACCAAAAAAAAAGAAAAAAACTTCCTGGAACTAATTAGTAATTATAGCAAGGTTGCAGGATATAAGGTTAATATATAAAAGTCAGTCACCTTCCTATATACCAGCAATGAACATGTGGAATTTGAAATTAAAAGCATGATGTCATTTACATAAGCATGACCCAAAAATGAAATACTTAAGTATAACTCCAACAAAATATGTACAAGATCTATATAAGGAAAACTACAAAACTCTGATGAAAAAAATCAAAGAATTAAATAAACAGAGAGTTCTATTTATTCAATAAATTCCATATTCATGAGTAGGAAGACAATATTGTCAAGATATTATTGTTCTTTCCAATATTTCTTTCCAACTTGATCTATAGATTCAATGTGATCCCAATCAAAATCCTAGAAAATTATCTTGTGGTGTTGATAAACTGATTGCAAAAGTTATATGGAGAGACAAAAGACTCAGAATAGCCAACACAACAGTGAAGGAGAAGAACAAAATCAAAGGACTAGTAGTACCTGACTTCAGGACTTCTTAAAGCTACACTAATCAAGACAGTGTGGTATTGGCAAAAATATATATATGCAAACAAGTCAGTTGAACACAAAAGACAAAAGAAAGGCCAGAAATAGACCCACATAAATATAGTCAACTGATCTATCATAGAGGAGCAGACACAATACAATGGAGCAAATAAAGTCTTTTCAACAAATGATGCTGTGACAATAAATATCCACAGGCAAAAAAATAATAATAATTTAGACATAGACTTTGTACCCTTCACAAAAATTAACAAAAATTGATCATAGACCTACATGTAAAACAAAAAACTATAGGAACTCCTGGAAGATAACACAGGAGAAAACTTAGACGACCTTGGATATGGCAATGACTTTTTAGATAACAACATGAAAGGCATGATCCATGAAAGATAAAATTTATAAGCTGGGCTTCATTCAAATTGAAAATATCTGTTCTCTGAAAGACAATGTCAAGAGAATGAGAAGACAAGTCACAGCCTAGGAGAAAATGCTTGCAAAAAAACCATATCTTATAAAGAACTGTTATCCAAAAGTACAAAGAACTCTTAAAACTCAATAAGAAAACAAACAATTACGAAGTGGGCCAACGACCTGAACAAACACCCTACAAAGAAGATATACAGATGGAAAATAAGCATATGTAAAGATGCTCCACATCATATGTCACCAGGAAATTGCAAATTAAAACAACTAAAAGATAACACCACACACCTAGAATTGCCAAAATCCAAAACACTGACAAACCAAATGCTGTCAAGGATGTGGGACAACAGGAACCCTCATTCATTGCTGGTGGAGATGCAAAATGGTACAGCAGCTTTGGAAGACAGTTTGGTGGTTTCTTACAAAACTAACCATACTCCTACCATACAATTCAGCAATCATGCTCCTTGGTGTTTACTCAAAGGAGTTGAAAACTTATATCCACACAAAAAAACTGCACACAGATGTTTATAGTATCTTTATCCATAATTGCCAACACTTGGAAGCAACCAAGATGTCTTTAGTAGGTGAATGGATAAATAAACTGTAGTACATCCAGACAATGAAATATCATTCAGTGCTAAAAAAAAAAAAAAAACTGAGCTATCTAACCATGAAAAGACATGGAGAAACCTTAAATGCATATTACTAAGTGAAAGAAGCCATAATGAAAAAGCTACATACTTCCAACAATATGAAAAAGCTATATGCTTCCAACAATATGACATCACAGAAAAGGTAAAACTATGGAGACAGTAAAAAGATCAGTGGTTGCCAGGGGCGAGAGGTGGGGAAGGATGAATAGAGCATAGTCAATTTTTAGGGCAGCAAAAATACTCTGTATGATACTATTATGATGGATACATGTCATTATACATTTGTCCAAAACCATAGACTGTACAATACCAACAGTGTACCCTAATGTAAACTATGGACTTTGGGTGATCATGATGTGTCAGTGTAGGTTCCTCAGTTGTAACAAAAGTACCACTCTGGTGGGGGATGTTGATAATGGGGGCATAATGCACTTTTGGAGGGGCAGGGAATATATGAGAACTCTGTACCTTCCTCTCTATTTTGCTGTGAACCTAAAACTGCTCTGAATAAAAATGAAGTCTTTTTTTTGTGGTATGCGGGCCTCTCACTGCTGTGGCCTCTCCCGTTGTGGAGCACAGGCTCCGATTGCGCAGGCTCAGCGGCCATGGCTCACAGGCCCAGCTGCTCCGCGGCATGTGGGATCTTCCTGGACCGGGGCATGAACCCATGTCTCCTGCAATGGCAGGCGGACTCTCAACCACTGCGCCACCAGGGAAGCCTGAAGTCTTTTTTTAAAAATTTAAAACTTCAAAGGACACTATCATGAGTGAAAATAAAACCCACAAAATGGGAGAGATATTTGCAAACATATATCTGATAAGAAACTAGTATCCAGAATATATAAAGAAATCTTACAACTCAGCAATAAAAAGACAGATAACCCAATTAAAATAGGCAAAGAATGTGAATAGATATTTCTCAACAAAAATATACAAATAATAAATACATGAAAATGTTCAACATCATTAGTCATTAAGAAAATGCAAACCAAAACCACAATAGCATACTACTTCACACCCACAAGAATGGTTATAATTTAAAAAAAAAAAGAAAGAAAGAAAAGAAAAGAAAGAACAATAACAAGCATTGGAGAGGATGTGGAGAAATTGGAACTCTTATGCATTGCTGCTAAGAGTGTAAAATAGTACAGCCACTTCAGAAAATGTTTGTCAGTTTCTTAGAAAGTTATACATAGAATTACGATATGACCGAGCAATTGACCTCTTCAGTATATACCTAAGAGAAATGAAAACATATATTTATACAAAAACTTGAGGGACTTCCCTGGTCATCCAGCAGTTAAGACTCCACCCTTCCACTGCAGGGGTTTGATCCCTGGTTGGGGAACTAAGATCCCACATGTCATGCAGTGTGGTCAAAAAAAAAAAAACAAAACAAAACTTGGGGCTTCCCAGGCAGTCCAGTGGTTAAGACACCATACTTCCACAGCAGGGGCTGCGGGTTCAATCCCTAGTAGGGAAACTAAGATTCCACATGCCGTGTGGTGTAGCCAAAACAAACAAAAAAACAAAGACAAAACTCATACACGAATGTTCATAGCAGCATTATTCATCATAGCCGAAAAAGTGAAAAGAACCCAAATGCACATCAATTGATGAATGGATAAACTGTAGTATATTCATACAATGGAATATTATTCAGCCATGAAAATGATTGAAGTATTGATATATGCTACAACATGGATGAACCTTGAAAACATTATGCTATGTGAAGAAGTTATAAACAGAAGGCAATATATTGTATAATTCAATTTATATTATATGTTCAGAATAGGCAAATTTATAGAGACAGAAAGTAGATTAGTGTTTGCCGGGGGCTGGGATGAGAGAGAAATGGGAGTGACTGTTTAATGGGTACAGGGTTTCTTTTTGGGGTAATGAAAATGTTCTGGAGTTAGATAGTGGTGGTGGTTGCATAACTTTGTAAATATACTAAAAACCACTGAAATGTGTACTTTAACGAGTAAGCTTTGTGGTATGTGAATTATAGCTCCACAAAAAACCCCTAAAACTGTAAAATTTATTTAAAAAAAGAAAGAAAAGAAAAAAAACTTTTATGAACTTGGGTTAGGAAAAGATTTTTTAGAAATAGTACCAAAAGCACAATCCATAAAAGAAAAAAATTGATAAATTGGACTTCATCAAAATAAAATTTTTGATCTATGAAAGACACTGCTAAGAGAATAAGATAACAAGACATATACTTGGAGAATCTCTTTGTAGAACATGTATCTGATAAAGGACTCATGTCCAGAATATATAACAAACTCTAAAAACTCAATAATAAGAAAGCAAACAACCAGTTTTTTAAATGGGCTGAAGATTTGAACAGACACTTCAACAACAACAAAAAAATGGCAGATGGAAAATAAGTATATGAAAACATGCTCAGCATAATTAGTCACTAGGGAAATGCAAATTTAAAACCATAAGAGGTACTGCTGTGTATCTATTGGCATGGCTAAAATTAAAGAGATGGCCATACAAGTGTTGGCAGAATATGTAACAGCTGAAACTTTCATGGTTCAACCATTTTAGAAGACTGTCTGGCAGGTTTTTCTTATTTTTAATTACACATATTCCCACCATACTCCAAGATATTGACCCAAAAGAAAAGACAAAACAAGTGCATAAAAGACTTGTATAAAAATGTTCATAACAACTTTATTTGTAATAGCCAAAAACTAGAAACAACACATATGCCTATCATCAGTAGAATGGAGAAACAAATTGTGGTCTATTCATACAACTGAGTACTACTCGGCAATGAAAAAGCATGAACTATTGATACACACAACAATACGGACGAATCTCAAAATACTTATGCCCAGCCAGACAAAAAAGGAGTACATATTATATGATTCCATTTATATAAAATTTTAGAAAATGCAAACTAACATATAGTGACAGAAAGCAGAGTAGTGGTTGCCAGAATCAAGAAGGGGAAGAGGCAAGAGAGGGTGGAAAAGAGAGAATACAAAGGGCACAAGGGAACTTTCAGTGATGGATGTGTTCACTGTCTTGACTGTGGTAATGGTTTCATAGGTATGTTAAAACTTATAAAGTTGTGGGAGGGATAATTAGGAGTTTGGGATTAACATATACACACTACTATATATAAAATAGATAACCAACTAGGACCTACTGTATAGCACAGGGAACTATACTCAATATTTTGTAATAACCTATATGGGAAAAGAATCTGGAAAAAAATAAATATATATGTATGTATAACTGAATCACTTTGGTGTACACCTGAAACTAATACAACATTGTAAATCAACTATACTTCAATAAAACAATTAATTTTTTTAACTTATAAAATTGTAAATTTTAAATATGTGCAGTTTATTGTATACCAGTTATAACTCAGTAAAGCTAGAGAAAGAAAGAGCATTCATGAGTGAAGATATAACTTATTGTACAATATCCTACAAGGTGGGAAAAGTCCCACTTAGATTCTGCTCCCAAAACTTTTAGTGCTTTAGGATGGAATGATCCCAGAAGGCCCAGAAAGCTGACCCTTCCCCAGATCTTTTATACAAATTTTTCCTTTATCTTTTACACAAATTTTTCCCTTATTAAATTTTTCCCTATTCCCTTCCCACACATCTTTCAAGCCCAGCTCAAATCTAATCTACTCCTTGAAACTTTCCTTGACTTCTCCAGGCAAGGTTTGTGGCTCAGTCTGTGCTCTCCTAGCACCTGAGAATCCAGTAATATATCCCCTTGACATCCTAGGAGATAAGATTCATGGTTTCAGCTGATCCCCCCAAATCCTAAAGGTCCACCACTTGCACTGACTTCTCATTTTACTGAGACACAAATTTGATTCCAGCCAGTTATGAAGTCCCTACAGAGGAGGGACTGGAGGTAGGTAGGGGCTAGGCGAACTCATCATCTCAGCCTTCATAGCTCAACTCAGCTTGCTTGGTCTCTACTTGTTATAAAAGTTTTTTTTTTTCCCTTTAAGAAGAATTGACTGCCCGATAAAAAGCTATCAGCCTGTGGTGGAAATGATGAGTGAGTGAAGCAGTCCAAAAAAGCGATGGTTCTTAGCCAGAAAATAGCTTTATAAATTAATCTTTTATTAAGAATCTGGGTTTAAGACTGTGTGCCTGGTGTTTCGTGAATGTGGCTGGGACAGCAGAAGGAGGTGAGTGGAGGCCGCATCCAGTCCCTTCACCTTCCTTCAATACTTTGTTTTTAAACATTGGAGTTTTATTTGAAAAAGAAGTTTGGTTTTGCATTTAAAAATGACAGCATTGGGACTTCCTTGGTGGCACAGTGGTTAAGAATCTGCCTGCCAATGCAGGGTACACAGGTTTGAGCCCTGGCCCGCGAAGATCCCACATGCCATGGAGCAACTAAGCCTGTGCACCACAACTACTGAGCCTGCACCCTAGAGCCTGAGAGCTACAACTACTGAGTCTGAGTACCACAACTACTGAAGCCTGCGTACCTAGAGCCCATGCTCCACAACTAGAGAAGCCACCACAATGAGAAGCCCGTGCACCACAACGAAGAGTAGCCCCCACTTGCTGCAACTAGGGAAAGCCCCCTCATAGCAATAAAGACCCAACACAGTCAAAAATAAATGAATTTATTTTTTAAAAATGACAACATTGGGGGACCTTCAAGATGGTGGAGGAGTAAGATGTGGAGATCACCTTCCTCCCCACAAATACATCAAAAATACATCTACATGTGGAACAACCCCTACAGAACACCTACCGAACCCTGGCAGAAGACTTCAGACTTCCCAAAAGGCAAGAAACTCCACACATACCTTGGTAGGGCAAAAGAAAAAAGAAAAAACAGAGACAAAAGAATAGGGACGGGACCTGCACCTCTGGGAGGGATCTGTGAAGGAGGAAAAGTTTCCACACACTAGGAAGCCCCTTCACTGGCGGGGACGGGGAGTGGGCAGGGGGGAAGCTTCAGCGCCACGGAGGAGAGCGCAGCAACAGGGGTGCAGAGGGCAAAGCGGAGAGATTCCCGCACAGAGGATTGGTGCTGACCAGCACTCACCAACCTGAGAGGATTGTCTGCTCACCCGCCAGGATGGGTGGGGGCTGGAAGCTGAGGCTCAGGCTTCAGAGATGAGAACCCAGGGAGAGGACTGGGGTTGGCTGCATGAACACAGCCTGAAGGGGGCTAGTGCACCACAGCTAGTCGGGAGGGAATCCGAGAAAATGTCTGGAACTGCCTATGAGTCAAGAGACCATTGTTTCAGGGTGCGCAAGGAGAGGGGATTCAGAGCACTGCCTAAAACGAACTTCAGAGATGGGCGTGAGCCTCGGCTATCAGTGCGGACACCAGAGACGGGCATGAAATGCTAAGGCGGCTGCTGCAGCCACCAAAACTCCTGTGGGCAAGCACAGGTCACTATCCATACCTCCCCTCCCGGGAGGCTGTGCAATAGGCCAGGGTCCTGTGATTCAGGGACAACTTCCCCGGGAGAACACACAGCACGCCTCAGGCTGTTGCAACATAATGCCGGCCTCTGCCACCACAGGCTCACCCCACATTCTGTACCCCTCCCTCCCCCTGGCCTGAGTGAGCCAGAGCCCCCAATCAGCCACTCCTTTAACCCCATCTTGTGTGGGCAAAGAACAGATGCCAGAGGGCAACCTACATGCAGAGGCAGGGCCAAATCCAAAGCTGAACCCCGGGAGCTGTGCGAACAAAGAAGAGAAAGGGAAATCTCTCCTTGCAGCCTCAGAAGCAGCGGAATAATTCTCCACAATCAACTGGATGTACCCTGCATCTGTGGAATACCCAAAGAGACAATGAATCATCCCAAAACTGAGGCAGTGGACTTTGCGAGCAACTGTAGACTTGGGGTTTGCTATCTGCATCTAATTAGTTTCTGGTTTTATGTTTATCTTAGTTTAGTATTTAGAGCTTATTATCATTGGTAGATTTGTTTATTGATTTGGTTGCTCTCTTCTGTTTTTATATTTTTTTCCTTTTTCTCTTTTTGTGAGTGTGTATGTGTATACTTTTTGTATGATTTTGTCTGTATAGATTTGCTTTTACCATTTGTCCTAGGGTTCTGTCTCTCTGGGGTTTTTTGGGGGGGTTTTTTGGGGGGTTTTGGTAAAGTTTTTAGCGCTTGTTATCATTGGTGGATTTGTTTATTGGCTGCGTTGCTCTCTTCTTTCTTTATTTATTACTTTTTTATTTTAATTTTTTTATTTTATTTTTTCTTTCTTCCTTTCTTTTTTTTTTTTTCTCCCTTTTCTTCTGAGCTGTGTGGCTGACAGGGTCTTGATGCTCCGGCCAGGTGTCAAGCCTGAGCCTCTGAGGTGGGAGAACCGAGTTCAGGCTGCTGGTCCACCAGAGACCTCCTGGCCCCACGTAATATCAATTGGCTAGAGCTCTCCCAGAGATCTCTGTCTCAACGCTAAGACCCAGCTCCACTCAATGACCACCAAGCTACACTGCTGGACACCCTATGCCAAACAACTAGCAAGACAGGAACACAACAACACCCATTAGCAGAGAGGCTGCCTAAAATCATAATAAGTGCACAGACACCCCAAACACACCACCGGACACGGTCCTGCCTATCAAAAAGACAAGATCCAGGTTCATCGACCAGAACACAGGCACCAGTCCCCTCCACCAGGAAGCCTACACAACCCACTGAACCAACTTTACCCACTGGGGGCAGACACCAAAAGCAATGGGAACAACAAACCTGCAGCCTGCAAAAAGGCGACCCCAAACACAGTAAGTTAAGCAAAATGAGAAGACAGAGAAATATGCAGCAGATGAAGGAGCAAGGTAAAAACCCACCAGACCAAACAAATGAAGAGGAAACAGGCAGTCTACCTGAAAAAGAATTCAGAGTAATGATAGTAAAGATGATCCAAAATCTTGGAAATAGAATGGAGAAAATACAAGAAAGTTTTAACAAGGAAGTAGAAAAACTAAAGAACAAACAAAGAATGATGAGAAACACAATAAATGAAATTTTAAATTCTCTAGAAAGAATCAATAGCAGAATAACTGAGGCAGAAGAACAGATAAGTGACCTAGAAGATAAAAAAGTGGAAATAACTACTGCAGAGCAGAATAAAGAAAAAAGAATGAAAAGAACTGAGGACAATCTCAGAGACCTCTGGGAAAACATTAAATGCACAAACATTCGAATTACAGGGGCTCCAGAAGGAGAAGAGAAAAGAAAAGGGACTGAGAAAATATTTGAAGAGATTATAGTTGAAAATTTCCCTAATATGGGAAAGGAAATAGTCAATCAAGTCCAGGAAGCACAGAGAGTAACATACAGGATAAATCCAAGGAGAAACATGCCAAGAAACATTAATCAAACTACCAAAAATTAAATACAAAGAAAAAATATTAAAAGCAGCAAGGCAAAAGCAACAAATAACATACAAGGGAATCTCCATAAGGTTAACAGCTGATCTTTCAGCAAAAACTCTGCAAGCCAGAAGGGAGTGGCAGGACATATTTAATGGGATGAAAGGGAAAAACCTTCAACCAAGATTACTCTACCCAGCAAGGATCTCGTTCAGATTCAATGGAGAAATTAAAAGCTTTGTAGACAAGCAAAAACTAAGAGAATTCAGCACCACCAAACCAGCTTTACAACAAATGCTAAAGGAACTTCGCTAGGCAGGAAACACAAAAGAAAGAAAAGACCTACAATAACAAGCCCAAAACAGTTAAGAAAATGGGAATAGGAACATACATATCGATAACTACGTTAAATGTAAATGGATTAAATGCTCCAACCAAAAGACATAGACTGGCTGAATAGATACAAAAATAAGACCCGTATATATGCTGCCTACAAGAGACCCATTTCAGACCTAGGGGCACATACAGACTGAAAGTGAGGGGATGGAAAAAGATATTCCATGCAAATGGAAATCAAAAGAAAGCTGGAGTAGCAATTCTCATATCAGACAAAATAGACTTTAAAATAAAGACTATTACAAGAGACAAAGAAGGACACTGCATAATGATCAAGGGATCAATCCAAGAAGAAGATATAACAATTGTAAATATTTATGCACCCAACATAGAAGCACCTCAATACATAAGGCAAATGCTAACTGCCGTAAAAGGGGAAATAGACAGAAACACAATCATAGTAGGGGACTTTAATACCCCACTTCCACCAATGGACAGATCATTCAAAATGAAAATAAATAAGGAAACACAAGCTTTAAATGACACATTAATCAAGATGGACTTAATCGATATTTAGAGGACATTCCATCCAAAACCAGCAGAATACACTTTCTTCTCAAGTGCTCATGGAACATTCACCAGGATAGATCATATCTTGGGTCACAAATCAAGCCTTGGTAAATTTAAGAAAATTGAAATTGTATCAAGTATCTTTTCCAACCACAACGCTATGAGACTAGATATCAATTACAGGAAAAAAAACTGTAAAAAATACAAACACATGGAGGCTAAACTATACACTACTTAATAACCAAGAGATCACTGAGGAAAGGAAATCAAAAAGGAAATCAAAAAATACCTAAAAACAAATGACAATGAAAACACAACGACCCAAAACCTTGGGATGAAACAAAAGCAGTTCTAAGAGAGAAGTTTACAGCAATACAATTCTACCTCAAGAAATAAGAAAAATCTCAAATCAACAACCTAAACTTACACCTAAAGCAATTAGAGAGAGAAGAACAAAAAAACCCCAAAGTTAGCAGAAGGAAAGACATCATAAAGATCAGATCGGAAATAAATGAAAAAGAAATGAAGGAAATGACAGCAAAGATCAATAAAACTAAAGACTGGTTCTTTGAGAAGATAAACAACATTGATAAACCATTAGCCAGACTCATCAAGAGAAAAAGGGAGAAGATTCAAATCAATAGAAGTAGAAATGAAAAAGAAGAAGTAACAACTGATGCTGCAGAAATATAAGGATCATGAGAGATTACTACAAGCAGCTATATGCCAATAAAATGGACAACCTGGAAGAAATGGAAAAATTCTTAGAAAAGCACAACTTCTGAGACTAAACGAGGAAGAAATAGAAAATACAAACAGACCAACTACAAGCACTTAAATTGAGACTATGATTAAAAATCTTCCGACAAACAAAAGCACAGGACCAGATGGCTTCACAGGCGAATTCTATCAAACATTCAGAGAAGAGCTAACACCTATCCTTCTAAAATTCTTCAAAAATATAGCAGAGGGAGGAAAACTCCCAAACTCATTCTATGAGCCCACCATCACTCTGATACCAAAACCAGACAAAGATGTCACAAAGAAAGAAAACTACAGGCTAATATCACTGATGAACATAGATGCAAAAGTCCTCAACAAAATACTAGCAAACAGAATCCAGTAGCACATTAAAAGGATCATACACCATGATCAAGTGGCGTTTATCCCAGGAACGCAAGGATTCTTCAATATATGCAAATCAATCAATGTAATAAACCATATTACCTAATTGAAGGATAAAAACCTTATGATCATCTCAGTAGATGCAGAAAAAGCTTTTGACAAAATTCAACACTCATTTATGATAAAAACCCTCCAGAAAGTAGGCATAGAGGAGACTTATTTTAACATAATAAAGGCCATATATGACAAACCCACATTGTTCTCAATGGTGAAAAACTGAAACCATTTCCACTAAGATCAGGAACAAGCAAGGTTGCCCACTCTCACCACTATTATTCAACATAGTTTTGGGAGTTTTAGCCACAACAATCAGAGAAGAAAAAGAAATAAAAGGAATCAAATTGGAAAAGAAGTAAAACTGTCACTGTTTGCAGATGACATGATACTATACATAGAGAATCCTAAAGATGCTACCAGAACACCACTAGAACTAATCAATGAATTTAGTAAAGTAGCAGGATACAAAATTAATGCACAGAAATCTCTTGCATTCTTATATACTAATGATGAAAAATCTGAAAGAGAAATTAAGGAAATTCTCCCTTTTACCATTGCAACAAAAAGAATAAAATACCTAGGAATAAACCTACCTAAGGAGACAAAAGACCTGTATGCAGAAAACTATAAGACAATGATGAAAGAAATTAAAGATGATACAAACAAATGGAGAGATATACCATGTTCTTGGATTGTAAGAATCAACATTGTGAAAATGACTACACTACCCAAAGCAATCTACAGATTCAGTGTAATCCCTATCAAACTACTAATGGCTTTTTTCACAGAACTAGAACAAAAAATTTCACAATTTGTATGGAAACACAAAAGACCCCGAACAGCCAAAGCAATCTTGAGAAAGAAAAACGGAGCTGGAGGAATCTGACTCCCTGACTTCAGACTATACTACAAAGCTACAGTAATCAAGATAGTATGGTACTGGCACAAAAACAGAAATATAGATCAATGGAACAGCCCAGAGATAAGCCCACGCACATATGGTCATCTTATCTTTGACAAAGGAGGCAAGAATATACAATGGAGAAAAGACAACCTCTTCAATAAGTGGTGCTGGGAAAACTGGATAGCTACATGTAAAAGAATGAAATTAGAACACTCCCTAACACCATACACAAAAATAAACTCAAAATGGATTAAAGACCTAAGTGTAAGGCCAGACACTATAAAACTCTTAGAGGAAAACATAGGCAGAACACTCTATGACATAAATCACAGCAAGATCCTTTTTGACCCACCTCCTAGAGTAATGGAAATAAAAAACAAAAATAAACAAATGGGGCCTAATGAAGCAAAAGCTTTTGAACAGCAAAGGAAAACATAAACAAGATGAAAAGACAACCCTCAGAATGGGAGAAAATATTTGCAAACAAAGCAACTGACAAAGGATTAATCTCCAAAATATATAAGAAGCTCATGCAGCTCAATATCAAAAAAACAATCTAATCCAAAAATGGGCAGAAGACCTAAATAGACATTTCTCCAAAGAAGATACACAGATTGCCAACAAACATATGAAAGGCTGCTCAACATCACTAATTATTAGAGAAATGCAAGTCAAAACTACAATGATGTATCACCTCACACCAGTCAGAATGGCCATAATGAAAAAATCCACAAACAATAAATGCTGGAGAGGGTGTGGAGAAAAGGGAACCCTCTTGCACTGTTGGTGGGAATGTAAATTGATACAGCCACTATGGAGAACAGTATGGAGGTTCCTTAAAAAACTAAAAATAGAACTATCATTCGACCCAGCAATCCCACTACTGGGCATATGCCCTGAGAAAACCATAATTCAAAAAGAGTCATGTACCACAATGTTCACTGCAGCTCTATTTACAATAGCCAGGACATGGAAGCAACCTAGGTGTCCATGAACAGATGAATGGATAAAGAAGATGTGGCACATATATACAATGGTATATTACTCAGCCATCAAAAGAAACGAAATTGAGTTATTTGTAGTGAGGTGGATGGACCTAGAGACTGTCATACAGAGTGAAGTAAGTCAGAAAGAGTAAAACAAATACCATATGCTAATACATATATATGGAATCTGAAAGAAAAAAAAAGATGGGTTCTGAAGAATCTAGGGACAGGACAGGAATAAAGATGCAGATGTAGAGAATGGACTTGAAAACACGGGGAGGAGGAAGGGTAAGTTGGGACGAAGTGAGAGAGTGGCATGGACATATATACACTACCAAATGTAAAATAGATAGCTAGTGGGAAGCAGCCGCATGGCACAGGGAGATCAGCTCGGTGTTTTTTGTCCACCTAGAGGGGTTGGATTAGGAGGGTGGGAGGGAAACGCAAGAGGGAGGAGATTTAGAGATATATGTATATATATAGCTGATTCATTTTGTTATACAGCAGAAACTAACACACCATTGTAAAGCAATTATACTCCAATAAAGATGTTAAAAAATAAAATCTTAGTTATACTTTACAGCATTTTATGGGGAGAAGTTATACACTACAGTGGCATTAACAGGATTGGAAATTTGAAAAGGCTTTGGGCCTTGCCCCACAATAATGTCAAAACCTCCCAGTAGCTCTAGTGAGTACTCATCACAATGCATTATAATCATGAGTCTAGACTCTAGAGCTGTATTTTCTGGGCTCAAATATCAGTTCACTTCATAGCAGGGTGGGTGACGTTGAACATGTTGCTCAACCTCTGGGTACCTCGATTTCATCATCTTTAAAATGGCAAGTAAAATAGTACCTGCCTAATAGAGTTGATTTATATGATTCAATATGGCAATACATAAGAAGCACTTAAGTCAGTGTCTGGCCCATCAAAAAGTGCTCAATAAATGTTAATAGTTAGTCTGAGGATTTCCTCTGGGGCAGAGTTTATTAGGGACCTTTTCAAAATTTTCTAGTTCTCCAGTGGCTCATATAGTTCCTGGCACATGGTGTGTGCTCAATAAGAGTTAAAAGAATGGGTGAATGACTCAGCAAGTGAATGAGCTATGGCTCTGCCACTTTGTTCCTAAAGCCAAAATTCTGTCTGGTGTAACGGAGGCATTTGGCTTGGCTTATCTGGTATCCAGACAGCACTAATGTGGTCAACGTCCCCACCACTGTCACTTTCTCCTTTGCTATCAATCTGTAACTATGAGAATCATGGTGCTGTGACTGGAAGGGGCAAGAGGAACAGAAAGGTTGGTGGAGGATCATAGCTGTTTCCCATTTGACAATCATGGTAGAAAGATGACACCTAGAATCAGACAAAAGTCAACTAGAGCAGAGCTGCCTTGGGATTCAGCTGGCACCCTTGCCCCACTAGAGTTTATTCTCAACCCAGCACCCCAAGTGACCCTATTAAAACCTAAATTAAATCATGACACATGCCTGTACAAAACCCTCCAATGGTGCCTCATCTTATTTGGAATAAAACCCAAAAATATCACAATGGCCTATAAGGCCCTACATGCTCCAACCTGTGCTCTCTCCAGTCTCATCTCCTACCTTGCTCCTCTCTGCACACTCCACTCCAGGTTTCTTGCCGGATACTGACCTTCTGGCAGTCCTTCAAACACACCCAGAAGACACCTGCTTGCCGTCTTTGCACTCTCTGTTCCCTCTGCCTGGTATGATTTTCCCCAGCAATTCATGGTTCACTCTATCACTTCATTTAGGCCTCAGCTCAAATGCCACCTCCTCAGAGAGGCCTTCTTTGTCGACCTGTCTAAAACACATGAGAGCGGGGACTTTGTCTGTTTGATGCATTTCTCTATCCCCAACACCTTGTCGGGTGCCTAGCACATAGTACTCAATAAATACTTCCTGACTATTAGGTGAAGAAAACCCCAGGAATCCATCTGCTTTCAGCTTCTGTTTCCCTCCCAGGGCTGGGTTCTCCCTACCTGGAAGCTTCTCCCTGTATTGGGCTGTCTGTGTCCGAAGACGGTTCCTGCACCCCCAGGAGAATAAGGTAGATTCAAGTGTATTATTGGAACAAGAGGGAGCTGCTCGTTGGTGCGGAGACTCAGGGGTCTCTGGCTTGACAAAATGAATTCACCTTTGCTGGTGTTTTCAAGAAAAGATATGAAGTATAAGATGTTAAAGAGACAGAAGTACAGATTATCGTGACCCATTAACAACTAAAGTAATGGAGGGGGACAGAGACTGAAAAGAGAAAGAGAAGGAAAAATCTGAATCATTGTTGATGTTCT
The DNA here is from genome assembly GCF_949752795.1 of Hyperoodon ampullatus. Classification (NCBI taxonomy): domain Eukaryota; kingdom Metazoa; phylum Chordata; class Mammalia; order Artiodactyla; family Ziphiidae; genus Hyperoodon; species Hyperoodon ampullatus. Next base: position 100,167,090 of record NC_136915.1, read on the forward strand.
CCCTGGGGCAGGACTCAAGAATATGCATTTAATAAGTCCCCTGAGTGATTCTTAAGTAACCAGCTTAAGACAGGTCCTTAGAAAGGCTTTTAGAGATTTAGTATAGTATAAGGCCATACATTACGTGAGAAAGGCATGGGCCATCACAGCCAAATAGACCTGGGTTCAAATGCTGCCATCATTACTTATCATCTGTGTAACCCTCTGCTATTATTTAACGTCTCAGATCCCATTTCTAGTTAGAGTCGATAATGACATCTATCCTATTGCACTGTTGTGATGATTAAATCTCAACACATGTAATGTGCTTGGAACATAGTAGATACTTAATAGGTAGTAGTTTATTACTGTTGTTTTTTATGGCCTCTGTTTTCTGAGTGCTTACAACCTCCCTACAATGTTGTATTGACATTCTTGCCCCTCTACTACGTGACCTCACAGAGGTGAAAACATATAGTCAAAAGGCCCAGGGCTTCCCTGGTGGCGCAGTGGTTGAGAGTCTGCCTGCCGATGCAGGGGACACGGGTTCGTGCCCCGGTCCGGGAAGATCCCACATGCTGCGGAGCAGCTGGGCCCGTGAGCCATGGCCACTGAGCCTGCGTGTCCGGAGCCTGTGCTCCGCAATGGGAGAGGCCACAACAGTGAGAGGCCCGCGTACCGCAAAAAAAAAGTCCCAGTTCTTCTGCATACAGCAAAGTCTTCAGCCCATACCTTCCCTAGAATTCTTCTTCCCTCCTCTAGCATAGCTCAAGGAGCATATTTTTGCTTTTACCCATTAACCATTAATAATCCTTATATTTTTAGTCTTCACTCTACCAAGGCTGTCACATATATTTCAGGACAAAAGCTTGAGAAGGACGTGGAACAGACCCCATGATCACTCACCCACAGACGTCTGGCAAGTGGCCTGTGTGCATGTCTAGGACGTGGGTGTGCTTGGACTTAGAACTCCCCACCGCTGTGCACTCTCCTCTAGGCTACATTCACCATCATCAAGACCTCCTACCTTTGAGGGCAAAGAGGAAAAAGAGGCAGGGAGTACCTCTCTCCTGTTGCTTCCCGCCCCTCCTGCTTCCTTCCCCTCCCCTCTGGAGTACTGGTTGGAGAATGAGAGGGCAGCCAGTGTTGCTCTCCTAGCTTGGCTGCACAGACTGCAAGGACGGTCTTGAAGAGCCTCTCCCATCCATATCAGAGGTTGGCTAGCGTCTGTCTTCCGGTTCTACTCAAGGCTGCCAGCCTTCTGCAACTCCACACTCCCACCTGCTGGACGCTGCCTTGCGCGGATCCTTACTATCTGGGCTGTACTACTGTTTTCTGTGAATCCCTACTGTTTTCTGTGAATCCCCTACGCCACCCGCCCCTCACCAGGGCTGCTTTGGGAGCCACAGAACAGGGTGAAATGGAGGAAGAACGCCTATATCTTTCCCAGTCTTACTGTAAATCTTAATCTATGATATTGCGTGAACTCTTTACTCTCTCTAAACTTCAGTCTCTCCCAGGTTGTAACCAGAGAAAGATTCAGCACTGAGTTTCCTGCCTTCCTAGCATGAAATGGACTAGAATAAGACACCCACTCTGCCAGATGGAAAGAACTGGGGCTTTGGAGAGGAAACTGCTATAAATTTGAGAACTAGGGGGATAAAAGCAGCAGCATTCTCAGTAAACAAATGAAGAAACTAAGTCCCAGAGAATCAAAGTAAGCAGCTGCAGGGAACAGACTTTATTTATTCATTCATTTATTCAATTACTCAGTCAGATATATTAGTTGAGCCCCTACAGTGTGCCTGGTACTCTGATATATGGATGAGAACTCCGTTGTTGGACTTTAAGTCCCTTTGCTGGGCCACTCATTACCTTTCTCCTCTCCAACTCCTTGTCACAGTTTTCCTTCTGAATGTTTTTCCCTGTGCTCTTGGTAACCCTCATTCCACTAAAAACAAATTCTACATCCACAACACCCTCCAAGAACTTTCACTATATCCTCCCCCTCACTGTAACTAAAACCTGGCCTTGCCCCAAGGACACAGGTTCCCTTGCAGCCCTCTTGTGTGGAGGCCGCTCTCCCTCCCACATGAGTTCCATTTTCTAGCCAAGAAGGGTACACTTGGGGTCAGCACTCTCCCCTCCTGCCCCCACCCTCGCTGGCAGTTTCACACTATGGCTTTTCTACCCTCATTTAAAGCCCTCCTCAAACGGAATGGTTCATTGCTCTCTACCTCTTCCTTTACTGTCACTGACCCTGGCCCACACCAGCTGAGGACTGTCTCCACTTACCCTTACTCATTGACTCCCACCATGGTTCTGAGACAACTTGCTGACACCAACCCATCTGACATGCTAACCTCCCCTTAATTTTATCCTGATTACTTCAAATAACCTTCTATGCTGCTTTCAGCCACACTTTCCAAGGCCACACTTGGACCATTACTAACATTGCTCTATCTCTCAAAAATTAAACTTCAACATCCCACTTGGACCACAATCCCTCCAGCTCTATTCTATTCTTCCCACTTCACCACTCCCTAACCTCACTGAGTTCCAGCACCTTAACCTCTTTATTGCCTCACAGTTTATCTTCCTTCCTCCCTCAACCCCAGGGCTCAGTCCTTGGAAAACCAAGCTAGACCTCTGGTCAACAAGCTGAATGACTTCTTGTCAGCCTCGTCAGCACCCTTGCTCCCTTTTCCTTCTACTCCCAAGCTCTGGAAAGCCCTGACCCCAAGTCAGTCCTACAACTGCATGCTCTGCCCTTAAGCCTGGACTTCTGGGTCCTGCTGGAGAAAACTGTCTACTCTGGCACACTTTGGTCTTCTGAAAGGTTCTTCAAGGGCTATTACAAATCTGCCTCACTCTCCCCAAGGCCTCAGCAGATAACCTGTCCTCGTACTTCACTGAGAAAAGTAAAGCCAAGAACTCCCTCAGCTTCTCATCCTCCTTCTCTCATAAACACATTCTGACTACCCACCACATATCCTTCCTTATGGTCTCCAGGCTCAAAGGATGCTCCTCTCCTTGTTCAGAGTCAGCCTTTCCACCTGGGCCTAAATTATCTTCTGTGTCCTCACCACCTCTGAAATTTCTATTCCCCTCTTTTATTTGTGTATCAGTCAGGGTCCACTCAGGAGACAGAATACAAACCGGAATGGGAACAAACCAGAGGGATTTTAATATAAATAATTATTAACTATAACAGGGGATTACCCTCCAAGGAGAAAGAAAGAACTCAATGAGATACACAAATACCCGATATAGGGAGCAGCCAATACCTCTAGGACTGAGCCAGAAGAGGCCCCACCCCCTCAGCTGATATCTAGCCTGTGTTGGAAAGGGTGAGACCTTGACCCACTGGACAGCAGAGATGTTGTGCCAACAGAACTCACCAGGAAGCCACCCTCTAAGGTACATGAAAAAGCCATCTGCATGGAAGGTCTGTTCTGTAGAGCTTGAAAGGCCACCATACACTGCCCAGGAAGCCATCTGGAGTGCCAAAGGACCTCCTTGAGGAGGTGCTGCCCTGCAGAGCTTGCTGGGAAAATACCTGTTAGGATGGTGGATTAGAAAGCCACACTCTGGTATGCTGGGAGAAGGTGCCCACAGGGAGAAGCCATCTGCTGCTGGCCACCATGTGTGTTGCTGGTTACCACACTTGCAGCGGGCCACCATGAGCTGCTGGTGCTCTGATGCAAGAGCCTGCCAAGAGGAACACACAGGAACCAGGAAGAGAAGCTCTTTCCTCCCAGTATCTCTTCAGTGCCCTCCACTGAAAAAGCTTAACCTTGTGCCAGCTGGCAAAGGAAAAATGTAAACAGGGTCCAGCTCCATTTCCACAGAACAGGCAATGAAGAGTGTATTTGGAGCAGAGAGGCAATACATTGAAAACTGACTTAGTATCTTCCACTTCCCTTTCTTTACCAGCTTCTTTCACTCAGCCTACGAATATGTGCAAGTATTACCAATTAAACACACACACACACACACACACACACACACACACACACACATCTCCAGTCCCTATGCTCCCCATTAGTTATGACAATCTTTCTCATTTCCTTTTAAGTGAAGCTTCTGGAAAATATAGTCCTCACTTGTTGTTTTCTCTCTACCATATTCCTGTCACTCCTTTTTCTACTTTAACCTGGCTCCATCTACCACTCTCCACATAAATTTCTAGAGACCATCTCATCTGTGAAACTCAGAACATAATTTTTAACCTTACCTTTTTTTTTTTTTTTTTTTGCGGTACGCAGGCCTCTCACTGTTGTGGCCTCTCCCGTTGCAGAGCACAGGCTCCAGACGTGCAGGCTCAGTGGCCATGGCTCATGGGCCCAGCTGCTCCGCAGAATGTGGGATCTTTCCAGACCGGGGCACGAACCCGTGTCCCCTGCATCAGCAGGTGGACTCTCAACCACTGCACTACCAGGGAAGCCCTAACCTTATCTTTTTTATTTAACATCTAAGCACTTTAGGCTGTTGACAACTTCTCTCTCTTTCCTTGGATTCTGTGACATTCCTTGTAGTCGATTGCATTATTTGCTCAAAATTTTCTCCTCTTCCAGTTTTGCCATGTTTCACTGTGGGCAGAGAGTACTTCTCTGCCCCTATTTACTTTCGGCTTGGCTATGGGACTTGCATTGGCCAATGACATGTAAATTGAACTGAAAATTTGTCAGTTCCAAACAGAGACTTTTCTCCTCGCACTCTTGCACTCCAGCCCTCAGCCATACAAAGCAAATGCCCAAGCCAGCCACTTCATCAAGCTGAGTCCAGAATGAGAAACACATGGAGTAAACCTGAACACAATGCACAGCCTGGATCTGAGCTGCCAGAACTTAAGGAAAAGAAAACACCTGAAAGGAGTAGGGGGGGAAATCCTCAGGGTTCATCTCCCAACAAGAGAGGAAAACTTCCTAATTTACAGTCATCAGGTAGAATATTCAGAAGGGTATTGCTTCAGTAGTGGGCAATATTAGTCATAGATTAAAAACAGTTCTGGGCATGCCTAACAAAGCAAGCCTCAAAAGGACAAAATAGTTTCCAAATAACTTAACTACATTACAGAATAAAGCTCAAGTTATACTTATAGGAATACAAAAACATCCAGCACCCAACAAGGTAAAATACATAATGTCTGGAATCCAATCAAAAATTATGATACAGGGCTTCCCTGGTGGCGCAGTGGTTGAGAGTCCGCCTGCGGATGCAGGGGACATGGGTTCGTGCCCCAATCCGGGAAGATCCCACATGCCACGGAACGGCTAGGCCTGTGAGCCATGGCCGCTGAGCCTGCGTGTCCGGAGCCTGTGCTCCGCAACGGGAGAGGCCACAACAGTGAGAGGCCCGCATACTGCAAAAAAAAAAAAAAAAAAAAAATTATGATACAAATAAGCAGGAAAATTCAATCCATAATGAAGAGAAAAATTCACCAATGAAAACTGACCTAGAAATGACATAGATAATAGAATTAGTAGACAAAGACATGATAACAGTTACTAAAACCATATTCTATACGTCAAGAAGGTAAAGGAAAGATTAAGCATGTTAAGTGAAAACATGAAAGACATAAAAGACTCAAGTAGAACTCATAAAGATAAAAATGAAAATATTTGAGGTGAATAACAGCATATTACATACTAAAAAATAAAAGATTAGTGAAGTTCAAGACATAGCAACAGAAAATTATACAAAATAAAACACAAAAAGAAAAAGGACTAAAAAAAAAAAATTACCAGAGCATTAATGAGACAACTTCAAATGACCTATTATATATGGAATTGGACCCCAAAGGAAAAAAGACAGAGAAGTCAGAAAAAATATGAGAAGAAATAATAACCAAAATTTTTCAAAAATTTATGAAAATCATAAGTGCACAGATACAAAAATCTCAATGAACCTCAAGCACAAGAGACATGAAAAGCCAAAAGGCCTCATAAAATTACATCAAAACATAAAGTGCTTAGGGATAAATTTAACAATATATATACAAAATTCATATATGGAAAACTACAAAACATTACTGAGAGAAACTAAATACCTAAATAAATGGATTGAAAGGCACAATATCATTGTCAACTCTCTCCAAAATGATCAATAGATTCAACATAATTCCAATAGAAATCCCAGCAGTCTCTATTTTGTAGAAATTAACAAACTGAATTTATAATTTACGTGGAAGTTCAAAGGACCTAGAATAGCCAAGAACATTTCTTAAAAAGCTGGAGCTGGGCTTCCCTGGTGGCGCAGTGGTTGAGAGTCCGCCTGCCGATACAGGGGACACAGGTTCGTGCCCCACTCTGGGAGGATCCCACATGCCACGGAGCAGCTGGGCCCGTGAGTCATGGCCACTGAGCCTGTGCGTCCGGAGCCTGTGCTCCACAACGGGCGAGGCCACAGCAGTGAGAGGCCCGCGTAACGCAAATAAAGAAAGAAAGAAAGAAAGAAAGAAAGAAAGACGTTTATTTACCTAATGAGCCCTTGCATGTAAGGTGACCAAATGTCCCTGTTTGCACAGGACAGTCCTGTTTTACACCTGTTGTACTGATGTCATGATTAATAGCATCCCTTTTACTCTCAAAATTATCCATGTGTGGTCATAGAGTAGAATAAGTATTTACATGGCACTCACTTACTTTATGTCAAGCATATAAACATTAACTTATTTAACCCTGAAAGCAGTTCTATGAGGTAAAAAAACATTTTTAAAATAATGAAGCCAAGGCATAGAGAGGTTGATTAGCTTACCCAAGGTTACACAGAGTCAGTGTCTGAGCCAGGATTTCAATCAAGGCAGTCTGGCTTCAATGTCCTTGTTCTTAACCACGATGGTAGGCTAGCTATGACAAAGCTTTAAGAAATCATTTAATAAATATTGTTCATGCTTTCTATATGCCGACACTATGCTACAAATTATGAACACAACCATGAACCAGGCAGAGTCCCTGCTCTCAAGGAGCTTTTAGTCGGGGGAGACACAGACACAAGTAAAAGGACAGGAAGTACAGGGTGCATTGAGAACAAATAGAATGGGGCAGGGCAGGGGGGTCAAGCGGCATCTAATCTGGCCTTAAAAGATCACAGAAAGCTTCCTGGAGGAAGTGACATCTGAGGAGAGTCCTAAAGAAAGAGTAGTTAGCTGGGCTGGAAGAACGAAGAAAAGGCCGTGCAGGCAGAACAGCACATCAGAAGGTCCTGAGGCCAAAGAGATCATGATGAAGTAAGGGAATTCAAGTAGTTCGGTAAAGCTCTAGTACTGCCTGGGTCCAGGGCAGTTGCAAAAGTTAGAGCTGAAAATTCAAGTAAGCAGAGTCCGGACCAAGAAGGGATGTCGCTGATATCCTCACGTTACACTTTATCCTGAAGTTAATGGGAAACCCATGACTCTCTAGGAACTTAAGCAGAGAAGTGACCTGATCAAATTTTCACTTTAGAAAAATCACTGTGGTTTCTGTGTAGAAACGAATTGAAGAGGGAAGAGCTGGAGTAGACACAGGAAACCCAGACAGAAGGCTGTTGTCAGGATCCATAGGAGAGGGGAAAGTGGCTTGCACTAAGGTAGTGATAGGAAATGTGGAGAGATGGGGTGGATTAGGAAGGTAGAACAGGCAGGACTTGGTGACTGGCACGATGTGGTGAGTGGGAGGAAAGGAGAGTCATGGATGCCATGCAGCTGTCCTAGCCTATCGGAGTCTGGAGCTCGAGTCATAGATTTATTTGAGAGTCATCTGAGCAGAGGTGGTAACTGAGCCATTGGATTAGGTGGTTCACCCAGGGAATAGTGTAAAGTGGGAAGAGAAAGAAATGGCCATAAGAAGAATGGGAAGGAGAGGCAGGAGACCGACTAAGAGAGGATGATGTCATCATAGCCACCAAGAGAAGAAGGAAAAGGAGAGCAGTGTCTAAGGCTGCAGGGAGCACAAGTTAGGGCCCAGACACATCCGCATGGTTTATCAACAAGATGGTCATTGGAAATCTTAGGGGAGCACTTGCACAGTGCAAGCGGGAGTGAGGCTACAAAGGGATGAGGACAGGATGGAAGGTGTGGATGAGTCTCAGAAAGCTTGGCATTAAGGGAAGGGAGAGAGTGGGGGAGGTGGAAGTGGGGTCAGGTCCTGGAACAGACACCCAGCTCCCTGCTTTCTTACTGTGTCCTCTCCCTCCCTAATCCTGCCCACCAGTTCTGCTGACAAATACTGTAGGAGAACAGATGGCCATAATAGAAATAGTTAAGAAATCTCACTAAGTTCGTATTGCCATTTCCATGTTTTATAGTACTAGTCACCTAGAGAAGCCCCTCATGGACTTTATTCCTGATGGCATCTTCTGCTAGGCTGGCAGCCATCAGGGCAGAACTAGCATTCATCTCCATTAGCATCCATCCAGGAGACCATCTGTCTCAAGGGGATTATCTGTATTCCTGAGAACCACCCAAATGGGTCAGTGGATCCCTTTTGGACATTTCCTCAATCCCAAGATCATTTATTTGAGTAACTACCAGAGCCCAGGCACTCTTCCAGGAACTGAGGATTAAAAAGTGAGGAGTAAATCATGGTCCTGGAGGATCATCCTAAGGGGATTTTTTGGGAGGGGCACCTGAAATCTCTGAGCTTTCCAGGCACCTCCAAGGGTATGCCCCTAGGTTTCCCCTAGAAGGGTTTGCAGTAGTTTGAAATAGGTCATAAAATGTTATATGTCCCACCACAGAACTCAGGATTATCACCACAGTTGGACACTAGGAGAAATTATTTATAGAGCACTTTTATAAATACTGCACTTTCACTCATTCATTCATTCATGCATGCAATCAATCCATAAACATTCATAGAACAACTACTGTGTACCAGGTACTGTGTTAAGATACTGGAGATAAGAATCATGAGTGAAATAGACATGATCTCTGTCCTCGTGGAGCATACAAAAGAGTTATGAAAAGCCACATTAATCAAAATAACTGTACAAATGTATAATTACAAATCATGACACATGCTACAAAAGCAAAATATTGGAACCTACTCACTCTGTTGGGCTAAGGAAACTTTTCTGAGAAGGTAACATTGAGATGATGTCTGAAGGATGCATGGGCATCCTTCAGAGGGTAAGAAGAGGGTAGGAAGAACAGCCCAAGAACAGCCCAAGAACACAGAACAACATTAGCAAAGACGTTGAGGAACAGAAAAGCAGCCATCATTGGAGAAAAAAATTATTCTGACACTTGTTAAAATGGTAAGGAGGACTTCCCTCAGGACTACTGGAAAAGTGTCAAGACTATGGCAGTAGGGGAGAGAGATCAGGTTCAACTCCAAATGCAAACGGACGAATGGGAATTTATAACCCAAAAGCAGAGCGAGGGGGCTTCCCTGGTGGCGCAGTGGTTGAGAGCCCGCCTGCCGATGCAGGGGACGCGGGTTTGTGCCCCGGTCCGGGAGGATCCCACGTGCCGCGAAGCGGCTGGACCCGTGAGCCATGGCCGCTGAGCCTGTGCGTCCGGAGCCTGTGCTCCGCGGCGGGAGAGGCCACAGCAGTGAGAGGCCCACGTACCGCAAAAAAAAAAAAAAAAAAAAAAAAAAAAAAAAAAAAGCAGAGCGAGGAACTCAGTGGATGGAAAATCACTAAGAGGAGATATCAAGGGCAGGGAGATTCCTGTTAAACCGACTTAACAGGATTCCTGCTGAAGGCAGGCCAAGGACTTAGACATCAAAGGTGAGGGATGAAGCACTTCATCAGATATGATGGGTGTGAACTGACTTAGCAGGATTCTTGCTAAAACTGGGCTATGCAGGCCCAGAAAGGCCAGGGGGTGAGGGTGAGGAACCAATGTCAAGACCTAAACTAACCAAACCTAACTTGGTGAAGGAGAGAGTCTTTATCCCCAGTTGTCTAGGGCAGAGAAAGCAACAGGAAGAGGGGTAGTAGATGATTCTGGAGAGAGAAGCAGGAGCCAGATAATGAGGGCTTTGTGAATAGGGTTATCCTAAGACCCCTGAAAAGTTTCAATGGGGAGGAAGGGTTGTGACATGATTGGATTGTGTTTTCTTAAGATCTACTCAGCCTGCTGTGTGGAGGATGGAATGGAGGGGGAAAGAAGAAGGCTAGAAGACCACTTAGAAGGCTGCCACTGCCCTGGAGAAACAAGGTAATGGGCAGACCAAGGTGGTGATGGAGGTAGGAATAGAAGTTATGGAGTTGAGGTATTCAGGAGGTGAAACTGACAGGCCTGGGTGATACAGTGGTGGCAAGGAGAAAAAGCATCAATAAGTCTCCCATTATCTTGCTTCCTCTTTACTACAACCCTGTGAAATACATTATTATTTTCTCAATTTATGATAAGGGATTTGAAACTCAAAGTAGTTAATGACATGCCGGGGTCACACAGCTAGTAGGTCTGGCTCTCAAGTTACTCCCTTTCCATGATGCTACACAGGAGTCAACAATCTGTTCCTTGTGGAAGATTCCACTCCCTTTTGTGCCTCTGAAAGCTACACCTAGTCAATACCTCAAGCATTTGTACTTCACCCTCAACATTCCCTGTTTGCTTATGCAATAGCATAATAAATAAAATATTTTATCACAGAAGCTGCTGCAGTTTGAGTCAGTTGACCTCCAAGGACAGTATAAATAGATTCCTCTGTTGGAGAAAGTATCTTCATGGGCTTATCTGGCTATGAAGAGTGAGGGTCCCCGGAGAGAACTGAGATGAGAAAAGTTTGGCAATAAGGAATTAAGTCGTTCGGCATGACAAAGAGGAATTTTGCAGCAGGTACAATGGCCATCATTGTAATCTTAGCACCTGGCACACAAGAGCCAGTGTGTATTTTTGTTGAAACTCTGGAGGTAGGGCCCAGCAATCTGTGATTTATCAAGACCTTCAGGTGATTCTGACACACCCTCAAATCTGAGAACCTCAAATCTTTAAAAAACCTTTTTAACACTGTCCATAACATACCAGGCCCCCAAATCCTCAGTGAACAGCTGTTATACACAACAGTCTTTTGTTAGTAATGCTTTGGGCCCAAGCATTACAAAGGACAAAGACCAGCCATTCCAGAGTTTCTGACAATGACCAGCAGCAAGGCAAGTCCACGCCAAGGCAGAGTTGGGGCCAGGTTACAGAAGCAGCTGCAGCTCAAACGGTCCCAAGAGCAATTGTGAGACAAACCCTCAAATATGTAGTAAACATTCACTATTTGCTTCCCAAATACCCATCCCCTTTTTTTTTGGTAATAAATGAATAGATAAATGAATAAATGAATGAATTTTCATCTGTGGTTATAGCTTTTCCCCACACTTAATGCATAGCTCTAGATAGAGCACATGACCTAGATCTAGCCAATCAAAGCAGCACATGCCCTGGCCACAATGATTGAGTTCATGGTTGAACACACAGTCTAAGCAGAGCCAAGAAGACAGAGTGGGATTTTTCTCAGACATCTGGGAAAAAGGGAGGTTCTCCTTCCTATTGAATATGACTGGATATGAAGCCGGAACTCCTATGTTTATTGCCCGTTGAGGAAGAAAGCATGTCTGAAAACAGGAGAAACTCTACAAAAGTAGAGTTGAAAAATACAGAGAGAGCAACCTGGTGCTGGTAACATTTTTGAGAAGCCAGATCAAGCTTCATCTGAAGGCAGTCTACTCCTGGACTTTTTTATTGCATGAGCCAATAAAAACTAGCTTTGGCTAGTCTGGATGGAGTTTTCTGTGCTTTACATCTGGAGGAGTCCTGATTGTGGTGTAATACAGTGGGTTGAGTTATTTTATTTGGAAACTGTGGCTACAGAAAGCAGGAGAACTTGGGTCAACCAGCTACACAAATGTACCTCCCCTCAAGACTATGAGTACCCTGAGGTCTGGAACTGTGTGTTATTTCTTGTGGTAATGATAATAGACACTCAATGATTGTTTTAGGAATAAAGTGGGGGACAAGAGGAAGGCAAGGTGGCAGAAAGAAAAGGGGATGAGAAATGTATAGATTTCTCCCAATGGTGCAGGAACCCTCAGTCTCCTGGTCACTTTGCTCAGGGTAGACTAGACCCTGCAGGGGCCCAGCAGAAGCCATGAAGCAGGAAATGAGGGCATAGAAGCTTCTGTCATCAGGCTCCTCCAAAGGACCACTTACCAGGAAGTTGCCTAGAAATGATGGCACATCATTTGTAGGGTCATTACTTTCCCTACAAATATTTCTCCCTTTTGTGAACAACAACGACCCATTCAGCCCACTATGTGGTGCCTCAGCTGAAACAACAGACCAAAGGGAATGTGTAATTGGCTTTCATCAGATTGAAACCATAGGGCAGCCTGGCCAAGCCGAGGCTCTGTCTCTGGCCATAGCACAGAAATTATTTACTGCTTAATGTCAGGCCATGTGTGAACAAGAAGAGGGAATAGAAGGGGAAAGGAAAGAAGACCAGCCTTCCAGCTAGCTTCAGCCCTTCTGGCAAGGCTACTCAGCCTAGAGCTTTGTCTGAAGAGAGAGACAGAAGGGGGTCTGGCTCCAAACTTTTAGGGAAGAAGGCACCTGGGGCAGAGGAGGAACAGGAAGAGAGACAGAAAAGGGAGGGTTTGGAAGAGAGGGAAAAAGTTAACCTTTAATGAAATAAGTCAATTTACAAATAAAAAACAGTAGCCAACTGATAGCTTCCCCGCCCCCATTGGCCTGCACGAACCCTTGGAAATAACAAACATAACGTCAGTCAGTTCATCAACTCATCATCTGGTGTGTGTTTTTCAATTATAATTTAATAATTTCAAAGATTAGAATGAAAATGAAAACTTGAGACTCATCCAAAGGGACATAGAGTATTCTTCCAGGGACCTATGACTAATCTGTATTTTGGGGATAGAGGAGGAGTTTAAAATAACCCAAATCCTTGGGAACTTTGCTGGGTGATTCGGGAACTCCATGATTTTTCTCATCTACTTCCAGGAATTTTCTACCTGGGCTAGACTGTACCCCACTTACCTTTCCTTTTTGCCCCTCAGTGAGCTTTGTGTACCCCATCCTGGCCCACCAACTTCAGGGGAGCATGTGTATTCCACACAGGATGAGGGAGACAGGACTCAGGGTCCTCTGGGTGCTCTCCCCAAGGACCCTAACAGCAATATTGTTGTGCAGTTCCCAGGGTGCTGCCCTATTATGCATCTCCCCAAGCAAACTGTCCCAGGATCCCATGGCCTTCAGCCTTGGCTTTTTCATTGCCATTGTATCTCAGGAGCCTATCTTTGGATCTGAAGATCCAAAACACCACATGGCCTTAGTTTCCTGGTCCTGGGGAAGGGCTGCCAGGCAATGCCAGTAATGGCAAGAACAGTGAATCACACAGTCCTAGGCTCAGCCCACCTCTACCACCCACAGCTCCATGAGGCAGTGGTGGAATGGAAACAGAGACAGAAAGACCTACCTCTTTGATCTCAGGCAAGCTTCTCAGTTACCCCTTTCTTAAACTATCGAAATCTCAGTGATCTCATCAGTAAAATGGAGGTTATCGTAATTATTTTAAAGATTTGCTAGGAGGATGAAAAGAAATAATGTGCCTGGTGTGAGGTAGGCACTAAATAACTGGTTGATGTCGTTATCATTGTTACTATTTTTTTTTTTTTTTTTTTTGCGGTACGCGGGCCTCTAACTGTTGTGGCCTCTCCCGTTGTGGAGCACAGGCTCCAGACGCACAGGCTCAGCGGCCATGGCTCACGGGCCCAGCCGCTCCGCGGCACGTGGGATCTTCCCAGACCGGGGCACAAACCCATGTCACCTGCATCGGCAGTCGGACTCTCAACCACTGCGCCACCAGGGAAGCCCCATTGTTACTATTATGTGACCTTTGGCAAGACACTTAACCTCTCTGAACCTGCTTTCTTATGTGAAAAACTAGAAGTAATAAGAATTATCTCTTAGGATGATTGCAAGAATTATATATGTAAAGGAATGTATAGATTATATATGTAAGGATTACAAGGGCAATACATGTAATATATGTAAAGCACCTGGCACAGTGCCTGATACATAGTAGACACGCAATGTTAGATTTCTTTCCCTTTCCTTCCCAACCTCCCTCTGTGAAATCCAGGATAAGAGTTTCCTGGCTCCCTCGTGGTCAAGCTGGCCCCAACACTTAGCTTACAACCAGAAGAATCTGTCCCTGAAGGTGGTTCTTCCGAACTTCTGGTCCTTGGAGCACCCTACCTGCTGCGCTCTCAGCCCACACCCTTAAAAGAAAAAACTGTCTGCGGAGAGGCCTCCGCGGAACGCGCGGCGACGGCCAAGAGGGAAGCTGACAGCTGCAGGACTCGTCGCTGAGCACTAGGGGGAGCAATATGATCGAGAACACGGTGAGGGCCACGCCCAGAAATCTCAACTTCCCCTGTGCCCCAGTCGCCCAGGTCGGGCTGATCCAAGCTAGAAGAGAACCTTAAGGACTACTCAGAAAGGCCTTTGTGGGAGCAAATAATGAGAGAAAATGTAGGGAGCCGCGGAGAGCACACTGTCATTCCCACTTCAGCCTGGTCCCAGCCTCGAGAGCTCTCTGCCGCTGCTAGACTGCAACCTCAGGATCCCCTCCTGGAGGAGCCGGGTGGGGGCTTGAGGAAGAAGAGGTAAGGGAGCCAGGCCAGGTCACTTTTCCCAGTCACTCCAACTTTTACATCTAGCTCACCAAGCATCTTAGTAAGTCTCAGTGGGTCACAGCTAGAAGGAGTCCTATAGAGCCCCAGATGCTCAACCCTCAGATGTTCAGCTGGAGGGCAAGGACCCAGAGAGGTGAAGGAGTTTGAGCAAGATCTCCCAGGTAGTTTATCATCACTCCTCATAGGGCTTATCAAATACCTTCATGTCCATTATCTCGCTTGCATATTCACAACCACCTGGAGGAACTATTATTCCATTTTACAAATGAGGAAACTGAGGTTCAGGTAAGTGCCCATAGCTCTCCTCTTCCCTACTAAGTTTTCATTGCCACCCACTGTTCCCTTCTCTCTTGCTTTCCCCAGGAAGATTGCTACCCAGCTCCAGGTATTACATAAATCAAAATTTTAAAGATTTATTGCATTCCCCATCTTTCTAACCCATCTAGTATGATGGAGAGATGACAGAGCATAGTAATTGTGAGGGTGGACTTTGGAGTCAGACCTGAGTGAATATATTCCATCTTCATCACTTATGAATTCCATGACTATGGACTTCTTTGTACCTCAATCTCCTCACCTGCAAAATGGGAATATTCACATCTATCTCCTGGAATTCTTTTAAGGGTTAAATCAGATGTACTGTGAAGCAATTTCATAGTGCCTGGCATATAGTAAAGGCTTGAGAAATGCTTCTAGCATATATAATTATCATACAATTATAGAACTGACATGATTGTTAGGAATTAGTTCACTACTTTCATGCCATTACCAATGAAGCTAAATGGAGTTAAGTGGGGGTGTTACTGTGTGAAGTAGTTTTGCATACTGGTTTGAATGGTTCCCATCCCCACCCCCCAGAATCCATGTCCATCTGGAACCTCAGAATGTGAACTTTTTTGGAAATGGGATCTTTGCAGATATACTGAGTTAAGATGAGATCATACTAGATTAAGATGAGTTCTAAATCCATTATGACTGCTGTCCTTATAAGAAGAGGAGAGGACATATAGAGACATCAAGTCACAGAGGGAAGAAAGCCATGTGAAGACAGAGGCAGAGACTACGGCAATTCAGCTACAAGCCAAGGAATGCCAAGGTTTGCCAGGAAACCCCATAAACTAGGAAAGCAGTTTAAGTCCCATAAACCCACCCCTACCAACACCCCTCACCCAGGAACCGACCTGGTCAACACCCTGATTTCAGACTCCTAGCCTCCTGACTGAGAGAGAATACATTTCTGCTGTTTTAAGCCACCCAGTTTGTGGTAATTTGTTACAGCAGCCCCAGAAAACTAGAGTTTGTGACAGAGGGAGAACTCCAGCGGAACTCACAGTTTTTTGTTTTGTTTTTTTTACTTCCAGTCTAGCCCTCTTTTACTCCATCATTGCCTCCCCAAACCAGCAATAAACATTTATGGTACATCTACCTAGGAAGTTTACTTATTTGGAGAAAAATTAACACACACTATAATCTTTAGCACTTCTTACTGTTACCTGACACACAGTAGGCATTTAATAAATACTTACTGGCAAGTTGATAAAATAATAGATATAAAAATGGTATGTTGTTTTATACAAATTTAAGAAATTAGTACAAACCCACTTTCTACCTGTGTATGTACATCAGTGTGCCAGACTCTAATTTACACATTTTATATATTTGAAGAATCACAAAACTTCAGGTTCACAAGTCCTGCCCATGCACTAGCTCCTGGGGTGATGAATTAAAAAGAGAGTAATCTGAATACCCTCAGGACTCAATCCTACACGGTGGGGATGATCTCATTCTTGCTGGGTCCTCCCACACTCACTGAGGAGTGGACAAGTGGGAGCTCAGGGAATCAGGGGAGCTGCCGGTTGCTGTAAAGGAAGAAAGCACCAGGTCAGCCTGGGAGTAGAATGGGTGGTGGTGGGTTAACAAAGGGAAGGAGGGGAGGAGGGATGAGCTGATTCACTGGGACAACTCTTAGAGTGACTCAGAAGCCAGCAGAAAATAGCCTGTTCTCCCACATCTGCCTCATTGTCGGGCAATGAGGCACTTCCTCATTGCACACCCGTAAGGCAGGGCAAAAGGGAGGAGGAGGAAACAGAATTTTTCAAATTCATGGGCCTAGTCCAGCACTTAAACTCTGTGTTTTTAACCGTTTCAGACATTTTGTTTCAAGTGACGTTAGTATTTGTTGTGCACCTACTATGTGCCTGGCCCTTCATCTCGCCTTTCAGATCGTCGGTCTCCTGAATACAGGGAATGATGTCTTTCTGAAGTTCTGTATTTCCTATTTGTTACTTCAGAAGCACTTGGGCTGCTGTTGAGCACCTCAGTACAGTCTTTTTGTCCTTCATATATAGAGATGACCTTCTCCAGCCAGCAGTCAATAGGGGGAGGCATGGAGCTTGTTTCTGTCTCTAATGCTGGATTTACAGTCATCCAGACCCACTCTGGACCAGCCCTCCTGTGAGAGCCAAGTGTATGGTGAGCAGAATATAGCACAGGTTTGAAATCACACATCTTGTTGGAAGGTCTTTATTTACCATTTACTAGCTCTATAGCTTTACTTGATTTCTCTGAATCTCAGTCTTCTCATCTGTAAAATGGGAACCAATGATGTCTATCTTACAGGTTAGGAAAGATTTTTCATTTGGTAGTGAAGATTAAATATCATTATATGAAAGTACCTGGCACAGTGATGACATTAATACCAGTTTACTTCCTTCAAACGTATCAATGATTGCAGACTGACCACATCCTTCCACCAGACTCTAAACTGCATGAGGACAGGGCTGCATCTGTCCTGAGATAGTCTGCCTAGGTGAGTACTAGGCCCCTAATACTGTCTTGCTTAATAATAATTGTTAATATTAGAAATAATATATTAAAATTAATTTAAATTATTTATGCATTATAAATATTTAATTGTAAGTATTTATTATATTATATTTAAAACAATGTGGTTATTATTCTCTTAACCAGTTGAATCAATCTGTGAACCGGAAAAGGATCCAGAAACCTTGACCTAAGGAAGGGGTGCATCCTCTCCCGTTTCTGGGTTATTTGGTGCTGGTAAGGCTTGCTGCGACCACCAGCAAGATCTGCATTCCTGTGTTCACGAGGGACAGGCATTCCTGTGTTCACGAGGGACAGGCATTCCTTGCATCCTCTACTGTCCTGTGTCCCAGCGTCACTGCAAACGTGGTAACCCACAGCATAATGGAGCCAAGGACACAAAAAAAGTCCCCTCATTTGGAAAACATAGCGTAGAAAACCATGACACACAAATTTTATTCATTCGACTTCTACCTGGAAGGCAGGTCTGGCTGGGTTTGGGCTACCCGGTGTCCCCGCTCCAGGGGCTCCAGAGCTACTATTCTCTTCCAAATGTAATGTGAAAAGAGAAGGGGGGGGTCTCCGGGTTTTTCATCTTTGCGCCCTTGTTTCTAGCACAGGCTTCGTACGAGAAAAAAAAAAGAGAGCAGGCAAGCCACGTTACCAGGTTTTCAACAACCGGTTTTCTAAAGCAGACCCAAAGCGCACTTCATTTATTAACATTTTGGATGAAATGAAACGTTAATGTGCCCGATCAATCAGGGCACCCGAAACCCGCCGTTCCTAAACTGCCCGTAGCATGAGCGTAAACACGAAGCACTCGCCACCGTCCGGTCCAGAAATCACTTAGAAGGTGGAAAGTTGCAGAAGCCGGGCCGTGAGGGTCGTAAACCCACCCCCGAGCCCGGGCCGGAGGACTACGCTTCCTCCCGGAAGTGACGCGCGCTCAATCCCAGCTAGGCTCTCCCCAAACAAAAGGGATTTTGGGGCCCCGGGAGGAGCCTAAAAGACATTGGAGAAGCCCCTCCTCCAGCCGGAGCGGATTGGTGTCGGGGCTGGAGAGGCGAGAAGGGGATTGGCCCTGCCGAATGCCAGGGCTCTCGCCAGGCGGTCGAGGGGCGGGGCCTCGGGGGGCTGTGGATGGAGCGGCTGGCGGAGGCGGCAGGGAGCGGAGCCCCGAGCGCTGGGAAAAGGTAGGAGCCGTTGGCGCCCGGGCTTGGCGGCGGCTGGGAGGCCGGGTTCTCGAGAGAAAAGCAGGGGTAGGACCACCGGTGTCCTCCCGCCGCCGTCCCAACTGCCGCTCGCGCCCATCCCTTGAGGGGGCGGAGCCGTCTCCTCTACCTCCCGGTATTCCCTGAGGAGGCGGCTCCTCAACCTTCGAGGAGCCACTTATTGTCCCCCGTCAACCCCGGCTCCCCAGAAGGGGCTGCCCTCCTGACACCCTCCGTTTAAAGGGCCCCCTCGTCCAGCCCCTTAACCTTGGGAGAAGGCGTACGGGTTCCCATTCTGTAGACTGCCGTCCCCACCCCCATTTGTCTGGCCGCCCCCGGGAGGCCAGACATCCCTTCCTACACCTGTCCTGCTCGCTAGGGTGGGACCAGAGCTAGTTTCATCCGTAAGATAAAAATCAGTGTTTTCAAAAAAAAAAAAAGAGAGATGGGGCGATGCAAAAATCAGAGACCCGACCTAGACTGCCAGCTCCGCGGACGAAACGGCCTTCCCCCACTTGGGTTCTTCCCATCCCCCATTCTCTGATCCTCAACCTTCCGCCTGAAGCCCCTAGGATCCTCTTTTCTCCTGTGGGGCATCGAGGGCTCACCTGCTTCGGGACCTTTTTAGTCTCTGGAGGAAGGAGAAATAGTAACCTTCCCTGCCCCCCTTTGTACCTTTATTTCTTGAGGGAGAACCCAACCTCTAAGGGTTTTTTTAGGTTTGAGTTGCGTTTCATTTTTGCTTTCCACCCTGTTTCTTCCCTGAAAACTGGATGAAAAACCACCCTTTTGTATTTCATAGTGAGGTGGGCGTGTTGGATATCTACAGAGTTGGTTTTGTGTGGGTAGGAATGCAGTGTATATTGTTGGACTGTCAGTGAATAACAGCATGCTTTCAAGTGAAACAGTACAGATAAGTAAATAAAGAGCTTTAGATTAGGAATGAGCATCTCCTAGTCTCGGGTGGGCTGGTCTGTTGCTCAGGGAGACTGCAGTTAACCTGGAAAGTATAGTTCTGTTGAAACAAAAGGCAGGAAGTGTTTGAAGAAAATTCAGGTTCAGTGGTCTAGGTTTATGATTAATCTGGTCTGGTGGCCTTTGGTTACTCTGTAGCCCCTATTTTATGGTGGGTTTTTCCGTGAAACTGATATGTATATGATGTTGTTGATTGGTTTTACAAGACCACTATCATCTACCAAAATTCAGAGGATGAAAATTAAAAGCACATTTTAAATCTCAGCGATAAGGATAAATAAAAGCAAGGTAAACTCCAGCTATTCACACACATGTGACTACCAGAGAGTGTCCCTATAGTGTGCTCATAAAGGCCTTCATTTCAGCAGGTGCAAAATATTGATGCTTTTGGCCTAATGTTAATGCCATTGAATCCCTAGTAATCATCTATTGCTAGCACTTTCATATATTAAAATTTGCCATTTTTTTTTAGCATTGTTTCTTTGCTTTCGGTCTGAAGTCTGTCTTACTACTGTTATTTATAGCCAAAGATAATAACCATGGGATGCAAGGAGTTGGAATCATGGGGGCAATTATAACAGCTGTCTTTTACCTTCCTGATTAGAGTCTCTGAAGGTAGACTTTCTGAAGGTAATTAATTTTGAATAGTTAGGTTTGAAGTTTTCAGAGCCAGTCTCAGTGCTCACAGATCTGCTCAGTGATTGTTTCCAGATCTCCGATAAAAAGGCACAAAGAAGAAACTGTGGAGGGTCTCTCCAGCAAACACAAAGTGTACTGCGATAGGTGGATAAGGGCCCTTAGCAATAGCAGCAGAAAAGAACTAAAAGCAGAACAGGAATTCCCAAAAAGATATATCTTATTACATGAGCAGAGAACAGAAAACAAACTGAGGTTAGAGACTAAGGAAACCAAAGTTGTGGTGATTGCCAGGGCCTTAATGAGCAGAGAGGAAAAAGCAAATAATGCTCTTTGATTACTTGGCACAATAAGCAGGATCTGTTTGATACACATTTGGGTCTTGGAAATCTTTCCTTTAACTTTTTCAACACCTGTTTGGTTATGTCAGATGAAGAAAAACATTGTACGCAGAGATCTTTTAAGGTATATTTGTAATCTGCCTCATTAAATTATAAATTCTTTGAGAGAGGTATTAGTATGTTTCGTTTCATCTTTGTACCTTTCACAATGCCTAGTATATAGTTTGACTTCGTGAGCGTTTGTTGAACTTAGTTTGAAGCTGACCCCTTCAGGTAGACTAGAAGGATAATTTACTGATAAGATATGGCACATCTTGTTAGTATAAACAGTCCATAAAGAATTTAATATTAAATATTCTTCCTGTTTAGCATTTAAACAAAGGTGAAGAATTAGTGTCTGATTTTAGTTATTGGTTGGTTTTATTTTAAATATTTCAGTATCTAGCTCAGATGCCTAAGTAGGGGAAAATAAAGCTTGTATATGTCATGATCTCAGACATCTGATACAAGGATTTTTAGGCCACTGAATTGGTGTTTAGTGGCATGATACAAGAAGCAGAGATTTATTTCTAGAGGAAGTTTGTCCAGTCTATGGTGGTTGACCCCAGGAATAGCTTGTCAGCCTGTTACTAAAGGCCATTTTTTCTTATTTCCTGGATGTTTGCTGATAATAACTAAAAATCAAATCTTCCTAGTTTTAGTTCAAAGCATTTCAGTGAGAAAGTGGCTTATTTATGGTGAGGCTATAAAGTGTGCTGATTTACAGCACAGACTTTAAAGGCAGACCTGAGTTCAAATCCCAGCTCTGCTGCTCTTTTGCTGTATGACCCAGGGAAATGGCAGTTTTTTATCTTCACCATATCTCAGTTTCCTCAGCTGTGACTTAAAAATGACTTTCAGAAATTTTTTTTTAAAGATTACATGAACATGACATATAGGAAGCACTCAGTAACTGGTAGGTATTATTGCCATTACTATTAGCACTTTGCATGTGAGTTAAAGAATTTAATATTAAATATTCTTTTACTCCTTTAGCATTTAAACAAATGTGAAGAATTAGTGTCTGAGTTTAGTTATTGGTTGGTTTTGTTTTAAATATTTGAATATATAGCTAAGCTTCCTAATTAGAGGGAAACAAAGCTTGTATATGTCATGATCTCAGACATCCGACAGAAGAGTTTTTAGGGCAGCGCATGTGTCTTACGGTGTGTGTGTTTCATAATTATGTCATGTACCTTATCTTCCTTAAACGTTTTGGCCCTGGAAAAGGAAAGGCAAGGGATTCAACCATCTGATGTCTTCTCTCTGAATTGTCAGTTGTTTCACTCCACACTGTCTTAAGTACCTTCACCCTCAGTGTCATATAAATGGTTTTGTGGATGCCGTGATTATGGTGCAGGGTTGTACCGTCTGTGAGATTTAAGGGATTTTCAATGGTAATTTTGATTGACAGTGATTTTTGCCTTTTGAACAACTCTTCTACTACCCTCAGAGTAAGGAGCAATCATAAGAAAAACTCAAATGGGTATGAAGAAACTATGGAAAGGGAAGTTAAGAGTGGAGGTGGGGGAGTGGAGGACAGGGGGTTGTGGGCTGAGGAAAACAGGACTACAAGCAGGCATTGAAGTAAAGAATGTAGTAATATGGTTTCTCGACTATTTCCAAACTCTGTATTTCAAGTCCAAAGCCAGAGCTTCCACTCTAAATGTGTGCTTTGCTGCTAAATGAATCATTTCTGCCTTTTGGAGCCACAGAGAATGTAATCCTTAATTGTTACTGAATTTAAAGAATATAATCCTTAACTGTTAACTGAGTTCAAATAGAAGCTAGGAAGGAAAATAGGAGAGCACAGGACGACGGGGTTTACAGACAAAAAAGATTCCTGACCCTGGGCCTTGGGAGCATCTGCATGGATCCTTTGTGCAGAGCTGCTAGGGAAGGAGAGGCTGCAGTGTGCTCTGGGTCTGCTCGCCTAGAAAGGTGAGCCAGGGAGGAAGGAGTGCAGAGGGAGAAGCAAACAGGGATGAGTTGTTTTAATGAGAAATAAGATCTATAAATTATAACAGAGGAGAATGAACTGACGGGTAAGTTGTAGAAAAAAGGAGCACTAAGTTTGGGGTTTTTTGAAGGAAGGTGTTCCCCATTCCTTGGTTTCTGCCAAGTAGTCCTTTCTGTTGTAGTGGGTTGAACAGGAGTGAGAACAGAAACAATCTGGTTCTTAACTGGTTTAATATTTGATGGTACAAACAAGATCTGGTCTAGTCCTATGTATCAGCTTCTTCTCATTGCCTCTTGTTTTAAATTGAAGACACAGAAGAAATTTTCTGAAAAGGCTCCACCCCTAAAGACTTCTCTGCTTCTAAACCTTTAGCCTTCGCCACACTCACTGAGTCTGAACACGTTCTTCTTGGGGGTCTAGTTACTTCTCATTCATTCAGCATGTCTTGCATCACAGTCATTATTTCCCCCCCAAAACCCGTTCCTTTTCTAACATCCCTGTTTCTGTTAATGGCATCATCATTATAGTCACCCAGCCTTAAAAACCTCAGCTGATCTGGGATTATTTCCCCTCTTACCTCCTTAAAAAAACCAGTACCAAGTTACTATACATTCTTTATAAAGTCTCTTGCATCGGTCTTTTTTTTTTTTTTTTTTTACTATTCTTACTGCCATGATCCTAGTTCACACACTTTAACCTCATACCTGTACTGTTAAGTTTTCTCCCAACTGCTTTTTCTGCTTCCAGTTTCTCTTCAGTCAAATCAACTCTGTATGTCAAGCTTTAGCCTTCCTGAAACTATATTTTTATTGTGACATTCACCTAGTTAAAAATGTTTAGTGGCTTCTTATTTCCCAGAAGATAAAGTGCAGTTTTGTACACTGTAATTCAAGGTACTGCACTGTACATTTCTTTCCAGCCAGCATGTTTTGATTACCCCTTTGAACCAGAGACTGCTGGGTGCTAAGTTTATCAAGCTGAATAAGACAGAGTATTTGTCTAGAAGAGCAGAATCTTATGAGACAAAAGACAGCTATATAAATAGATGAATTGATGTAATAAAATGTGAAAACTGCTCTTGGGTTATGAATAAGATACATATCCATTATGCATTTAATATGATTTCAAAATAGCTGTGATATTTTTAGAAAACGCGTTTATCAGTATTATGAGTTAAAATTATAACTTGATTAAAAGCTGTAGAAATTCAGTGGAAGGAAAGGCAATCTTTTCACTTATATCCTAAAGTCACAAAAAGCCAGTCTAGGCAGAAGATTGTCCTTTTTCTTTCCCACGTAGTGTGCAGATAATCATTGGCCTGAATACGTGTTGTGTGTGTTCCTAAGCTGCCTTTCCCGGGAACTGGCCAGGCCATCTCCTTCTTGGAGCAGATCAACCTACCAGGTTAGAAGGAGTAAACTTGTTTTGATTTCTAAATTAGACACATGAGTGGTAGAAAGTGAGAACTCATTGGAAAAAGGAAAACTTCGTTATCCGTACAGATGAAACCAAATATATGCTCTCCAGGGATGAGAAATGAGAGAACTGACCAGTCACTAACTCATTTAAACCATTCAGTATCCCGTTAGAGTATGTATTGTCATCGCCATTTTATAGATGAAGAACTGAAAGCTCAGAGGTTACGTGGATCAAGGAAGTATGAAGTGGTAGAGCCAGGATGCAAACTTAGGTCTGTAGGGCTCCAAAGTCAAGCACTTTCCACTGCAACACACTGCCTCCCAGAAGAGTTACTGTCCCCAAAAAACCTTGGAGCAAAAACAATTGCTAGGTCTGTTGGTCATTTTCAACTGATATCAAATTGTTAAACTTTTTAAAAAATCAGTGGTCTGATTTAGAAGACAGAAGTTAAAAGGCAAAACAACATCATCAGTTATAATATTCTGTTACAGGCTTTTGTGAAATTTTTTTACAGTTCAGGGAGAGTCAGGTTATGGGCATAGCTAAAACACAGATACCTTGACTGTATTACAGTTCATCCTCCACACCATATGCTCTGTTTCTTCCTGGTTTGAAATCCTGATGGAGTCAACAACTTCATCCAACATTAATGTTGAATATTTGAAGGGTTCTTGTATTCCAGGCTGCCTGTAGAATTGAGGCCCATGAATCATTTTACTGGAAATAAGATCAATCTACATATTATTGTTCCCTCATTGTGGTATTTTACAAATCATGGTGGCATTATTTCAGAAAAGCAAAAATTTAGGGGAATGATGGACAGATAGATGATATAGACAGATATACGTATTTCAATGAAATCATGTTATAATTTCATTGAAATAAATAAAGCCACTGACAAATATACCTGAAATGGTAAATACTGCTGGTAACTTTCTGATATTAGAAGACATATTTTTAATTTTAATGAAAAAATGTGTTAATGTAAAAACTATTCTTCATTTTCATTAACGTACATTCCAGTAGCTTAACTAATGTAGCTCTTCTGGTTTGGTCTTGTCTCAGATGAGAATACTTGAAAAGGTGTAAACGGATATCCAGGTAGACAGACCTGTTTTTTAATAGCGTTGTGCCAGATGTCCTCATTTTGGGGGAGAGATGTTTGTATGCTTGTTTATGGGCATGAGGCCACTTCCTCCCTTTCTTCAGGATGCATATAAATGTTGTTGGCAACATGTAGGAGAGACAATGATAGAAACAGATGTACACACATAGTAAGTGAGACAGACATTCACACACACACACACAGATACACTAGAGATGTATGAGTCTTAAAACAGAGCTAACCAAAACAAAACCCTGATATCCATCATGGTGTCCCAGAAAGTGGATTAGACTGGATCTTAATAATTTTACTATTTAACTATAATCTTCAGTAATTCACTTAACAACTCTGGCCTCAATTTTCATCTGTAAAATGAGAGTACTAAATTAGATTATTTCTGAGATCCCTTCCAGCTCTGTGAATCATATTTTAGCTGATAAAATGAGAAAATCAGATGTGAACAGTGGTTACCAAGTAGCAGTGGTTTCTAAGGAAGCCTCTGGAATCAAATTACTTAGGTTCAAATTCTATTTCTGCCACATACTAGATGTGAGACTTTAAGTTATTTAGCCTTTGTACCTCAGTTTTCCATCTGTAAAATGGGGATGATGATGATGATGATGATGAACTTGTTGATAATGGTTATAGCATCTATCACCTAAGGTTGTAAGGACGGAATTAATACATGTCAAGTACTTAGAACACTGCCTGGAACATGTTTATGTTTAGCTCAAAAAGTGTGTATCTTTTTTATTATTGCTATTAAGCCTTGAATTCTTCTTAGAAAACTACTCTAGAAAACTCTGAGGAAAAAAATAATCAAATAAAACTCTGAGGAAGTGGTGATTAACATTGGTAAGCTCAATTATACTACTAATTTCTGTACTAAGTATAAATCTAGAATATCTGCTATCCTAGAATCAGCTTTGAGTAGAGTACTGAAAGCATTTTAAGTATTGATCTTAAAGAATAATCAGCTTTATTACAGAACCGGTTTCTTGAGGCCTCCTTCAAAGTCCATATTGACAGTATTGGATAAACAAGCACCTCAATCCCTTAGCACTGTTGTAATTTCTTTGTAAGTGCATTATTCATATTATATTTCAGGATCCTGAAATTTACAATCTCCAAAACTGTTTCAAAACCATTCTGTTTTATATAATCCTATACATAGTGTTGCTGGAAAAAGCAGACTGATAAGACAAAGCAGGGCATTCTTTGTTCAGGCATTCTCATGGTAAGGGGAAGGCTTTGATCTAGTTTCTGTAATAGTCTTTAAAAGTAGTAAACGGTTAGCATGTTGTATTAGTTTGCTAGAGCTGCCATAACAAGTACCACAGACTGGGTGGCTTAAACAACAGAAATTTATCTTCTCACAATCCTGTAGGCTAGAAGTCAGAAATCAATGTGTCAGCAGGATTGGTTTCTTCCGAGGCCTCTCTCTTTGGCTTGTTAAATGGCCATCTTCTCCCTGTGTCTTCACATGGTCTCTCCCTGTCCTGCGTTTTTGTCCAAAATTCTCTTCTTATAAGGACACCAGGCATATTAGATTAGGGACTACCCTAATGACATCTTTTTTTTTTTCTTTTCTTTTCTTTGGCTGCACCACACAGCATGCAGAATCTTTGTTCCCTGACCAGGGATCGAACCCATGGCCCCCCGCAGTGGAAGCACAGAGTCTTAACCACTGGACCACCAGGGAATCCCATGACCTCATTTTTTTTTTATCAATTAATTTATTTATTTGTGGCTGCATTGGGTCTTCATTGCTGCACATGGGCTTTCTCTAGTTGCAGCGAGCAGGGGCTACTCTTCATTGCAGTGCGCAGGCTTCTCATTGTGGTGGCTTCTCATGTTGTGAAGCACGGGCTCTAGGTGTTGGGCTTCAGTAGTTGTGGCTCGCAGGCTCTAGAGCACAGCCTCAGTAGTTGTGGCGCACGGGCTTAGTTGCTCCACGGCATGTGGGATCTTCCCGGACCAGGGCTCGTCCCGTGTCCCTTGCATTGGCAGGCAGATTCTTAACCACTGCGCCACCAGGGAAGTCCCCCATGACCTCATTTTTCACTTAATTACCTCTTTAAAGACGCTGTCTTCAAATACAGTCACATCATGGGGGTACTGGGGATTAGGACTTCAACGTATAATTTTGGGGTTAGAGGACACAATTTAGCCCATAACACGTTATAACACATAGACACATAAGAATACAAATACTCAGATAATATCTTTTACCTTCAACTGAAAGAAGATTGATTTGACATTTGTAGTAAAGCTTTTATTGCATAGTATTGTAGAATTCAGTAAAAAGATTTGTTTTTCTATGTTGGTTTTAGAATCTGTAAATAATAATAGCAGAAACAACTCTCTTTAGTAAATGTACAAAAGATCTGCTTTCATGATCAGAAAATTTATTTTCTGATAATATTTTGACATGTTTTTCTTTACTAGCCTAATCCTAAAATGCCAAAAGTGGAATGAGAGGTACAATTTGGAATGTTGTCACTCTCTTACCCCCAAACACATAAATAACCTTTATGAAAAACCGAAAGTGCCAGAGGGTGGGAAGGCTTAAATCTTGAGATAGTCAAGGTAATGTGTCAACACCTTCCGCCCTCAGATAGGAGGTTGCTTTGGATACATTTTTTTAAAAATAGCAGTGCACTTTTGTCCATTTTAGATTTGGTATTTATAAATGTGACATGTCTATTTTTTTAAATTTCATATATACTGGATTTTTAAGGAAGTACATTATCTAATGGAAAGCTGTCAGAACAGCCACTTTGTATGTCAGTGTTGACTCTTTGAATTTTTAGAATTAACTGGCCTCCCAAATTTTGGTTTTGCTTATGTGTACTGGAAAGAGTCTTTACATAATTGGAGCAAGTTTGCTTTACATCCGTGCTAATACCTTATCACTGATACTAAAAACTTACTGAATGGCCTGAATCTTAGTCAATTGTAGCCCAAGTATAAATTTCTTTAGTCTGATATCTGAGTATATAGTAAAGAATTGATTTTTATCCAGTTTTGCAAGAGTGGTCTCCTGGGTAAAATAACTGATTTCTTTTTTTTTTTTTTTTTTTTTTTTTTGGTGCTAGCCAAATGGATTTAAAAAAAAGATTTATGCAGTTTTTTTTTGAGGTGCTTCTATGTCCAGAAATATCTGAGACTCACCTTAAAAATGTTTTTTCTCTTTCCTGTCCCACATCACCCACCACATAGAAATAAGGCCTTCAGTTCCACATAAAGACATACACAAACCCAGATACTAGATAAACATCTACGTGTACTCCACCCTGCCCTGCCTTACTCCTTACATAGCTGTAGAAACTGGGGTGTTTCTTTTTCTGCCACCCAATCTCCATGTGGTAAAAAGGTAACAATGCCTTCTATCAAAGAATGAGTTCCAGAGCAAAAGCTGAGACTTCCTCAAGAAGGAAGAGGCACAACCAGAACCAGAATGAGTGGATGTTGGGTCAAGGGGAAAGGCTAGAATAAAATGAACAGAGCCCAAGCCAGAGCAGCATACCTCCATGGCAAAATGACCACTGCTGTTCAGGAGGTACAGTGGAGGTGCAGAGCCAGTGTCCTCCTTGATACCCATAATTCTTGTGGCTGTTGGCACATGAAAGTTCATACAGAAGAGATTCATGGACTTCCCTGGTGGCACAGTGGTTAAGAATCCTTCTGCCAATGCAGGAGACACGGGTTCAAGCCCTGGTCCGGGAAGATCCCACATGCCACGGAGCAACTAAGCCTGTGCGCCACAGCTACCGAGCCTGTGCTCCAGATACTGTGAGCCACAACTACTGAGCTCACACGCCACAACTACTGAAGCCCGCGTGCCTAGAGCCCAAGCTCCACAAGAGAAGCCACCGCAATGAGAAGCCCGCGCACCACAACGAAGAGTAGCCCCCGCTGGCCGCAACTAGAGAAAACCCACGCAGCAACGACGACCCAATGCAGCCATAAATAAATAAATAAATTTATTTAAAAAAAAAAAAAAGAGAGATTCATGCTCTCCTGACTGTTGGCCCTGACTTGGTGGGAAGTAGCATGTGAATAGACCATATTGTAAGCTGGGCAAACTCATGTTTGAAATCACTTATTAATAACTTAAAAACAAGTTTCATATGTAGTCTATAAATAGGCTCAGTTTTCCAGGGTATTAAAATATGTGTAACTTTTTATTATATATGTTTATATATTTTTTTAATTGAGAAAACTATAAAGCTTAATATAGCTACAGCTAGCTGTACCACAGTGTAAGATAATATATACAGACAACTTGTCCACAGGTGGTTTTTATTTCAAATTTATAGACTGTAGCATTCCGTAGGCAGAAATATCTACATCTAAACTCTAAGGAAAGTTGGGTCTTGGAGAGATTCTACCGGAAGGAATGAGCTGAGCATCTGGTTGAAACGATCTTGTCTTTCACAGTTACTTAATGGACAATGACAAGTAACAGCTCATTTAGAAAATAAGTGGAGAATGAGTCTGTAGACTACAATATGACATGCCAAAAATCTGGCAGTCATATTTCTGATAATGAATATGAAGTTAGAAACAGCCTTTTTCTGAAAATCTTAGACCATATAATTTATATATTGACAGAAATTGGAGTCGAATGGACTTGGTACTTTAAATACCGTAAATACAAGACAAAATTTATGTTTTATCAAATAAAAATTAGGGCCTATCTTTTTTTTTAAGTTTGTAGGGTCTAATACACTATTAGAAAAACATAAACCAAAAATTACATATAATTCAACACTTAATATTTGAAAATAAATGGGAAAAAGTAGAATCTGGGATGAGTAATAAGCCCTACAAAGTTGAGGTGGTGACAGATTGATTTGTTTGTTTATTGATTGGCAAGAGATGAGGGGATGAGAATTTTCCTTACACGAATTTGGCAGTTTGAAAAGTTCAGTTGTAATTATGTTATTTTTTTATCTGAGTGCATTGTGCATAAGTAATGGTGTTTCAAGCAAATAGGCTTTTATCAATTGAGGGAGAGAAAGTCAGTTTCTTCTGGTGACATTCATAAAATAGTCCTTGAAATGACAGTGAAAAGATTTTGAACGACCTCACCTTCCCTAATTATGATTGCAAAAGGGAAGTCAGATTCCTGATATTTTTTCCTATATTACTCAGCTTCAACTTGAAGAAGTGGCTATTTTCTTCTTTTTGTCTGTATCAACCAACAGCTGTCAGGCCTTATCAACTATAATGACAGTTGACATTCTTGGGATTTACCAATTGTTTATAGTATGGTCACATAGACAATAAATTTCTTATTATTTTGCAGCATTGGACATTTTTCCACCATGCTGATGACATTTTAAATATATTTGTCAATTTTCCCAAATTTTAACTGAAGAAAACCTTAAGAATTTATACTTGAGGACTAAAGTGTGACTGCCAGTTATCAGGTCAGTATCACCCCCATCCCCACCCTCATACCACCCCCAGGAATATCACTGCCATACTAAAACATAATGCAGTTTTACTATCGTTCATTTATATTTCAGACAAAAAGTTACTGCAATGTGTTGTGTGTTAAAATTAGATTCAAATGTAAAGGACAGCAAAGAACTACATTTTAATATTTATAAAGAATGGTTATAGGAATATGCGAAAACAGACCTCTTGGGTTTGAATTACACAGCTGTGGCCCTTTTTTTCCCCTCCTGTGTTGTATTTGTATTATATTTATTTCATGTAGACACCAAGCTAAATAAGTTGATACATTAGCAAAATGTTCCAGATATTAAAATTTGTGTGCAGAAGTTATTTACAAATGTAGAGGTGACATGAATATTGTCCTTTATGCCATTGACAAAGAATAGAATTTTTTCTTGCCTAGGCTAGACTGTTTTATAATTAAAGTGACTTAAGGTTGTTTGAATTTCACTCTTTTATGAGGATGTATATTTATCACAACAGATAAAAACTGTGATTTAGGTACAATCTGTTTTAGTTCTTTGTATATTTACCTGTAATTTTTATTTAATTGATTTCTCTAACAAATAATTCTTGATTTTCACTCATGAAAGCTTAGAATGGAACCATGAAGGACTTTAGAGATTATCTAGTCTGTTTTATTTTACCTGTGAGGAAACTCAATGCCAGAGCAACTAGGTAATTTTTTTTTCTCAAAGCCCTATAGCTATTTAGTAGCAGAGCTGAGACTAAAATTCTATACTCTTCACTCCCAGTCTGTTATATTTTACTATATCACACTGCATCCTTAAGCCACAGTTTTTAGATTTCTAAATGAGAATATTTAAGGAGTATAAAGATATTGAAGGAAAAAAGAGTAATATGTGTAAACACTATCATTTTTAGCTCTATTCCTAGTTGATTTACTCAGTGCAGTTGGTATTTATGGAGCACCTTTACCAAGTGCCCATTATTCTGCTTAACACCAGGGAGGGGTGAAAAAAGGAATAAAATGATAGGATTTTTTCTCTGCCTTATAATCTCCTTGAGAGAGACTAAAACATGAAACCATCAGGAATTGGGGGAAGGGTTTCATCTAAGAAACCAATGTGACTCAAATGGTAGTTTAAATTCCTGATCATTATTCACTCCAGGATGCTATCATCCTTCTTCATTTGTGGTTCCCAACTACAAAAGGGCAGCCAAAGTCACTTATTTCTGAAGTAATTGATCTTGGCTGCCCCCAATTTTGGTAATGCCTTTCTTGGAATTCTTTTGGAAAGTGAGAGAGGATAGTAGTTCTTAATAATTAAACCATTGATCAGCTTCTATCAGGAACTTGGCAAGATGTTTTATTTTTATTAACTCAATCTTTACAACAGTCCTATGAGTTAGATATCATCATTTTACTTTCACAGGTAAGAAAACTGAGAATCAGAAAACTTGCCCAGTCACACAACTAGGAAGATGTTGACCTGGCATCTATCTGACTGCAAAGCCATGTGTTTTTTCCAGCATACCATCTTATGTTAAGTGTAGCTTTATTAGGTTTGTTGTTTTTTTGGTTTTTTAATTATTTTTTAGCTCTTATTTTTAAAGTAACTGTTGTAAGGGCTCTCTAATACTGAAGTGAGAATGTGAGAATCACTTACTAGTCGCTAACCCTCACCAGTTAGAAAGTTAGCAGTTAGAGCTGAAGTTACATTGAACATGTTTTACCATGTGGCAAAAGATTTGTACAGTGTGTCCTGGAGCAACATCTAACAACACAGTGAAGTATGCATTTTCTACATGCTCTCATTCGCTTAAAGGCAGTAGCTCTGGAAGGAATCAATGCCTCTTTTGTGTGCCTCCTAAAATTTAATGTGCTCATAGGAGTTGGGAGTTACTGGAGGGTGTGTGAACTAGTCATGTTGTGATTCACTTAAAAAAAAACTATATGAGAGTGGCAATTTAGAAGTAAAGAGTGGGAGCTGTACTTTAGAAGTTATGAAATGTATCTTACCATACACAATGGTCAGAAGATCCTTCCAAGATTGTACGCCATCTAGCTTCTATCTATGTGTGGTTTGTGAGAAATTAATCTTATGGAAAGGACTGAGTTTATGCCATGTAATTTGCCATTTAACATATTTTAAAAGATGCAAGATTTCATAGAAATGTGAACTTGTTAAGTCAAATAAATTCAGTTTGTAGTAGCCTGGCCAATTAAGATGTTTAAACAATATATTTTAAGCAGTCATTTAAAAGTACATTTGTACATGGTTGCATTTAAGTCTTATTTTACTATATGAAATATAAATATTGTGATAGATGTTCTCTGTTAAAGTAGACAATTCAAAAGAAAATTCTCTCCCATACTCCCACCAAACATTATCTTTGCTCAAATTCATTTCAGCCAGTTTCAGAGGGATCCCACAATGTTTTATATACAGTTTTGGAATTTACTTATCTAAAACTGGGATATCTTTTCATGGTCAAACAGTTTTTCATTGAAATAGTATTCATCGTAACAAAATTTTACCTGAACTTCTAGTGAACAAAATTAGTGACTAATTCTTTCTGAGACCTTCTAGAATGTTTGTATATATGCCTGGAGGAAAAATGATGAAAATTTGATCTTTGTGAATGGTGATGAAATCAATAATTAAAATGAATTTTATTTTCTTTTACTGCTCAATTTATGATTAACATCAGAAAGTTCTTATTTTTCCATTTAATTATAACCATTTCCTTTCTTAAAGTATTTTCTACTCTAATTGTTGCTCTTTTCTTATCTGTCTCACTTTATTTTTTCTTTAATAGTATCAAATTAACTCTGTCTTCTGGAGATTGTCTGATTATTGTCCTTGTTTTAGGCTTTCAGGATGAATCTGGAAAAACTCAGCAAGCCAGAACTCCTAACACTATTCAGTATTCTTGAAGGAGAGCTTGAAGCAAGGGACCTTGTTATAGAAGCTTTAAAGGTATGTTTTAAAAAAAAAAAGAGTAAAAAAAAATTAAAAAAATAAATAAATAATAAAAAAAAAGAGAGAGAGAGTGGTCATCATATGTTTGAAAGCCATATCATTGGTTAACTAGGATATTTCTATAGCCCCAGTTGAAGTTGAGAGGCCTGGGTATATATATCAATACTTGCTATAGCAGCCACCTGTATGGTATGATTTTGGGACACTGATGAAGCCTTTCTGCCTCCAAATAGTTCCTTTAGTCTCTCTACCTGATGTCTAGACTTTGAACTTCATTCTTTAGCTTAGTAGCGTTAGCTGTTTCTGAATGCCAACCCCTTGAGAACTTGATGAGACCTGTTTCCTAAAAAATCTATATACACGCATATACCATAATTCAGGATATAATATCTGATAGATCAAGGACCCCATTAAGACCATGAATAGATTCCCTAGATCCCAGATTAAGAATCCTTACTTTTTTTTTCAGTATTTGATATCTGTTAAAATACATGGGGCTGGGGGGTGGTAGACGGCAACTCTACTTTCCACTCAATTTTGCTGTGAACCCAAAACTACTCTAAAAAAGTCTACATAAAAAAAAAAATCAATGGGGCTTCCCTGGTGGCGCAGTGGTTGGGAGTCCGCCTGCTGATGCGGGGGACATGGGTTCGTGACCCGGGCTGGGAGAATCCCACATGCCGTGGAGCGGCTGGCCCCGTGAGCTATGGCCGCTGGGCCTGCGCGTCTGGAGCCTGCGTTCCGCGGCGGGAGAGGCCGCAACGGTGAGAGGCCCATTTAAAAAAAAGAAAGAAAAAAAAAAAATCAAGAGGGCATAACTCCTTTAAAGGGTCTTGAATCTTTTACACCTTGGTAAGGATGTTTCCCAATCTGTCTTGAAATCAGATTTGGAGAGGGGAAGAAAAGAGCTTAAGGCTATCTGTGTGAGTAGTAGGAAGATGATACCCCCGTAGGTGAGGAGAAATGGCCAAAGAAGATGAGACTTGGGCATGCTGAAGAAAGCATAGTCTCTTCTGAAAACTATTGCTTTTTTGTTTTCCCTTAGAGCTTTGTAATGTGTGATAAGTGATTTCCAGTGGTTTCATTTCTCCGGAGTGCATGAGGCAGTTCCCTTCTGGTATGGGGTAGAGTCTGACTTATTTTCCTTTTCGCACTTACTTCAGTCTTGTTTTGCATGGTGTCCCTGGGGATCATCTGTTTATGGCTTTGACACATGTCTAGTCACGTGATAAAGTTCATTGCCCAAGTCTTTGCCTGTCATGCCACTAAGCATGACTGTGTGACCTTGGTAAAGTCATTCAGTCTGTCTGAAACAAAGCTTCCTTGTCTGTATTAAAAAGAAATGATTAATAACTAGTATTTCTGTGTAACATTATAATTTGCATGGCATTACAAATACCCCAACAGTGTAGGATTCATTTCTTCTTCTCCCTTTATTTATATTCTCTCAGTACATATCATGTACCCCATATCCAAGGAACAGTCAGTGGTAGCTAATCATTTGAATTGATGTCTCTAGTGGGCCCTCAACAGTGCCTGACTTTTTAATGACTCCCCTGCCAACATATATTACATAAAAACGTTCCCTCTGCTTGGTGACTCATTTCTGCCACATCCACAGGTCTTCCCCTTTTGTCACTATTGGGGATTTCTCATCCTTTCCCTGTACGTCCCTGAAAACTATTCTATTTCTCATAACCCCATCCCACTATTACCAGTAGTCCTAACCTGATTAAACCCAGGACACCCTCCTATTTATTTTCACATGTTTATCTGATCGATCAAGAGAAAAGAAAAAGAAGGATTGAGGAAAGTTTGAGTTAATTCCTAATCCTCACTCCTAATGCCTGTTGTTTTTCCTACTTCCTTCCCTTCTTCTCATCTGAGACCTCTGGCTCTCCTCTCCACAGGAATTACCAGCCTAGACCTGGAAGAGTTCCACTGCCTAGGCTGAACTAGAAAGTGCATTGTTCGTGTCCTTTTAGAACTCAGAAAGCATTTTCCAGGAGCAGCATTATTATAAATAGCAATCAGATTTTAGAAAACTACAATAGCTTGGTAGCATGTGTTAAATAAATAGCCTCACCTGAGGATCTGTCCCTGTTTGCACTGGGACTCCAGGAAGAAGTCTCCTGTAAATATCGCAGTTGACTTATACAAGAACTTCTGGGCCTCACCCCTCTCATAATTGGGGTAGGGGTTGGGGAATGGCTGCCTCTAACAGAAAAATTAGAGGATGACCTTATTTTCTCTTTGCTTTTTAGCTTTAGAAATGATACAAACCTGTGGAGCTTTATGTTTGTTTTATTGAGCATATAGATGCTCAATAAATAGTTGTTGAACAGATGAAATGTATGCCATTGTTTTAAAAGATTGCCATAATATTTCAAAATGAATGTTGTGAATTATTAAATTTTACAGCCTGCCTTATGTGTGCTTAAACAGACTGCCTTCTGGTTTTAATGTTAACAGATGCTAAGGTGCTTGTTGCATATGTTTTCCTAAAAAAATTTTTTTCTGCGTGAATCCAATTTTAGATACTTTAGGCAGCTTCTGACAAGTTGAAAGAGCAGCTTGAGAAGCAAGAGCTATAATTAAGAGAGCATTTTGATATAAGATACCATTCAGAACCAGGCACAAGTGTTGTATTTAGTCTGTGCATACAGCCTGTAAGTGGTAAAGTTCTCTTCTGAGGCTTAAACTATAGGCAGTTTAGGTGAAATGAATAGCTTCACCAGAAGTAATACATCTTTAAATAGTCTATTGTTAGATAAAATAAGTAGCAGCTGGGGGTCAAAATTGTCTCAGTCCTTTGAGAAAAGCAACTGCCATACCAGATTCTTAAAGTTAAAATGAAATCTTGTTTTATTTGTGCAGTAGGTTTTTGTTTTGGCTTGGGTTTTTTGTTATTTTTGTTTGTTTTTGGTTCTGTAGTATGTCAAGATTTCACTGCATTCTTTCTATATAGCTCTTGCTTAACAACAAACACTTGCTCTTCTTGGACTAATATGACAGCTCACTAATTTTCTTCCTTTTAGTATTCTTTCTTAATTCATGCTTAGTTGATTGAAAAGGTTTTGGTCTTTGTCCTAAATAGCTATGATTGGTTTTTCCTTTATGTTTAAGTAAAAAAAGCTTATCTTTTTTTCTTCTTACCTTTAAAAGAGATTTTTCTTAGACATAAAATCTATTCTTTAATCTTGCATCTCTGAACAAAACCATATGGTTCACTGTTGCTGTTAAATAAATAGTAGGTCACATTGGCAAGGGTTAGATTTATATAAGGATGTATTATAAAAGTTCCTGTAGTTTGTAAGTAAATCCTACCTATAAAGTTATAATTGTAAAAGAGCTTCATTCATTTTCCAAAATTTCTGCAAAGTTTCAGATTGCAACTACACCCTTGTAGAGCACCCATAATTCTTTTTCTCCCCGAAATTTTACAGAAGAGTGAGCCTCCTCACTCTTCTGTTGCAGCCTAGACATGTTTGGCATAGAACCAGAGAAGTCAATAGAAAATAATGTAATATTCAGCCTCTTCTGTATTTGAAGTCTAATTGTTACAGAGGCCATTTATACAGTATTTGGTCCTAATTGAACTTTATATAAAGTGATTTTCTGTTTTAGGAGGGATTACATCAGAGAAAAGCCTTCTTCATGAAAGTCTCTCCCTTTGACCCGACCACTTTATTTTCATGAATCAGAACACTATGGGAATCCCTTCCACAGTGAAAACAGATTACATTGCTCATGAACTGTCCAGGGGAGTTTGGGGTGGAACCACACAGTTCAGCAAGAGAGGCCCAGTTCATTAATTCTAAGAAAATCTAGGAAAAGCTTCCCAGCAGTGTCTGACTACTCTAGAAGAAGATGAGGGAACCTTAATTTTTAAAATTTGGAAAATAGATTTGACTGCCAATAAAAAGTCCAATTAAATAGTTTGAGTCTTCCACATTGGGTATATTATATCTGCATGTCTCAGATCTGATGCAGACTACATTAGCTATGACTAAGTAGAATCTACCCTGTATTAGTATCATTTTATTTTAAAGCATTCTTTAAATTGCTTCTGCAATAATAAATGGTAAAGTATTACAAGTTTCACATAGAATTAGCTTAAAGAGTCTTGAATTCCTTTCCACTGATACCTCAGTCATAAAACAGGTATAAAACTCTTTTAATGTCTAGGATATAACTTTGTTTGTTTTGGCCAAAGGCCATTGGAGAATTCCCCAGGCAAGAAAATTTACAGACAAAAATGTTGTAGACAGGACAAAGTTAGAAATATATTTAGAGTATGAGACTGTAATATTTAACTACTGTGAGTTTTTTAAACAGCCAGAATTAAAAATAAAAAATCTAAATGTTACATATGTGTCTGTGTTAACAATAAATGATTTATGCTTGCCAAAAATATTCTTAAAATAATAATAATTATAAGAGTCTTGTGGCAGTGCCAAAAATATAGAACAAACAAAAGTTATGGAAGGTGCTGTGGCTCAAGAAAATTACAAATACAAGTTCACTGTAGGTTGAATCTGACATCTGCTTTTGGTCATGGCCTTGTGCTTATTATGGAAGCAGGTTATTATAAAGGCTGGTCTGAGATGAGGAAAGTAAAATTGAATTTAGCAAAAAACATGCATTGTCCTATACTAGTAAGCTTGTCAAGTGTGTTTGCATTAAAAAAAAAAAAAAAGAGATCCATGAATATACTTAAATGTACTCAAAGTTGAAGCATTCTTTGTCACCCATAAGCCTGGACCTAACAATTCTTTGACCGAAAATGATCCCATTTTGATAGATGTTTTTAGGAAGAGCTTTTAGGATTGGAATAGGTAGTTTAAATCTTTAATAAACATCACATGAACATAAGCTTATAACCAAAAGAAGTCCAGTTTCTGCATGGATAAGTAGTGGGATATTAAGAAGCAAGTAGAACTTTATTTAGGGAATTGAATTATGGGGTTTTTAGATTTACATTCATAACCTTTACTATGAAACATGTTTTAGAAGGGAATTAATCAGTGGCCATTTGGGGCCAAGTTTTTATGTGTTTTATATAGTTGGAATTGCTGATACTTTTTATTCCTACTCTCTGAGTAATGTGCATACATGAAATCCTAGCTTTTCAAAAAAGAAGCATAAAGATAATTACTAGGCACTCTACAAAACTGTCAACTAGAACATTCAGTTAAGTGTAGCTGTTAAGAGCATGAGCTTTCATATCAGACATACCTAGGTTTGAGCTCTGCCATTTAATTGCTGTGTGATCATAGACCAATTACTTACCCTGTTAAGCTATATGGTAGAATGGTACGGTTATCACAAGAATTAAATGAGGTAGCAAATGCTAATTGACATACTCAGTGCTCATTTACTGTTAGTTATTATTATTAGAACATAAGTTTTAAAGTTCATCCATTTAGGAACAAAGGTATATTCCATAAAGCAAGATGTACCGATAATATGCTGTCCTTCATAAGAAAGATGAGCATTTTAAATTAAATCTTTGTTATCAGAAGGGCTTGCACTGTAGCTTGTTTTTCTTATGGGAATTGATGGTTTTGAGTTAATCCATCCCCACTCACAACCAAAAGCATGTATTTTGAGACAGCTGGCAAGGGTTAAGGGTGTACTGTGGGGCATGGAACAGATGTCATACTGCATTCCCTTCTCTCTCTCTTTATAATGAAAACAGGAAATACAGACATTGTGGAAAATTTTTTCAAATTGATTTTTTTCCATTGATTTCTTTGCTTCTCTATTTGCTCGATTTGACATATTTGTTATATTTTGGTTTTTTTATTTCACTTTACTGAGGTAAAATTGACATATAATAAGCTGCATATATCTACTGTATACAAATTGATGTTTTGATATATGTATCCCACATTAAACCATTACTACAATCAAGATAGTACACATGGGGCTTCCCTGGTGGCGCAGTGGTTGAGAGTCCACCTGCTGATGCAGGGGACACGGGTTCGTACCCTGGTCCAGGAAGATCCCACATGCCGCGGAGCGGCTGGGCCCGTGAGCCATGGCCGCTGAGCCTGTGTGTCCGGAGCCTGTGCTCCACAACGGGAGAGGCCACAACAGTGAGAGGCCCGCGTACCGCAAAAAAAAAAAAAAAAAAGATGGTACACATATTCATCACCCCTCAAATTTTCCTTGTGCCCCTTTGCAACCCCTTTAGCTAACCTTCCCCACACACACCCCCCACACCCCAAAACCACTAATCCTCTAGAGATTAGTTTACATTTTCTGGAATTTTATACAAGTAGAATCATACAGAACGTAACCTTTTTTTGGGGGTGGGGGGGCCTGGTTCTTTGACTCAGCATAATTATCTTGAGATCCATGTTGACGTTGTATTGATAGTTCATTCCTCTTATTACCAAGTAGTGACCATTGTATGTATGTACCACATTTTTTGTCTGTTCATCTGTTAGTGAACATTTACATTGTTTCCAGTCCTGGACTATTGCAAATAAAGCTGCTATGAACATTCATATATAAGGCTTTGTATGGACATGTGCTTTTATTTCTTTTGGATGAATACCTAGAAATGGAATGGAATATGTTTAACTTTTTAGGAAACTGTCAAACTGTTTTCCAAAGTAGTTTTACCATTTACATCCCGCCAGCATGTATAAGAGTTTCATTTGCTCCACATCTTTACCAACACTTGATATGGCCAGTCATTTTAATTTTAGCGTTCTAATAGGTATGTAATATCTCATTACAGTTTTAGTTTGCACTTCGCTATTGACTAATGATGTTGAGCATCTTTCCGTGTGATTATTTGCCATCTGTGTTGTTTTCTTCATAAAATATTTGTTCAGATCTCCTGTCCATTTTTTAAATTGAGCTGTTTTCTCATTACTGAGTTTTGAGCATTCCTTATATATTGGGATTCAAGTACTTTAATACGCCTTGCAAATATATTCTCCCGGTCTGTGACTTGTCATTTCATACTCTTAACTGTGTCTTTTGAAGAGCATAAATTTTTCATTTTGATGAAGTCCAATTTATCAACGTTTCTTTTATGGATTTTGCTTTT
This sequence comes from Hyperoodon ampullatus, assembly GCF_949752795.1. Classification (NCBI taxonomy): domain Eukaryota; kingdom Metazoa; phylum Chordata; class Mammalia; order Artiodactyla; family Ziphiidae; genus Hyperoodon; species Hyperoodon ampullatus. The sequence continues at coordinate 100,207,695 of NC_136915.1, forward strand.
AGTATCACATAACTAAGATTTAGTGTCATATAAGAAATCTGCCTAAACCAAGGTCAGAAAGGTTTTCTCCTATATTTCTATAATTTTATAGTTTTAAGTTTTACACTTGGGTCTGTGATTCAACTTCAGTTAATTTTGTTATATGGTACAATATATGGATCAAATAAAAATTTTTTTGCATATGGATATTCAGTTGTTCTAGCCCCATTTGTTAAAAAGACTGTCCTTCCTCTGTAGATGGCCTTGGCACATTTGTCACAATCCATTTTCTCTATATTTTGGGGTTTATTTCTGGACACCCTGTTCTGTTTCATTGCTCTATTTGTCTACCTTGATGCCCATACTAAGTTAATCCTCCAACTTGTTTTCTTTTTGAAAGTTGTTTTGGTTATTCATGGTTCTTGGCATTTCCATATAAATTTTAGAATCAGCTTATCAATTTTTCCAAAAATCCTATTCGAATTTTAATTGGAATTGGAATTGGAATTTTAATTGGAATTGGAATTTTAATTGGAATTGCATTGACTCTATAGATCAGTTTGGAGAAAACTCACATCTTAACAATACTGTATTTGCTGATCTGTGAACATGGTTACTTCTCTCCATTTACTTAGATCTCTCAGCAGTGCTTTATAGTTCTGATTGTATAGGTCTTTAACATCTTTTGTCAGATTTATCACTATTTCATATTTTTATGATTATTATAAGTGACATTGTTTTAAATGTAAATTTCTGATTGTTTATTGCTGTTATACAGTCGTGAAATTGATTTTGTATATTGATCCTTTATCCTGCAACCTTCCTAATCTCACTTATTAGTTCTAATAGCTTTTTTATAAACTTCATTGAATTTTCTACAATCATGTTTGCAAATAAAGACAATTTTACTTATTTCTTTCTCATCTGATTTCCTTTCATTTCTTTTTCTTTCCTTGTTGCATTGGCTAGAACCTCTAGTACAATGTCAAGTAGAAGTAATGTGGATATCTTTGTCTTATTCCTGATCTTAGGGAGGAAACACTCAGTCTTTCATCATTAAATATGCTGGCTGTAGGTTTTCATAGATGTTCTTTATCAGTTTGAGGAAATGTCCTCCTATTCCTAGTTTGCTGAGAGTTTTTATCAGGAATGGATATTAGATTTTGTCATGTGCTTTTTCTGTATTTATTGAGAACTTAATTTTTTTTTAAGATTAAAAGCTCCAAGGTGTATTGTTTCATAGGTGTTATTACTATCTATACCTTCACCCCATTTATTAAGCCATTTCAGGTAACTTCAAGTTCATAAATTTACAATGAGGTTATAGAGCCCAACCAGGATGGGACAGAGTCTGTTCCAAGTTACGGGGGGACCACAGGGCTCCTCAGTTATATCTCTTCAGTGATACACCTGTGCTCCACTGTTTCTTCCTGCACATCTGAATGTGACCTTTTGGATTCTCTGGCTGTGGCTGATTTAGTCTCCTGATTCTAATGCTGTGCTGCTTTGTTGCCTAGAAGGTTGATCCGAGCTTCCAGGCCCCCTCTCTTCTTAGGCCTCAATTATGTACTGTGAGGTTCAGGATAGCTGGCCAATCTGAAGACTGGGAATGCTTGCTTAAAGGAGGAACTGCCATTCCAGCATAAACTGTCCTTAATCCTACAGCAGAAACTGTGTTCATTCTGGGAATGGTGAGTCCTAGAAGATCATGACCAAGAAGCAGATGTCCTAAGGGGCTTCCTCTGGGAGTTTTTCCCCAAGAGGGAGCCATGTGGCCACCTGCTTTTTGTCACATTTCTAATAGCTGCTCCATTTCCTCAAGGGCTGTTGTAAAATCATTTACTTTACTGTTACATAAGGTCTGTTGTTTCAGAAACTGGGCCCTTTCTTCTTTCGTCTTCAGCTTTTGCATTAAGACCTATCCTGGGTTGAGGCCCTTGCTCTCCAAAATTGCCAAACAGTTGTCCTGAAACTTCCCCAGCAGCTCCACCTTTTAGGTCAGGTCCTTTAGCTCTCCCTGAGTTTCAGTCAACTTTTGGTGCAACTGCTTGTTGATGGCCTCTAAGAGCTGGTTCTTATCCTTGAGCTCTTCCCCTGATTTCAGTTTACTCAATAGTTTGTAGCTCTTCCTGGTGGCAGTATCTATAGCTTTAACCTGCCCATTCTCTCATCTTGGTTTGATGATTTTTGTAACATTGTTATCTGAACCTCCTGAATGAGGTCTGGAAACATCAACTTCTTTGGACTTAACAGGAAGTAGGTTCTTAGAAGTGGCTTGAGTTTGTGCATCTGTGGGCAGGCCACTGCTGATAGCACAGAGGAGGGCTGCAGGGTGTACACTGTCTTAACCACTCTGTTCATCATAATGAGGTGGCACTGCTGGGGCCTAGGTGCCTGCTGCTTCTGTCCTCAGGCCTCATCCGAGAACTTAATTGGTTTTTAGGTCCTTGTTGTTTTTCTGAAATATTGTCTGAAAAAGAACTTCATCCCCTTTCTTATTGACCTTCTCTTAGATCAAGTACATTGATGTGGAGTAACTTTTTCAGCTTTGTTCTATGGCTTTTTAGAAACTAGAATTCTCTAACTTTATAATTTTGTGGAGTAGAGTTTAGTAATTAAATTATTTTCCCAGTGGCAAAAGTTAATTGTAACTTAAAAATCATAAACATTTCCAAAAGAGAAACCTGAAAAAAAACCTCTGCTGCTTTAATGAACTGCTCTCCTTTAAAGCAACTTTTATCCTTTGACTTTAATAGTTTTGATAGTTTATTGGCTTCTTATGATAAATAATTTTTCCAAAGAAGAAAAACAATATGTACATTTTTTTCACCTTCTGACAGAATATTATTACCACTTTCCTAGGAGTAACAAAAGCAGTTTATATATTTGAAACAAGCTTAACTATTATCTTTTTAAGTTAAATCATTTAAATTGTGTTTTAGTATATCATATCAATAGTCAGGAAATAGACATCAAAATGTACTATTCCTTTATTATCTCCCAGAAAACATTATTTTTCTCAGTGTTAATTTGGACCACAGGAAGAAAATTTATTTTAAAGGAGGCTGTATTTATTACTGACATCCCCTATATCTGAATGCAGCTCCAGAGCCAGTTGTTGAAGAATAGGTAGAAATACTGTTATTTCTGTTTTGTGCTTTTGAATAAAAAAATTCAACATTGGTTTCTTTTATTGAATTTATTGATCTCAGGACACCTATTTATTGAGGAGAGTTGCTGCAGTCTATATGGTTTTATGTGAAAGTATATTTAGAAAAAAACATTTTCTGTAAGTTACTTCAGATTACCCACCAAACATCCCATGATAACATAGTTATATTGATCTAGCTCCAATAAATTCTTTATAAAAAGTAAACTCTTGGTTAATGGCTATATGAATTGGTGGTACCCACATGGTGGACTGTTATGTGGCTATTTTAAAATATGATGCAGGGCTTCCCTGGTGGTACAGTGGTTAAGAATCCGCCTGCCAAAGCAGGGGACATGGGTTCGAGCCCTAGTCTGGGAAGATCCCACATGCCGCGAGCAGCTAAGCCCGTGCACTACAACTACTGAGCCTGCACTGAAGAGCCCGTGAGCCACAACTACTGAGCCCATGTGCTGCAACTGCTGAAGCCTGCACGCCTAGAGCCCATGCTCTGCAACAGGAGAAGCCACAGCAATGAGAAGCCCGTGCACCGCAACAGAGAGTAGCCCCTGCCCGCTGCAACCAGAGAAAAGCCAGCACGCAGTAACGAAGACCCGATGCAGCCAAAAATAAATAAATAAATTTATTTAAAAATATATATATATGATGCATATGAGGAACTTCTAATGACATATAGTGTTCCTACAGTGTAATGCTAAATTTATGAAGCAGATCATAACATTAAATATATCCTTTAGAATCGAATAGAATAAAATACCTAGGAAATAAACCTACCTAAAGAGGCAGAAGACCTGTATTCTGAAAACTATAAGACACTGATAAAAGAAATTGAAGACCACACAAACAGATGGAAAGATATATTGTGTTCTTGGATTGGAAGAATCTGCCTTGTTAAGATGACCACACTACCCAAGGCAATCTACAGATTCAATACAATCACTATCAAATTACCAATGGCATTTTTCACAGAACTGAAACAAAAATTTTTTTAATTTTTATGGAAACACAAAAGACCCCAAAGAGCCAAAACAATCTTGAGAAAGAAGAACAGGGCTGGAGGAATCACACTCCCTGACTTCAGACTATATGATAAAGCTACAGCAGTCAAAACAGTGTGGTCGGGCTTCCCTGGTGGCGCAGTGGTTGAGAGTCTGCCTGCTGATGCAAGGGACACGGGTTCGTGCCCCGGTCCAGGAAGATCCCACATGCCGCGGAGTGGCTAGGTCCGTGAGCCATGGCCACTGAGCCTGTGCGTCCAGAGCCTGTGCTCCACAATGGGAGAGGCCACAACAGTGAGAGGCCTGCATACCGCAAAAAAAACAAAAAAAAACAGTGTGGTACTGGCATAAAAACAGACACATAGATCAGTGGAATGGGATAGAAAGCCCAGAAATAAACCCATGCACTTATGGTCAGTTACTCTACAACAAAGGAGGCAAGAATATACAGTGGAGAAAAGACAGTCTCTTCAATAAGTGGTGCTGGAAAAACTGGACAGCTACATGTAAAAGAATGACATTAGAACATCCTCTATCACCGTACACAAAAATAAACTCAGAATGGATTAAAGACCTAAATGTAAGACCGATACTCTAAGACTATTAGAGGAAAACATAGGCAGAACACTCTTTGACATAAATTGCAGCAATATTTTTTTGGATAGGTCTCCTAGAGTAACAGAAACAGCAAAAATAAACAAGTGTGACCTAGTTTAACTTAAAACCTTTTGCACAACAAAGGAAACCATAAACAAAATGAAAAGGCAGTCTATGGAATGGGAGAAAATATTTGCAAACAATGCAACCAACAAGGGCTTTATCTCCAAAATATACAAACAGCTTATACAGCTCAATATGAAAAAAACAAACAACCCAATCAAAATTCGGCAGAAGACCTAAATAGACATTTCTCCAAAGAAGACATGCAGATGACCAATAGCCATGTGAAAAGATGCTCAACATCCCTAATTATTAGAGAAATGCAAATCAAAACTACAATGAAGTACCACCCCACACTGGTCAGAATGGCCATCGTGAAGAAGTCTACAAATTATAAATGCCAGAAAAGGTGTGGATAAAAGGGAACCCTCCTACACTGTTGGTGGGAATGTAAATTGGTGCAGCCACTGTAGAGAACCGTATAGAGGTTTCTCAAAAAATCTAAAAATTGAATTACCATATGATCCAGTAATCCCAGTTCTGGGCATATATCCAGACAAAATTATAATTCAAAATGGTACATGAGGAATTTTCGTTGTGGCGCAGTGGTTAAGAATCTGCCTGCCAATGCAGGGGACATGGGTTCGATCCCTGGTCCGGGAAGATCCCACACGCTGTGGAGCAGCTAAGCCCGTGCGCCACGACTACTGAGCCTGCGCTCTAGAGCCCACGAGCTACAACTACTGAGCCCATGCTACTGAGCCCACGTGCCACAGCTACTGAAGTCCATGCGCCTAGAGCCCTTGCACCACAACAAGAGAAGCCACTGCAATGTGAAGCCTACACACTGCAACGAAAAGTAACCCCACTCACCGCAACTAGAGAAAGCCTGTGCGCAGCAACAAAGACCCAACGAAGCCAAAAAAACAGGATACATGCACCCCTGTGTTCACAGCAGCACTATTCACAATAGCCAAGACATGGAAACAACCCAAATGTCCATCAGCAGATGAATGGATAAAGAAGATGTGAGATATATGTATGTGTATATATATATATATCTCCACTAGATATATACTCAGCCATGAAAAAGAACAAAATAATGCCATTTGCAACAACCTGGATGGACCTAGAGATTGTCATACTAAGTGAAGTAAGTCAGACAGAGAAAGCCAAATATATGATATCACTTATATGTGGAATCTAAAAAATGATACAGATGAACTTATTTACAAAACAGAAGTAGACTTGCAGACATAGGAAACAAATTTATGGTTAGCAATGGGGAAAGAAGAAGGGAGGAAAAAATTGAGAATTTGGGATTAACATATACACACTATTATATATAAAATAGAAAAAAAACAAGGACCTACTGTATAGCACTGTAAATCAACTATACTTCAGTAATCAATCATTGTCAGAAAAAGTTTTTTAAAAATAATATATATATATATCCTTTAATCTCAATTATAAAGAATAACATTTATTATCGTATATATAATTATATAACATTTGTGTGTGTGTGTGTGTGTGTGTGTAAATGACTCAAGCGAATAGATTGACATTTGTAGTTTGAGTGTGGTTGTCCCTGGGCGTGGAATCATATTACATTTTAATTTTTTTCATTAAAACTTCTGTATTATATATAAATAATTTAAAATCAGAAACATTTGTTTTTAAATAGCAGAAATCCTGTACAACTTCTTGCTCAATATCTGTTTAGTAAAACTCACTCTAAGAAGGTAACTTAACCATATATTATTTACTTTGTTAGGAAAAGATATTAGAGCTATATAGAACCACAGTTGAATTCTTCCTTTTTTGTTGTTCCTGATATTGTTAATATTATTCTTTTCCAACCCAGTCTAAATGACTGAATTTTCTCTGTCTGAAAAACCTAAGTTACCAAGTTATCCAATAAAGAGATCACAAAGTTTAGGGGGAGAAAAAAGAAGGCTGCGATAAAGATATCATACCAGAGTCTAAAGAGCTGTCTTTCAAACTTTTTTTTTTAACATCTTTATTGGAGTCTTTCAAACATTTTTTTAACATCTTTATTGGAGTATAATTGCTTTACAATGGTATGTTAGTTTCTGCTTTATAACAAAGTGAATCAGCTATACATATACCCCCATATCTCCTCTCTCTTGCGTCTCCCTCCCTATCCCACCCCTGTGCATGGCCACAAAGCACCGAGCTGATCTCCCTGTGCTATGTGGCTGCTTCCCAGTAGCTGTCTGTTTTACACTTGGTAGTATATATAAGTCCATGGCAATCTCTCACTTCGTCCCAGCTTACCCTTCCTCCTCCCCGTGTCCTCAAGTCCATTGTCTATGTCTGCATCTTTATTCCTGTCCTGCCCCTAGGTTCTTCAGAAACTTTTTTTTTTAAGGTTCCATATATATGTTGTAGCATATGGTATTTGTTTTTCTCTTTCTGACTTACTTCACTCTGTATGACAGTCTCTAGGTCCATCCACCGCACTACAGATAACTCAATTTCATTTCTTTTTATGGCTGAGTAATGTTTCATTGTATATATGTGCCACATCTTCTCTATCCATTCATCTTTCAATGAACACTTAGGTTGCCTCCATGTCCTGGCTATTGTAAATAGAGCTGCAGTGAACATTGTGGTACATGACTTTTTTTTTTTTTTTTTTTTTTTTTTTTGCTGTACGTGGGCCTCTCACTGTTGTGGCCTCTCCCATTGCGGAGCACAGGCTCCGGACGCATAGGCTCAGCAGCCATGGCTCACGGGCCCAGCCGCTCCACGGCACGTGGGATCTTCCCGGACCGGGACACGAACCTGTGTCCCTTGCATCGGCAGGTGGACTCTCAACCACTGCTCCACCAGGGAAGCCCCCATGACTCTTTTTGAATTATGGTTTTCTCAGGGTATATGCCCAGTAGTGGGATGGCTGGGTCGTATGGTAGTTCTATTTTTAGTTTTCTAAGGTACCTCCATACTGTTCTCCATAGTGGTTGTATCAGTTTACATTCCCACCAACAGTGCAAGAGAAATCCCTTTCCTCCACACCCTCTCCAGCATTTATTGTTTGTAGATTTTTGGGTGATGGCCATTCTGACTGGTGTGAGGTGATACCTCATTGTAGTTTTGATTTGCATTTCTCTACTGATTAGTGATGTTGAGCATCCTTTCATGTGTTTGTTGGCAATCTGTGTATCTTCTTTGGAGAAATGTCTATTTAGGTCTTCTGCCCATTTTTGGATTGGGTTGTTTGTTGGTGTTTTTTTTTGATATTGACCTGCATGAGCTGCTTGTTAATTTTGGAGATTAATCCTTTATCAGTTGCTTCATTTGCAAATAATTTCTCCCATTCTGAGGGCTGTCTTTTCGTCTTGTTTATGGTTTCCTTTGCTGTGCAAAAGCTTTTAAGTTTCATTAGGTCCCATGTGTTTATTTTTGTCTTTATTTCCATTTCTCTAGGAGGTGGGTCAAAAAGGATCTTGCTGTGATTTATGTCATAGAGTGTTCTGTCTATGTGTTCCTCTAAGAGTTTTATAGTGTCTGGCCTTACACTTAGGTCTTTAATCCCTTTTGAGTTTAATTTTGTGTGTGGTGTTAGGGAGTGTTCTAATTTCATTCTTTTACATGTAGCTGTCCAGTTTTCTGAGCACCACTTATTGAAGAGGCTGTCTTTTCTCCATTGTATATTCTTGCCTCCTTTATCAAAGATAAGGTGACCATATGTACATGGGTTTATCTCTGGGCTTTCTATCCTGTTCCATTGATCTGTATTTCTGTTTTTGTGCCAGTACCATACTGTCTTGATTACTGTAGCTTTGTAGTATAGTCTGAAGTCAGGGAGTCAGATTCCTCCAGCTCTGTTTTTCTTTCTGAAGATTGCTGTGGCTATTTGGGATCTTTTGTGTTTCCATACAAATTGTGAAATTTTTTGTTCTAGTTCTGTGAAAAATGCCTAGGGATTGCATTGAATCTGTAGATTGCTTTGGGTAGTATAGTCATTTTCACAATGTTGATTCTTCCAATCCAAGAACATGGTACATGTCTCCATCTGTTTGTATCATCTTTAATTTCTTTCATCAGTGTCTTATAGTTTTCTGCATGTAGGTCTTTTGTCTCCTTAGGTAGGTTTATTCCTAGGTATTTTATTCTTTTTGTTGCAGTGATAAATGGGAGTGTTTCCTTAATTTCTCTTTCAGATTTTTCATCATTAGTGTATAGGAATGCAAGAGATTTCTGTGCATTAATTTTGTATTGATTAGCTCTAGTACTCTTCTGTTAGCATCTTTAGGATTCTCTTTGTATAGTATCATGTCATCTGCAAACAGTGACAGCTTTACTTCTGTTCCGATTTGGATCCCTTTTATTTCTTTTTCTTTGATTGCTGTGGCTAAAACTTCCAAAACTACGTTGAATATCAGTGGTGAGAGTTTACACCCTTGTCTTATTCCTGAATTTAGAGGAAATGGTTTCAGTTTTCCACCATTGAGAACAATGTTGGCTGTGGGTTTGTCATATATGGCCTTTATTATGTTGAAGAAAGTTCCCTCTATGCCTTTCTGCAGGGTTTTTATCATAAACGGGTGTTGAATTTTGTCAAAAGCTTTCTCTGCATCTATTGAGATGATCATATGGTTTTTCTCCTTCAGTTTGTTAATATGGTGTATCACGTTGATTGATTTGCGTATATTGAAGAATCCTTGCATTCCTGGAATAAACCCCACTTGATCATGGAGTATGATCCTTTTAATGTGCTGTTGGATTCTGTTTGCTAGTATTTTGTTGAGGATTTTTGCATCTATGTTCATCAGTGATATTGGCCTGTAGTTTTCTTTCTCTGTGACATCTTTGTCTGGTTTTGGTATCAGGGTGACAGTGGCCTTGTAGAATGAGTTTGGGAGTGTTCCTCCCTCTGCTATATTTTGGAAGAGTTTGAGGAGGATAGGTGTTAGCTCTTCTCTAAATCTTTGATAGAATTCGCCTGTGAAGCCATCTGGTCCTGGGCTTTTGTTTGTTGGAAGATTTTTAATCACAGTCTCAATTTCAGTGCTTTTGATTGGTCTGTTGGTATTTTCTATTTCTTCCTGGTTCAGTTTTGGAAGGTTATGCTTTTCTTAGAATTTTTCCATTTCTTCCAGGTTGTCCATTTTATTGGCATATACCTGCTTGTAGTAATCTCCCATGATCCTTGTATTTCTGCAGCATCAGTTGTTACTTCTTTTTCATTTCTACTTCTGTTGATTTGAGTCTTCTCCCTTTTTCTCTTGATGAGTCTGGCTAATGGTTTATCAATGTTGTTTATCTTCTCAAAGAACCAGCTTTTAGTTTAATTGATCATTGCTGTCATTTCCTTCATTTCTTTTTCATTTATTTCTGATCTGATCTTTATGATTTCTTTCCTTCTGCTAACTTTGGGGTTTTTTTGTTCTCCTTTCTCTAATTGCTTTAGCTGTAAGGTTAGGTTGTTGATTTGAGGTGTTTCTTGTTTCTTGAGGTAGGACTGTATTGCTATAAACTTCTGTCTTAGACCTGCTTTTGCTGTATTCCATAGGTTTTGGGTACTTGTGTTTTCATTGTCATTTGTTTCTAGGTACTTTTTGATTTCCTCTTTGATTTCGTCAGTGATCTCTTGGTTATTAAGTAGTGCATTGTTTAGCCTCCATGTGTTTGTATTTTTTACAGTTTTTTTTCCTGTAATTGATATCTAGTCTCATAGCGTTGTGGTCGGAAAAATACTTGATACGATTTCAATTTCCTTAAATTTACCAAGGCTTGATTTGTGGCCCAAGATATGATCTATTCTGTAGAATGTTCCATGAGCACTTGAGAAGAAAGTGTATTCTGTTGGTTTTGGATGGAATGTCCTCTAAATTTAATCAGTTAAGTCCATCTTGATTAATGTATCATTTAAAGCTTGTGTTTCCTTATATATTTTCATTTTGGATGATGTCCATTGGTGAAAGTGGGGTGTTAAAGTCCCCTTCTATGATTGTGTTACTGTCTATTTCCCCTTTTATGGCTGTTAGCATTTGCCTTATGTAGTCAGGTGCTCCTATGTTGGGTGTATAAATATTTACAATTGTTATATCTTTTCCTTGGATTGATCCCTTGATCATTATGTAGTTTCCTTCTTTGTCTCTTGTAATAGTTTTTATTTTAAAGTCTATTTTGTCTGATAGGAGAATTGCTACTCCAGCTTTCTTTTGATTTCCATTGCATGGAATATCTTTTTCCGTCCCCTCACTTTCAGTCTGTATGTGTCCCTAGGTCTCAAGTGGGTCTCTTATAGACAGCATATATATGGGTCTTGTTTTTGTATCCATTCAGCCAGTCTGTGTCTTTTGGTGGGAGCATTTAATCCATCTACATTTAAGGTAATTATCGATATGTATATTCCTATTCCCATTTTCTTAACTGTTTTGGGCTTGTTATTGTAGGTCTTTTCTTTCTTTTGTGTTTCCTGCCTAGCGAAGTTCCTTTAGCATTTGTTGTAAAGCTGGTTTGGTGGTGCTGAATTCTCTTAGCCTTTGCTTGTCTGTAAAGGTTTTAATTTCTCTGTCGAATCTGAATGAGATCCTTGTGGGTAGAGTAGTCTTGGTTATAGGTTTTTCCCTTTCATCCCTTTAAATATGTCCTGCTGCTCCCTTCTGGCTTGCAGAGTTTCTGCTGAAAGATCAGCTGTTAACCTTATGGGGATTCCCTTGTGTGTTATTTGTTGCTTTTCCCTTGCTGCTTTTAATGCTCTTTCTTTGTATTTAATTTTTGGTAGTTTGATTAATATATGTTTTGGCGTGTTTCTCCTTGGATTTATCCTGTATGGGACTCTCTGAGCTTCCTGGACTTGATTGACTATTTCCTTTCCCATATTAGGGAAGTTTTCAACTATAATCTCTTCAAATATTTTCTCAGTCCCTTTCTTTTTCTCTTCTTCTTCTAGGACCCCTATAATTTGAATGCTGGTGCATTTAATGTTGTTCCAGAGGTCTCTGAAACTGTCCTCAATTCTTATCATTCTTTTTTCTTTATTCTGCTCTGCAGTAGTTATTTCCATTATTTTATCTTCCAGGTCACTTATTCGTTCTTCTGCCTCAGTTATTCTGCTATTGATTCCTTCTAGAGAATTTTTAATTTCATTTATTGTGTTGTTCATCATTGATGGTTTGCTCTTTAGTTCTTCTAGGTCCTTGTTAAATGTTTCATGTATTTTCTCCACTCTATTTCCTGGATTTTGGATCATCTTTACTATCATTACTCTCAATTCTTTTTCAGGTAGACTGCCTCTTTCCTCTTCATTTTTTTGGTCTGGTGGGTTTTTACCTTGCTCCTTCAACTGCTCTGTGTTTCTCTGTGTTCTCATTTTGCTTAACTTACTGTGTTTGGGGTCTCCTTTTCGCAGGCTGCAGGTTCGTAGTTCCCATTGTTTTTGGTGTCTGCCCCCAGTGGGTAAGGTTGGTTCAGTGGGCTGTGTAGGCTTCCTGGTGGAGGGGACTAGTGCCTGTGTTCTGGTGGATGAGGCTGGATCTTGTCTTTCTGGTGTGCAGGACTGTGTCCAGTTGTGTGTTTTGGGGTGTCTGTGACCTTATTATGATTGTAGGCAGCCTCTCTGCTAATGGGTGGGGTTGTGTTCCTGTCTTGCTAGTTGTTTGGCATAGGGTGTCCAGCAGTGGAGCTTGCCTGTTGTTGAGTGGAGATGGGTCTTAGCGTTGAGATGGAGATCTCTGGGAGAGCTTTCGCCATTTGATATTACATGGAGCCAGGAGGTCTCTGGTGGACCAGTGTCCTGAACTCAGCTCTCCCACCTCAGAGGCACAGGCCTGACACCTGGCCGGAGCACGAAGACTCTGTCAGCCACACGGTAATTATTCTTTCTAGTGTTGGACCAACAGTGGGGCAGGGAGAGTGGTTTGTCCAAGCTTAAATCCAGCTGGAGGAGGTCATGGAGAGGACCAAATGGCTGGTTGAACGGAGAGGCAGACCCAGGCAGTTCCGTGACTCGACTGTTAGGTTAGCAGGGGCGCCTTCCCCACATCCTCCAAACCTTTTATTAAATACATTTCATCATTTTGCCACAATCCAGGACACACAAACACACCCACATACATATATTAACTAAAACAAAAATTTCACTAAAATGTACAGTGTATGTTTTATTATACTCTGTATAATATTTACACTATACCATGCTATACTACACTATTTTCTTTTGTACTTTATTTTTCTTTAAATGCTGACTGTGACCCCGAGTAACCTATTTTCATGATCCACATCTAGAAATTTTTGCTGTAGATATACTTAGACCTATACAATAAAGTGTAAGTGTAAGGATATTTATTGCAGCATTGTCATAGCAGCAAAATGCTGAAAACAACTTACGTATTAGGGTTCTGGTCAGTAAATTATGGTATATTGTACAGTAGAATACTATGCAACCCTTAAAGAGAAGATCTTTATGAGAGCTAGATCTTATTATAACATTCTCCAACGTATAGTAAGTTAAAAAATAAGGCACAGAACAGTGTGCACAGTAAAAGAAAAAAGAAACAGTATTAAGTTGTAACTGGTGAAGCCAGAAATACATCTCACAAAGCCTCTTCCTTCCTTCCCCTTGACTTGGTTCCCTTGAGAATGGTAGGAGCTCCCAAAATGGTCTGCCCTGGGAAGGGAATGAAATTAGTGAAAGGAAAGTACCAGGTTTGGTGGTAGGGTACTCTGGCACAAAAGAGCCAAAAGAAGCAGGAAAGGCTGGTCATATGTATGGGATGTTTATAAATTGGGTATCTGTAAAAAAGAAGACTACATTCTTAAGTAATTAAGTATCTTTGTTGCATTCAAAAAAACATTGGGCCTCATACAACAATGAACTCAGTAATTGTCTGATCAGCTATTTGCTATTCTCTAAGATAATAGTAAATGAAAAAATAAGACATAGCTTTTTATCACATGTCATCATTTACATTACAAATTGTGGCATTTAGGAGGTTTAAGAGTAAAGGTGCCAGAAAAATAAGCACATTTATCATTTAACTGGCATCTTCCTATGGGCTGTTTTTCTTATGTCTTTGAGGAAAGAAAGGGGGAATTCAGATTGTAAAATGCTACCTATTTAGAGAATATACAGTTCTCTAGCAGTTGGGGAAAGCTTCAGAAAAGAGTATAGCAGTGGGGAATTTCATTGCATTTTCAGCCTGAAACTAAAACAAATAAAAAAGGGAAACAGCTTATTCCTGTTATTTTGACTTCCTCTTATTGTGTCTTCCTTGCATGTGTTAGCCTTGTGATTTGGGATTAATCAGAGGTTATTTCTAGTTGCCCCCATAAAGAGAAAAGAAACAAAGACAAAGAGGTTGCTTCTAAAGTTAAATCCTGTGGTCCATCGTTAAGTATTTCAGTTCAGCTAGTTGTCAGAGTAACTTGAAAAAATAGGAGGAAACCATCTTGTGTGTTCACTGAAAATCTTTATGGAAGAGGAGCATTTATAGAATCAAGCTGAGAATTTTATTATATAGGAAATTATTTCCTTAGAAAAGCGCAGCAGTAAATCTATTCCACCAAACTATTCTTGTATCTGCACAAGGATGCTCATTGCAGTATTGTTTAATACAGTATTTGAAAACTATAAACAGCCTAAAATATCCATCAGTAAAGTATAGGTGTGTAACTGGTACATCCTTATTATGGAATATTATGTAATTGCTTTTTTTTTTGAAGAGGAAAAAAAGTTATGTACTTACTGACTTAGAAAGTTCTCTAAGACACAATAAGTGAAAACAAGTTGCAAAACAGTTTTATAGAAAATAATATCTCTGTAATTACACACACACATACACACCCCTACACACACATCTGTGCTTGGAAAAGGTCTGGAAGGATGCCCATCATACTAAGAACCTTTGGAAAAGAAAGAGAGATTGGGTTATGTTTAGGAAGGACTTCAGCTTTATCTATGGAATTAAAATTTTATGAGAAAATAGTCATTCACTAATGATGAAATTAAAATAAAAATTATATTTGTAAGAAATATAGTGCAAGCAATGGGATGGCAAGGAGTTAAGAACAACATTTACTTTTTACCGATCTTCTAGATAGTTTATACTTCTCACAGAAGTCTGTGTTAATTCGAATATATAGTTAAGGGAGTAGAGACAAGTATAGCATGCCTAGGGAAAGCATGAGCTTGCTACCTCTGTATCCCTGATTTTCTCCCCAAAAAAGCAGACTAAATTTCTGCCTAATTTTCAAATTCTGCCTTTGTGCAGGATACCTAAAAGTTATTCGTCCAGAGTAGATTCTTTCACAGGTCATGGACTCAAATTAAGTAAAGCTGACAACATATGTATGAGAAGCCACATGATTAAAATTTTAGGAAATTTTAATATCATAGCAAGAGACCTACAGCCCTTCAAAGTACTTTTCTTGTCTTCAGTTTCATGTATGTAGTTCATAATATTTCATCATTTAACAACAACAAGGGACTTCCCTGGTGGCGTAGTGGTTAAGAATCTGCCTGCCCATGCAGGGGACTGGGGTTCGAGCCCTGGTCCAGGAAGATCCCACGTGCTGCGGAGCAACTAAGTCCGTGTGCCACAACTACTGAGCCTACGCTCTAGAGCTTGCGAGCCAAAACTGCTGAGCCTACGCGCCACAACTACGGAAGCCCACGTGCCTAGAGCCCATGCTCCACAACAAGAGAAGCCACCGCAATGAGAAGCCCGTGCACCGCAATGAAGAGTAGCCCCTGCTTGATGCAACTAGAGAAAGCCCACACGCATCAACAAAGACCCAACACAGCCAGAAATAAATAAATTTATTAAAAGAAAAACAACAACAACAAAAAGTATTTTCTGCCTCAAAAATCATCTTCACCCAGTGAGTGCTAAGATATGCATAAGTTCCAAAAAATTTTTTTAATTTAATTCACTACCTAACGTGTTGTCTGTTCAACAAAAGACTGAATTCATTGGTAGAAATGAGTAAGAGATAGTGTTACTATTTAATTCATAAGTCTCTTCTTACTGATTTGAAACTTCATGTATAGAACTTCTCATATAAGCATACCTAATAAATTTTTGTACAGTTGAATCATACTTAACGTGATTTATCTTTTTCTTTGTACTAGATTAGTAATAATTTGTCTATTGTGCTGATACGCTTCACAGATTATATATTTTCATCTCTCATTTCTTTATATTTCATATTTCTTTTTTCAGTAAATATAAGCTTCATGAGGGGCAGGTACTTTGTTTATCTTGCTGCATTGCATACCAGATATCTAGAACCTAGTAAGTTCTTCAGAAATATTTGTCATCCGAGAGAGTAAGTTAAGTCCCTTTAAGTTTAACTTGAATGTATTCAAGCCTCAAAAAATAGGTTGCCATTATACCGTGAGAAAACCATAATTCAAAAAGAGTCATGTACCACAATGTTCATTGCAGCACTGTTTACAATAGCCAGCACATGGAAGCAGCCTAAGTGTCCATCGAAAGATGAATGGATAAAGAAAATGTGGCACATATATACAATGGAATATTACTCAGCCATAACAAGAAATGAAATTGAGTTATTTGTAGTGAGGTGGATGGACCTAGAGTCTGTCATACAGAGTGAAGTAAGTCGGAAAGAGAAAAACAAGTACCGTATGCTAACACATATATGTGGAATCTAAAGGAAAAAGAAAGGTTCTGAAGAACCTAGGGGCAGAACAGGAATAAAGACACAGACGTAGAGAACGGATTTGAGGACACGGGGAGGGGGAAGGGCAAGCTAGGACGAAGTGAGAGAGTAGTGTTGACATATATACACTACCAAATGTAAAATAGATAGCTAACGGGAAGCAGCTGCATAGCACAGGGAGATCAGCTCAGTGCTTTGTGACTACCTAGAGGGGTGGGATAGGGAGGGTGAGAGGGAGACGCAAGAGCGAGGGAATATGGGGATATGTGTATACATATAGCTGATTCAGTTTGTTATACAGCAGAAACTAACACAACATTGTAAAGCAATTATACTCCAATAAAGATGTTTTAAAGAAATAAATGCAAGAACAAAGGCCAAAAAAATAGGTTGCCATTTATTAATTCATATTTTTGAGAAGAGAGGCTTACCTATAGTAATATATTTTGCCAACTAAAACTTGTCACTTGCCATCTGGTTCTACAAGAATAGAGTCACTAGCCACTGCAGTTGCTGACCTTCAACACACCCTGAAAGGAGTTCAGGGCAGAGCTCAGGAATGAGGCACTCTGTGCCCTGGAAGAAACTGTCAGAACAGGCCTTCAGGTAGATATTTTCAGGAGAAAATTTTACAAGCCCAATTTCTTGCATTTTCTCATATCTAGAAAAGCACTGAAATCAGTAGCGGAGACATCTGCTCCTCTGTGACTAGCAGCAACCTTCTGCCAAAATGTGTGCTTGATTGCACGTATTCCCCTTCACCAAAATATATATATGACCTTCCCACTTACCTCTTCAGAGCATTTCTTCAGAGCTATCTGAGAGGCTGTCTCCCAGGCTATAGTCTTCAGTTTGCCCCAAATAAAACTTAACTCAGCTCTCACATTGTGCATTTTTTTTGGTTGATAAGTTTCATAATTTTACTGTTGCTGATAATTCCCACTCAGTGACATTATTTATATCTCACCCCTGTACTAAGAAAGAACAATTTGTTCTTCAGACAGGAAATTATTGCTTTGTGTTTGTTTCCATATTTTTAGTAATGGATAACAAATAATTAGGATATGCACCTTTTTTCACTATGTATCTGTATTCAACTAAAAAACAAAAAAAATCAACTGACATTTTACCTCAGTGTCCTTTCCTATCAAATTGAAATCTGCATTCCCTAAGAGGTTAGTAAGGAGAGTTTTGAGAGCATCAGAGAAAATAGTTAGTACTTTTTAAGAGTACAGTGTTGCTTATCTTTCTTCATCTATCTAGATATATTTACAAAAAATATTGTTCCCCACACTTTTCAGCTAAGGACCCCTGTGGGCATCTGTCTACATTACACGTCCTTTCTCTTTCTTTCAGAATATATTTCTTTATCCCCCGTTTCTCCAGTGTTTTTGTTTTTGTTTTTGGCTTTCACAAAATCTTCATTATCCCCCATTTCTCTGCTTTCCAAATTGATAGCTCTGAGTTCTTTTCTCTTTAAAATCTTCCTTTCAGTCTCTTGTCCTTCCCTTCCTCACAGTATCTTTCGTCAGTGGGACGAATGACTGTCATCTACACAGCAGACCTAGAAATCATTAAAGGAAAAGAGCGCTAAAACAAAGTCTTAAGAGGTTTAAAATAGAGCCAGTTTTCCTGTTCCTTATGGGATTAAAATGGGGAAAGGGTCTAGGTTATCCCGTTCTTGTGTTTGGTGACATTTAAAGTTTCCTAATGGTATCACCCCTTTTTAAAATAAAAAGGAAGGGCTCATATATCTCCAAACAAAGATCTCCTGTTCTGATCCAGGCATGTTCTGATCCCCTTCAGTGGACTTGTATCGTGAAGATGAGGGCATTCTTGGGTTGGAATAACTTGGAATTAATAGTAGCAGTGATCAACCTTCACATGCTCAGTTTCACCATGTATTCAGTGCTTTACTGTAGTGATGAACATTACCAGTTCACATTTTAAATTATCATTAAACACCCTACGGTGTACTTACAGCCCACTGTTACTTTTCAGTCTTGGCTTTTTTACTCCTCTCCCCATTCTGTTCTCTAAAGAAAAGGGATCCTTCCCTGACTGGAGTCCCAAGCCACCTGTATGACTGCTGGTTGAAACTGAATAGCTAGCTACCTCCCTCTACATAAGGCTGCAGTGACAATAGAAATTGCCATCTTCCCATCCTCTGACTTGTGACATGGAGCTTGTTAGGATGTATAATTAGCATTGTCCTTGCTTCCGTTTGCCTGCCCTGATGTCTTGTTCTCACTGCGTTGTGGTTCTCAAACCATACTGGTCCCCTTTTTTCATTCTCCCCTGTCTCTACACTCCCCTTGACCCTCCTCTCCCCCACAAGCTTCTTATTCCTGTTCACTTGGTACACTTTTAATTGTGAACACTTTTACTTCTCAGCCGAGTAAGAACCCTTTTCCCAAGGCCTTACATTTAAGCAGCTTGTTTCTTGCCATTTTTCCTTGTAGTATCAGTCTGTGTGTGTAATTTAAGAATCTTGCTTCAAACAAATTTTTAGAGTTAAGACCTATATCCCACAATTATACAGCTTCAAATCCTCCCTCCTCAGAATCCCCTAACTAGAGGAAGAAGACACCCTTTCTCATCTTATTTAGTAAGCTCTTTTTTACTATTTTAACACTGAAGTTAGTTTCTACACTGTCTGTTAATACATAGTGAGTAAAAGAGCCAGAGCACATCTCTAATAAAGATGATTTTCAAGTTCATAGTCACTTAAAGTATCACACAGTTACAGTCTGCGGTCTGGGTCTCCTTCTGTAACACTTCAGAGACAGTTTTTGGGTTGTGCCCCCTCAACCTCATGGTGTTTCCTGTGATTCATTAAATTGCTAATAGTCCCATTTATCTGCCAGAACCCACCCACTTCCAGGGTTGGCCTTTTCCTTCCTATTCCTTATGAGTGTAAGGGCTGAGTCTTAGAAAGTTCTGATCAAACAAATTGTACTTGGTGTTCCTCTAAACATTAATGGTATTGTTTAGAATACATTTAAATACTCAGAAGCAGCTTGTTTTTTTCCTGCTCTTAGGCCTTAAACTTGTGTGGCAAATTTTAAGCTCCTTGAGAGCAGCAGTTTAGTCAAATCTATATCCCCCTAATATTACCCACATCACTTAGCATGTATAGTACCCAGCAAACATTAAGTATTCAATATAAGCATTCAAAGCATGTGCCCCTGTGAATCAACCATACATCCAGAAAATCTTCTCAGGCTTCTCCAGTGCTATTTTTGATTGTCTAACCCTGGTAACACAGACTTTTTTTTTTTACATTTTGTATATTTGATGTTAGGCCAAACTTCTCCTGGTCTGTAGACTTCTTCTATATTAGTTTAAAATTCATTAGTTTAAAATACTAATCCTGATTCCTTATTACTTCTATTAGAATTCACATGTTTATTATAGCTTAAACTGTTTAAAATTATAGATTCAGGGTCATACTTCTTAGGTTCTTCATTCTATTCTACTGTTTTTCAAACGTTTTTGGCAGGGCCACATAGTAAAAACTAGACTTTGCATTGTGACCCAAGGGACACACCAACATGTGCACATACACACACAAATATACACACACCTATATTCTTATGCAAGAAGAAAAGTTTCTTGAAATAGTACTCACAGCATTCAGTGCTCTACAATGTTTTCAATCCTGTTCTATTTCATTTTTAAGCTAGTGATCGAGACCTACTAAATTGAAATTCATTGCTATGAAGTCCTGGGGAATATCTGTTTATGTGTATTACTCATTCAGTTAACATATTCAGTACTTACTATATACCATTTACTGTTTTCTCCACTTCTTAACTGGCTTTGTGACCTTGGGAAAGTCACATGTTAATGTTCAGTTTCTTCTGTAAAATGGAGATACAGTGCTGTCTACCTGCAGAGGAATGCTGCTAGGATGAGATGAGCTATGTAAAGCACTGAGCACACTGCTCAGTGGGTAATGAGCACGCCAGTGTGAGCTCCTCCCTTGTTGCTTCTCCTGTTGTTATTACTATTAAAATTACTTTGGTTTGAACTTCCCATGTTTCTGAAACACAATATATAAAGAATATGTTACATATAACTCAATTTTCCTTTAACTCTCACTATATATATGTTTTTAAACTAGAGATATATTTTAGATATAGTGAAATGCACAGATCTTAAGTGTTCAGTTCAATAAGTTTTGACAAATGCCACTCCATTTGACCTACACTCCTATCAAGACATAAACATTCTCATCACACCAAAAAGTTATCTTATGCCCCTCCCTGGTCATTTGTCCCCCCTTATATCCAGATGTAACCACTGTTCTGATTTTCTTCACCATAGATTAGTTTTGCCCATTAGAACAGAGTCACAGAGAATATATTCTTTTATGTTTGGCACTTTATTGTCCGATATAATGATTTTCAGGTTCATCAGTGTCATTGTATGTATCAGTAATTTGTCCCTTTTTATTGCTGAATAGTATTCCGTTTCATGAATGCATCACATTTTACTTATCTGTTCTTCTAGTGATTGATATTTGATTGTTTCCAGTATGGGGCCATTATGAATAAAGCTACTCCGGATATTGTGTAAAAGTCTTTGTGGATATATGTTTTCATTTCTTTTAGACGAATACTTAGAAGTGGAATAGCAGGTAGGCATTTTCTAACTTTATGAGAAACTTCCAGATTAATTTCCAAAATAGTTCTACTGTTTATACTTCCACCAGCAATGTGAGCATTCTAAGTTACTCCACATATCCTTTATAACATTTGATGTTGTCAGTCTTAAATTTTAGCATTTTTAATGGCTATATAGTACTATCTTATTATTTTAATTTACATCTCCCTGATCACTAATGAGTGATCACTTTTTCATGTGATCTCCCTGATCACTAATGAGTGATAACTTTTTCATGTACTTATTGGCCATTCATATATATTTTTAGGTCTGTGATCCATCCTTCTTTTTGTGTATGGTATTAAGTAGGTGTTGACTCTCATTTTTTAACATCTTTACTGGAGTATAATTGCTTTACATTGTTGTGTTAGTTGCTGCTGTATAACAAAGTGAATCAGCTATATGTATACATATGTCCCCATGTCCCCTCCCTCTTGTATCTCCCTCCCACCCTCCCTATCCCACCCCTCTAGGTGGTCACAAAGCACCTAGCTGATCTCCCTGTGCTATGCGGCTGCTTCCCAGTAGCTATCTGTTTTACATTTGGTCGTGTATATATGTCAGTGCCACTCTCTCACTTCGTCTCAGCTTACCCTTCCCCCTCTCTGTGTCCTCAAGTCCATTGTCTACGTCTGCGTCTTTATTCCTGTCCTGCCCCTAGGTTCTTCAGAACCTTTTTCTTTTTTTTTAGATTCCATATATATGCGTTAGCATGTGGTATTTGTTTTTCTCTTTCTGACTTACTTCACTATGTATGACAGACTCTAGGCCCATCCACCTCATTACAAATAACTCAGTTTCATTTCTCTTTATGGCTGAGTAATATTCCATTGTATATATTAACCACATCTTCTTTTTTTTTTTTTTTTTAATGTATATTTTTTATTTTTTTTTTGGCTGTGTTGGGTCTTCGTTTCTGTGCGAGGGCTTTCTCTAGTTGTGGCAAGTGGGGGCCACTCTTCATCACGGTGCACGGGCCTCTCACTATCGTTAACCACATCTTCTTCATCCATTCATCTTTCGATGGACACTTAGGTTGCTTCCATGTCCTGGCTATTGTAAATAGAGCTGCAGTGAACATTGTGGTACATGACTCTTTTTGAATTATGGTTTTCTCAGGGTATATGCCCAGTATTGGGATTGCTGGGTCGTATGGTAGTTCTGTTTTTAGTTTTTTAAGGAACCTCCATACTGTTCTCCACAGTGGCTGTATCAATTTACATTCCCACCAACAGTGCAAGAGGGTTCCTTTTTCTCCACACCCTCTCCAGCATTTATTGTTTGTAGATTTTTGGATGGTGGTCATTCTGACTAGTGTGAAGTGATACCTCATTGTAGTTTTGACTTGCATTTCTCTAATGATTAGTGATGTTGAGCATCCTTTCATGTATTTGTTGGCAATCTGTATATCTTCTTTGGAGAAATGTCTGTTTCGGTCTTCTGCCCATTTGTGGATTGGATTGGATTGTTTGTTTTTTTTGATATTGAGCTGCAAGAGCTGCTTGTAAATTTTGGAGATTAATCCTTTGTCAGTTGCTATGTTTGCAAATGTTTTCTCCCATTCTGAGGGTTGTCTTTTCATCTTGTTTATGGTTTCCTTTGCTGTGCAAAAGAAGTTAAGTTTCACTAGGTCCCATTTGTTTATTTTTGTTTTTATTTCCATTTCTCTAGGAGGTGGGTCAAAAAGGATCTTGCTGTGATTTATGTCACAGAGTATTTTGCCTTTGTTTTCCTCTAAGAGATTTATAGTGTCTGGTCTTACATTTAGGTCTTTAATTCATTTTGAGTTTATTTTTGTGTGTGGTGTTAGGGAGTGTTCTAATTTCATTCTTTTACATGTAGCTGTCCAGTTTCCCCACCACCACTTATTGAAGAGGCTGTCTTTTCTCCATTGTATATTCTTGCCTCCTTTATCAAAGATAAGGTGACCAAAAAAAGAAAAAGAAAAGGTGACCATATGTGCATGGGTTTATCTCTGGCTTTTATCCTGTTCCATTGATCTATATTTCTGTTTTTGTGCCAGTACCATACTGCCTTGATTACTGTAGCTTTGTAGTATAGTCTGAAGTCAAGGAGCCAGATTCCTCCAGCTCTGTTTTTCTTTCTCAAGATGGCTTTGGCTATTCGGGGTCTTTATTGTTTCCATACAAATTGTGAACCTTTGTGTTCTAGTTCTGTGAAAAGTGCCATTGGTGGTTTGATAGGGATTGCACTGAATCTGTAGATTGCTTTGGGTAGTATAGTCATTTTCACAATGTTAATTCTTCCAATGCAAGAACATGGTATATCTCTCCATCTGTTTATCATCTTTAATTTCTTTCATCAGTGTCTTACAGTTTTCTGCATGTAGGTCTTTTGTCTCCTACAAACCTAGGTAGGTATATTCCTAAGTATTTTATTCTTTTTGTTGCAATGGTAAATGGGAGTGTTTCCTTAATTTCTCTTTCAGATTTTTCATCATTAGTGTATAGGAATACAAGAGATATTTGTGCATTGATCTTGTATCCTGATACTTTACCAAATTCATTGATTAGCTCTAGTAGTTTTCTAGTAGCATCTTCAGGATTCTCTATGTATAGTGTCACGTCATCTGCAAACAGTGACAGTTTTACTTCATTTTCAATTTGGATTCCGTATATTTCTTTTTAATCTCTGATTGCTGAGGCTAAAACTTCCAAAACTATGTTGAATAGTAGTGGTGAGAGTGGGTGACCTTGTCTTGTTCCTGACCTTAGTGGAAATGGTTTCCGTTTTTCACCATTGAGAATGATGTTGGCTGTGGGTTTGTCATATATGGCCTTTATTATGTTGAGTTAAGTTCCCTCTGTGCCTACTTTCTGGAGAGTTTTTATCATAAATGCAGGTTGAATTTTGTCAAAAGCTTTTTCTGCATCTATTGAGATGATCATATGGTTTCTTTCCTTCAGTTTTTTAATATGGTGTATCACATTGATTGATTTGTGTACATTGAAGAATCCTTGCATTCCTGGGATAAAACCCACTTGATCATGGTGTATGATCCTTTTAATGTGCTGTTGGATTGTGTTTGCTAGTATTTTGTTGAGGATTTTTGCATCTATGTTCATCAGTGATATTGGCCTGTAGTTTTCTTTCTTTGTGACATCTTTGTCTGGTTTTGGTAGCAGGGTGATGGTGGCCTCATAGAATGAGTTTGGGAGTGTTCCTCCCTCTGCTATATTTTGGAAGAGTTTGAGGAGGATAGGTGTTAGCTCTTCTCTAAATCTTTGATAGAATTTGCCTGTGAAGCCATATCTGGTCCTGGGCTTTTGTTTGTTGGAAGATTTTTAATCACAGTTCAATTTCAGTGCTTGTGATTGGTCTGTTTATATTTTCTATTTCTTCCTGGTTCAGTCTTGGAAGGTTGTGCTTTTCTAAGAATTTTTCCATTTCTTCCAGGTTGTCCATTTTATTGGCATATACCTGCTTGTAGTAATCTCTCATGATCCTTGTATTTCTTCAGTGTCAGTTACTTCTCCTTTTTCATTTCTACTTCTGTTGATTTGAGTCTTCTCCCTTTTTTTCTTGATGAGTCTGGCTAATGGTTTATCTATTTTGTTTATCTCCTCAAAGAAACAGCTTTTAGTTTTATTGATCTTTGCTGTTGTTTCCTTCATTTCTTTTTCATTTATTTCTGATCTGATCTTTATGATTTCTTTCCTTCTGCTAACTTTGGGGTTTTTTTGTTCCTCTTTCTCTAATTGCTTTAGGTGTAAGGTTAGGTTGTTGATTTGAGGTGTTTCTTGTTTCTTGAGGTAGGATTGTATTGCTATAAACTTCGGTCTTAGACCTGCTTTTGCTGTATCCCATAGGTTTTGGGTAGTCGTGTTTTATTGTCATTTGTCTCTAGGTATTTTTTGATTTCCTCTTTGATTTCTTCAGTGATCTCTTGGTAATTTAGTAGCGTATTGTTTAGCCTCCATGCGTTTGTATTTTTTACAGATTTTTTCCTGTAATTGATATCTAGTCTCATAACATAGTA
The DNA here is from genome assembly GCF_949752795.1 of Hyperoodon ampullatus. Classification (NCBI taxonomy): domain Eukaryota; kingdom Metazoa; phylum Chordata; class Mammalia; order Artiodactyla; family Ziphiidae; genus Hyperoodon; species Hyperoodon ampullatus. The sequence continues at coordinate 100,232,827 of NC_136915.1, forward strand.
GTCGGAAAAGATACTTGATACGATTTCAATTTTCTTAAATTTACCAGTGCTTGATTTGTGGCCCAAGATATGATCTATCCTGGAGAATGTTCCATGGGCACTTGAGAAGAAAGTGTATTCTGTTGGTTTTGGATGGAATGTCCTCTAAATATCAATTAAGTCCATCTTGTTTAATGTATCATCTAAAGTTTGTGTTTCCTTATTTATTTTCATTTTGGATGATCTTGTCCATTGGTGAAAGTGGGGTGCGAAAGTCCCCTACTATGATTGTGTTACTGTCGATTTCCCCATTTATGGCTGTTACATTTGCCTTATGTATTGAGGTACTCCTATGTTGGGTGCATAAATATTTCCAATTGTTATATTTTCTTCTTGGATTGATCCCTTGATCATTATGTAGTGTCCTTCTTTGTCTCTTGTAATAGTCTTTATTTTAAAGTCTATTTTGTCTGATGTGAGAATTGCTACTCCAGCTTTCTTTTGATTTCCATTGTATGGAATATGTTTTCCATCCCCTCACTTTCAGTCTGTCTGTATCCCTAGGTCTGAAGTTGATCTCTTGTAGGTGGCATATATATGGGTCTTGTTTTTGTATCCATTCAGCCAGTCTTTGTCTTCTGGTTGGAGCATTTAATCCATTTTCATTTAAGGTAGTTATCGCTATGTATGTTCCTATTACCATTTTCTTGTTTTGGATTTGTTATTGTAGGTCTTTTACTTCTCTTATGTTTCCTGCCTAGAGAAGTTCCTTTAGCATTTGTTGTAAAGCTGGTTTGGTGGTCCTGAATTCTCACAGCTTTTGCTTGTCTGTAAAGGTTTTAGTTTCTCTATTGAATCTGATTGAGATCCTTGCTGGGTAGAGTAATCTTGGTTGTAGGCTTTTCTCCTTCATCCCTTTAAATATGTCCTGCCACTTCCTTTTGGCTTGCAGAGTTTCTGCTGAAAGATCAGCTGTTAACCTTATGGGGATTCCCTTGTATGTTATTTGTTGCCTTTCCCTTGCTGCTTTTAATATTTTTACTTTGTATTTATTTTTTGATAGTATGTGTCTTGGCATGTTTCTCCTTGGATTTATCCTGTATGGGACTCTCTGCGCTTCCTGGACTTGACTTTTTCCTTTCCCATGTTAGGGAAGTTTTCAACTATAATCTCTCCCAGTATTTTCTCAGTCCCTTTCTTTTTCTCTTCTTCTTCTGGGACCCCTATAATTCGAATGTTCGTGCGTTTAATGTTGTCCCAGAGGTCTCTGAGACTGTCCTTAATTCTTTTTTTTTTTTTTTTTTTTTTTTTTTTTTTTTTTTTTGTGGTATGTGGGCCTCTCACTGTTGTGGCCTCTCCCGTTGCGGAGCACAGGCTCCGGACGCACAGGCCCAGCGGCCATGGCTCACGGGCCCAGCCGCTCCGCGGCATGTGGGATCTTCCCAGACCGGGGCACGAACCCGTTTCCCCTGCATCGGCAGGCGGACTCTCAACCACTGCGCCACCAGGGAAGCCCCTTAATTCTTATCATTATTTTATTTTTATTCTGCTCTGTGGTAGTTTTTTCCACTATTTTGTCTTCCAGGTCACTTATCTGTTCTTCTGCCTCAGTTATTCTGCTATTGATTCCTCCTAGAGAATTTTAAATTTCATTTATTGTGTTTTGCATCATTGTTTGTTTGCTCTTTAGTTCTTCTAGGTTCTTGTTAAACGTTTCTTATATTTTCTCCATTCTATTTCCAAGATTTTGGATCATCTTTACTATCATTACTCTGAATTCTTTTTCAGGTAGACTGCCTGTTTCCTCTTCATTTGTTTGGTCTGGTGGGTTTTTACCTTGCTCCTTCATCTGCTGCATATTTCTCTGTCTTCTCATTTTGATTAACTTACTTTTGGGGGTCTCCTTTTCACATGCTGCAGGTTCATAGTTCCCGTTGTTTTTGGTGTCTGCCCCCCATTGGGTAAGGTTGGTTCAGTGGGTTGCGTAGGCTTCCGGATGGAGGGGACTGGTGCCTGTGTTCTGTTGGATGAGGCTGGATCTTGTCTTTCTCGTGAGCAGGACTACATCTAGTGGTATGTTTTGGGGTGTCTGTGAACTTAGTATGATTTTAGGCAGCCTCTCTGCTAATGGGTGGGGTTGTGTTCCTGTCGTGCTATTTGTTTGGCATGGGGTGTCCAGCACTGGAGCTTGCTGGTCGTTGAATGGAGCTGGGTCTTAGCGTTGAGACAGAGATCTCTGGGAGAGCTCTCGCTGATTGATATTATATGGGGCCAGGAGGTCTCTGGTGGTCCAGTGCCCTGAACTTGGCTCTTCCACTCAGAGTCTCAGGCCTGACACCCGGCCAGAGCACCAAGACCCTGTTAGCCACACAGCCAGGTACATGGGGAGTTTCTTGACTTTTGGGAAGTCTGAGGTCTTCTGCCAGTGTTCAGTAGGTGTTCTGTAGGGGTTGTTCCACATGTAGATGTATTTTTGATGTATTTGTGGGGAGGAAGTTGATCTCCACGTCTTACTCCTCCACCATTTTGATGGTCCTCCCTCTCATATTTTAAAAGCTGTATGGTCCCCTGAATAAAAGAGATTAAGATCTAATAACAGCATTAAAAATTATACTTTCGACTTGTGGCAGCAGCGGCTCAAGTGGCCGAAGCAAGATGCGTCAAAATCAGAGTGGTGGTCATGGTCCTGGAGGTGGAAAGAAGGATGACAAGGATAAGAAAAAGAACTATGAATCTCCTATGCCAGCTAGAGTGGGGCAAAAGAAGAAGAAAACAAAGGGACCAGATGCTGCCAGCATACTGCCCCTGGTGACATCTCACACTCAGTGCTGGTTAATATTATTGAAGTTAGAGAGAATTGAAGACTATCTTCTCATGGAGGAAGAATTCATTAGAAATCAGGAACAAATGAGGCCTTTAGAAGAAAAGCAAGAGGAGGAAAGATCAAAGATGGGTGATCTGAGGGGCACCCCAGTGTCGGTAGGAACCTTGGAAGAGATCATTGATGACAATCATGCCATCGTGTCTACGTCTGTGGGCTCAGAACACTACGTCAGCATTCTTTCATTTGTAGACAAGGATCTGCTGGAACCGGGCTGCTCAGTCCTGCTTGGTCCTGCTCAGCCACAGGTGCATGCTGTGATAGGGGTGCTGATGGATGACACAGATCCCTTGATCACAGTGATGAAGGTGGAAAAGGCCCTCCAGGAGACCTATGCTGATATTGGAGCATTGGACAACCAAATCCAGGAAATTAAGGAATCTGGAACTTCCACTCACTCATCCTAAATATTATGAAGAGATGGGTATAAAGCCCCCTAAGGGGGTCATTCTGTATGGTCCACCCGGCACAGGTAAACCTTCTTAGCCAAAGCAGTAGCAAACCAAAACTCGGCCACTTTCTTGAGGGTGGTTTGCTCTGAACTTATTTAGAAGTATCTAGGTGATGGGCCCAAACTTGTTCAGGAACTGCTTTGAGTTGCTGAAGAACACGCACCATCCATCGTGTTTATTGATGAAATTGATGCTATTGGGTCAGAAAGGTATGACTTAAATTCTGGTGGTGAGAGAGAAATTCAGCAAACAGTGTTGGAGCTGTTGAACCAGTTGGATGGGTTTGATTCAAGGGGAGACATGAAAGTTATCAGGGCCACAAACCAAATAGATACTTTGGACCCAGCACTTATCAGACCAGGCCACATTGACAGGAAGATCGAGTTCCCCTTGCCGGATGAAAAGACGAAGAAGCGCATCTTTCACATCCACACGAGCAGGATGACACTAACCCTGGACGACTTGATCATGGCTAAAGATGACCTCTCTGATGCCAACATCAAGGCAATCTGTACAGAAGCTGGTCTGATGGCCTTGAGAGAACGTAGAATAAAAAAAAAAAAAAAAAGGCACCCCTGAGGGACTCTATCTCTATTGGACCACAGTTGCCTTCCAGGAAAAGGTTGGAAGTGTGTCGATCCCTCAGAGGTGTGAGGTTGGGGAAGTTTCCCAGGAGTCCATGTTCCAGCTGATCTTCTTTAGCACAGCATCCTGAGTACCTTTTGAGCATGATGTGTAGGACGCCCATCCGGCTCTCTTCATATGTTGGTCACGTGCAGTGCTCTCTTCCCAATAAAGTGTGCTCTTTCTCAAAAAAAAAAAATTATACTTTCAAATTCTTAATTTATATTCAGAGCATTAATTTGTTCAGGTCTTATAGAATCCCTTACACATTTTCTTCTCCACCTCAAAAAGTTTTTTATTTAGACCCAGTCCAAAATGTATATGTAACTTGTTTCAATCACATACATAGACTAAAATAATAAAACAGAACAAAGACAAAAAAAACTCAACACACCTATTTCAATTTCATTAGGAGTTTTCTCAGGACTCTCTCAAATCTGAATGTTGAAGCAGCTACATTGTTCTGTTTACCCATATTCTTATTCTATCAGTAAGCAGTCGACTAGCTAGAAGTACTACACTTGTAGCTATTTGTACTAAACTTACCATTTTTAGTCTTCAAAAGAATTTATTACACTGTAGTCAAATAATATTGTAACATGATCCTCTGAACTTATGTAAATAATTGCTTTTATAAATATATGTGGTTGCAAACTGACCCCAAGGGGAATCTTTTTTTTTTTTTAACCGGGATGATGAACGTTTTATTAAAAATACAAGGGGAATCTTTGAAGCTCATCTGCTTCAAAGTCAGTTTGCTAAATATATATATCGATATTACCTTAAGTGATTATACTAAGTAAATCCTAGATTTTACTAACAGCAAAATAAAATATTGACCTCACTAAAATGATGAGAATAAGGAGAGGCTAAGACATCAGGAAAGAGGCTGGAAAATAAATATCTGTTACGTGTCTTGGGCTTAAGGCAAAATATAGGATATAGGAAGAAGAAAGATATATTAAGTGCTTTTTCCTTCAGATCACTTGCAATCTAAGTAGGTTGAAAGAAAAGACAGAAAAGTGAGAAGTGTTTAATAACAATGCAAGAGATAAATATCAATTGACCATATTATATAATATGTCACATGCCAGTTCAGGATTGATTGCTAAGTAAATAGAATGTTATTGGTTATCCAGGTTCCTGATACATTTTTAGTGATGTGTTACTTCTAAGTTATCTGGGATTGGTGAATTTCGTTTTGCTTTTAATGGAGATTTACTAGCCTGATCCAGTTTTACAGAATCTTAAGTCTGTAGGGTTGAGTTTAAGTCATTGACTCTAAAACAGGAAAATCTATATTCTAAATTTGGTTATTGAAAAAATTAATTCATATTTATAGTACTTTGTGTCAGGTACTATAGGAAGCATTTTACATTACTCATTTAATTTTTATAACAAACCTATAGGTAGATTGTTACTCTCATTCTACGGATGAGGAATCTGAGGCACAGAGAAGTTAAGGTTGTTACTAAAGGTAATACAGAAAGTGGTAGTGACAGGATATAATCCCAGTTCTGTTAGACTCTAGGGCCCAAAAGTATTAAAGAAAATAAACATATAGAAAAGACCAGATTTGAGAATACAGCATTTATGGTTAAGTGGAAGGAGCACTCAGTTTTCAATAATATATTAGACGTATTTTTTAAATGATGAAAATTTTCTCTTTTTGCTCCCATGTTAATTTTTTTTTTTTTTTTTTGCGGTACGTGAGCCTCTCGCTGTTGTGGCCTCTCCCATTGCAGAGCACAGGCTCCGGATGCGCAGGCTCAGTGGCCATGGCTCACAGGCCCAGCCGCTCCATGGCATGTGGGATCTTCCCGGACCGGGGCTCGAACCCGTGTCCCCTGCATCGGCAGGCGGACTCTCAACCACTGCGCCACCAGGGAAGCCCTCCCATGATAAATTTTGTGCCATTTTCCAGAAATTAGTTTAATTCCAATGAGGCCAAATCCTCTTTTATCAATATTATCAAACAGTAAAATCTGGTTTTCTTTCAGCAAGTGAAAAGGAACTTCCAGAACAAAGGTTATACTTGTAATGTTGTTATCATCTTTATCCAGAATGGTTGCTTTATTTCCAGTTGTTCAGGCAGCTATTTATAGTTTATTAGGGACTCCAGAGTATAAATGATTTGAAGATTAATAGATTTAAATTGTGTGTAAAAAGGATTCCTTTTAACATGCTTTTGATAACATTAATAAAAACCATTTTGGAATCATGTTTTTTGTCTTTCTGATCCCTGACATAGAAGTATTTAGATATTTTTTAAGGCATAATGTTTATATTGCTGTTTACTTTTATAAGCATCACTTCAGAATTGGCAATAAATGGCAAAATTGCATATCCTAATACAGTTCTGGTATCAGCCTGAGTCTTGAAAATAAAACCTTGTACTTAAATATAAGCCCCCATTTAAATGGGCCAAATTCTTCACCTTTACGTTTGGAACCACCTTTCATGTTGGTGATTATCATCCAAAGAATCAAGAGATTGATTTCCTATTTTAAGATTGAAATATATATATAATTTATACCATTATTGGGACTTCCATGGTGGCATAGTGGTTAAGAATCCGCCTGCCAATGCAGGGGACATAGGTTCGCTCCCTTGTCCGGGAAGATCCCACATGCCGCGGAGCAGCTAAGCCCGTGCGCCACAACTGCTGAGCCCATGTACCACACCTACTGAAGCCCGGGCGCCAGGGCCTGTGCTCTGCAACAAGTGAAGCCACTGCAATGAGAAGGCCGAGCACCACAATGAAGAGTAGCCCCGGGGGGCTTCCCTGGTGGCGCAGTGGTTGGGGGTCTGCCTGCTAATGCGGGGGGCGCGGGTTCGTGTCCCGGTCCGGGAGGGTCCCGCGTGCTGCGGAGCGGCTGGGCCCGTGGGCCGTGGCCGCTGGGCCTGCGCGTCTGGAGCCTGTGCTCCGCAGCGGGAGGGGCCGCAGCGGTGAGAGGCCCGCGTACCGCAAAAAAAAAAAAAAAAAAAAAAGAGTAGCCCCGGCTTGCTGCAACTACAGAAAGCCCGCACACAGCAACGAAGACCCAATGCAGTCAAAAAAAAATATATATATATATATATATACTATTATCTACATATAATATTATTGAACTATTATTTATGTATATATGATATATATGTATATGTTATTTATTATAATTAATGAACTATTTATTTATTATAGAGAGATGGTGATTGCTTCATATTTCTTTTTGTAGTTTATCACAGCAAAGCTGAAATTTTTGGAGAGCAAACATGGCATATCCAAGGATATTATGTGGTTTTATTTTAAGCTTTCAGTAGTGGTGTGTTTCATTCAGCCTGTAACAGTAAAAATAAATGAGTAATAGATGACTCGTATGTTTTGTCTGCTATAGTAATATCTTCTATCATTGAATCTGTCTAACCAGCCAGTTACTTTACTGTTGTCTGAAATAAAGATCATTGTGTTTTCTGACAATGTAGGAATTTCTGTTCAGTTAAAATATATGTTGTCATTGAAGTAAAAATAATGAAATTGCAAGAAATTGATTGATTTTAGCTGTACTCCTGAACCCCTCTCCCCCAAAGTGAAATCCAGATCATTTTAAAGTTCTTATAAAATAGCTGGAATTTCATTAAAATATTAAAACTCAGCCTTGATAGTTTTTAGTATAGGTACTTAGCCTCTAAATTTTGACCTGAAACATAAACGGTAGTGGTAGCATGTCTAGTCATTCACGTTGATAACCAGCCTCCACGATGGCCCCCAGTTGTCCTCCCTCCTGATATTCACACCCTTAAGTAGTCCCCCCCAACCCACATTTACCAGGGTTGGTCTGTGTGATTGCTAGAATACACCAGAAATGATGGTAAGTCACTTCTGAGATTAGGTTACAAGACAGTGGGACTTCCATCTGGATGTGTCTATGTCTGTCTGTCTCTCACTCTCTCACATCACTTGCTCTGTTGGAAGCCAGTACGTGCAAGGAACCAAGGCCTAGCCCAACAACTAAGCTTGGAAATGGATCCTCCAGCCCTAGTCATGCCTTCAGATGGCTGCATCCTTGGCCAGCAGCTTGACTGCAACCTCATGAGACACTGAGCCAGAAGCACCCAGCTCAGCCCTCAGCCCCTCCCAGATTCTTGACCCTCAGGAACTGTATGAGATAAAAAATGTTTACTAAGCCTTTAAATTTGGGAGTAATTTGTTATTCAGGAATAGATAACCAGTGCACACCTCCACTAAAGCTCTTCTTTCATTTTTCAAATCTTAACATCTATTTTTAGTTATTGTTGTTATTATTTGTGCCGTTAAATGTGTAATACGTACAATTCACCTGACTGAAGCGTTAAGTTGGATGGAAAATACTGTATTCCATCTCCCATTTTCCAATCCAGTGTTTGGTGTAATAAATACATAATTCACTTTTCCCATGTTCGGGTCCCATATTAGAATGTACTTAAAATAATTGTTTTGTGACAAGGAGCCTTTTTTAGATTATTCCGCAGATTCTTATCATTTATGTGTGAAGCTACCAATTTTGTATAACTTGTAATTACTATGCAAGTGATTATACAATTACTGTGAAATACTTCAAGAGAAAACAGACAGCTTAACAACTATTCTCAGAGAAGTCTGAGACTTCACCAAAGAAGCTCCTCATCCATTACTTGTAACTCTGTGATGCTTATTAATTCTACAGGATAATAACAGTGTGGGTTTTAAAAAGTCATATTTTTAAGGATTAGTTAAGAGAGAGAGCTTCTTAGCAGATGCAGCTTCTTAGCATCATCAAGATCATGAATTGTACTCCCAGCTCTGCTCTCCCATCCCACTTTCTCCATGGTGTTCTGAAAAGGAAAAGGTCATAAAAGTACTCAGGTTCACTTTTTCCTTTTTGCCCTACTAAACCAATTTTAGTACCAATAATTGTTTCTTTTCCATAGCTAATCATACAGAAACGGTAATCATGAATAAAAGATGTGACAGAAAAGTGGAATTTCAACTTCTTAAAGAGTTTTTTTTTTCTCTTGCTTCCTTTGTCTGTGTTTTTCTAAACGCGGATTTGCCTTAGGACATTAATAGCTACAAATAGATACTTTCAGTGAATCCTGGGTTATCAGTCTTTTGTTTTTATACCTGAACTTAAAGAAAGAGATGTTCTTAATGAAAAGAAAACATTGATGAGTCCCATGTTCTTTGACATTAATGCTCTTAAATATGTAACTAAAAATTAGCTTTTTTGTCTATTCTTGCCATGATTCCTAAAAAACAGTAATAAAAATAGCCAATTTTGGAATTGGTCTTGTCTTCCTCTATCCTAAATAGACAAGATTATTTTGAAATTTTACTGAAAATTTCCTTTTAATTTGGACCTAAAAAAAAATAGGATTCTGTCTTTCAAATCCCTCCCCCCTTCAATTCACATGCTCACATGTGCACACCCACACACACACGCACACTTGTAATAAGGTTAGGAGGATGGTTATCAGTAACTTAAAGGAACAAACGAATTTCACTCTTCAAATATTTAGTATACAAATGTTATCCAAATACTCCAATAATGTCATCACTTCAGACAGTTGTAGTCCTGCCAGAAGTAAAACCACCAGGGCTTCTAACTCTGCTTTGAACATCTGCCAACTGATACCAACACAAATTTGTCAACACAAATTTGTAACACAAGGCTGATTCCTGAGTCTTGAACTTGGACAGTCTCTAATGAAGAAGGAGGCATCAAATTTTCAGCACTGAAACATGTCAGAGAAACCCCATGTTTGCTTTATTTTCTTGAGGGTTTTTGTTTTTTAAGCATGGTCACTGAATTGTGTATTTTTCTTTTCAAATGGGTTCCCATTTGTGGGTGGTGGTAGCTCCTGATGAAATAATTTTTAAAAATTGAGAAATAACAGTAGTTTTCGTAACTAGATTTCATTTGAAAGCTTAAATTATATAGTACTTTGCTATGATTTTTGAGAAAGTTTCCTCAACCCTCTATTAACACTTCTTTTTTTTTTTTGTAAAATGTCTCAGGAAACATTTAAATGTCTGTTTAGTAAAGTAATTGTTAATTTCACTCTGTTCACCTGCCCGTAATATATGATGCTTATATGAAATAGTACTTCAAGTCTTTCCTAGCAGATATAAGAGGGAAGCCTAAGAATCTCCTTTCACTCCCTTCCTGATCATTCGACCTGACTTGGCGCCCAGGCCCAAAGCCGTAGGCCAGACTCCAGGCACCAGCCCACATTCCCTGCTCAAGTTCCCTTTCATCCCCAAAGCTCACCAAGCCCTGAAGGGGACAGAAAGGAGGATGGAAGACAGCTGAACAGAGGTTAGAAGAGGGGAGTGGAATTTGGCAGCAGGTAGAAGGACTTTGTCTGCACCTCTAGTGGTGAGTGCCTCCACCACCCTCTTGACCGGCCAAAAATTGAGTGAAGTTCTATGTGGACAAATCAGAAACAGTCCTCGATTATAATGTAAAAATATCTTTAGTATCCTTTACCTGTCTACAGCCAGCTGGTTAGGTCTCTAAACATAAACTCTTAAAGGTATTATGCTTACCGTATTTTAAAAATGTAAATGCCATAACACAGAAAAGATAAGATATACCTGTTGGTAATAGAAGCATTCATAAGCTGAGGCAGTAAGTGTGGTGGTTAAGGTCACAGACTCTAGAGCCAGGCTGCCTGGGTTTAAATCCCAATTCTGACAGCTTGCTAGATGAGTAACCTGAAACAAGTCACTTGACCTCTCCGTATTAATTTTCTCATCTGCAAAATGGAGATGATAGCACTACCTTATAGGGTTGTAAAATTTAAATAATCTGAACCTAAACACTTAGATCAATGTCTGACTGGTACTTAGCTTTACATAAGTATTTGTTCCCATTAATATGCTATGCCCCTTTTCTGATGTTGTTTCTATACTTAGATGACCCTGTCTGATTTGTAGTCAAAAGGTTACTTCATACTCACACCACTACCTTTGATGTCTAACTACTAGCAGATCCCCTGCTCAGCAGTATTTGAAAGCAAAATGCTTATTTTCCTTTCTTTCCCAGGCCCAACACAGAGATACTTTCATTGAAGAACGCTATGGAAAATATAACATCAGTGATCCTTTAATGGCACTCCAGAGAGACTTTGAAACACTGAAGGAGAAGAACGATGGCGAGAAGCAGCCAGTCTGCACAAACCCGCTCTCGATTCTTAAGGTGGTGATGAAGCAGTGCAAGAACATGCAGGAGCGCATGCTATCGCAGCTGGCTGCCGCTGAGAGCAGGCACCGCAAGGTGGGTTCACCGCTGACATGCGCCTGTAAACTCCTGAAATGCCTGACACTTTCTTGTCAGCTGCCAGCTCTCACAGTAACTTAACTGGGAAGTCTCACAGGTGTAAAAAAGCCCCTGAGCTTACCTAAGAGCCAGGAGATAGAAAATGCAGGTTATTCCAAATGTTAAATTTAGGCAGTGTGCCAGACGCATTATTTCAGATGGCATTTCTTCTTGATATGACACTCCAAAACACTTGGTATGTTTTTTCAACTCTTGGTCATCCAAACTTTGGCAACAAACTGGGGCTTGACCAAGCCTTGTAGCTGAACGGAGTGTTCCCTATTTGCTTACTTAAGTGATAAATAGAAAGATTAACAGGTATTTGGGGAATGCTGTATCAGAGAGAGAGAGAGAAAGAATTAGAGAATTTACCTGACTATAAACATACAAGCCAATAGATTATTTTCATTTATTTCTAGTTTTGAGTTTTATTGCATTTTACTTCTCATGAAACCATAAACAGTCCCTAGGGTTGTTTACCTTAAAGCTGTTCTACCCTGTTAGGAAAGAGAGAGAGAGAGAGAGAGAGAGTGTGTGTGTGTGTGTGTGTGTGTGTGTGTGTGTGTGTGTTTCCTAGGTCTTACAGCCCCTGAGATAGGAAGGCAAACCTGTGCTTTCCTCTACCTCATCTCCTTGGAATTCTAGTGCTTGTGATTTCATTCCACGACTTATCATTTATGGCTCAGATTTGGCCTGGAAAAAATGCTTGGCTAGAGTCTGCATTTTTAAGAACTATTGGTGTAGATTTATATCAACAAGGGGGGACATCAGTGCATTTTGTAGGAAGCATTTTATTCTGAAAAAATTGGGTTAGCAGCTGCAGTTTGATGGACCTTCGTTTACTTTTATGGTTACCTGCTTTAGAGAGCCATCTGCTTAAAATGCATCTGACAAAATGCTTAAGGGCTTAGGTCTTGCCCATGATTTTTCTTTCCCTTCTCAGAGTCCAAACAAAAGGCCAGAGTGGGAGTTCTTAACCACGAATGGGTCTCAGATGTTCCATGATCCCCCAGAAAATATACAGAATGAGTTTATGCATTTTGTAGAAAATGAATTTTTTCCCCATATCCTTACTTGAATTCTCAGAGGTATCTCCAAGACCCAGAAAAGTTTAACCTCTGGACTAGACTGAAGTAATCTGAAGACATTTATGCCCCAATTTAAAAGGTGTCAATGAGTTTGAGGTAGTTGCCTAAATTTGGGGGCTTTTACATAATATTATAAGAAAACCTTCACAACATCCTTGTTTGATAGGCAGGCCTGTTTTCTATTTCATACATGAAGTAACAGAGTGGTACTGAAGGGCTGGCTGGCTGTCATGCCCTTTGAAGGTGTAGTGTTGGGATAATTTATGGTTCTAGGTGATTGGGGAGAGGAAGAGTTAAAAAATTCAAAATTCCCTAACACTGTATTTCAATGTAAGATAGTATTAAATATTTTAAAACAGCTGCCTATCTGATCTTATGTGTTTTATCAAAGTAGAACACTGACTTTGTTAGACATCAAACTAGAGGCTTATAATTAGGGTGCATATAGTCCCAGTTTGCCTGAGAGAATTCCAGTTTAAGTCTGTTGCCTTGGCATAGTTGTTAACAATACCCGCTTTGGCTCTCAGACATGTTAGTGGTTTGAACAGTCAATTATGTGGTTACTCCGCTTATTACGAAAAATAGGGTTCCCTAGTCCACCGCTTCCCATTCTCTCTCCTCCTCAATATTAGAGACAACCACTTTTTTCTTTTAACTGTTTATTTTGGCAGCTAACTTCCATATTTCTAACTGATATACTGCTGTCTCTTGCTTTATCAATTTTAGACACATATTTACTTTCTTTTATTATAGATGTGGATTTCATTATCTTACACCCCACCTCCCTTCTCTCCACCCCTGCCATCTTCCCAAAACAAACATAATACCCTTTCCTCACCCTCATTCTCTGTCATATCTCTTATTACTAGATCTGGAGCCTGTCACATTCTGTTTCTTCAGAGGATAAACATCTGGTGTATTCCCGGGCAGTAGATGCCTGGCTGAGCATTCTGTGTACAGGAATCAGGTTGCGGGGACGAATAACTCTTCTGAAAATACAAACTTGGAGCCAGTGCCCTTGTCTTCTCTCCTACATCTCACCTCTCCGGTGCAGTGTCTGCCACCTGCAGGTTCCATAGGTCCTTGGGGTCCTGCAGCGCAAAGCAGCTTCCTCCCCCATACCAAAGTAGTTATCACTCCTCCAGCCACTTTCTTTCTTCAGAATGTTGTTAAAATTTCTTGTCTGCCAGAGTCTCTCTTTTTGACTTTGTGGGTTTTTACTCTTTTCATCCCATTTCTATCATTTTAGACGGCTCTCCAAAGGGAGAGGAGATGATCTACCACCTTTAGCCAAAAGCTGTTCTTTCTATTAAGTTGCAAAAGTTTTCTTTTTTTTTAACCAGAAGGAAATACACCAAAATGTTTTCATTTTTGTATTTAAAAAGGAGTCCCAGAAAGTTTTCTCTCTCCTTTAATAACAGTTGTTAGTGAGGAGAAACAATAGGAAATGGCCATTGGGATGACAGTGCTCTGGCCTAGGGAGGTCTAGGCCAAGGCATCTCTGAAGCATGAGCAGAAGCTACGAAGAAATCCATAGCCACTGGAATATTATGCAGTTGTAGGCAGGATTATGTGGGGAAATGTCCCTTTAAATTTGTATTCTTTTTTTTTTTTTTCAGTACGCGGGCCTCTCACTGTTGTGGCCTCTCCCGTTGCAGAGCACAGGCTCCGGACGCGCAGGCTCAGCGGCCATGGCTCACGGGCCCAGCCACTCCATGGCATGTGGGATCTTCCCAGACCGGGGCACGAACCTGTGTCCCCTGCATCTGCAGGCAGACTCTCAACCACTGCGCCACCAGGGAAGCCCTAAATTTGTATTCTTAAAATTGGGCTTAATCCCTTGGCACAAGGATAAGTGGAATGGGATAGGCAGGTTAATTAAAAAGCCTTGTGGGGCTTCTCTGGTGGTGCAGTGGTTGAGAGTCCACCTGCCGATGCAGGGGACACGGGTTCGTGCCCCGGTCCGGGAAGATCCCACATGCCGTGGAGCGGCTGGGCCCGTGAGCCATGGCCGCTGAGCCTGCGCATCCGGAGCCTGTGCTCCGCAACGGGAGAGGCCACAACAGTGAAAGGCCCGCGTACCGCCAAAAAAAAAAAAAAAAAAAAAAAGCCTTGTGAAAAATCTCCACTTAAGATCTCAATAATTGAGCCTTTTCATATGCAGGATAAAGTCAAGAGAGTCTTTTCACCTCTTATCTACTGTACACGAAATGCATATATTAATTAAGCAAGGCACAGTTAGGATGTCACCTATTTGAAATGTTTAATTTTAGGCTTCACTCTCTGGTACCTCCAGTGATTTGAACATCAAGGGAGAGCCTCAGCTTGCAGCTTGCAGCTTTCCATGGTCCTGCCTTGCTTCATCACCTACAACTGTCCCCTAGTCCCACCAAACTTTTCTTAATTCTCTGAAACCTTCTCAGCCCCTACAGCTAATGAGTTGCCCTCTTCTATTTACATGCCACTTCGTGTTACCTCGGATAAGTATGTACTGTACTGTTTCCTAGCACATAGCTTGCATATCTTTCACCCTTCTAGACAGTGTGCTCCTTGATGGCCCTGACTGGGATTTACTTATTTATTTATCTATGGAATGATCTTGGGTGCTTAGAAAGACACTTAGTATTTAATTGTACTCTAAGTGTGACTCCTTGATATTTGAAAATGATTTTTTTTTAATTCCTTAAAGGTAATCCTAGACCTTGAGGAAGAAAGGCAAAGGCATGCACAGGACACAGCTGAAGGAGATGATGTCACCTATATGCTGGAGAAGGAAAGAGAGCGGCTGACTCAACAGGTAATTAAGGTGGAGGGGCTCAGAGCAGCATTTGCCTAGAGTAGCATTTCTTGAAGATTATTCTGCAGGGTGTAAATTGGTGTTGCTCAAAAAAAGGGGGCTTTGTGGTCAAATAAGTCTGGGAATTACTGGATTAAACAAAGTTAAAGAGGTTTCTAACTTCAATTTGTTAGACCCTTTAGTATGCAGAAGCACGCTGTGAGTCTTCAAGAACAAGATAGGGTGTTCTGTGTTTAGCAAATTTATGTTTTCATAAAATCTTTTAACATAGATCATTCACTATGGGACTGTCGTTCCATAGAACACACTTTGGGGAACACTAACTTTGAACTCTCCAACTTTTTTTGACTTAGGACTCCTAGTAAGAAATACATTTTACATCACAACTCAGTATATATACACATATATACATATGCCTGAAACAAAAATCTCATGAAATCGTACATAACCCTTACTGCTTATAATACACATTGATATTTTTGCTTCTATTTCATCTTTTTTTATTTCTGATCACGGCTCACTAAATGGTTTTGCCGTCCATGAATGAGTCTCAGAGTTTGAAAAACACTGACTAAAAGGGTTCCTTCAACCCTTTCCCTCTCACTCTGTGCCTTAAATAAGGTTGGAATGATGATTAAAGCAGATGGCATTTGTATAAGAAGAATGATTCAAATGCAACTACTTACGTTTGTTTGTTTTTAAGACCAGAAAGAATTATTACGGAAGCTTTCAAAGTTTTCAGCAGCATTCATCACAAAATCTGGTTGATACGGCTTTCTGCTGTTTTGATTGGCTCTAATCCCCTGAACTTTCCATAACATAAAACACAATGATGATTCAGATTCCCACTAATAATTCTGAGACAATAAGAACTAGAAGTGCCTCCTGAATCATCAAAGAAAGATTAAGTCGTAGTGTGTACATTTTTATGTTAGGTGTTATGATACTTAAATATTTGATGTAAGCACATGGCATACATGGTAATCCCATGTGCCAGAGAACAGCTAGCTTGATACACTCTACTTGATAACAGTTTTTCAGTATCTCTTTGTTTCCTTACTCTAACCAAGATGTGTGGTGGCATTCTTTTGTAGTTGGAATTTGAAAAGTCCCAAGTGAAAAAGTTTGAAAAAGAGCAGAAGAAGCTCTCCAGTCAGCTGGAAGAGGAGCGCTCCCGCCACAAGCAGCTCTCCTCCATGCTGGTGCGCGAGTGCAAGAAGGCCACCAACAAGGCCGCTGAGGAGGGCCAGAAGGCAGGAGAGCTGAGCCTGAAACTAGAGAAGGAGAAGAGCCGGGTGAGCAAGCTGGAGGAAGAGCTCGCTGCTGAGAGGAAGCGGGGCTTGCAGACGGAGGCCCAGGTGGAGAAACAGTTGTCTGAGTTTGACATTGAAAGGGAACAACTGAGAGCAAAGCTGAACCGAGAAGAGAACCGGACCAGAACTCTGAAAGAAGAGATGGAGAGTTTGAAGAAGATAGTGAAGGACCTAGAGGCTTTGCACCAGCAAAGTAGCCCCAGCGAGCAAGTGAAGAAACCAGTAACCCTGTCTAAAGGCACGGCAACTGAGCCACCCATGCTAGTGTCCGTATTTTGCCAAACGGAGAGTTTTCAGGCAGAAAGAACCCATGGGAGCAGCACAGCCAAGGTAACAGCCACAGGGCTGCCTGGTCCCACCACTCCTGCTTACTCTTATGCAAAAACCAATGGACATTTTGACCCAGAAATGCAAACTACCAAGGAGCTGATTACAGGCAGCAGTGTAGAAAACCAAGCGCCTCCACAAGAGAAGCCTGTGGGATTGGCCCAAGAGAAAGCAGTAGAGAATGGTGGGTGTCCTGTGGGAATAGAGGCTCCAGTCCCAGCGCCTGGTCACCTCCCTTCCGGTGGGAGCTCACTGTCTCCCAGCAGTACTGCCTCTTCCTCTCTCACATCCTCTCCTTGCTCTTCACCAGTGCTAACTAAGCGCTTATTGGGGTCATCAGCTAGCAGCCCTGGCTACCAGTCATCCTACCAAGTAGGGGTCAACCAGCGGTTCCATGCAGCTCGGCACAAATTTCAGTCCCAAGCAGATCAGGACCAACAAGCTAGTGGTCTACAGAGCCCTCCATCCAGGGATCTATCCCCAACCCTCATAGACAACTCTGCCGCCAAGCAGCTGGCCCGAAACACAGTCACCCAGGTGCTCTCCAGATTCACTAGCCAGCAAGGACCAATCAAGCCCGTGTCTCCCAACAGCTCTCCCTTTGGCACAGACTATCGAAATCTGGCCAACACTGCCAGCCCAAGAGGTGACACCAGCCATTCACCTACTCCAGGGAAAGTGTCTAGTCCTCTGAGCCCCCTGTCTCCAGGGATCAAGTCCCCTACCATCCCCAGAGCTGAGAGAGGAAACCCTCCGCCCATCCCACCCAAGAAACCTGGCCTCACTCCTTCTCCATCTGCTGCCACTCCACTGACCAAACCTCATCCCCAGGCATCCTCTTTGACCACCACAGAAGACCTTGCCAGCAGCTGCTCTTCTAATGCTGTTGTAGCCAATGGCAAGGACGTTGAGATACTTTTGCCTACCAGTAGCTAGTCCCTAGGAGGGAGTCTCCACACTTGACATTCCATCAGATTTCATCCAAGAGCTCAGAGTCAAACCATTGAGTCAGATCATGTTATTTATTTTGATAGTAGCTGAAACTATCTGTATAATACATTTAATGTATTTCATCTTTTTGTATTTTTTAGGTAGAAACTAAGTAGTTTGGGTTTTTATGATTCACATCTTTGTGCTAAAGCTAGAAGGGCACCTCAAAGATGTCTAAGCTTTGCAGTCACCATCGTGTTATGATGGAGAAAGCTAATTGAGTACCAGGTGGTGATTTCCTGTCTATCTGGGGACTAGAATCACTCAACACTCATTTTGAATTATGTGGAAGTGGCTCATGCAGACTTTTTATTCCAGATGAACATGTTTTAAAAGTGCCTGAAATTAGACTGCCATATGAATGTGATTCTGCAGCAGTAACACAAAATGCATCGTTTAACTGCAAAAAATGAGATCCTCTGTGAATTCTGAATGTTAAAAACCAACACTGCTTTTAATCCTCTTTTACTGTTTTTTAATACAAGCTTTGTGTTCAAAAACAAGGCTGCATAAGTAGAATGGGAATCCTAAAGGTGGGTGTGAACTCGCCACAAAGCTGAGCTTTATAGAGCCCTTGAGAAACCCTCCTGAACATTAAGCAGTTGGGGTGCTGATTTTCTTGTACTTTTGAAAGATTACATCGCTCCCAGTTTCCTGCGTAAGTTTTTGAATACAGTGAAATCACATCTCCTTTAAAAATATCTACAGGCATCTACTGTTGTGTAAGGAACTTCTGATTCCGATTGCTGTTACTTGAATAGGAAATGGTTACTCATTCTGTATAAAAGTTTTGCAACAGAATGAGATCTTTATTCTGTAATGAAAAAGCAATAACTTAAAGTTCACTGTCTTTGTAATATTATAAGTCAGAATTATACAGGTTTTAGCAAATTGTTACACTTTTCTCCAAGCTGCCAGCATTCTGTGTCTATCTGTGGAACCAAATTAACTTTTGCCTAAATGGAAGTATACATATATCTGTATAGATAAACACCCCTTTTACGTGTTTAACATACACACACTTAAACACATAAATAATAGTGTGATTATATCTTTGGAGTTTGCAATATAGCATAAAGGACGAGTAGAAATGCATGTTAAGATTACCTACCAAAGCAACTAGATATAGCTGGGACCCAGTCAATCACAGGAGGACTCTTGTCCACCAGGAGGGGAAAATTTCAAATGAAATCAGGTCTTCAGCATCATAAGAAGACAAGGCCAAACCAACCCAGTGTCACAAAACTCAACTGGTCATATAAATGAGTGAAACAGGTCGGTCACTCAAGTGATGTATGACAGCTGGGAGCAGTGGGAGCTGTAGCAAACTGAAGTGCCCAAGTACCATTACAAAGGGCACCCCCTGTTCAGTTTCAGCTGCTTGTTGCCATGCAGGAATGCTAGACCCGGGTTACCAGCTCCTAAAATTTTTACGAAATCCAAATTTTCATGAGAAACATTCTCATTTTTAAATATCAAGAACTGATCCAAAAATATTTAAATACTGCTAGTTAAACACTTCTGCAGCTGGATTTAGCCCTCAAGCTGCCAAGCTGCAGCCTCTTTCATTCTAGAAACTTCGGTCATTTCCATCACAGCAAGTTTGTGAGGACAGAAGCCTCCAGACTTTCCAACCTGTTGGCTAGCACAGCCAACAAACTCGGCAGAGTATAATGACTATTCTCTTCCAAACAGGACTGTCTGCAACCCAGCTCAGACATGGTGGGTACATGGTTTTGTGTCCACAAGGATGAAGAGGCCTTGGTGTCCTCACATACATTTTTCTAGCCAACATCTATCCAGCAGCCACTGACCTGCTATAATTTAAATCTATTTCCTCTTAATCCAACATGAGTTGATGGGGGAAAAGCAACTGATGGAAATCAAGATAAATCACTATGGAGTATATTGGTGTCTGCACAGCTTATGGTTTGACTAAAGATTAAAATACTATTAATCAAAAAATTAAAATACTATTAATGCCCCAGCGTGTCTACCAAATGATAAAGGGGTTATCTTAAACTTCCCAGAGCAATCATGCATTAAATTTTATTCCCGTGCATAGTCATATGAACTGGATGATAAAATAGCTGAACTTTCTAAGCAGAAGAGGGGGCTATACTCCCAGAGTGTTATTACCTCTTGCTTTAAATGGTAATCTTACAAATTGCATTGTGCTCTTCTTTTGTTTTGGCATAGATATATATATAGAGAGATACTATAAGGAAGTTTATTTCTTAGGAAGTGCACTGAATAATGTATTTCTTTTACAGTGTAATATGGGGGTGGGGAAATGCAAAAGAAATGTGTATTTTTGCTAGTTGCCTATCTTCTGAGATAAATAAGCACAATACTGCAATGGATCCAATAATCCAGTTAGGTATTATAGATTAGTATTTAAGTTTGCTGTAGATTGTGTGTGTGCTAAGTAAAAGTTCTGTGATTCACA
Source organism: Hyperoodon ampullatus (assembly GCF_949752795.1). Classification (NCBI taxonomy): domain Eukaryota; kingdom Metazoa; phylum Chordata; class Mammalia; order Artiodactyla; family Ziphiidae; genus Hyperoodon; species Hyperoodon ampullatus. Next base: position 100,253,046 of record NC_136915.1, read on the forward strand.
ATTTTGGTCTTAACCCATGTTGCAAAAGCTATGTTACTGGTCAACAGATGATAATGCTGTGCAGTGCATAGCACAAGCATTAACTAGTCCTTAACATGTGTAAAGCCAAATGTACCGTGCAGAAGTCTTCACCTGTTTTTATAGCAGACTTCATTAAAACAAGTTAAATCCTACTGTCTGGGCAAAAAATAGTCTTGTTTGTACGAAATGAAGACTGTTGCACAACAGGGCCGATTTTGTTGGGGAAGGAGCAGATTGGTGAAGAGGGAGCACTCACTCCTGGCTTTAAAAAAACAAACGAAGTCAGTGACCCATCCAGGTTAGACCCCAAAAGGAGCTGGGACATTTGTTTTCCTTAGAATCTTAGAGCTGGGAGAAGTCTTCACAATAATCCAGTCTGTAATTTTTAAACCATTTGGGGATTCTGGACCTTTTGAGAATCTAAAAATAGCTAGACTCTATCCCCAGAAAAATGTATATGCTTATGTGCAAAATTTGGTTGATGGCTTCACGGTATCCAGAGACCCTGAAGCCGTCCATGAATCATGTACTCTAAGAATGCCTGATCTTGGGCTTCCCTGGTGGCACAGTGGTTGGGAGTCCGCTTGCTGATGCAGGGGACACGGGTTCGTGCCCCGGTCCAGGAAGATCCCACGTGCCATGGAGCAGCTGGGCCCGTGAGCCACGGCCGCTGAGTCTGCGTGTCCAGAGCCTGTGCTCCGCAACGGGAGAGGCCACAGCAGTGAGAGGCCCGCGTACCGCAAAAAAAAAAAAAAAAAGAATGCCTGATCTTTTCCAGCCCTCTCATTTTACAAATGACTAATGCATCTCTTGTCTCCTAGTCCAGTGCTGTTGCTGCTACACTGTTAGCAAATGCTAGTGTAGCCAGACAAAAGCACTTGAAAATCCTTTGATGTACAAAAGATGTTCAAACAGTGTGGATGTTTACATATCTAAGTTCCCGGCATTTAAGCCAATTAATGATCATTACAACAAACACAGGGTATATCCATTTTTTCATAACAGCCTCACTTCAGCAATGCTGCCTTGTCGATTTGTGTGTGTGTGTGTGTGTGTGTGTGTTTGTGTGTGTGTAATTTATAAAGAGCGCTTCTGATGCTTAGCCCTTGAAACAGAACTTCAAATGTCTTTTGAGAAATGCTGCTTCAAAATAGTTTGTGTTTTCATAATGCGTCAGAGGTAGGCATTGAGCATTGTTTGTTCCACAGGAGTAATTTTAATTTAATTGCTGTAAAACTAGTTGAGAAAACTTGAGAGCCTGTCCACCCATATGCTCACATATCAATGGCCAGTTCATTGGTGCAAGTAAAGAAGGAGAAAGGAGACTGGGGTAGTGATTCTCAAACTTTATTGTGCTTAAGGGAATCCTGCTAACAATAAGGATTCCTGGGGATTGGGCCTAGGGGCCAGGTGATGCAAGTGATCTGAGGATCACATTTTGAGAAATAGTGCCTCATAGCCCATACCTGTTCTTTCACAAGAACTTACTTGCCTCTAACCTAAGGAGATGTCTTGAGCTCTGGAATCTGTTTTGCTAGAATGTCAATGATACTCGGAGTCAAGTGCCTACTTGGATTCTAAGCACCATGTTAATGATTCCACACACATATTCCCTTACTAATTTGCCCAAGGGTGCTGTGAGGTGTTATCATCCCCAGTGTGCACATGAGGTAGTTGAAGACCAGAGATTTGTACTAGAGACCTTAGTAAGTGACAGGGCCTGAATTGAAAACCCAGTACTTTGCTCTTTCCACTACCTGTTTCCCAAATGAGAATCTCCTGAGTCACTCTTAACGCCAGTTCCAGACCCTTCCCCCTGGAGATTCTGATGAGTAGACCAAGGTGGAGCTCAAGGTTAAGTGTCTGGGATGCTTCTTAGCATGAGGCAGGTTTAAACCTTGCAGGACACCATGCTACTCCTCTACCACCCTAACCTAGAGACCTTTATCAGGTCAAGTAAATGGAACAAAAACAACATCTTAATTCCCCTCAAGCAACTCATGTTTCTTCGATATTTAAGATGAGACAGAAACCAAAGTAGCTACCGTAGAAAACCTCAAGGTACTCACGCTCTGGTTGGGGGTTGCACAACAATACAAAAAGTTACCAGAGACAACTGAATAATGCAAGTGGGGTTTAAATGCCATATAGGGTCGTTAAAGGCGGTCCTAGCAAAAACAGATCTTTGTGGGCAGGAAAAAGTTAACTAGAAAAGAAGCAAATGTCTTTTCTCTCACCAAAGCATTACTTACCTGGAGTTCTGCACTGTCTCCCTGTGTTTGCATTGTTTCAGTTGGCTTGTCTTGGTCTTAGGATGAGGTCAGAGAGAGGCACAAGAGGGCCCCAAGAGCTGAGTCCTGTTTCAGGGAGACAGCAATGTGGTGTGCTCTCTGCAAGGGCTTGGGCTGGTATAAGAAGGAGCTCCCAGGCCACAGCACTCTCCAAAACATTCTCAAATAACTTGTAGGGAAGACCTAGGAACGGCCAAAAGGCAAGTTGAGAAAGGACCTTGCTGCGTTACACATAAATGTCCCCCTCCTACCTTCTAAATCTCTATAAGCAAAAGGGAAAAGATGAGCTTCGAGAAGAATCCAATGGGTACTTCTGGGACACCTACAAGTGATTCCCTTGGAGGGATGTGAAAGCAACTTTTCCTTTTCTCCCAATGGTGTGACTACTTGTGCTGCCATTAGACTGGAGGGGCACAGGGAAGGTCTCGTGGCTCTGCACACCACTGTGAAATGGTTGGCTTGGAGAAATTACTGGGAAGTGTTGCAACAGGCCTTATCCCCGACAGGAGTCCTATTCACTAATTCAACATGGCAGACACTCAGGTCTCCCTTCAGGAATGAAAGATTTATTTTCCTAGCTGCAGAAAATGCTGACAGGAAACAGCCCTTGGCTATAAGCCCCTTATAGGAATTGCCTTAACTGAAAGAAAGCAATTTGACCAAGGTCACATCTCCATCCATGGGCAGTTCATATCTAAAGATTGTTTGATATGGAATATAAAGACCTGGTCTCCTTGTCCCAAATCAAGGGAGCTCTGAAGGGACATCTCAGCTTCAAAACCCCCTGTAGGGTTGGCTGAACCCTCCACTGAGACTGTGTTGCAGCTCAACTTTCCTGCCCCTTCATTTTCCTCCCCTCCCCTCTCTTCCTGTGGATCCCAAGGGTTCTCTCTGGTAAGCCTCTTGCACCTTAATCTCTCAGACTCTGTTCTTTCTAGCCATGGTTAAGTCCTCTAAAGGTGGGTGGACACATTTTCTGAGTATTTTATTTGGTGCCAAGCTCTCAATCAGGTATATTACGTACGTTATTTCATTTAATCAACTACTAAAAGAGGCAGGTTATTCCTGCTTGACCCATAAAGTAATGAATACCTACTGAGGCACAGTACATTGTTCAAGGTCCTACAGCAGAGCAGGGCTGAGACTCAGCGGCACAGCTGGGATTCAAACCTTCATCCATTTGGCCTTCAAGTCCAGTCTCCTTCCAGTGGCCATACTATAGTGAAAACTATGTAATACATTTGGGGAGTTCAGAATATTAGCTTATGGTCAGTCATACACCTAAGTATGAATCCACTGGTTCACTAGCTTTCTTTGGAGACTTTGAGCAAGGAACAGGACACTGAAGGAGTGGGGGCTTTGGTAGGGAGAAAGGGGGATGATCGCCTACACACATGGAGTCATCAAATGTTAGAGCGAGAAGGAAGCTTAGAGACCCTTGATTCTAGCTCCCTCGTACTACAGATGAGGAGAACGAGGCCTGGGTTGAAAAGTCAGTCTGGCTCCCTCTTTCTGCTTCAGCTACCCACTCCTTCCCTAGCAGACCTGGGATCAGAATTCCTAGCCCAGCCCTAGCTGCTCCCTCGGGCACTCCTTCCTCCTCTCACCTGTTGCTCTACAATGTCTGACCATTGATCCTGTTCACCTGGGCTTTGTCCTCTGCCTTCTGGCCTAGGGCTGCTTGCCATCCTGGTTGCCACAAAAATCCTGTCCTCCTGTCTCTCAACCAGTTTGACAGCTGAGGTGAGGCTGGGAGTGGGGAGGATTGTGGAGCTGCTTCTCCCAGGCCATGCCTCCATCTGTAGCATGAGCTCTGGGAAGCACTTACTCATAAGGCATGTCTTGTCCCTCAGGTGTGGACAAGAAGCCACTGAAGCCATGAGCATCTATCCCTCCCCGCTTGTGAATCTGACCTGCCACACCTGCCTGTGTAGGAGAGGGTGACTGAATACATGGGGAGAGACACCTCCTCATCATGCTTCTCCTTTTTCACCTGAACTCAAACCCATAGCTCTCCCAGGAAGGGTCTTTTGCATTCTCAAAAGACTTACCCATCTCCGTTCTCTGTAGTGCCCACTCCCCACTCCCAGCCCACCTAACCCAAATCAAAGCCTTTCAAGACCACTTGGGCCTCAGAGCAGATAGGGTGTCCTCAGGGTGGTACGGTGGTGGCCACAACATACAGGCCCCTTCTTCATCCCTAGTGTGTTTTCCTCTCCTGAGTCTTGGTGAGTCAGCACCACAGGGCCACACACAAGGCTCCTATTCAGGGCTCATTTTCCTTCTGCTCTAACTCAGATCTTGGCATCTCTCTCTCTCTCACACACACACACATACTCTATGTGAGCCTTATTCTCACCATGGGAAAGCTCTGCTCCCTGCCCCGGTCTCCTTGGTTTCCCCCAGTATCCCCCCTACACACACACACACACACACACACACACACACACACACACACACACACACACACACACACACACACACACACACACACACACACGCCTGCCAACATTCCTCATCCTTACCTTCTGGGAGTTTTCAGTCCCAGCTGGATACAAACATAAAGGAGGTAGAGCAAAATAGTAGTGTTAAACTATTAAATCCTCATTCACGTATTTTCAACTGGTGTTTGTTGTTGCTGTCTCTTTGCAGACCCTGAGCTATACTGAGAAGGACACACATACACACACACACATTTGCTGTGCCTGCCTGTCACTTATTCAGGTTATGTTTATTAAGCACTGACTCTGTGTGAAGCCTCATGCTAAAGACTGGAATTTACACACTGATGGGGGAACAAGCCTTGCAGATGTGACATCTCAGGGCAGTGCTGGGCAGCAGGTGCCCCAAGTGGGTGATGAGGCCCCAAGTGCCTATGAAGTTCAGTAGAGCAGGGAAATCTGTGGGTCTAGAGACATCGGATTTAAATAAACAGAAGGGAGAAGGATCGTGGTTTGCATTGATAGGGGTATGTGTATAACCTATGTATGTAGGACGTGGGGATGCAAAAGTAGGAGGAGCAAGAAAAGTTCAGAACAAGGACTCTGCCATCCTCTGTGTAACCTTGAGCAAGTCAATTAACCTCGCTAGCCTTCATTTCAGCATCAATGTAATGAAGATATGAGAACCTTCCTCTTAGGGTTTTGTGAGAATTAAATGAGATAAAGCAGGCAAGTACGTAGGTCAGGGTGAGTAGTCTGCAGATGTGCAGCCTTTGTGAAAAGAAGCAGCGGGCGAAAGGGCGGCTCCAGGGCTGCGAGTCCGGAGGGGAAGCTAAGCTGAGAGGTTGCCACGGGCAGCCCCGCCCTTCATCGGAAAGCTGAATTGCTAGCGCCCCCTGGTGTTTCAGTCGCTAAGATTCTCTCTACACCGAGGTGTGGCCGCACACCCACCTCCTTAGAAAAGGACGGGTCAGCGGTCTGGAATGGACCCGCTTCAGACCGGCTGGCGCGGGCGGGGTGCGTCCCCTCCCCACATCCGCGCTCTGCCACCTCCCTGATGGCCTAGTCGGGAGCTCAGCCACAGTCCCCGCCTTAGGCACGGATGGAAGCCCAAACTAGTAGAAGGGCAGAGCATACCAGAAACTGCTTCATAGGATTGTGACCCTTAACTGAGCAAATCTAAGACTCCAAACTAGTTAGGGCATAAGTAAGCACTCAGAAAGCGACAGCTACTAGTATTATGTAGCTCCTAATAGTAGGTGATCCATAACTATTTGTTACACAGGGGTCAGGATGACTCTATCAACATTTATTTATATATTCATTCGTTCATTTAAGTATGCTTCAAAAATGTCTTGCTCCTCCTATACTGTTTATGCTGAAACAAACAAAAACCTTAATAAGACAAATAAGTGAGCAAGAGCCAGCACTCTGTGGGAGGAAAACAAAGAGATTTCATTCGTTCAAACATGCATACATTAGCTCCTGCTAGGTGCAACTCACTGACTTAGGCACTGGGATAGAGAAATAAATAAGTTACAGGGCCTTAGGGTCTTTAAATGCTGGTGGGAGAGACAATGCGAAACACGGTATTATGCATACTATAATAAAAATAGGAGGCCGCTCTCAAGCCTTTTGAGACAGACCACATTCTATGGAATGTGTATCTCCCAGGGCCTCTTGCCTTCTGAGATGGCCTACACTCTATGGAGTGTGTGTCCCCTTAGTAAATCTACTTCTTACCTCTCGCCGAATTCCTTCTTCATGAGACATAAAGAACCCGAGCTTCAGTAAGTCCTGACACCAGTTTCACTTGCTCATAGGGTGCCGAGTGCAGAGGCCTTGTCCCCCAGCACTTCAGCAAAATGGCTGTGCCCGACACTTCAGCTCGGCAGGTCGTGTGCAGAGATGCCCCGCACACACTATGATTCAAGATGGCGGCGGCAGGCTGTGTGCAGGGACACACACCTGGCACTGTGATCTGGAGTGAGTGCCAGGGGCAGCGTGCCAGACTGGCCAGAATTCCATCCTCCTGCCTCTGGCAAGATCCTTATAAAACAGCCCCGCTGAAGGCCTTTCAGGGAGATCTTGTACTCAGGAGCACTAACTCACACCTCTCCATTCTTTGATCAAACAATGAAACTTTCCTCTGCTTCTGAAAAGAGTGAAAAATCAAAAAGATAAAAATAGGAATAAGCTGTGGTGACACAATCCCCAGTGGAGTCAGGAATGGTCTCACAGAGGACATGACACTCAATCTGCTCTCGAAGGAGGGGTAGATGCTCCCAGGAAGAGAAGGCAATGAAGGGTATTCCAGGTAATGAGAAAAATGTATGCAATGCACCGAGTTGCCAACCAGCATAGTGAGAAGTCTGGGTGGGAGTGTGGATCTGGAGAAGTAAATGGGTTCAGAAAAGGACCCAGTCTGCCCAGGAGAAGAATTTGGACTCTATTTGGTGGATCACTGGGAGCCTGAACCAAAGAGGCATCATGAGCAGAGGCAGATTTACCATGAAGTTAAGCTTCAAGGACCATGATTGGCACAGCCCCTTCCAAACATGAAGGGCCCAAGCAATGTGTTCATATGGTCATATGTTTTTATAAAATTTGCAAAAGTAAGTATTTTAGCTGTAGTCAGTTAAGACTGCTGTCTCTTTTCACGGTGGCATCTATATCACACTTTCCCCCATGTTGGGTGACCTTGGAGTGGTGGCCACAGCATTTTGGGAATTTAGCTGAAGGTAAATTGAATAAGGGGTTATTTTTTGAGTAAAATGTATTTATGTGGTTTGCAGTCACTTTCGTGTATAGTTGAGTTTTTACTAGCCATCCCAGTGTAGAAATGGCTTCCAGGAGTGGTCCTATCAAGCATTGTGCTGCCTCACCTTGCATAATAATGTGAAGGAGAAGCACCAAAGGTTGTATTGATATAAATATACCTTATAGAACCTGGCCCTAAAAGTAAAATGGGAAATGGAGGACAAACAATGTTTTAAATGTATGAAGCCAGAAGCTGGTCTCTAGAAAATTCTTCCAATTATTAGATGTGTAAAACTATAAGTGGGCAATTAATTTCTCATCAATGCTAGTCAAAACAAAATTTCTCTCTTGTCAGGAAAATATTCAATAATGCAGTATACACAATTATAAATGCATCATAAATACAAAGATTAGAGTATGGAATCAAAAGATATGTTTTTTAAAATTTTAGAGAATTCTGCTTCTGACCAAGATGGAATAATAGGGACTGGATTTGTTCTCCCATCTAAAACAACTAAACACTGAGCAGAATATATTAAACAACAATTTTCAAGAGATTGGACATCAGGCAACAAAGGATAGAGATGGAAAACAAATGAAGTGAGTCCTATGATTGACCCAGCAGTGAAAGGGGAACCAAGGTAGGCCTGGCAATCTCCCTAAGTACAGGAGATAAAGCTGAGAGTTGGAAGAGAAGAGTATTGTAGACAAGAGAGATGCAATGAGAGAGAGGTCCTGAGATCCTCAAAGGATTCCTCTGGGGTCTTCAACTAAGTACTAATCAACATATGCATGTGAGGAAATGCCCAAAAGCCAATGAGAGCCACCCGAAAGGATTAGAGGGAACAATACTCAGAGCTCTCATGGGACTATGTGTAGTTTTCATTCTCACTAACCAGAATGACAAATCTCGTAATTCACAGAACATGGGATAGAGTATTCATTCAGAAGGCTTTGTCTCTATGGTGGGCCAAACTTAGCCTAAGTGCTGCTCTGCTCCCACCTTAAAAAAATAGTTTAAAAGAAAAACTAAAAAGGGTCAAACTATCTGCAAATGACTGCATCCCAGAACAAAGCTCAAGAATTTGTATAGGAAAACAAAAATATCTGTACCCAAAAAGCTAAAATCAGGGAATTCCCTGGTGGTCCGGTGGTTAAGACTCCATGCTTCCACTACAAGGAGCACGGGTTCAATCCCTGGCCAGGGAAATAAGGTTCCACATGCCACACAGCATGGCTACAAAAAAAAATAAAAAGGGATTTCCCTGGTGGCACAGTGGTTAAGAATCACCTGCCAATGCAGGGGAAACAGGTTCGAGCCCTAGTCCAGGAAGATCCCACATACCGAGGAGCAACTAAGCCCATGTGCCACAACCACTGAGCCTGTGCGCTAGAGCCTGCAAGCCACAACTACTGAAGCCCACACGCCTAGGGCCTGTGCTCCACAACAAGAGAAGCCACCGTGATGAGAAGAGTACACACCGCAACAAAGAGCAGCCCCCACTTGCCACAGCTAGAGAAAGCCCGCACAGCAACGAAGACCCAACACAGCCAAAAATAAATAAAAATTTTAAAAAATTCTATTAAAAAAAAGTTCAAATCACAATATCTAGCATCTAATCAAAAATTACCAGGCACACAAAGAAGCTGAAAAATTGGGCCCATAATTAGGAGAAAAGGCAATCAATTGAAAATTAACAAAAAATGACATAATAGTAGAATTAGTATAAAATTATATTAAAACAGCTATTATAACTGTATTCCTTATGTTCAAGGAGACAGAGGAAAGATTGAGTTTGTTAATTTGAGACATGAAAGATAAAGCAAAGACATAGCTCAAACTTCTAGAAATGAAAAGCACACTATCTGAGATGGAAAAAAACATTGGATGGTATTAATAGCAGATTACACAGTATGGAAGGGATAGTTGAAAAAATACCAATAAAAACCATTCATAATGAAACACAGAACATAAAGATTTTTAACAGTGAGCAGAACATCAGTGAGCTTTGGGACAAATTCAAGTCACATAATATAACTGAAGTCCCTGAAGGAAAATATTTGAACAAATAATGGCCAAATTTTTCCAAATTTCGTGAAAATGAGAACCCCAAGCACAGGAAACACGAAGGAAAGTACACCAAGGAATATCATAATCAAATTGTTTAAAATCAGTGATAAAGAGAAAACCTTCAAAACAAGCAGAGAGAATAGACCATATTCTAAACAGATGAACAAGGATAAGAATTACAGCAGAATTCTCTTTGATAACAATACAATCCTGAAGACAGTGGAGTGATAGCTTTAGAGTACTGAGGAAAAAACTGTCAACCTAGAATTCTATACCTGGTGAAAATACCTTTCAAAACAAAGGCAAAATAGAGACTTTTCTCAAACATGCACAATCTGAAAGAACTTATCACCAGCAAACCTGCAGTACAGAAATACAAATTCCATTAGCTGTACAAGGAAGGGAAAGTGAAGAGCACTAGAAATGGTAACTATGTGGGTAAATTTGAAAGGTTGTTTCTCTTATTCTTTAAATCTCTTTACAATTTTATAACAATGAATTGTGGGGTGTATAAAATATGTAGAAGTAAAATGTATGACAACAATAGCACAAAGGCTGAGAGAGAAGAAATGGAAGTAAGATTCTTATACTATCGTGAATCAGTATAATATATGAAAGAAGTACACGATAAGTTAAAGTTGTATACTGTAAGCCCTAAAGCAACCGCCAAGAAACAAAACAAAACAAAGGACATAAAAACGAAATCATAGCGTGACTGGAGAGGGGCTGCACTGACAACAAGGTCAGTCATGGCGGTATGGACGCAGATGCTGCTCGGCATGTGGAACGTCAGAACTATGCAAGCCCTAGGCTTCAACTCTCAACGGTCTCAGCCCCAACGGGTCAGAAAATTTCCATCCTGGTGCAGATGCCATCCAGGAGACCCTTGGGGCCTTTGGAAAGAGAGAACAGGCTGAAGAGGAAGGATAACTCCAAGCACAGACTAGAGAACAATGGTCAACTTTGAAGAAACACCGTGAAGATGAGATCACTCATCACATAAAGGAGATTTAGCCCCTGCGGAAAGATACTGAGCAGCACAAGCAAGGGATCAAGAAATTAATAAAATGTGATGATGATTAAGTACACACAGTTCCCCATAAAATGGCTACATATCATTGCCCACTTCTATGTAGACATAGTTCTGGTTTCATTAATATCTATCTGTGTGCTGCCAATGGATTATAATAAATTGTTATCAGTGAAAAAAAATGGAATCCTAAAAAATAATCGAAAACAAAGAAAAAGGGGAAAGGAGAGCAAAGAACAAATGATAGAAGAATAGTAAGACTGTTGATTGAAAATCAACAATCTCAATAACCACCTAAAATGTAAATGGTCTGAACAACCCAATTAAAGGCAGAGATTGTCATATTGTGTAAAAAAAGCAAGACCCAAATATATGCTGCCTACAAGAAATCCACTTTAAATAGAAAGACAGAAATAGGGTAAACTGTTATAGAATACTCCAACCAAATGGAGCAGAATACATGTATTTTTTTGTTAGTGCACAAGAACATTCACTATGATAGACCATTAAAATGTCTCAGTCGGGCTTCCCTGGTGGTGCAGTGGTTAAGAATCCACATCTCAGGCTTCCCTGGTGGCGCAGTGGTTGAGAGAGCGCCTGCCGATGCAGGGGACGCAGGTTTGTGCCCTGGTCCGGGAAGATCCCACATGCTGCGGAGCGGCTGGGCCCGTGAGCCATGGCCGCTGAGCCTGCGTGTCCGGAGCCTGTGCTCCACAACGGAAGAGGCCACAGCAGTGAGAGGCCCATGTACCGCAAAAAAAAAAAAAAAAAAAAAAAAGAATCCACCTGCCAATGAAGGGGACATGGGCTTGAGCCCTGGTCTGGGAAGATCCCACATGCTGCAGAGCAACTAAGCCCGTGTGCCACAACTACTGAGCCTGTGCTCTGGAGCCCACAAGCCACAACTACTGAGCCCACGTGCCACAACTACTGAAGCCCGCATGCCTAGAGCCTGTGTTCCTCAACAAGAGAAGCCACCACAATGAGAAGCCCATGCACCACAAAGAAGAGTAGCCCCCACTCGCCACAACTAGAGAAAGCCCGTGTGCAGCAATGAAGACCCAACACAGCCCAAAATAAATAAATTAAGTAAATAAATTTTTTAAAAATAATTTACAAAAATAAAATGTCTCAGTAAGTTTAAAAGGATTTATGTCATAGAAAGCATGTTCTCTGACTACAATGGAATTAAATTAGAAATTAATAACAGAAAGGTCTCTGGGGAATCCCCAAATATTTGGAAAATAGCACAGTTCTAAATAGCCCATGGGTCAATAAAGAAATTAAAGAGGGAGTTAGAAAATATTTGCATATGAATGAAAATGAAAACACAACATATCAATATTTGTGGGATACAGATAAAGCAGCACTTATAGGGAAATTTATAACATTAAAAGTCTACATTAAAAAAGAAAAATAGGATTAAAGTCAATTAAGAAAGTAGAAATAAATAAGCAGAGAAAAAGGAATTACAAAGATCAGAACAGAAATCAATGAAATGGAAAACAAAAACAATAGGGAAAAATCAATGAAACCAGAAGCCAGTTCTTTAAGATCAATAAAATTGACAAAACTCTAACCAGAATAATTAGGAATAAAATAGAAAAGACACAAATGGCCAATATCAGGAAGGAGAGGTGCCATCACTATAGATTGCACAGTTATTAAAGGGAATATTGTAAATAATTTTATATCAATAAATTTAATAACATATGAAATGAACAAATTCCTTGAAAGACACAAATTAGCAAAGCTCACTCAAGAAGAAATAGGTAATCTGAATAGCCCCACACATATTAAAGAAATTGACTTCTTAGTTTAAAACTTTCCCACAGAAGAAACTCCAGGCGCAGATGGTTTCATTAATGAATCCTACAAACATTCAAAGAAACAAAATACGAATTCTACAGAAACTTCTCCAGGATACTGAAGAGATTGGATCACTTCCCAACTCACTCTATAAGACCAAGCAGTAACATGACAAAGAAAGATACAAACCAACTTCCCTCATGAACAAACATGCCAAAAAATCTTAACAACATTTTAACAAATCAAATCCAATAATATATAAAAAGATAATACATAATGACCAACTTGGGTTTATCTCAGGAATTCAAGGTTGGTTTGACATTCGAAAACCAATCAATGTAATTCACCATATTAACAATTCAAAAAAGAAAAACTATACGATCATGTCAATATTCCCAGGTGATACAGTTCTGGAGATGAGAGAAGTGATTCTATCAGTGAAAGAATTTCCTGATCAACGTCATTGAAGATTACTCAAAATTTTCAAAGGCTTATGAGCCCAAGTTTGTTACTACATTATCATATTTACTGAATATATTTTCTGGAAAGTAACTTTAATACAGTTTACTCTCAAGGGAAAAAAAACAGATTTTTGAAATGTGGCTATTGTAATTATCCATCAAATCCAATGTCTGAGACAATTGGTAAAATGTCAAAGCATTTGGCTTTGAGGAAAATAAATGCAGATCTTTAGTGAAAATAATAGATTCAGAAAAAGAATTTGACAAAATCAACATACATTTCAGATAAAAACTCAGCAAACCAGAAATAGAAGGGAACTTTCTTGACCTGATAGTGGACATCAAAGAAAAAACCTACAGCTTATATCAAATTTAATCATAAAAGACTAAACACTTTCCCCTAAGATTAGGAATAGGGCATTAATACCCACTTTTACCACTTTTCTATTCAAATATATTGGAGGTACTAGCCAGTGCAGTAAAGCAAGAAAAAGAAATAAAGGTATTCAGATTAGAAAGGGAGGAGTAAAACTGTCTTTGCAGAAAATATAATTGTCGAAAATCTAATGGAGTCTATTTTTCTTAAAAAAACTACCAGAACTAATAAGTGAATTTATCAAGGTTGCAGAATAGATCAATTGTCTTTTTACTAGCAATGGAAATAGTAATAAACAGTACCATTTATAATAGCATCAACAATATGAAATACTTAAGGATAAAGCTGACCAAAAATGCACAAGACTTATACATTGAAAACGACAAAACATTGCTGAGAGAAGTTGAAAAAGGCCTAAATAAATGGAGAGACATACTGTTTTCATGAATCAGAAGACAATGTTGCTAAGATGCCAGTTCTCCCCAAATTGATCAATAGATTTAATGCAATCCCAATCAAAATCTCAACAGGCTTTTTTGTAAAAAGTGGTAATTCTAAAATTTTTACAGAAATACAAAGAAAGTAACATAGTCAAAACAACTTTGAATGGTAAGAGCAAAACTGGAAAATGTCACTACCTGACTTTAAGATTTCTTATAAAACTACATTAATTAAGACAGAGTGGTACTGGCATAAAAATAAGCAGATCAATGGAACAGAATAGAAACTCTAGAAATAGACCCTTGAATATGTAATCAGGTGATTCTGACAAAGGTGCAAAAGCAGTTCAATAAAGAAAGTATAGTCTTTTCAACAAATGGTTCTGGAGCAATTGGATATCCATCCACATGCAAAAACTAAAATTTGATCCATACCTCATACCATATATAAAAATTATCTCAAGATATATTGTACATCTAAATGTAAAACCTACAACTATAAAATCTGTAGAAAAAACAGGATAATATCTTTGTGACCTCAGGCTAGGCAAAGATTTCTTAATATGATGCCAAAAGCACCATCCATAAAGAACAAATTGATAAGTTGGAACATTATCAAAATTTAAAACTTCTGCTCTTTGAAAGACACAATTAAGAGAATGGAAAGACAAGTCATTGACTAGAAAACTATATTTTCAAATCACATATCTAATAAAGGACTGACATCCTAAATATACAACTAACTCTCAAAACTCTACAGTAAGAAAACAACCCAATAAAAAAGGGGAAAGTGTTCTACAAGATACTTCAAAAAAGAAGACATACAAGAGGCAAATAAGTAATTGGAAAGATATTCAACATTGTTAGTCATTAGGAAAATTTAAATTAAAACCACAATGAGATATCACTACACACCTTTTAGAAGGGGTAAAATTAAAATGACCTTCCATATTAAGTGTTGATGAGGAAGTGGAGCAACTGGAACTGCTCATAGGAGTATAAATGGTACAACCAATTTGAAAAATAGTTTGGTAGTTTCCTTAAGAATTAAATATACACTTACCTACCATATGATTCAGCCATTCTACTTCTAGGTATTTATCCCAAAGAAATATAAGCACACGTCTATGCAAAAGTTGTAAAATAATGTTCAATGTGTAATAGCAAAAAACTAGAAATTAGCCTAATATCTACCAACAAGTGAATGGATGAATAAACTGTGGTATATCCATACAATACCACTCAGCCATAAAAAGAATGAACTATCAACACATGCAACAATATGAATGAATCTCAAAATAATTATGTTGAATGAAAAAATACAGGTTAAAAAAAAGAGAGAAAACCAGGTGGAAGCGGGGTCCTGAAACAAGTATGGGAATTAAAGACTCTGGGGGGACCCAGTCAGAGGGACCCTCTCACGCTTTTGTGAGTTTTATTTTTAGGAGCTCCACCAGATTCTTACAGTGATTATCGGAGAAAAATCTTCTCATGCTTCCAGCAGGGGGAGGAAAAAATTAACTGTTTTGAAATATCCCAGACCATTCTGGGGTTTTGTCTGCTTTTTGGTTTTGGGTTTTGTTGTTTTTTTCTTCCAGTTTTATTGAGATATAATTGACACACAGCACCATATAAGTTTAAGGTGTACAACAGCATAATGATCTGACTTACATACATCATGAAATGATTACCACAATAAGGTTAATGAACATCCGTCATCTCATATAGACAAAAAATTAAAGAAATAGAGAAAAAAAACTTCTTCCTGGTGAGAGAACTCTTATTATTTACACTCTTAACAACTTTCATATATAACACACAGCAGTGTTAATTTATCCTGTTGTAGATTACATCCCTACTATCTATCTTATAACTGGAAACTTGTACCTTTTGGCCACCTTCATCCAATTCCCTCCACTATATACCTCTGATAACCACAAGTCTGATCTCTTTTTCTATGAGTTTGCTTGTCTGTTTGTTTGTTTGTTTTTGAAGTATAATTGACCTACAACACTCAACTAGTTCCTGGTGCACAATGTAGTGATTAGATGTTTCTGTACATTAGAAACTGATCATCACAATAAGTCTAGTTACCATCTGTCACCATACAAAATATTGCATAATTATTGACTGTGTTCCCAACACCGTACATTTCATACCCACACTTCTTTATTTTGTAACTGAAAGTTAGTACCTCTTCATCTCCCTCACCTATTTCTCTCATTCCCCCACTCCTCTCCCCTCAGGCAACCACCCATTTGCTCTCTGTACCTATGACTATGTTTCTGTTTTCTTATGTTTGTTCATTAGTTTTGATTTTAGATTCCACATATAAGTGATATCATACAATATTTGACTATTGTAAATAATGCTGCAATGAATATAAGGATGCACATGTTTTTTCGAATTAGTGTTTTTGTCTTTTTTGGATAAATACCTAGGAATTGAATTGTTAGATTGTATGGTAGTTCTAGTTTTAGTTTTTTTGAGAAAACTCCATACTGTTTTCCATAGTGGCTACACCAGTTTACATTCCCAACAACAGTGTACAAGGGTTCTCTTTTCACCACATCCTCACCAACATTTGTTATTTGTGGTCTTTTTGATGACAGCCATTCTGGTGGGTGTGAAGTGATATCTCATTGTGGTTTGATTTGCATTTGTCTGATGAATAATGATGTTGAGCATCTTTTCATGAACCTGTTGGGCATCTGTATGTCTCCTTTGGGAAAATGTCTCTTCAGGTCTTCTGCCCATTTTTTTAATCAGGTTGTTTGTTTTTTTTTTATTTTGAGTTGTATGAGCTGTTTATATATATTGGGTATTAACCCCTTATTAGTCATATCATTTGTAAATATTTTCTCCCATTCCGTAGGTTGTCTTTTAGTTTTGTCAATGGTTTCCTTTGCTGTGCAAAGGCTTTTCAGTTTAATTAGGTCCCATTTGTTTTTTTTGTTTTTGTTTCCTTTGCCTTAGGAGACAGATCCAAAATAATACTGCTACATTGTATGTCAAAGAGTGTTCTGCCTATGCTTTCTTCTAAGAGCTTTACAGTTTCCGGTCTTATATTTAGGTGCTGAATTCTTTTAGCTTTTGCTTATCTGTAAAACTTGATCACTCCTTCAAATCTGAATAATAGCCTTGCCAGGTAGAATATTCTTGGTTGTAGGTTTTTCCCTTTCATCCCTTTAAATGTATTGTGCCACTCCCTTCTGGTCTGCAGAGCAATAAGCTCTAGGGGTGTCCCCTATATGAGCTGCGTGGGCCCTTCTGTTGTGATGGACTGACTACTATAGGTGTGCTTGTAGGCATGGCTGGATCCTGGCCCAGTTGATTGTCAGGTCTTGCCTAGTGCAGAGGTTTCCAGCTGCTGATGGGCAGGGCTCGGTCCTGGCCCAGCTAGCTGTATTGCCTGGGGAGTCCCAGTCCTGGTGCTGGCCCACTGGTGGCAGGGCCAGGTCACAAGGTGGCTGGCTGTAGAGGCCCAGGGGGTCCCGAGGCCAGGGCTGGACCACTGGTGGGTGGGCCCAGGTCCCAGGATCTCTGACTGCAGGGGCCTTGGGGGGTCCTGAAGTTGGTATGGACCTGCTGGAGGGTGGGGCCAGGGCCCAGGAGGTCCCAGGGCTGGTGCTCACCCACTGGTGGGTGAGGCTGGGTCTCAGAGCTAGTGTCAGCCTGCTGGTGGGCAGGGCCAGGTCCCAAGAGCTGGCTGCAAAGTCCCAGGGGTCCCAGGGCTAGTGCCAGCCCACTGGAGGGTGGGACCATGTCCTGGGTCCTCTGGTAGGTGTGGCTGGGTCCTGGGATGGCTGCAGGCTCAAGGTGGTCTAGGGCAGCCTGCATGCTTGTGGGCAGGACTGTGTCCCCACCCAGCTAGCTGATTGTCTCATTTCCCAGGACTAGAGCCAACAGGCTGATGGATGGGGCCAGGTCCTTGCATTAATAAGCTAGAGGGAGGGGACTCCCCTGGTGGCACAGTAGTTAAGAATCCACCCGCCAATGCAGGGGACACAGTTCGAGCCCTGGTCCGGGAAGATCCCACATGCCGCAGAGCAACTAAGCCCATGCACCACAACTACTGAGCCTGTGCTCTAGAGTCCGTGAGCCACAACTACTGAGCCCACATGCCACAACTACTGAAGCCCGCATACCTAGAACCCGTGCTCCGCAACTAGAGAAGCCACTGCAATGAGAAGCCCGTGCACCGAAATGAAGAGTGGCCCCCGCTCACCGCAATTAGGGAAAGCCCGCAGGCAGCAACAGAAGACCCAACGCAGCCAAAAAATAAATATAATTAATTAATTTTAAGAAAACAAGAACAAAAACTTAGAGGGAGGATTCCAAAATGGTGCTTGCCAGCTCCAGTGTCCTCGTAATAGAATGAGCTCCCAAAAATGGCTGCTACCAGTATCTATATCCCCATAGTGAGCTCCAGTTCCCTCCTGCCTCTTCAGGAGGCTTTCCAAGATCAGCAAGTGTGTCTGACCCTTCTTTCAAATTATGCTTCTGCCCTTGGTCTTGGAGTACGTGAGACATTGTGTGTGCTCTTTAAGAGAGAATTCTCTGTTTCCTACAGCCCCCTGGCTTCCCCAAAATCAAACCCCACTGGCCCTCAAAGCCAAATGTTCTGGCGTTCATCTTCCCGGTGCAGGACTCCCCAGGTTGGGGAGCGTGATATGGTGTTTGGCCCCTCATTCCTTAGAGAGAACCTCTGCAGTTTTGATTGTCTTCCTACTTGTGGATCACCTACCTGGGGGTGTGAGTCTTGACTATACTGTGTCTCTGCCCCTCCTACATCTCACTGTGGTTCCTTCTTTATATCTTTAGTTGCAGAAGATCTTTTCTGCTAGTCTTCAGGTCATTCTCATTGACAGTTGCTCTGTAAATAGTTGTAATTTTGGTGTGCCCATGGGAGGAGGTGAGCTCAGGGTCTTCCTACTTTACCATCTTGACCTCACACTTCAGAGCATTTTTAACAAGGCCTGCCCTCAGGAGAAAACTATTTCACTTGAGCCTAAACACTGGTGTTTTTTCAGAGCCTAACTGAACAGGGGAAAGGGAAATATGCAACTCCAATACACTTCAGTCTTCCATATGGAAAAAGAGGAATACCCAACTCTAGCCCACTGTATTCATTTTTTCCCTTGTGACTGGGTGGGTTGGGGAGTGGGGTGGTCTGAGAAGCACTTGGGAAATTCATAGTTCAGAAGAATAGGCTCATTAAAAAAACTGAGACCTGGGGTTTCCCTGGTGGCTCAGTGGTTGAGAGTCTGCCTGCCGATGCAGGGGACATGGGTTCGTGCCCCGGTCCGGGAGGATCCCACATGCCACGGAGCAGCTGGGCCCGTGAGCCATGGCCGCTGAGCCTGCGCATCCGGAGCCTGTGCTCCGCAACGGGAGAGGCCACAACAGTGAGGGGCCCGCGTACGGCAAAAAAAAACAAAAAAAACAAAAAACCTGAGACCTAATCAAGGACTATAGAATGCTTCCTCTCCTCCCACATCTTACCACCACATTGCTAAAAGTCTATATACTGAAGTTCCTTTTACCCAGTACATAATGTCCAGCTATCAAGAAAAAAATTACAAAGCACTCTAAAGGGTAAAAAAGCAGTTTGAAGAGACAGGGCAAGCATCAAAAACAGACTCAAATATGGCAGATATGTTGGGAATATCAGAACAGGAATTTAAAACAACTATGACTAAGTACTAAGCACTGTAATGGACAATATAGACAGCATGCAAGAACAGACAATGTAATGTAAGCAGAGAGCTGGAAATTCTAAGACAGAATCACAAAGAAATATTAGAGATCAAAGACACTGTAACAGAAATAAAGAATGCCTTTGATGAGCACATTTAGTAGACGGCATACAACTGAGGAAAGAATCTCTGAACTTGAGGATATCTCAATAGAAATTTCCAAAACTGAAAAGCAAAGAGAAAAAAAGATGGAGAATAAAACAGAAAAGAATATCCAAGAAATGTGGGACAACTACAAGAAGTGTAACATACATGTATGAGGAATACCAGAAAGAGAGAAAGGAACAGAATACTTGAAGCAATAATAACTGAGAATTTCCCCAAATTAATATCAGATACCAAGCCACAGATCCAAGAAGCTCAGAGAACACCAAGCAGTATAAATATAAATATATCTATACAGGCATATCTAGGAGATATTGAGGGGTTTGTTCCAGACCACCTCAATAAAACAAATATCTCAACAAAGTGAGTCGCATGAATGTTTTGGTTTCCTAGGACATATAAAAGTTATGTTTAGACTATACTGTAGTCTATTAAGTGTTCAATAACATTATGTCTAAAAAAACAATGTACATACCTTAATGTAAACATAATTTATTGCTAAAAAAAATGCTAACCATCATCTGAAAATGCAGGGTTGCCATAAACCTTCAATTTCTAAAAAAGAATTATAATTGATATGCTAAAGAGAGAAAATGGGTTCATGTAAAATGCTCAATTAAAACCATAAAAGGCAGAAAAAGAATGAAAGACAAAAACAGGAACAAAGAACAAGGGCGATGAATAGAAAACAGAAACAAATATGGTAGATATCAATCCAACTATGTCAGTAATCATTTTAAAGTCAATGGTCTAAATATGCCAATTAAAAGACAGAGATTGTAAGAGTGGATCAAAAAACAAAATGCAACCTGTATGTTGTCTACACAAAACCCATTTTAAATATAAAGAAACATACAGATCAAAAGTAAATGAACAGAGAAAGATATATCATGCTAATATTAATCAAAAGAAAGCAGGAGTGGGGACTTCCCTGGTGGTCCAGTGGGTAAGGCTCTGTGTTCCCAATGCAGGGGGCTCAGGTTCGATCGCTGGATGGGGAACTAGATCCCCCATGCATGCTGCAACTAAAGAATTTACATGCCGCAACTGAGTCTGCATGCCGCAACTAAGAAGTCCGCATGCCGCAACTAAAGATCCCACATGCCGCAGTGAAGATCCCACATACCACAACTAAAGACCCAGTGCGAGCCAAAAATAAATAAATAAATAATAAATAAGTTTAAAAAAGAAAAAGAAAGCAGGAGTACTATGTTGCACATGGGAAATTAACATAATATTGCAAGTCAAGTATACTTCAATAAAAAGCTTTTAAAATAAGAAAAGGAAAGGAGTAGCTATATTAATTTCAGACAAAGCAGACTTCAAAGTAAGGAAAATTATCAGGGATAAAGAGGGGTATTACACAATGATAAAGGAGTCGATTTTCCAAGAAGACTTATCAATCCTTAATGTGTATACCTAACAAGAGAGCATCAAAATACACGAGGTAAAAATGGATAGAACAGCAAAGAGAAATAGATGGATCCACCATTACAGTTGAAGACTTCAACACCTCTCTATCAGAAATGGCCAAATCTAGCAGGCAGAAAATCAGTAAGAACATAATTGAACTCAACAGCACTATCGATTAACTGGTTGTATTTGACAGCTACTGACCACTTCATCCAACAACAGCAGAATACATATTCTTCTCAAGCTCATATGAAACATTCACCAAGACAGACCACATCCTGGGCCAGAAAACACACCTTGACAAATTTAAAGGAATAGAAATCATACAATGTATGTTCTCAGACCACAATGGAATTAATCCAAAAATCAGGGACTTCCCTGGTCGTCCAGTGGGTAAGACTCTGCACTTCCAATGCAGGGGGCCCAGGTTCAATCCCTGGTCAGGGAACTAGATCCCACATGCATGCCGCAACTAAAGAGCCTGCATGCCGCAACAAAGATCCTGCGTGCCACAAGAAAGATCCTGCATGCCGCAGCGAAGATCCCACGTGCTGCAACTAAGAACCATCACAGCCAAATAAATAAATAAATAAACATTTTTTTTAAAAAATCCAGAAATCAGTGACAGAAAGATAGTTGGAAAATCCAAAAATACTTGGAGATTAAACAACACACTTCTAAACAGTTGGGTCAAGGGAGAAATCACAAGACAAAATTTTAAAATATTTTAAGCTAAATAAAAGTGAAAATACAACTTATCAAATTTTATGAAATGCAGCAAAAACAATCCTTAGAGGGAAAGTTATAACACTGAATGCACATATTAGAAAAAAAATCTAAAATTAATAATGTAAGCTTCCACCTTAGGGAACTAGAAAAAGAAGAGCAAATCAACTATAAGTAAGCAGAAGAAAAGAAATAATAAAAATTACAGCAGAAATCAATGAAAATGGGACTTCCCTGGTGGTCCAGTGGGTAAGACTCCACACTCCCAATGCAGAGGGCCTGGGTTTGATCCCTGGTTGAGGATCCCACATGCATGCCACACTAAGAGTTTGCATGCCACAACTAAACATGCCTCAATGAAGATCCCGCATGCCACAACTCAGACCCAATGCAGCCAAAATAAATAAATATTTTTTAAAAAAGAATTTATTCTTAAAAAGAAAGAAATCAATGAAATTGAAAACAGGAAATCAATATAGAAAATCATACAATGAGGTACCACCTCTCTCCAGTCAGAACAGCCATCATCAAAAAGTCTACAAGTGATAAATGCTGGAGAGGGGGTGGAGAAAAAGAAACCTTCCTACACTGTTGGTGGGAATGTAAATTGGTACAGCCACTGTGGAGAACAGGATGGAGTTTCCTTAAAAAACTAAAACTAGGGTTACCATATGATCTTGCAATCCCACTCCTGGGTGTATATCCAGAGAAAACTCTCATTCAAAAAGAAACATGCACCCCACTGTTTATAGCAGCACTATTTACAACAGCCAAGACATGGAAGAAACCTAAATGTCCATCAACAGCTGAATGGATAAAGACGATATTGTACATATATGAAATGGAATACTACTCAGCCATAAAAAAGAATGAACTAATACCATTGGCAGCAACATGGATGGACCTACAGATTACCATACTAAATGAAGTAAGCTGACAGAGAAAGACAAATAAAGACAAATAATATATGATGTTGCTTATATGTGGAATCTAAAAAAAAGATACAAACAAACTTATTTACAATACAGAAACAGACTCACAGACATAGAAAACAAACTTATGGTTACCAAAGGGGAAAGGGGGTGAGGGATAAATTAGGAGTTTCGGATTAACATATACACACTATTATATATAGAACAGATGACCAACAAGGACCTACTGTATAGCACAGGGAACCATACTCAATGTTTTGCAATAACCTATATGGGAAAAGAATCTGAAAATTCAGATATATATATATATCTGAATCACTATGTAAAAAGTGAAAATCCTTCTACCACCATATCCCCCATTCCATACCCCTTCTTATTTTTAAAAATATTTATTTATTTAATTTGACTGTGCCAGGTCTTAGTTGTGGCATGCAAACTCTTAGTTGTGGCATGCATGCAGGATCTAGTTCCCCAACCAGGGATCGAACCCAGATCCCCTGCACTGGGAGTATGGAGTCTTACCCACTGGACCACCAGGGAAGTCCCTCCATACTCCTTCTTAGAGTTAAGCATAATTACCTATTTCCTTCCAGATACTGTTATGCACTTGCTGTCATAAAGTATACATAATTATTTTAATAGAATTGGCATCAACTACTCATATTATACTCTTAACAACATACTTAGGTTATTTGCTATTCTTTGTAGTTGCCATGTAATATTCCAAGCTGTGCATATATCATAATTTACTTAACTACTCTCCTATTGATGAACATCTAGGTTATGTCCAGATTTATGGTACAATCAGTATTACACATATATCTTGGAGAAATATGTGAGTATTTCTCTTGAAGTGAAACTGCTAGGTCAAAGGGCATGCCTGTTTTCAATTTTGATACATATTACCACAATGTCCTTTAAAAAGATTTTACCACTTTACACTTTTAACAATATATTATTGCCAATTTCCCTATACCCTTACCAAATTTGGACATAAGTATTTTAATTTTTTTCCAGTTTGATGGGTAAATAAGTGGTATCTTATTGTTTTATTCCATATTTCCCTGATTACCAATGCTCAATAAACATTTGTAGTTCTGAGAATTGTCTATTCATAGGCTTTGCCCATTTTTAGTGTCCTTTAAAAAAATTAGCCTGTTTTTTAGAGCAGTTTTAGGTTCACAGCAAAATTGAGAGGAAGGTGCATAGATTTCCCCTATATTCCTTACCCCTACATATGCACAGCTTCCCCCACTATCAAAATCCAACATCAGAGTGGTACATTTGTTACAATCTATGAACCTACATTGACACATCATTATCACCCAAAGTCCATAGTTTACATTAATGTTTATTCTTGGTGTTGTACATTTTATGGGTTTTGACAAATATACAGTGATATGTATCCACCATTATAGTATCATATGGAATAGTTTCTATGTCTTAAAAATCCTCTGTGCTCTGCCTTATATCACTCCCTCCCCCCAAACACCTGGTAACCACTGATGCTTTTATTGTCTCCATATTTTACTTTTCCCAAAATGTAATATAATTGTAATTATATAATTGAAATCATATAGTACATATACTTTTCAGACTGGCTTACTTCACTTAGTAATATGCATTTAAGGTTCCTCTATGTCTTGATAGCTCATTTATTTTTAGTGCTGAATAATATTCCATTGTCTAAATGCACCACAGTTTGTTTACTGAGTCACTTGTTGACAGACAATTGGTTTCTTCCAAGTTTTGGAAGATCAAGTGGGAAGAATGGGCATTTTGACAATATTGAGTCTTCCTATCCATGAACATGGAGTATCTCTCCATTTATTTAGTTATTGATTTCATTCATCACTGTTTTGTAGTTTTCCACATATGGATCTTGTACATATTTTGTTAGATTTATCCCTAAATATTTCACTTTGGGGGGATGCTAATGTAAATGGCATTGTGTTTTAATTTCAAATACCACTTGTTTGGACTTCCCTGGTGGCACAGTGGTTAAGAATCCACCTGCCAATATAGGGGGCACCGGTTCGAGCCCCGGTCTGGGAAGATCCCACATGCCATGCAGCAGCTAAGCCTCTGCACCACAACTATTGAGCCTGCGCTCTAGAGCCCACATGCCACAACTACTGAAGCCCGCATGCCACAACTACTGAAGACTGCATGCCTAGAGTCTGTGCTCCGCAACAAGAGAAGCCACCGCAATGAGAAGCCCACGCACCTCAACGAAGAGTAGCCCCTGCTCGCCACAACTAGAGAAAGCCCATGTGCAGCAACAAAGAGCCAACACAGCCAAAAATAAATAAATAAATAAATAAATAAATAAATAATTTTTTAAAAAATTAAACATCTATCCATGAACTAAAATAGACCTGGGAAAGCCCAAGCATTCAATTAAGAATCTCTGCACCTTAAACTTATGCAGTATTGTATGACAATTATATCTCAATGTAACTAGAAAAAATAAAGGGGAAATAAAGATATTCTAAGAAAAAAAGATTGGAAATAATCTATTAAAAAAAAAAAGAACCTCCAGCCACATAGTGGAGCAAAAAATGGACAATAACCACACAGAAAGAACTGTTAGGCAGATTGGCTTAGCAGAGATATCTGGAAACAGCTAGGAATAAAGAATAAAGTCAGGGGTTATCAGTATAAACCAGGCAGCAGATACATAGTCCCAGAGCAGCAGCCTGCTCTGCTTTGCAGCTGAGGACCTCAACAACCCTCATGACAGCCATGGACTCCATGCAGCTTTCACAGTGCAAGACTCTGTAGTGTTTGACAGTGAAGATCCCAGTGGTCTGCTCCACAGAGGATACTGGAAGCTTTCACTACTGAGGTAACCAACAGCCATTGTCACTACAAACCCCCAGGGAGGAAGACGCTGCCATACCTCTCCATCAGAAGGAGCTGCTGTTGCACTGCCTGAGGACCAGGGCTTCCAGCCCCCGTTTCTCCCCTACACACACCACTTTAACACTGTGAAAGACAAAGAACTGGACAAAGAATTCAAAATAATTGTTTTAAGGAAGCTCAGCAAGCTACAAGAGACTACAGACAGATAATTCAATAAAATCAGGAAAACAATATATGAACCAAACAAGAAGTTCAACAAGAGGGACTTCCCTGGTGGTCCAGTGGTTAAGACTCCATGCTTCCACCACAGGGGGTATGGGTTTGATCCCTGGTCGGGGAACTAAAATCCCACATGCCATGCAGTGCGGCAAAAAAAAAAAAAAAGTTCAACAAGAGCTAAAAATTGTAAAAAAAACAAAACAAAACAAAAAATTCTGGGGGCTTCCCTGGTGGCACAGTGGTTGAGAGTCTGCCTGCCGACGCAGGGGACGCATGTTCGTGCCCCGGTCTGGGAAGATCCCACATGCTGCCGAGCGGCTGGGCCTGTGAGCCATGGCCGCTGAGCCTGCACGTCCGGAGCCTGTGCTCCGCAATGGGAGAGGCCACGGCAGTGAGAGGCCCGTGTACCTCAAAAAAAAAAAAAAAAAAAAAATTCTGGAGCTGAAAAATACAGTGAATAAAATAAAATATGCAATCAAAAGATCAACAACAGACTTGATCAAGCAGAAGAATGAATCTATAAAATCAAAGATGGGTCATTTGAAATCATCCAGTTAGAGAAGAAAAAAGAATGAAAAAGAATGAAGAAAGACTACATGAATTATGGGGCACCATAAAGTAAAACAATGTAAAACAGTGTTTGCATTACAGGAGTCCCAGAAGGAGAAGAGAGAGAGAGAGAAAGGGACAGAAAGTTTATTTAAAGAAAAAATAATTGAAAACTTCCCAAATCTGGGAGGCATATGGACATTGAAGTACATGAAGCTCACAGGTCCCCATATAGATTCAACTCAAAGAAGACTTCACCAAAACACATTATAATAAAACTTTCAAAAATCACATACAAAGATAATTTTGAAAGCAGTGAGAGAAAAAAAAAAAAAAACTTCATCTCATACAAAGGAACCCCCATAAGGCTATCAGTGGGGCTCTCAGCAGAAACCTTGCAGACTAGGAGAGAGTGGAACAATATATTCAAAGTACTGATATTAAAAACTTCCAACCAAAAAGCTTTACCCAGGAAAGCTGTCCTTCAGAAATGAATGAGGGATAAGACTTCCCAAGACAAACAAAAGCTGAGGGAATTAATCACCACTAGACCTGCCTTATAAGAAATATTAAAGGGGGTTCTTTAAGCTGAAATGAAAGAAATATGGATTAGTAATGTGAAAAAACATATGAAAGTAAAAAATTCTCTGGTAAATGTAAGTATATTATCAAGTTAATAATACTCTACTGTAATGGTGGTGTGTAAATCACTTAACTCCACTATAAAGATTAAAAGACAAAAGTATTAAAAATAAATATAGCTACAATAATTTGTTAATGGTACACAATATAAAAAGATGTAAATTTTTGCATCAAAAATATGAAATGAGGGAGGAGTAAAAGGGTAGAATTTTTGTATGTGATCAAAGTTGTTATCAGCTTAAAATAGACTGCTACAACTATAAGATAGTTTATGTAAGCCTCATGGTAAGCACAAAGCAAAAACCTATAGTAAATACACAAAAGATAAAGAGAAAGGAATCAAAGCATACCACTACAGAAAATCATCAAATCACAAAGGAAGATATGAATAGAGGAAGAAATAGAGGGACTACAAAACAGCCAGAAAACAATGAGAAAGTAAGAAGGCAATCCCGTTTACAGTATTATCAAAAACAAAATTAGAAATAAATTTAACCAAGGAGGTGTAAGACCTATCCACTGAAAACTATAAAACACTGACGAAAGAAGTTGAAGAAGAGACAAATAAATAGATAGATATCCCATGTTCTTGGATTGGAAGAATTAATATTGTTAAAATGTCCTTACTACCAGAAGTGATCTACAGATTCAGGGCAATCCCTATCAAAATTCCAGCTGCCTTTTTCATAGAAATAGAAAAAACAATCCTAAAATGTATGAAACCACGAAAGACCCCAAATAGCCAAAGTAATTTTGAGAAAAACAAAGATGGAGCCATTACACTTCCTGACTTCAAACTATATTATAAAGCTATAATAATCAAAACAGTATGGTACTGGCATAAAAACAGACATGTAAATCAATGGAACATATAGAGAGTCCAGGGCTTCCCTGGTGGCGCAGTGGCTGAGAGTCTGCCTGCTGATGCAGGGGACACGGGTTCGTGCCCTGGTCCAGGAAGATCCCACATGCCATGGAGCGGCTAGGCCCATGAGCCATGACCGCTGAGCCTGTGTGTCCAGAGCCTGTGCTCTGCAACGGGAGAGGCCACAACAGTGAGAGGCCCACGTACCACAAAACAAACAAACAAACAAAAAAACAAAAAAAGAGAGTCCAGAAATAAACCCCACACATATACAGTCAACTAATCTTTGACGAGGGCACCAAGAACACACAATGCAGAAACGATAGTCTCTTCAACAAATGGTGATGGGAAAACTGGATATTCACATGCAAAAGAATGAAACTGGGGACTTCCCTGGTAGTCCAGTGGCTAAGACTCTGCACTCCCAATGCAGGGGGCCGGGTTTGATCCTTGGTCAGGGAACTAGATCCCACATAACACAACTAAGAGTTTGCATGTCGCAACTAAATATCCCACGTGCCACAACTAAAGATCCTGCATGCTGTAATGAAGATCCCACATGTCACAATTAAAAAAAAAGATTCCACATGTAGCAACTAAAAACGATCCTGCATGGCACAACTAAGACCCAGCGCAGGGACTTCCATGGTGGTGCAGTGGTTAAGAATCTGCCTTCCAACGCAGGGGACACAGGTTTGATCCCTGGTCCGGCAAGATCCCACATCCTGCGGAGCAACTAAGCCTGTGCACCACAACCACTGAAGCCCACGTGCCCTAGAGCCTGCGTGCCACAACTACTGAACACACGAGCTGCAACTACTGAAGGCTGCATGCTTAGAGCCTGTGCTCTGCAACAAGAGAAGCCACCACAATGAGAAGCCTGTGCACCCCAACGAAGAGTAGTCCCCACCGGCTGCAACTAGAGAAAGCCCGTGTACAGCAACAAAGACCCAATGCAGGCAAAAAAAAAAAAAAAAAAAAAAAAGACCTAGCACAGCCAAATAAATAAATACTTTTTTGGAAAAGGAATGAAATTGGACCCCTATTTACCCACTCACAAAAATTAACTCAAAATGGATTAAAGACTTAAATGTAAGATCTGAAACTGTAAAACTCCTAGAAAAAAACATAGGGAAAAATCTCTTCGACATTGGTCTTGGCAATGATATTTGGATAAGATGCCGAAAGCATAGGCAACAAAAGCAAAATTATACAAGTGATACTACATCAAATGAAAAACCTTTCCTGCAGAGCAAAGGAAGCAGTCAAAAAAATGAAAAGGCAATCTACAGAATGGGAGAAAGTATTTGGAAACCATGTATCTGATCAGGGGTTAATATCTAGGAGCTCGTAACTCAATAACAAAAACAAAAAACAAATAATCCAATTTAAAAATGGGCAAGAGAACTGAATAGACATTTTTCCAAAAAAGACATACAAGCAGCCAACAGGTACATGAAAAGGTGCTCAACATCATTAATCATCGGCGAAGTGCAGAGACACCACTTCACACCTGTTAGAATGGCTATCATCAAAAAGACAATAGATAAGAAATGTTGGCAAGGATATGGAGAAAGGGGTACCCTGTACACTGCTGATGGAAAAGTAAACTGGTGCAGCTGCTATGGAAAACAGTACGGAAGTTCCTCAAAAAAGTAAAAATAGAACTACCATATTCTCCAGCAATCCCACTTCTGGGAATATATCTGAAGAAAGCAAAATCAGTATCCCAAAGAGATATCTGCACTACCATGTCCACTGCAGTATTATTCATGATAGCCAAGATATGAAAACAACCTAAGTGTCCATTGACAAATGAATGGATAAAGAAAATGTAGTATACAATGGAATATTACTCAGCCATAAAAAATAAGAAATCCTGCCATTTGTGACGACACAGATGAAACTTGAGGTCATTATGCTAAGTGAAATAAGCCAGAAGAGAAAGACAAATACTCTATGGTATCACTTACATGTGGAATCTAAGAAAAAAGTCAAACTTATAGAAACAGAGAGTAGAATGGTGGTTACCAGGGGCTGGTGGGTGGGGGAAATGGGAAAAGTTTGGTCAAGGGTACAAACTGTCAGTTATAACATGAATAAATTTGGAGGGTCTAATTTCAGCATGGTGAAGATAGTTAATAATACTGTAATGTATACTTGAAATTTGCTGAGAAAGTAGATCTTAAGCATTCTTGCCAAAAAAAAAAAAAAAAGTAACTGTATGAGATGATGGAAGTGTTAATTAACTTAATTGTGGGAATCATTTCATAATGTGTATGTATATCAAATCACTATGTTTTACACTTTAAATATATGCAATTTTATTCATCAAGTATAACTCAATTTAAAAAACCCCACAGAATGAATGCCTTTCTAGGTGAAGCAGAATCTTTACAGGAGGGTGACAGACAAAACTGTTAAGCGAAGCCTGATTGTTTTAGGGCTTGGATTACAGGCTAAGGAGTTTCTGTGTCATTATTCAGGCAGTGGGGAATTATTGAAGGTTTTTAATGAGGGAGCAGTGTAATAAAGGCAGACATTTGGGGGACTTCCCTGGTGGCGCAGTGGTTGAGAATCCTCCTGCCAATGCAGGGGACATGGGTTAGTGCCCTGGTCCAGGAAGATCCCACATGCCGAGGAGCAACTAAGCCCGTGTGCCACAACCACTGAGCCTGTGCTCTAGAGCCCGCGAGCCACAACTACTGAGCCCGCGTGCCACAACTACTGAAGCCCACGCAGCTAGAGCCTGTGCTCTGTGACAAGAAGCCACCGCAATGAGAAGCCCGCCCACTGCAACAAAAAGTAGGTCCCGCTCGACACAACTAGAGAAAGCCTATGTGCAGCAATGAAGACCCAACGCAGCCAATAAATAAATAAATAAATAAATAAATAAATAAATAAATAAATAAATAAAATAAAATAATAAAGCCAGACATTTGGGGAAAAGAGTCTGACTGCAGGCTGAGCAGATCCAGTGGGGGTTTCTTTGATAGCTCAGGTATGAGAGTCTAAGGACTGCTTGAGGGTACTGTCTCTGGGAACAGAATAGCAGATGGGAGAGACTTTGAAAAAAAACTGACATAATAAAAGATGAGGCACAAAAGTATACAAGATGACTCAGAAAATGACAGTGGTATCTGGATCACTTGGGAGACTGAAGCTCCAAGAGCTACTTGCCCAGAGTGGACCAACAATGTTCATTATTTGGTTGACAGGATAGCAGCCCTTGTGGTTTGTGAGTAGCATTCTGTGGATGGAAACATCTCTACTGAAACTGAAAGCCCCAAACCTAAGTTCTTTTATTTATTTATTTATTTATTTATTTATTTATTTATGGCTGTGTTGGGTCTTCATTGCAGAGCGCAGGCTTCTCATTGCAGTGGCTTCTCTTGTTGCAGAGCACAGGCTTTAGGCACACGGGCTCAGTAGCTGTGGCTCGCGGGCTCTAGAGCGCAGGCTCAGTAGTCATGGCGCACGGGCTTAGTTGCTCTGCAGCATGTGGGGGCTTCCCGGATCAGGGCTCGAACCCGTGTCCCCTGCATTGGCAGGTGGATTCTTAACCACTGCACCACTAGGGAAGCCCCCAAACCTAATTTCTAAAGTCAGGAAGCTGCCCTAAATGTGTATCTCTTGGCCAAATTGGGTTTACCTGGCTATGGCAAAGAGAAAAATTAATCTTTGCTAAAGCAAAGCAAATATCAAACTTACTAAATCACAGACTTATTCACAGTAGAAACTCAGGCTGATATGCAGGGGCAAGAGGGAGATTTCATCAGAAAGAAAGAGCTCTGATTCCGGAATTGTCTATAGTCATCCAACAATCATTTATTATGCATTTGATATTTTAGGGTTTGTGACACTTCTCAGCTGTTTACGAAAAATAAGACAGGCAACTCTCCCATTACTAAATGATTTTGCACCACAGGAAGGAAGCACAGAACTTTGCACATTAACTTCACAGAGCTACTATGACTTGCGGAATGATGATCATGCTGACACGGACTGGGAAGTGTTGAAAGCGTAGATGATTGGGGGTGGGGGGAAGGCAAGGGTATGATGACAAACATGACCAGAGAACTCAGTAGAGATGTTTCAAAGCTAGGGATTTCTAATTGGGAATCTAGAATCACAGTAATGGATGAGATCGCTAAGGCAGCAGTTCTCAAAAAGGTTCATAATAATACTAAGATGTCATTTGACCTTCTCACACTCATTCCCTCTTAAGTATAGAGTGGAGTTTTCCAGAGCTATAAGACATGCAATATCACAACAGGTTGAATGTAGAAGCAAATATGAGAATCCTGCTATTAAGCCAGACATTAAAGATATTTGCAAAAATGTTACATAATGCCATTCTTCTCACTGTTTTTGTTTTTTGGAAATTATAGTTATTTTTCATAGAACATGACATTAATTTTAGCAAGTATTGAGTTTATTATTGTTAATTTTATTTTTTTTAATATTTATTCATTTATTTTTTTGGCTGCTTCAGGTCTTAGTTGCAGCACACAGGATCTTTGTTGCAGCATGTGGGATCTTAGTTCCCCCACCTGGGATTGAACCCGCGTTGCCTGCATTGGAAGGCGGCTTCTTAACCACTGTACCACCAGGGAATTCCCTACTATTGTTAATTTTAAATTAATTAAAATATATAAATATTTTAAAAGATTTTAATCTTTTAAAACAAATTTTAATTTTTAGAACAGTTTTAGATTTACAGAAAAATTACACAGATAGTACAGAGAGTGCCCAGGTACCTGACACCCAGTTTCCCCTATTTTTAACATCTTACTTTCATTACAAATGTGTGGTGCATTTGCCAAAATTAATGAACCAATATTGACATTATTATTATTTAATAAAATCCATATGTTATTCAGATCTCCTCACTTTTCCCCTAGTGTTCTTTATCTTTTCCAGGATCCCATCCAGGATACAACATTACATTTAGTTGTCATGACTCCTTAGGTGCCTCTTGGCCGTGACAGTTTCTCAGACTTTCCTTGGTTTTGAATGACCTTGACAGTCTTGTGGAGTGATTACTAGTCAGGTATTTTGTAGAATTTCCCTCTGATGGAATTGGTCTGATGTTTTTCTTATAGTTAGACTTGGGTTATGGGGAGGAAAACCACAAAGGTGGTGTCATTTTCATCACATCGTATCAAGTGTACACACTAACAACACGACTTATCACTGTTGATGCTCACCTTGATCCTCTGACAGAGGTTTGTCAGGTTTCTCCGCTGTAAAGTTACTCCCCTCTCCCCCTCACACTCTTTTCTGTTTTGTACTCTGGAAGTCACAACCTGCAGCCCTCACCTAAGGAATGGGGAGTTATACTCCACCTCCTCAAGGGCGAAGTAAATTATTTGGAATTGTTCTGTACGGGAGATCTGTCTCTTCTCCCCATATATTTATTTACTCAATCATTTATTTATATCAGTATGGACTCAAGCACATTTACACTATACTTTGGGTTATAATCCAAAACTATTTTGTTGCTCAAATTGTCCAGCTTTGGCCACTGGGAGCAATTTCACTTTGGCTCTTGGCGTTCGTTCTAATTTTCAACATGGATAGATATATAACCCATATAAATAAAAGCTTTTTTTTTCTTTTTTGCGGTACGCGGGCCTCTCACCTTTGTGGCCTTTCCCGTTGCGGAGCACAGGCTCCGGACGCGCAGGCTCAGCTGCCATGGCTCACGGGCCCAGCCACTCCGCGGCGTGTGGGATCTTCCCCGACCGGGGCACGAACCCATGTCCGCTGCATCGGCAGTTGCATCGGCAGGCGGACTCTCAACCACTGCGCCACCAGGGAAGGGAAGCCCCTAAATAAAAGCTCTTTGGGGTCCTTGATAATTTTTTAGTGTAAAGGGATACTGAGACCCCGGAAGTTTCAGAAACTCTGCTCTAACGGACTCCCACCTGACCCCAACACCAGGTGTGGGCGTGGTTCTTCTGCAGGAAGAGGCCGCAGACAGGGCAGAAGCAAAGCAGGCCACACTCCCCGCACCCATGGGGACATCCACTTCTCCGTGCCACCCACTCCCTCGTAAGGTTTTCGACGCTCACGCTGCCATGCCTTTCTAGGAAACGCCACTGCGGGGCGCACGTCCCACAGAGTGAGTCACCCACCAGAGAGTCAGGAAGGAGCAGGCATCTTGGCTCAGGCTGAGTTTTCCTACGCGGAGCCCGCGCCTTGGCCTGGCCTGATGGGTCTCCTCCCCGCACCAGGCTCTGTAGGCTCGCCCTCCTGGGGCACAACGGGCGTGTAGGTGTGGCGCCAGTGGAAAAGAGCGCTCCTGCGGCAGTGGCGGGGTGCGCAAGGAGGAGCTGGTGGGATCTCCAAACTTCAAAAGCGCACCCCCTATGCCCTCTACCTGCCCAATCCCCGCTGAAAGCAGACGGACAGCTCCCCACCCACCCCTCTCTGGCCGGGCTGGCTGGGCTGGGCCTTTCTTCTGCAAGCGCACAAGGATAGACAGAGATAAACGGCTGCAGCTGGAGACCAGACTAATTGATACAATAAGTTCTACAATTGCCTCGAAAATAAGGTAATGATCTGGCAGAGGGAATGCTTTGATCTTATCAGCCAAGAAAGACCTCTCCAACTTGAAGGCCTCTAACTTGAAGTGTGAAATCCAGGGACTGCCTGCTTGCTCTCCCCTCCTCCCCCATATCCCTGCTCCCTGCCTGACACTAAGGCTTTTCCGGAAGGGATGGAAAGACCCTTCTCTGAAAATCTGGAGAAGATATGCATGGAGAAGAGGTTGCTTCTGGGCTGTTCGGGAACAGGGGGATGGCTGGAATGATTTCTCCAGCCCTAGAGAAGCTGTAGAAAAGTGGGCAGGGGGGTGGGGGAAGGGGGAGGAACAGACTGGGATTATGAAAACCCTGATTTGGTTCAAGCGTGATGAGGTTTCTTATACAGTGAGGGCTTGATTTGGGCTTTCGGGCAGGAGCGGGTAACAGAGGGAGGAGAACCTTGGTCCTGCCTTCTCCAAGAATCTGCACACACACACACACACACACCACGCACACACACCCCTCTTGCTCTGCTTGCTCTGTGGGTGTCCCTGCCTGGCAGAGGCCCCAGCACAAAGAGGATTAGAGAGATGAGCTAATCTGGTTTGTATCCCAGACATGGCCCCAGAAAGGGACCTTGTCTACCCTGATGTTTAAGAGGGTAAAGGAGTGAGGGGGGTCCTCCTTTTGGGGCCTGCTGGCTGACAGTATCCGAGACTCCTTCCCACTGAAGTCTGAAGGAGGCTGGAGTCCTAACTTCAGGGTGGAATTTAGAGAGCAGAGAAGCAGAACCCTCAGAAGACAGGATGGACTATGCTGCAAGAAAAAAGAGATAAAGACAGAAAGAGGCCCTGACCGAGGGAAGTAGATACCCACCTTACTTGTTTCACCAGCGAGGAAACTGAGGCCAGGAGTGGGAAAGTGACTTACAGAGTCATGCAAATCATGTGTGGTTGAGCTGGGGAGAAAATACTCTGATTTCTTTCAGTCCAATGCACTTTGTACTGTGTTGGAGGGACTGCAGAAGAAGGTGTGAGACAGAGAGAAAGAGAAACAGACACAAAGAGAAACAAAGATACACACCGAGAAAAATATAGAGAGGAACACACACACACAGTCAGAAAAGACATGGAAAGAGAGATGGAGTGAGATTCATAGAGAGAAAGATGGAGAGACAGAGATACACATCAAGAGACAAGGAGTGACAGAGATTGAAAGAGAGACAGAGGTTCCAACAGAGGAGGAAAGGCTGTCAGATACAGACACACAGACAGACAAATGAAGACAGAAAGACAAACACCAAGAGGAATAGACACGGAATGACAGAAATATGAGACAGAGACAGACCCAGAGAGATGGAGACACGGAAGAGAGAGAGACAGAGTGAACCAAGGAAGGCAGAGTGGGAGGGAGGCAGATAGTGGGCTCTGCAGATTGTTCCACTGGAAGCAAATCTCACTTCCAGATTGTTCTGGGGCCCAAAACAGGTGGTGGAGGGAGAAAGAGCTCAGTGTGTAGCCTATCTGACATAGGCAGATTGTGAGGGGGGGCTGGGGGCAACGTGGGACCACCCTCCCTTGGGGTTAGGCTGGTCAGTGACCACCCAGGATCCCAGCAGCACACCCACTGGCCTCACACAGAACCTGGGCCACCCGCCCAGGATGGCTGTCAGCCCGCCCACCGCCTGGCTCCAGTCTGATTACAGCCAAAGTGCTAAAAGGCTCCAGACCCCCAGGCCCCGCCTCTACGGTCCCGCCTCCCCAGGCCTCCTCTTCCCACTTCTCCCTTAGCTCTCTCTTTTCCTTTCTCCAGGCCCCATAGGGGAGCAGTCTACTCCCCTGTTTGGGCACTGGCTGGGAAGAAGAGGGTCTCTATCTCTAGCCCTGCCCCACCAAGCCCCCTTCCCTGGTTTGGGGCTGGATGCTCCTTCCTCCAAAGCCCTCTTGGCCTGGCCTCTTTGAGACACGTTCCATACCTCGCCTGGGAGCTCATAAATACCAAGGAGAGGCCGGGTCAGGCTGTGTACAAAGCATAGATCCCCACCCCACACGACTTAAAAGCCCCTGGGTTCTTCCCAATCTCCCTACTCTTCCCCAGACACCTGCCTGGGGTGGCTGGAGAGGAAGAAACAGGAGCGGGGGGCACTAGGGGCCTGGGTGAACCTGGCCCCATTTCAAATGAGACTTTTCTAGGTTTGCAAAGAAATCTCAGGAAAGGCGTCTCAGGGCCCCTTGTGCAAGCAGCAGGCTCAGGAATTCCTTGACTCCTATCCAAACCTCCCCCCAGCCCCTTCTCGGCCTTTCTCTCTGCTCGTTACCATCCACACCA
This sequence comes from Hyperoodon ampullatus, assembly GCF_949752795.1. NCBI lineage: Eukaryota > Metazoa > Chordata > Mammalia > Artiodactyla > Ziphiidae > Hyperoodon > Hyperoodon ampullatus. The sequence goes on from NC_136915.1 coordinate 100,289,679, forward strand.
CCTCCCACCCACCGGGAAAGAGAGAAGGTCATCGCCAAAGGGGCCTAGGGAAGGGGGGCCTATAAGGGGGGGGTAGACCCGGGTGGAGTAAGAGCTGTTTACTCACACCCAAGCTCCCCTTAGCTCATCTCCACTCCCATCCAAGGGCCAGTAAAAATTCAAAATCATTCAGCCACACACAGCTGAGAATAGAGTGAAAAAAGATGAATCTTAGCTCTGAGTGGCCCCATGGGGAAGCAGAGCATGAAGTGAGGTAAAGGGGTGAGGGAGACCCTTTTCTTTGGGGAACCCACTTTTGAGAGGGCAGGAGGCTGGTTTACCTTGAGGGAGGAGGAAGGTGTGCCTCTGATGGCTGGGTGGAAGTTGTCCTGCTGGCGGCCCCAGGGAGTCTAGAGGCCTGGGTGAAGGGGAGGTCTGCAGCAAATAGCAAAGCCTATCATCCCAGCTCTCAGATGGCTTTATTGTATTTGCATGAAAATGCCTTGGGGGTAAGACCCTTTCACTCCTTCTGTGTCATTTAGGATGCCCTGGCCAGCGCTGGGCGCACAGCAGGACCGTGGTAAGTGGCCTGACTCCATGCAGGGTCCTTCAGACCAGAACTTGACTCCCAAGTCCGTGACTCCTCCCCCAGCTCCCATTTCGGGTGGAGTAGGGGTGGGGGATGGGAGGGAGAAGCAGGTCAGGCGCTAAGCCTGAGCCTCTGGCCTTGACCTTCTGCTTGGAAGCCCCACAGCAGGCCCTTGCGTGAGGAGCCCAGCTCTCCAGTAGAGTCTAGGACCCTGAGACTGGAAGTTTATTTTGAGATTTGAAGTCCAAAGTGGCAGATCCCAGAAAACCTCTTCTCTGGCTCCGTATTTGTTCTCTAGTTAAGTGGTTGAGTGCAGCTCTTGCAGTCAGCTGGCTCCTGCAGCCTGGGCTTCCTCCTGTGCAGCTGGGGGCTCAGAGGGGAGGGGAAGAAGAAGGAGCAGAGCGCCATCCTGGGTTGTCCACTCTAGGGCAGAGGTAGCCTGGAAGCATTGGGGAAAAGTCTTGTTCCCTCACCCACTTCCCTCCCTCCTGGATCTGCTGATGTTTCTGGGGGCCCCCTTAGCTCAGCAACATGCTTTAATAGTTGAGCATCTACGTTATGCCAAGACACCGTCCCACTTGACTATGAAGACAGCTGAAGCCAAACAAGGGGCCTCATAAGTGAGTTTGGGGCCCATGTGGGCGAGTCCACCCAAGGTTAGGGCTGATGTGATCATCTCTAGCTCCCCACCCTGCAACCTCAGGCCCAGATGTAGGAATAAACACAGGGCCAGAGTCACACCCAGGCCTGCACACACAGGGGAGTCTGAGAGAGGCTGCCAGAGCTTGCAGAGCTTATAGACTGCTGCCCAGCATCAGGGTGGGACTGGGCTGGGAGGAGGTGACAGAATGGTCCCAGGAAAGGGGCTTGGCCAGGAATGAGCCTGGGCCCATTCCTCTTTCACCTGCCCCTCTCAGGGAAGCTCAGTATAGAGTCTGCTTCTTTTAAGCAAACGGAAGGGCCAACTGGAGCCTCCCAGACAGAGAGAAGGGGAGGGGAAGGGGAAGGTTGGCAGGGAGGATATGGCCAGCATGTGGACCCTGCCTGGCCTCTGTATTTGCCCCTCACTCACTCCCATCCAACTCCAATCCAGCCCTCATTTTCTACCCCCCCCCCCAAGGGTGGGCACCTTCTCTCCTGCATGACCTAGACTACCGCTGTTACCTATCTGGACTCCTCTCCTCCTCCCTAGCTCACTCTGCACACCAGCCCACTCCCAACTGAGGGCCTCTGTCCTGGCTGTTCCCTCTGCTTGGCATCGTCTTCACCAAGAATCTACCTGGCTTGTTCTCTCGCTTCCTTCAAGTCTTTGCTTGAATGTCCTTAATGGGGCCTACCCTGATCATCCTAGTTACAACTCCATTGTTTCCCACCTGTACTTATCACTTTCTAATATGCTATATGTTTTACCTATGATGTTTACTGTTTATTGTCTATCTTCTCCCAATATAAGTTAAACTCCACACAGGCAGAAATTGTTCATTTTGCTTTGTTCACTAATGTGCCTAGCACAGTCTGGAACATGGTAGGGAATAAATATTTGTTGAATGAATGAATTCACTTCGCCCCCTGCTACAGAAAGTGAGATAAAGGGGTGGGAGATGTGGAGAGGGGATGAAGGTCTCTCTCAGCCCTTCTCCCTCACATCTGCCTCGGGGACGTCTGCGGCGAGCTGCGCCCTGTCGCTCACACTCCGGAGTCTCTAACAGCGACCCCCACCCCCAAGAACTGACAATGTCTTGGGCTGAAGGGGCTGGGCAGTTTCCAGGGCGTTGTTTACACCAGGGCTTTATAGTATAGATAAATCACGGGGAGAGGCACGAAAGACACCTGGGAATGAGAGGCTAGGCAAGAGAAACTGAGTCTGGAGAAGCGGTTGGGGCCGGACCCCAGGCGGACTCTGGAAGTTAGAAGATCCAGACCTAAAAGAACTTTTAGGTCTCAGTAAGAGCCACCCTGCCTCCAGAAGCTCTACCTGCCGGCCTGGGAAGTGCGGACGGAAGAGGGGAGTCAATTTCTACAGTCAGAACCTCCCCACCCCTTCCCAATTTACCACGCCCCCAGGCGGTTGGGGCGCTGGCGGAGGGAGGGAAGGGAGCAGTGGGAAAGAGGAAGGGTGGAAAGGCGAAGGAGAGAAATGGCTCCGGGGCTTCCACTCTCTCAGCAGGACCCCCACCCTGGCCTCTGGTTCGGGAAAGCTGCCCAGCTGTTTCTGATTCTTTCGTACTCGCAGCCCCGCCCGAAGGGGTGGGGGACCGAAGCATCAGGAAAGCTGGGAGAGAGTAGGCTCTGCCGAGCCCGGGCGGCCAAGGGCGGGGAGTCCGCGTCGGGTCCTCAGGTGTGCCGCTCCGCTTTGGCCATCGATTCCCGGTCCACAGGCCGGAGGGAAGCGTCGGGTCCGGGCAGGCGGGCGAGAGCTATGTCTATAAACATTGTGTGCGGGGGCCTGGGGGTGGGGGGTGGGGAATGCGGTGGGCAGCGGGTCGGAGGAACCAGGGGCAGCGAGCCGTAGATGAGAGAAGCCCCTACCTGAAGTCTGCTGCCCGTGGCGCCCCCCGTTGGCAGCGCTGGAAAGGGAGTTAAGATTCTCCCGCAACTCCCCGTGGCAGAGATTCTACCCATTTCACAGAAGCGCAAGAACGGAGAGAGAACCCGAGGAAATGACTGAGTCCTCTGTGGCTCACTTCAGTGTCAGTGTAGGTTAGATGACAGGGTAAAGTGTCTGCAGCCCCCCTCACTCGGCCCTCCAGGCCATCACCCACGGAGGTTGGGGTTGCTGAATGAAGGGCGCTAGGACCCGGTGGCGCGGCGTGGGCAGGGACTGGGCGCTCCGGGCGCCGAAGGGCGCCGCAGCGCCCCGTCGCGTCCCGCCCGAGCAGGTGGGGGCGCGGCGCGGTGCTAGGGGCTCCGAGGGGCGGAGGCGGCCGCCACACCTAGGGCGCTGCGGGGCGCCCAGGGCTGGCGCGGGCGGAGCCGTCCTGAGGGCCGCGCGTGTCCCTGGCCTCGGCCCCGCCCCGCGCCGTCCAATGAGAGCCCGCGGCCGGAGGAGCTGTCGGCACACTCTGTCCGCAGCCCCACTCCGCGCCGCCGACCCCGTGACACCGCATCTCAGCCCAGGCAGCGTGCCCCAGATCCCGAGCTCGGCGCGGCGTCGTAGGCTTCCAGACACCGCTCCCTGCGCCCCTCTCCGGGACCTGGCGCCCCGGCTTCTGGACTCTAGGTGCCCTTAGGTCCCCAGCCGCCGCAGAGACTTATGGCCCCCCAGGGGGGTGAAGTGGGAGCAGCCTGACTACCCTCAGCCGGTGCCCCGTCCACGCCCCTCCGGGCCGCGTGGCGGGAGTTTTCGGGGAGCTATGCTGAGGCCGGGTGGTGTGGAGGAAGCCGCGCAGCTCCCCTTTCGGCGCGTCCGCGCCCCTGTCTCCGCGCCCGCGCCTAGACCCACGAGCCCCGACGGCTCTCGGGCTTCGACCCGACTAAGTCTTGCTTGCCTTCTGCTTGTGCTGCTGCTGCTGACGCTGCCGGCCCGCGTAGACACGTCCTGGTGGTGAGTGTGGCTCTCAGGGCTGGGAGGGTGAGGTGCTGGGTTACAGAGGCCGGACGCGCCCAGAGAATATACAGCTCCCAGCACCCGCTGCTCAGGAGACCAGGTTGTCGCTTTGACGGAGTCAGAGACGATCCGTGCAGGGCTGTCACTGAAGCGGAGGGGCGCAGGGGGGCGGGGAGTGGATAAGGGGGCGCCGCTCCTTCCCCGTCTGGTGATGAGGGCGCAGGGTATTTGGAAAAAGGACGCCCGGTAATCGAGGCTTCCCAGACCCCCTGTATTTCAGCTCAATCCTCTTAGGGCAAAAGCTACCTTACGAGTTTCTCTCAGAATGGATTCAAGGAACCAATCGCCCATCTGGGGCCGCGGTGGCCGTCCAAGAGGGTCTCCTGATCCCCTAAGGTTGGCTCTCCACCAGGGGGAGGTGGAGAAAGGGGCAGCTGGCAAGGGCGGACGAGCCTCTCGCTAGTCTACCCTCACCCCATAACGCAGTAAGGCTTTGGTGAGGCAGGAGCACCCAGCGCAAGGTTTAGAAATGGAATTGAGGCAAAAACTACCCCCATTAACTCCCACAACTAAAACAAACAAAACACTTGGGTTTGCATACTTTAGACATGCAGTCTGTTTTGAGGATCTCACTTCGAACCTTGATATCTCTCTCCCTTCTTCCTTCTCTTCCTTCCCCAGATGGTCCCATCTCCCATCTTTCCCCTCCAAGAACTAGCGGCTTCTAGAGTCCCAAAGCATTAAGAGATCCTCTCCTCAGATTTCCTGCAGGCCTTAAGAGTCCGGACACTTCACAAGACGGCAGATGAGGCAAAAGGAATTAAAAATCCACTGGATATCTATTCTTTTCGGATCCCCTTCCCCACGAAAGCTCTGGATGGCACTCATCGTTTTCTCCCAGAAGAGCGAGCTGCTCTCTCTCCTCCCCCACCTTCTGGGGGCTGAGCAGGGGGAGAGTGGGACTGAGAAATGACTCAGTCCTCTTGTCTTTCCTCTTCACCCCCCAATTAAACTGGCCGCTTGGACTGGGCTATTGCCCCTCTCTATCCATGCAGTGCCCCCGTTCCTTTCCTTACTCTGCCCCTCCCCCCAATCCTCCCCTCCTCCACAGAGTGTGGTCTCTTTTCCCCTTGCACCCTGTGGCTTCTCTCCTCCGGATTTGGAATCTTGGCTGGAAGGGTGAGGGGTAGCTGGCTGAGGGGCCAGCGAGCTTGGGCTGCAGATTCCTATCATTTCAAGATGCAACTTTCTCCATCCCCATCACCCCCCCCACCCCCCGTTTTTCCTGTTTCAGGAAAATCTCTCCTTTGGATCTTTTTTATCTCTGCAGTGTTGGGGAAGGCAAGGAGGGGGGTTCTGGATGGGGGAGCAGGGAGGCCCATATCTTACATCTGGCTTGAAACATTCCTTTAGAAAGGGAAAAGGAAGGGGACGAGGAGAAAAGCCTTTCAAACTTCAGAGTGAGCTTAAAGCCACCCTTTACCTTCATGGTCTCAGTCTGGCTGGGGGCTTGTGTCTTCAGAGGCCCTGTAGAGAAAGGATGAAGTGACCACTGTGCATCTTTATCCATTCCAGATGACAATTTGCTTTTAGGGACTCTTGATTGCTTCTTACCAATTGGGGAGGCAGTCTTGGTCCACATGGTGTTTAGGTGAGGAAGTGTCACTCTGGTAATTTCAGCATCCTGGTAGTGGTTCCTAAAAACCCAATTGGGGTTCTTCCTAGTCCCCATTTTGTCCCCTTGGCTACTCCTTCTTCCTTTTCCTTTCTCCCTCTACTACTCTCCCCCATGTGGTTCATATTAAAGATTTTGGAAAAACTCCTGGGTGGAAGAGCTAGCTAGGGAGGGAGGCGGGCGGGATACTGAGGGATTCGGCAGTCCCTGTGAAATGGAGGAAGGCAGCAACAGGGCCAGGATGGGCAGTGAGTGCACAGGTCATTTCAGTCTCCTTGCCTCACAGGGGTCATAGCTGCAGGCCCCAGATGCCTGTCTCAGTGGTCAGTCACTTCTGGGATAAAGTAGAAAGCTGCTTTCCAAAAGCAGGTCAGGCCCCAAGGTGATTATCTCTCTTTCTCTTAGGAAAAACCCCCAGCAAGATTGATATTCTGTACAACCCCCTGAAGAGATGCCTGTTGACTCTGTGTGTGTCCATGTTCCGATCAGGAGCAGAATGTCATCACTATCACCAGCTAACAGTCTGATCTTCCTCACAGCCCTTCCCCTTACTCTCCAACCACCCCCTTCCTCTCCCGACCTTTAACTGAAGGAGGAAACGGATGGTCTCTTCTTAATCTATGAAAAACAGAACAAGAACTAGGGGTCTCCTGGCATGTGCCTCCCTGTACTATTTTGTACTCTGCAGGGGCTGGGATGTAGGGAATCACAAGAGCAGGACTGTGGATTTACAGGAGGAACAAAGTGATATCATGACATTAACATTATTGGGGTTTTTTTGTTTTTGGGCCATGCCCGGGGCTTGTGGGATCTTAGTTCCCAGACCTGGAGGGACCTGGACTGCCGGGGAATTCCCCGACATTAACATTATTGTTATCAACCGAAGCTGCCATTTAATGAGCCCTTCCTAAGCTCCAGACACTATAGCTAAGCACCTATAAGCATCATCTTTTACAATCCCCAAAATAATCCAGTGAGGCAGATAATATTATTATCCCCATTTCACACATGAAGAAAGTGAAGGATAGGAGGGACGTAGTATGAAATTCAAGTTCACACCAATTTTGGAGCCAGATTGGTCTACTCCTGGTTAATAAGCACTGTGTGCCTCTCTTACGCTTGGAATTGAAAATGAGCTTGGACTTTGGAGTCAGATGTCCTTGGTTCACCCCAGTTCTCCTCTGACTAGCCCTGATGGACATAGCTGGGTATTGTTAATCTTTGTGACCTCAGTTTCTTCACCTGTAAAATGGAGATCTTTCTCTCTCTCTCTCTCATAGGATTTTTGTGAAGAAAAATGTTTTGTGAACTGTAAAGTATCATCATATAAATTATATTGTATTAAGATATTTAGGGAGAATAATAGTTTTATCCTTGTGTTCAAAGCCCTATATGGGCTGAGCTAAACCACGTACATGCACTAAAGACTGTAAAAGAAAGGGGGTAAATAAAAAAGGACCCCTAGCCTCATTAAAAAGACACAAACCTAAAACATCTGCAATGTCAACAAGGAATAAAGCTATAATTGAAATGAAGCTTATGGCTAGCTAGGAGGAGAGGGGAGTTGGGGATAAATCAGAGCGATCAGGTTTTGTTTTTTTCACCAAATCATTATTAGGTACCTGCTTTGTGCCAGACACTGTCCTAGGTACTGGGGATACTGAAGTGAACAAAACAGACAAAACTCCCTGCCTTCATAGAGCAGCATGTCCTAATCACCTGAGGAGGTAGGTAAAATGCCATTTCAGTAGGGCTGGAATGGGGCCTGAGGCTCTGCATTTCTAACAGATTCCCAGGAGATGCTGACACTGCTGTTCTGGGGACCACACTCTGAGTAGCAAGGAGCTAGAACAGGGCATGAATCACTTTATCAAAGGAAGGGGTATGAATTGGTCAAAAGCAGGTAAAGAGAGCATTCTGGAGCAGGAAGCTGGGAAGGAAGTAAAAACCTCTGGAAGGGAAACAGAGCTACAGAGTCAGGGGCATCTCACCCTTCTACCAGCCCATCAGCTGGGAGATGCCTTAAATATCTTTGTGCCCCTAAGAGATGAGCTCAGTGCTTGGCACATGGTAGGCATTTTGTAGGCACGCGCTGAATTGAGAGGGGGATGGGCTGGGCCTCAGGCTGCCTTGCTGGAGGCCCCCACACTGACTGCAAGGTGCTGACCACTGGTCAGGAGGCAAGTGCCCTGCTCTGCAGAATCTTGAAGCAGCTACTTAGTGGGATAAGGGTGGTAGTAAAGAAAATTATGTTCCTGTCTTACTGAACAGATGTTCCCACGCTCAGTGAGGATGTAACAGGAAGGACCGATGTGGGCTGCAGCAGAATGGAGTTAAGTCAGACCACAGGAAGGACTTTTTACCAGGGTTTGGCATGCCCCGCTCCACACTGTCTCATGAGGGCTGGATTACTGGTCTCCCATTCCCATCCAACCCCCGTCTTCCCAAGCCCCAGTAAAAAAAAAAAAACAACAAACACCATTGCCTAGAGCAGTACTCAGGGGGTGAACTGAGGAAGCAGAATGGTGGTGAGACAGGGACGGGCTCCAACTCCAACCGTCTTGATTCTCCAAACAAAGCACCGCAGCAGTGGGTGTAACTCCCGTCTGTGCGTCAGGCAGCCCTTTCCGGCCTGGCCCAGCCCAGGGTGTTTATTTTGTTTGTTCCTGGAAGCTGTTGCCCTGATGGACAGTGCTGGGGATGCTGATTCCATGGGATTTGTTAGTGGTGGACCAGCCCTCTCACCCCTCCCTGGGACAGATGGGCCCCATCAGCCCTGCTGAATTCCAGAAGAGGCAAACATCAGCCCTCCTTGTGTTTGAGTTGGTATCACCAGCGGTGATCCAGTCTGTGGGTGAGGGCCAGGTTTACAAATGCAGGGGGCTGGTGGGGCGGGGTGGGGGGAGTGTTGCAGAGAACATAGAGCCCGGGGCAGTCCAGCTTTTCCCTTCTCCCCACTGGCTGCCCTCCCTTCTCCTCACCCACTTCTAGGCCCATTTTGGGGCCCTTCCCAAACCACAGGCTCATTCACAGCCCAAACCAAATCTTTTCTGTCTGTAGCAGCAACTGCCCTCCATGGTCCCCACCTGTTCAGAAAAGGGGAGAGAAGGCGTCCCTTTGATGTGTTAGGACAGGAGAATAGAGAATTCACAGCAAATCAAGGCATGTGTGTGCTGGGTGCTGGAGAGATGGAAAGGGAGTGAGAAGTGGGTGTATGGGTCAGATCTCATTTGGTGGCCTTGTGGGGAGAAAAGGTGACGATGAACTCCTGTCCTCTCTCTGAAATGTTCTTCCTGAGGCTTGTGGTGGAGTCCAGGGCTAAAAAGTGTTTGAATGAAGAAAAACTACTTCCTTGAGAAAATTGAGAATGACTCTAGCAACTCACCTATCTTTTATTAGCTCACCCAATTGATCTTATAATTCTTCACATTGGGCAGATTGGGGACTGGAATATGGGGAGTGTCACCCTGTTGCTTAATCTTGGTCTTTGGTTTCCCACTGCAAACAGCCCTCTGCCATGCAGATTCATCCAGGACATTATGCCCTATAAGTTGGGATGGATGATTTTTAAAGACTCATTAGTTAAGAAAGGTCATGGGACCTTGAAACAAAGGGTGTGGGGAGGAGAGTTGGAGTGAGGGGTCTTCCTCCCCAGACCTCGGGATTGGGAATGAGGACTCTTAGCTACACGGGTCTGACTAGAGCTGTAAACGTCACTCAAAATCGCCCACTGTATCTCTTCCCACTGACTCCTCCCTGTCTCCATCCTTCTCCCATACCATGTCTTTATGGACCAGCCACACAGGACGTGCCTCTGACATGTGGGTGTAACAGTGCTGTCTCAGACTCTAGTTTTATTAAGTTTATTCTTCCACGAGGCTCTTAATGTTTATTAAATAAACAGGCAATGGGGTTTGTGTGACATGCCCACAGCTTCTGTGTATGTGACACATGCCTAGCCTGTGTTCTGGGAGTGTGTGTCATTTTGGCCTTTGGCTGGGGAACTGGTAATGGTGAGAGACCACTCAATTACTCTCTCTGCAACTGCTTAATTATTTCTCCAGAGCTTGTGAGGATCGGTTCTCCCCATCGGCCTTGGGGAATATCGGCCTTGGTTGGAGGAAGGGGAAGGAGCCTCTCAAGGTTTGAATGCCAAACCTTTCCCCTCCTTATTCCCCTCCTAATGCAGAATAAAGCCAGGATGCTCTGACAGGGCCATCTCCACCTTGCAGGTACATCGGGGCGCTGGGGGCCCGAGTGATCTGTGACAATATCCCTGGTCTGGTGAGCCGGCAGCGGCAGCTGTGCCAGCGTTACCCAGACATCATGCGCTCGGTGGGCGAGGGTGCCCGAGAATGGATCCGAGAGTGTCAGCACCAGTTCCGCCACCATCGCTGGAACTGCACCACCCTGGACCGGGACCACACTGTCTTTGGCCGTGTCATGCTCAGAAGTAGGGGCCTCTCCCACCTGCCCCAGCTCCTTCTCTTTCTATGCTTGGGGTGGTGAGTGGGTAGTATAGGCATGAGCCCCTCTCTCCTCTCCTGCACACTACTTCATAATTAGAGTCAGAATTGTGGGCAGAGCCCAGGATACAGTTGGAAACAGACCCTCAGTACCTTAGATATGTAGGCAGTGGCCCCTTTAAATTCCAGTGTTCTGGGATGATGGGTCAAAGGAACAGCATTCCCTGGTACCTCCATCCTTCTTCCTCCCTTTTCCTTCCCCTCCCCAACCCCCAGCCTGCGGATATCCATGCACTGTAAGGCTGAGGACTGGAAATGGCTGCTCTGTTCTTACCAACACCATCACCACCGTCACCCCAACACTCCCAACACTATAATAATGGGAGCAAGGAATAAACAGAAAGGTGATATGTAAATATTTGGAGAGTCAGCGGCTTGGACCTGGCTCAGCAAAAGAGCTAAGCAGAGCTAAACAGTAAACTAGCAGAAAGGGAATGAGATGAGAATGTGGAGGTGTCAGAGGGACAAGAGTGATGATTCATCAATCCCCAAGAGCAGGGAAGGAAGAAAGCAGGCTGGGGAAAGTAGCATATCTCTTCAAATAGGATGACCCCTGCGCTGGGGTCTCTATTGTAGGGGAACTGTCCAGCAGAGTGGGCCTGAAAAGGCCTGGAATGTGGACTAAGGCTGGCTTTGCTAAGCCGGGGTTGGCACTCAGTGGGAGGGAATGATTCACTGTGAAACTTTTCAATGGATGGACCCAGGGAGTTTGGAAGGAAACAGGAGTACAGGTCAGCCCAAGAGGTCAGACATATAAAGAAGTGGATAGAGAGTTGTGAGGGCTGAGGGGAAGAGGTCAGATTCACTGGGGAATGCTCTTGGAAGGGAAGGGTACCTTGAATAAAGGAGGTACAGGGGTTGCCCTGGGAAAGAAAAGGAGAAGAGGTTTCAGAGTTGAAGGTTGTGTGGGCTAAAGAAGGGGACAGACAAGGGCCTCTTTCCTGAAACACACTTCTACCTTTCTTTCTCTAGGTAGCCGGGAGGCAGCATTTGTATATGCCATCTCATCAGCAGGGGTGGTCCATGCAATCACTCGTGCCTGTAGCCAGGGTGAACTGAGTGTGTGCAGCTGTGACCCCTACACCCGTGGCCGACATCATGACCAACGTGGGGACTTTGACTGGGGTGGATGCAGTGACAACATCCACTATGGTGTTCGTTTTGCCAAAGCCTTCGTGGATGCCAAGGAGAAGAGGCTTAAGGATGCACGGGCTCTCATGAACTTACATAACAATCGCTGTGGTCGCACGGTCAGTACTCATGTCTGTGCATGTACATTCATATTGGCTGGGAGTGGCCAGTATGTATGATCATGGAGTAAATGTGAAGGTGGAAGCACTGAAGGCTTCTGGATTACTTCCAAAAGCCCCAACCCCTGGAACAGGAGCAGTAAATGCAAGGGACCTTAGGAATGCCTAGGTTCAACCTGGAGCATAAAGAGTCTTCACATAGGGCTTCCCTGGTGGCGCAGTGGTTGAGAGTCCGCCTGCCGATGCAGGGGACACGGGTTCGTGCCCCGGTCTGGGAAAATCCCACGTGCCGCGGAGTGGCTGGGCCCGTGAGCCATGGCCGTTGGGCCTGCGCGTCCGGAGCCTGTGCTCCGCAACGGGAGAGGCCACAACAGTGAGAGGCCCACATACCGCAAAAAAAAAAAAAAAAAAAGTCTTCACATAGATGGAAATTAGGGAAAGGTGGAGAAAAGAAGGGAAATAACTTTTTAAGAAAAAAAAGAATCACCTCCTAAAGTCTGAGGAGGATAAAAGCTTGTTCTAGTCAGTGCACTGGTCTTTGAGCACTTCCTATAGGCCTAGTACTGTGCTGGAAAATGACATGCAACAAAAGCAGAAGGCATGGTCCCTTGAACTCTAAAACACATGAAAAATAGAGGATGTGCCATAATTATGAACAGAATCCTGGGGCTTTAAAGTTCAAATGGGCTATCATGAAAAGGAAAGCACTGTTGGTCTAGGAAGGTTTCCTGGAAAAAGAGGTTCTTGAATTTGATTGGGAAGAATGGGTGGAATCTGACTGGGGAGAGGACAACCGATGGCTCCACTAGCCAACCAGGGCCAGGACCAGCAGACCTCAGGGCACTCATGCTTTTAGTCCTAGGGATGACCATAAAGTACCCTGACTGGCTGCCTTTTCCTTACCTGCCTCCCCACCTCCCAGGCTGTGCGGCGGTTTCTGAAGCTGGAGTGTAAGTGCCATGGCGTGAGTGGCTCCTGTACTCTGCGCACCTGCTGGCGTGCACTCTCAGACTTCCGCCGCACAGGTGATTACCTGCGGCGGCGCTATGATGGGGCTGTGCAGGTAACGGCCACCCAGGATGGCGCGAACTTCACGGCAGCCCGCCAAGGCTATCGCCGTGCTACCCGGACTGACCTTGTCTACTTTGACAACTCCCCAGACTACTGCGTCTTGGACAAGGCTGCAGGTGAGTAAGGAAAGTAGGTAGAGACATGGAGCCCTGGTTTTTAGTGCAGGCACCTCTAGTTAATCATGGTCTCAGGAGTTAGGGAAGGAGGTTGGAGGAGCCAGTCAGATGTGAAAAACTTGTAATAAGATTGTTGATTTATGCCTCAGTCTTCCAGGCCCAAAGCTTCCTAGAGAGGAGAGGACACTGAGCTCCTTGAGGCCTGAGGTCATCTATCACTCCTTTATATTCCCAACATCTGGGATATAGTAGGTACTACTAAGTGAATCACCCATTTCAGTACCAAACAGTGTATGGGCTATATAGAAGCATAAGATACAGACTAAGTTTTGGCTCTTTACAATCTAGCTAAAGAAATGAGATATAACAGGTAGACAAATGCAACTGCAAAAGAGAAAAATTAAGAAAAGTTTACTTGAAAATGTGGAATTTAAGCTGTTTCTTAAAGTGTGGGGATTATCTGGATAGCTAGAGAGAAGAACAGGTGGATATTCTCTACACACGAGTAGAGTGGTAGGTGGGAAAGCACATGATCTGTTCTAGGAACAGAGAGCAGATTAACCTGACTGAGTGAAGGTTTTGGGTAAGGGAGATTAAAGACAGAAAGGTAGTAGGAAATACACCATGAATGACCTTGAAAGGGCTTATCCAGTGTGCTGCCACTGAAAATTCTAAAATGGAGTTGGGGAAGCAAGGAGAGAGGAGATCCCTACCAAAGGCTAACCATCAGCAGAAAGCAGCAAATCATTCTTGAATCTGTTTCATATATTTGTGGTGGAATTCTTGGGAATGCTGGAAGGTGATGTGGTGTTCCCCTAAAAGAGTGGAAGTTAACCATCTTGGCTTATATTTCAGGTTCAGATAGGTTAAACTAGGAACAACCTGCTATGCAACAGAACTGCTCTTCCCCTGGTTATTGTTATGGGCTCCCAGACTCTTCTCTATAGTCTCAGCAGTCAGGACCTCGGTGAGGGGAAGCCAAAACCCTTAGCTGTCTTCCATACTATTTGTTTTCACCTATCACTGTCATTCCTGGAGAAGCAATTAGCTTGGAGCAAAACTGGGCACAGAAACAGGGTGGGGCTCTACCCAAGACACAGAGAAAGTAGTTCGTGTACTTTGAAGGGTGCTAGGAGAAAAAATGTTAAGAAAGCACTTCTGATTCTCCTGGTGATTTCCTGCCACTAAGTTTGTTTTCTTCCCACATGGTATAATTCAGAGGGCTACTCTCTAAATGCCTAGAAATAATTCCACAACATCCAGGGTGTAAACCTATGCTGTCATCCTAAAATGCACCTTTGGGGAAGGATCTTTGGAGTTAGGAGGGAGGATGAGTCATATGTGTGTTGGTTGTTCTCAGAGGTATAATAGGTCTCATAAAACCCACAGTGGAGCCTGGAATTCAAAGGGTACAAGTCATCCCAGAAGGGAGTATGGAGCCAGGAATTCCCTCCAAAGCAGTACTGTCCCATTGAACTTTCTGTGATGACAGAAATATTCTACATCTGTGCTCTCCAATACAGTAGCCACTTAGTTACATGTGATTATTCAGCACTTGAAATATAGCTAGTGTGACTGAGGAGCTAAGTATTAAAATTTATTTAATTTTCATTAACTTAATCTAAATGACCACATTTGGCTAGTGGCTACTACATTGGACTGCTTGGCTCCAGAGCACAGAAGACGCTTCTGGTGCACAAGAGAATGACGTTAAGACCTAGCCCTTGAAATCAGGCAGATAACATATATAGTAGACCTAGTCAGCCTACACTCTAGAGCAGTGGTCTCTTAACATTTTGGCTTGTATACTCCTATCATTAAAAAAAAAAATCTGAACATGTGCCTCCAATATATGTATATTTACTTATGAATTATATCTATGTTTCACTGTACTAAAATGTACATTATAAAACATACGTACAAAGTAGATATTTTAAATTGATGAGCTCAAAAACAAATATAGAAGTACTAGCATTTTCTATCCATATTCAGTGGAATGTGGAGACTACTGCTATAGAAATCAGTTAATTTATTCATACCCTTCTTGAACCCCCAGGCTAGTTATGTTCCCATCTCTGGGAAAGAGGTGAAGTAGATATTCTCTAGGATCCATCCCATCTAAAATTCTATGATTTTGTGATCTGTTGGCAGCATCTCTTTTGCAAAAATCAGTCAGAATGAGGTTGTGAGCATCCTCTGTGCAGGGGGAATAACACAATCCCTACCCTTCAAGGGTTCCTACCGTAAGGGGTAAGGCAAGGGATATTCTTTAGAAATTCCTTAGGGAGAAGCCTCCTGCCAGTAATGCTTATCAGTTCGCCCCCTGAGTTGATCAGAGATTATAGATATAACTATCTGCTGAGTTAGGTGCTATTATAAGAAAACTAAAGCCCAGAGAGACCAACTAACTTGCTAGATCACACAACTAAAAAGTGCAGAATTAGGTTTTAATCCTAGACAACTTGACATCAGGCACATGCATTAAATTTTTAATGGCCATGCTATACTACTTTCTTGTATAGTACAACTTAATGAAATATAAACTAAGGACCGAAATACTAACAAATGGTAACTGGATCAGAGTTGTAACAAGGCTTCTTAGAAAAGGTAAATTATAGGCTAAGTATTTTATTTTAACTTTTTATTATAGAAAATTTCAAACATAAAGTAGAGGACCTTCACCCAGCTTTAACAATTATGACATTTTAAGGCTAAGTTTTGAAGGGGATATGGAGATGTGTACTGGCAGGGAGGGCATTGCAGGAAAAGTCAATGGTCTTTGGGGAGCCTTGATAGTGGGAAGAAACAAGCCTGGTACAGAGGGCAGTAAGGAGATGATCATTTTGGCTAGTGGGTGTATTATCAGGAAAAAGGATTCTTTATGGTTTCCTCATGAGGATGTGGGTAAGGGAACCCAGAGTGGCTGAAGTAAGAGGTAACTTGGTTCTCACTCTCTCTCTTCCCCAACCCAGGTTCCCTAGGCACTGCAGGCCGAGTCTGTAGCAAGACATCTAAAGGGACAGACGGTTGTGAAATCATGTGCTGTGGTCGAGGGTATGACACAACTCGAGTTACCCGTGTCACCCAGTGTGAGTGCAAATTCCACTGGTGCTGTGCTGTGCGGTGCAAGGAGTGCAGAAACACTGTGGATGTCCATACTTGCAAGGCCCCCAAGAAGGCAGAGTGGCTGGATCAGACCTGAACATATAAATACCTCACTCATCCCTCCACTTCAAACCTCCTGACTCAAAAGCACAAGATCTTTGCATGCACACCTTCTTCCACCCTCAACCCTGGGCTGCTACAGCTTCTATTTAAGGACTTGGAAAGTACTCCAGAGGGACTCTGGTGTCCTAGCTGGTTTCTTAGCCCTGGGAAGGAGTTGACAGGGGATGTAAAAAACTGAGCGGCTCCCTGACTCCCCACTCTGGAGGTTAGAAGGCAGAGTGGAAAAGGTAGGAGTCTTCAGAGCGATATGAGTTGCACTAAAGCACATGGTCAAGGTTCATTTTTCCTTTCCCTTGCATTGGCTTCCTGACACATCTTGTGTGTGCAAGAGAAAGGGTACCTGGAGAGAACTTCTTTTTTTCCTACCTGGCTGAGGGTAGATGGGACAGAGATGAAACCACATATCTCTTCCCTGGGTCAGTGTGAGCTAACTGCCTGGTACCCCAAAAGAAACTCTTAGGCTGAAACATTCTTCCATTATCAAGAGCCTGGGATTGCTAGATAAGAGTTAGCCATAGCAGACAAGTTCCATTCTCATGCTTTTATGTTTATAAACTGCTGTGTTTTGTAGGAGAAAAGAATTATATAACTATACAAACATACATTCTCTTCTAATCTCTCCTTTTCAACCTGTATCAGCCAGCACTGCCTCTTCTGCTCACTTGCTGACTGTACAAACTGAGTGGCATGCAGTGTCATGCCATGCCTAACAAACAGGTCATTAGAATACCGTAGAACACTCCTAAGAAAGAGTAATTTAGTAGGTCTGCCTAGGCCTTGGGATTTCTACTTTTTTAAACTTTCCACGCATCATTCTGGTGGGCAGCCAGGTTTGGGAAACACTAAGTAAAAGATATGTGACTCACGGAGCATGGGAGAGGGTAACAAGTCTGATCTCAAAGGCCCACATGAGGCATTAGTGTATACTAGGCAGGTAGAGATCTCTGGCTTTGGCAATTTTTAGGAGAGGATCCTAGCCTTTAAAGCTGGGAGCAGGAACCAGTGGTTACAGAAGGAAGGCGAGCTGGGTCTTGGGGCCAAAGTGGTAAACAGCTTAGAAAGCAACCTTTCCTCATTTATTCAACAAATCTTTATTTAGTGACTCTCCAAGTCCTGGTGATTATTATCCTTCAATCCACATTTGGCTTAAATTGGGGAGTTCCCTCTATGCTACTACCACTGCCTAACTAAGCTTGTAGTGGTAGAGTCTCCAGAGATAGCAGGCTTAGTAAGCTAGAGGGCAGGACACCGAGTCCCCAAAATCATGATGTCCTATTTTTATGTGACTTGGACAGTGGTTATCTCTTGCCTGTTGATATTTTAAAGGAGCAGAGTGGTATAGACAGAGCAGTTATGACAGACTTGGGTTGAAATCTCAGCTGTGCCAGTTACTATTTTTGATATTTTGAGAAAGATACCCAAATTCTCTGAGCCTCTATCTTCTCACCTGTAAAATGAGGGTACAAACTTATCTCAGATATTGAGTTTTAATTATGCCTCAAACTCCAGCCAATAGACCCTCTTACCAAAGCCTGTAACTGGTCTAGCCCATCCTGACTTCTCTCAGAATCTTCAGTTCAGGACTATAAGGTACTGACAGCAGGCTGTATATTAAGGATCCTACACAAGGAGTTCTGAATATAGGCCACTTTCCCGAGTTCCTCTCCAGCACCCCTTGGGGTCCTCAATGTTTGTGGAGCAGCTTTACTCCGCACAGGCAGCAAGAGGATGGGGGTGCTATAGCTCTGGGCCATGGGGGCAGATTTATTTGGATGATAGGACTAATATTTGTGTAACCTGCTGAGACCTATGTGGGAGAGTTTAGGGTGGTTTTTCTTTTGGTGAGGGGGTTTGCTCCAGTTTCACATCCATTAACAGCCCTTGTGGTCTGCGGTGAGGGGATTCCTGTGGAGAAATAGGACTGAGTGAGTCAGGCCAGGGGAATGTCTTCCTTGCAGAGTGGAGTCAACTGGATAACTGATGAGCCAATGGTGGGATTAGGGAGGGGGGAAATAGGAGGGGAAAAGAAGAGTTTCTGACATCTTGAGCTAGGATTAAGAGGAGGAAAGCTCTAAGGTAGTGGAAGGGTAAGGGGCTCACAGTCAGTCTGAACTCAAGAATAGAGTTGAATGAAGTACAAAAGGGTGCTGTCTTGTATGCTGGGCCACTGGGAAGAGCTCTCAGGTCCCAGTTGGCTTCAGCTCTCACAGGGTTATCCAGGTTACCACATAAATGATAGCCTAGGCCTTCCATGGGAAATCAACCTGAGCTAAATCTACCTGTGTTCTATTATCTTATTCTTTCTTGGTTCTTACCCTGTGGAAGGAATCGGACCTCTTCTGGCATCTCATACTACTCTGTGCTTTTCCCTGGGCTCCAAGTTCTAGTTCATAAAGACCAAGTTTTGCAATTTCCTATAAATGGTTAAGAGAACAGCAAGCTGTCCAGAGAGTGAGAGGTCTGAAAAGTGAGGTGGATAGTGAGAGAAAAGAGGTCCATGTAAGCCCCATTACAGAGGCTATGTGGCTCCAAAAAAGAATAATGGCCAAGCAATTAATTTTTCCTCTTATTCCTTAGCTTGCCTCTGCATTCCAACTGGCTTTACACAACTGGCATCCATTCTGCAGAACAGAAACTAAACAGAAACTAATACAAACAGAAACTAATTTATTTGGAACAAGCAGCAAAACAAGAACTTTATTTGGTGCAGTCAGGGCCCCATTTAGTCCTGCTGCTACTCACTCACTGCCTCAAATCTCCCCCTTGCTATTTATCTCTCCCATCTCTCCTCTGCTCAATAGAGGCCTGTCCTTCAGATCAGCAGTCTCTTAGCCTGCCACCTCTGTTTCACTCCTTCCTGTTGGTCTTCATTTCTTTTAGCTTTTAATATTTATGTATAATGCATTGCAGAAAATGCTATTTGGATACAAATTAAGTTAAAAGACATTATCCTTTAAGGATCTTAGAATCTTTTAGAGAGGGCACAAGAATTAAGTACCTCAGCTGCACAGCCTATAGCCAATTTCTCTTATGTAAAAGTAAGAATGCCAGCCTTAACACAGTCCTGCAGATAAAAGCCAACTTGTATTATTGCTGGCCTTGAATAATAGCATGAATCCATACTCTTCCTTAGAGTGATACTAGAAAAATGAAATCAGGGACTTCAGATTATTTAAAAGAATCAAACATTGCCTGGCCCTGAGCGTCTGTCTGCAAAGTCTTGTAGGTCTGACTCCTGACCACTCACTGCCTCTGTCTTCTTCCTCCCTGTTACAGAGAGTAATTTCTTCCCTTTCTTTCACCTCCCTTAGCAAGCACACCAACCACTAAGTCCTTCGCCAAATTCTCAGACCCACTCAGGACTTTGATTTCTCCATGGCTTAATATAAGAAAGATAACAAGGATTTTTTTTCCCTCAGCCTTTCTGAGGTTTTATTTAAATGCCCTCAGTGGTCACAGGGCAGAAACCCAAGGGAAGAAGGCAGGGAGAGTGTGTATCTCATCCCTGGGAGGCCTAGATGCAGCCTGCAGCCAAATTACAGCACCAGAGAATAATGTAATGCATTCCTGGGCAGGTCGGTGGGACCCTGGGCGCCTGGGCCTTGTGGAGAGAGGTGCCAGACACAGAGCTCTCCGTAAGCAATCCTGCAGAGCCGCCCCCTGGTTCAGAAATGAAATACGGGAGAGCTTCACATTATGCAGAGACCTGTAGCTCACACCTGGTTATTGATGGCCTTGGTGGAGGCCTCTGCCCCCACCCTCCACTCGGGAACTGCCTGCTACTATGGGGGTTGGGCATCTTTGAAGCAATGTTGGAAAACAAGAAAGAGATGTTTCCTTTTCACTCTGCCCTTCCTATCAGCCTGTGCACAACCGTGAAGATATATATATACAAATATCTCAGGCTGCATATGGGTTCTAGTCATCCTCCTTCTCCCCAGCAACAAAAAAAAAAAAGAAAAAAGCAACTAGATTTCAATCAAACACTTCAAAACTCATACCAGTAACAGGGGTTCAGCTATAACCAAGGAATATTATAAAATTATCAACATGCAGGCAGCTGTTGGTTTGGCACCCCTCTGGGAGGTGGCAGGGGAAGGATACAGAAAGGGCATGGAGAGAAGAGATCAACAGTGGACAATTCCCACCCAGGCAGAGTGGCTGAGACTGTAGAACTTCTCATGGCTGGTTCACGCTGGAGAGAGTGCAATTCGTGTCCTACATGCTATGAATGATAGGGCAGTCTCCTATGACTGCACGAGGTACGATTATCAGGCCTCCTGCTCATGACCTGTTATTGTTTTTAACTCTTACTAGGTTTGAAAACAGGATAGGTTTAGGTTCCAGAGATGATCTCCACAAGAGAAAGGCACTAGAGGGGAGCAAGCAGTGGCTTTACTAGGGTAAATATGTCACAGTTGCTGCACTAGACTGAGCTTTCCCAGAAGCTGGTGATTGGCAGGTTTCAGGTAACGGCCAGTGGGGTGTCAGTAATATACCTGTCCCTGACCCCAAAGGTCAAAGTGATAAAAGAGAGGGTATAGGTATGTTTTTCCACTTCCCATTTATGGCTTAAATGATCTCTGAGCATCTCTGTGGTCCTTCCCCATTTACTTAAGATGTTTTAGTCATCCTGGATTTGAGAAAGCAAGGTAAGCATTCTCCCTTTTGTCCCCTAACTCTGAACTGTTCTGGCTTAAAATTTGCCTTTGCTCACTTCTGCCTACGAGTCTATGGACAGAACAGCTGGGCATGGGAGTTCTCTCTCTTTGGCCAAAAGAAGCCAAAATTGGATGACTTTACTTCAACACCATCAACCCCAGTAAGCAGACTTGACCAAACAGAAAAGCTAAGCTGAGTGAATAAAAAAGATAGTTTAATCCACAGCTGTTCTATTTGACAACTTTCAAGGTGGGGCTTCCCCAAGAATAACGGTGATATTTATAAAAAGGTTTTTCATGTATAAACACTTTAGCTTATATGTAATTGTCTCACCAACCCTGTGATAGGAATTACGCTCATTGTACAGGTGCCGTTCAGAGAGGCTCTGTGATTTGTCCAAAGTCCTGTGGATACTGAGTGGCTCAGCCAGAACTCAAACCAAGGGCTTCTGACTTCAAATCCTGTGTGTTCTCCTCAAAGACTGAGGGTGCCTAGGGCTGGAGGCACAAGAATCCCAGCACCTTTAGGACAGAAATTGATACAAAATATCCTAGGAGAGTATACATGAGCAGAATTTACAAAAGGAACAGCTTAGGCCTTCTTTAACCTCATCAATGAACCCCCTTTTTGCCATTTCTGCCACTAATACCACCACCACCAAATGATCACCATACTACATTTAGTGGTCCATGTTTAATCAGCTCTCGTTCCTAATTCTTTCTATTCCTTTTTTCTTTTTCAGATTAACAGTTAAATCTTTGTTTTAGTTTTATCTAGTCCTTTTAAAGGGATGCTAAATGTGTAGACAGAGCAGAAGTAGTCATGAGAAGCCATGAGAGGAAATTATTAAAGCTTTGGGCTTTTAAAGTATGTATTAGAATTTCCTTTGAGAGTTCGATCTTTTTAAAAATGCTGTCAACTCCTGGTCTAGGAAAGTAAGAACAGGGAATGAGAGTGCTTAAAAAAAACTGTCCTATCCCAGGCCAGATGCCTACTCACAGCCTAGTAAAAGTCCTGGGACCTCTAGCCAAGACAAGCTATTTACCTACACCAAGGCAAGGAGTATCTACCCTGCAGAGAAACCCGTGTAAGATGGGGCAGACAGCAGATTTTCACTTGATCAAAAACTTTTGCTGCTCTCAACCCCTCCTCCTACCCTCATTCAAAATCTGGACTTCTGTTTAGGTCTGAGACAGTGAGACAAAGCAGCTCCAAGAGATGATGTGTGTAAGGGGAACCCTTCCCTGTTCAACCCTGGAATGCATTCCATTAGAGACAGCATAAGCCCTCACATATCCTACCTATCCCACTCCTGAACCCCAACTGTGAAGGCAGAAAGGAAAACTGCAGGAACACCATGTTCATCAATCATAGATCTGGGATGCTACAGCTCCCTGACCTGGGCCCCCACTTGAGCTAGGGGAAGAACACCTCATGAAAACAGTCTACCTATAGTTAGGATTTCTCCCAGAGCAAACCTTACTTTTTGGTCCATCGATCTTGGCTCTCACTGTTCTCCTTGCTTCCCACCCCCACTGCCTCCGCATGTGGGCTCAGAAGTCATCATCTAAAGAATTCCACTGCTCACCTCCTGCATAGCAGCACAGCCCCATGAGGCCGCACACCAGATGGAGGGGATAAAAGTACGAGGTCATGGCTTCTAGCAAGAGGCTTTTTCTTAAACTAACCCTGACTCCTGGAAAAGAGGCAGAGCAGGAGAGTGTCGAGTGAGCTGCTGACGACAGCAGCTTCAGAGGTCTTGTATAAAAAGCTAACTGAGCTTTCAGTGGAAATTTCTCTACTCCTGGTCTCATGTCTACTTCTTGAAGGTGTCTGAATAGAATGCAGAGACTGTCAGACCAAAGGGTTAAATCCTGCCCAATTGTAGGGACCTATTCAGCAGGCTGCCATACACATGCTAAGGTGGAGGCCAAAGCCTGAACACATGCCCCGTTTCTCCAGGAATGTAACTATGAATAAAGGGAAAGGGTATGGAAGGTGGACTAGAACTCAGGGGAAATTGAAAAGGTTGTCAGTAGGCCTTCAAAATGTTTGTGTATAATGCACAAAGACGGGGATGCAGAAGGATCATCATTCCTAGAACTGTTATGTTTGCTGGGTGACAATGTACAGAAGCAATAATTACAAAGAGACAAAACAGTCTAACACTGAGAAACAGAAGTCTCAGAATAAAGGAATCAGGTGAATGAGAGTAATCAGGCTTTCTATAGGAGGTGGCTTTTGAGCTGGATTTTTAAAATATAAGGAATGTCCTGGTTGAGAGCAGACAGAGGAAGGCATTCTAAATAGAAGGAACTGGTTTATGCTGAAACTTAGAAGCAAGAATGTGCAAGCAATATATAAGGAATTTCAAGCAAGTACATATTATATACACTGGAGAATACAGAGAAATTAGAATGCTGAGATCAGGGCTTAAATAATGTGAGGTGACTGCATGTGCCCAGACTGTCAAATGGCTCAGAGTTCCCTATAGAGCCACACAGCATCTTGATCTATGTCAGTAAACACCAGGGCACCTATGGGAAAACACAAGGATGAGTCCATTTGTTACAGATACTGGGACTAGAAGACAGCTACACTGTAAAACCCACAAAATGCTAAGTATCATTAATCATAGTTCCCTATCATTTGAGATTCTGGGGTAAATAAGAGATATCAAATATCCTATCCAGCACTGTGATGCATTAATGTAGGTTTACGGGCCTAGAACCTGACACAAATCAAGCCAAACTCTTAAGAAATTAGAATGTAGGGGCTTCCCTGGTGGCGCAGTGGTTGAGAGTCTGCCTGCCGATGCAGGGGACACGGGTTTGTGCCCCAGCCTGGGAAGATCCCACATGCCGCGGAGCGGCTGGGCCCGTGAGCCATGGCCGCTAAGCCTGCGCATCCAGAGCCTGTGCTCCGCAACGGGAGAGGCCACAACAGTGAGAGGCCCGCGTACCAAAAAAAAAAAAAAAAAAAAAAAAAAAAAAAAAGAAATTAGAATGTAAAAAAGGAACTCTTTAAAATAGAAAATACATGTTTCTCTCCCTGACTCTCAAACTTAAAACTTGACTGGTCCCCTATATCCTGTGTGGCATACTGGACTTTTGAGGCTAGCACATTCACCATAGCTGCGGCCATACTGAATAGGAAGAGAGCTATGAAAGAGCTTTAGGGACTGCAAAATCAGTTTACTAATAAGTGAGAGGATAGTTCTGGTGTACTACAGGGTGCTAGAGCAACAGCCAAAGACAAGATACAAATTCCGATTTCATAAACTTCGAATTAGGTCTCTGGCTTCTTGCACTTGTTGGAGGTAAAAACAGAGCTATTTATCGGGCTTCTGCCAAGTTCCCTAACTGAACTTTCCTAACCTCTGATGACAAAAACTGCAAGGGCAACCCTGTTCTTCCACAGCATTTTCCTGGTGCCACTTTCAAAAACAGAATATTGAAATGTATGTGTGTGTGTATATATACATATATGCATTTATACATATATATGTATATATATAAATTATATTTATGAACATTGAATAAGCCAAAAGGTGATCAGTATCTTAAATTTCTGCTTTACTTAACTGGCACAATTTAGTTAGTGCTGGAAGGGAGGCAACCATTTAAGTGATAGCATTTGTTGGTATCATCTTGGTATTTTCCTCCTCCCCTAGGCAGTTTATAAAAGGTGATTTCTGAAACCCTTCACAACAGAAAAGCTCAAGGGTTTACATTCAACTGTGACACCACTATGAATTCATTAAGAAGCATGTTTCAGGTTGCACTATGATTTCCCTATGTAACATAAACCCATGGAATCTGACATAAGCTGATTGCTCATGCTGGTTATTTTATTTATATTTCTGAATGGAAGGGATCTCAATACTCATAAAATATCTTACTAACTTATTATTTTTCATCTGTTCTCCCAGAGCAGCTATTATAAAACAGGCATAGAGACATAAGTCTCAACTTGTGTGACTGGTTAAGCAACCAGGGAAAAGTTACTGCTCCAAAGCAATTTTTTAGAAAATAATTCAATATGGAGCTTGAGACCAAATGAGATATTATTACTCTAAATGCCATGTGAAAGATAAAAGTTAAAAAAACAGTGTTCATTATCTTCGTTGAAGTCCTATGGGAGTAGGGGGTAGTTCACAGGAACTTAGGGGGTCTGGAGTTTACCTAAGTCTTTCTTTAGAGACCTAATGTTAGCAGACACAGCCTAGTATAAACGGAAACACAGGTGAATGGATGAGAGTGGGCTCCTCACAACCCAGAAATATGAATGCGCCTCCTTACCAGCATGTTACTGATCAGACTTCTGAAATGGAAGATATCATCATGCATCTAATTCATTATTTGGAGATGTATGTTCTGTTCATCTATCCAAAGAATAATAATTTCCACTTATTCCAGAAGATATAGCAAGCTTAGATAAATTGCTAGAGAAGTAACAATTACCAGTTGACTCCAGAGCCTGATCTGCGGTCTTCTGCCTGTAAGTCTGTGTTCAAATCATCCCACTTTCTTTCTTCTGCTGCCACACTGAGTTAAATCAGTATATTCTTCAACCCTCTAGTACAGCCTTGGGCCTACTCTTCTACTCAATATACTTTCATGATTTTACCATATCTAATGATTACATGCCTAACAGGATAAATTCCCCAAGGACAGGTTCTGTACCTATTTTTTAAAATATTTTAATATGTATTTCAAGGTCATATCCCCAATGATCCAGTCAGTACATATACTTGACTGAGCCCAATAAAGATAGGAAATCTTGGGCTTCCCTGGTGGCGCAGTGGTTAAGAGTCCGCCTGCCGATGCAGGGGACACGGGTTCGTGCCCCGCTCCGGGAAGATCCCACATGCCGCAGAGCGGCTAGGCCCGTGAGCCATGGCCGCTGAGCCTGCGCGTCCGGAGCCTGTGCTCCGCAATGGGAGAGGCCACAACAGTAAGAGGCCCGTGTACCACAAAAAAAAAAAAAAAAAAAAAAAAAAGATAGGAAATCTTTTTCAGTTGTTTATAGAGAGAAAATCTTGGCAGTTCCTCCTGTAAAAATGTAGAATTATCCAGGATTCAGAATTGATCAGCAAAATTCAGCTTAGAAGAGAGGGAAAAGGCATCTTATTTTAGTACCTTAATCCAATATCCTTTTATTATTTTTCTTAATTAACCTAATATATTTTCAGAATCAGTCACTGCAGGGTACAGCTTTGACATGAACAGTGGGCTCTGGGAAATTCTGAGTGGTTCTTTCCCTTTCTTTCTCACATGTCCACAGAGTTACATGAGTACCTAACTCTTTTGTACCTAAGTCTTTAGTCCTAACTCTTTGCCGTCCCATTCTGCTTCTGACATCACACTTTCATTTTCTAAACCAGGATGGTCCTTAGCCCTTATTAATCTGTCATTATTAGGAATGAGAGGATATAAAAGACAAAGATAAAAATGAATGAGTATAGTAGGCTTTAGTCTTACGGCAGCTACTATATGAATCTGAGGGGTGACATTTCTTATTTCAATCTTGAGTTGTGGAGCACTTCATTTTTTAATAAATTCTAAACTATTCAGATGAACATAATGAATACTGCTGTTTACAAAAACACGAACTTCATCATTTATGTGTAAGGATGAGTCTTTCATGTCCGATATCTGAAAAAGAATAAAATAAAGAGACCTCCTTCTATTTCCTCTTGTTTGACTGAAAGGAAAAAGCCTCTATCAGTCTAGATTGACTTTTTTGGGTCACTAAATCTTATGTGAGGCATGTGAAAATAACTCATCAGTCACTTCTAGTCAAATGAATAAATCTGCAAGGATGAACTAATCTACTGTTATGGCAGTAGCCTCTGTCTTACACTAATACATGTCTTGCCTACCTTAAACCCCTTACTACTAGACTATGAGTTATTTGTGAACAGGGATTGTGTTTTATATTTCATAAAGGTGCCCAATAAATATCTGCTCCTTGAATGAATGATGAACAAATTCATTAGTAGTAACATCTGAATATAATGAATTCAAACATCAAAAACTTACAGTATTTTACAGGATAATCATTACCATACTATAGCATGTTAAAGAATATTAGTTAACATATTTTTTAAATGCTGGGGCTCTTTAAAAACTAAACTTTGAAAACAAATTAAGATAAGCCCTACTGGAGTCTTTTCATTCAATAAGCCAGTACTGAAACAAGAATCTTCTCAGGGTATCCAGGATTCTGAACTGCATATTCTAGTGCAGGTTTTTGGTTTTGGATTTTTTTAGAGTCAGTATTATAAGAGCAAATTACACCAAGAGCAAATTAATAAGAAAAGTCTACACAGCTAGGGCTTTGTTGAATTAGAATCCCTGGGCTCCCAATAAGGACTAAATCCCAAAGGGATAACAGTCAAGTAAATAAAAAATCCATCTGAATTTTATCAGAGGGCAGAGTTTCAACTTTGAATACCCCAGCAACCAAGGATGAATTATGTATAAGATTAGTAAAGTGCCTTCATCCACGCCCCAGCCAGAGAACATTCTTCCACCTCACTGTGACTGAAGGAAAAACAGCAGTGTATTTGTCTGCCAAGAATAGTTGTGGCTATACTCTACGTAGGAGTTTAACAACACTGAGGGATTAAAATTTAATTGTAAACCTGCTGCTACCTGGGAGTAAAAGCTTGAACTCTGGCATCAGAAAGAAACTGGGACTCCAGCATACTGAATAGATGAAAAAAAGAGCTGGCATGTTCCTAACAAAGAGTATGAGAGTATGTTCCCTTCTTAAATTCTGCCCCAAACTGCTTCTTTCTCTGTATATCCTATTTGTAATATGCAAGAGTGCTCAATGGGAATATAGCTCTTTTCTACACTTTGA
The DNA here is from genome assembly GCF_949752795.1 of Hyperoodon ampullatus. NCBI lineage: Eukaryota > Metazoa > Chordata > Mammalia > Artiodactyla > Ziphiidae > Hyperoodon > Hyperoodon ampullatus. The sequence goes on from NC_136915.1 coordinate 100,317,192, forward strand.
ATAGTACATATACATTTCATTTCCAGAACGCTTGAAATTATAGGATGAGGTTAAAGGGTGATTATGTGGTCTGAATTCTCTGAATATCAGTTCTATTAATTTTGTTGAGCATCACCTGAAGCCCAAATAATTTCTTTTCTTGAAGGTGGCTGTCCAGATGGACATAAGTCAATCTTAATATTATTATAGAACAAAGAGAGATTATTTTTTCCTCAAATTCAGATAGAATACCATTAACACCCAATCTTTCACTGAGGCCTCATCAGCATTAAGGAACACATCGAAGTTTCCCATGTATTGTTACAACTGCTAGAAGTATATCTGCTATCTAAAAATCCCACTTTAGCAAAACAAAACAAAACAAACAAAAAAGCCCCGCGAGTTATGTTACTATAGACCAAAAGTTTATTCCGTTCAGTTAAACTTCCCCTCACAGTCCTTCACAAACTTCACCTTTGATTTTGAAAGAAGAGTGATGTTGAAACATAAGATATAGATTTGTAGTTTATATTGACTTTTTTTTTTACCATTTCAAAGAGTTAATTAAATTCCCTCTGAATCACTACAAATGAGTACCTACTGTTTCTTCAGTATTACTGCGTATTTCAGACAGTTAAAAAGGCTGAAGTTCTTTATACAGTTGTGTGAGTATGTGATATAAATGATCAAACAGTGTTCTTTCTTAAGTGGTTTACTAGCCAGGACAGGAATGAAATTAAAGTGAATCAGTTTGAAGACAGAAAAGCAAATGTGCATTCTTTATTTTAAAACATCAGAGTTCATCAAATAGGCTTATACTATGAAGAATTTTCCAGGTAGCTTATTTGTCTACTTCTACCTTTGCAGTTAACCACTTCTGCAATCTAAGTGCCTTTTCTATTCTCTGACAATCCACATTGGCCTCTTTATTTAAAACTCTTCTCCAAATTCATCTCCTATGGGAAGACACTAGCAAAGCCAATTTACTATCATCACTCCATCAGTCTATATTCCCTCAGCATTACTATATTTGGTTTGAAATTTATTCTTTTGTACTTGTTTTAGTATACGTTGTAAGGTGACATATTTTTGAAACCAAGCATATATATGACTAAAGGGCTATCTATTGTGTGATTTCAAGGAACTCTCTTATCTTTAACGGCTCAAAGTTCCTCATCTATTACATTGGAAGATCACAGTCTGTCCTCCAATGCTTCCGGTAAGAATAAATGACAGTGTAAGTATAAACTCTTAAAAAAAGAAAACTAATGAAGTCCATGTTATTCTTGGTTTAGAATTGTAATATATTAAGTAGTTGCACTAATTTAGTTCTTTTGAGCATTAGAAATTTGATTGGTGGGGGAAGGGGCAAAATTCCACTCAAGAAAAAAGCCAAAATAACTATTCCTCACGATTTTAATTTTCCTCTGTACCCATTATTCTCTCCATTTAGAGGATTATGCTGGGTCTGCAAAACACAAAGATGTTTTCTAAAACAAAACCCAGTAGGTTTCCTAATATGAATTCTAATACCACTAGTGTAATGGGTTTGGAATGAGTGATTTACATCAATATCTGGGCACAGCTCTTCTAAAAACTGCTATGCAGTCCATTTGCCTCAAGTGCTAATAATTAACAATAAATATATTAGTAGAAGTTAGTGACAGGATGTCTTAGACTTTGGCACTGAGACTTTCACTTTGAGGGGGGAAAGATGATTAAATATACTGCCAAATAAATTCAGGGAGAGCTTTTGTGAACTTCACACTTGTCAAGCACATGTTTAATAGGGAAAGAGGGTGCTTTCCACAAACTTCAAAACTGATTAAATCCTGGGGAAGGGATACAGACATGCATTAAAAAGTACATTGCCCTAACTTTTATTATTATTATTATTGTTGTTGTTATTGTTTTTGCCTTTGAAGAGTTCAGTACTTAGAAAATTTGGATAAAGAAGAACATTAGCAATTTCACAAATTTCTCATTCTGGTTCTTTTTGGAGGATAACAATGAGGATGAAGCATGAGAAATTACCCTTATAAAAAGTAGAGAACAACTTTTCTCTTGCTACAAATATCCCAGTTAATTCAGAAAATCAAAATTGGAATATGCCAGACTGCCCAAATAAAGACTTTAGCAGCACTAACAACGGAACAAAAGTGTAAACATTTAAAATTTTTGACCTGTCACAATAGGCTCATTTTATTATCAGGATATTCTCTGGGAAATACCTCAGATATATTATTGTGGAAACAGCATGGTTATAGAAGAGTATTTTACAGGAATTTAAGTTTAGTTACAATTCAAAATGTTTTTAAAACTATATTAGTTCTGGAAAATAATCCATTTTCAAACAAAGTAAAGCAATATTTTAATTGTCAGTTTAGACAATTAGAATTTCTAAATGGGGCCCTATGTATTTAATAAAGAAGAATGCAACTCTCATAGGTTTTTTAGTATTAATGAAGTCAGATGAAGAATATAAAAAAAATCTTTTACCTATGAACAGATTTCACATCACTGGTTATGACAATGGAAAATTAGGAACCTTTAAAAATATTTTTTTCGGGCTTCCCTGGTGGCTCAGTGGTTAAGAATCTGCCTGCCAATGCAGGGGACACAGGCTCGAGCCCTGGTCTGGGAAGATCCCACATGCTGCGGAGCAACTAAGCCCGTGTGCCACAACTACTGAGCCTGCGCTCTAGAGCCTGCAAGCCACAACTACTGAAGTCCACGTGCCTAGAGTCCGTGCTCCGCAACGAGAAGCCACTGCAGTGAGAAGCCCACGCACCACAACGAAGAGTAGCCCCCACTCACCGCAACCAGAGAAAGCCCGCGCGCAGCAACGAAGACCCAATGCAGTCAAAAATAAATTAATTAAATTAATTAAATTAATATATATATATTTTTTTCTACTGGTATATATCAATATATGGTTATAATTGTCTATCAAGTCCCCTAGTTATGAAGACGATCTTTGCCCTGCAAAAAATGATAATTGTGGACAAACCTCAAAAGTTCTGGTCACTGTTCAGTAAAAGACAACAAGCATTTATATCTGCTTATTATTTTTTAAAATTTAATCTGGGGAGAAAAATGTTAATTATTTTTGGGAAGGGGCTGAAGAAATCCCAGTGAGACATTCTGTAGAGAGGTCTTTTGTTAGTATAACATCTGACCTTCTATATCTTTGGAAATCATGCAAACTTGGCTAATGTAGTACTTAAAGAATTAATCAAGCAGATTGTTAGGCCCTAGTTACAGTGGAGCCAGCCAATTATGAGTTGCTCAGAAATTCATCACTGGCCTGTCTAACCACATTTTCCCACGTAAAGATTAGTAGAAATATGTGGAAACTGGGCCCATTCCCACCCCAGCGCAGCTACAATATGTGTTCAGTGAAACAAATTTTAACCAAGTTTTGCCTTAGTGAAACAAACAATTTCTTTGGGAATCTTTTTGATTTCTGTCTTTACCCATAACATCTTTTCTGCCAACATTGCAAAGGCTGCCCCATTCAGTTAATACGCAACTAGGGATTTTTATATTCAAACACACTTGGGAATTCAAAGCACTAAAAAGTCACATGCCACAAGCCTGAATTTATCAGTAAGTTAATGAAATTCCCAAAGACCATCTTCAGTCTTTTCACTGCTGTAATATGCCCTCCCAAGGCTTACTAAGAAGAAAGCTTTTCTTGCAAAAGAGAAATGAAAGAGGCCAGAGTAGATGAAGATTGGTTCTCTAAGGAGAGGGCAGTGCTGCTCTTAAATAAAGAAGCGCCTTTCAGATAAGCAGAATCAGATTCCAGTTCATTGGTTTGCTGGCTACCCTTACTTTGAACTCTCATATTTAACCCAGCAGGCTTCAAAGCAGGTGAGAAAGTGATCTACCACTTAAAAGCAATTTTTCCTTTTTCAGGAATTCTGGTCTTAAGAGAATATCAACTCTGATATCAGCACATTCCACATCTCCAGGGATTTATGCAATTTTTTTTTCATTGCTCTATGTCTAATATCCGGCGAGGAGAAAAATCAGGAAAAAGTCCTAACTTGCTGAAAATGAAGTCTTCTTCCATATAGCTTAATATCATGCAAAAGAAGAAGGGGCACTAAAACCACTGACCATTCTAGTGCATTCCCTTCCATTTATCTAAATCTGATGTTCAGTGAGGATTATTAAAAATCATTAATCCCTAATGCCTTGCTTCACAAAAAGGCAATTTTTGTAACAAATGCATTTTAACAAATTCAAACTTAATTTACTCTAGCATGTGAGCTAATACAAAAAGATATTAGATGAGGAAGAGACAATGGCAACAATGGAAGGAACTTAGGAAATTTTCTTAAATTGCTTTGCCTTTCTAAATAGAAGAACAAATATGTTTCAAAGATTCTTCATTGATTTCTGTACTTCACTGATACTGTACTTGGCTATCAAATATCTGACCTAACTGAAAATTTTAACACAGGCAATTTGCAACTTATCAATTGGTTCTGCTCTATAAGGCACTTTGCTAGTGCGTAGTGCCTAGAATTTGAAACATTTCTCCACTTTCTGGTACACATAATGTAACAGAAGTATAGTACTAACAGTATTGTTTAAATGATACTTAACCACCATTTCTATGGAAAAATGCATTTTGAGTTTACTAGTAGAACATGGCTGCTCCAAACATGAAGGGGGTAGGGTTTCCCACTATAGCTGCACTTTGGTGATGATGATGACAACGACAATGGCAACAACAGCTAACACCTAGTTTTTACTGTCAGCAGACACAGTTCTAAACACTTGATAAATTTTAAACTCATTTAACCCTCACAAAAACCCATGAGGTAGTACTATTCTCATTTTACAATGCGGGGTGGGGGGGTGGAATGTTAAGTAACTTACCCAAGGTGGCACAGCCAATAAGTGTCAGGGCTAGAATCCAAAGCAAAGCAGTCTGGCTCCAGAGCCTATGTTCATAACGACTCTACAATCCTACCCCTTCTCCACCTTGATAAGGTGGCACTATCCAGGAATTCTAAATTCTTCTTATTGGGGGTAGAGTAAAGCAGGACTTCTCAAGTTTTAAATGTGTACATAGGATCACCTGAGGATCTTGTTAAAATGCAGATTCAGGAGGGCTGGAGTGGTGCCTGTGGTTCTGCCTTTCTAACAAGTTCTTGGGTGATGGTAATGCTCCTGGGGCAGAGACCACACTATATTAAGTGGTGAAGAAGCAGAATTTGAGCCTCTAGTTTTCTCGCTGTCTGTCTGTTGAGGTATTTGTATATTGAGTTTATAAGCTGGAGCCTGCCTATAATCATTTCCCATTAATTCTTAAATGGAAACTGCCCTTGGAACTGCTGCATAACAAATATCGGTTTGCAGGTACTTTCAGTAAATACTTAACTTTTAGGAATTTAAAATGTACATGTAAAGGCCACAAGGACAAAACGTGGCTGTAAAAGTTTGCTGTCAGGCACATTTTAAACACTATACACTACCAACAAATACCAAAAGATAGTAAACAAATGCCTGTTTATTGTTCATCAACTAGAATCACAGTAAATTAATAACTTTTGGTCTAAAAAAGAAGCTTCCACTTTCAAATGTATAATTATTCATTTTTGGACACTGCTAGGAGCTTGTGCTATGCAATCTTAAAGGCTCTTCTGGTGTATCAGAGATCTCTTAGGTAAAGGCAGACACTATATATATACTATATACACTAACACTGATGAATAGAGCAAACAGTGAGTACACTCCACATTAACTTTAGCCAGTACCTCATGGAAGTACACTACTAACAATGACTACATCTCTACTCCAGATTCTAGATCTTCCTCCTCTCTCTATTTTACCTCCTTCCCACTGCCCTGAGAGAAACCCAAGGACCATCTCTTCCACTGCTTTCCTGTGATCTCAAATACACAGCTGCATATTTTTTTCCGGTTGTTAAATTGACAAGATTCTCTGTCTAGTCCATTTTTTTCCATGCCAGATTACACTGTGAAGTCATTTCAGTTTGAGACACACTCGCTCCCCAGTCAGCACCACTGCAAGCAACAGAGCTATGGTATGATCACTAAGCTTTCTCCTTACACTAAAAGGAAGCAGAACAGTCAGTTTCCAACCCAAATATCTATATTTCCTGAACACAGTAAAAAGTCATCCTTCTTGAAGCCTGACCCAGAATCAAGTGTAGTCTCAGACTCCTAGGCCTACAGCCAGTGGCAACTTAACACATTATACAGTTGACCTTCAGGGAAAAAGAGAAACCAGTGCTCTTACTACTGGTGCCAGAAGAAAACCAACTAATCTTTAAGGCACAAAATAAACTCTTAATGCAGGAAAAGAAAGTGTGAGGAAACAGGGAGTTAGAATGGAGGCACATAGACAAAAATATAGAAGTTACATTACCAAGTAAGGCCTAGTATTTCTATGGTTCTCAGTGCTTTTCTATTTGGGAATATAATGAATTAACATTTTCTTTTGGGGTTTGAATTCTTCTTAGTTGGTAAAAATACAAAGATATACAAGACACATTTTTTAAAAGGCTTGGAGACTTACAGGGACTTATCTTTGGTAATTTTGCTTTGAGCCAGTGACATTAATTAACAGGTTTATGTGGAGAAGTAAATAATCATGGGATACTCTCTCTAATATCAGTCCTCAAATACTTTCTGGACCTGGGTCCAGAAATGGGGAAGCAGTTCAAAACTAAAGGGTAAAAATAAAAATAAAGGTCTGTACATGGTTCTACACCCAAGGTTGGGAGATCAATAAGAACATGTAGATATAAAAACAGGGTGAAATTTTGAGTAAAGAGGCACATTCTGAACCCAGGGCAAATGTCACAACTGTCCCACCTTACCTACTTATTCTTCATCCTAGTTGTACTCTTGAATTTAACGTTCACCAAATCCTGAGAATTAATGATTTCATTTAAATGGAAAAATCAAAAGGCTTCTGTACAAAACAAGGGATTTTTTTTAAATGCCAAAGAAAATGCATTTAAAAGGGGTGGATTATTCTTTAGCTAGTAACAAGGGCTATGCTTACCACCAAAAGTGATCTACAAAGACCAACTTTATAATGTTATGCCATTGTATTCTCTAAACTTCTAAGCAACAAAAATACAGCTCAAATCACCAAAATCTTATGTTTGACATATTTATGGCAGCAACTTTACAAATCAATTCCTGTAATTTACTATAACAAATATCTTCACTGCTCAGCTGGTTCAGCACAAACAGATCAGAGATGGTTTCTTGTGTGTTTTACAAATACTCTGCACAAGTCCTTGAGATCATACTTACAGCTTTAGCAAAAACACCCATGATTTCAGGAAACTGGTGTGTGAGAAGAGCTATCATTGCTGTAGAAGAACATAGTCCTGCTGTGAAATGGATGAAAAAAGGAAGCTCCTTCTTTGGGTAAACAGAAACATGATGAAATGCTGCAAGGGAGAAAAGACAGAAATGGATTTTATTTCAGAATACAGTGTAAGCCAGTTTTAATATTTTCAAATGAAATCCATGTATAAAAACTAAAAAGGAAAATGTTTTTTAAAAAAAGAACAAGAAGTCTCTGGTCAAGCAAGGGAGAAGGAAATTATTATCCATTATTTTCTCTAGCATCAACAGAACACCTATATAGCCAGACGACTGTCGGGAACTGGGAATAGGATGGCACTGTGGGAAAGAACAGTAATTGTAGTCATGCTGAGGTGGTTTTGAAAAAGAGCTTTGTCACTTATTAGCTGTGTGATCTTGAATAAGTTGCTAAACCCTCTAGTAGTTTCTATGGAGTTGTTATGATGAACACTATAAGCCCTTTATAAAGGTGTTGTTATAATTTTGATCTTTGGGAGCTCAGAGATAAGTATAGAGATCAAGAGACAGACGTGTGGTTGGAGATTTACCAGAACAATAAGTTAACAGTTTTACCCAGTTATTAATAAGTGTCCTATATGTGGCATTTCATTGAGCACTGTAAAAATCTAACCAGAACACCAAAGCCCTAGGATTCTGAACATAAATGGAGTCCCTTGTCTTATTTTACCACATTCGCACATTTACTCAGGTATTATTTTTCTAATGATTGGATATTTCATTACCAATAGTATTCAGGTAGTTTTACGTTATTTGAAATTTGAAAACACTTGAATAATAATACTGAGAGGAGCCTATTACAATGACTGGCAGACAGTAGGTACTCAATAAATGTATGTTAAACTGCGAGTTATTCTGGGACTTCAGTTGACTGCTCAGGGTTGGACACAAACCTAGGAATTCCTGATGTAATATCCTGCATAAGAAAGGAATGACTAATTCAGTGCTGAATCTAGGTCAGCTATAAATTTAACTTTTTAAAACATAATGATTCACAGGGAAGATTACACCTAAGTTTCCTTCAGTAGCCAGGATTTTTTTTATGTCTTATACTATCTTCAGAAAGTATATACCAAAAAGCAAACTCATTAAAAATCCAGAAAATTTCCAGAGCCTTGAGTCATGTTTAAAGTAAAAGGACACCAAGTCTGAATTTTTTTTAGTTGGAAACATTAGAAGCTGTGGACAACATTGTGCTTTCAGCACCCAAAAAAGCAGCCAGTTCCTCCTGCTCTGTCCCTCAGCCATTAGAGGCCAACTTCTTCCAGCAAATCAAAAGATACAAACCATATTTGCAAAGACAGGGAACAAATACTTATATGTGCCAATGGTTACTATAATTGCTTTCGTGTGAGAGACAGCACAATTAATAATATTAATTAAACTGTAGCATTTTGTGGCTCACAAAGTGCTTTAATTTATATTAGTTTAATTTTTTTTCAATAACCCTAGGAGATAGATAGTATTATTCCTACTTTTTAAGGCAGAAAACTATATAGCTTTAATAGGATAATTTTCTAAAATATGAAATTTTTATACTGTAGGAGAGATCCAATTATTTCTTTTTGGATTGCTTTCCGTAGATTCATTTGTCAGTCAATGTTTGGCTAATACATCAAAATAATGGATGACTAGTACAGAAACACTCCCTTGGAAGTAAAGTTCAAATTTCATCACTGGCTTGTAGAGAAAAATTTATCAGGAGGCATAAAAGACAACTAAATAGCTATGTGAACTAAGGGAATAGTTCAAGTCTGAACTTATGAGGTTCACAAGCAAATTCCAGAATGCTGTAAGTCATATCAAGGTTGAAGGAGAATTGAAAACAAAAAACATTAAGTACTCTTGGGTATTAAAACTCCACATTATTAAAAATTTGTTCATTCTATCATAGTCAGAGACAGAAAAAATACTCTAAGAATATACAATATAATCAAACTAAAACCCCCAGAATATCCTTCCTCTCCTACCTTCTAGAATGTGCAAATGAGTAGAACCCTAGAAATAATAAAGGCCTGCCAAAAAGCAAGTTCTCTTCTTGTAGCCTATGGCTCTGACAATACATAACAATAACAACCTTGATTTTATTCACATTACTATGAAAGACGGCCTTATATCAGTCAACCTCTGTAACGATTGGAGGGGGGGCATAATTTTAGGCTAAATGTATTAGCCTAACATAATACACTCTTGTATACTGATGTTCCGCAATTAAAGATTCCTTCCTTTGCCTTAAATATCCTTGTTCCCATTAAAATGGAAAAACAATACCTACTATCACCACCGTAACAGGAAAGGAAAAATTTCTAACACTAATGACCTTCTGCTGAAGTCAATGGATTCTTCTCAGTAATTACCTTACTAAATACCTCGGATACTCCTCCTCACTTGTTAATTTTTTCCTCCTTTTAGTTTCTAGGAATCTAGTTCTGGTTCTTGTCCTGTATCTCTGACCACTCCTTCACTGAATCTTCTGACTCCTTATCGGCCACCCATCCCTTAGACATTTTCATCATGGTTCACCCTTAGTTTATTTCTCACACTCTTTACAGTTTCCCTTAGTGATCTCATTCATGCCTAGAAAATGATGACTCCCAAGTCAAGTTTTGTGATGTAGAGAGATGTAGAGGGAATGAGATATTTTGGCAATTTTGTTTACATGACCTGATCTTGTCCCTGCGCCACAGCTGATTGGATCAGGGATGAACACCTGGTAAATGTGATTTACTCTCCCAGAAGTTGTAGAAGTGGGATTGAGATATTCTTCATTCTGTATGATTTGCATGAACAGATGACATGTAAACTTAAGAGCTGTATGGGGGTATCAAGTTTGGCTACATGAGTGTCTAAGAAGGGAAAGCCAAACTGCAAAGATTAAGATAAAAATGAAGCAGATACAGACAGAAGCAGAAATGAGAGCTCATACAAAGAAAAGATGGAGTTGGGGAATGAAAAAAAAAGAAAGTGAGAATAGGAGAGGCTGAAAAAGGCAGTCAGAGACAGAGATATACGGACAACTGACTCCTGGAAATCCTGATAGCCTTCTAGTTTCTGGTTCTAGTCTCTTCTGAGGTGCAACTCTAATTGTTGCCTTTGGGTTCCTTGAGATAATCCAGTCTTCTTCCAACAAATTCTCTTTATTTTAAAGCTAGTTTCAAGTGGCTCTCTTATACCCAAAGAATGCCTGCAACATTTACTATTTATATAACATATATATTTAATAATATACATATTATATATAACTTACAAATATATCTTAGCCCCATATATGTAGAGACACAAAATATAAAGGCTATGTATGTATATGTTAAATAGATTAAATAATAAAATATTTAAGCATATACACACCTACATACACACACACGGATGTGTGCAACATACTCAAAAATAAAAAACCCTGGGAGAAAAATATCAGCATACTCAACTTCCATAATCTCTCCTAAATTTTTATCTATCTGTTTGAACTTTTCAGCTCATTAAGTCTGATGTTGTAAAAATGCAACTTTCCTTCCTAGACTTCAGTTCTAATGGACCCAGAATTGTAAAAACTGTGGTATAGATTGATATCGTAAGAGGAAACTAGCGATTATAACTTTCAGCATACTTACCTATCAGTTAAATTTAAAAAAAGGAAAATTAAACAGAAATTTACCAGCTCACAGAGAAAAAGACTGAGTGGATGATAAGGCAGCTGAGACAAAAAGTACAGACTATTCTTTCAAAAGTTTGGCTTCCTGAAAGCAGGAACTAGACGAAAACACTCTCAGCAATCATAACCCTATGTATTTCTGGTTCTCCTCCTGACTCTTTGACTGCTCTTTTTAAAACTGGGAAGTATAGTCCCTCCAACTTCACTCTTCTTTGTAAAGATTGTTTTGACTGTTCTGGGTCCTTTACTTTGCCATATAAATTTTGGGATCAGCTTGTCAACTTGTAGGAATTGTACTGAATTTATAGATCAATTTGAAGAGAACTGTCATATAAATAATATTGGGTCTTCCAATCCATAAACGTGGACTGTCTCTCAATTTACTTAGATTTTCTCAGCAGTATTTAGTGGATTTTAGTATACAAGTCTCACACTTCTTTTGTTCAATTTATTCCTAAATTGTTTGTTCTTTTTGATGCTACTGTGATTGGAACTGTTTTCTAATTTTCATTTTGGATTGTTCATTGCTGGTATATAAATAAATGACTGAGTTTTGTATAATTACATCCTGCAACCTTGCTGAACTTGTTTATTAGTTCTAATAGTATTTTTATGGATTTCTTAGGATTTCTTGCACAGAAGATCATGTCACCTGTGAATAAAGACAGTTTTACTTCTTTCTTTCGAACATGAATGCCTTTTATTTCTTTTTCTTGCTTGACGGCATTAACTAGAACCTCTAGTACAATGCTGAATAGAAGAAAGCAGACATCCTTGTCTTGTTCCTGATCTTAGCGGGAAAGCATTCAGTCTTTCACCATTAAGTATGATCTTAGCTGTGGGTTTTTCATAGATGCTCTTTATCAGGTTGAGGAAGTTCCCTTTTATTCCCAGTTTGTTCAGAATTTTTATCATGAATGGGTGTTAGATTTTTGTCAAATGCTTTTCTGCATCTCTTGTCCTTTATTCTATTACATTTTCAGATGTTAAAGCAACCTTGCATTTGTGAGGTAAAGCCCAATTAGTCATGGAATATAATCCTTTTTACATGTTGGTGGATTCAGTTTGTTAACATTTTGTTGAAGATGTTTGTGTCTATATTCATGAGAGATATTGTTCTATAGCTTTCTTGTAATGCTTTTTGTTTGATTTTGGTGTCAGGGTAATGCTGGTCTCACAGAATGAGTTGGGGAGTGTTCCTCCTTTATTTCTTAAAAGGAGTTTTTGAAGGATTGGTATTATTTCTTCTTTAATTGTTTGTAAGATGACTGCTTTTTTTTTTTGATATCTTTAATCTTTGTGTCCTTCATTGCATCTAGCACAGGGTTTTACCCAAAAAATATTCAGGAATGAACTAAATTATGCAACTACATCCAAGAAGTGGCTAAAATAGTATTTAAACAGCATCCTGAATTTCAATCAGAGGTACTTTTAAAATGGGAGAATACTATGAAAAACAATCTCACAACTAATTTTAAATTTAGGAAAACTTGAATATTTACTTACGAGGTAATAGCTCTCTATCAGCAGTCTCTGTGCAGCTGGGATAAGGATAAAATAGATGGCCTTTCTCTAGTGGGTATGGAATCATTCTAAAAGCTGAGTGAAAAATAAAATACATATGTTGACATTCAATTCAATCTCACTTTCATCCTCTACTACAATCAAAGCTATTTTGGAGACGTATTTTTATTAAATTTTCACACAGTGTTTTATTTTCTTTTTTAGAGAGACATTTTAGATGAAAGAAACAAAGTACGCAAAGGAACAAATAAGGAGAAGAATAAGATCTATATAGAGAATCATGAATGGTCTGGCTGAAATAAAACTAAAGGGAGTAACGGATGGTAAGACTAGCTGTGTCCTTCTTGCCTCAGTCTCCTTATCACAAACACAATAGACTTAACTCTCCACGTGTGAATTCCACTTCTTAGGGGAATCACATGACTGTTGTAGTCATAACTACTGGCAACCTAAGAGTTCTCAATGGCTCCTAACTTCATATGTGAGCTGTCACCAAGTTTTCTGTGAGCTTAGTTTAGATCAGGGGTCACCAAAGTATCTAAATTAAGTACCTAAATGGATCACCTTTGGCCAGACCTGGCCCACTGTTTTTGTAAATAAAATTTTATTAGAATACAGCCATGCCTGTTCATTTATATATCATATAAGGCTGCTTTCATGCTATAAGAGTTGGGTAGTTGTGACAGAGACTATGGCGCACAAAAACTAAATATTTACCATCTGGCCCTTTACAGAAAAAGTTTACCCATCCCTCATCTAGATTATCATCAACTCCTACAAACTTCTTAAAGAAGAAATCCTTATTGACCTACTCAACTATCAAAGTTGAGATAAGGTTTTTGTTTTTCCCTTAGTCCTTGGCTCTAAAAACTTTTGTTAAAATATGGATTTTGTTTTGCTACAATAAAATATAGTGATTTTTCCAAAGTCACAGAGCAAATCAGTGGCACTAGGAAATCATTCATCAAGATGATTATTCATGAAATACAGAATAAATCATATACTTATTGAAAACTTCCTATGTGCCAAGCAGAACACTAGGCACTGAAGACACATACCAGGTGAATGAGATAGAGCACCTGGTTTTGAGAAGCATACAGACTACTGGAGAAAAAGCAAAAGAAAGTCTAATTACCCCAAAACATCCAGCTCCTCAGTTTTAGTAGTCCCACTTTCATTAATCTGTATATTGTCAGTATCAAGCACAGCGTCTGACCCTCAGCAAGATGTTAATGCAGAGGTTCCCAAATTTTCTTGGTTCAAGGACATGTGGTGTCCTTCGTGTCTCAGTAATTTGCTATTGATGCCCCTACACTGAAAGAAATATCTAACAATTCCACTTATTAAGTAGTGGGTCTGATCAACTTCAAAAGTTTTTGTTCTAATAACTTAGCAGCGATATGAAAAAAAAAACACATAAATTAACGAAAAAAATAGTTATTTTATTTTTAAATAACCATCATTTCTTCCTAATGGGATATATGAGCCTGTTGGGCACTGCATAATTTCTCGAACCTTGGAATCACATTGGACACCACTATCTTCATTTCCTGTTCCACACTGATTTTTGTGTGGTACTTCTTTTTTTTTTTTTTTTTTTTTTTTGCGGTACACAGGCTTCTCACTGCTGCGGCCTCTCTCGTTGCGGAGCACAGGCCCCAGACGCACAGGCCCAGCGGCCATGGCTCACGGGGCCAGCCGCTCCGCGGCATGTGGGATCCTCCCGGACCGGGGCACAAACCCGCGTCCCCTGCATCGGCAGGCGGACTCCCAACCACTGCGCCACCAGGGAAGCCCCTGGTGTGGTACTTCTTTTAATCATAGCAACTAACAAAACCCAGCTTTGCAAAGCTATGACAACACTGAAAAAAATAGAGAATGGAGAGCTATCTAATGTTGAAACCGTGAACTATCTAGAGCTACAGTTTGAATGGTGTATTGCTATGTTTCTACTAAAAATTTAAAATATCCCATGGCACTCTTGTGAATTTGTTGTAATACCCAAAGGTGCCTCAGTGCAAACTTTGAGGAGGTTAACCAATTTTAGTGAATGAACATTGAATTTATTTTTGAATTTTCACTGACAGGTGATTTTAAGAAGTTACAAATGAGAGATCTGGTAGTTAGTGGAAAATAATCCACTTCGCCAAAGAAACGTACGAATAGCCAATTAACACATAAAAAGATGTTCAACATTACTAATTATTAGGGAAATGCAAATCAAAATCTAAATGAGATACTTCTCCATACCCATTAGGATGCTATTACCAAAAAAACCAGGAAATAACAAGTATTGGCAAGGATATAAAGAAAGTGAAACCCCTGTGCATTGCTAGTGGAATGTAAAATGGTTCAGCTGCTATAGAAAATAGTATGGTGGTTCCTCAAAAAATTAAACACAAAATTATATGATCTAGCAATTCCACTTCTAGGTATACACCCAAAAGAAATGAAAGCAAGAACTTGAACAGATATTTATGTACCCACGTTCGTAACAGCATTATTCACAATAGTCAAAAGGTAGAAACAGCCCAAGTGTCCATTGATGGATGAATGGATAAACAAAATTTTGTATATACTTACAATGGAATATTACTCAGCCTTAAAAAGGAATAAAACTCTGACACATGCTATAACATTATGGTAAGTGAAATATTAATATTTTACTTACCATAATGAAATATTGAAATATTGAAATATTAAGTGAAATATTGAAATATTAAGTGAAATATTGTATGATTCCACTTATATGAGATACCTAGAGTAGTCAAACTCATAGAGACAGAAAATAGAATGGTTACCAGGGGACTGGGGAGGAGGAAAGAATGGGGAGTTATTGTTTAATGGGTAGAGAATTTCATTTTGGGGTGATGAAAAAATTTGGGGGAAGGATAATGGTGATGGTTGCACAACAATGTACATGTATGTCACTGAACTGTACATTTTAAAATGTTTAAAGTGGTAATTTTAATGTTATATGTATCTTACCACAATTTAAAAAAATTTTTAAAGAATCGAATTGATATCAGTAATGAGGAAAATAGTTTCATGTTGTACACATCTCAAAACAAAACCAAAAAAAAAAAGTCCAATTTTTAAAATATTAGAACAATAGCTAACCACATTAAAAAACTTATAAATGAAGGGATATAAGTTTCCATTCTTTCCTTATAAATACTTAATTTAAGTGAACATATAGCAGAATACCCAAACAGTTTCTGATTCTGTTTTTCCTAAATGTGGCATTAATATAAGCACATTACACGTTTCTTCTACCAGTAAACCAATAAACACCACTGAGTTCACTTCGAAACCAATCTGAACAACTCCTTAAAGAAACTCACAATCTCATTACAAAAAGACTGCCTGTGAATGGAATAATTAGTCAGAAAGATTAGTGTTGCATTTGGAAAAGAATACTTACTGCCTTCCCATGTACACTGTAACAGATTAAGAGCACCTTCTATTCGCTTCCAGTGCTGAAGATGAAAGAAAGCATAGGCAATTGCTTCACTATCGCCCCGTTTCAGAATGTGTTCTGGAGGTAAAATGAGACTTTTCATCTCTAGTAAATACTAGAAAAATAACACACACACATAGACACACCACAGAAAAAAAAGAAAAATTATGCTAAATTCAAACATCCACAAAAGTGTAGATTCAAATTTTATAAAGTTAATTTTGATTTAAAAAACAAACAAACATTAAGCTAGTTGAAATGACATGAAGGTCCTACTGACAAAATGCTTATATAAATGCAAATTCCAAAGATCAGAACATTCCTATAGGTAAAAATAAGGTAATAAATGGTTTATGTGTGACTTTACTAAACACAAATGGAAACTCAAGCTGAGGAAATAATGTTGGAGGAAATTACTTACTTTTCCAAAAAAGAATAAGTGTAAAAAATTATAAAACACAATTTTGGAATAACACGTTGGGGCAACATTCAATATTTTTTCTTTATTCCCCTTCTATAGTGAAGGAATTTAATTGTTAATAAGTTCAATTAAAGTAATATTTACTGAGTGCAAATCACTATGCTTGTTAGGGAATGCCAAAACACTATTCTCTAGAGCTTCCTAAGGTAATGAGAAAGACAGATTTCTTTTTCTATTTTCTCGGCCGCACTGCACGGCTTGTGGGATCCTAGTTCCCCAACCTGGGATTGAACCTGGGCCCCTGGCAGTTGAAAGCGCAGAGTCCCAACCACTGGACCGCCAGGGAACTCCCGAGAAAGACAGATTGCTTAAGTTAAAAATTTTAACCAGACTGGGACTTCCCTGTGGTCCAGTGGTTAAGAACCCACCTTCCACTGCAGGGGACGCAGGTTTGATCCCTGGGTGGGGAACTAAGATCCCATATGCCTCAGGGCAACTAAGCCCGCGTGCCACAGCTACTGAGCCTGCATGCTCTAGAGCCCATGCATCACAACTAGAGAGCCTGCATGCTGCAACTACTGAGCCCATGCACTCTGCGCCACAATGATGGGCCTGCACACCACAAGGAAAGATCTCACATGCTGCAATGAAGACCCCATGTGATGCAACTAGAACCCTACGCAGCCAAATTAAAAAAAAAAATTATAACCAGACTATGGTAAGTGCTTCACTAGAGGTACAGATGTATATAGGAATATGGATAGGAGGTATTAATTTTTTAATTTAGTTTTTAATAACAGCTTTATTGAGATATAATTCACATGCTTTACAGTTCACCCATTTAAAGTCCACAATTCAATGGTTTTTAGTATGTTCACAGATATGTGCAACCATCACCACAATTTTAGAACATTTTCATCACTTCAAAAGGAAATCCCAAATGTATATTGGTGCAGCCTCTATGGATAACAGTATGGAGGTTCCTCAAAAAAACTAAAAATAGAGTTACCATATGGTCCAGCAATCCCATTCCTGAGCATATATCCGGAGAAAACTATAATTCGAAAAGATTCATGCATCCCAATGTTCACTGCAGCACTATTTACAATAGCCAACCTAAAAGTCCACTGACAGATGAATGGATAAAGATGTTATACATATATACAATCGAATACTACTCAGCCATAAAAAGAATGAAATAATTCCATTTGCAGAAACATGGATGGACCTAGAGATAATCATACTAAGTGAAGTAAGTCAGAAAGAGAAAGACAAATATCATATGATATCATTTATATGTGTAATCTCAAATATGACCCAGGGACTTCCCTCGTGGTCCAGTGGTTAAGAATCCGCCTTCCAATGCAGGGGACACGGGTTCAATCTCTGGTCGGGGAACTAAGATCCCACATGACGTGGGGAAACTAAGCCTGCGTGCCACAACTACAGAGCTCATGCGCTCTGGAGCCTGCATGCCACAACTACAGAGCCCACATGCTCCGGAGCCTGCGTGCCACAACTAGAGAGAAGTCTGCATGCTGCAACGAAAGATCCCCCATGCCATAACTAAGACCCGACACAGCCAAAAATAAAATAAATTTTAAAAAATAAAAAATAAAATAAAATAAAATAAAATAAAATATGACCCAAGTGAACTTTTATGAAACTGAAACAGACTCATGGACATAGAGAACAGACTTATGGTTGCCAAGGGGAGGGGGGTGGGGGAGGGATGAATTGGAAGTTTGGGATTAGCAGATGCAAACTATTATATAGAGAATGGATAAACAACAAGTTTCTACTATCTAGCACAAGGAACTATAGTCAATATCCTGTGATAAACCATAATGGAAAAGAATATGAAAAAGAACATATATATGTGTATAACTGAATCACTTTGCTCTACAGTAGAAATTGACACAACATTGTAAATCAACTATACTTCAATAAAAATTTTAAAATAAGGAAACCCCATACTCTTTAGTTATCACTCTCTACACCCACAATCCCCCTAAGCTCTAAGCAACCACTAATATATTCTCTGTCTCTATAGATTTGCCTATTCCAGATATTTCATACAAACAGAATCACATAATATAGGGTCTTTTGTGACTGGTTTATTTCACTTAGCATACACCCATGTTGTAGCATGTATCAGTACCCCATTCTTTTTTGTGGCTGAATAATATTCTATTGTATGGACAGACCACAGTTGTTTATCCATTCATCATTTGATTGACATTTGGTTTTCATCTTTTGGCTATTATGAATAATGCCGCAATAAACATTTGTGTATGAATTTTCATGTGAACAAATGTTTTCATCTCTCTTGGGTTACCTAGGAGTGGAATTGCTAGGCTATATATGGTAATTCTATGTTTAAGAGGTATGAATTATGATTTAAACCACTTGATAGAATTTGGGATTTGAGCTGATATATAAAGACAGGTGGAATGTGGATGAGCAGGTTGGGGGGTATGGTGGGGAGAAGAATAGGAGGACATATTCAATGTACAGGGCCAACTTGAACAATTTTAATTCTTGAGACTTGAGAACATAGTGCAAGATGAGTGAGTGTGCCTGTTAAAGAAGGATAAGTGAGTGTGCCTGTTAAAGAAGTTATAACCTATCAATTCTTATTCACATACGAAATTAAATTCTAAACTCTTGAAGAAAATACTTGCCTTAATATTATAATCCATAACAAAAGCAGCATGATCAGTTACTGCACTAATCAAATATACTAATTACATGAAGAAAGATGCAAAATTACACTTGTACATCATCTTTATTATTAAAGTGGTCAACTTAAAACAAAATCTTTTAAAAAATATTTAGTTAGCTAACTACTTCTTCCAAAGACTGAGGCCAGAGTACACCTCCCCTACTAGACTAGGTGTGAAACAACCTCTTTGGTTTTCAATAATTTGATACCAAATTATGTGTCATATGGTCCAAACTACATTAACATCTATTATAAGATATAAAAAGAGAAACATTCCAAAGGTGTCTTAAAAGATATATTCTCACATTTCAAATTCTAAGTTCCTCAGGTCATTTACACAAGCTAATAAGATAAACAACATAAATTAAACAGTTGAATGTGTGAAACACTTTGTAAACTACTACAAACAGGAAGAATTCTAAAAATAATTGAAGTGGTTTTAAATTTTAAGCCTTAGGTTATTAATCAATACATATGTACTCATGGTATTAATACATCTAAAGTAATTTTTCTTTTTTGTTTATGGAATGTGCCTTTCCAACACTCACTGAGCTTAATGCTCATCTTGAATTACTCTTATTCCTATACCCCAATAAAGGTGAAATTAAAAAGCAAAAAGATAAAAAGAATAATTACTCTTAGTCTTGATGTCTCTAGCTCTCTCCTCAAACTGTAAGAATGCAGTCTGCTTATCAATTTATTTTAGCAGATGTCACAAGCTATGAGATTATTTACTAATCCAGTTTGGGGACTTAACATTTCCCATTCAGTTTCTTAAAGGAATGCAGCAGAGGTTGTGTCCTGGTCAAGCAAAGCCCATTTGCTGCCTGGCTGGGTTCTCTACCCTTAGTGCCTTGGGCCTATATTCAGGAGGGTAATATTCTTTCTAATCCTCTTTAATCCTTGCCCATTTTTTAAAACACAGTAAAAGATCACTCACACCAGGCGACTGTGGGAAAATGGACTCAAATAGCTGACCTCTGACACGACTCCTTATGCTCTTTGCAAGTGCACTAAGAGCTTCTTCAGTAGGAAGCAAAGAAAATGAAGCAAACACAGTGTAATCTCCATCATAAAAAGAATATCTTATTTTCAGAGAGGTTTAATACTTAAACCAAGTCCTTTCGATTAGAGTTATGTTTTATTTTACAGATAAAAACATCTCAAATTATTTTCAATGTGTTTTAGAACCCTGAAGCTTTAGACTAAACCCTATCTTGGTAGCCACTTAGCAAATGGTAAGCAAAGATATTAAGTTAACAATTATTGAGTAAAACTTATATTATAAAAAGTATCAACTTAATATATCTAAAAATACTTTTGTGAATAGCAACTATATATTATACTTTCACTGAGTAATAATCTAAGTGACAATTCAGAATCAGATATGGTACGTTTATTAGGAAATAATACTTCACTTTATATTAAAAATCTTCACTATTTAATCATTAAAAAATTGTTTCCTTATGCTACCTTATTTTTTATTATCATGTCTTACCTACCAGCAAATGTCCTCTACAATTTGACTTCAAAGAAATTCTTATTTTTCAGTTTCTGAAAATAGGACACTGAAATAAAATATCACTCTCAAAATATAAAGAAAAATTTTCAGTTTAAAGAAAATATACTTAGGGACTTCCCTGGTGGCACAGTGGTTGAGAATCCGCCTGCCAGCGCAGGGGACACGGGTTCGAGCCCTGGTCCAGGAGGATCCCACATGCTGCAGAGCAACTAAGCCCGTGCGCCACAACTTCTGAGCCTGCGCTCTAAAGCCCACAAGTCACAACTGTTGAGCCGGAGCGCCACAATTACTGAAGCCCACGCACCTAGAGCCCGTGCTCCGCAACAAGAGAAGCCACCGCAATGAGAAGCCTGCGCACTGCATTGAGGAGTAGCCCCCGCTCATGTCAACTAGAGAAAGCCCGCGGGCAGCAATGAAGACCCAATGCAGCCAAAAATAAAATAACTTAAAAAGACAAAAAAAATATATACTTAAAATATGTAATTATAGGATTATTACTCATTTTATCTCCTCCACAAAGTGCTACTCAAGAATTTCTGCTACCCAGAATAAGCTGTAGTCACTACACAATAGAAAACATATCCTTCATATTCTACTTCAGCACCTAGTATATTACACTATCCAAAGCAGGTCCTAAAATAATTAACTGACTGGATCTGACATATATAGCTAAAATGTCTTCAAACTCATACCTTTAAGTATTTCAGTTTTACTTAAAGATATTTTCTAACTTTCTGGGCAAACTAAAAACAAAACAAAAAAATTCAGCTATCAAGACTTTACTTCTGTATGAAGAAGAATATGAAAGGTTAAAAACTGACGGGTAATTTGTTTTGTTTTGGTCTCTCTTTTTTTTTTTTGCTTATAAAAGTACATGCTCACAGTACAAAAATGCAAACATTACAGAGTTACACATAAAAGAATCTATTACAAGATTGGAGAATAAAAGAAAAAAGGAAATAAAGATAATAATCTGATTTATGTTTGTCTGGATTTCTTTTTTTTAAGCATAACATACTGATTCTACTTTTCTTAAATATAGTATCAAACTGTTATGCAACTCACTTTTTACTTCACTATATATCTTGTATATCTCTTCCCATCTCTATATAGATCTAACTCATTTAAAATATAGTATAGTATTCCATTAAAAGCTGAGTTCTTTTATCAGTTAAGAAATAAGGTCATGCTGAAATTGTACTACTGTCCTTAAAAGGCCCAAAGTGACATAATGTAGCAAAACTCACAAAATATTAAATGGCTTAAAAATTTGATGGGATCTAAAATTTTATTTTCTTTACCTTAGATAGGTCTTTATAGTAATGCAGATCTAAATTACAAACATGTTTATTTACCAAACATTTATTGAATGCCTGTTATGTGCTAAGTAGAATATCAGACATAAAATGATGCTAAGAGTCCTGCTTTTTAAAAAGCTCACAAATAACTAAGGGAGAGACATACAAACAGACCAAAAAAAAAAAAAAAAGATGATTAAGGTACTAAAGAAACAGAAGAAAGAGCCATTATCTATGCTTGGGAAAAGTGGGAAAGACACCTCTACAAAGGAGGCAACAGATGAGCAGGATCTTGAAGAATGAGTAGAAACTTGCCAGGTAGAGAAGCGACTGAGCGTATGTACAACGGTAGGGAGTCATAATGAGACCTGGCCAATCCAGGGAATAGTAGCACTGGAGGTAAGGAACAAGGCAGAAGTGGTGAGGAGCGAGGCTGGAGACAGATACTGGGCCCAGACTATGAAGGGTTTCTATACACGCAATACTATGGGGTTGGTCCTTATCGTATAGGCAATAGGGAACAAGCAGAGCCCTTTAGGCAGAGTAAGATTTGCTACTTAGGTAGATAACTCTGGCAATGGCCAGAGTAGGGAGGGGTTGATGGCAGGGAGACCACAGAGGAATCTGTTTTAATGGTCCAAACAAAAGATGGTAGAGTATTTGAGATTACTGTATTTCTACACATACATATCTGTATGTTTAAAAATGCATAGAAAATGTCTGGCAACATATACACCAAACAGAAACAGTCTTTACGTGAGAGAAGTAGAATTGGGAGAGAAGAAACAGGGGATTTTTTACTTTATAAACTTCTAAAGAGTCTGAATTTTTTTAAAGCATTCATTACTTTTATAACAATAATAATTTTTAAAAGAATAGGGCTTCCCTGGTGGCGCAGTGGTTGAGAGTCCGCCTGCCGATGCAGGGGACACGGGTTCGTGCCCGGTCCAGGAAGATCCCACATGCCGCGGAATGGCTGGGCCCGTGAGCCATGGCTGCTGAACCTGTGCATCCGAAGCCTGTGCTCCGCAACGGGAGAGGGCACACCAGTGAGAGGCCCGCGTACCGCAAAAAAATAAAAAAAATAGGTAGTGAAGGTGCACAATGAGCAGTGACAGTGGGGATGGAGTAGATGGCTAGATCTGAAAGAGATTTCAAAGGTCATAATACGAGTCGGTAATTTGGAAAGAGCAGAGTAAAGGTTAATTACAGAAGAGAATAATAAAGCCGTAAGTCAAAATATAGAAATAAGGCAGGAGAGGCAAGTTGGAGAAGAGACTAAAAAATAAATTTAAAAAAATCAGTTTGAGACACATTAAAGTGTCTGAAGTACTTATTAGATACCCAGGTAGAAATTTCCACAACTAGATAGAAATGCAAGTCTAAAGACAAGGAAGGAAGCCAGAGTTAACATATTAGGAAATAACTGGCAAATAAAATATAGTCAAAGACATAAACCAAGACTGGTACCTAGTATGTGCTGCAGGACCTTCCATATTACCTCCAAATCACCTTCTTGTTATATCTGGAATTTGCCTGGGCCAATTTTAACTAGTGTTCAACTATGGACAATATACTCAAATAATTACTCAAAGTCTCTTGCTTTTCACTAAAAATATTAAAAATTAAAGCTACTTTGGAAGCTACAGTTAAAAAGACATAATGATGTGTGGTCTGATGGTATCTTTTATAACTCTAAATCCATACCTATGCTTGCGCTCAAATTCACTTTAATTTTGAATTGCTTTGATCTTTATAATTTATCTCTAGATTACTTTGTTTCTATTACTTTGCAAATCTTACAACAGCTTTTGACCAAAAGCAATATAATTCTGACCTGAAGTAACGATAATGCTTTATAATCTTCCTCTTAAAAGCAGAGGTTAAAGAAAAATCTCTCTGAAGGCATCTGAAATTAAGGTACTTTGCTCTTGATCAGTCATGCACATCAAGACCAATTTATCTCTCCAATTAGTTTTCTCAGTGCACATTCTATGAGATTGGACAGGCAGGCCGAATGCAAAGATTCCACATGGAGGTGCATTATAAGGGAGACTAAAGAAAGTTCCCAGATAGAAAGTAAACAACTGCTGTATGAATAAACTGAAAGAAAACATGATACTACCTAGCAGCCTCAGGAGCAAAGGGAAAGTGATATTATATTAAAAGGAGAGGGACGGGAGGCTAAACAGGGCATGTGCTTCAGGAAAATGACTTTCCAAATCATCCTACAGAGCAGCACCTCAAGAGATAAGCATTTCATATCTCAACCCTTCCACCTGGGCCACAGTACAATATAATGGAAAGGCAAAGGCCTCACTGTGCTCTAAGTATGGGTCACAGACTTTAACGCCACTTCCCTTTTCTCCCTGTACTCCTGCTATGCCACTCAGAATCTCAACTGAGTGCCCATCTCCCTCATCTTTTACTTATGCTGCTATAATATAAGTAGTCTGGCCAAAGAAATGTAAGCCTGCTGCTAAAGACCTAGTACCTTCTCTGATGGATGGGACTCATAACATCCTACGGGCTTCAATTTCTGATCAGCCAGAATGGATTTTACCTTTTATGTATCAATTTATTTTTAAAATTCCCGTTGCACTTGTAAAGGCCTCCTGGCATGGTCTACTTTCTTAGCAGCACAATACCAAAACCAGTTTTATTGTAAAATAAGAAATGATAATTTTAAAAAGCCAAAGATAGCATATTCCTAAACATGTACTCAAGTTGTAGAGATTTACTAAACAAGGTTTTGTTTTGTTTTTAAATGTTCTACGCCCTCTTCCCTCAAGGGCTTCTTCTGGAAGAAACAAACTGTCCTCAGGGTATTAAGTAATTCAAATTAGTTAATTCCTAACTGTCTCACCTAACCATCTTCACCTTCACCCCATCTCAACAAAGGAATCCCCAAATCTTATACACTCTAAAGCACTAAACTAATATTTACAAGGAAAGAGGACACACTGGAACAGCCTAAACAGGAAGAGAAAATGGTAACATAGTATAATAAAGCAGTGATGGCCATAATAATAAATGCTGTTGCCTGACACTCAGACATTGTGTTGAGAACTTCACATATATCATCTCATTTAATCAGGAGGCATGATACCTTGACAGTGTTTTCCATGTTGAGTCAGATTCTTTTTTCTTTATTGAGGTATAATTTAAAAACAGTAAAATGCACGGGTCTTAAGTATTCAGTTCAATGAGTTTTAACAAGGGACTTCCCTGGTGGTCCAGCAGTTAAGAATCCTCCTTCCAGTGCAGGGGATGCGGGTTTGATCCCTGGTCAGGGAACTAAGATCCCACATGCCGCAGGGCAACTAAGCCCGCAAGCTTCAAATACTGAGCCTGAGTGCCACAACTACAGAGCCCACACGCTCTGGAACCTGTGCACCACAACTAGAAAGAAGCCCAAGTGCTCCAATGAAAGATCCTGAGTGCCACAACTAAGACCTGACACAGCCAAAAATAAATTTAAAAAGAAAAGAAAAGAAAGAAAGTAGACAAGCAACACCATCACCCCAGAAAGTTCTCCTTTCCAGTTAATACCTCTATCCTGACCACCTGAGGCAACCACCGTTCTAATTTCTACCACAACAGATCACTTTTGCCTTTTCTTGAATATCACATAAATGCAATCATTCAGTATATATTCTTTTGGACAACGCTATATTTTTAAGATTCATCCATGTTTTGCTGTATCAGTAGTCCTTTTCTTTTTATTGCTAAATAAATTTTTTTCTCTTGGGTGTATACCTTGGAGTAGAACTGGGTCATAGGGCGAGGTATATGTTTAATTTTATAAGAAATTGACAAAGTGGTTGTATCATTTTATATACTCTTAGCAGCAATGTATTAGAGTTCTAAATGTTCCACATTCTTACCAATATTTTATCAGTATTTTTAATTACAGCCATTCTGATAGGCATGATACCTTGTAATTTTATAATGCATTTCCCTGATAACCAATGATGGTGAGCACCTCTTTATGTGTTTATTGGACATTCCAATATCTTCTTTTCTGAAGTATCTGTTCAAGGCTTTTGACCATGTTTTACATTAAAGTTGTCATTTTATACTTATATATTCTGGATTTGAGTCCTTTGCCAAACAAACAAACTGGAAATATTTTTTTTCCTATTTGTGGTTTGCCTTTTCATTTTTTTTAGAATGATGATGATTTTTTTAATTTATTTATTTATTTTTGCCACACCACACAGCTTGCGGGATCTTAGTTCCCCAACCAGGGATCGAACCTGTGCCCACGGCAGTGAAAGCACGGAGTCCTAACCACTGGACAGCTGGGGAATTCCCTGCCTTTTCATTTTTCTTAACACTGTCATCAGTGAGAAGAATTTTAAATTTTTGAAAAGGCCAATTTAGAATTTTTTCTCTTACAGTTAAGTGCCTATTGTGTCCTAGGAAATCTCTGTCTACCCCAAAATTTCAAAGGTATTCTTAGATGTTTTCTTCTAGATGTATAGTTTTAGCTCTTACATTTAGGTAAATGATCCATCTCAAATTAATGTTTATGTATGCTATGAGAATATTTCATGATTTTTCCCCCCATTCAGACATTTAGATGTTCCAGCACCATTTGTTGAAAAGAGTTTCCTTTCCCCACTGAACTGCATTGGTGCTTTTGTCAAAAACCAAATGACAAAATACATATAGATATATTTCTGGACTTTCTATTCTGTGATTTTGTTTTTAAGGCAAGTATCTCAAATTTAAATCTAAAAATAATAAAATTTAGAAGAATTTGGTGGTAGTATGCTAATAAAAAAACCTTCAATGAAATATTGCAGCAAGCTATTGCTAGATCCTAAATTAAAGTTAGATAATACTATTCTAACTGATGTGTAGAGTGTCATACTAAGAACAATTACATCTATAGTAAATCACTGATATTTTTGGATTTAATATTTACTATTTAAATCATCTGGGCTATCTCTAAACATCCATGATTTATAAAGCCATAATTTTGCTAAGGAACAAATTTCAATCATTTGTGCTCTGAGGCTTGTGCACACATGTGAGTAACTTACCAAATGAATAACCCTAGTTGAATCTTCAGCATCCATATCTCAGCAAGGTTCACAACACATCCTCATGTTCTCATTTCAGGAGTAAAATTATATGTTATACTGGTATTTCTCAACCCATGGAGATTCACAATGGTTTTGGACCATATTAATCAAGAATGTCAATGGCTAACTATAATAATAATGTTAAAGAATACTTTTTATAATAAAAAGATGAATTTAAAAATGTGCAAAGGACATGGATATTTATCCAAAAAGGATATACAATCCCACTCCTGGGCATATATCCGGAGAAAACCATAATTAGAAAAGATCCATGCACCCCAACGTTCACTGCAGCACTATTTACAATAGCCAAGACATGGAAGCAACCTAAATGTCCACTGACAGATGAATGGATAAAGATGTGGTATATATACACAATGGAATATTATTCAATCATAGAAAGGAATGAAATAATGCCATTTGCAGCAACATGGATTGACCCAAAGATTGTCATACTGAGTGAAGTAAGTAAGACAGAGAAAGACAAATATCATATAATATCACTTATATGTGGAATCTCAAAAAAAATTGGTACAAATGAACTTATTTACAAAACAGAAATAGAGTCACAGATGTAGAAAACAAACTTATGGTTTCCAGGGGGGAACGGGGGGAGGGACAAATTGGGAGATTGTGATTGAGATACATACACTACTATATATAAAATAAATACCTAATAAGTACCTACTGTATAGCACAGCGAACTCTACTCAATACTCTGTAATGGCCTATATGAGAAAAGAATCTAAAAAAAAGTGGATATATGTATAACTGATTCACTTTACTATGCACCTGAAACTAACACAACATTGTAAATCAACTATACTCAATAAAAACTATTTTTAAAAATTAAAAAAAGAAGATATACAAATGGCCAATAACCACATTAAAAGATGTTCAACATCATTAGTCATTAGGAAATGCAAATCAAAATTACGAGATGCCACTTCACACCTACTAGGACAACTATAGTCAAAACACAGACAATAACAACTGTTGGCACAGATGTACAGAAATTGTAACCCTCAAAAATTGCTGTAAATTTTTGGCAATTTTTTACATTTTTTACATTGGGAATGTAAAATAGTACAGCCACCTTTGAAAAAGTTTGGCAGTCTCTCAAAAAGTTAAGCATAGAGAATTACCATATGATCCATCAATTCCACTCCTAGGCATATACCCAAGAGAAGTGAAACCATGTGTCCACACAAAAGCTTGCACATGAATATTCATACCAGCATTATTCATAATAGCCAAAAAGTGGAACCAACCCAAATGCCCATCAACTGATGAATGGATAAACAAAATGTGGTATATCCATACAATGGATTACTACTCAGCCATAAAAAGAAAGGAAGTATTGATACCTGCTACTTATGCTAAGTGAAAAGGCCACATATTATATAATTCTAAATCTACAGAGACAGAAAGTAGATCTGTGTTGTCATGGACTCGGGGAGGGAGGAATGGGGAGAGACTGCTAATAGCTACAGGGTTTCTTTTGGGGGTAATAAAAATGTTCTAGAATCAGAGAGTGGTGATGGTTACACAACCTTGTGAATTTACTAAAAACCATTGAATTGTATACTTTAAAAGGGTGAATTATATTCTATGTGAATTATTTCAATTAAAAAATACTTTCTATAAAACTTCTTGATGGTTGGATAAAAAAAAAATGTGAGACACAAGAATGAATGAAACAGGATGCTATGGAATATTTAAAAGGTATGAAATATTTTCTACCATAAAATTTTAAAAACCAACAATTTCTATAGTAGCTGAAAGATACATAATCTTTTTCTTGTTTGGTGACTAAAACAAAATGTTTATTGAACCAAAGCCATACCTAGGTAATGAAGAAAAAGTCAAAAATCATGAAAACATGCTGTTCTAATTTTTTACTATTACTATCACAGTTACTGTATACTGAATTCATTCTGTAGATTAAAAAAATCTGTAAAAGCAATCAATACTGATGAAACATCTAAAGCAAATTCATAGCCTGAAGAGATTTATGTGATCTTTTTCTACTTCACTTCTAATAGCTTCCAGCTTTAACAAATTGCACAGCTCTAGACCTACAGCCATTTCTGTTGTAGTTATGTGGAAAGTAGCCAAAATAGTTCCTTCTAAAACAGCTTTACAGTTTGTCATTTTACTGGTAAGATTCATACAACATTTGAAAATTTGCATAATAAATTTGTAAGAATAAAAGATTTAAAAATATATGTATATATATTTAAATGTCACTGTTCATTAGGTTAAGTAAGTTATCACGACAGATTGTTGAAGTCTGAGGAAGAAAACCCCTAAAGCCCTTTATGTTTGCGGGCTCCAGCTGAGAGAATCACAAATAGAGACTATAACAGAAGAGAGAGGGAGAGAGAATATCTGTACATACTTCATCACTTGTAAAACCCTAGCAAAAACAGCCACAAATTCCAGCGCTCTCCCAATTCATATAACACTAATGTTATTTAAGTGGGATATTATCCAAATTGTTGGAGCATAAAATTTCCCCCTAAAACCTTAATTTTTATCCTGTTTGGTAACACCCAGCTTAAACTGTCTATCCACAAACAATAATGTAAGGTTACAGAGCCATTCTACTCAGTTGGATATTTTGATAGAGTTGAATTGTCAACTGGTTTTGATATTTAGGTAAGGGGAAAATATACAAATTTCTACCTATAAATAAAAATGATTTTTTTCAGGCAAGGCTTTACTGGGGCTAAAAATGATTTTCAAATATTGCAGTATATACATATTACATACTTATTAAATGTATATTTATATTTAAATAACATATTTTACAGTTTTAATGATGTATATACTTTATATATCACAAAATTTACCATTTTAAGTATACAGTTCAATGATTTTTACTAAATTTATACAGTTGTGCAACCATCACCATAAAAAGTTCCCTCATGCCTGTTTGAAGTCCATCTCCACTCCTACCCACAGCCCCAGAGAACCACTGATCTGCCTTTTGTGTCTATAGTTTTACCTATTTCATAAATTTCATATAAATGGAATCATACAATATGCTGTCTTTTTTTTAAGGAAATATAATACACTCCTTGGCTCAACTGTAAGTATTGATGATAATTTATTTTTTTAAATATTTATTTAGTTATTTGGTTGTGCCAGGTCTTAGTTGTGGCAGGTGGGCTCCTTTAGTTGCGTCAGGTGGGCTCCTTAGTTGCGGTTTGCCGGCTCTTTAGTTGTGGCACGCAAACTCTTAGTTGCGGCATGCGTATGGGATCTAGTTCCCTGGCCAGGGATTGAACCCGGGCCCCCTGCATTGGGAGCGCAGAGTCTTAACCACTGCGCCACTAGGGCAGTCCCCAATATGTTGCCTTTCTTTTTTTTAATTTATTTTTTGGCTGTGTTGGGTCTTCATTGCTGCACGTGGGCTTTCTCTAGTGGCAAGCTGGGGCTACTCTTTGTTGCAGTGCGCAGGCTTCACATTGCAGTGGCTTCTCTTTGTTGCAGAGCATGGGCTCTAGGAACATGGACTTCAATAGTTGTGGCTCACAGGCTCTAGAGCGCAGGCTCAGTAGTTGTGGTACACGGGTTTAGTTGCTCCGCGGCATGTGGGATCTTCACGGACCAGGGCTCAAACCCATATGCCCTGCACTGGCAGGTGGATTCTTAACCACTGCGCCACCAAGGAAGTCCCCAGTATGTTGTCTTTTGTGTCTGGTTTCTTGCACTTGGCATAAAGTACTTGAGGTTCATTTATGTTGTTGCATGTACTTATACTTTGTTCCTTTTTAGTGCTAAGAAGTGTTCCATTATGTGGATATATCACAATTTATTTATTCATTCACCCATCTTTGGACTGTTTCAAATTTTTTGCTATTGTGAATAATATTGCTATGAACACTTCATACAAGTCTTTGTATAGACATACGTTTTCATTGCTCTTGGGTAAATACCTAGGAATGGAATTGATGGATCATATGGTAAGTATATGTTTAACTACACAACTGTTTTCCAAAGTAGCTATACTATTTTAAATGCCTGGCAGCAATATATGCATTTTCTCTACATTCTTGCCAACACCTGATATTGTCAGTCTATGTGAGTATAGCCATTCTAGTGGATATAAAGTAGTATCACACTGTGGTTCTAATTTGTGTTTTCCCAATGACTAATGATGCTGAGTATCTTTTCATGTGTCTTCTTTGATAGCTAATTCATAAACTTCTTCCTTTTTTTTTTTGCAGTTATGCGGGCCTCTCACTGCTGTGGCCTCTCCCGTTGCGGAGCACAGGCTCCGGACGCGCAGGCTCAGCAGCCATGGCTCATGGGCCTAGCCGCTCTGTGGCATGTGGGATCTTCCCGGACTGGGGCACGAACCCGTGTCCCCTGCATTGGCAGGCAGACTCCCAACCACTGCGCCACCAGAGAAGCCCCCTATAAACTTCTTTGATGAAGTGACTATTCAAATCCTTTGTCCATGTTTTAATTGAGTTGTGTGTCCTATTATTACTGAGTTATAAAAGTTCTTTATAAGTTCTGGATACCAAACTTTAAGATAAAATGACCTGCAGTCATTTGGCTTACCTTTCCATTTTGTTAATGATAACTTCTGAAGAGCAAACATTTTAAGAAGTCCAATCTATCAGTTTTTTTCTTTTATTGATCACGCTTTTGAAGAAATCTTTGCCTAACCCAAGTTCTGTTTCCTTCTAGAAGTTTTATAATTTTACCTCTTACATTTAGATCTTTGATCCATTTTGAGTTAATTTTTTATTTGGCATGAGGAGAGGGTCTAGGTTGTTTGTTTTTCATATAGATGCCTGATTTTCCCAGAATCATTTGTTGAAAAGATTATCCTTTCCCCATTGCATTGCATTGGAACTCTTGTTGAAAATCAACTGACCAAAATTATGTGAGTTTATTTTAGGATTCTTTATTGTCTTTCACTGATCTACATTTCAACCTTCATGCCAATATTACACTATCTTAATTACTGTAGCTTTAAAAATGTCTTGAAATTGGGTAGTATAAGTCCCTCTAACCTTACTGTTCTTTCTCAAAACGGTTTTGGCTATTCTAGATCCTTTGCATTTCCATATAAATTTTAGAATGAGCTTGTCAGTTTTTTGTTTTGTTTTGTTTTTTGTGGTACACGGGCCTCTCATTGTCGTGGCCTCTCCTGTTGTGGAGCACAGGCTCCGGACGCGCAGGCTCAGCGGCCATGGCTCACGGGCCCAGCCGCTCCGCGGCATGTGGGATCTTCTCCGACCGGGGCACGAACTCGTGTCCCCTGCATCGGCAGGCGGACTCTCAACCACTGTGCCATCAGGGAAGCCCGAGCTTGTCAGTTTTTACAAACAAGTCTACTAAGATTTTAATAGGAACTGCATTTAATCTACAGATCAATTTGGGGAGAACTGTGATCTTAACAATAATTAGTCTTCTAATCCACAAACATGGTATATATCTCCATTTATTTAGGTCTTCTTTAATTTCTCTCAGAAGTATTTTAGAGTATTTCACTATATGTGTGTGTAGGTTTTTAAACTCAAAACAAGTATCACTAAAAGCATCACAGATTATTTAGACAGATTCAATATGAAGGTTAATATATATTACATATCCAACAATTTAATTTTATAATTTGGGCAATGCCTGGGATTTCCGCTACCCTCTCCTCACCCATGTGGCTCTGGCAGTAGTTTTGAAAACCAATGCACAATGCACACCATCAGAATTGTTACTGCTGAAACTGACAAAGGACTAATCTCCAAAATACACAAGCAGCTCATGCAGCTCAATATCAGAAAAAAACAAATAACCCTATCCAAAAATGGACCAAAGACATTTCTCCAAAGAAGACATACAGATTGCCAACAAACACATTAAAGGATGCTCAACATCACTAATCATTAGAGAAATGCAAATCAAAACTACAATGAAGTATCATCTCACACCAGTCAGAATGGCCATCATCAAGAAATCTACGAACAATAAATGCTGGAGAGGGTGTAGAGAAAAGGGAACCCTCTTGCACTGCTGGTGGGAATGTAAATTGATACAGCCACTATGGAGAACAGTATGGAGATTCCTTAAAAAACTAAAAACAGAACTACCATATGACCCAGCAATCCCACTACTGGGCATATACCCTGAGAAAACCATAATTCAAAAAAAGTCATGTACTACAATGTTCATTGCAGCTCTATTTACAATAGCCAGGACATGGAAGCAATCTAAGTGTCCATCGACAGATGAATGGATAAAGAAGATGTGGCACATATATACAATGGACTATTACTCAGCCATAAAAAGAACGAAATTGAGTTATTTGTAGTGAGATGGATGGGCCTAGAGTCTGTCATAGAGTGAAGTAAGTCAGCAAGAGAAAAACAAATACTGTATGCTAATACATATATATGGAATCTAAAAAAATAAAATGGTTCTGAAGAACCTAGGGGCAGAACAGGAATAAAAATGCAGACGTAGAGAATGGACTTGAGAACACGGGGAGGGAGAAGGGTAAGCTGCGACGAAGTGAGAGAGTGGCATGGACATATATACACTACCAAATGTAAAATAGATAGCTAGCGGGAAGCAGCTGCATAGCACAGGGAGATCAGCTCCGTGCTTTGCAACCACCTAGAGGGATGGGATAGGGAGGGTGGGAGGGAGATGCAAGAGGGAGGGGATATGGGGATATATGTATATGTATAGCTGATTCACTTTGTTATAGAGCAGAAACTAACACACCATTGTAAAGCAATTATACTCCAATAAAGATGTTTAAAAAAAAAAGAATTGTTACTGCTGAGAATACACTTTACGTAAGAGGGTTTTTAAAGCAGAAAAGCACAACCCCAGGAACAGACAATCCCTATTTTGTTATTTTGAGTGGGAATTAAATAAAATTTTTAGATATCAATGGTGTATTTAATTTGAATAGTTCTGATTAATAACTGCTGCTTATCTTCTCACACAAGGAACAGATTTCCACCCCATCCTGGGTAAAAACAATAACAACCACTTCTGTAAAGCTTACTACATGTTAGGTACTCTTCTAAGCACTTTAAAGATATGCACTCATTTAATCTTAATAACAACTCTAAGAGGTAGGGAATATTATCCCCAGTTTACACATGAGGAAACTCAAGTCTAGAGAAGTTAAGCAACTTGTCCAAGGTAATACAGCTAGGAAGTAGTGGAGCCAGAATTCAAATGTAGGCAGTTTAGTTGCTGAATCCGTTCTCTTGACCACTCTGCAGCAAGAGAGAGCAGAGCATTTCATATACAAGTATTTTTAGACCTCTGCTTCTGGTAATGGAAGACTGGGTAACTCAGATGAACCCTCCCAGACAGCTAGAAAAGCTGTCAATTTTTAAAACTGAATCAAATACATCAGAGAATTAACAAAGGGTAGAGAATTACCAGGCCACAGTCCAAAGACGGCAGAAAGCAGAGAAGTAAGCCACACCTGGGGCTTCTTTCACTATAGGGACATTTGACAATTCTGGAAAAGATAGCTAGGAGGCTGTTCAGTATTTTTGCCAGTTTCATAAGGCTACAGGAACAAAAGTTGAAGTCCAAGTCCTGTCAAGAGTAAGAGCCTGGCAAAACCCTCAGGATTGGACGGGGACTCTGAAAGGCTGCATGTTAGGAATAAGGGTGAACCAGAAATAAACTGAAACTTTCATGGACTGCAGTCCAGTTTCAAGTCATCCGGGTAGACCAGAACATTTCAATCCCTGAAACTGAATTAAGGTGATCCTGTCCTACCAATGCTTCTTCCAGGCATCTAAGGGCAAGGAAAATCCTCTATGAAGGAATATAATATTATCTGAGATTCTAAGCTATTTCTACAATTTTTCAAATAAAATATCTGGCACATAGTGAAAGAAAATCAGGCATAAGAGAAAAGACAATATGAACATGATGCAGCAGAAAAAAACAGATATTAAAAACAGAAACAGGGACGTTCTAGATATTGGGATTATCAGAGAAAGACTTTAAGATAACTACTTTATTTTCAAAGAGATAATAGATTCTATTTAAACTTTTGGCAGAGAATTCAAACCTATAAATAATATGAGAGATGTGAAAAATAAATAGAAATTCAAGAATTAAAAAATGTTTCAAAGGGGTGAAATCACACAGAGTATGTTCTCTGGCCACGATGCAATTACGTCAGAAATCATTGATAAAAAGATAATTTTCATATGTTTTAAAATTAAGAAATACACGTCTAAATGGAATAAATATACCTCTAAATCAAAGAGGAAGTCATAGTGGAAATTAGAAAATATTTTTGAACTAAATTATAAAAAAAATAATGCTATAGTATGCATTTAAAATTGTACTTAGAGAGAGGTTTATAGACTTAAATGGATATGTTAGAAGAAGAAAGACTAAAAATTAATGAGTTAAATACCTTATAAGAAGATACAAGAGGGACTTCCGTGGTGGTTCAGTGGTTAAGAATCCGCCTGCCAAAGCAGGGGACACAGGTTCTTGCCCTGGTCCGGGAAGATCCCACATGCCACGGAGCAACTAAGCCCATGTGCCACAACTACTGAGCCTGTGCTCTACAGCCTGCGAGCCACAACTACTGAGTACACATGCCACAACTACTGAAGCCCGCACACCTAGAGCCTGTGCTCTGCAACAAGAGAAGCCACTGCAATGAGAAGCCTGCACACCGCAACAAAGAGTAGCCCCCACTTGCCACAACTAGAGAAAACCCGCACGCAGCAATGAAGACCCAACGTAGCCAAAAATAATTAATTAAAAAAAAAGAAGATGCAAGAAATAAAAAAACTAAAATGGGGCCAAAGAAAGTTGAAAGAAGGCCGTAAAGAGCAGAAATGAATGCACCAGAAAACAAACAGTAGAGAAGATCAACAAAGCCAGAGGTTAGTTCTTCACAAAGACTAATAAAATTGATAAATCCCTGAGGAATCCAATAGAGGGGCAAAAAGAAAGGTAGCCAGTGTTATGAATTAAAAAATGGATGTTACAACTGATTCTGCACATATTAACAAGCTAATAAAAGGATTTTATGAAATCTTTATGCCAATAAATTTGAAAATTTTGATGTAATAAATTCCTAGAAAAATACAACTTACCAAAAACTAACACAAGAAGAAACAAGAAATGTGAATAGTTATGGAATGGTTAAAGAAATTGAATTTGTAATTAAACTATTAAAGATACAAAATTTGTAATGAAAATTCTTCTCACAAAGAAAAATCCAAAATCAGACAGCTTTATCAGCAAATTCTTCCAATCACTGAAGGCAGAAATAATTCTAATTTTTACACAAATTATTCCAGAGAATGATAAAAGAGGGACAATTCCTTAACTTGTTTTATAAAGCCAGCAATAAAGGAAAAGTATAGACTAAAAATATAAGAAAAGAAGGAAAAGCATAATTAATAAACATAATTAATGTCAGAATGGTGGTTATGTTTAGGCAGGAGGGAAGAAGTTGTAATTGGGAAAGGGCAGGTGGGTTTCTGGGGGCTGACAATGTTGTTTCTTGACCTCAGTGGTAGTTTCCACCACTCATTTGCTTTATAATAAATCATTAAGATACACATTTCTGTTTTTTACACTTTGCTGTATATGTATTACAATTCACACTAAAATTTTTATTGAAATTTATGGGACCAGTTTTACTTAATGAGAGAATGGCATAAATATTTGTTGACTCTCATCCTTAGATTTCAGTAATATTCTTGACTCTGTCTTTACTTACTCTAACAGACTTACAACTTGCATTTCTTCGAGATTATTTTTTAGAGGTTAATCCTTTAATGTTTACTAGTTTCCAAATTCCACTAACATATTATATTGGAATCAACAGTTACAATTACTCTTTTAAATAAAGGCATATTCTTGAATACTCTATACTCCCTAACTTGGGCATTGTTTTTAAAACCCAAAATTTCATCTTGGGTTATAACACACAAAGATTAACCAATGATCTGTATGTCTGCAAGGTGTACAACATTAAGACAAATGAGATGAGTACAGTTCATCTGGGACTAAATAAACATCAACTCAGCAGTTTTTCTGGGAACTTTCACATCTGTTTCCTAATACTGATTATTTTAATCTATTTGTCTTCAGTCTTTGTCTACCCAGCCCTCATTCAAAAGCATCTGTCTAGATGTAAAAAGTTTTTATAGTAACAGGAAATTTGATTTAATGATCTGAAATATGAATGATCTTTTATTAGGACCAAGCCATTTTATTTCTTCTCTATAACTATAGTAAAAGGAACAGCTAAGTGAACATATTGTACATCAAATTTTATTTTGACAGCAATTATAAAGCCTGTACTGAAATACTGCTCCTATCCACCTTTCTAAATTCTTTTTAACATCCCCTTTAGGGCAAACACTAAGCATCAAAATATAGCAGACTAAAACAATTCTGCCTCAAATTATGGAGACCCAAACTTTGGTCTATACACTGTTATCAATTTGATTAACTTAAATAAAAGTAGTATTTCTATCATAAAGTTTCTTACTTTTGGAACATGAGGATTAAATTCCACAGCTCTATGAATTGCTTCCACAGCATTAATTTCTGCTGTGCTTAACCCTCTTCTGGAGGCTGTTTCTGGAGAAAATCTATAAGAAAACCACAAAATGAAGAAATAAATATTTAAATAAATAAGTATTTTAATCAATTAATTAATTGAGATCTTAATCTAGCCCCCTAAATAAAGAGGTTTCTGGTGATGGCCAAAGTCAAAGCCAAATAGCTACTAAACATAAAAGTAAAGCCTTTGGTTCAACATATAAAGGAAGGTAGCATAAGAAATGGAAATCTTCAAGTTAAGGTGAAGAAAGCCTTCAGAAGTCCATTAAAGGCACACTTTGGGCAAAGTAATAAAATAAGAAATGCTACACAAGGACATCTAGAGAATCTCATGAAATAGAAGTACATTCTTATCAAATTTTCACTGTTCACAGACTGGGAACAGTCCATTCTAATTCATATCAAGCCACAGTAATCTAAGGTGAAAGAAAGCAGTTGCCATTTGGTTGGTTTCTGAATAACTTACCTGTGGAATAAAGAGAAATTCATTAAGGACAGCCAAAAATACAAGGAAATCAGAATAACTCAGAATTATAATCTCAAAACAGGTAACATGAAACCTATTTCCCTACCACATACCTTACCATTACCATCATAGCTACTATGTACTGGATGTACTTTCTATCTAGCATTGCTTTGGGCATTTAACACATATAATCCTCACACAACCATCCTACAGTATTATTATTCTCATTTTACAGATAACGAAGAAACTCAAACTGATTAACTTGACCAAAGTTCCACAGCTGGTATGCTGTAGACTTTGAATTTGAATCCAAGCTTACTTAGCTCTAAAAACCTTGCTCTTTCCACTACACATAGTAAGAAGCTTCTAAGCCCCATAAGATCAAGGGTTATTCAGCAGGAAGTAGGGGGGAAAAAAGCATTGTTTAAAGTCAGTGGATGAAAAACAATATTGAGTTTAGCAGTCTTTCTAAACTATTATAGTTTTCATAACTACTTACTTATCTGAAACAGTCCTTGTCTTCAATAGTGCTGCTGTATAACAGATGGCTGCTGACTTTGGAAGGCTTATATCTATAATAATAATTTTTAATTTAGGTAAGAATCACAAAAATATCTTAAGACAATTTCTAATAAGAATAATTCATAGTTCAAATTCAACAGATATAATATAGTAGTAAAAGCACATGGACATATAATTGGAAAACCTGAGTTTGAATCTTGATTCTACTATTTACCAGCTATGCATCCTTGAACTAGCAGCAACTTCTTTAACCTCAGTTTTCCCAAAATAGAGAAATGGTACTTTTCTAGCAGAGATTAAATTAAACCATGTCTGTGAAAGCCCTCATACAATGGTAAAAAGTACTCAACAAATGCTTATAAGAAGCTGCTTATAATAATACTATCCAAGGAAAAAGCCATTGTATAGACAGAACTATGTAAAAACTCCACCTTTTCACAGAGAAGAACTAAGATTAAAAAAAAAAATTAACAGGACTTCCCTGGTGGCCCAGTGGGTAAGACTCCGCACTCCCAATGCAGGGGGCCTGGGTTCAGTCCCTGGTTGGGGAACTAGATCCCACATGCTTGCCGCAACTAAGAGTGCACATGCTGCAACTAAGAAGCCCACATGCCACAACGAAAGATCCTGCGTGACACAACGAAGATCCCACATGCCGCGACTAAGACCTGGCGCAGCCTAAATAAATAAATAAATAAATGTTTAAAAAATTAATAGTAGTTAAATCCAGGTGATATAATCATGGGTGGTTTTCATTTTTTTCTTCTTCCGATGTTTTTGCATTTTCTACATTTTCTTAAATGATGATTTTTTATAAAATAAAAAGAAATTGAGAACTATAATGAAATTAATTGTATAAGCTCTTTCTTAAAGAATGACCAAAATAATGTTATTGGCAGAGTAAGACTACAGAACTCTCTTTCCAGATTCCAGAGTTATACCAGCAAATGGAGAACTAAAGAAGTAAACATGCTTTTAACTTTTTCAGGATTCTAGAAGGGTAAAAACTGGGGACTCATAAATAACTGAAAACACAGATGCATATCCAAGTTGCTAGTTTTATTTTATTTTTAATGAATAGGTCCTATCTGATTTTTCATATTCAGTCCCTAAGCTTGTTCATCATAAGTATCATAAGCAGGCCATGCATCTGATAAGTAACGTATGGAAAGAATTTCTCACAAATTTCTCCATGAGCCTATACTACTCTAAAGCACTTCCTAACAATTCCAGATGTTTAAAAGAAATAAACTTCTCTTTCCAAGTGTAACAAATTTCAAACTTTCCAAGTCATGGAGATTCCCAAGCTAATGGGTAAGAGCTTACAACAGGAGAGTGTGAATAAGTGACTTATATGTGTTCTAATACAGTGAAAGATATGACCAGAAATATTATGCTATTAGGATGTTTTCAACTTGGGATTAAAAGCTGATGCCTCACTCAGAATGAGGAGAAAGGCTATGCTTCTCAAAAATTATCCCAACTCCATTTGTGGTAAACTGGCACTGTTATCGTATAATAATAAAAATAGCCAACATATATTGACTTCTTACTTACTGTTGGGAGACTAGTAAACAAACAAATGGAATACCTAAATTTAAGTTCAAGCTTGCCACTTACTGGCTAGAAGACCTTACCCAATCACTTAACCTTCCTCTACTCCAGTTTTCTTATTTACTAACCGGAAACAGTAAAAATATTGTACTTGTCCTACCACTTCACAAGATTGTTATAAGGATCAGATGAGATAACAAATTACACTTTGTAACTAAAAAGCATTGTAAAATGTTATTCTGAGTTACTCTTATATATACTCTAAGCAACTTCTGTTAGCCTTCCCTGCCACTCCAAAACAAATGAAGTGCATAGCACCCCATACTTTTCTATTACCTCACCTAACACGCTATGCCTCAATATAACTACTATTCATTTGTCTGTATGTTCCACTAAATGGTAAATTCTATGAGGGCTAAGTCCATGTCTTCTTTTTTTTTTTTTTTTTTTTTTTTTTTTTTGCGGTACACGGGTCTCTCACTGCTGTGGCCTCTCGTTGCGGAGCACAGGCTCCGGACGCGCAGGCTCAGCGGCCATGGCTCACGGGCCCAGCCGCTCCGCAGCATGTGGGATTCTCCCGGACCGGGGCACGAACCCGTGTCCCCTGCATTGGCAGGCAGACTCTCAACCACTGCGCCACCAGGGAAGCCCAGTCCAT
Source organism: Hyperoodon ampullatus (assembly GCF_949752795.1). Classification (NCBI taxonomy): domain Eukaryota; kingdom Metazoa; phylum Chordata; class Mammalia; order Artiodactyla; family Ziphiidae; genus Hyperoodon; species Hyperoodon ampullatus. The sequence continues at coordinate 100,358,041 of NC_136915.1, forward strand.
GTCTTCTTATTCACCACTGTATTCCAAGTTCCCCACTCACATTAGGCGCTCAATAAACAAATGAATACATCTTGAGAGAAGGAAAGTTCCTCCTTGCAGACTTTTGCTACCAAAAGTACTGATAAAGAAGATACTTAATAGCAACTTGTATCCACAGATACTAGATACTGACTGGTAAGAATGCAAAGAGAAAATCACAGAAATACCAGAGTAGGATCACATTTATGATTACTTAATAGAAAAAAAATACTTTAACCATGCTATCAACTAAGAGAATTATCACTCACCATCATATTTTGCTAGAACTGCTTGGACATCTGCATAGGCCTGTAATTCTAAAAGTGATTCTAGGAGATTTTCATGGATGTTCAACATGGTAAGAGGGGGAAATTCTTTCATCAACTGTATATTAAAAAGAAAAAAGATTAAAATTTTACAAAAGGAACTCAATAGAGCTGAATCAAATTCACTGAGGTAGAAATTCTTTTGTCTCTTAAAACTGTGGAGACTCAACCTCTAAGAAATCTATGTATATTAAATAAATATCTTGTTATAAAACTATCAATTAAAAAAACCAGTGATTCTGGGGAATTTCCTGGCGGTCCAGTGGTTAGGATTTGGCACTTTTTCTGCTGGGGCCCGGGGTTCGATCCCTGGTCAGGGAACTAAGATCCCACAAGCTGGGCAGCACGGCCAATCAATCAATCAATCAATCAGTGTTAAAAAAAAAAAAAAAAGGAAAACACATAGTGATTCTGCATTAACTTAACTGGCAACTTAAAACATATTTTGTTTTTGAAGGAATAAAGATAAAGGTTGAGTCATCAAATTTACTTACATCTCTCATTATTTTTACTGCTTCTCTTATTCTTCCTAATTTTCTTGCACACATTGCCAGTCTTCTTTTAATATACACCAGTACATTGGTATCTCTCCCTATTTAGAAAAACAACAAATGACACAAAGCTATCACTTTTATGACCTGCTACTTCATTAACATATTACCAGTTAATTTTATATGCTTACCTTGGGAGGTTCAATTAAAATTAAATTGTGTCAGAATGGAAGAATATTAATAATAGTTGAATTTGGGTGATGAACGATGAATGAAGGTTCATTATACTGCTCTATTTTTATAGATGTTTGAAGTTTTTTATAGTAAAAGCTTAAAAAATATATATATAGGATTACTTTTGCCTCTAACATTAAGTAATCTGAGTACAGTATATATAAAGTAATTTGTGTATACTTAGCAAGTAGATTTTACTATTAAAAGACATACATTAATAGGAAGAAATAACATTACTAAGTTTCTGCATAAACAATCTACTATTTTAATATTCTCTATTATCTTAGCTGACAAACAAAAGATATTCAAAACAAAATTTCCATGCCAGCGTAAATTTTTGGTCAACAGCAAGTAACTAACAAACTACAAAACTACTTCTAGAAAGGGCTAACAAATATTTATGGAACTATCTCATAACTATACCTGAGATTATACAAGGACAAATGGCATGACCTTTTTACAGATGTAGTTTCATTAGTTCCAGACTGCAAAATTACATATTCCCACAGTTATGTGCTATAACAACACGCATTAATGAAACATACTATATAAATCAATATTTAGTTTAGAGAGAAAACATTATCCTAATTTTAATTTACACAAACAAAAGATTTAGAACTTAACTCCAGGAGATAATGCATTATATAAACATATTTCAATTTATTGCCCACTATCTGCCAAAATCATGAAACTAAAGTCCTCTGGCCACACAAAATAGCAGGAAGCAGCAGCATTACAGATTCTAACATCTTTGGTAAAAGTGTCTCGATTACAACTGGGAGAGTATGCCTGAGAGTGGAAAGAAAGGACCTCAGTTGCTATGGCCCATATGGTCTCAAACACATCATAGAGAAAAAACAACCAAAGAAATAGTCAATATCAAGTGTAAGGCTGGTTTTGTGCTGAAAGGCCACTCCCTGGCACTATATGGAGATATATACTGTCTGAAGAGCAAACCAAATGATATACCTCTACTATTGCTTGGGTAAGGGTGAGGATAAAGGTAATAGCTGCTTATCATCACTAGAAGGTTCTCTTGAATCTTGAATACTTTTGAGTTGTGTTTCTCCAATGACCAGCCCAATTCTCACATGAAATAAATTACTGTTAAGTTTCAGAGCAGCACATCTCTCAATAACTAGAACAGATCTGTTCCCTTCTACAAGCATTCTCTAGCTAATATACATTTCTGTCTTGCTGACTTGAATAGATTTGTTATCTCTTATGAAAAGTAGCTAACTTTTAAGTATTAAGTTTTTAAAAATTTTTGTTGTTTTGTGTTTTACACATAAAACAGGCAGTTGCAGGAACTAAAAGACAGGGGAAAATTAGTTCAAATTCACTTACTCAGTTGAGCTTCATGCTGAGGACTTTGGTGCTGGCACTGTTGTGACCGCCTGTAAATTGTTTCTCCTGCCTTGAGTGCCTGTTTAAATAACCTTTCAGCATCTACAATAGTTGTTGCTTCTTCCTCAGCCAGTAGAACATACGCAGTAGCACAGCTATAAAGAAAGCAAGCAAGGCAATTTTAAGTAAAATGGTAAAACAAGTATTTTCTTTGGGGTATGTCCCTTTACATCACATTTCCGTATCTTTCCCTATACTTTCTGTAATAGGGAAGAACATTTGTATTCTATTACAAATTAATCACTATAGTGATGTTGCCTATAAGCTTAAATTATATATAATGACGCATCTCTCAGAACCCTGTCTCCCACGTAATGAGCATTAAGCTAAAATACTTCTGTTTACCTCACAAGAAACATCTTGACCAGGCCCACCTGTGAATGACTGCAGGGAGGAAGAAATTAACACATCCCCTCTGGAGGCTGATGGGAACCAGAAAATGTTTGACTTTACTCCCTCCCCTTTTAATATAAAAGAAGACTGAGGGCTTCCCTGGTGGAGCAGTGGTTGAGAGTCCGCCTGCCAATGCAGGGGACACGGCTTCATGCCCCGGTCCGGGAAGATCCCACATGCCGCGGAGTGGCTGGGCCCGTGAGCCATGGCCACTGAGCCTGCATGTCCGGAGCCTGTGCTCCGCAATGGGAGAGGCCACAACAGTGAGAGGCCCGCGTACCGCAAAAAAAAAAAAAAAAAAAAAAAGAAGACTGAATTCCAACTCAGGCAAGATGGTTCTTTGGGGCATGAGCCCACCATCTTCTCAGTTTGCTGGCTTTCCAAATAAAGTCATTATCCCTTGCCCAACAACTCTTGATTATTGGCCTGTCATGTGACGAGCAGTACGAGCTTAAACTTGGTAATAAATTTTGGTTGTTCATAAACACTTTCTATTTTTTGTTTTTGTTTTGTTCTGTCATTGCTGTTAAATGCCTCTTGTGAAGGGGTATCTCATTGTGTTTTTCATTTTCATTTCCCTTATGATGAATGACACAGCATCTTTTCATGTACTTTTCGGTCATTTGTAGGTCTTCCTTGAAGAAACAGACATTTCAAGTCCTTTGCCAATTTTTAATTGGTTGTCTTTCTGTCACTGAGTTGTAAGAGTTCTTTATATATTCTGGATAACTAGACCCTTATCAAATATGACTTGCAAATATTTTCTTATCCTGTGGGTTGCGTTTTCACTTTCTTGACAGTATCCTTTGATGCACAAAAGCTTTTAATTTTTTTTTTTTTTTTTTTTTTGCAGTTCGCGGGCCTCTCACTGTTGTGGCCTGTCCCGTTGCGGAGCACAGGCTCCGGATGCGCAGGCTCAGTGGCCATGGCTCATGGGCCCAGCTGCTCCGCGGCATGTGGGATCCTCCCAGACCGGGGCACGAACCCATGTCCCCTGCATCGGCAGGTGGACCCTCAACCACTGTGCCACCAGGGAAGCCCAAGCTTTTAATTTTGATGAAGTCTAATTTATCTAATTTTCCTTTTTTGCTTGTGCTTTTGGTGTCATATCTAAGAAACCACTGCCAAATTGACAGTCATGAAAATTTGCTCCTATGTTTTCTTCTAAGAGTTTTATAGTTTTAGCTCTTAAATTTAGGTCTTTAATTTTTAATTAATTGTGTATGATGTGTGTTAAGGGTCTAACTTCATACTTTTATATGTGGTTATCTATCTGTTACCATTTGTTGAAAAGACTATTGTTTCCCCCACTGAATGGTCTTGGCACCCTTGTGAAAAATCAATTGACCACAGATGTATGGGTTTTTTTCTGGACTCTAAATTTAATTCCATTAATCTAGATGGCTATTCTTATTATTTAATTACTGTAGGTTCATAGTAAGTTTTGGAATCAGGAAGTGAGTCCTCCTACTTTGTTCTTTTTCAAGATTGTTTTGGCTACTGGAGGTCTCCTGTAATTCCATATTTTAGGATCAGTTTGTCCATTTCTGCAAAACGGGCAACTGAAATTTTGATGGAGACTGCACAGAATTTGTAGATCAACTTGAGAAGTACTGATATCTTAACAATAAGTCTTCCAATCCATGAACACAAGATGTCTTTCCATTTATTTAGGTCTTTAACTTCTTTTGATAATACTTCGTAGTTTTCAGTGTACAAGTCTTGTACCTCCTTGGTTAAATTTATTCTTAAGTGTTTTAACATTTTTGATGCTATTGTAAATGGAACTGTTTTCTTAATTTCCTTTTCAGATTGTTCATTGCTACTGTATAAGAAAACAACTGATTTTAGGTTGATCTTGTCTCCTGCAACTTTGCTGAACTCTTTTATTAGCTCCAATAGTTTTTTGGTGGATTCTTTAAGGTTTTCTATATATAAGATCATGTCATCTGTGAAGAGAGATAGTTTTACTTCTTCCTCTCCTATATGAAAGCCATTTTCCCCCTCTTCTTGCCTAAGTGCATTGGCTAGCACCTCCAGTACAATGTTAAATAGAGGTGGTGGGATTCCCTGGTAGTGCAGTGGTTAAGAATCCACCTGCCAATGCAGGGGACACGGGTTCAAGCCCTGGTCTGGGAAGATCCCACATGCTGCAGAGCAACTAAGCCCGTGCACCACAACTACTGAGCCTGTGCTCTAGAACCCGCAAGCCACAACTACTGAAGCCCGCATGCCTAGAGCCTGTGCTCTGCAACAAGAGAAGCCACCGCAATGAGAAGCCCATGCACCGCAACGAAGAGTTGCCTCTGCTCACCATAACTAGAGAAAGCCCGCACACAGCGACAAAGACCCAATGCAGCCAAAAATAATTAATTAATTAATTAAAAATAAATAAATAGAAGTGGCAAGAGCAGACTTTCTTGCCTTATTCTTGATCTTAGCAAGCTTTCAGACTTTCACTCTTAAGTACATAGTTAGCTGTACGTTTTTCATAGACGTTCTTTATCAGTTTGAGGAAGTTTCCTTACATTCCTTATTTGTTTTTATAATAAAATGGTGTTGGATTTTGTCAAATACTTTTTCAGCATCAACAGAGATGATTGTGTGGGTCTTGTCCTTTGTTCTATTAATGTGATGTCTTACATTGACTGATTTTCACATGTTAAACCACCCTTGCCTTCCTGGGATAATCCCACTTGGTCATGGTGTATAATCCTTTTAATCTGCTGCTGTATTTGGTGTGCTAGTATTTCACTGAGAATCTCTGCATCTATATTCATAGTGAATATTAGTCTGTAGTTTTGTTTCTTATGATGTCTTTCTTTGGTTTTGGTATGAGAGTAATACTGGTCTCACAGAATAAGTTAGGAAGAATTACTTCCTCTTCTTTTTCTTTGAAGAGTTTGAGAAGGACTGGAGTTAATTCTTCTTTAAGAGTTTGGTAGAATTCAGTGGTGAAGCAACCTAGTCCTGAGCTTTCTTTGTTTGGAATTTTTTAAATTACTGATTTAATCTCTTCATTTGTTATAGGTCTATTCAGATTTTCTATTTCTTCTTGAGTCAGTTTTGGTAGTTTGTGCATTTCTGGGAATTTGGCCATTTCATCCAAGTTAGCCAATTTGGCATACAATTGTTCATAGTATTCTATTATAGTATTTTTAATTTCTTTAAGGTCAGTAGTAATGTCCCCCGTTTCATTCTTGATTTTAAGTAAGCTGAGTTTCTCTTTTTTAATTGGTCAGTCTAGCTTAAAGTCTGTCAAGTTTGTTGATCTTTTTAAAAATACCCAACCTTTAGTTTCATTGATTCTATCTATTGTTTTTCTATTGTTTTGTTTATATCACTCTAATCTTTATTACTCCTTCCCTTCTGCTTGGAGTTTAGTTGGCTCTTCATTTCTAGTTCCTTAAGGTATAAAGTTAAGTTTTTGATTTGAGATCTTTCTTCTTTATCAATGAAGGTATTTACAGATATAAATTTTCCTCTGATCACTCACAGCTTTTGCTGTATTTCATAATTTTTTGGTATGTTATGTCTTCATTTTCACTCATTCCAAAGTATTTTTCTAATTTATCTTGTGATTTCTTCTTTGGCTCATTGGTTGTTTAAGAGTTGGTTGTTTGGGGCCTCCCTGGTGGCGCAGTGGTTGAGAGTCCGCCTGCCGATGCAGGGGATACGGGTTCGTGCCCCGGTCTGGGAGGATCCCATATACCGCGGAGCGGCTGGGCCCGTGAGCCATGGCTGCTGAGCCTGTGCATCCGGAGCCTGTGCTCCGCAACGGGAGAGGCCACAACAGTGAGAGGCCCGCGTACCACAAAAAAAAAAAAAAAAAAAAAAAAAAAAAAAAAAAAAAAAAAAGAGTTGGTTGTTTGGGCTTCCCTGGTGGCGCAGTGGTTGAGAGTCCGCCTGCTGATGCAGGGGACACAGGTTCGTGCCCCTGTCCGGGAAGATCCCACATGCAGCGGAGTGGCTGGGCCCGTGAGCCATGGCCACTGAGCCTGCACATCCGGAGCCTGTGCTCCGCAATGGGAGAGGCCACAACAGTGAGAGGCCCGCGTACTGCAAAAAAAAAAAAAAAAAAAAAAGAGTTGGTTGTTTAATTTCCACATATTCCAATATTGTGAAATTCAAGATTTCCTTCTGTTATTGACTTCTAATTTCATTCCACTGTAGTGAGGGTGAATAGTTTATATGATTTCAATCATTTTAAGTTTATTGACAATTGTTTATATCCTAATTATGATGTATCCTGAAGAATGTTCCATGTACACTTGAGATGTTGTTGGGTAGAGTGTTACATAGATGTGTTAGGTCCAGTTGATTTATAGTGTTGTTCAAGTCTTCTATTTCCTTGGGTATCTTTTGCCTAGTTATTCTATCCAGTATTGAAAATAAGGTGTTGATGTCTCCAACTATTATTGTTGAATTCTTTATTTCTCCCTTCAAGTCTGTCAGTTTTTGCTTCATAAGTTTTGTTATTAGACATATATAAGTTTATAATTGTTATATCTTCTTGATGAATTGAACAGCTTTTATCATTATATAATGTCATTCTTTGTCTTGTAAAAAATTTTTGTCTTAAAGTCTATTTTGTCTGATACCAGTTTAGCCACTCCAGCTCTCTTTGATTACTATTGGAATACTTTTTTACACACTTTCACTTTGTACTTCTTTGTGTCTAAAGAATCTCTTGTAGACAGCATATAGTTGGACTACTTTTTTTTCCTATTTATTCTGCTAATCAATGCCTTTTAATTGAAGAGTTTAATCTATTTACCTGTTTAAGTACTTAGTGATAAGGAAGGAATTGTTTCTGCCATTTTCCTATTTGTTTTCTATATGTCCTTTTTTTTGTTCTCAATTCCTGCATTTTGCCTTCTTTTGTGTTAGATACGTACCTTCTAGTATACCATTTTGATTCCCTTATTACTTACCACATTTTTTTTGTTATTTCTTAGTGGTTAACAGTTAACAATTACATTTAACATCTTAACTTATAAAAATCTAGTATGAATTAATACTAATTTAGTTTCAATAGCATACAAAACTTTGCCCCTATATAGCTCTTCCCCCTATCGCTTATGTTGTTATGGTCACAAATTGCAACTTTATAAACTGTATGTCCATCAACATAGATTTATAGTGACTGTTTTACATAGCTGTCTTTTAAATCATATAGATAAAAAGAACTGCAAACCCCCCCAAAATTAATATTGACTTTTTAATTTGCTTATGTAGTTACTTTTACTGGCATTCTTTATTGTTTTGTGTGGAGTCAAGACTGTCTAGTATCCTTTTATTTCAGCCTGAAGGACTCCTTGCAGCATTTCTTGTAGGACAAGTCTACTAGCACTGAACTCTGTTTTTGTTTATCTGGGAATGTCTTAATTTCTCCATTTATTTTGAAGGACAGGGTTGCTGAGCATAGAATCCTAAGCTGACAGTTTTGTTTTGTTTTTTTGAACTTTGTGTTATCCCACTGCCTTACATGGTTTCTGATGAGAAAGCAGCTCTTAATCTTTTTCAGGATCACTTATATGTGATGAGTTGCTTCTCTCTTGCTGCTTTCAGGCATCTCTCCTTATCTTTGGTTTTCGAAAGCTTGATTATAATGTGTCTCATTATGGATGTCTTCTGTGTATGTCATACTTGGGGTACATTGAGCTTCCTGGATGTGTAGATCCATATCTTTCATCAAATTTGGGATCTTTTCAGCCATTATTTCTTTAAATAGTCTTTTTGCCCCTTTTGGTCTCTCTCCTCTCTTTCTGGGACTCCATTATGCACAGGTAAGTATGTTTAAAAGTGTCCCACAGGTTTCTTAGGCTCTGTTCACTTTCCTTCATTCTTTTATTTTTTACCTAAATCAAGTTTGCTGATTCCTTCTTCTGCCTGTTCATATCTGCTGCTGAACCTCTACAGGAAATTTTAAATTTCAGTTATACTTTTCAACTCTAGAATTTCTATTTAGTTCTTTTTTATTATTTCTACCTCTTTACTGACATTCTCTAATGGTGAGACATAATTCTCATGGTTTCCTTTAGTTCTTTATATATGGTTTCCTTTACCTCTTTGAGCATATTTTAAATAGTTGATTTCAAGTTTTTGTCTATAAAGTCCAAAGTCTGGGCTTCCTCAAGGACAGTTTTTATTCATTTTCTTCTTTTCTCTGTGTAGGGCATCATTTTGCTTCTTTGCATGTCTTATAATTTTTTTGTTGAAAACTGGAAATTTTAAATATTATAATCTAGCAACTCCAGAAATCAGATATCCCCTCCTCTCCAGAGATTATTGTTGCTGCTTACAGTTGTGACTTTTCTGAACTGATTTTGTAAAGTTTGTATTCTGTCATGAGTGACCAGTGAAGTGTCTGCTCCTTTAGCTTAATGGTTAGTCAGTGATTTGACAGAGATTGCCCTAAACACCTGAAACCAAAAACAAAACAAAAAGCAAGTCTTTGCAGATGGGTTCTGTGTGTGTATTGGGGCATACCTTCAACATTCAATCAGGCAGTTTACAACTCTGCCTTAGCTTTCACTTTCTGTTTGTGCAGAACCTGAAAGTCAGACACACATGAGAGCTTAGGGTCTTCTCAAATCTTTTCTGAGCAGGTGCCCAACTTTGGGCATGTGTGGAGCCTCTGAGACTCCCAGGAATATGTGGAAGCGTTTAAAAGCGTTTATTTCCCAAAGTTTCTCATTCCCCAGCCTTTCCTCCCAAGCTTTCTAGTTTGTCTCTTGTTTGCCCTAGTTGTTATCCCTTGATCCTGGCAGCACTGGCTAATACATTTGCCTTTAAATATTTTCAACAATGCCCCAACAGTGTAGCTGTGTCAGTGCTGGGAGAGTTTCGAATTAACCAAAATATAGGCAAGCCCTTTGAGCTAGTTCTTCAGAGAGTAACCAGACGGGTCAAAATAAACAACCATAATTCTTTGAGAAAAAGGTCCGTTCTGCTTCCTTTGATAGTAGGAATTATACCCAGAAGGCAGACTGTTGTCTTCAAGGCTGCCACTGACCTAGGGAATGGAGGATGGGGTCAGTGTTAAGTTAAAACACCACAAAGCTCTCTTACAGAAATTCAGCTATTTTTTTAAACTGATTAAGCATTCTCCAGGTTGCAATAAACTTTGATTAGTTTTCAGAGTTTCAATAAAATTCATTCACTGCTTGTTGAGTTCCCTACACTGCCAGTTTTGTTCCACCTTGGGTAAGTCTTCTTAATAAGGATTAGTATATCTGTGGTAGGGAGTAAGGAGGGGTACAGGGACAATGCTAAGTTCACATTATTCAGGAGGCATTCCTTGATTAATCCCAACTGGAGCCATATTTTTACTCTTGGCACTTATTTAATATTAGATTAATACTTACTGATCTGTCCCATTTAAATATTAAGTTCACTTATTTTTATTTTTTATTTTTTTTAATTTATTAATTTAATTTATTTATTATTTTTGGCAGCCTTCAGTCTTCGTTGCTGCACGCAGGCTTTCTCTAGTTGTGGCGAGCGGAGGCTACTCTTCGTTGCGGTGTGTGGGCTTCTCATTGCAGTGGCTTCTCTTGTTGCAGAGTACAGGCTCTAGTAGTTGTGGCACGCAGGCTTCAGTAGTTGTGGCTCGCAGGCTCTAAAGCACAGGCTCAGTAGTTGTGGTGCACGGGCTTAGTTGCTCCACGGCTTGTGGGATCTTCCCAGACCAGGGCTCAAACCTCTGTTCCCTGCATTGGCAGGCGGATTCTTAACCACTGTGCCACCAGGGAAGCCCCTAAGTTCACTTATGATTCTACATTTTGTTTTATCAAAATATAAAGTTGATAAAAGGAGCTATAAAAAAATAAAGCTGCTGTAGGGCTTCCCTGGTGGCACAGTGGTTGAGAGTCCGCCTGTCGATGCAGGGGACACGGGTTCATGCCCCAGTCCGGGAAGATCCCGCATGCTGTGGAGCGGCTAGGCCCCTGAGCCATGGCCACTGAGCCTGCGCGTCCAGAGCCTGTGCTCCGCAATGGGAGAGGCCACAATGGTGAGAGGCCCGCGTACCACAAAAAAAAAATAAATAAAATAAAGCTGCTAACATTAAAAAGAATTAAATTAAAGCCACATTTTACTTATTTTGAATTCCCTTCCCGTGCCTCCAATCCTACTAGCAACTTCAGTTCTCAGGACTGAATGGATGCTTTAAATAAATGACTTAAATGAAAAACAAAATTAAAACAGGTGGCTTAAGTATTTTAGTACTCTTTAATTATCAAGTATTATCACCAATCAGATCAGCATTCTCCCTTTTTTAAAGTATTTCTAGCATAATTTCTATTCAAAAGCATAGGTAAGTTTACAATTTCAGAAGCAAAATACAAATGTCAATGAACACTGCAAATTTTGTCTCTAGTATGCAAAAAGAGAAAGGGGACTATTAATGACTCCAAGTGTCTTAGGAACAGAAAAAAGGAAACAAAATCACTTGCCTGGGTTTCCTTCAAAACAAACTTATTTTCCATATATTTCAAACTTACTCATTGTTTAATTCTAAAGCTTGATAGGCTGCTTTGATTCGAGCTGGAGGATTTCTTTCCCTCCATGCCTTCTGCATAACTGTAGGAAAAACATTTCAAAAAGTAGATGATATGGTAAACATAAAGTATCTTATGCAAAACGTATGAAGAATGAGTTATAAAAGTAAACAAAGATTTAAATAACATGTTCTTAAACATAAGAAATAAGAAATTGGGGTGATGGCTCACATTAACCTCATGAGAAATTTACATTAAATTTGGAAGCGTCACATAAAGTAGAAATTAAAATATTATTTCTCTGATTGATATGAATAATAACATAGATGGTAATTAATCAAGTTAATTATATCATTATACATGAACATTTATATATCTAAATGCATATTAAAATTGATATCAGATTATAATCTATGAAATATTCTAGTTCCTTTATCCTCTTGAAAAGGTTCTATGGAACTGTTAAAAATATACAAAAAACTTAAAAAACACAGTATTTATTTAATCAATGATTCAATCCATGAAGAATGTTTGAATTTGCATTTTGTATAAAAAGGGGGGTAAAAAGGAATTAACTTAGACTATAGTATATTTATGGAGAATGTCAGTCTCTACTAAGAGTCAAGAAAAGCCTGAATTAGGATCTTTCTGGAATAACAATATTATTTTTGTTGTCATTTACTGCACCAAAATTAAAATTTCACACTAAGCAAAGTTTCTTAAAAATTAAACAAACAGGGACTTCCCTGGAGTTCCAGTGGTTAAGAATCCACCTTCCAATGCAGGGGACGCAGGTTTGATCCCTGGTCAGGGAACTAAGATCCCACATGTCGCAGGGCAACTAAGCCCATGCGCCGCAACTACTGAGCCCGCACGTTCTGGAGCCCACATGCTACAACTAGAGAACCCGCACACTCTGGAACCTGAGCACCACAACTAGAGAGAAGCCCGTGTGTCGCAACAAAGATCCCATGTGCCGAAACTAAGACCTGACCCGACGCAGCCAAATAAATAAATAAATAAAAATTTTTAAAAAAACTAAAACAAAGTAGATCCATGAAACTATCTGGCCTATTTCAAGTTTGATAAGAAAAATAGAGAATCTATGAATGTTGCTTTTGGAACAAAACCTACAACTGTCCAGAAAGAATAATGTGGAAAATGTTTGAGTTTTCCTTTGGAAACAAAATATTAGTCTTGGCTTAGAAAAGGAGACAATATATTCTACTTGGGTAACAAAAATACATTTCTCATATCAAACATGTCACCAGCTAGCTGACAGCTAATGCTTCCTGAACTTGACAAATTGATGCAAGTCAGCACCCATTTGATAATGACTAGGTAAAGAATAACATTTTGCTTAAACATTAAAATATTACATAAAAATCAAGTATAATATTTGACTTGCCATTTTTGATGATGAGGCTCTCTTCTATAAGTTACATGATATTTTCAGGTTAAATTTTGACACTGAATCTTTATTAACAGTTTAAATGGTTATTTGGTACTCTAGCATATTAAGTATATATAGTAATTTATTTAACCAGTTCTCTTTTGATGGATAATTAATTTTTTGCTAATATACAAATATTGTGATAACCATCTTTCAACACCTATCTTTGCAAACCTGACCAAATATTTCATTTTTAGAAGTGGAATGGTTGCAAAATGTATGCATCTTTTATTTATTTATTTATTTATTTTTATTTTTATTTTTTGCAGTACGTGGGCCTCTCACTGTTGTGGCCTCTCCCGTTGCGGAGCACAGGCTCCAGACGCGCAGGCTCAGCAGCCATGGCTCACGGGCCTAGCCGCTCTGCGGCATGTGGGATCTTCCTGGACCGGGGCACGAACCCGTGTCCCCTGCCATCAGCAGGCGGACTCTCAACCACTGCACCAACAGGGAAGCCCTGAATGCATCTTTTAAAGGATTTTGGATATATATTTCCAAACTCCTCTCAATGAGACTGTATTAATTTACATTTTTTCAGGCAGTGCAGGAGAGTAACTATTTCCCCACTCCTTTAGCAACACTGAATAGTATCAATCTTTGCTAATTTAAAACATGAAAACTTATCTCATTTGCATTTGCATTTCTTCTATTTCTAGTAAGGTCATCTAATCCACCATTAAGCATTTTTTCCTATTCTCATGTTTTCAAATGCTCTATCCAGCCTTATTATTCCTCACAACCAATGCAGTTCTAAGCCAATGAGGAAAGGGGAAATAAAGTAGAGGAAGGAATATACTTCCTTCTAAAACAAGGTTTAGGAATAATTCAAAGCAATATGCTCATTTAGTATTTAACTGTCCTCTTTAAGAATACTCGATATGCTTAAAAAATAACACAAGCAGTTAACAATTCAATCAAATTTATCTATTTTTCAAGTTAAATACTATTCTAATATGCTAACCAGCAGAAGAGACTACCATTCAACCCAAGACCATGGGTCACAAATATAAATGCCTTAAGACCAGGCAGAAAACATAAATAAGTGAACTAAAAGCACATGCACTGTCTAAGAGAGTCACAGCTCAGATCTAACTAATTACTGCCAAGTGGAAATGCAGGTCCATATTTCCCAACTTAAAATTGTAAATCTGGAGTTTAATGTTAAATCTCCTGATTTTTTTAAATGTTGAAAAAAAAAAAACATGAAAGCAAATTATCCAAAAAAACACTGCTGGCTGGCCCTGAGAATATGTTTGTTCACTGTCCTAAATAAACAAATCAATAGAATAAGAACAAAAATCTACTAATTTAGGGCTCCCCTGTTGGTGCAGTGGTTAAGAATCCGCCTGCCAATGCAGGGGACACAGGTTCGAGACCTGCTCCGGGAAGATCCCACATGCCATGAGGCCTGTGCACCACAACTACTGAGCCTGTGCCCTAGAGCCTGCAAGCCACAACTACTGAAGCCCGAGCGCCTAGAGCCCGTGCTCCGCAACAAGAGAAGCCACCGCAATGAGAAGCCCGCGCACCACAATGAAGAGTAGCCCCAGCTTTCCTCAACTAGAGAAAAACCTGCACGCAGCAACAAAGACCCAATGAAGCCAAAAATAAATAAAATAAAATAACTACATTTATTTTAAAAAGTCTACTAATTTAGTAATTACTGATGACAAGAGTCAAGAGAAATTTGTCACATCACATATATAGGTATGTTTGTCTTTTTTTTTTTTTTTTTAAATGTATATGTTTAACTTTTATTAATTTTTAAGGTGTACAATGTGGTGTTTTTTTTTTTTCGGTACGCGGGCCTCTCACTGTTGTGGCCTCTCCTGTTGTGGAGCACAGGCTCTGGACGTGCAGGCTCAGCGGCCATGGCTCACAGGCCCAGCCGCTCCGCGGCATGTGGGATCTTCCCGGACTGGGGCACGAACCCGTGTCCCCTGCATCGGCAGGCGAACTCTCAACCACTGCACCACCAGGGAAGCCCCTGTCTTTTTTTAATATAAAACTATAGACATAAATCATTATCTTTATGTGAGTATCTGAAAAGATCAATATGGAACCAACAGTCCATTTCTGGATGATCATTTGTGGATAAGGTTTAGTTCAGTCTTTAACTGGGATTATGCATACCTCTAGAAGTACTACATGAAACTTTGCAAGGACCAAAATGGGACACACGGTTTTAAGAGAATCAATTTCTAAAGCTTCAACTATATATGACTCTTTCCTATAACTGATCTACCTGAAGAATATTCCTCTGATTGGTCTGTCATGCTGGTTTTCCTTTCCTAGCCAACATACACTCCCCGACTCACTGCGTCCCCTAAAGATATATTACCTTTTCCTACTTTACAAAAGAAAAGTTTACTTTTCACCCATCCTGAATCTTTCCAAGGTACATTGCCCTAGAGTGTAAAGATCTCCATGTGCCTCAAGGGACAATTCAAAGTTTGGGTTTGGGAGGAACCATTTTTAATCAAGGAACCTATAATAGGGATTTGTGCCATTTACTTATTTAACAGTGAAGCTCAGCATTAGAAATAGAGTATTCTGGCCCCTGGAATTTCTGAATTCAAGTATATTGTAGAGTGGGGAGGGAGTGGTAATTTTTATCAGTTCCATTTATCAGCATCCTTTCTCCCCTTACTATCAAAGCATGCATTGCTCCTAAGGGAAGGTACCCTCATAATAAGGCAAAGAAAGCATTAGTAAGGGATAATAAAGGCAGTGGAATCTTGTTTTGGCCAAGTGATAAGCTCATGGCAAGGCTTTAAGACTTATCTATCTTTCTATCTTAGAATCTGAATTCAGAAGAGAGATGGTTGTCATAGGGATGCATGTTAACATGTTTATTCAAATTAAAAAATGAAGTCAGACTTCTCTGTCAGAAAGTAAGTCTGATTTAGTTGACAGGAATGACAATGAGAACTCACCCAGCCAATTAGGTTATATGGAGGACTCTTTCCAAAGTTTGAAGAGCCAAATATGTAGCTCCAAGGATTTGACAAAAATATAAAGTACATGATTCCATTTAGAACTTTATGATCAAAAGAAACTTAAAATTTAAAAAATTTATACAAAAACTGTTTATTGTGGAAAAGTATTTAAGTGTGATTAATAAACTCTCAAACATAAAATAATTATAATAAAATCATATAGAGGTGTGGAATGGATATGAGTTCAACAAGAAAAAGTACTTATATAAAATTTACTACTGTTAGAGTATCTGTTCATGTGCTTTTCAATGGATCATGGTGGATATCAAGTCATTAGATTCCTTGAAATACATTCAAATATAGAGTATTTTAGTTTTATTTTTAAATGTCTATATAATATGTTAAAAATTACATTCTTTGCAATTATTTAACCTTATGATGTCAAGTTAAAAATGTGTGAAGGGTGGGCTTCCCTGGTGGTGCAGTGGCTGAGAGTCCGCCTGCCGATGCAGGGGACACGGGTTCGTGCCCCGGTCCGGGAGGATCCCACATGCCACGGAGCGGCTGGGCCCATGGGCCATGGCCGCTGAGCCTGTGCTCCGCAACGGGAGAGGCCACAATAGTGAGAGGCCCACGTACCACAAAAAAAAAAAAAAAAAATGTGTGAAGGGATACATAGTTTTTCAAAATTCTTTTAGGAGGTATGTGAACAAAAATGTTTTAAGACCACAGCTTTAGTGGATAGCCATTGTTGCTATTTGAAAAGCCTGCCAAGGTTTGCAATTCTGCCCATGAGAGGGAGGTGAAGCCTTAATATCCAGAGTCGCCTCAGTCCTCATAGTTAACATACAATACTGATTTTCCACTGCTATTATTTTCTTAACATTATACTTTTGCCATTAATGTAAACATTAAGCATATAAACATACAGCAATTCCTTTTTCTCTGATTTGCAATTAAACCATTTTATGTAACCATACCAAAAATCCTTGGGTTTCCTGCTACTATACATGCTGAATATATTTAATGCAGCAGAGATATAGCTCAATGAACTCACTTCAATGTTGGAAAACTGGCTGTTTTTCAGACCCTAATTGTTGGTGATTTTCTTCTGCCTATCAATGTGATGAGTAGAAGCAGTAATAGTATAGTGGTTAAGAGCCAAACTTGAGCTTGAAACCCAGCTTTTTCATTTATTAGCTAAGTGATTTAGGGCATGTTACTTGTTTCCCCTTTGCCTCAGTTCCTTTATATTTAAAATGTGGCTGATAATAGTACCTATATCATGAAGTGATTGGGAAGATTAAATTAGTATCTTCATATAAATTGCTTAGAACAGTGCTTGGCGCATAATTAAGTGTTATACAAGTGTTAGCTATTATTACTGAAATTGCTTAAGACATCTGTGACACCAAGGCTATTCATTCATTCATACTTCCATCAAAGAATAAATATTAATATTTACAGTATATCAGGCAGTGTTATAGATGATAGGGATTCAAAGATGACAAATATAGTCTCTAATTTCCACAGTTTCACACATTATTAGGGAGGACAAACATTAAAACAACATGATAAATTAGGAAATAAGTGTTTACAGTTGAATAAATTAACTAAAATTATTATAAAAGTGAGGTTTGGACTAAGTACTGTAGAACTGCAGAGAAGATCAGGGAAGGCTTCCCAGAGAATGAGACTTTTAATTTTGAAGGATAAAAGTAGAAGCATAGATAAGGCGGGAGAGGGCAGTCAAAATAGTTGTGATAAAGATCCCTGTCTTTAAGCCAAACATTTAAGAGTTTCTATACTCACTTCTACAGAGAAGATTAGAGAGAACTAAACACAGACATTTCTATGATCTTCCACCACTTTACATGCATCTCTGACTTATGACTGGAATAAAATATACCCCATTTTTCTCTACATGCTGTGCCCCAATGTTTAACTTTGCCTTATTCTTTTTTTTTTAATGTGTAATTATAGGTGTTAACTTCCCCAACCAAAACTGGGTACACTGTTCTCTGTATAAGCAATTGCTGTATTTGATCTGAAAGGTTTTTTAAGTAATAAAAGAAGCAATTTAATTAATTTTTGTAAAATACTTTAAATTCTATAAAGAATTTAAATTTCATCTTATAAAAGACAAAAAAGTATGATAACCTAGTTTATAATCATAATTAGTTTCAATTTAATCTGGGTTTTTTATCAATGATGCAAACAACTCCAAGCCAAATAACTTTGTATAATAAATAACTCTAAAAAACTTTTAAAATAATTTTTATGACTACTGTTTACCCCAAGAACATATATGACACATACCTGTGTCTGAAGGACGTAAAAAGTCCGTGTCACAGGTGAAAAAGGTCTGATGGTCCTGAGCTGACAAATTCATGTCATAGTATGTAAGTGGCTCTTTACCAGTCACCCAAGTGTATCTTTACCAAAACACAATAAAATATGTAAATTGAACATGAGAGAGCATCTGTCTGCTACAACAGACACTTTTTAAAATTCAAAAATATACTGCTACAAATCTTATTTCAGGATGTTTCAAAAGCTTATTATAATCAATAAAACAAAAGAGATAACCTATCCAAACTACTTAGAGTACAATAATAAAACATCAAAAACCAAAACGGAAAAGGCTCGATTATTCAACAAACAGTACTTCAAAGTTGAATTTGAAGGGATAAAACAATTTGACTTAAATATATACTTTTTAAAGTATACTTAAATAAATTCTCAGTGAATTAGAATTAAGTATTAAAAGTAAACTACAAAAAAACTAGAAGAAAACACAAGTGAATTTTTACTAGATATCAAGATGATAAAGCATTTTCAAAGCATAAAGGCAAAAAAAACTTCTTTCAGATTTTACTAAATTAGAAATTTTACCTTTCATTTCCCCCTAAAACCCTCAATAATTAATAGCAGGTAACAAACTATCTAATAAATACATTTTAAAATATCCAATCTCAGTGGTAATTAACAAATAGCAAATTAAAATAACTAATTTTTAGTATTCAACTATAAAATTGGCAAATATATATTGTCAAGGGTGAGGTGGGACTCACACATATTGCTGTTATAAATATAGGTATTTACATTTCTTTTTCCAGAAATCAATTAGATAATATCTATCAAGAGTCTTAAAAATATTCACACCTAGTTAGACGATGGGTATATGGAATTCCATTATACCACTCTCTCTACTTTTGTTTATTTTTGAAATTTTCCACCATTAAAAGAAGGAAAAATTAAAGGGGGGAAAAAAGGGGGGGGGGAAACTGTTCACACCTTTTGATTCAGTAATTCCAGTGCTACAAATCAACCCTAAGGAAATAATCATATATGTGGCTAAAGATTTATATATAAAGCCATCCCTCTAGAGTAAATGTTAACAGTGAAATATAACCTGTGACCTGGATAGGGGAGCAGTAGGTAAGTTATGTATGGTACCTCCATATAATAGAATATAGTACAACTATTAAAAATCATGTTTTTGAAGAAATTCATGTTTTGAAGAAATTCTGTGGTAAATTCACACAATGAATTTTATATATTATGATGTTCAAGTTTTGTTTCTATATATGCATATAGAAGAGAGACTGGATGGAAATACTAATAGCAGTTATCACTTAGTGGTAGAAAAAGGTGACTTTTTATTTTCTTTTTTATACATCTTTTTATTTTCCAACTTTCTACAATGAATATGTATATATTTTATAATCAGAAAAAGCATTTTAAAAGCACATTGTGTTATTTATATACATGATCAAAGATTTTAAGTTATTTAATAGTATAAGTTGCCTTTAAAGTCGCTATTTAAAGTTTTTAGCTATTTTAGGAGAAATTATCATGAAGAAAAAGGAAAAAGCAAATCCTTGTTCACTTAGCAAAGTTTGGTATACTTTCTAAAATCATTTAAAAAATGAACCATCTACATTAATCCCAAAGTGATTTAAAGCAGCTAAAAAACACATGCACAGTATCAATAACTTAAATTAGCAGTAAATTTTAAAAGACTCAGTAAAGTAAAACAAGGATTGGGCCATAAAATGGCTCATACCAAAGAGTTCTATACACTTGTTAACGGTTGGCTACGATATGATTCCAAGCTTCCTAGAACCACACAATGATTACCAGTGCAATGTAGACTTTTACATTAAGACAAACTAATCATTCAAAAAAGAAGCATTAAGAGTTCGTTATACTAAGATAAGAAATTCCTCTTTAAGATTTTCATGAAGTAGATACTATAAGATAACAAGAATAGCCTAAAAACTTTTAAATAAATACAGTGAGAAGTTCAAGGACCTGTTTCTTGCAGAATCCCTTAATATAGGCTAATGACATCTATCATAAAAGCCTAGCTTTGGCTTCCCAGGATGTGACTGTCCTACACTATCAAGTACTTATGCACAGGGATTACTGCTAAATTATTTTGTATCCCCATCATTTTGCATAGTGCCAATACATAGTAGACATAAACTGTTTCTTGTTCAATGAATTAAATAACATGCCCCAGTCTACCTCCAGGTAAAACACAGCCCTTTCAAAACAAAAGTAAAGTATCTTTGGTCATAAATTTCAAAAGTCATTTTCTCATTTAGAATAAAAACCAGAAGAGAAATGGACACAATAGTGTAGCTAGGGAATGGCAATACGAAATACAATATAAAAATATTATGCTCTGTACCGTTGCACAAATGAAATTTATATTCACATTCAGATTGATATTTTCTAGTGAATCGTCAAATAAAGTTTGCAATTGAGCACATGTGCACAGGAATATGCTGACATTTGCAATTTTTTCTCAATCTCATGAATTCTTTGAAAAGGCTTTCTGCCATAAACCAAGAGCCAAATGTATACTTATATCACAAACATATGGTTTGATGCAATGTTTCTCATGATTATAAAAGTAAATATAGTCAAGATGCTGCCAGTTAAACCATGGGTTAATCATTTTACCTTATATCAGTATCTCCAACTAGAAGAGCTGTGATATATTTGTAAAAATAAATTTTTCCATAATACTTTTATTCTAAAACCAATGCCATAATTATACTGAAAGCAAAATGTAATACCTCCTATATTCTGCTCCTCTGAAAAGATTTAGAGGATTTCTCCATACCTTGCATTCTAAAAAACAAAGAGAAAAAGGGGGAAAATAAGACCGTTTAATCAAATGTAGTTAAATCTTAATTTGGTCAACATGTATAGTCACTGTATGTTAAGTACAGTGCTAGCCACATATAGCACAAAGATGAATAAGGCATGGATCACCCCTGCTGTCACGCAGTGTACAACTAAATCTAGTCATTCCCTTATTTCTGTCTCCATAGCATTTGGTTCACAATTCAAGTACAGCACTTACCATATTACAATGTGACTATCTGGTTTTCAGTTTCTCCTTTAAAATATGAGCTTTTAAAACTTTGCTCATTTTGTACTTCTGGAACCTACCACAGCACTTGGAACTAACTTAACTGAATTAAATGTAGCATGAGAATTAGTTATGTAAACTATCACCTACACTGTGTGATAAATGCTATGATAGAGATATATTTTGTTCCAAGAGATAAAAAGGAAGTGATTAAGTTTGCTCTGGAGAAATTAGGGGAGACTTTAGAAAGGTTGTGACATTTAAACTTGAACCACTGTAAAAATGAGTAGAAGGTTGCCAGATGAAGAACATTCTAAGCAGAGAAGTATCAGAAAACCACACAGCATACTTAGGTTAGAGTACATGGTAGAAGGTGAGAGGGAGAGCTGTAAATAAGGCTAGAAAATAGACTAGGGGAAATTGATGAAGGGGCTTACATACCATGTAAAGAGTTTAGACATTATCCTTAGTCAATCAGAAGCCATCAAAGGTTTATAAACAGAAAAATAACAAATATCAGGACTTTTAGATCAGCAGTTCTCAAAGTATCATTCATGGAACTGCAAAGTAACAACTCATTTCATAATAAATGTTAAGACATTGTTTGCCTTTTTAACTTGTTGACTTGAACCCAACCCTGAGAGTAAGGGCGTCCTTAAATTTTGTGCCCCAAGCACCTGACTTGCCTCACACTAGTCCCAGTCCTGCAAAGTTGGGCTAACGGTACAAATCAAAGGTTGGTAAAATTGCTGGTACTTTAAAGTAGTGGTCATTGGATTCCTCACCCCCACCCCAGTAAACAAGGCAACCAAGTATGATGGTTGTCTCCAGTATAAGCAATTGTTTTTTGAGCTGGACTGACCTTTTTTTTTTTTTCATGGAATCTCACTTTTACTTGAAAGAGTCACTAACAGACAAACTTATGATTATTCAGACAGATACCTGGCAAACATTTTCTCAAAGTTGAACAAAGTGAGTCTGTCAAATTCAAGAAAGAAAAAACAGTATTTGCTGCCAATGATAAAACTTGAGCTTTCAAGTACATATTAGAATTTTGAAAAACTTGTATCAGTTACCATGAGCTTGACAATTTCTCAACTTAAAGGCTTTCCTGTGAGATTAGTGGTGATATTAACAAATGTCATTTTTAAAAATTATACAATATTTCAATATTTGGAAGACATGTATAACTCAGGGAACGAGTGTTTTCCAAATGGCCAATGCATGATTTATAAAATTATTCATAAGTGAAAGGCCCATTCCAAATGGGACACCAAGGGATTTTAATGTACAGAACATGAAAAGTTAACTGGCATAGCTTCAGATTCCACATTGCAACTAAACTTTAAGAAAGTACCTCAGTAAATTTTGGTGTTGTTTTGAAAATGAATATCCACAAACTTCTGAAAAGGTTACTAAAATACTTTTCCCTTTTCCAACTACATATCTGTGTGAGAACAGATTTTCTTCATAGATGTCAAGCAAAACAACATTTCACAACAGACAATGCAGAAGCAGATATGAGAATAAGCAATTTTTTATTAAGCTAGATATTAGAGATTTAAATAAATGTAAAGAAATGGCAGTCTACTGATAAAAATTTTCTCATTTTGGAAAATATAATTATTTTTCATGATATGTGTATTAGCTCAGGCTGCCATAACTAAATACCATAGATTGGGTGACTTAAACAACAGAAATTTAGTTTCTCACAGTTCTGAAATCTGGACGTCTGAAATCAGGGTGCCAACATGGTTAGGTTCTGGTGAGAGCTCTCTTCCTGGCTTACAGATGGCTGCCTTCTTCCTGTGTCCTCACATGTCTCCTCCCATAGTGGAGAGAGAAATTAATCTCTCTTCTTCTCCTAAGGCTACCAATCCTATCACATTAGAACCCCACCCTTACAACCTCATTTAACCTTAATTGTCTCCTAAAAGTCCTGCCTCCAAATATAGTTACATTAGAGGTTACAGCTTCAACATATGAATTTGAGGTGGGGGAGAGACACAGTTCAGTTCATAGAACTATGTTAACAGGCAATGGGTTTCCTGTTATTTTAAAAATAACTACTAAATAAATATTTTTTAAATTTCTGTTTTAATTTCTAATATGGTAAATATTGCGGATATAATCAATATATAAACAAAAGCTCTTTGAGGTCCTCAATAATTTTTAGGAGTATAAACGATTCCTGAATCTAAAAAATTTGAGAACCACTTTTTTACATAGTAAGGGGAGAGAATGTACTAAAAGGAGAAGTATCATAGGCAGGGAAACCAGTTAGGATATACAGCAATAGTCCAGGAAAGAGATATCTAAGGCCTACATATGGGACACTGAATGTTGAAATAAAAGAAGGTAAAATACAGTCAAGGTAATTTTTTAGGGGAATCAATAGCATACGATGAGGGTCAATAGTCTGGAGAAGGAAGGGGAAATAAAAGAGATATAATCTAAAACAACTCAAAGGTTTCTATTTTGGAAATTAATAGATTTTAGGATTATGGAAAGTACCTACTAAAAGAAGATAATTAGCAGTTTCACTTTGGACAGAATGAGTTTAGGGTTGCTTAGGGCCATCAAAGGTGGAGATTTCTAGCAAAGAGTTAGAAATGTGGGTCTAGAACATAAAAGAGAGCTTGGGGACAGAAAGTTAACATTGGTTCTCCCAATATATGTCTGTGGATGATAATATTATAGAAGGAGATGCAGTTACCCAGGGAGAGAAAGTGGAACCAAAGGAGAACTGTGACTCACTTCTGAGGTCAACTCATGCATCTCTTCTGTGAAACATTTTGTGGCCTTCCTTCCAAGAATAACTGACAATTCCCTCTTTTCATCACCATAGTATCTTCTATACACTATACAAAAGTATCTTTTGTGGGCTTCCCTGGTGGCGCAGTGGTTGAGAGTCCGCCTGCCGATGCAGGGGACATGGGTTCGTGCCCCGGTCCGGGAAGATCCCACATGCCGCGGAGCGGCTGGGCCCGTGAGCCATGGCCGCTGAGTCTGCGTGTCCGGAGCCTGTGCTCCACAACGGGAGAAGCCACAACAGTGAGAGGCCCGCGTACCGCAAAAAAAAAAAAAAAAAAAAGTATCTTTTGTATCTTTTGCCATTACTTATTTATACGTCTGTATCCTATACTAAGCTGGAATGTTCTTAAGGTTATCTTCACTTTCATTATGCAATGGTATACTCAATCTCACAATAGGGAATAAGATTACTGGACTCTGAGCTTCTTGAGGACAGATCTATGTCATATTCATCTTTTTTTTAAGATTTATTATTTGTTTATTGATTGATTTATTTAATTTTTGGCTGCGTGGGGTCTTAGTTGCAGCACGCAGGATCTTCGTTGTGGTGCGCGGGCTTCTCTCTAGTTGCGGTGTGCGGGTTTTCTCTTCTCTAGTTGTGGTGCGCAGACTCCAGGGCACATGGGCTCTGTAGCTGTGGCGTGCAGGTTCCAGAGTGTGTGAGCTCTGTAGTTTGCAGCATGCAGGCTCTAGTTGAGGTGCGCAAGCTCAGTAGTTGTGGCACGCAGTCTTCATTGCCCCGTGGCATGTAGGATCTTAGTTCCCGGACCAGGGATCGAACCCGTGTCCCCTGCATTGTAAGGTGGGTTCTTTACCACTGGACCTCCAGGGAAGTCCCTCATATTCATCTTAATATGCCTTATTCCTAAGAGTTCCGTAATTATTTCATGAAAGGGAAGAAAGGAGTAGGGGAGAGAAAATTACCATTATTCCTTCCTGTACTCCTGAATGGCTGCCAACCTCATCCTTACTAATCCTGGTCAACACCCACTCAAGCTTTTTTTTTTTTTTTTTTTTTTTCACTTATTTATGGCTGCATTGGGTCTCTGCTGTTTTACGTGGGCTTTCTCTAGTTGTGGTGAGTGGAGGCTACTCTTCGTTGCGGTGTGTCGGCTTCTCATTGTGGTGGCTTCTCTAGCTGTGGAGCATGGGCTCTAGGTGCGCAGGCTTTAGTAGCTGTGGTGCGAGGGCTCAGTAGTTGTGGCTTCCGGGCTCTAGAGCGCAGGCTCAGTAGTTGTGGTGCACAGGCTTTGTTGCTCCACGGCATGTGGGATCTTCCCGGACCAGGGCTCAAACCTACGTCTCCTGCATTGGCAGGCAGATTCTTAACCACTACGCCACTGGGGAAGTCCCCCACTCAAGCTTTAGGGCTCAGTTTAAACAGTTCTTTCTTACAGACTTTCCCTGATCACACCTAAAAAGTGCCAGCAACTTCACTCAGGTAGTATTTTTCTACTAAATTAATATAACTCTAGTGGTTTACTGAACAAATGAGACATTATGACATTCTGCAGAATTAACTCATTTGTATGAGTTAACTGTATGACTATAACCTATACCACATGAAAGAAACAATAATCCAAAAATGTCATTTCTATCTGGCTTCAAATATTTTACTTTCCTAATTGCATAATTACTAGATACATATAGAGGAATAGTCTACAGTTTATGTATGACAACAGATTATCCATACATGAATAACAGATTTTGATGTCTTTGTAAATATACTGAGAAGAAAAACTATTTTTCCTAACTTCGCTCTCTTGGCAGAGATGGCTAATTGTCTCTGTTCTCTCCTTTACAGTAATAATATCCCCTTATCACCTGTGCATATATACACTGAGAAAATGATTACAATTTCTAGCCTCCCTTACAGCTAGTTCTGGCTATATGACAAAGGTCTGACCAGTAGAAAGTAAGTTGAAATAGTATGTGACACTGCTCAGAAGTGTCCTTGGTTGCTGTGGGGTGGGGTGTGGGGAAAGCGTCTTCTCCTGGCTTATTCTCCTTCCTGATGACTAGACTGTGGACATGATGGCTGAAGCCAGAGCAACTGTCTGGAACCACAAGGAAAAACTGCATTGGAGATGGTCGCAAACAAAATAGAAGGAGTCTAGGTCTCTGATAATCATTGCTCTCCATATCAGCCATGGATTACCTATATTTAAAGGAAAGACAAACTGCTCTCTACTGTTATGAGTTTTCTATCTGCCACAGCCAAACACAACCTTAACAATACAGCTCTGAACACACATTAAGTCAGTAGTAGTCACCTGACAAATTCTGTCTGCTGGTTTCACTTTCTCTGCTGCTGGAAGGAGAACCTGGCTCTGAAATGCTGCCGTCTGCTCCTCCCATCAGTGGTCGCAAATGGCTTACAGATACTTGCTCAATAAAAGATGTGCCGTGCTTATGGAAGTACCACCACTCAAATATCTGTGACAAACAGAAAACATCTTTCACTTAAAATAGAATTAATCAGCAGATATATGACCTCAAATCAAAACATTCTCTCAAGATGTTCCTGTTTAATTCAGCATTTGAAACGTGCCCTCCTTCCAAAAACTAAGCCAAACACAAGATTCCCTGATGACACATGCCAAGCCAAGGTAAAATGTTTTCCAACTTTGTAATGAAATTCAGACAAGCTTAGGCAACACTAGAAGAAATACGTCTGTAAATAAAGCATTAAAAAAACAGTAAGAAGTGTTTAAGCTATAAATAATGTAACTTACATTACAATGTCATTTTAGTCTATCTGTAGCATAATTAAAAGACAAATTTTGAAACAACTAGCATGGTGGATTAACCACTAGACTAGGGTTAGAATGCCCACATTTGACTCCCAATTCAGCCATATATTAGCTGTGTGTTTTGGGCAAGTTAACTTCTAACCTCTCAGAGCCTCAATGTCCTATCTAGTAAATATGGTTAACAAGAATTGTAAGTGCTTTTAAAAAATAAAGTACTACTCCAGTATTTGGTAGTATTATTAATGTAGGTTAAGAGTCAAGTTGATTCCCATATTGAACCATTTAAAAATCAGGATATTCATTTCTTTCTGTTTCCATGGTTTATCATTGTTATAAGAAGAGGAATCAAAAAGCAGCTGTGTTGAATGAGCAGAATGTTTCATATTCGGATACTCCAGCCTTTTCAACTCCCTTTGCTGGCTCCTTTGGGTCTGAGCTTAAATGACATGTCCGAGGGAACTCTTCCTAATTCCACAGAACAGAAAGCTATGTTATGCACTCCCATTGGCTCTTTTATTCTCCTTTCAGAGTAATCTTTTTACTCGTAATAATTAGTTAAACAACTGGCTTTGTTGCTATTCTTCAAGCTTCCAAGCACATTACCTCTTCAGGTAGAAATAACACAAGCAGCACAGCTAGCTTTCTCATTTCAGGTGGTAAAAGAAATTATAAATAAACTTTGCTAATAAAAACTCATCAAGATTTCAAGGGTAATGACACAGTTTAACCTTTAAAATGTTACTTGAATTCTTAAGTTTTGTAAATTTAAAACGTTGGTTTAAAAACAGTAACAACAGGGCTTCCCTGGTGGCGCAGTGGTTGAGAGTCCGCCTGCCGATGCAGGAGACACGGGTTCATGCCCCAGTCCAGGAAGATCCCACATGCCGCGGAGCAGCTGGGCCCGTGAGCCATGGCTGCTGAGCCTGCGCGTCCGGAGCCTGTGCTCCGCAACGGGAGAGGCCACAGCAGTGAGAGGCCCGCGTACCGCAAAAAAAAAAAAAAAAAGTAACAACAAATTTTAAACACTTTTACATATTACATATGCAAGTTATATATTATATAAATGTAAGCTTTCTCCCCTCCTTATAAATGAGGAAATTAGGACTCAGAATTCATGTGACTTGCCCAAAGTCATCAGATAGTAAATGGCAGAGTCAAGACTCAAAACTACATCTGCTGGTTCCAAGACCAATGTTTTTTCTACTACATCAGCTGTTTAAAGATAGTTTATCTTCTTTATTTAGATTTTTGTATGCTATGACAAAATATGCTAAATTATGAGTAGGCTTTATAAATCAATAAATTTTGAGGCTTTTAATAACAGAGTTTTCACCCAGAATTCCTCAATAATTTTTTTTAAGTCAAGAGAAAAATTTCTTTCTCATCTGGTATTTCACTTCAACAAAATGGTCAAGTGTTCGTCTCTATTTAAAAAAACGAAACAAAACACAAAACCACTCCAATATAAATGCTATTATTTTTACATTTCTACTATAGTTATAGAGCACCACCTAGAGATGAGAAAAAAATACAGAAAAATTTCATTGGCCATGCATGCCATAATACTTCCTAAGATTTTTATCTGTAGCAGTATTTTTCCAAAGTTTATACTATAAAACACTAGTTCCCAGGGATGTTAATAAAGATTATAAAATTTTAAAAAATCTTTTTAAAATAAAAATGATAGCTTGGTTAAATAAAGCAAGGGAAAGCTGAATTAAACAGGTTTCTTTATTGTGGCACTTCTTAGAATAACGTGGCCAAAATTCATTAGTGTATGTCATGTTGTTGCAAGCTTTCACGCACACTGTCTCATTTAATCCTCATAACTATGAAGTTGATACTTTTTTTTTTTTTTGGCTACACCGGGTGGCTCATCCAACCCGGGCCTCGGCAGTGAAAGTGTGGAGTCCTTTGGGGCTTCCCTGGTGGCTCAGTGGTTGAGAATCCTCCTGCCAATGCAGGAGACACAGGTTTAAGCCCTGGTCCGGGAAGATCCCACACGCTGAGGAGCAATTGAGCCCGTGCAACACAACTACTGAGCCTGCGCTCTAGAGCCTACGAGCCACAACTACTGAAGCCCGCGTGCCCTAGGCCCCGTGCTCCACAACAAGAGAAACCACTGAAATGAGAATCCTGTGCACCGCAAGGAAGAGCAGCCCCCACTCACCACAACTAGAGAAAACCCGCGTACAGTAACAAAGACTCAATGCAGCCAAAAATTAATTAATTAATTTTTAAAAAATTAATTAATTTTTAAAAAATTAATTGAGTTGAGTCCTAAACCACTAGACCACCAAGGAATTTCCAAGTTGATACTATTATTATCTCCAGTGTACAGATGAGGAAATTGGAGCTTTAGAAAAGTTAATTCACTTTCTTGAAGTCATACAATTAAAGTGATGGTTAGCCTGTCTCCCAAACTCTGCTCTTAAACACTCTAAAGAAGGTAACTGGCAGCCTATAAGCCTAATTCAAGACAGATAAATTTTTAGTCTGCCCGATATTGCCAACATTAAAGTATTGGAAGATTTTATATAAAAACTTTATATCCAGGTTCTCTTGAAATCGTCTGAAAAAATTGGAAGACCTGGTAATACTGGTCTGCAAGTCTACATGGCAACAGTTAGCTTTAGCCTTTTCTAGAAGGAGTATGTACTGTCCAGATTACCCAGTCTTCAAAGTAAATAAAAATTTCAATTTTTACACTCTGCCAATTTTACTCATTTTTGTTACTAAGCCGAGCCTGCAAGCATTTAGATCACAACCCACCTCCCACTACATCCCCACAACATACAATAGTCTTTTATACGCAAATGAATACTATCGATCTCTAAAAGTGGAGAGGAAGTTGCAGTGTTTTTTTAAATGTTTTTTCACATTTTGAGAATGCTGATCTATAAGTATTTTTAATTATTATAATAACTATTTAAAGAGATCTGATTTTGAGATAAACACCAAAGCATGAAGGAAATGGAAACTACTTACAAATATTAGTCCTGATATCAAAGAAGATGTCCCTGTAAGTGCCACATAGAATTTGGGCGTCAATGAATTTAAAAATACTGTCACTGCAAAAAAGAATAAAAAAATCAAAGTTAAAAAAATAAGTACCCAAGTTACAAATATGTAGGTGTCTTTATGAGCGGAGGGACATAAGTAGTATTAATATCTAGTATGAGATTCAGTTGAGAAAGTTGTAATTTTTAAAAAGCTACTTTAAATTCTCATTGTATCACATCTTTAAAATGCCTTCACATATGTAAGCGTAGGATTTTACACTACTGATTTGTTAAATAAGCAAATCAAAATGAGATCATTTAGCTTGCTGTTGAGAATAAAACCAGGAATATCATAATTTAGACAAGAACTTTTGCAATTCCATAAGGATAATATGAACAAACATACTGTTACAAAGGAGGATTAAAACTACTTCCTAATTATTTTGGTGAGATACAAACCAGTGTTTCAAATTAGAAGGAAGGAAACAGTGTGTGTATTTGGTATGTCAGCTACAGAGGCAAAATAACCCAAAAAGAATAGCAAACTAAGAGCTCCCTAAACCTGATTCACTGAAAACCTGGACCACATTCTTCACTTCAAGTAATTGTCTCATAAATACTTTGGGTTTTAGAAAGAAATAAAAATCTGTAAAGTCATTGACTCTCATCTAAATGGTGTATCTAGTTAATATGTAAAAAAAAATGATAAACTCAATGAATAACATTTCACTGAGCATACAAACCATTAGTAGTCACTTCATTAACCTGTAACAGAAACACCAAATTAGCTTTTCAAACAGTCTAGGAAGGCCAATTTATCTAGCTTATTTTAGTGTGTTAGTTGCATCTGAATTTACATACTATGTTCTTAAAAAGTCCAAAACATTTCAGAACATTATCTCACAGTCTTTCATGTCATTTCACAGAATAGAAAAGGGGACATTTGCCTTCTCTTGTTACAGAAAAATAAAACACAATACTGACAGTCATAATCATCCCATAACAAAAATACTTCCATTTTAATCTGAGGTTGCCAATTTGTAATGACATGGTAAGAAGCCCTGGCTCCCATCCACTCTGTCCTGGCTACAGCTAAAGAATAATATTTGCAGAATCCAAGGGAATCATCACCTCTTATACGTCTTTGTAACTTCAGCCCACACTACACAGCAAGCTCTCTACAAATGTTGAAAGAACGAACTAAGGAAAGAACCCACTGCTGTTTGTGGCTCTCTTTCTCTTTACTTCCTGTACTGTTCTATTTTATTACTCAAGATAAAGCCTAAAACAGAGAACGGACAAAAATATCACGAAAACTATTTCCTGACAAAACTATTTTAAAACATGAGAATGGCTGGCTAAGATCGTGTTGGTTTCTTTCAGATTTTTCTTGTCTGGGTGTGGGTTCTCTCAGCTGAGTGGCGGGAGAATCAAAAGGTGTGTATAAATTCTGCATTCAAGTCTGAAAATGCTCTCATCTGCCCTACCACCTGAAGCTTACATTTTATCAGGTGGCTTCTCCTCGGGTGAACGAAGACAGAGGAGAGAGGGCGGACCTTAAGAGGTTTAGGGAGGAGCCGGTAGTTGCAGCTCAGGTTTGGCAATCAGCTGCGGAGTAGTGGCCCAAGAGAAAAAGAACCCACTCGGTCGCACACAGCGACTCATTCTGCGAAGCCCTCCAGTGATACTGAAAATCTCTGCCCTTTGGCCCTTGCCCCCGGCACCTCTCCTGCCCCCCAATCCCCCACGCCCGCCCGTCCCTCGGGAGCTCTGGGCCTCTCACCCGCTGCCAAATTCTCACAGAGCCTCAGCGGGACCCTCAGAGCGTAAAGCAGCCCCAGCCCCGCCACGAACCACAGCGAGGCCCCAGTGCCCGCCAGTCCGGCCCGCAGCCGCTCCCTCCAGCCCAGCGGCGGGCTCAGGCCGGGAGCAGGGGCAGGAAGAGACGCTGCAGCAGTCGCTGCTTCACCTAAGCCGTCACCGTCCGCCATCTTGCCGCTCCCGGTGGCGCCGGGAGTTGGGAGGGGAGAAGGGCAGGAAACCGGGAGTCGGGAATCCTGGGATAGTGACGGACCTGAAGTTGGCCTCTGTGAAGGCTCAGAGTCCCAGGGAACGGGGACCGAGAAGATTTGGAAGGTGGAGGAGCGCCCCAGGACTGGGGTTACCTATTCCTTCCGAGGGAGGGAAGGGGCGGATAGCGGCACCTATTCTGGAGGAACTGGGCTAAGATGTGATCCCGGAGTGAAGTGTTTTAGCCTCCAAACGCGTGAGGGTCACCTTCCATCCCATTCCTGGGGTTGAAAAAGCCACCGAGCGTTCCAGAGTCGGAGCAGCACTTAGCCCTTTGGACTCGGCTGCCATGGAGAGCACTGGTACTGGGAAAATCTACGGGAGTAGCGACTGCAATTTGGTCGGCCGGAGCTCGGGCGCCAATACCAGCCGAAGCACGCTCCCAACGTCCCATAGATGAATGGGGAAATTAATGTAATTCAGTGAGAAAAATATTAGACTTAAAATCATTTAAGTCACGCCGACTTACTGGGGCGTCAGCGCCAGGACCCACGCCCGTAACTGACATGGCGCCCTAGCGGTCGGCGTTTCCGGGCGGGTCCTTCGGACGGCCCTCGCTGTGATTCCATCATTCGGCCTCCTTCCCGGCCTGCCTCGCGCCAGGGCCGGGCTGGGCCAGAGCAGCCCAAGATGGCCGACTTCGAGGATCGGGTGTCGGATGAGGAGAAGGTAAGGGGTCCGCCTCTCTCTCTTACCTCTTCCCGGGACAGGGAACGGGGGCCCGACCCGGCTGCGGTGGGAACCCCAGCAGTACCCCCAGAAGAAAGAAGCTTCTTGGCCTGTGCTGGCATACGCTCTCCGCAGTCGGGATGCTTCCCTCTTGAGGGGCTTTCCTCTGCCTCACGGTGGCCCCAGTTCCCCATTCCTCAACTCTCTTTTCCCCCCGGGCCTGACGCACAGCCCAGTGGCCTTCCTGCGAGAGAAGAGACTTTCCCTTATTGAATCGTGACTGTGGACTCTTTTTTGTATTTAAGAGAGGGGGCGATGATGATGTCGCGACGTATCAAGAAGCAGTTATTTTACCGCCTTTAGCTGCAGGGGCTCACCCCATCCCCCCATCTTTAGCTATGATTGGGGCTAGCTTAGGGCGAGTCACTTCCTGGTCTGGGTGGCCTCTTAACTTCCCTTTTGCTCCTCCTTCCTCAGGAAGTGATTTTGCTGTCACGATTTCTCGACAGGGAGAGGTCTCTAAGGTGTTGGCCGCCTATCCACACACACCTCTTTTCCCACATGCTGTCGGCTGAACTAATTCGCAGTAATAAATGTGTAAGCCTCAGGGACATTTGCTTCAGGATTTGAACACCACTCTTTTCTCTGTAGACACTCCCTTGATTGTATGTATACGGCACCCGCGGTGACTCCATCCCTTCCATCTTACAATCTTTTAACGATAATTTTTGAAAAATAGTTTTCCATTTCTTGTTAACAAGACTAGCCAATGATTTTTTCTTTTTAACTCCAGAAAGGTTTTATGTAGCACATAAACTTAATGTTAACACATTCAAGTCTGGACAAAGCATCCTGCCTTCTTTGGTGCTCCAGTGTGGTATCTTTTTGATTATAGTTGAACTTGCCACTGAGTAATTTGTACACTTATTTCTTTAAAAGTGTCTTAAATACAAGAGAATATTTCACCTTAGGTGGAATAACTTTTTTCCTGACAACTGCACACCTTTCTTAACAGTTTGTCAGGCTTTTCAGTAAATATGTTAAAGATTTGAGAGTCCATGGAAATCACAATGCTTTCATTACATAACTCGTAATAGGACAAGAATTATGTCTTTTGTTTTCCACAGTGGTTTTTACAAAATGTACACCCTTGAATGCTCTGTAAATGTATCTGGGGTTTTCCTCTTTTAATAAAAGAGATTGGGATGGCAAAGGGGACTGTTTATGATCCCAGAGTCCTCTGTACAGAATAATTTGATATATCATACATATGCCATGCCATTTTGAAACGCTGAAGGAAGTGCTAAATATTCACGTGCCTTTGAACAACACTTCAGCATTAGATTTTCTCATACTTGGAAATTGATTCTCATAAATGTATAAGATTTAGGGGGGGAAAGGGCATCTTACACTGTATGTGAACTTATGCTAGAGAGAAAACTATAATAAAATCTTTATTCTAAGGCAAACAGTTATGATTCACATGAAATTAAGTTACAGTGAAAATCATGGGATAACAAAAAACATTTGTTAGCCCAACTGATGGTCCTCTTACTTTAAGCAAAAATACTGTTACAGCAAAATTTCACTAAGAATTTAAGGTAATAAACTTTTAAGTTTACCAGTGTTGGGTTTTTGTTTTTGACACAGGGTTAGAATGCCTTTCTAATTAAACTTGGGGGGAAAATATGTATTGCAAAGTGTAAATTAAGATGTTTTTGGGGGCTTCCCTGGTGGCGCAGTGGTTGAGAGTCCGCCTGCCGATGCAGGGGACATGGGTTCGTGCCCCGGTCCGGGAGGATCCCACATGCCGCGGAGCGGCTGGGCCCGTGAGCCATGGCCGCTGAGTCTGCGTGTCCGGAGCCTGTGCTCCACAACGGGAGAAGCCACAACAGTGAGAGGCCCGCGTACCGCAAAAAAAAAAAAAAAAAAAAAAAAAAGATGTTTTTGGATATTGACAGTGTTCAAATTAGTAACATTAACAGCCTTGATTTTGTAATAGCAGATCTCTGACCAGTTTTCTCTTATCTCCCAGCATACTTCTTTTGCTGTTTAATTTTAATAATGACAAAGCAAACAAATCATAATTAGTAAGGTAAATCTACTGCCAAAAAATGTTGATGAATTTTATATTCAGTGAACAGGTTTTAGATTAACTACATTGTTTTCATTAGTGTAAATAATTAAGAATAGCTGATATAAAAAATCTCATATAATAAATCCATATGATTTGGGATTACTGAAATTTTGTTAGATTTTTATTCCCAGAGATGAAGTGATCTGTATTTCTCTCTTGTGGATCAATAAGTAAAAAGAAAGGGCTTTGACTTGTAAGATTACTTAAATTCTCCTTCAGTTTTATACCTACCTTGACCCCTTTTCCTCCAGGCTTCTGATGCCTTTTAACTGAATTCAAGAATTGAAAAAGTATTTTTCCAAAAAGACTTGTTGATATGAATATCTTAGCATTCATAAACAATAAGTGACCCTTAAGCGAGATTCTTGTTGTACAAAACTTTCATAACCAAGGCACTATTACAAACAAGATATTTTCAGGCTTAGTTTGTATATTGACTCTTCCTCGAAGGAACCGTGAAGTTTTCATTTTTTTCTTATTTTAACTAAGACCTCAACTGCATTTGATTTGATTTTTTTTAACACATATGTGTCATGCCAAATATATTTTAATACTGCTTTTTATCTTTGTTACATTTTCTGAAAGCAGTGAACCCAGAGGTGAATTTGGTGGTGATGGTCTCTGATTTCCTTGCAAGTATTTCTATAAAAGCTAGTAAGATCAACCATTCTCATAACTAACTGCTGAAGCTTTTATCACTTTATAAAGAGGAAGTTGGGTTTTTTAACTTCTGCATTGTTACCTGAAATGGTCATGATGAGCTGCCTAAATAAAACAGGAAGTTGAAAATATGATAACTTGCAGAAATCAATACTTCTAGTTTTATCCTCAAGTTCAGTTTCTGAGAATGAGCTCTACTCCTCTAGTTACTTAGACTCTTCAGTTACTTGGTTCCAAAATGAAAAGATGCCATAATTAGGAAACTTGAGGTATGAGATGAACTACGTGTTTGGATTCTTTGCACTGACTGTTTCCTTTATTTCATGATTCAGCATTTTTAAAACATAAATGCAGACAGAATTTTAGGGCTGAAAAAAGTGCTACTAGCACATTTTTTTCCCTTCAGCCTAACTAGTAGAATATTTGTGTACAACTTCAAAAGTACCATAACTGAAAAATGGATCCCTTTGCTTTTAGTTTAGACAATACCGTTTTTAAGGCACTTTTTGAGAAATGGGCTTATCAAAATTATTTAGGAGAGATGTGGAAAATGTTGTAAATAGATACTGAAATTTGAGGGCTCTGTTAGAGCTCATGAAAGATATTTATACTTTTAAAGTGGATTTCCTTGATTATGTGTTACCCCCTTAATTTAGTAGGTGAGTTATTACCCTTATAGGGCGAAATAAACCCTAAAGCTTAATTGCCATGGCTACTTTGTAATAAGTCGTTGACTAGAATTAATACTACCATTTTAAAATCTTCTGTTAACTTTGCTGAGTAGTATTCATATAATCTGTTACAAAGTCCTTGGACAGGAGCATAAAGCCTAAGCAGGTACAAACTCAGATGCCAATCTTTGGTGAGGAGCGTAGGTTCATTATAATTTCTTCTAGAACATCTAGCTATTTTATTAGGACCAGCCTTAATGCTAATCAAAGCAGTGTAATTTGTCAAAAAATTCAGACCCCAGGTTGGTCTAATTCAGAAGCCATGCTTTTTTCACTATACTGTTTTTAGCATGTATCCGTGAATGAAGAAATCAGAACAGAGTCATCCATTTAATGAATTATAAATGAGGTATTATGGGGGGGTAGTGGGAAGGAATGATTCTGAGCCTCAGGAGATTTGGCCTGTCCTTGCTATGCTTTTGGTCACCAGTGTGATTTTTGAAAAATCACATACCTCTGTGGGCCTCGAAAGTTTTCTTCTAAAATAGGTAAGGGAAATTGGATCAGACTGACTGAACAAAGTTTAATGAACTTCTTCAAACTCTAATTAAAAAAACACACACACACACAACTCTAAGAAACTGAAACATTAAAATGTTCCAGGAGTTTCTGTCATTGTTTACTTTGGCACATTTGCCCCATAACGAACCTGTGAAATTCTTGGTTACTGCAACCAAGTCTTTTTATCTAGTGCCTAGCATACTACCAGGTACATAGTGTAGGCACAAGCTATTGGTATGAAAGAGACCAATCAATCACAGGTTCATTCATTCTTATATTTCCCCAGCTCATGCTCCCTCATTCTCCCTCCCCAATTATTTCTGGTAATCTGTAGGTATTTCTTGTGTTCAAGAATGTGTCCACACTCTGGGTGCCTCTTCCAGCATTCATTGTGCCTGAGCATCTACTGCCGTTACTGGTGCTCTGTCATGGCACTGCTAAGAACATTTGATCCCCTGGGAGCATTTTCCTAGTAAATTCCATAAAGTTCCGAAGCCTTATTGCATATCAAAATCAGTATGTATACTGTTGTCCCTAGGTATCTGTGGGGTAGTCGTTCCAGGACCCACCCCCACCATACAAAAATCCACGGATGCTCAAGTCCCTTACATAAAACGTTGTAGTACAGTCATCCCTCTGTTTCAGCGTCCATGGATACAGAGGGCCGACTATGTATACTTTGAGCCTTGAAAAACCCCTAATAAAAGTATTTCCTTCATCTTCTATAAGTTCTCTCCTTTAGAGCTCAAAAAAACACACACTGTAGGATCAGGTGTCATTGTTCTTTTCTGTCTCCAGTGCACAAACTCCTTCATCTTTTTGAAAAAAATAAAAAAGTTAAAATCCTTATATGGATCAGGTCCTGAAAATAAAAACCCTGAATAGGGGAAACTAGTCGTGATAATTTTTGATAGACAGTTTGACTACTTACGGATTTCTGAACTAGGTGATAATTTTAATATGTACTTACTATTATTTTCCCTTCTTCCTTTATCAGAACCTCCTGCCAACCTCTGCATTTCTGCTCATCCCACCAGTATTCTCTTTTAGTCACATAGGGTCGGAACACTGCCATCATCTTTTTCATCCTTAACCTCTCCTCTCATGTTCAATTAGTATTTCAGTCCTGTAAATTCTTCTTCCTGTCATTAGGTTCTCTTCCTCCATTTCCATTAGTCTTTTTTAAAAAATTATTTTGAGTATATAGGAACTATAATCACATGCTTAAAATGGTAGGAAAGGACATGAGTAAAAAGTCCCCTCCCACCCATTTTCCAGCTGCCCAGTTCCCTTGAGCTGCAGCCAATATTACCAGTTTCTTTTCTATTTTATGTATTTATTTCTATTTTATTATTTTCAAATAAGTAAGTATACTTTTCATTGAACAATATGTCTAAACTGTCCACATTCCTTTTACCATTTTCTTTATACAGGACCTTTTCTTATGCTTGGATTATTTTTAACAACATTCTTAATTGTTCTCTTTGCCTCCAGCCTCCCCTTTTCTTTCTATATTTTCACTGATTTACCATCTTCATACTACTAAATTTTGAGCAGTATGTAAAATTTATCTTTGCTATAACTACACATGCATATTGTTAGGGCAGTGTCTCTGTAGATGGAATGTTCAGTTGAGTGCATCATTTGAAGTATAGGTTGTTATATATATAATGCATAAACAGGAAGACAGCATGATACCAGGCTGCACTAAAGAAAGGTGGTGGGTTTATCGGAACATGAGAGAACTTTGCCTTGTGAATTCTTTGTTTTGCATCTAGGTTACATTTAAGTCCTTATAATGTGCTAGATACTTTATGCATTAAAATGTATTCATCTCAAAATATCCCCATAGGCTGCTTACCCCATTTTAAGTTGAGTAAACTGAGGCACATTTCAGGTTAAAAAATATATAACCAAGTGTCCAGAACTAGTAATAGTAGAGCAGATGCAATCCGCTGGTAATCTACTTTCCAGACCTGTGCCTTTACCCACTTTGATTCCTTTGAGTAGATAGTAGGTAATGAATTGAGATAGCAAACAATTCTACTGAAATAATGACATAATCCTAAACTGCAGTCAAGTTTAGTGGTATAGTGATGTGGATGCTTGTATAGACACTGAAATACTGATGTTTTCTGGTCATGACTGCATTATAATTACTACCAAATTTGGGGAATGCCCTGGCGGTCCAGTGATTAGGACTCTGCATTTTCACTGCCATAGGCCGGGGTTCAATCCCTGGTCCGGGAACTAAGATCCCGCAGCGAGGGGAAAAAAAATTACTACCAAATTTGCATAGTGCTCTTTTGAGCGTCTACAAATATGCCACTAAGAATTCTAGTATTTAAAATGTGTTATAGGGGCTTCCCTGGTGGCGCAGTGGTTGAGAGTCTCCCTGCCAATGCAGGGGACACGGGTTCGTGCCCTGGTCTGGGAAGATCCCACGTGCCGCGGAGCGGCTGGGCCCGTGAGCCATGGCCGCTGAGCCTGCGCGTCCAGAGCCTGTGCTCCGCAATGGGAGAGGCCACAACAGTGAGAGGCCCGTGTACCAAAAAAATAAATAAAAATAAAAATAAATAAAAAATAAATAAATAAAATGTGTTATAAACTCAAGGTATTGAGAAACATGACTTTAGAAGTTTAAAGATCTTGAAAGTCCTCATGACAAGGTCAAGAGCACTGTTAGTCTTCTTAAGAACCTCAGAACATTATTGCCTACAGCAGAATTGCTTATGTGTTTCTTTCGAAAGCAAGATTTCTGGGTTCTTCCCTAGACCAGCTGAATCAGAATTTGGGTGGACCAGTGTTCAGGAATCTATTTTTAATAAGCTTCCCAATAATTATTGTGCAACTCGAGAACCACCATTCATATCGTAATCCTCTGCCTGTTAAGTTCAGAAGCTTGATTCATCAGGATAGTAAGGGACAAACTCATATTAGCTAGGCTGATGAAACTAGTGTATAAGAGGAGGATAGCAACTAATTTAATAAATACAGGAGGGATTAGATTCCTTTTTTCAAGTAGATCAGATACATAGGAAATCAAATTATAATTTTCTCAGTTTAAGCATGGAGTCAGAACCAGAGATGTAACTATACAGTGTAACATTTTAATGGTGTTTTCCTCCATAGTAGGGATATATTTCCAACACCAAGACCAAGTCAGATCTTTGCGTAGCGCACCTTCTAACTTTTAACAGCAGTGGACTTTCTTTCTCCAGACAAATTTTACAAGGCTGGAAGGAAGTCATTATATATCAAAAATTTGCATATTGCAGTTTCTCCTGCAGTCTTTACCCTCTTAGTTAATGGCACCTTCATTCTTTAGTTGCTCAGGCCGAAAAGTTTAGTGTCATCTTTGATTCCTGCTTCTCTCACAATACACATACTGTCCATTAGCAAATCCTATAGGCTATGCCTTCAAAACATACCTAGAACTTGGCTGTTTCTCACCATACCCCTATTTCAACCACTCTGGAAGAAGCCACCATGATTTCCCATGTAGATTATTGCACTGGCCTTCTCTCTGGTCTCCCTGCTTCTGCTTTTGTCTCTCCATAGGCAGTCTGCCCTCAATGAAGCACCCAGAGTGATCTGGTTAAAAAATGTAAGTCAGAATATGTCACTCCTCTGCTCAGAATCCTCCAGTGGCTTCCCATCTTTTTCAGAATAAAAGTTTTTACTCTAACTACAAGTCCCTACATGATCTGGGATTTACCTCTTTACCACTTATGTCTCTGACCTTATCTCCTACCTATTCTCCCCTGGTCCTCTCTAGCCACACATCCTCACTTAATGGGTCTTTGCATTTGATCTGTTCTTTGGAGTTCTCTTCCTTCTATATCCCTCACTTCCTTCAGATATTTAATCAGAAATTACCTTCTCAGTGAAGCCCTCTGTGATCATCCTGTCCAGTTCCAATCTACCATTTTATATCCTCTTTCCCTGCTTTATTATTACTCCTTAGCATTTATCACTAGCTAGCATACCATGTAGTTTAGTTGTTTAATCTCATCTATTGTTGGACTTCCCTGGTGGCACAGTTGTTAAGAATCCACCTGCCAATGCAGGGGACACGGGTTTGAGCCCTGGTCCGGGAAGATCCCACATGCCGCGGAGCAACTAAGCCCGTGCATCACAGCTACTGAGCCTGCTCTCTAGAACCTGCGAGCCACAACTACTTAGCCCACATGCCACAACTACTGAAGTCTACGTGCCTAGAGCCCGTGCTCTGCAACACGAGAAGCCACCGCAGTGAGAAGCCCGTGCACCCCAATGAAGGGTAGCCCCCGCTCGCCACAACTAGAGAAAGCCCATGCGCAGCAACAAAGACCCAATGCAGCCAAAAATAAATGATCATAAATAAAGTAAATATTTTAAAAATCTTATCTATTGTCTCTCTACCCACTATAATGTAAGCTCTGTAAGGACCATATACTGTTGAATCACCATTGCCTAAAACAGTGCCTTCATAGTAGGCCTTCAGATATTTGTTGAATGAATGAGTGAATGAATCTTGCTTGGATAGTATTCTTTTTTTTTTTTTTAACATCTTTATTGGAGTATAAGTGCTTTACAATGGTGTGTTAGTTTCTGCTTCATAACAAAGTGAATCAGTTATACATATACATATGTTCCCATATCTCTTCCCTCTTGCGTCTCCCTCCCTCCCACCCTCCCTATCCCACCCCTCTAGGTGGTCACAAAGCACCGAGCTGATCTCCCTGTGCTATGCAGCTGCTTCCCACTAGCTAGCTATTTTACGTTTGGTAGTGTATATATGTTGGATAGTATTCTTAATTTCATAGTTAACTAACTCTTAGAGGGCAGACTAATTTCCAGGTTTTGTGAAGCCATATTGAGGACTCCAGTACTTCCAGATTAATTTTTGTTAATGGAACTTCCCACACAGAAGGCTTTGGCAGTTCTCCATTACCTACAGAATAAAACCAGAATTGTTGTTAGCGTAACTACTGCCATCTGACTCATCTTACTCTTCCTTTCGCTTTTATTATCTCCAAATAAATCTGTTTTTACCAAACTGGTCTGCTTACAAAACACTGTTTCTTCCCTACCTTTTTTTATTCTTACCAGTTCCCTTATTTGTAATGCCCTCCCTCTTTCTCCCACCTCCCTACTATTTAAAGCGCTTTGTAGAGCCCAGCTTAGATCCCCTTCCCTGTAGTTGTCTTTAACCAACCCAACCCATATCCATCTCCTTCCTAAGAGTTCCATGTTGTATATTGTCTATAATACTCATTTGGCAGTTTTGGTGCTTTGAATTAGTTATTTTTAAATGATTGACACATCTTTACTGAGGGCTATTGTTTGTAAAGTTGTTTTGCTAACAGTGGTAAAGTATACAAAGATTTGAAAAGCCAGGATGCTGACTGTATGCTTGTCTTATGTTATTTGTATCCACTGTGAAGATTTGCACTTAGTATTAGCTTAAGGTAGTGGCTTTCAACCTTGGCAGCACATGAGAATCACCCTAGGAAGCTTTAAAAAATTCTGGTGCCCAAGCTGTACCCCAGGTCTATTACATCAGAAGCTCTGTGGGTGGAACCCAGGCATCAGTAATTTTAAGACTCCCCAGGTGGTTCTAATTGTATAGCTGTTCTTCAGAACCAAGGCTTAAGGCAAAAGGGAATTTGTTGGCTTACTTCTTTTGCCATTCTCCTTTTTTATTTTTTTTGGCCGCACCGGGTCTTAGTTGCGGCATGCGGGATCTAGTTCCCCGACCAGGGATCGGACCCAGGGCCCCTGCACTGGGAGCTCAGAGTCTTACCCACTGGACTACCAGGGAAGTCCCTGCCATTCTCCTTTTTTGTCTTTATCTTTAGTACTCAGCTCACCTCAGTGCCTGGGACCCGATAAAGTATAGTTTGTTTTGTTTTGAGTGAATGAACAAATTGGTAAACACAAAGATTCAATAACATCTAGGCATTTGCTTAGGGAAAGAAAGTTAAGTATCTGCTATGTCTAAGTCCGTCTCATGTTACCTCATTGGATTCTTAAAGTAGTGCTAGATATATGAGCAGGTATTATACTCACAGATGAAGAAGCTAAGACCCAAGTAATTAAGTGCTAAAGCTGGCATGTGAAACCAGATCTGACTCCCAATGATTTTGAAAAAAAAAAGTAAATTTGGTAAAAAGATATACCTTTAAGTTAGAAATACCATAACGTGCCAGATATGCACCAGATCTTAAAGGCAAAATGCTTCTTCCCACTGCATCTGTTTCCAAGCCAGCATGGGCCCTCACTGC
Source organism: Hyperoodon ampullatus (assembly GCF_949752795.1). Lineage (NCBI taxonomy): Eukaryota > Metazoa > Chordata > Mammalia > Artiodactyla > Ziphiidae > Hyperoodon > Hyperoodon ampullatus. The sequence goes on from NC_136915.1 coordinate 100,400,801, forward strand.
TGAACTCTGCCTATTTGGACTTGGCATTTGCATCGTTGCTTTCTGGCACGTGAATCTCAAGGCATTTGGGTGGATTTTCCCCTGATTTCTTAATTTGGTCCTGATTATTTCCAAAACAATAGTCATTGTATCTGGCCGCTTGGAACTTTTTACCTATCTGCCCACGCTCCTAGGATTGGGGGTGAGAATGTATATTTTAACAATTCGCTTATGTGATCTTTTCACTCACTTTAGTCTTTTTTTCTAACCCATTAGAACACTATATCTCAGACTTTTATATTTCCTCAGTTCTTGATCTAGACATTTAGGTAAATCCTCTAATTAAGCCAAATAGGGTCCTTTCCCTCCTTTCATATGTATATCAATGCTGTTTTGCATTTAAGATCAGACAGCTTTTTTATCTTTACTGAGATTGAGCCAGTACTTTTTTTGTTTGTTTTTTGACTTAAGGCTTTGTCACTTTGAACTTCTAAATGAACACTAAAGATATATACTTGGAAATCTTTTTACCTACATTTTGGATGTATTATATTAGGATAGTCCAGAGTGAGGACTGAGGAATGATTTCCTTCTAACTCGGTGCATAGAGAAGTTGTAAATTAAAAGGGAATGGTTGGGAAAGATAACTAGAAAACAAAATAGGAGCTATTTTTTGGTTCTTAAATGTTGTAAATTTCATGGTTAAGTATGTTGTTTTTATACTACTGTTATACAGCATAAAATACAATGCTGACTACTGTTAAAGAAGATTAATCTGACACTTGTTAAAACGATAAGAAGACTTTATTCAATACTTTTGTATTAGGGGAGAGAGATTGAGTTCAGGTCCAAATAAGCAAAGACTGCTGGGCATGAATAGCCAACAAGCAAGTGAGCGGGTCAGTAGGTGGAAAATTACTAACAGGAGACATCAAGGGTAGAAGGATTCTTGCTAACAGAAGATAGAGGACTTATACATCAAAGGTTGGGGACAAGGAACTTCAACAGATATCAAGAGTGGGGGAATTCTCTTTAAACTGAGAGCAGGATTCTTGCTAAGACTGGGCTAGGCAGGCCATAGGCAGGATGGGGCCAAGATAAAGACCTAACTGAGAAGAGGGCTCAGAGAAGCCTGACTAAAGTTTGGACAAGGAGAAAGTCTTTGGCACTCCATGTGTGTTATATTATTACTTTAATAAATCTTCAAGCTGTTTTCTTTAGCATTGGTAGACTTTTTTAAAATGAAATTGCTCTACTTAAACTTGCCTGCCTTCACTACCTGTTTGTGTATAGTGGTTACTAATAGAACAGTTTCTAAGAAATACTTGAAATGGCTTTTAAAAGAGTATACATAAAACAAATTACTTGAAAGTGTCGCCATCTTTTTTATAATGTTCATTCTAATTTAGACATATCTATGCTTTTTAAACCTTAGGCCTTACTGATAATGATAAATCAAAATAAACTATCAATATATACATCTAAAATTTTATTTTTTTGGCCATGCCACACGGCTTGCAAGATCTTAGTTTCCCTGACCAGGCATTGAACCCTGGCCCCTGGCAGTGAGAGCACAGAGTCTTAACCACTGGACCACCAGGGAAGTCCCCTAATTGCATTCTGAATCTTTGTAATATCTCCAGGTCTAAACTGGGAAAATAATATTTAGCTTATTTGGAATTTAAAAAAACATAGCTAACAATAAGTTTATTAAGTGAAACCTTTTATTCCATATGGCCTTGGAGATCACTGAAAATGTATTTTTTTCTGAAATTATAGCCCCAAATTAAATTCTCACTAGCCTCTGGGAACTCTCTGCCAGCAGGGATTTTGTTTGATAAAGGCACTGAAACTGGAATTCTAGAGCTAGTTTGATACTGAAATACATGCATGTCAGCAGCTTGGAACCATCTATTAAATTATTACCCCAGGCAGTTTATTGTTGATATACTGAAAGCCTTAGAAGCAGACCAAAAAAATGAACTACATTGAGGCAAGATGTATTTTAAAACAAACAAACAAACAAATAGCATCCTAGGGGGAGAGAGAGATGAATGGGCAAAGCACAGAGGTTTTTTAGGACAGTGAAAATACTCTATGGTACTATAATGGTGGATACATGTCATACATTTGTCCAAATCCATAGCGTGTGCACCACAAAGAGTGAACCCTAATGTAAGTTATAGGCTTTGGATGATAAAGATGTGTCAGTGTAAGTTCATCAATTGTAACGAATGTACCGCTCTGGTGGGGATTTTAATAATGGGGGAGACTGCACATGGGGGGACAGAGTATATGGGAAATTTCTGTATGTTCCTCTCAATGTTGTTGTGAACCTAAAACTGCTCTTAGAAAAAATAGTCTTAAAATACAAAATAATAATAATAATAACAACAGCAGTAACATCCTAAATATCTTCAAATAGGAAAAACTGTCTTAAGAAATAACATTGAATTCCATGCAAATAGAACTTTCTTACCAGGATAAGAATAAGGTATTATCTCTTTCTGGAGGAGGAATGCAACTGCTTATCCTTGAATACTTCTGGAATGATGTAGAATAAAAATAAGTAAAATAAATATTTATGAAAGCACAATTTACTACTTTTTTTTGAAGTATAGCCTAGTTGAAAACATGAGTAAACTTTGAAAAGATGTATTATCAATTTAAAGGGAAGCAGAGGGACTTCCCCGGTGGTCCAGTGGGTAAGATTCTGCACTCCCGATGCAGGGAGCCCGGGTTTGATCCCTGGTCAGGAGCTAGATCCTGCATGCACGCTGCAACTAAGAAGTCTGCATGGCAACTAAAGATCCCGCATGCCACAGCTAAGACCTGGCACAGCCAAAATAAATAAATATTTTAAAAATAAAAATAAAAAAAATAAAGGGAAGCAGAGTAGAGTCACTTTTAAAAACTTTTTTTGGTCAAAAAAAGTTGTTGATGTTTATAGTTATTGATGAAGATTGTAATGATGGAGAATATTAGGTGACTAGGACCCAAAGAACTTCTGGAAGGGAGGAATTATTTTCTCAATAATTTGAAGGCTTTGTTCAGTTTAATAATTTAAAGCAGCAATTACCTTGCTGTGACCGCTTAATAATAACTGACATTTACTGAGCCTCCATATTATATTTTAAATATTTTGCCAAAGACTTGACATATATTATCTTATTTAACCCTCACAGCAATTCTAAGAAGTAGATAGTATCCCACTTTAGGGAGAGGCTGTGATTCAAAGAGATTAATAGACTGAAATTCAAATCCAGGCCTGTCCAACTCCAGAGTCTTTATCTTTCCATTTTGCCATAGTACCTCATAATAATCTTAAAAGCTAAGCACACTTCCTTAGTGTCATTTTATTCAAAAGGGATTTTGTAAACATTTACTAATTGCCTATGTGCCGTTTACTTTGCTAGACCCTGTATAGGATAGAAAAAGAAAGCAAGGCAGTTTGCCCAAAGAAAACTTAAGTCTTTGGGAACAGAATGGTACCTATAGAACTAATTGTCAATAGCAGTTATATTTTAGGTGCTATGATAAATGTTCAAAGTATGGTAGAAGTAACAGAGGATTCTTGAGACTTTAAGTAATGGGGAATATATCTTTGAAAGAAACAGATTCCCCAACCTTGGAAAATAGGAGTGATTTAGACAGGCAAAGATGAGAGAGGCACAAACTCAAGGACAGTGTGAGTAAAGGCCCAGAAGTGAAGTCTTTAATACACTAATGAGGGAGATAAAGATTTTCATAGATACCTTGCTGGCAGAGATTTGGCTCATGAAGTATACAAAATTTGGGCAGTATAAACTGACCTGGGCCTTGCTGATAATTGGAATATGGATATTATCTAGTGAAAGATTTCTTCCTTGCCTGTCTGGAATTATCTACCGAGCATTCACAAAGAGCTGCAGTTGTTAAATATTCAACTTCAAATTCTTTTGTTAAGGAAACTACTTTAAAAGGTAGTTATGAATAGATGTAATATTGAAATGTGTGGGGTCTGTTATTAAAAGATTATTTAAAGGAATTCCCCGGCGGTCCAGAGGTTAGGATTCGGTGCTTTCATTGCCTAGGGCCTGGGTTCAATCCCTGGTCGGGGAACTAAGATCCCACAAGCTGCATGGCGCAGCTGCATGACAAAAAAAAAAAAAGATTTGAGTTTTATAAAAATTTTGTAAATTTATTTTTCTACTACATTTTCTAAACTTTCTTAATAAAATTTACAAAATTAAGCAGTTTCTAGGGAACAATGGGATATATTACTTCTCAGTTTCATTTTTAAACTTCAGTACAGATATTAGTAATATAAAAATGAAATTTTGAATATTGTAAGAATTGAGTATTTTACTTTATTTTCCTTTTTGGAGAGGTAAGAGGATAAGAAAAATGGGAAGAAACTGAAATCTAAGAAAACTTATCTTTCATTGATACTTATAGACTTTAAATTGCCCCTATTTAGGTTAGAAACAATACAGTGCCTTCCATGAAATTAACGTTTTGGGAATATTTAAATATATGAAGGGGTAGAATTGTGTATGAGGCTTGAGTTACTCCCCCTTTAAAATATACATGGAGTTATACCCTTTACCGCAGACACTATCATATTAATGAATGTTATGTACAGTGAACCTGTTACTTTATGAAATAGGGACTTTTTTTTTTTTAAGCAGAGTGAAGTTTTTGTTCAACTAAAACGTCCATATAAGTGATTCTCAATTAGGAGGGGGATTACGTGCCTCCCCTCCATGGGATATACCTGCTGTCACCTTTCTTTCCCCATCCCAATCTTGAGAATGATTGACTAAATTACTGTTACTGTGTCATCCCTCATTTGTATTGCAGCAAAAATATTTTTGCAATCACTAGCTGCTTAGCCATTTCTCTTTCCCCTTTTGCTTGTGCCAGTGATTTTGTTTACCTCTGTTAAATTTCATCTTGTTAGTTTTGACCCAGTTTTGAAGCTGGATGATAAAATTTTGACTTTTAGTTATTATTTATCATTTGATTTACCCCTCCCAACTTTGTGACAGTTGCAGCTTTCACAAGGAATGCTTTGTCTCAATTCCTGGTTTAAAAACAAAACTGTAAAAGGGCTAGGCCAAATCCATCAGATCACACTATAGATAATCCTCCTGAATTTTAATACCTATTAGTACTGCATAGTATAGATGATTGTCTAGTTCAGTGCCGCCCCTTTGTACGTATGTGACCTTGGACAAGGCACTTCTGAACCTGTTCCTTCATTTACAGTGGGGATAATAGTCTCTTCCCTGCCTATTTTTAACAGGCTGTTTTAAGATCAAAAGAGAGGTTATGAGAGAGTTTTGTAAACAATAAAATAGTATTCATTCATTTACATTCCTAGCTTGTGCCAGGTCTCAGTCCTAGGTATACAACAATGAACATAACAAGTTCTTATGCTGTATGCTAGGAATTGGCAGATCTGGTCCACTGCCTGTTTTTATATGGCCTAACAGCTAATATATTTTGAATGGTTAGAAAAAAAATCAAAAGAAGAATATTTCATGATGTGAAAATTACATGAAATACAAATTGCAGTCTCTAGTGTGTTAATTAACTCAATGAGAGTAATCCTTTCACACTGTATAAGTGTATGTATATCAAAATCATCACATCGTACACTTTAAATATCTTATAACTTTACTTGTCAATTGTACCTCAGTTAAAAAACAAAGTCTTACTGGAACACAATTATGCTCATTAGTTTACAGTTGGGACAGAGATCATGTGGCCCACACAGCCCTAAAATATTTACTGTCTGGCCCTTTACTTTAGCAGTTTGCAGACCCCTGCTCTGTGCTCTTGGAATTCTTTTGGAGGTGTTGAGCAGTAAAAATAAGTATATGTTCAGTGGTAGCAAGTTCCTTGAAGAAATTTAAAGCAGGTAAGGGGCAAGAATTATGAAGGGTGTGGAGGGTACAGTAGCTAATTTATAGAAGTCAGGAAGTCAGAGAAGGGTACTTTAGTAGGTGATATTTGAACCGAGACTTGAATGAAGAGGGAAGTGAACTCTGATAGAAGAGCATTTCTGGCAAAAGGAATAAAAATTGCAGTAGCCCTGAGGTGGGAGTGTAGCTATAGGTCTAGGAGCTAAACAGTAGGAGAATGAGAGAGGGTGAACCAAATTGTAAAAGAGACCGTGGAGCACACTTTAGATTTTAAAGTGATTATATAAATATATCATTACGATTTCTATTACAGGTATTCCTTCAGGGTATTTTTATGGTATTATTATAGTGACAAATCAACTTAACACTTCAAAGCCTGTCTTCAAAGACTGTCAGATGTTTATCTAATACTAAGTATGGTCGTCCCATGGAGGGGGATTGGTTCAGGGACCCCCGAAGATGTCAAAATCTGAGGATGCTCAAGTCCCTTACGTAAAATGGTACAGTATTTGCGTATAACTTACGCACATCCTGCCCTATATTTTAAATCATCTCTAGATTACTTGTAATGCCTAATACAATGTAAATGCTATGTAAATAGTTGCTAGTGTATGGCAGATTCAAGTTTTGACTTTTAGAACTTTATGAAATTTTTTTTTCCTCTGGATATCTTCGATCCTTGGATGCAGAACCCATAAATACAGAGGGTCGACTGTAATCCATCTTTTTTACTAACTCTCAGAAGGTAACATGGGGACTGTTGACCATGACAGTGGTTTTTTTTTTTTTTGGTTTGTTTTTATTTCTGGCTGCGTTGGATCTTCGTCACCATGCGCGGGCTTCTCCCTGCAGCGGCTTCTCTTGTTGCAGAGCATGGGCTCTAGGCGCATGGGCTTCAGTAGTTGCGGCATGTGGGCTTGGTAGTCATGGTGCAGGGGTTTAGTTGCTCCACAGCATGTGGGATCTTCCTGGACCAGGGATCGAACCCATGTCCCCTGCATTGGCAGGCAGATTCTTAACCACTGTGCCACCAGGGAAGTCCAACCATGACAGTGTTTTAGGACCCCATGTTGGCATCTAATGATGTCTACATTTCTTTTAACTGCTCATTTAGAACTTCACCCTTGCCAAGTGGATATATCTTCAAATCTCCCCACTTTCATTAAAAACTAGATGTTTTGGTTTCTTTAATTGGACATTTCTCTGGTTCTTGATATTCTCAGATAATTTTCTAAAAATTATTTATTGTATGGGGAATGTTGGCATGCCCCTTTTCTGCTTTGTAAAAAATTTTTAAAAAATTTTTCATACAAATAATTTATATTCCTTGTACAACTTTTTGAACATAGAGATAAGCCAAAAAATAGATGAAAAGTATCTTTTGTAATACTACTATCAGTGGTAGTCCCAGTTAAAAGTTAGTAGCTATACATATATGTAAATATATATACTTAAAAAAAAAAACAGGAATACATCATTTTGTAGCCCTTTTCACTCAACAGCATGATAAATATCAACCCATGTTAACAGATAGAACACTTCTCAAACTCTTCCGCTTTCAGGGCCCATTTACACTCTTAGAAATCTGGTTGTTTTTTCCCCCCGTTTTATTGACATATAATTGACATACAGCACTATAAGTTTAAGGTGTACAGCATATGATTTGACTTACATACATCTTGAAATGATTATCACAGTAAGTTTAGTGAACATCCATCATCTCATAGATACAAAAGTAAAGAAATAGTTAAAAAAAAAAGTTTGCTTACGGTGAGAACTCATAGGACCTACTCTCTCAACAGCTTTCATATATAAAATACAGCAGTGTTAACTGTTTATCATTTTGTACATTACATCCCTAGTATTTATTTATCTTATAACTGGAAGTTTGTACCTTTTGACCCTCTCTCCCCACCCGTGTCTCTGGTAACCACAAATCTGAATTCTTTTTCTATGAGTTTGTTTTTGAAGTATAATTAACCTACAACACTATGTTAGTTCGTGTTATACAGTGTAGTGGTTTGATATTTCTATACATTTCAAAATGATTACCACAATAAATCTAGTTATGGTATGTCACCATATAAAGATTGCATGAACTATAACCCTTAATAGTTATTGATTATATTGCCCACACTGTACCTTTCATACCAGTCACTCATTTATTTTGAAACTGGAAATTGTACCTCTTAATCTCCCTCACCTATTTCTTTCCTCCCCCCACCCCCTCCCTTCTGACAACCACCTGTTTGTTCTCTGTATCTGTTACTCTTTCTGATTTGTTTTTTAGGTTCCACATATGAGTGAAATTATATAGTATTTGTCTTTCTTTGTCTGACTTATTTCACTTAGCATAATACCCTCTAGGTCCATTCATGTTGTTGCAAATGGCAAGTTTTCATTCTTTTTTATGGCTAATACTCCATTGCATATATATGTGTACACACACACACACCACATCACATCATTATCCATTCATCTAGGTTATTTCCATATCTTGGCTATTGTAAATAATGCTTCAATGAATATAGAGGTGCATTTATCTTTTCTACTTAGTTTTTTCATAGAAGTTGAGTTTTGGTTTTTGTTTGTTGGTTGGTTGGGTTTTTTGTTTTCTTTTTTTTTGGCTGCACCATGTGGCATGTGAGATCTTAGTTCCCTGACCAGGGATTGAACCCCTGCCCCCTGCAGTGGAAGCACGGAGTCCTAACCACTGGACTGCCAGGGAATGCCAAGAAATTGAGTTTTTATTTATGTGGCTTATATGTATTGTATTAGATATTAAAACTTCCAGATTTTTAAAACAATTCATTTTAATATAATGATAAATTTATTGCATATTAACATAAATGATTAGTATTTTGTGGGTTTTTTTTTAAACTTTTTTTTGAAAATGCAGAAAGAATCAGTAGAAAAAGTAGCATTGTTTTACATTATGCACATCTTTTAAATATCTGCATTCAGTCTGTTATGCTGTGTTGTCTTAGTTTGTACATATTGTTCCCTCCACGGGGAATGCTGTCCTTGGTATCTACTCATCCTCCAATCCAGCTCAAACATCACTGCCTTTGAAGGTCACCCCAGCCCCTCCTTATATACATATGTAGAGTTGATTGCACCTTCCTTTGTGCCTCATTGTGCCTTTTAATGTTTTCTATATTACTATCTAGGTGACAGATCCTTTGAGAATAGTGACAATGTCTTATTCAGTATTTAATCTTTATTTACTGACTCTTCTCTTCCTAGCTGCTCGGTAAATGTTTGCTGAATGGATGAACTGCTACTTTTTTACATGCAGAGTCATTTCATCCATTATCCAAATGACTGTTTTTCAATTATGGAAACTCCATCAGATTTTATAACTTTTGAAAATTCGTGGATAGCTTCAGAAATATTAGTAACTTGAATTTACAATTTGGCAACTTTTATGCATTCAGACATTAATAAGTAGTATGGAAAATATGGCTGTGGCTTTTTTCTTTTAAGGGAAGTTGCTTTTGGGGTAGTATATGAATATATTTTTGAACTACACACACTTAATTTTGCTTGACCAAGGGGAATTTCATAATTATGTAAGGATTATGGGACATACACCTTGACAGAAAGTGGGATAGACCATAGCTGCTCAACAGACTTGCCACAAATAGACTAAAAAAAAGGTTTGTTATTCAAAATAGGTTTGCTAATTTCTTAAATAAGTGATTGACACCAACAGTTGACAAGTACAGTAATATGATTAAGTGTACATGCCAAAGTAGATATACACAGTTGGAAATCCATATTGGAACTATTAGTCCTGTGTAATATAATTCTCATGAGTTGAGCAGCATTTCTTACTTCCTAATTAGAACCCCTTGTTTTATTTTTGTTGCTCAGTTAATTTAAGAGCTTTATGGAATATTTCCTCTTAATCTCCACCAGTTTTCATCGCAGAAAAATAATATATTATCGACAATTACCCTGTCACATTAGGGTTCTCAAACTGTATGTGCATAAGAATATCCTAAGGTGTTTGTGATATAGATCCCTCATACCTGCTTCCACATGGTCCACATAAAAATTTTGTCTTCTAAGTCTTAAGAAGTCATATAGAATTTTATAGCTCAAAGAAATTTTGCAGATCTCCTAATCTCTTTTAGGAGTAGGATTATTATGAGGAAACTCAGAACCAAAAAAGGTTAGCAATGTTTCCAGAATCACAAATCTAGTTAGTTAATGGACCAACAGAGCCAGTAATTAGAATCCAGGTTTTCCATTCTGCCTTGATCCATGAATCAGTAAGCCTTTCTTGACTTAAAAGATAAGTTTGGCTATGGAGCAGCTTTTCTTTTACTCTTTTTAGAATCAGAACAAAGTCACATGAGATTTTCCATATAAACCTAGGGATTCTAAAGTTGTAAAGTATTTCCATCTTTTTCTAATTCTCTTCTCAATCCCAGCTTTATTTTCCAAAGATTCTTAAAAGTCTTTTTTTTTCCCCCTTAAGAATGGTTTGACTTTGATGATAACCTTAATTTGACTGGGTCAATAAGAACTTAAAATTGTTTGAAGGAAATGGAAGAAGTCAACAGAGGATGCCTATCTGGAAAGTAGAGCTCACCTTATTGTCAGATATACCATGTTCCTCTTTGCCCCTCATCAGTGATTTGATCATCTTTTTACTCATCACGTCAGATATTAGGGAATTTTCAATGTCCTTTCTCTCATAGTGTGTTAGAATTATACTGAGAGACCCATTTGAGGTCAGTCCTATTATCATTGCTAACATCATTATTACATATATAGAGATACAGATATAGCTAAATGATACTCCAAATTGTTTTTTTTCTTTAATTAGGTTTGTATATTCTTTGTATTTCATATTTTACTTTATGAGAGATGAGAGACTGATTTATATGGCAGACTGAGTACATGGTTTTACCTTACCTTTTATGCCAAAACTTTTAAAATGAAAAAGTAGGAAAAAGTGGAATGAGAAGAGAAATAAATTAGTAATAGTTTAAGTAGTGTCATGGGAGGACATCTATTTAAGGAGCAAGAAGGGAAGAACTCAGAACAGTCTTAGAGTGGATTAGTTGGGAAATTGTTCTCTAAACTTACTAGACCACTTGGCTCCTCCTTTCATTCCCATCTGGGCTAAGCTGCAGAGGAATAGCATTTGTCCTCAGAATATAGCAATGAGAATGAGCACTGGGAGCAGAGAGGCAGGGCAGTGCCCCAAGGAGCCTGTGGCCTTAGGAGGCTCACTCAGAAGGTAATCAGCTCATACATTCTCAACAGCAAGTCTACTCTTTCCCTCCCCTACAATCAAGGAGACAAGCTACAAGTAAACAGAACAGGCAAACTAAATTAAATTCAAAGAGGAGCAACAAACATTTGTGGAAAACCAGTACCATGAAAGAGAGGCACCAAACTCGACAAACAGTATATCTAAATTCTTAAGAAACAGTCAATAAAACAAGACTTTAAAATAAGTATAGTTAATAACCACAAGGAGACTGAAGAGATTATTGCACACACAAGAAATAAAGTCTTGGAAATTAAAAATAGAACAGTTAAAATAATTGTCTGAAAACAAAATGGGCACAGCTGAAGAGCATGTTAGTGAGTTGAAAAATGGAGCTGAGAAATTCTCCCTACACAAGGCATAAAATGACAAAAAAGATAAAACATAGGAGGAAAAATTAATTATGCAGGTTAGATAATAACATTTCAGCATACATCTCTAATCAGAGACCCAGAAACAGATTGACAGTAGTGGGCAGGAGAGGGAATTAGAATGAATAACAAAAGAAATATTTTCCATGGCATTTTTAGGACCTTTAGTACAGTGTTGAATAGTTTAGGTGACAGGAGTCATCTTTGTCTTGCTTTTAAAATTAGTGACACTGCTCATGTTTCATCATTATTGAATAAGCCATAAAATTTTAGTAGATAACCCTTTATAAAGTTAAGGAAGTTTATTATACTAAAAACTAGTAGTTTTGTTGTTGTTTTATGATATTTGGATGGGTGTTGAATTTTGTCTTTTTTTCCAGCATGATCACAAGGTTTTGCTTTTAATTTGTAAGTTACATTGATTTATTAGTATTGAATCATTCTTGCATTGGGATAAACACAAATTGGCATAATACCAATTAGTTAATATTTTATTTAGTTTTGCTGAAGTGTCCATAAATGAAATAGTATCATAGCTTTCTCTTTTTGTGACTGCAGTATATTTTGACCAAAAATTGATTATTTAGCTTTTTAAAAAGAAAAATTCAAAATTAAAGCAGCATGTATATCCCCAAATTAGAACAAATCTGTATTGATAATAAACACTTTGAGATGTTTTGTGAGAAGAAAATCTGAAGGCTCCTAAACAGTAAGGTTTAAACAGGAAATTATATTTTAAGGGATATGATAAAAATTTTGTTATCTGCTAATTCCTTCCCCTCTTATATGCTACTCTTCTCCTTCCCCTCTTATATGCTACTCTTCATAATTCTTTTACTAAAAATTTTATTTCTGTTTAGGTACGCATAGCTGCTAAATTCATCACTCACGCACCCCCAGGGGAATTTAATGAAGTGTTCAATGGTGAGTAAAGATTCGTACTTAGTTATTTTAAACCCTCCTTAATCACATACGAGCACTTATTGAGTGTTTGCTATCTCTTTTAATCCTTATAACATTATAGCTATAGCTAAGGAAATCAAAATTCAAAAAGGTTAAAATAATTTATCCCACATCACCCAGCTGGTAAGTGTCAGAGCAAGGATTCAAACCCAGGTCTGAGTCAAAAGCATGCTCTTAACCCATACATTAGGGTACCTATCTTATGTGAGAAAAGATTTAAAGTAATTTAATACTGATAAATGTAGAAATAATGTTTAATTGTTTTATATCATTATAAAATATAGCTTAAGTCTCTTCAGTGCTTTTACTCAGGAAGTGCCATAGCATAGGACATTTTCTAGAGCAGCTGGGGCTGAACTGACTGTATCTGGGAAGCTTGTTAAATATACAGATTCCAACGTTATCCTCTAAAGATTCTCATTCGTTAGATCTGGGGTAGAATGGGCAATCTGTTTTATCAATCTGTTTTATCAAGTTGTCCAGGTGATTCTGAGTCACAGCCAATTTGGGAACCACTATTCCTATATATTTACAATCTTCCATTCTATTTACTATGTTAACACAACTTACAGAATGAAAAATGTGAATGAGGCATTATAACGTTGCGTTAATATCAATCATCATAATCCCATTTTAAGTTATAAATTAATTCATCTTAAAGTTCCCCTTAAGTAAAATCATAATCTTTGTGCATCTTGGTTCATTTTAACAAACATTTATTTTGAAATTCTAGTTTTACATTAGAAGGTTACCTGCTTAAAATATCATATAATAACATGTATAGACTACAATTCTGCAGCCTGTGGAAGGAAAACCATATTCACAGAAACACAGACAAAATGAAAGGGCAGAGGACTTCGTACCAGATGAGGGAACAAGATAAAACCCCAGAAAAACAACTAAATGAAGTGGAGATAGGCAACCTTACAGAAAAAGAATTTAGAATAATGATAGTGAAGATGATCCAGGACCTCGGAAAAAGAATGGGGACAAAGATCGAGAAGATGCAAGAAATGTTTAACAAAGACCTAGAAGAATTAAAGAACAAACAAACAGAGATGAACAATACAATAACTGAAATGAAAACTACACTAGAAAGAATCAGTAGCAGAATAACTGAGGCAGAAGAACGGATAAGTGACCTGGAAGACAGAATGGTGGAATTCACTGCTGCAGGACAGAATAAATAAAAAGAATGGGGCTTCCCTGGTGGCACAGTGGTTGAGAGTCTGCCTGCTAATGCAGGGGACACAGGTTTGTGCCCCGGTCCGGGAAGACCCCACATGCCGCGGAGCGGCTGGGCCCGTGAGCCATGGCTGCTGAGCCCGCGCATCCGGAGCCTGTGCTCCACAACGGCAGAGGCCACAACAGTGAGAGGCCTGCGTACCACAAAAAAAAAAAAAAGAATGAAAAGAAATGAAGACAGCCTAAGAGACCTCTGGGACAGTATTAAACGCAACAACGTTTGCATTATAGGGGTCCCAGAAGGATAAGAGAGAGAGAAAGGACCTGAAAATATATTTGAAGAGATTATAGTCGAAAAATTCCCTAACATGGGAAGGGAAATAGCCACCCAAGTCCAAAAAGTGCAGAGAGTTCCAGGCAGGATAAACCCAAGGAGAAACACACCGAGACACATAGTAATCAAATTGACAAAAATTAAAGACAAAGAAAAATTATTGAAAGCAACAAGGGAAAAACAACAAATAACATGCAAGGGAACTCCCATAAGGTTAAAAGCTGATTTCTCAGCACAAACTCTACAAGCCAGAAGGGAGTGGCATGATATACTTAAAGAGATGAAAGGGATTAATCTACCCAGCAAGGATCTCATTCACATTTGACGGAGAAATCAAAAGCTTTACAGACAAGCAAAAGCTAAGAGACCTCAGCACCACCAAACCAGCTCTACAACAAATGCTAAATAAACTTCTCTAAGTGAGAAACACAAGAGAAGAAAAGGACCTACAAAAACAAACCTATAACAGTAAGAAAATGGTAATAGGAACATACATATTGATAATTACTTTAAACGTGAATGGATTAAATGCTCCAGCCAAAAGACACAGGCTCGCTGAATGGATACAAAAACAAGACCTAAATATATGCTGTCTACAAGAGACCCACTTCAGACCTAGGGACACTGTATACAGACTGAAAGTGAGGGGGTGGAAAAAGATATTCCATGCAAATGGAAATCAAAAGCTGGAGTAGCAATACTCATATCAGATAAAATATATTTTAAAATAAAGAATGTTACAAGAGACGAGGAAGGACACTACATAATGATCAAGGGATCAATCCGAGAAGAAGATATAACAATTATATATACACCCAACATAGGAACACCTCAATACCTAAGGCAAATGCTAACAGCTATAAATTAGGAAATTGACAGTAACACAGTAACAGTGGGGGACTTTAACACCTCACTTACACTGATGGACAGATCATCCAGACAGAAAATTAATAAGGAAACAGAAGCTTTAAATGACACAATAGACCAGATAGATTTAATTGATACTTATAGGAAATTCCATCCAAAAACAGCAGATTACACTCTCTTATCCAGTGCACACAGAACATTCTCCAGGACTGATCACATCTTGGGTCACAAATCAAGCCTTGGTAAATTTAAGAAAATTGAAATCATATCAAGCATCTTTTCCAACCACAACGCTATGAGATTAGAAATCAGTTACAGGGAAAAAAACGTAAAAAACACAAACACATGGCGGCTAAACAATACGTTACTAAATAACCAAGAGATCACTGAAGAACTCAAAGAGGAAATCAAAAAATAACTAGAGACAAATTAAAACGAAAACACAACGATCCAAAACCTATGGGATACAGCAAAAGCAGTTCTAAGAGGGAAGTTTATAGCAATACAAGCCTACCTCAAGAAACAAGAAAAATCTCAAACAATCTAGCCTTACACCTAAAGGAACTAGAGAAAGAAGAAGAAACAAAGCCCAAAGGAAAGAAATCATAAAGATCACAGCAGAAGTAAATGAAATAGAAACAAAGAAAACAATAGCAAAGATAAATACTAAAAGCTGGTTCTTTGAGAAGATAAACAAAATTGATTGAACATTAGCCAGACTCATCAAGAAAAAGAGGAGAGGACTCAAATCAATAAAATTAGAAATGAAAAAGAAGTTACAACAGACACCACAGAAATACAAAGCATCCTAAGGGACTACTATAAGCAACTCTATGCCAATAAAATGGACAACCTGGAAGAAATGGACAAATTCTTAGAAAGCTATAACCTCCCAAGACTGAACCAGGAAGAAATAGAAAATATGAACAGACCACTCACAAGTAATGAAATTGAAACTGTGATTAAAAATCTTCCAACAAACAAAAGCCCAGGACCAGATGGCTTCACGGGTGAATTCTATCAAACATTTAGGGAAGAGATAACACCCATCCTTCACAAACTTCCAAAACACTGCAGAGGAAGGAACACTCCCAAACTTGTTCTACGAGGCCACCATCACCCTGATGCCAAAACAGACAAAGATACTAAAAAAAAGAAAATTACAGACCAATATCACTGGTGAATATAGATGCAAAAATCCTCAACAAAATACTAGAAAACAAAATCCAACAACACGTTAAAAAGATCATACACTATGATCAAGTGGGATTTATCCCAGGGATGCAAGGATTCTTCAGTATACGCAAGTCAATCAGTGTGTTACACCATATTAACAAGTTGAAGAATAAAAACCATGTGATCATCTCAATAGATACAGAAAAGGCTTTTGACAAAATTCAACCCCCATTTATGATAAAAACTCTCCAGAAAGTGGGCATAGAGGGAACCTACCTCAACATAATAAAGGCCATATATGACAAACCCACAGCAAACATCATTCTCAATGGTGGAAAACTGAAAGCATTTCCTCTAATATCAGGAACAAGACAAGGATGTCCACTCTCACCACTATTATTCAACATAGTTTTGGAAGTCCTAGCCACGGCAATCAGAGAAGAAAAAGAAATAAAAGGAATACAAATCGGAAAAGAAGAAGTAAAACTGTCACTGTTTGCAGATGACATGATACTATACATAGAGAATCCTAAAGATGCCACCAGAAAACTACTAGAGCCAATCAATGAATTTGGTAAAGTTGCAGGCTACAAAATTAATGCACAGAAATCTCTTGCATCCCTATACGCTAACAACGAAAGATCAAAAAGAGAAGTTAAGGAAACAGTCCCATTCACCACTGCAACAAAAAGAATAAAATACCTAGGCATAAACCTACCTAAAGAGATAAAATGCCTGTACTCAGAAAACTATAAGACACTGATGAAAGAAATCAAAGATGACACAAACAGATGGAGAGATATACCATGTTCTTGGATTGGAAGAATCAGTATTGTGAAAATGACTATACTACCCAAAACAATCTACAGATTCAATGCAATCCCTATCAAATTACCAATGGCATTTTTTACAGAGCTAGAACAAAAAATCTTAAAATTTGTATGGAGACACAAAAGACCCGGAATAGCCAAGGCAGTCTTGAGGGGAAAAAACGGAGCTGGAAGAATCAGACTCCCTGACTTCAGACTATACTACAAAGCTACAGTAATCAAGACAACATGGTACTGGCACAAAAACAGAAATATAGATCAATGGAACAGGAAAGAAAGCCCAGAGATAAACCCACGCACCTGTGGTCAACTAATCTATGACAGAGGAGGCAAGGATATACAATGGAGAAAAGACAGTCTCTTCAATAAGTGGTGCTGGGAAAACTGGACAGCTACATGTAAAAGAATGAAATTAGAACACTCCCTAACACCATATACAAAAATAAACTGAAAATGGATTAGAGACCTAAATGTAAGACTGGACACTATAAAACTCTTAGAGGAAACCTAGGGAGAACACTTTTTGACATAAATCACAGCAAGATCTTTTTTGATCCACCTCCTAGAGTAGTGGAAATAAAAGCAAAACTAAACAAATGGGACCTAATGAAATTTAAAAGCTTTTGCAAAGCAAAGGAAACTACAAACAAGATAAAAAGACAATACTCAGAATGGGAGAAAATATTTGCAAGCAAATCAACGGACAAAGGATTAATCTCCAAAATATATAAACAGCTCATGCAGCTCAATATTAAAAAAAACAAACAACCCAATCAAAAAATGGGCAGAAGACCTAAACAGACATTTCTCCAAAGAAGGCATACAGATGGCCAAAGAGCACAGGAAAAGCTGCTCAGCATCACTAATTATTAGAGAAATGCAAATCAAAACTACAATGGGGCTTCCCTGGTGGCGCAGTGGTTGAGAGTCCGCCTGCCGATGCAGGGGACATGGGTTCATGCTCCGGTCTGGGAAGATCCCACATGCTGTGGAGCGGCTGGGCCCATGAGCCATGGCCACTGAGCCTGCGCGTCCGGAACCTGTGCTCCGCAACAGAAGAGGCCACAACAGTAAGAGGCCCGCGTACTGCAAAAAAAACCAAACAAACAAACAAAAAACTACAATGAGGTATCACCTCACACCAGTAAGAATGGGCATCCTCAGAAAATCTACAAACAACAAATGCTGGAGAGGGTGTGGAGAAAATGGAACCCGCTTGCACTGTTAGTGGGAATGTAAATTGATAGAGCCACTACTATGGAGAACAGTATGGAGGTTCCTTAAAAAACTAAAAATAGAATTACCATATGACCCAGCAATCCCACTACTGGGCATATACCCAGAGAAAACCATAATTCAAAAAGACACATGCACCCCAATGTTCATTGCAGTACTGTTTACAATAGCCAGGTCATGGAAGCAACCTAAATGCCCATCGACAGATGAATGGATAAGGAAGATGTGGTACATATGGAATATTACTCAGCCATTAAAAGGAGCGAAATTGGGTCATTTGTAGAGATGTGGATGGATCTAGAGACTGTCATACATAGTGAAGTAAGTCAGGAAGAGAAAAACAAATATTGTATATTAATGTATATATGTGGAACCTAGAAAAATGGTACAGATGAACCAGTTTGCAGGGCAGAGAGACACAGTTGTAGAGAACAAATGTATGTACACCAAGGGGGCAAAGTGGCGGGGGTGGTGGTGGTGGTGGTGGGATGAACTGGGAGATTGGGATTGACGTATATACACTAATATGTATAAAATAGATAACTAATAAGAACCTGTTGTATAAAAAAAATTCAAAAATTGAAAAAAAAATAATGCATATATGTGGAATCTAGAAAAATGGTATAGATGATCTTATTTGCAAAGCAGAAATAGAGGCATAGACGTAGAGAACAAATGTATGGATACCACGGGGGAAAGGGGTGGGGAGGGAGGAATTGGGAGACTGGGATTTACACATATACATTATAGTTACTACGTATAAAATAGACAACTGATGGGAACATACTGTATAGCACAGGGAGCTCTACCTAATGTACTGTGGTAACCTAAATGGGAGGGAAGTCCAAAAGGGAGAGGATATCTGTATGTGTATGGCTGACTCATTTTGTTGTGCGGTGGAGGCTAACACAACATTTTAAAGCATCCATCCTCCAATAAAAAATTTAAAAATAATAGAAAAAAAAGAAGGTTACCTGCTTAGTTAGAGGAACTGTGTAATGTTCATTTGCACTTGGCTCAGAGCCCCACAAATTGTAGATCAATCAATAATTTCCACTGATAAAATCAATGATGCAGAGCAAAAGTAACTAAGAGAACATATAAGTGTTATTTACAAGGAGTGAAATAATACAATAGAAATAAATCAAGACATTCTTCTTTATAGACTTGTTTTTTGGATATTTGAGCAGTAACACCAAGAAAAACAAATGCAGCCTTTCTTTGCCTAGTCTCTCTTCCATATTGACCAAATGTAAATTTTCAACAACAGAGCTTTTAGAAATACTCCTATGACGTGAACTTTATCCAGCTGATTAGCTCAGATAAATCCTTGACTTAACAAAAATTAGTGGTCTTTGTAGTTAGAAGTACCTTGTTGTATTTCTGACAACTGAATGTACTTTATAGGATTATCATGAGAATAATTGATACCAAAGCATTAGATTGAGTTAGCAAGCTACTTATGACATGACGGCTGGTTTTTATTGGCATGCTACACATTGGCCTCTGCCAGCCCCTTCTTTCAGAAGCTCTAAGAGTCAGTTGCCTTTGGCTTATAATCAGCCTTCTCTCTTGGAGTTAATGCTTGGTAGTTTCTTAGTAACAAGGACACACCTCTTCCAAAAGAAAAGTGACTAGACTCTTGACATACAGCTTTTTAAAAAGATTGTAGGCCCCACATTAGATTCTCTAAAGAAAAATATGTTCAGCAATTTCACTGCCACTGACTGAATTGTGCCCAGCTTTCTTGGTCTGATGTTACAGAAAAGCCTACAATTCTTAATCTATTTTAAAAGGATTCTTTAGATACAAATAAATAGTCCTAACTGTAACCTTCTGTAAACCATGTTTTTCATTTGCTATGAAATTCCTTGAGAATTTATTGTTGGATTATTGTATCACAAATAATTCTGTGTATATCAGTGAACATTAGCATCTGTTTGTGTACATTTTTAGAATTTCTACATATACAGTACATCCAAAGACTAATCTTGCAAAGCCTGGTTTTCTAAAAATCTAATCTAGAAATCCGCTAAAATTTCTCCAAGTTTGTCTTCTACTGAACATTTGAATTTTAACATCTTTAACATTGTTTTCCTCCTCAGATGTCCGGCTACTACTTAATAATGACAATCTCCTCAGGGAAGGGGCAGCACAGTAAGTATCTTTCGAAGTCCACTTACTTGTTATTCTAATATTGGGTAAATTATGTTGATAGTAAACTAGGACCCTGAAAACTAAGTTTAAAATACCTCAAAATAAAGCAGTTGGTTTTTAACAATTTTAGTTGGGTTTTTTTTCCCTTGGAGAAAACGTATTCCCCCAAAATGTTGTTACTTCCTTAAAGTTTTTTTTTTTTTTAATTTTTTTTTTTTTTGCGGTACACGGGCCTGTCACCGTTGTGGCCTCTCCCATTGCGGAGCACAGGCTCCGGACCCGCAGGCTCAGCGGCCATGGCTCACGGGCCCAGCCGCTCCGCGGCATGTGGGATCCTCCCGGACCGGGGCACGAACCCGTGTCCCCTGCATCGGCTGGCGGACTCTCAACCACTGCACCACCAGGGAAGCCCCTACTTCCTTAAAGTTTATTTTATATGGTCTTACTTATTTTTATTTTTGCCTAGATTTTCCCTGTTAAAGCAGGTTTAGTTCTTTTAGTTCAGGCTGAATTTTTTTATAACTGCCAGTTATAGAAAGATTAGGCTGCTATTGAGGAGTGATAATGTTTCTCAAATTGCCAAAAAATAGCAGATACTCAGAAAGTACCTTAATAGAGTTAACCATAGAATAATTGCATTATTATTCTACCCAATCATTGGCTGCTTATCACTGTCAGGCTAATTAATGTTTCTAGAATATCATTTTCATTTTGTCCTTGTCCTCAAAAACATTAGATTGGTGGTTGGTTGGTTGGTTGGTTGGTTTTCTTGTCTTCTTCAAATCTAAATACTATCTAGCTTTCTAGGCCCCCTGTTCTCTGGCTTTATCACTACTGTTCTTTACTCTTCAATACAAAGTACGCTTTCAGTTACTGTCTATCCAACTGGCCCAGAGTTCCTCTGTAAAGAGGAAATCAGAATTGGATAATGACTGGGCAAGTGTGGGGTGGGGAGATGGAACAAGGATTTTGATGCAGAGCAACAAATAATTATTATTAAGGCATTTGGTGTGATACATAATTTGTTTAGATTTTAGGTGTAGAAAATGTTTTAAGAATTGCTGCCTGGGAAAGTCTTCTGCCCTGTCCATACTGCTTTTTCAGAACTCATTTTGGGACCAGATCCTACAAACCTAAAATTTGCACAGCATCACTATAATTGCCATAATAAACGATACCCCAATTATACATTCTCTTTCACTGTTCTGTGAACTACCTTTTTCTTCTTTCTTCTGGCTGCGCCACATGGCATATAGGATAGTAGTTCCCCAACCAGGGATGGAACCTGTGCCCCCTGCAGTGGAAGTGCGCAGTCCTAACCACTGGACTGCCAGGGAATTCCCTGAACTACCTTTTATATTTATTTATATATAATTATTTTCTCTCCCTCTTCTCCCTTTTTAAAAAAAAACAGTGCATTTGCCCAGTATAACATGGATCAGTTCACACCTGTGAAGATAGAAGGATATGAAGATCAGGTAATAGTTGTTTCTATTAGATAGACTGTGCCTGGAAAGTAGTAGAAATACTATAAAACAGATGTCTGAAGATAAGATGCTGAATGAATGCATGTCTTAGTATTCTTAGCTTTTGTAGATATTCTACATATTAGGAAATTCTTCCTCCCTCTGAAAATACTAGGAGTTTCTTTGAAGAGAGAGCTGTCCCTAACAAGAACAGTAAAAGTAAAAGGAATTGAGTTTTACACAAGTTTTCCAGCTGTCTCTAATTCTCCTTGGTAAGAATAACAGGAGACATTATATTTAACGGGAAAACAAGAATTCCTGTTCCAATACAGGAACAAAGCAAATACATATTCCCATTTTTACCACAGTTATTAACATTATATGAAAGAGCTTTACAAATTCATTAATGTATACTTCAAAGGCAATATGGCACCAAATAGCAAATGCCTTTTAAAAGTCTGAATCCCCTTTGAACCCACAAGTCCATAGAATTTATCCTAGGGAAATAAGTATATAAATGTGTAAAAAGATTATTTGAAGCAAGGTTTATGATAATGAAAAACTGGGAACAATCTAAATGTCCAACATTAAATTAAATATCTATAAAGCAATTATACTCCAATAAAGATGTTAAAAAAAATTTTTAATAAAATAAATAAATAAAATATCTGTAGGCCAAAGTCCTATGTAACCATTGAAAACTGATAGCTGGGAATATGTTCATGATATATTAAGCTAAAACATAAAGCAATATGTAGCATTATGCTAGTTTATTTTTTAAATAGATATTTAAATGAACAGTTATACTATATTAGAATCTGCATCTTATATTCTGTGAAAGGTACATCTTACTTTATGTGCCACTAAGAAAGAAAAAACACTGTCAGTTAAACTATGACACAGTCCTAAGATGCTGTCAAGTTTAAGATGTATCCGATTTTATGAGATGTTAAATCATGAGGGGAATGTATGCATCTTTAGACTCAGAAATAAAGTAGGATATAGATGTGCATAGAAATGGAAATGTGGGAAAATATACACCAAAACGTTAACTCCGTATGTTGGGATTACAGGATTACTGTAATATGTTTTGTTTGTTGTTTTTTGTTTGTTTTAGTTTATATTTGTGCTTATCTTTATTTTCTCAATGAAACTAGATTAATTACAAGTATAAAAGAAAAAAATACTGAAAAATACATGATAAATATTGCTTACAGTTGATATTGTATACTTCACTAATACAGTGGAATTATTGAAATAATAAGGTCTGTGTCCAGATAATGATATAAGAACATTCCCATATACATGCGGTAGCCAGCTTAAAAATGTAGTCAAAAGGAGATCACATTCTTAGCCACAACAACACACATTACCTAGACATAAAAGGAAAATATGGAAAGATGTTTGAGTTATTAAAGTAGATGCCATCACTGCATATAATAGAAAATCAACTACAGTGGGTTAACTAAATAGAGACTATTTTTGTCACATAAGAAATCCAGAGGTAATATTTTGGGATGTTATGGCAGTTCCATATCATCAGAGACGCAAGTTGCTTCTAGCTCTCTGTTGTGCCATCCTTATGTATGGTTTTCATTATCATGTTCTCAAGATAGCTGATCCATCTCTGGGCACTGAATGCATGTTCCAGGAAGGAAGAAGGAGGAAGGTGCAAGAGGTGCTATTGGCTGTTCAGAAGCACCTTCCACTGATAAACTGTTGCCAGAATGCATATCACTTTATCATTCCTAGCTGAGAAGTGTTGTCTTTTTAGTTGGACATATTGCCTTCTTGAAAACCTTTGAGGTTCTATTTGTAAGGAAAAGGGAGAGAATGGATATTGGATAGGAAACAAGCAAGAGTCTGTCACACAGTTCATATATACCCACTCACACACACACATTTTAATCAGAGAAATGAATGGAAAATTAAATAGATGTAAATGCCACATTTCTGAATAAGGAATATAAATAATATGGAAAGTTTATCCGATTTAGAAATATAGATAATATGTGAAGCTTTTTCAAATAGATTCCATACAATTCCTAATGACAATTGTAATAGACCATACAGGATTATTCTGATCAAGAACAACAATGAAGGAAGACTAATGCTAGCAAACATAAAGACATAAAGCAATGATAGTAGAGCCTTAAACTAAGTAACATAAAATAGAAGGGAAAAGGAAGTAATTGATAAAATGTATAAGTTTGATCTAATTTTGATTTCCAAAGCCAACTGTATTCCTAGATTAATTCCAAGTGTAGTTTAAAGGTTAACTATTTTTTGAACATAAAAATTTAGTAGGAAATGGAAAGAGATTCATAACTTGCATAATGATGAAACATTAGAAAAGTTTATCAAAGAAAGTGACTTCTGCAAAATAAAAAGATTTTAAAAATAAGATTTAAAAAGGAGAAAATATGTACCTCAAACATAATAAAAAGGTTATTCAAATACCTAAGGGTGGTGCCAAGAGTTCAGTGGATAAATGAGCAACAGATGTGAACCAACTGTACCCAATTGGAGAATACAGAGCAAACTTGAAAAGTGTTAGATCACCTACTAATAGTATTTAAGGAAGTACAAATTAAAATTTTAATGTGAATATATTTACCTTGTAGTTACAAAAGTTGCAAAATTATAATGAGAAAGCTTTATGAAGGTAAAACTAAGGAAATAGTTTTATGTATTTTTCCTACTGTCATTATAAACAAGGTTTTTAAAGATAGTCTGATGATAAGGACAGAAATCTCAAAAGTAGGAATTCTTTCCAAAGAATTCTTTTTAAGGAGAAGAGAAGACTTTATTTATGGTACAATTTATAGTGGCTTTCAATGGTAGAAACTGTAACTAGCTTAAAGCTCCTTCAATTCAGAAATGATTAAGTATACTATGGTATGTGTAATGAGATATACATATAATGAGATCGTATATAGTTAATTTTAAATGGTAACTGTGTCAAAAGACAAATGGCAAGTTAGGGGAAAATATGTGGAACTCAAAAATACATGCAAAAGGATAATCTCCCTGAGGTTCAACTAGAAAAACACCAAAGACTCAGTAGAAAAGTGGGCAAAAGTTAGGTACACATAGTTCACCAAGGTGGAAATATAAATGACTTTTTTTTTAAGGTGAAAAGAAGTGGGCTTGTACCTTGGTACAACATCCTGTGATGGCGGTTTGTCGATCTCTATCAAAATTATGAATGCATTTACCCTTGACCCAACTGTCCTGCTTCAGGGAATTTATCCCACAGGTGTGCTTGGCACATGTACATAATTTGTACATAACGAACATACAAGGACATTCGTTGCAGTATTGTTCATAATAGCAAAAGATTAGAAACTACCCAAACTATCTATTAATAGGGGACTGGTTGAATAAATTTTTGTACACCTGTACAATAGAGTCATACATGGCTATAATAAACAAGGAAGTTCTCTAAGCACTAGTATGGAAAGATCATCTAGATATGTCAGATTTAAAAAGAAAGAAAGAAAAAGTACAGTATAGTATTCTAGTTTTTGTGTAAAAGAAAGGGGTGGAGAATTAGAATATTAAATTCTATTTGTTTAAAAAAATAATAATCTAAATCGGAAATTGGCAAATTTTTCCTGTAAAGGGTCAGATAGTAAATATTATCAGCCTGTGGGACAAAGAGTCAGCCTTGACTACTCAGCTCTGCTATTGTAGCAGGAAAGCAGCCATAGACTATACAAAAACAAGCAAGTGGGGCTGTGTTCAGCAAAACTTTATTTACAGAAACAAATGCCACCTCATGCATAGCTTGCCAAAGACAACTCTTGCTCTAAATTAATAAAATCAGTTACCTTTGTGTGGAAAGGGGGAATATGTTGGGAATTTGGTGAATGGGAGATAAAGGTGAGAAAAAGATTTTACTTTATATAGTATTTTTCATTTTTGAACCATGTGATTTATTTTATTACCTATTTTAAATGCTAAGTGTAATGACTCTGGAAAAAGTTCATGAAATATGTGAAAAAGGAATACAAAAGTGTACATATAAGTTATTACAGTTATATGTATATACATAGGTTGTATATTAAACAGAAACCAAGAAATGAAGGGTATTGTTAGGATGGGGGAAATGTTTCAGTTTAGAGTTGACTTACCCCAAAACATAATATTTTTATAAAAATAAAAATGTGAATTGGTTGAAAAATTGATTATGAAAGAGAAATCTGACTAAATGAAAAGTTAATCGTCTCCAGAATTGTATTTGTTTGTTTTGTAAAATGTGACAAGAAGAACTGTCTTTTTTTACAGAGTTACTTATTTTTGTAATTATTCTTTGGAAGGTCTTAATTACAGAACACGGTGACCTGGGTAATAGCAGATTTTTAGATCCAAGAAACAAAATTTCCTTTAAGTTTGATCACTTACGGAAAGAAGCAAGTGACCCCCAGCCAGAGGAAGTAGATGGAGGTCTGAAGTCTTGGAGAGAATCCTGTGACAGTGCTTTAAGGGCCTATGTGAAAGATCATTATTCCAACGGCTTCTGTACTGTTAAGTATCTGCCTGCTTCATTATTAGAGTGTTGTTTTTCTTATATTTACCTTATCATTTGGAGGCTTTGGCCAGCCACAAACATCTGTTTTTTGTTTGTTTGTTTTTTGTGGTACAAGGGCCTCTCACTGTTGTGGCCTCTCCCGTTGCGGAGCACAGGCTCCGGACGCGCAGGCTCAGCGGCCACGGCTCACGGGCCCAGCCGCTCCGCGGCATGCGGGATCTTCCCTGACCGGGGCACGAACCCGCATCCCCTGCATCGGCAGGCAGACTCCCAACCACTGTGCCACCAGGGAAGCCCTACCTAGAAATATTTTTATTTCTCCTGTCCTTAAGTGGGTTGGGTATGGGGTGGGGGAGGACATTTCTTCAGTCAAGATAGTAATTCCTGTAAGTTACTTCTCTTTCTTCTTCCACCTTGCCTCTCCTCCCTCTCCTCTACTTCTCCCTTCCCTCATCTCTCTCTGCTATACAACCAAACCATGGAGCATTCTACTCCTACTAGTGCCTTCCTCATTACTTATCCACTTCTTAACCCTATGAGTTTTGGCTTCAGTCCCTGCTCTACAAAAACTGCTCTCTGAGGTTACTAATGATTCCTGAATTGCCTGACCCAGTGTCCTTTTCTTGGTCCTTGACTTTTGTATGGCATTTCACACTGAGGCCAACCAGCTACTTCTAGAAATTATCTTTTCTTAGACTGCTATGTCAGTACCCTCTAATTATTCTTACTGTCTCTGCTTATTTCTTTTTCTTTCCCCTACTTTTGTAAATGTAGGCATTCCCCATTGCTGTATTTCTCTCTCTCAAAAACTCATAGTTTATTTAATGTAGGGGAAGTTACAGAATTTGGTGTCAGAAAAGCAATGGGTTTGGGTTCTACCTTAACCACTTTCTGAATGACCTTGGGCAAGAAGCTCTATGAACTTCAACTTTATCATCTATAGATAATAACAGTGTGTTTCACTATATTTATTAGAGCAAAAGGAAATATAAAAACATTTTGTGGACTGTAAAGCCTTTTGTTTTTTCTTTTCCTTGGTGGTCACATTTTTGTTCACCTCTCCTACACTAAGAAACAGTTGGTATTTCTAACTCCTAGCTGGACATTTCCATCTGAATTTTCTGATTTGTTAATGACACCACTGTCTTTCTAGTCACCTAAGCATGCATGTACTTTGACCCCTTCCTTTCTCTTGCCCTTCACTTGCAATATATTGCCAGACTTTTGACTGTGCTTCTGCATCCTTATGCCCATTGACACTACCCTGTTTTACTGCCTAGATTAATTCTGTGGCCTAACTTTCAACTTTTCTCCCATTTTACTCTGTACACCAATATTGATTATTATCCCCAAATAATAGTTCTGGTCATGTTGTTTTGGTTTCTGTCCGTTGCCTGTAGAATAAAGTCCAGTCTTCTTACCTTACATCTACTACTACATGGCCTAAATCTACAATCCTATGTTATCTTCCACAGTTCCACTTCACACACACCCTCTAACCTAACAGAACTAATTACCATTGAGTCATTCACTGGACCAGCACCCCCGTTTTCTCCCTGAACTGCCTACTCATCTTTATTCTCAGTCTCTACTTATCAGAATCTCATCTGTCTTGTAAGGCCCATTCCAACTGGTACCTCTCTTGTACCCTAAACCTAAAGCAGTATTTCCTTCTGTATTCATTATACCACTCTCTTCTCTAGAACTTAACATGTGGTTTGTGTTCATATTCCATGAACTCTCTGAGTTGTAAGCTTACCCTGTTTGACTCTTCATCTCCCCCAAGGATTTAGCACACTGCTTTTTTATAGTGTTTGTTGCTTAAATATGTTTTCAAGAATCTAACTTTTTTTTTTTTAACAATAGGTTTATGCTAAAACTATAGATGGGCAACAGACCATTATTGCATGTATTGAAAGCCACCAGTTTCAGCCTAAAAACTTCTGGTAAGAAAGTAGATGTTCTCTTCTTTTTAAAATCTAATTTATATAGGAAAGAAACCAAACCAGCAGTTGAGACTTTGTTTTTTTGTTTTTTATAAATTTATTTTATTTATTTTTGGCTGTGTTGCGTCTTTGTTGCTGCACACGGGCTTCCTCTAGTTGCGGCGAGCGGGGCTACTCTGTTGTAGCACACGGGCTTCTCATTGTGGTGGCCTCTCTTGTTGCGGAGCACGGGCTGTAGGCGTGGGGACTTCAGTAGTTGTGGTGCACAGTCTCAGTAGCTGTGGCTCGTGGGCTCTAGATCACAGGCTCAGTAGTTGTGGTGTATGGGCTTAGTTGCTCCAAGGCATGTGGGATCTTCCTGGACCAGGGTTCGAACCGGTGTGCCCTGCATTGGCAGGCAGATTCTTAACCACTGTGCCACCAGGGAAGCCCGAGACTTGGTTTTTAATCTAACTAGCTTGCGATAAGTTATCTGACTTAGAGGCTTCAGTTCCCTACTGCAGAATGAGGGATTTGGATGTGATCATTTAGATTTCTTCTAAGATTTTATAATTTATCTTTCAAATAGTACTCTTACATTGAGTGAGAATAAGTGATTAATAAAGTACCCAGTGGAAAGTGTGAGTTTTACTTGAGTTTGTTTAATAATACTTGAGTTACTGCATAACTCAGTGGCCCATCCATTTGTTTGTGGAAAAGCCTCTCATGAGCAGAATAGGCATGGTTTTCTACTCCAAGATAAAAAATGAAAGGTGAAAGTCAAAATAACTTAGAAAAGGCTTATGATTAGGCCAGTTGAATACAAACTTACATTTGAGTGGATAGAGCCCTGGATTTGTCAAACTGGAAATGACTTGTTTCTGTTTTTTCCAATTTCCCAAATTCTCTGCCTCAGTGGCAAATCACCTTTCTCTTATTGTTAATTCTACAGTGTTGTGTGTGTGTTTTAATAGGAATGGTCGTTGGAGATCAGAATGGAAGTTCACCATCACACCATCTACAGCCCAGGTGGTTGGAGTACTTAAGATTCAGGTGAGATCCCAGTATGTTAATAGGCCATGTTAAAACATCACATCTTTAAAACAAACATGCAAGTTGATATTTGTTCTGACATTACAAATAAGGAACAGCTATATGTAGATGCAAAAGGAGATCAATGGTAAATAGAAATAGAAGTTGAAGCCTCCTTCCTAGCGAAGTACTGTAGTTAATCAGAGCTATTCTGGGTTGATAAAGGATAGTCATGTGAAGTGTACTGCTTGCTTGTTATTTTTCTCTTTCAAAGATAACCTAAGATTTTTCCAGGAATTATCAAGCAGCAGTTCTATGAAAGAAGAAAATAACTAATTATTAAGAAGTGACTATATAGCAGCTACTGGAACTTACTTAGAGTCTTTTATGTATCTTGTTTAAATGTGTACATATACATATACTTAAGGTTAACTCTTAGCTCTGAAGAAAGCTACATGAATAGACTTGTTGTTTTGTTTTATTTATTTATTTATTTTACAGTAATGACAGGAGGTTTTAAACCAAGTAAATAAAACAGAGGAACTAGAGAGAATGGCCAAGTGTGATAAACCAAGCAGAGTAGATTTCTAATGCTGGTGTCAGAACAGACAGGCAGGTGAATAAGGAGCTTATTAACTCATTTGATGCCTATCTGGATTGAAGTCTTCTGATATCCTAACAGGTTTGACTTTCAAAATTCATGGTGATTTAATTCTTAAGCCCAACTAACTCTGAAGTCAGATTAAATAGTTAATGATATCTAAGAAGATCAGTACCTAATTTTACCTCTATTGTATTGTGGTTAAGTCTTGCTTTAATAACAATTAGCAAGAGTTGCCTTTTTAAATGGTATAATTTAATCGAAATATACATAGGAGATGTCATCTGTAACCACTTTTTTCGTACATACTGATTACTTACTGCTACAAGTAGCTGCACCTCTCTTCCTGGGAGCTTTTCCTAGCTTTAGGAGCATTCCCAGCTCAGATGAGGCAAACTGGAAGTATTACATTCATAGCTCTGGCACAGCCCTTAGTGCCATTCAAAAGCTGGTGGGTAAATATGCCAGCTTCTTCACCCCTCAGGTGGGACAACTCTAAAGCCTGTTCTGCGTAGTCTTCCAGAGTCCAGTGCCCGCAGCTATAATGTGCTCCTTAATGCACCTAGAACACTTCCTTGCCTTCTGTGTCTCATTTCCTCAGTCCTTACTAGTGCTTCCTGAGATTACCTCCGAAATAAACTTTATCTCACAAATCTTTATCCCAGGGTCGGCTTCTGGGGGAGCCCAACGGAAGAAAATATATTGTTCTATATCTGTTGACTATGTCTATTGAGTAGCCCTATGCTCTTTACCTCTTGTAACTGTGGCATCAGTATTAACCTGGCAGCTTACTATAAACTTATGCAGGGAAATTTATTTTCCTCCTAGAAGGAAATAAGTTACTCGTGTTTCAGCTTTGCCAAGGCAAACCTATAAATTAAGAGCGCACATCACAGAGGTTTCTGATAAGACTTTTACAACAGGGCCCAGTACCCAGACCTCATTTATAACTTACCCTAGACTGGCTGATCACACTCTGGGGGAAAGCTTACTTCATTTAGATATCTTTTAAAAATCAGAGTGAGAGTTATTTGGAAATGTCATTAAGATATTTAAACCTTTGGTTATTCTATAAGCAGAAGGATAGCTCTGGGAAGGCAACAATTTCTGAGGATTTACATTGATGATAGTCATGTTGAAATTTTTATTAGCAGATGAAACCTAGGAAAGGTTTTGTTACTTTTGGTGACTGTGACTGAACCTATCATGTAAATTGCTGAAACTTCCTGAGCCTTACATCTAGTTGAATGGTTAGTCTGTCTCTTGGGTAATCCTCCTTCTTGCTAATTGTTATCATAATTGTAGTACCCCACTTTGCCTTACATCCTCAGAACTGCTTTTGCCTTATTTATTTTTGTAGCCTGATTTACCAATAGAATATTTATTTTTCAGTCCTGTCTTTAACCCTCAATCAAGCTTTTCCTGCACTTGGTCAGATCTACTTAACCAAAAACGATGATGGTATATATGGAGAGATGTGTAAAGGATTAGGATCCATTAAAATTTCTTGGTTTTCACAGAGAAAAACTAATGTTAATTGATTTTATTTTAATACTTTTAAGAGTGAAATCTTATTTAAGATCTTTGTATTCACAATGCGTAGCACAGTGTCTGGAAAGCAACAAGCCCATAATAAATGTTTATTAATTAATAATGAGTTTTCCCTGCTAAGGAAAGAGAATTCTTAAATTTAAGTCTTCTGTGAATTTTAACCACCATTGTAAATTACCATTGGTCATATTAATTATTTGCTCAGACTTGATAAGTTTGGGGATGGCTGAAAGCATGGATTTGTGCTCTAAGCAGTAAGTTTCTATGTAACCTACATAACTTGCTCAAACATTGTCTCTCACAGGTTCACTATTATGAAGATGGCAATGTTCAGTTGGTTAGTCATAAAGATGTACAGGATTCAGTAACTGTTTCGGTGAGTGTGGAATATTTAATGTCTGTCTCACTTTCATCTTGTTTTTGTTTAAAAAAAATTAGTTTTGATCCTGAGTACTGATTCTTTCTTTTTCTTTTAATTTATTTTTGGCTGCGTTGGGTCTTCGTTGCTGCGCGGGCTTTCTCTAGTTGCGGTGAGCGGGGGCTACTCTGTGTTGCAGTGCGCGGGCTTCTCCTTGCAGTGGCTTCTCTTGTTGCGGAGCACAAGCTCTAGGTGCACAGGCTTCAGCAGTTGTGGCTTGCAGGTTCTAGAGTACAGGCTCAGTAGTTGTAGCACACAGGCTTAGTTGCTCCGCGGCATGTGGAATCTTCCCGGGCCAGTGCTCAAACCCGTGTCCCCTGCATTGGCAGGCAGATTCTTAACCACTGCGCCACCATGGAGGCCCCCGAGTACTGATTCTGCCACTAGAAATTTAGGTTGTTTTCACTACTTTGATTTTGGCAGGCTTTGCTTTTTTTTTAAGCACTTTATAAAAGATTCTACTTTTTTATATTTTTAAATTTTTATTAAATATAGTTGATTTACAATGTTGTGTTAGTTTCAGGTATACAGCAAAGTGATTCAGTTACATATATATATATATATATATATGTATATATATATTCTTTTTTTAGATTCTTTTCCATTATAGGTTATTAAGATACTGAGTCTAGTTCCCTGTGCTATGCAGTAGGTCCTTGTTTTGGGCAGCTTATAATTGTTAGTATGTAACCAACCCGTTTTGTTGGTTGCTTGATGTTAGTTCACAGTCTTTGACTGAGAATAGTGATAATGGCTTTAGAGAATTCAAACTTCTTTTTCTTTCTCAGTTGTGAGATTTGCTCAAGGAACAGCAGTATCTTCAACTGATAAATACCAGGAGGAAGGAAAGTTTGCCAAACTAAACCTTAGAGGGGTTATCATTCATACATTCATATCATTAGAGAAACCGAACATTTTTAGGAATATTCAATCAAACAGTATTGTGTTCCATACCTGGAAAGAAGGGACATAATTTTTTGTGCATTCACAGTACTTCTTTATATTCCTAGAAGTTACTGAGCACTCTCAAATAGCTTTTGTTTATGTGTGTTATATCTATCTACCTTAGTAGAAATTAAAACCGAAAAATGTTAAAAATACTTATTTATTAATTTAAAAATAACAATAACAGGGACTTCCCTGGCAGTCCAGTGGTTAAGACTCCGTGCTTTCACTGCAGGGGGTGCGGGTTTGATACCTTGTTGGAGAATTAAGTTCCTACATGCTACAGCACGTGGCATGGCCAAAAAAAAAAAAAAATCTAAAGCAAAAATAACAATAACAAACCCATTACTTGTTAACCTTCACTTTCACAATAAACAGCTGTATTTTCCAAGTTAAAAAAAAATCAGTGAAAAGAATGTCATTGATTTACATTTTCACAAAGTGTGTAATGTCTGACTTAATAAAAGACAAGTGGATTCTCATATGTGCTTCACACATTAGCCCTCAAAAAGTAATGAAGTCGGGACTTCCCTGGTGGCACAGTGGTTAAGAATCCGCCTGCCAATGCAGGAGACATGGGTTTGAGCCCTGGTCCAGGAAGATCACACATGCCGTGGAGCAACTAAGCCCATGTGCCACAACTACTGAGCCTGCACTCTGGAGCCCGCAAGCCACAACTACTGAAGCCTAAGTGCCACAACTACTGAAGCCTAAGTGCCTAGAGCCTAAGCGACCGCAGTGAGAAGCCGACGCACCACAACAAAGAGTACCCCCGCTCACCACAACTAGAGAAAGCCCGTGCACAGCAATGAAGACCCAACACAGCCAAAAATAAATAAATAAATTTATTTTAAAAAAAAAAAAAGTAATGAAGTCATCACACATTACATAGGTTCTATGAAACTACACTGTACACACGAGAGTGAGAGTGGAAAAGGCAATTACCTATGTCTTAGCATTATTATGAATAGAAAGTAGTTTTGACTCTTTGAAAGGATCTTGGGATGCTGCCCTAGGCAGTAAATCTCACCCTCTTTAACTCTGTTTTACTTGATTATGAAAGAAAGAGATTCAATTCATTTTGTACCCGAATCACGTAAAGCAAAATGTGATTGATTGGCTTAGAGGAGCCTCTGAGCTTAGAATATATGACTGATATGTCTGAGGGCATTGTTTATATCATCTTAAACCAGAGATATTTTCAAGGCATAAAAATTTCAAGGGCCTCCCTGGTGGCGCAGTGGTTGAGAGTCCGCCTGCCGATGCAGGGGATACGGGTTCGTGCCCCGGTCTTGGAGGATCCCATATGCCGCGGAGCGGCTGGGCCCGTGAGCCATGGCTGCTGAGCCTGCGCATCCGGAGCCTGTGCTCCGCAACGGGAGAGGCCACAACAGTGAGAGGCCCGCGTACCACAAAAAAAAAAAAAAAAAAAAAAAAAAAAAAAAAAAAAAAAAAAAAAAAATTTCAAGACATCATGATGTCTTTTGGGCGTACTGAAACCAGAGATATTTTCAAGGCATAAAAATTTCAAGACATCATGTTGCCTTTTGGGCATACTGTAGTAGATTGGAAAGAAGTGTGGGTTTTTTTGATGAGGACCTGGATTTGGATCCCATCTTTATCATTCGAAGGCTGTATAATTTTGGTCAAGTCACTTAAGAGGATTCTGTTTTCTCATCTGCAAAATGGAGGTGGTAATAATAACAGATCTATTTCACAGGGTTGTTGTGAGAATCAAAGAAGATAATGTGAATGGGAAAGCTTGAAAAACTAAATTGTTATACAAATGTTAGTTTAGATGGACTTTTTAGTATTTTTTTATTCACTGCTTACTGAATTATATTCACTGCTTAAGAATTTTTAAAATTCTTATTGCCCCCTTTTCCTCTCTCTATTAGAATGAAGTCCAAACTGCTAAGGAGTTTATTAAAATTATAGAGCATGCAGAAAATGAGTATCAGGTAAGATGATTTGAAACTGATTTTTCTATTTCTCAGGCCTTATTTTGCTTTTAACATATTTTGTTACACTTCTCTCTCCTTTGAACATAAATATACATGTTGCTCGGTGTTAGTAAGTGTGAGACTTTGCAGACCTTCTTGCATTCTGCTTACAATCAAGGTTTTGGCATTGGAAGGTACTACAGATTTCCCCTAGTATCCCAAAGTAAAGCGTTCCTGTGAAACCTTTCCTAAGTCCAAATGGCATAAAGCAGAGAAGCAATTACCTTAGAACACATCTTGGTTTCAGGTGCACAAATAATTGAGGTACAGCACAGATGCTCACAGATGCAGTTCACAGCTCCAGCTTGCTTGATGCTGAGCTCCTGAGTGTAATTCCTGAGGAAGGAGCTTGGTGGGGTCACTGTTACTGCTCATGGTGCACCCTGCCCCTATAATAGCCTCACTGCAAAACAAATGCTGAACGCTGTTTTTGCTTTTTGCTTTGGTAAAAGCAAAGTGACATAAAGCAAACTTTGGAAACGCGGGTGATACCTGTATAGCCCTTGTTTTAGAAATAATATAGGTGGGCTTCTTAACCTGCTTCAGAGATTGGAGAAATGCTCACTAGAAGTCTTACAGCCTGTATGTCCTTAGGGGACTCAAGCATGTCCTTTGACTACATCTGGTTTCTGTTCAAGCAACTTATTTTCTATTATCTATTGCAGACAGCAATTAGTGAAAACTATCAAACAATGTCAGACACCACGTTCAAGGCCTTGCGCCGGCAACTTCCAGTTACCCGCACCAAAATCGACTGGAACAAGATACTCAGCTACAAGATTGGCAAAGAAATGCAGAATGCTTAAAGGCTGAATGTAGGATTCTTCAATACATGGAAAGAAAGGATGCAATGTGTGGTCATATGATAAATAAGTGATTTATAAACAAGAGTGATATTTTGCTAGGGCTTTCAAAGTTAACAGGTTTTCTAGCCTCATGGAATACTGTTGAACCTATAGCATTGTCTTGATTCTTTTGTGTTTTCTGCCTGGTAATTTTCTGTTTTCACTATATCTACTTGTAAATTTTCTTTTTTTAATTCTGCCACATTTAATGATGGAGAGAGATATCTATCCTGGAGTCATTTTACTGTTTAGAAAATTTTCCTAGCTATGAAGCCCTGTCACTGACTTAGACAGGTAATATGTTCAGTACTTTTCTACCCAGTCCTTCAAAGCACTTCTGGTACTTCAGTGGTTTTTACTGATCAACAGCTAAAGAGGCTATGCTACAAACTACAGCTGAATGGAAGACACATTCATCCTTCTCCCTCCAGTTGCTTTGATCATCATTTATAGCATCTCATAACTATAGTTTCAAACATTTGGATTGGGGTTTTTCAGATCCTTTTTGGAGGCAAAGGAAGTTTTCTGGAAGTTCCATTATAGCCAGCTTCTCTGGGGAAGTTGTTTTTAAATCCAAAGACTTGAACCACATTCCCTACAAATGAACATGTTTGTTTTCTTCCCTTCCATCATTGTTTCCTTCTCATCTAGTACCATTATAGTTACAGACATGCGCATTTTTAGAAGAGTTTTACCCACTTATTATTTTTTTAATATTCAAAAACTGCTGACATACTAGGGATATAGTAGAGTATAAAACTTGAAAAAATGCAGATGTTGAAGGAATAATAGGTATCTTGTGCTTTAATACTTTGTGGCAGAATTGTACTATAAGCGAATGAATCAAACAACTGTGTTAATCACAAACAAAAACTAAAAATGAACCAAAGTGAGAAGGACAACGTTCAGACAGTATCTTTCTATTGTAACCTGTTATTTAAGGGAATACTAGTGATTTGTTCTAAATAGGATGTAAAACTTTTTCCAAATTACTTCCTCAGTCCTGCCTGCCAACTCAAATGTAACTGTGATATAGCAACCCTTCCCAAGTTTATTGGCAGGTACAGCTGTGATCTCAGAATACACAGGTAACATAGATATGATATAACAACTGGTAATGGTGGATTCATTTACATTGTTTACACTTCTATGACCAGGCCTTAAGGGAAGGTCAGTTTTTTAAAAACCAAGTAGTGTCTTCCTCCAAATACATGTCAAAAGAAGGGTTTGTGTTTCAGCTTTGTTTCTGCTTGGTAATACAGTCAAGCAAGAGTTTATTTCCAAGTGACCCATTGAGCTGTGTAAGCATTTTTGTTTATTTCAAATAAAATATATTTGTATTATTTGTCATTCATACTATCCATCCATACCGCACTGTCCTCTGTATCAGGTAGTCCAATAGAAATATACCTGTTTTGTTCTTAAATTGTCTGAGTCTCTCCTTTTTGAGCCAGTCTCTTCAGCCTCTGTTCTCAAGGTAAGATATGGAACTGATCTTATTTGATGAGAATGTTCAGGGTTTCTGAAATTGGTTTCTACCTTCAACTACTATAAATTCAGTGACTATCCAAACAAAGACTGCAAAGAACAGCATTTTTTTGTTTGTTTTTTGGTGGCCATGCCATGTGGACCATAGTTTCATGACCAGGGATTGAACCCATGCCCCCTGCAGTGGGGAGCGTGGAGTCTTACCCACTGGACCACCAGAGAAGTCCTACCCCCCTTTTTTTCTTTTTTAAAGTTTGAGCAATTTCTCTATGGATCATACTGCTTTACACTCAGTGGCTACTGGTGTTTCAAAGGCTTTGTTTTGGGGTTTCCATTTCTGTCAAAAAGAAAAATCTAGTTATCTTCTCTACCTATCACTCAGAAAACAAGGCCCAAGTAATTATAGTTACTAGGTAGGAAGTAGAAGTGAAAGAATCCCTGCACCGTAAACTTGGGTAATATTTCACATCAACTTAACTCTAAATGCTGCTTTCTTTCCATATGAGTTTAACTTGCTTACAGACATGTGGGAAAGGCTTCTGTCCTGTTTCCCAAAATGGAACCAGAGGGGTTTCAGTGCTTCACCTTCCATTCAAGGCCAGTTCAAATTCCCACCCCGTTGAGGGACATTTAGGTATACTACACTATGTACTTGTAGTACAGGTTCAAGCATTCTGGCCTTTGCCTTTAACTTACTAACCCCATCAGCCTGCCCCATAGATTTCCTTAGTCCATACAGACTTTTGTAAAGACTCTTAATCTCTTGGCCATCTAAAGCCCTTGGTTTCTTATATAACTGGGAGGAAGTCAACTCTCCTTGCCAAGTCCTACACAGACCTCCTGATTTCCTTAACCTCCTTCAGCAGAGTATTTGCTTGAATTGTGTCTATTTTATCACACTGCTGAAATCAGCCTATGGTATCCTAGGGCAAAAGTTTCCCAGCCAGAGGGAGAGGAGTTTTCTGTGAGGCCTCACTCCTATATTTGAAATTTTGAAATTACACTGCTGAAATTTTGAAATTACTGCTTCATTTGTGCCTGGATGGTTGTGCTTCTGTTAGTTGCCTAGTTCTAGTGCCTGTTCTTTTTTTTTTTTAATAAATTTATTTATTTATTCATTTTTGGCTGCGTTGAGTCTTCGTTGCTGCACGCGGGCTTTCTCTAGTTGCGGCGCGCGGGCCGCTCATCACGGTGGCCTGTCTCATTTTGGAGCACGGGCTCTGGGTGCATCGCCTTCAGTAGTTGTGGCTCGCGGGCTCTAGAGCGCAGGCTCAGTAGTTGTGGCGCACGGGCTCTGTTGCTCCACAGCATGTGGGATCTTCCCGGACCAGGGCTCGAACCCGTGTCCCCTGCATTGGCAGGCGGATTCTTAACCACTGTGCCACCAGGGAAGCCCTGCCTGTTCTTTTTTATAATCTAGAACTCATCTAGATTCATGAGATACTTAGCAAAGCTTGGCACATTTTCTCCAAACTCACAAAAGACTGATACAGTCTGAATGCCAATTTATAAATTCATAATTTAAAAGATCTACCAAGCTACTTACTACTTGGGAAATCAAAGAAAGAAATTAAGACTGGTAAATATAGAACAAAACTGGCTGGTCCCATAAGATAAGCTGAGCTAACTAAAATTCTCGCTTGAACAGAGTATATATTAAAAAACAGAGTAGGGAATTCCCCGGTGGTCCAGCTGTTAGGACTGCATGCTTCCACTGCAGGGGGCACGGTTTCATTCCCTGTTCCAGGAACTAAGATTCCACAAGCTGTGCAGTGCAGCCAAAAGCAAAAAAAAAAAAAAAAAAAAAAAAAAAACAGGGTAGATCTAAGCCCTCTGAGGGCAGAAACCAAATGTATCAAAAAGCATTCTTACGTATGTTGACTCATTTACTGTGGTTATGTTCTGTAAAGTTGCCAGCAAACACTGAATTAGCACATATTGAAACATGGCTCCTAGAGGAGATACAGAGTTAGGTTCCTGCAAGCTTCTGGTCACAACATTTTTGTCAACCAATCAATACATAATCTTGGTTTATATGTTTTTATTTAAATCACCTTATTTAATATTCATTTTTATTCATTAGCAGTGAACTCACGCTGACAGCTAATGCTATCATAGGAACTTAACATGGGAGTTTTCTCTGTAAGGGACATCACAGCCTTCTTAGGAATACTAGGCAGCGTTTCAGCACTACGTAGGCTTGGGGACCATTTTAAGCAGTGAAATCAACAAAAAAGCACAAAAAACGTGACCACAAAATAGACCACGAAAAGGATTTTTATTATATGAGCCTGAAACAAGAAAGCAGGACATGGCCTTGTTCCACTTCAGCTGGGAACATGCACATTGGGCAACTCAATTTTTTTTGCCACTCTGCACATGCACAGATGACTACAAAAGTGCCGCAAATATTGATTGGGGGATTCCTATTTTTAGTGAGTAGGTGAATTTGAAAATACAAAATCTGCAAATAACGAGGCTCAGCTGTACCTGCCACAGCCATTCCTTTGGTCTGTGGTAGATTGACCAATTTCAGCATCTCAGTTTAAGGGCTGTTTCTAGTTGCCTTAAAGTACAGTCTTACCGGAATACATAAAGTTAGAGACGATTCAAACGCTGAATTGCAGAATCCAAGTAACTATAGAGTAACGAGAATTTTGAAAAAAACAGGGCTTTTAACATTCTTCTCCAAAGTATGGTTATCTTCGGAGGCTCTAGGTTTGTTCCAGTAATGTCATTGGCCAGAGTTAACTTTCAGATTGCCTTCAGTGCTTATTTAGTCCCAAACTAAAATCAACCTTACTACTTTAAAGTCAGATACTTATAAGTACAGATGGATTTGGGGAAGGCTTCAGGAAAGTGAGACTTGAGCTGGTTTGTGAAAGGTGGGAAGGAAGACCATTCTAGCCATCTAGACAGTCACATGTGAAAATAACGATTACAACTCCAAGGGAAGTGGATTTTTCCAGACGAAACTGGTTTATAGAGATTCCCTTGTAACAAAAGCCACATAACATCACATTTTCACCCATGTTTTTACTATACTACAGCTATTTGTGTATGTTTTGTGATCCAGGAGACAGGCATAATTAGAGAAGGGGGAGGTTATGTACTCAGGAATAATGGGGGCTTAGATTTGTGGATCAGAATGGAGCCAGGATATGGGGATATATGTATACATATAGCTGATTCACTGTAGTATACAGCAGAAACTAATACAACATTGTAAAGCAATTATACTCCAATAAAGATGTTAAAAAAAAAAAAAAAAAAGAATGGAGCCAGACATTCAGTTTGGGTATGGTGGGTGATTGATAGGTTTTTGAAATGGTAAGTAACAATGCAGTTCTGAGGAGTTCACTCTCTTTATATCAGGCCTCGCCAGATAACTGGGGGAGAAAAAAGATGAAATCTTTGGCTACATTCCTAGTATTTCCCCCTACTTTGAATAAGCAATTTCTAAGACAAGATTTTCCCCTGTTCTGTTTTCCCCCCTCCCTGTAGCTTTGGTTCCCACTGACATTGAATTTCCTGTTGCTAAAGCCTGTTTTTCTTGGCTTTAGTTGCTTGTTGGCCTGGGAAAAGGTACAGGGGTAGCCCAACTGGAGCATGATCTGGGTTCTGGGCATTCTTCACACTAGGTTAGACAGAGCGTGTGGCTTCCTACAGGGAATTACTTCAGAGAACAGCACCACCTTGGATATATTTGGAACTCTGGTATTTTTGTTTAAAGATTTTTTTACTGTAACTTTTATTATCTTTGCTCCATCCTAGTGTATGTGTTTTTGTTATTCAGAAGATAAATAGATGCTGAGGCTTGTTTTAGCTTTGTTCTTGTAGCCCTACCCCCTTTAGTTTGTCTTAACAGTCCGTCTTCTGAAACTTCTTTTACTTCTCTTCCTGGTACTGATGCTGTAGCTATTAACCATTTATTGCCGAACATAACAGTCTCTTGCTCTCAAGAAGCTAGTATTTTGATGACTAGGGCAACCCTTAGGTAAATACTAGTAACAATTAAAGAGTAATACAGACTGGAGTGCAATTAAGTGCCCAAATATGTGGCTTAAGCCTCTCCACATAACGAAGCCTATGTGACAGAGAAAAGTAATGACTCTTCGTCCCAGCGGAGCCCCTTGTCCCTCCCTCCCACGCGTACTCACCTTTATCAGAGACACTTGGTTCTTTCCCCCCAAACTTCTTAGCTCTTACGCCTTCCTCCAAGCGTCTGAAACCCCGAGAAGGGAAAATGGGGGAGGGAGGGGGGCGTGCCGCTCGCTTCCGTACTTGCCTGTGTCCCAGGCTGTCTGGGGGAGGTGTTAGACGAGCCGCCCCAGTCCAGCTGCAGCCGACCCAGGTCCCAGTCCCTGCCCTTTGCTCCCCTGCTTTTCAATAAGTCCCGAAGTCCTGGGAGGTGGGCGTGGGAGTAGCCCAAGCTGAGACTAGGAAGTCCTCCCGGACGGTTCAGGGGGCCCCAGGCGATAGCCACGTTCGGATTCTGGCTGGAAGCCAGGGGAGGGAGCTTGGGGTAAGGGGAGGGCCCTGAGGGAGGGGTCAGACTCCTTAGGAAAGAGTTAATGGGAAGAGGGGGAGGGGATAGGACGAAGAGACCGAAGGGAAGGCTCAGGTAGGAAAAGAACGGAGGAGGGAAGCCTGGTGGGGGGAGAAGGGAGCCTGCAGGATCAGAGGTCAGAGTTAGGGGGTTTCTCCCCTGCTGCACCCTCATCCTAGGGCCGCCAACTTCCCGCCGCGGCGGCGACTTTCAGTTTCATTTCTACGAACCCTCCTGCCTGGGCCGCAGTCGCCGCCGCGATGCCCAGTAAGTTCAGCTGCCGGCAGCTTCGGGAGACGGGCCAGAGATTCGAGAATTTCCTGGTCGATCGGGGACTGGACAGGGAGACAGATCGCGAGCGGTTGCGGACCATTTATAACCAGGACTTCAAGACCAGGTACGGGCCGGCCCACTCCCCGGCCCCAAATCGCGGGCCCAGCTTGCCGCCACGACCCCGGCGGCGGGGCCACCCTTCCCGCCCCGGGGCGCGGAGGGACGCAGCTCCCCCAGTGGCTCCGGCCGGTCCCGGGGCCGCGCAGTCCCCCCTCCCGCTCAGTGCCCACGCCCCGCCCGCGCCGCCAGCGCCGCCCGCAGCCCGCCCGCTCTGCCCGGGCCGGGCCCCTGCGCCGAGTCCCCGTGGAGAGCCTCCCCGTCATCCCGCTCCCCCGGCGGCGCGGGACCAGTCCGGGGAGCCGGGTGCTGCGCCCACGCGCCGCCCGCGGGAGCGGGTTGCGGGGGGGCAGCGCTCGGAGTGGGGGAGGGGAGCTCAGGAGAGGGCCCATGCTTTGCGGAAGCGCGGGGAGCGAGCTGCCTGCTGGTGCCTACCCCTGCTGCGCAAGCTTTACGGGGACCCCCGCCCCCTCGTCGAGGGGCTACTTCCTCGGTGGTTCACTATCCCAGAGAGCTGAAGAGACGCCGTGTAGCAGGGAGAGTCTCAGGGAGCTCGGGGAAGAAGAAAAGGGCACAAACTGCATACGTACCAAACCTCCATTAGCACCTGTGGCTTCTCCATGGAGACCCGGGCTGGGGCCAGTCTCCTGGAGGCCCCTTCTCATCCTGTGGCTAAAGGCTGTTTGGTCCCCCTTGCCTGTTCCCATCCAAGTGAAAATCAAAGAGACTTCTCTTTCTCAAACCACAGAATTGTGCTTCAAAAAACCTCTATCAACAGGCTGCAGTCTTGGGCCGAAGACCAAGGAACAATTTTAAAGGGATAAATGTAAAGACTTGCAGAAATAAATACTGGGTGATGGGAACTTAGGCTTACTAACAGACCTCTTGAAAAAGACCATGGGTTTTCGCACACCAAAAGGCGGATATGGCTGTTAAAAGAGCCAAAGAAGTGTTAGACTGTGTTAATAGAAGTGTGGTTTGGGGTGAGGGGCAGGAGGTAAGTGATTCTCCAGATTGACCAGATCATTTCTGGAAT
Organism: Hyperoodon ampullatus; assembly: GCF_949752795.1. NCBI lineage: Eukaryota > Metazoa > Chordata > Mammalia > Artiodactyla > Ziphiidae > Hyperoodon > Hyperoodon ampullatus. Next base: position 100,443,878 of record NC_136915.1, read on the forward strand.
ATTGTTTTCAGTAATGAGTGTCACGTTTTAAGAGGGACATTAATGAGCTTGAGCAACATCTGAAGAAGGAGCAAAGATGATGATCTGTTTTATGTCCTCACACTGTGCTGGACACTGCGGGGAATATAAAGAAAAATACACAATCCCAGGGGAGCAGAAGGGCCGTGATATGCATACAGTGTACTATAATAAATGGTAAAATAGCATGACGATTATAATAGAGATAATAAGAAAAATGCTGAAGGAAAGTAAAGAAAGAACAATTACCATGGAGTCACATCATCAACACTTCACATTCATGAATTCACCTATGTCCAAAAAAATAAGTACAACGTGGCTCTGAACAAAAGTCTACGACTCCTTTTGGCTCTGTTAAAGAGATTATTATTCTTATACTTGTTTAAATGGTGAGGAAGACTCTATTTGATTCTGTTGCAGTAGGGGTATTGCAATGGGGAGAGAAATCTAGCTCAATTCTCAATACAGCAAAGACAGCTGGGAATTTATAACCAAGAGCAGAGTGAGGGGGTCATGGATGGAAAATCACTAAGAGGAGACAGTAAGGGGCTGGGGGCGGGGCAAAGTTGAGGCCTAATGCAGAAGAGGGTTCAGAGGGGCCTGACTAAAGTTTAGTCAAGGAGAGAGTCTTTGTCATCTCTAAATCAAAGTTACGTAATATCTTCCAATACTGGGGGAAAACAGGCTATGTCAGATAACCGCAAACAGTCATATAGAAAACTACATTTACTGTACATTATGGGTGAATTTAAAGGATTTCAAAAGTCATTTTTTAGTATGTACTTGTTTTTAGGCAAGTAAGATACCACTCCCGTGAAATTATTAGGGAATTCAGTGGAGAAGGTGGCATTGACCTCGGCCTTGGCCTTGAAGGCTAGATATCTTAGTACTTGGAGGAGGAGGAAAGACTAACATCTTGATTCATTCTTTTGTGAAACCCAGTCAAAGAAAGGGAGAAATGTTTGCCTTGAGAAGAGAAAAATTGGAGAGGACAAGGTAGTTATCCTTGAATATTTTATTTTATTTTATTTATTTATTTTTTTTTCTTTTCTTTGCGGTACACGGGCCTCTCACTGTTGTGGCCTCTCCCGTTGCGGAGCACAGGCTCCGGACGCGCAGGCTCAGCGGCCGTGGCTCACTGGCCCAGCCGCTCCGCGGCATGTGGGATCCTCCCAGACTGGGGCACGAACCCGTGTCCCCTGCATCGGTAGGCGGACTCTCAACCACTGCGCCACCAGGGAAGCCCTATCCCTGAATATTTTAAAGACTGTCCTGGGGGAAAGGATTATACTTTGGTGTCACTCCAGAAGGCATAACTGGGTCCACTCAACATGGCCCCCTTGGGGAGTTTCCTGGTGGCCTAGTGGTTAGGATTCCGGGCTTTCACTGCCCGGCCTGGGTTTAGTCCCTGGTCGGGGAACTGAGATCCCCGCAAACTGAGCAAACCGAGTGACGCGGCCAGTAAAAAAGGCCGTCTCACCCTCCACCGGGTGGAAGAGATTTCTGTTCTGATTAGAGAGAACTTTCTTATGCCGTGACGTCAACCCTCATCCACCCAATGGGAATTCATTGCTTCTTCCTCTGGGCTCTCATAGCTTATACTTCACTCTTGGTTATAGCCAGATGACACCCTGCCTTGTGTTAGAGCTAGTATGTGACTGTCTCCCCACCAGACTGTAGAGCCTCTGAAGGCAGGGACAGGCCTTTCATCATGTTGGCGCCTTCCCTCAGTCCCCAGCATAGAGCCTTGTATGTAGTAGATGCTCAACAGAAGCTTCCAGAATCTAATTGAGTTAGTAGGTAGAGCTGATCTATACGAGAAAAGGCTGTAGGGGAGGTATAGCAAGTCACCTGGTATCAGGAATTCTGGGGCTCTTCCTCCCCTGGGTGGATTAGGTCCCTTCCAACTAGGTTATTTTATGATGTTATGAAGTGCCCTGTTCCCAACTCTTAACTTTTCCCATCTCTCTTTATTCATTTAGCAAATATGTTTAATGGGGGCTCTACTATTTGCTTGGGCCTTGGTTCCTGCCTCTAGAGTGTAGTCTAGGAGGGAGTGGCAGATGTGTAGACAAACATGTCATTCAGTACTACAGGAGCTAGTATCGTGTTTTGATAGCTGGAGTTCAAATCCTGACTCTGCCACTTACTAGTTGCATTTGATTTTGACCAAATTTCCCTAACTTTTAAGTGTTTAAAATACTGCCTTTCTCTCAGGGTTGTATGAGGCCAGAATAAGCTATCACAGGTAAAGCATTTCCCCTGGGTAACAGAGTGCATGGGCTTTGGAAGTGGTAGCTATCATTAACAGTGCTGGTTAGGAGTCTGTTATGGAATAAGTACTGGCATCGTGAAAAGTTTCTTAGCGATGATTCTTGCCTTGGGCAAGAGACTCATTCTTGTATTCAACAAATATTGGCTGAATGCCTCCTATGAACAAAAGCAAAACTGTGTGAATTGCTGTAGATACACAGAAGGAACCTAACTAAGGAAGATGGAGGCAATTAAAACCAAATACTTTTTAATTTCTGTTGTGATAAGTACTTGTGAGAGAGTCTTGGATGCTTGAGAGCATATAACATGGAGACCTGACCTAGTCTAGGAACCAGAGGTTTCTGTGAGAAAGTGATGTTTGAGCAGAATCTCGAATGATAAATGGAGTTAGCAGATGTAAAGCAAGGGGAGGGCAGTCCAGACTGAGAGAGTAGCACCTTAAAAGGCTACGGGTGAACTCTCGAGAACAGGGGACAAGAGGCCACAGGGAGGCAGGGGCTGAACTGGGCAGGACCTTGTGGGCCGTGGGGAGGCATTGTGGGTTTTTCTTTGTTTTGTTTCGTTTTTAATCTTAACAGAAACAGGAAAGCACAAAAATTTTCAAAGTAGGAGACTGACAGAATTCAGGGTTTTTAGAAAGATCATTCTGGACCTCTATCCACAGTAAAAAATACATTTTACTTTGGGGTCTGGTATACACAGCTTTCACAGAACGGTTTGTGTCCTTGAAACAGTACTTAGCTTCACTCGCTGCCCTCTGATATTTTTTATTCTATTTTACTCCAGTTTTCCAAGTCCTGGTCTTGAGAGTTGCAGCCCACAGCTTGTAAATCCCAGAACTATATGTCCCCTTAAGATCGCTTCCAAATCTTGTTAGGTAGCTAGTCAGACATGAGTGGTCCTGCCCCATCCTGGACAGGGTCATCTTTCCCTCCCCCACCTGGACACTGGTGACGAGAACACACCCAGAGATCCTCCCTTTTTTGGTTAAGGACCGCTAAGTTTCCAGCCAGTTTCACGACCAAGCAAGGTATCAAAAACCCAATGGGGGGCTTCCCTGGTGGCGCAGTGGTTGAGAATCCGCCTGCCGATGCGGGGGACACGGGTTCGTGCCCCGGTCCAGGAAGATCCCACATGCCACGGAGCGGCTGGGCCCGTGAGCCATGGCCACTGAGCCTGCGCGTCCGGATCCTGTGCTCCGCAACGGGAGAGGCCACAACAGTGAGAGGCCCGCGTACCGCAAAAAAAAAAAAAAAAAAAACCACAAAAAACCCAATGGGCTTTCCAAACTGCCATCACCGATTGGCGCAGGCGCACCAAGACCTAAGCGATGACTCAGAGTAACCCAGGGTTCGTTATGCTGTATTTATAATAAATCAGCTTTGCAATTTTTGCCCCACCTCCACCCCCCTGTGGGTGGGGCGTGGCAGTTTATGCGTAAGCCCCTGTGCGCAAGGAGAAAAGTTACAGAAGCTAAAGCTGTCAATCAACTTGTCAATCAAATGACGCAGGACACAGGGAGGGACTTTTCACCACTCTAAAAACCAACCCTATGCTCACTGCAGGGCTGCTTCTGGTTCCCAGACAGCCCTCTCTCCTCCCTTCTTGAGAGGGTACTTTTGCTTGGCCTAAAAACTGCTGCTGCTTGAAACTTCTCTGTCTCTTGATTGAATTCTTTCCCTCAAGAGGACAAGAACTGAGGAATGGCCGTTCTACCGGTAACAATCTGATACTGTATTCTGAAATACCATTCCTCGGGCTAGTAGGCTTTCCTGAACTGGGTCTAAACGATTAGTAATTTTTCACCCAACAAACAACAGGGGGCAGGACTTTACAGACCAAGGATGTCCAACGGTGGCAGAAAAGTCTGGAAGGAGGTGCAGCAGTACAATAGCTGGGAATGGCTGAGGTGCCATTTAGAATGGATGTGGGGTGGACCTGTTCTTCAGTTTCTTCTCTAAAATGGGGGGATAATAGTTGCTACCTCAAAGGGTTGTTGTGAGGAGTAAATGAGATAATGCAAGTAGCTACTTAGAACAGCACAAAGTAAGTGCTCAATAAATGTTTTCTGTTGTTGTTGATGATGTTATTGTGTTGTTGATGTGTCATTGTTAATTGTGGTGCATCCAAGTGGGGCATATTAAAGGGTTAGACTTAGTCGGGAGACATTATCTGACTTGTGTTTGTTGAAAACTCCTGCAGACTCTTAGGGGATGGACCAGGAGAGGAGGTGTGAAGTCAGAAGCAGGAGGAACAGTTCATAGCGCTTGGCAAAATGATAAGATCATCAAGCAGTTCACAGAAGAAATATAAATGACAAATAAACAGAAGGAAAGATACTTGATTATATTAATGATCAGGGAAATGCAGATTTAAACAAGATACCATTCTTTTCCTTACCAGATTGTCAAAAATTTAAAGGATTGAAGATTTCTGATGTTAGGGTCTGGGAAAGGGTTCTCTCAAATTCTTATTAGTGAGAGTGTAAGTTTGTACAACTTCTTTGGAGGACAGTTTGGCAAAACTTATCAAAGTAAAGATTCATTATTCTCTTTGACCCAGAAGGATGGTTATTGTAACATTTGAAATAGCCAAAAATTGTAGGCAGCCTAACTGTCTATCACTGAACAAATAGTTAAGCACACCACAATGCATTCATACTGTGCTATCCTTTGCAGCCATTCAAAAGAGGTGGCTTGGTAAAATGTCATGGAAGGCTGTCCATGGTGGTGAAAGAAGTCTGTTGTAGAATAGTATGTGTAGAACACAAAAAATCTGTGTAATTAAAAATGTATTTTTTTAATTCATAGAAAAGGGCCTGGAAAATATATATATCGAACAGTTAAGCAGGTAGTTGGGAGTGAGGGAGTGGGAGCCCTTAGTGTTTTATGCTAGGTATTTGTCCTGTTTAAATATTTTTTAATACTTTTGGTAACCACTCTTTGACATCTCTTTATGCATGCATACTGTCATCCCTTGATATTCGAAAGGGATTGGTTCCAGAACCACGTCCCCTACACACACACACACACACACACACACACACACACACACACCCCACCCTTCCGATTCCAAAATTTGAGGGTGCTCTAGTCTCTAACATAAAATAGTGTGGTATTTGCATATAACCTCTGCAGCATATTCTTCTGGGTTTCTTTAATCACCTCTAGATTGCTTATAATACCGAATACAATGTAAATGTTAGGTAAATAGTTGTAAATACAATGTAACTGCTATGTAAATAGTTTCTGGTGCGCAACAAATTCAATTTTTGCTTTTTCCAACTTTCTGGAAACTTCTTTTTCCGAATATTTTTGGTCTGTGCTTGGTTAAATCCTCAGATTCAGAACCCCTGGATAAGGCAGGCCCGACTCTAGTTACATCACACCTATGTAAGTTTACCAACATGGGATCATGATGATCTAATCCTTTTTGTCGTGGACCCCTCTCATATCAGCATCCCACTCCCATTTCCACATTCTGCTCCACACTCAGGTAACTCATATCAATCAGGGTTTGTTTGTTTGTTAGTTATTGTTTTATTTTAAAAAGATCATGTTATACACATTTTCCATATCCTGATTTTCTTATTCATCAATACATCGTGGAAATGACTCCTAATTGTCTGGTATATTCTTCTAATGCATTGTTGGGTTTTTTGCCAATATTTTGTTATGACAAATTTCAAACATAAAGAAAAGTTGAAATAATTTGACAGTGAACAATCATATACCCTTGTTACTGAACACAAGTTGGTGTGCCCCACGCACAGTGAGGCCAAACAAACCGAACCGTCAGAGTCTGGAGCAGAGAAAGGTTTACTACAGGGCCAAGCAAGGAAAACAGGTGGCTTGTGCAGCTCCCCGATGTTTTTAGGGAGAAGTTTTAATAGGCAAAATCTGGGATGAGAGCTTCTAGGTGTGTGACTTTCTTCTGTTAGGTTGTTAGTGAGGTAACAGTGTGGTGCTCCAGGAACCTTGTGCTCAGGGTGAAGTTACTGTCATCCACCTGGGTGGTGGCCTAAGTTCCTACAGAACTCCAAGGTATTGTTATGTATATTCCTTGAGGAGGAACCAGGACCCTGCCCCAAGGCTGCACTATTGTTTCTTGACTTCAACCCCCTTGTTTCTGCATTCCCTCCTTCCCTGATTAGCAACTGTTTGAATCTGCCTTTTGGAACTCTGGGAAGGTAAAGGGGGCTGAATGAAGCTTATTTCTACAAACAAGAAACAAGGGGCACAGAAAGACTTTTGTGCCACAGGATCCTGCTCGGTTTCACCTCACCTGGACTTCTTAATTTGCATTTGACACATGCCTGCCCATCGATCTATCCATCCAGATAGATAGATAGATAGATAGATCGATCCCCAGCATACAGGGATCTTAGTTCCCTGACCAGGGATGAACCCATGCCCCTGTATTGGAAGTGGGAGCCTTAACCACTGAACCACCAGGGAGTTCCCCATCTAGCTATATTAATTTTTTGATGCATTTCAAAGTAAGTTACAGACATCAGTACAATTCACCCCTAAACACGTCACCATGATCATTATTAACTATAACAGTTCAAAATTTGTTTATGATATACATATATATATATATATATATTTTTTTTTTTTTTTTTTTGGCTGCACCTCACAGCTTTTGGGATCTTAGTTCCCCAACCAGGGATTGAACCCACGCCCTTGGCAGTGAAAGAGTGGAGTCCTAACCATTGGACCACCAGGGAATTCCCATGTTTACGATTTTTTTTTTAAGTATAATTTACCGACAGTGAAATAGACAAATTTCAAGTGTACTGTTGTGAGGTTTGTTTTTTTTTTTTTTTTTGCGTTACGCGGGCCTCTCACTGTTGTGGCCTCTCCCCTTGCGGAGCACAGGCTCCGGACGCACAGGCTCAGAGGCCATGGCTCACGGGCCCAGCTGCTCTGTGGTATGTGGGATCTTCCCGGACCGGGGCACGAACTTGTGTCCCCTGCATCGGCAGGCGGACTCAACCACTGCGCCACCAGGGAAGCCCTGTTGTGAGTTTTAACAATCCATATACCTGTGTGCAACCCCCTATCAAGATATATGATGTCACCCCAGAAAGTTCCCTCATCTCCTGTCCTGTTTAGTCCTCACCCTTACCCACCCAGAGGCAACCACTGCTCTGATCTTTTTTTTTTTCTGAGATAGTACCTGTTCTAGAATTTTATGTACTGGAATCAGATAGTATGTAGTATGTACTCTTTTGTGTAAGGCATCTTTCACTCAGCATAATGTGTTTGAGATTCACCCATGTTGTTGCATCAGTAGTTGCTTTTTACCACCGAATATAAATCACAGGGACTTCCCTGGCGTTCCAGTGGTTAAGACTCCATGCTTTCAATGCAGGGGGCCTGGGTTTGATTCCTGGTCAGGGAACTAAGATCCAACATGCTGCACGGTGCAGCCAAAAATGTGTGTGTGTGTGTGTGTGTGTGTGTGTGTGTGTGTGTGTGTGTGTGTGTATAAATCATAGTTTGAAGGACAGTGTTTTCAGTTTGGGGCTATTTTGAATAAAACTGCTATGCACATTCTTGTACAAGTCATTTTGTGGACATATATTTTCATTTTTCCTGGGATATACCTAGGGGTGGAATTGTTGGGTCATAGGATAGATAATGTTTACTTTTTTTTTAAATCTTGGGCAAGTTGCTTAACCCCTTTTGGTGGTGGCAGCAAAGTCTTCTGGACTGGTCTTCTGGTGTGACCTTGCCTGGGGTTAGGCTGTCCAAGTTTGGACAAGATATATAACCTGACACTTAACATTCCAAGCCATTGCACAGCAGTGCGGTGTGGCAGCCAGATGTTCAATGTTTGCACTGTTATCTATTTCATCTATAAAATAACAGTCTGGGATTATTTGATACTTCTTTTACCCATTCTCCCAGCAAGTACTTATTGAATAAATACCAGTGCTAGGTCTACACTAGATGTTATAGTCGCATTACTTTCTTAATGAATTTTTATTCCATGCATAATATAGTAATATATTCTTTTCATTAAAAATCAGAACATTACATTATATGTTTGGTTTTACAAGAAACTATCAGACCTTTTTCTAAAGTGATTGTACCATTTTGTATTCCAGCCAACAAAGCACGAGCGTTCTGGTGTTTTTGTATCCTTGTCAGCATTTGTTGTTGACAGCCTTTTAAATTTTAGTCATTTGAATGGGTGTGATGCATTCTTTTTAATGGTTGTGTAATCTGTAGTGTGGGTGTTTACAACTTATTCAGCTATCTCCCTATTTATGGGCATTTGTTTCGTTTTCAATTCTTGGCCACTGAGAATGACTCTACAGTAAGCATCCTTGCACATATGTTCTTATATGTTGGTACTTTTCTTTTCCATGGGATACATTCTCATGAATTAAAGGATACCTGTATATCAGATGTTAGGAGATATTGCCAGATTGTTTTCCAAAAGGTTGTAATACTTCACCTTTCTACCAGCAGTGTATGAGAGTTTTCTTTTCCACATAGCAACACGTGTTGTGCCTATTTTCCTTTTTTATCAGTCTAATGGAAATAAAATGATACCTCGTTTTTACTGTAGTTTGCATTTCTCTACTTTTAGAGCATCTTTTCATACTTCTGGGTCATTGGAGTTTGCTCTTTACGTTGAATATTCAGTTTTTCTATTGTTCTTTTTTTTTCCCCTAGAAATCTAGGTGACTAGATGTGTAAAAGAACTGGTGCTTTTTTCAACTAGTATGTACTAAGTTTGTGATTTAAAAAAAAATTTTTTTTTTTTAATTTTTTATGACTGTCACCTTAGACCAAGTGAATTTGGGTAGTAGTAATAGATGTGAGGTATAATTTGAAAGCTACTTAGGTGGTAGCACCTATAGTAGAAGTTGCAAAACTTGTAAAGTTGAGTTCCTCCTGCCCATGTGTCCATGCAGAAGCTTCCAAAGATAGGAGATTTCACCTTAAAACTGTGCTTTGGACTTCTCTTAAAAGCCAGATCTGGCCATCTTGGGCCTGCATTCCCTGCTGGCAATGTCTGTCTGGAGATGAGTAGCAGTTCCCCCCGTTAGACAGGACTTGTGCTCCTGGGTTTGTCCAGTCCCCTCAGGGTTCCGTTGCCTCCCCAGCACTAAGCTGAGAGCTCCAGGGCATTTCAGAGGACCTGCACTTTTCTTGTAGTAGATTATAGTATATTAGTGTAAGAAGGACATGTGTAGGACTACACATGTCCTTCTTACACTAAGGACTCAAAAATGGGACTGTACAGGTGCCTGAGATGGCTGCAGGTATCAGATACCCGTGGAGTCTGGCAGCTGTCAGCATTTGAGTGTGTGCCTGATCCATGGAATTTAGTGACTCACTGACCAGGGGGCCCGGGGGGAAAGTTTCTGATGACGCCCTGATTTCAGTCCCTTTGCCGGGACCCCTCAGCAGCGTTTGAGCCTGATACCTGATTCTCCTCCCTCTCTTAGTGGTACCTGCTGTTTTCTCTTCCTCCCTGGGTTATGCTGGCCTCAGGTGTTCTCAGACTACTCACACTCTCTGGTTGTAACTACTACCTGACGTCTCCCTAATATTAAGCTCTGCTTTGACCTTAGCCTGAGTTCTCAGCCTCTGATTCATGGAGCTAGCTGCCTCCGGACCACGGGGATCTCAGACTGACCATGTCCACACCCAAATGTTGTCAGCCCTTCCAACCTCCTCCTCCTCTTGTTTTTACCTCCTATCTCAGGAATAGTTCCTGAAGCCAAGCCATTGGTTTGGGTGTTGTCCTCGACTCCTTCCCTCTTCCCAGCCTCCATTCCCTCTCCTGTCCAAAGCCAAATTCTGCTAATGTTATATTCTCAATATCAGATCTGTCCCCTCTTCTATCCTCACCACTGCCTTGTTTGGGCCCTTGTCATCTTTTAATTCGACGATTGCAATGGCCTTCTTCTAACTGGTCTCCCTGCCTACAGTCTTGCCTCCAGCAAATCCATCCTCCAATCCTGATGCCTGAGTGATCTGAAATGCAAATATGATCTTGCCACTCCCCTGCTTAAAACCCACCAACGGGGTGGTTCTGTAACCACAGTGTAGCCTCTGGTGCAGGCTGAAAGTAAGTTGCTACTCTTACTACTACTGCTACTATTAGTACTACTATTGCTACTAATAGGATACTAATAATAGTAGCTAACATTTCCTGAGCATTTTCTATTGTGTTTTCAAATGATTTATTATCTCTTTAAGGCAAATCAGAGCCGATTCAAAGTTTTCTGAATGGTATCACTCATTTGCTTGGGGGGAGGGAGAGGGGCAGAGTTATAGGCAGGGGGCACCAGGGAAATGTCCGTAACCATAAATGATCTTATATATGCTAGTGAGTGACCATGCTGATTGAGCCTTAACAGTTAAATAGGCATTACCATGGTTCCTAGGAGCTAGGATTTCCTTTCATTCCCTACAAAGCATGGAGGGTGGGTGGTCTGCTGTCCAGATCTTGAATGTGTCCATGAAGTGTGTCGCATGTGGGGATGTCCTCTGGCTCTTGGGTACCAGTAAAGGAGGAGAGCTTCTGGCCTTCAGGGTCAAGTGCAGGCTTCATGGCTTGGCATGCAAAACTATGCAAGACCTGGTCCCTGCCCGCCTCTGCTGCCTCCAGCCAATCCCTTCCTTGCACTCTTCACTCTAGTACAACCAGACGGGGTGTGATACTAATCAGAGCGCACCTTACTGAGATCTTATGTGCCAAGCACTGGGCTAAGTGGACACCACAGTGTAAGTCTCTCATGTAATCCTCACAGCCACCCCGGGAGATGAGTCTGCCGTTATCCCCATTTTATAGAGGAGCAAAGTGAGGCTCTGCGAGGTAACCGAGATGGCTCAGCTAGTGGCAGAGTGGGCGGTCCCCCCAGCCTCTCGGCACGTGTTCTCAGTAGACGCCCCGCTCCTCGGCTCACGCTCTGTGCTACCCCCTGCGCCTGAATGACACCCATTCAGCCTTCAGGACTCAGTTCTGACGCCGTTTCTTGGGGAAGCCGCCAGGGCTGAGCTCCACCCCGCTGAGCTCCCGGCAGCGGGCTGGAACGAATGTGTTCCGTCTGTGCTCCTCGAGGCCTCTTTGAAGCCCCAGCATCTAGCGCAGTGTCTGGCACATAACAGGTCTCTGTAAGTGTTTGTTGAGCGGACTAAACTGAATTCCAGGCGCTGAACCTCGAGGTTGTTGTTCTTCTGACCAGTTTTCCCTGTCTTCACCTTCTCTAGGCCCAAACAAGCTATTTGATCTCTGGAGAAGGATCCTTTCCCTCCTGCTTGGGTTCCACCTGCACCCTATGACTTCAGGGGGAAACTGCTGTCTGATCAGCCACCTTGCCCACACACCCTGGACATCTGTACTCTCTGCCCCTCTCTCACTCCTCACCAGTGGGCTGGACCCCGAATCCACCCCCCTGAATCAGCTTCTTCGGCTTCCCCCTCAGCTTTAGCTCTTTCCGCTTCAGTGTTTGTATCTTTTCTGTCCCAGATTCCCCCTGCCCCCCACCACAAATCTTCCTTTCTCTCTTCCCTCAGTCCTCCAATTCAATAGCCCATCGTTGGGCTGTTCTCCTTAGAAGTGCACCGTCCACCACCTGCTGTTTAAAACAACCATGTTTTGTCTTGAGGGGGTCCCATTGCCTTCCCTGAAAACATTAAAAATTCCTGCCATCCCCAGCCCCATCCTGTCCCGCACAGAGCGGCCCTCAGATGCCCTCCCCAGCTTGCCACCCCCGTCCCTCACTCCCCAGTCTCCTCTGCTCCCGGCAGCTTTGGGACCCCCGCCCCTGGCTTCTCCTCCATGCTGTATGGAATGAAGATTGCCAATCTGGCCTACGTCACCAAGACCCGGGTCAGGTTCTTCGGGCTCGACCGTTGGGCCGACGTGTGGTTCCCAGAAAAGAGGAGAATGAAGCCGGGGTCGGAGATCAGCAAACACCACAAGTCGCTGCTGGCCACGATCTTTTATGACAGGTGTGTGACGGGGTGGGGGACGTGTCTGGCTGCGGGGAGAGGCGGTTGCCTCCGCTTGGGGTAAGGCTCCATCCTGTAAGGATTGGGGGAAGGGCAGGAAAGGAGCTAATTGGCCTGGGGGAGGGGATGGGTTTCCTGAGCACAGCTGGCACTTGGCCAGCCTCCCCAAGCCTGTAACTTTCTCCAAGGGCAACCCCAGGCTTGGCTGCTCAGGCCCCAGCCGAGCTCTTGACTTCCACTCTCCCCAGGGCTGAGTATCTCCACGGGAAACATGGGGTAGACGTGGAGGTCCAGGGGCCCCATGAAGCCCGAGATGGGCAGCTCCTTATCCGCCTGGATTTGAACCGCAAGGAGGTGCTGACCCTGAGGCTTCGGAATGGAGGAACCCAGCCTGTCACCCTCACCCACCTCTTCCCATTCTGCCGGACCCCCCAGTTTGCCTTCTGCAATGGAGACCGGGAGCTGCCCTGCCCACTGGGCCCTGGTGAGTGGGTTCCCAAAGGAAAGAGCCTCTGGTGGACAGAGTCCTGCCCTAGGAAGGTCTGATGCTTCAGGAACGTGCTGTTGGCTGGCCCGTGGGCTCCTACCTTGGGATGGGGCTTTGGGGGGGAATGTCAGGGTTGGGGTGCTGGTGGGAGGGTCCCTTCCCCACCCCGACTCACTCAGCCATCCTCTCCCAGGTGAATGCTATGAGCTCCATGTCCACTGTAAGACCAGCTTTGTGGGCTACTTCCCAGCCACCGTGCTCTGGGAGCTGCTAGGACCTGGGGAGCCAGGCTCAGAAGGAGCTGGCACTTTCTACATTGCCCGCTTCTTGGCCGTCGTGGCCCACAGCCCCCTGGCAGCACAACTGAAGCCCACGACTCCCTTCAAGCGGACCCAGATCACTAGAAACCCTGTGGTGACCAACCGGATAGAGGAAGGAGAGAGACCCGACCGGTAAGTCCTCCCTCCAACCCAGTCCTGGCTGGGGGTGTCCGAACACCACAGTGTGAGCCCTTGGGAAGAACACAGAGCCCCCTTTCCTAACTGTGAGTTCTTAATTCCTCCAGACCTCAGAGACCTTTTCTGTCTAGGAAGAAAAGCAGATATGAGGACACTGTGAAAAAATTTCAAGTATTTTTGACTATATGATGGATTATCAGCCAAGGTGGACACGTATCTCTCTCTCTCTCTCTCTCTCTCTCTCTCTCTTTTTAAACAGCTTTACTGAAACAATTCATATACCATACGATTCACCCATTTAAAGTGTACAATTCTGTGCTTTTTTTAGTATATTCACAGATATGTGCAACCATCACCACAATCCATTTTAGAACATTTCATCACTCCCAAAAGGAGCCCGTACCCTTTAGTTATCACCCCTTCTGCTCCCCATTCCTGTCCCCCAGCCCTAACCAGCTACTCATCTACTGTGTATAGATTTCCCTCTTCTGGACATTTTATATGAATGGAATCATATACATGTAAACAGCTCTTTTTGACATGTCCAGGTGTTCACAAAATACTGAGCAAACCGTAAGACCATTGTGCTTTCTGTTAAAAATATGTGTGTTAAAAAAAAAAAAAGTGTGTGTTGGGGAATTCCCTGGTAGTCCAGTGGTTAGGGCTTCGAGCTTCCACTGCAGGGGGCATGGGTTCGATCCCTGGTCAGGGAACTAAGATTCTGCATGCTGTGCAGCACAGCCAAAAAGTTAAGTGAGTAAGTAAGTAAGTACGTAAGTAAAAATATATGTGTATAATACAATTTGACAAAGAAAAATGTCTGGAAAGCTACATACCAAAAGGTTAACATTGGTTATCCCTGGATGGTGAGAATGTTGTTTATTTACTCATTTATTTATTACCTGTTTTCTGAATTTTTTTCCTCTGGTGAACATATATTGTTTATATACATATCAATATGCATATATATGTGTGTGTATATACTTTTTTTTTTTTTTTGCCACACCACGCAGCTTGTGGGATCCTAGTTCCCTGACCAGGGATTGAACCCGGGCCCCCTGCAGTGGACGCACAGAGTCCTAACCACCGGACCACTAGGAAATTCCCTATATATATATATATTTTTTAATGCTTCCAAGTATCATGCTTTCCAAAAATGAGGATGGTCCAACCTTGGCGTGAGCAGCCTCATGAGACAGTGAGTCCTGTCTCCTAGGGCAAAGGCTGCCGACCCCCTTCGGCAATAGTGTTGAAGCAGAGCCTTGTGCTTCCTCCAGGGAGGGGCCTTCTCAGAGACTCTGAAGGAGAAGGGTCTCTGTGTTTGTAATAGCTTTTCTTCTCTCCCTCCTGCAGTGCTAAGAGCTATGACCTGGAGTTAAGTATGGCACTGGGAACATACTACCCACCCCCCCGCCTCCGGCAGCTGCTCCCCATCCTTCTTCAGGGAACAAGTATCTTCACTGCCCCAAAGGAGATTGCTGAGATCAAGTAAGTACCACCCCTCTGCACCCTTTGTGCTGCTTTATATGTTTCTTTTCCACTGGCTTCTTCCCACTGCCCTATGCCTCTGTCCTCAGCCTCCTGTGCTCAGTTCATTCATCCCCTTACTGAGCACACGCCACGTGCCAGGCACCATTCAAGGTGAATCACTCACATGATGGCCCTGACATCCTAGTTGGGGAAAGTGAGCATCTGTCATCTTATTTCGTGTAGTGATGAGTGCTATGAAGAACGAACTAAAAGCAGGGTAAGGGGGTGGGCTGTGCTATTTTGCAGAGGGCAGCTAGTCCTGGCCTCTTTGAGGAGGTGACGTTTGAGCAGAGAATGACATTTGAATGAGGTGACGGTGTGAGTAATAGGAGGATCTTGGAGAAAGGACGTTCCAGGCTCCAGGATCCACAGTGCAAATGCGAGTCAGGTCTGAGCTTGGGGAGCAGGGGCTCCCTTCTTGGAGGCCTCTACCCCCATCTGCTTCTCTGCCCTTCTAGTCTTCCCCGATTCCTGATGTCTTCATAGTCCCAGAAGCTGCAGAGGGAGAGGGTGGATGCTCCCGGACATGGGGGCTGCCTGACCCATCCCGTTCCCATCCCCTCCCTCCAACCCCCCCACCCATCACTGCCAGGGCCCAGCTGGAGACACCCCTGAAGTGGAGGAACTACGAGGTGAAGCTCCGGCTGCTGCTGCACCTGGAGGAGCTGCAGATGGAGCATGACATCCGGCACTATGACCTGGAGTCAGTGCCTATGACCTGGGACCCCGTAGACCAGAACCCCGGGCTGCTCACGCTGGAGGTCAGGGGTTGGATCGGTAGCGGGGAGGATGAACTCAAGTTAGCCAACCCACAGGCTGTGGGAAGAACAAAAGGAAGATGAAGTTTTTCCTGTCCCAGAGGGCTCAGCAAGTTGCCGAGTGGGCATCTGGGCCCCAAAAGAGGTGTCAGAGCAAGGCAATAGGGAGGACTGGGGTTTTAGTCTAGACTTTGCTACCACTGGCTGTGTGACCTTGGGCAAGTCTTTTGCTATCTCTGGGCCTTAGTTCCCTCACCTGAAAAGCATGGAGCTGGACTAGAGAATTCTTAGAGCCCTCTCCAGCTCTCAGATGTTGAATGGGTACATCTAAGCCCGGAATTACACACGAGAATGGATGCCTGCACACTTATGCTGAGAAAGGCACTCAGTGAGAAGGGACGACAGGTGAGGATGATCAGGGAAAGTTTCCTACAGGAACTGAGTTTTGAACAAGATTTTAAAGGCAGAGTAGGAACAGAGCTGGCCAAGAGGGCAACCGGACTTTCTGGGAAGCTGGCCTCCAAGTCTTGAAATCATTCTCTGGAGGGTTTCCAGGATTCCTGGGCTCAGCATCTCTGAGCACCTTGGGCAGACTTGTCCCTTCTTCATCTCCCCTGACTCTTGCCCTGTCTGGCAGAAGAGGAAAGAGGCAAAGCTCCTTGAACCTGGGGTAGAGGGTAGATCCTCAGAACTTGTGTCTCTGTTGGGGTCTGGAGTGGGCCCTCCACTGGCCATCTGCGGGTTAGAAGCTTGCTGCTGTTCGTGCCCCATAGGTTCCCGGGGTGGCCGAGAGCCGCCCCTCAGTGCTGCGGGGTGACCACCTATTTGCCCTCTTGTCCTCTGAGACACACCAGGAGGACCCCGTCACCTACAAGGGCTTTGTGCACAAGGTGGAACTGGACCGGGTCAAGCTGAGTTTTTCCACAAGGTAGGTGTTGGGGGAATCCTGAGCTACAGGAAGGTCTACAGGTGTTCCGGAGGCCAAGGGAGGAGGGTGTTTCTCCTCAGAGTGAGTGGGACCCCAGGGACAAGGCAGGGGGACCCTGAGATGCCTCACCATCTTCCTCTCCTGGAGGATTGCTTGGAGGTCTGGGAAAGGGAGTGGAGTTGGAGTAGATGGAGAGAGTCCTGGCCTTTTATTGCCCACCCCCTCAATTGGAATTCTTCCCCCTCTCTCTCCCCCTTCCCAAAGCCTCCTGAGCCGCTTTGTGGATGGGCTGACCTTCAAGGTGAACTTCACCTTCAACCGCCAGCCCCTGCGGGTGCAGCACCGTGCCCTGGAGCTGACGGGACGCTGGCCGCTGTGGCCCCTGCTTTTCCCTGTGGCCTCTCGTGGGGTCCCGCTGCTGCCCTCAGATGTGAAGCTCAAGTAAGACTGTGGGCAGGGGCTCTGGGGCCACTTGGAGTGTGGGTGTAGGGGACGGGGTCAGGGAAGCCTCTGGGACGCGGACAATATCGTGTTTGTGGCCCCTCTGCTAGGCTGTACGACCGCAGTCTGGAGTCCAACCCGGAGCAGCTGCAGGCCATGAAGCACATTGTTATGGGCACCACCCGCCCCGCCCCCTACATCATCTTTGGGCCTCCAGGCACTGGCAAGACTGTCACCTTAGTGGAAGCCATCAAGCAGGTGGGGCCTGAGCGTAGAACCGTGGCCTACACTCTGACTCCCCCCGGGACAAAGCAGTTGTCCCCAGGTTCTGGTTCCTTCCGGCTCCCTGAACACACGCCCCCGAACTGGCCTCGAGGGCCAGTGTGGCTGTCGAGCACGGCGTGCAGCTTGGGTACTGCACGTCTCAGTCACCATAGCCTTGTATAATTACGGCAGCAGTTTTCCAGCATTAAAGGGCTGCTGGACTAGCAGGGGGCTGCCGATCTGAACTTGCCTTTTGAGTCACTCCGTCCCTCAGCAATGGGAGGCAAATGCCACACTGCGCCAGCCTGAGTCACAGGCATGTTTCTCCCTCTCCCCTCCCCCTGGAGACCAGAAGCTGCTTCTCACACTGTGCTCATCCCCACCCCAGGTGGTGAAGCACTTGCCCAAAGCCCACATCCTGGCCTGTGCTCCGTCCAACTCGGGGGCCGACCTTCTCTGTCAGCGCCTCCGGGTCCACCTGCCCAGCTCCATCTACCGCCTCCTGGCTCCCAGCAGGGATATCCGCATGGTGCCTGAGGACATCAAGGTACCTGGGGAAGGCGGGGACCAAGGGGTGGCTGGTGCTGCTCTGGGTAGACGCTGGGGCCAGGAAACTAGGAGACCTGGATTCTGATACTCGCTGTGTGACCTTGGGTGGGTCAGGACTGCTCTCTGGGCTTCAGTTTCCCTGTGTGTAAAGTGAGAGAGATAAATAAAATTGCCTGGGGGGTGCCCAGACCCAGAGCGAGGGTGAGAATGGAGGTGGAGGTAAGCTGACTCCCCTCCCTGCACAACCCTCAGCCCTGCTGTAACTGGGATGCAAAGAAGGGGGATTACGTGTTTCCTTCCAAGAAGAAGCTGCAGGAATATCGTGTGTTAATTACCACGCTCATCACTGCCAGCAGGTGGGAAGTGTGTGTGTGTGCATCTCTTAAATTGTGTGTTAAGAGGTAGCGGGCTGGGGAAATGGGGAAGAATGGTGCCTGGGTATTTGCAGGGAGGGCCAGCTTTGGGGAACATTCAGGTTTGGTAGTCGCGTGCCTGGATGTGACCCCTGCCTGGCCTGACACCTCCCAGGTTGGTCTCGGCCCAGTTTCCCATCGATCACTTCACACACATCTTCATCGATGAGGCTGGCCACTCCATGGAGCCAGAAAGCCTGGTGGCCATATCAGGTGAGGGGCTCAGGGGAGGGGAGGCTGCGAGTGTATCACCCCACATGGCATCGGGGAGGTCCCACCACACACCTTTCTCCTCATGCTACCCATCTCCCAGGGCTGATGGAAGTCAAGGAAGCAGACAATCCAGGAGGGCAGCTGGTGCTGGCAGGAGACCCTCGGCAGCTGGGGCCTGTGCTGCGCTGCCCACTGACCCAGAAGCATGGGCTGGGGTACTCACTGCTGGAGCGGCTGCTCACCTACAATGCCCTGTACAAGAAGGGCCCTGATGGCTATAACCCCCAGTTCATAACCAAGCTGCTACGCAACTACAGGTATCCCGCACCCTCTGTGTCATCCCCTGCCTTCACACCCCCTGCAAGCGCAGCTGGCGGCTCCATCCCACAGTCCTCAGAGGCTGCGTGATGCAGAAAGACTTATCAGCTGGAAGGTGGGAGGTCTTCTCCCCAGTCCCGTCCCTGCTCCTCCAGTTGCTTATCTGTACCTCAGGGGATGGTCAGTGGCTCCTAGACACCGGAATATATCTGACTCTGGTCCCAGGTGAAGTTTCTAGGCATCCAAGGAGAAATGAGAAAAACAGGGACAATGTATTTTTTCATAAACCTAATGGTTATTCCAGTTAAAGAGCTATGTTTCCTTTAGTCAGTGAGTTCATATCTCTAAAATGCTCAGATGAGTTCCTACATCTTTAGTTCCTTAGATGAGTCCACTAGGAATTCAACAAATGTTAGCTGTTGTGTTAGTACTGCTGATATTTTTGGATTTAGCACATTATCTCATCCAATAATGGCGATAGTAGGTGATTCTTGCTTTTGTATTGTCCTTCCTTGACAAAATTGAAACTTGAGAATGGGCCCCTAATTTCTTGGTGTTTTCATTTAAATTTGACTGGTCTATGAAATCTGTGGATTGGATGTTCTCAGGAGCCACATTTGGTTCTGATTTCTGTGGTTAACAGTGCCCAGCAAGCAGCAAAAACTGTAGCTGAATGTCTGCTATACAGTGGGCAGAAAGACGGGAGGATAGTGTGTGTGAGTTCCAGGCAGGTGGAGCGGAGGTCCCTGAGGGCGGGGCAGAACTAATCCGCCCCCTGGTCTTGCTCTTCCTTCCTCCTGCCTCCCAGGTCTCACCCCACCATCCTGGACATTCCTAACCAGCTGTATTATGAAGGGGAGCTGCAGGCCTGTGCGGACGTTGTGGATCGAGAGCGCTTCTGCCGCTGGGAGGGTCTGCCTCGACAGGTGAGGCTGAGAGGGGCTGGGGCTCAGGCTCCTACCCCTGTACCCCAGCCTCCGTCTTACTGAGGGTGCTGGGTAGCAGGAGGCTCTGAGTGGAAGCCACGAGCCCCTCCCTTTGTCACCTAGGCCTGGAATCCCCCACTCCCTGGAAGGGTTTGAGGGTGGGAGGGAAGGGAGGCAGGGAGGTCCAGCTGAGGG
The DNA here is from genome assembly GCF_949752795.1 of Hyperoodon ampullatus. Lineage (NCBI taxonomy): Eukaryota > Metazoa > Chordata > Mammalia > Artiodactyla > Ziphiidae > Hyperoodon > Hyperoodon ampullatus. The sequence goes on from NC_136915.1 coordinate 100,463,633, forward strand.
TTTCCCCTGACTCCGTGTCCAGGACTTTCCCATCATCTTTCACGGCGTAATGGGCAAGGATGAGCGTGAAGGCAACAGCCCGTCCTTCTTCAACCCCGAAGAGGCTGCCACGGTGACTTCCTACCTGAAGCAGCTCCTGGCCCCCTCCTCCAAGAAGGGCAAAGCCCGTCTGAGCCCCCGAAGCGTGGGCGTCATCTCTCCATACCGGAAGCAGGTCAGGTCCTCAGTTCCCATCAGGGGTGGGTCCCCCCAGATGGTACCTCCTTAGCCAGACCACTAGGCAGAGGGTCCAGCTCAGGCCTCCGCTGGCCCCATATCTCAAAAGAGCGCAGAGGTCAGCTGCACCTCCCTCTTTGCCCCCCAGCTCCCTGGCCTCCTGCCTGGCACCCTCTTGCACTGGTGTAATGGCATGAGAGAAAGGCACCTGTCCCCATCTTCCAGGTGGAAAAAATTCGTTACTGCATCACCAAACTTGACAAGGAGCTTCGGGGACTGGATGACATCAAGGACTTGAAGGTGACCCTCACCACTGTTTCACATTCCCTCCCTGACTTCTGTCCCCCTCGCTTCCCCACTTCCAGACACCTCCTCGGGTCCCTGCCCCACTGCTGCAGGCCAGCCCAAGTCCCTGCTGCACCCTCGCTGCCTGAGACAAACTTGGGCTTTCCCCACGCCTCTCACTCCTGGAGATCCCAACTTGTAGGTCTGGGATGGGGCCAGGAAGCCCGTATGTTTAGCAAGCACATCACATGATTCTTATGGTCAGGCTGGTTTAAGGTCTCTGCCCTAAGGATAAAGTCCAGACTCCCCAGCCTGCCTGACCTGTCATGTGATGATGTCCCCACTCACCTCTCCCACCCTCTGAGTCAGTCGGCAGCTCAGTTCTTTCTCAGATAAGAATCACCTGGAGAGCTTTTAGTGCTGCCAGCGCCAGGCCTCCACCCAACCAATTAACACAGCTATCTGGGGGCAGAGCCAGGGCATCAGGTTTTTTTACGGGATCCTCAGGTGATCTCCCGTGCAGCCAGGGTTGACACCCAGGGCTTTAAGAGTTAGAGGCCTCTCCCGTGGAAATTCTGATTCTGGTTTTTTGTTTTTTGTTTTTTTTTTGCGGTACGCTGGCCTCTCACTGTTGTGGCCTCTCCCGTTGCGGAGCACAGGCTCCGGACGCGCAGGCTCAGCAGCCATGGCTCACGGGCCCAGCCGCTCCGCGGCATGCGGGATCCTGCCGGACCGGGGCACGAACCCGTGTCCCCTGCATCAGCAGGCGGACTCTCAACCACTGCGCCACCAGGGAAGCCCCTAAGGTTACATATTTTTAACAAGTACTGAGTGATTATCTTCAGGAAAGTTTGAAAAACACTGCTGAGTTATTGTTCTTTGCAGTCCTGTTTTCTTTGCTTTTAGAACCCTTTCAAGCCCCCACCCCTTTAACTGGATTCAGCCTTCAGGTTTAAGCTTCCATGGCACTACCCTGTCCTCTTTCCTGCCCAGCAGGACACTGGCCCTCAGGCTCACTGAGGCGAGGCGGGGCTGGTCCCTGGGTCCCCCACTGCCTCCCTCCCCATTAGGTGGGCTCCGTGGAAGAGTTTCAAGGCCACCCCTCCCCTCTAGGTGGGCTCCGTGGAAGAGTTTCAAGGCCAGGAGCGCAGTGTCATCCTCATCTCCACCGTGCGGAGCAGCCAGAGCTTTGTGCAGCTGGATCTGGACTTTAACCTGGGTTTCCTCAAGAACCCCAAGGTTCGGGGGCTGGGGGGTGGCAGGGAGGTGGCAGGGACTCCTCCTTCCTGAGGGCCCTTCCCTGCTGTGACCCCAGCACTTCTTCTTATCAGAGGTTCAACGTGGCTGTGACCCGGGCCAAGGCTTTGCTCATCGTGGTGGGCAACCCACTCCTGCTGGGCCACGACCCCGACTGGAAAGTGTGAGCATCCCACCCGCAATCCCTCCTGGTGGCCACATCCCCCAGCCTAGGACGGCTGTAGTTTTATGAAGCACACTTGAGGCTCAGTTAATCTTCCAATCTGTTTATCTTTTTTTTTTTTTTGTGGTACGCGGGCCTCTCACTGTTGTGGCCTCTCCCGTCGCGGAGCACAGGCTCCGGACGCACAGGCTCAGCGGCCATGGCTCACGGGCCCAGCCGCTCTGCGGCATGTGGGATCTTTCCCGGACCGGGGCACGAACACGTGGTGTCCCCTGCATCGGCAGGCGGACTCTCAACCACTGCACCACCAGGGAAGCCCCAATCTGTTTATCTTAACAATATCCCCATTTGCCAAGGTTAAGTAACTTGCCCCAAGCCACAGGCCCCGTGTGCAGGACCAAGGCTGGGCCTCCAGCCTCTGCTGGTACTCAGCCAGCCTTGTGCAGCTGTGAGTGTGAATGTCCCTGTACCCCACAGATTCCTAGAGTTCTGTAAAGAAAACGGGGGGTATACCGGGTGCCCCTTCCCTGCCAAACTGGACCTGCAGCAGGGGCAGAACTTACTCCAGGGTCTGAGCAAACTCAGCCCCTCTACCTCAGGTATGGCTGGGCCAGGGTGGGCTAGGTGGGGGGACAGTGCTGAGGGAGGATGTGAGTTACTAACAGAGCTGGCCTCCTCTCTTTATAGGACCCAAAAGTCACGACTGCCAGGCGCGGGAGGATGAAGGGGGCCTGCCCCTGCAAGTGGAGCCCGAGTGGAGGAATGAGCTCTGAGGACCGCCCACCCGACCCTTCCCCTGCTGCTAACATCAAGCTGCTAACAATTGGGGGAAGGGGGAGGAAGTAAAACTGAAGAAAAAAAAAAAGCTTATTCTATGCAAAAGCCTCCTTGTCTCTTCAGCCTGGCCTCAGCTTCCTGAACTCCCAAGATGACCTCACAGGGGAGGGTGGGACCGTCACACTAGCCCAGGGCCATACCCCTCCCTCCACCCCCCACAAAGGAACCCAACCCCCATGTCCAGGGGAGGAAACCTAGTGGGAGGTGGCAGAGAAGCCACCCACAGGCTTCTAAGTTGAGCCCAGTGCTCCAGACCACTCCCCTCACCCGCCTCCAAGGCCCAGAGCCAGGCATGACCTCATCCTTTTCTCCAAGACTCCACCCTGCCTGCCCGGGAGTCCTGCCTTTGCAGACAGGGGGCCAGCCTGGCAAGCACCCTGGAGAGATGGGACTCCAGGCTCACAGGGACCAGGAGAGGAAGACAGGAAGCCACACGCATGTTGGAGCCTGCGGCCTTTATTCATGCCCCACACCAAGTACAGCCAGATGCAAGGCCCCTGTCCAAAGCAGAAACACCAGGGGCCCGGGACTCTGGGTTACACCCTCCAAGTCCCCTACCCCAGATACTCTCCTGTGAGCCAGAAGTGTATAAAGTGCTGGTGTGATGATCCTCTGGGGAAGGCCAAAGGGATCAAGAGCCCCACCCCTGGACCAAGGCAACAGGAGGAGGGACTGTGCTGTTTCCCAGAGTGCTGAGACGGGGCCTACGGCCACCACCGTCAGGGCTGGGGAAGCGCGATGCAGTCCTGGGCAGGAGGGAATTGGGAAAGGGAGCCTTCAGCAGGGATCCCTGATAGGGTGGGGCTGCTGGGGGCAGGGGGAGTTTCTGCACCCCTGTGAAGGGAGGTGGGGGAGGAGGGGAGGCTTGGGGATCTCAGAGAATGGGGCAGCCCCTCCGGCGCTTATTCTTGCGGACCTGGAGGCCAGCCCGAGTGGCCATCTCAAACACCTCCCGCACCCCCTCCTTGGTCTTGGCTGAGCACTCAAGGTAGCCAAAGGCACTGATCCGGTTTGCCATGTCCCGGCCTTCCTCAGATCGAACAGGCTCCTGGGAAGGTAGAAGGAGAGTGGTCAAAGGAAGCTGCTGGTTAGGTGCACCTCACCCATATTTGTAACAAGAACAAATATCTCCTCCAGCCCTGACCCCACAAAGCATCCAAGCCCCAGCCACCATGGATAGCTTCTAGGCTAGAGACCCAAGACTCATATTTACCTTCAAAATTCTCTCCATCAGCCCTATACCCCACGGTACACTCTTCTCTTGCCTGAGTGAGGATCTACCATCTCCTGACTGACCTCCCGGCCTCTGTTCTCACTTTCTTCCAATCCATCCTCTATGGCTGCCAGAATCATTTTTCTAACATACTGACTCTGACCATATCTGTCCCCAGTTTAAAACTTTGCCATAATTATCTTCAAAGAATAGTCTAGATTCCTTATCCTGGCAGCTCTCCCTAATCAACTCGTCCTCTGGCTAGAAAGCCACTTACCAGGTCCCCAAATAAGCCAGCTCCCTCACTCTGGGTCTTTTCCCAGCAACTTATAATACCCTCCGTTCCACATCCACAGCAGCCCACACACCTCCCCAGGTATACTCTGATGGCTCCACCTGCATACCTCAAGCAAAACATCTACTGTAAGAACCCAGTTCGCTGAGGGCAAGGATTTTCTCATTCATCTTAATAGCCCCAATGCCAAACAGTGGACAACAGACAAAATGCCAAGTGACCTTGGACAAGTCACTGTCCTCTGACAGTCTCATCGAATATTGGGTCAGACCCTAAGGGCCTCTCTGGTTCTCCCTCACCAGGATGGGGGTGCCAGGGGGGTAGGAGGTGGATGCTACTGTCACTTCTAACACGGGGAGTCAGTAGGAGGGAGGCTCCTTCACCAGCCTACAAGCCCTCAGAGGGCACCTTCCTCCCCAAGGCCTCCCAGCCTGGCAGCTGCACCCACCTGCTTCATCTTGGCCAGCTCTCTCCGGGTATGTTCATCTTGCCTCAGGTCCTTCTTATTCCCCACTAGGATGATGGGCACATTGGGGCAGAAGTGCTTCACCTCTGGGGTCCACTTCTCAGGAATGTTTTCTGCACAGACATGTCCCAACAGGTGTTGGTGCCTCCACTTAGGCTAGAAGGCGTCCCCTTGTCTCCCCAGGGCAGAGTCTTAGAGGCTGTTCAGCATGATAGTCCCTTTCACAGGTCAACCCCCACCTCACAGTACACACCCTCCCCTGAGCCCTCCGAGGGCCAGAGTCACCACAGGGAAGGAGGCTAATGGGGCTCCCCAGCACCCCTCCCACACAGCTTCTGAAGATGGCTGAAAGGAGCCAAGGCAAGAGCTCCCTCTGGTTGGTTGATTCTCAGCCCCCTCCCTCCAACCCCCTCACCCAGGCTGTCGGGGCTGTCGATGGAGAAGCACATGAGGATGACGTCAGTGTCCGGGTAGGAGAGAGGCCGCAGGCGATCATAGTCTTCCTGCCCTGCTGTGTCCCACAGAGCCAGCTCCACCTGTCACACAGGGCCAGTGCTTAGCTAGCCTGAGGGCCCCAGTTACACACCCCACACCCTGCCACCCAGAGGTCCTCTCTGAAATCCCGGTCCCTTAAGTTCACTGAACATCTACCTATTGAACACCTACTATGTGCCAGGGATAGTGCTAATCACTGTCACACAACATAAACTAAGGTGAGTTTCTTAAATCCCGAGACAACAGCGTTTGATCTTTGTGCAGCCATTGGGAGCGCCACTATTTTATTTAATACTCATAAAAACCCTTCGAAGGAGGCCTTACCATTATTTCCATTTCACAGCTCGGGGAGCTTAAGCCCAGAGGCAAAGGGACTGGGCCCAGATTACAGAGCCAGTGTGTAAAAAACTAGGAGGTTATCCAGATTTCCTAAGACTGCAGTTTCACTTCCTAACTTCCACTGGTTCCAGCAGGGAGAGTGAAGCAAGGACCTGGGTGGATGGTGAGCACGGACAACCCAGGTCCATAAGTGATGGGGGCAGGCGTGATTCCAAGGGGCTCTTCGCCTTTACCTGCTTGCCGTCCACCTCTATGTCTGCGATGTAGTTCTCAAAGACAGTAGGGACATAGACTTCTGGGAACTGATCCTTGCTGAAGACGATGAGGAGGCAGGTCTTCCCACAGGCCCCATCCCCCACGATCACCAGCTTCTTTCGAATGGCAGCCATGGCTGGGGCTGGTAGGGAAGAGGCAGTGGGGATGTTGGGAAAAGCCAGTAAGTCCACAAACACTTCTCTGGGGCCCCCAAGCCCTCCCTGGAAACCGAGGCGTCCAGTGAAGGGAGAGGAGGGAGGGAAAAGGGCTTGCTCAGGCATGTTCTTGCCAAGAACCAATTGGTCGGGCAACTGAGCTTGAAATTCCTAATCTCAAGGTCAGGGACAGGTCTCCCCCATGGGTTAGAATACAGAAATGGGAGGTGGAAGAACCACCCACTTGGGAGCCAAAAAGCATGAGTTCTAATCTAATCCACTCCCCAACTGTGGGCCCCTGGACACCTAGAGGGGTGCTCAGGGACCAGTGACGTGTCCAGAAGGGCAAGCTTTTATCTATTCTACATATCACGGTTTCAAGTCAGATGTATTTGTTACCAGGGTTTCGATACTTTTTAAAGTTTAATAATTGTGAAGGTCCAATCTGGAACACATTGTCCCTCAGTCAGCACAAGTCATGCCTGCCCAGTGAAAAACGAAGAGTCCCTACCCATATGGGGGGGTAAGGGAAAGATTATTTATCACACCCCTAGGTGCCAGGCACTGTGGTGGGCATTTGGACAAAAATCACCTCCCTCAGTCCGCAGAAGCCTGGAAAGTAGGTAGTGAGCTCCCCATTTTGACAAACTAGGAAAGTGAGATTCATTGAGGTTAAGAAACGAATTCAGAGTTGTGGCAGGGATGGCACTCAAAGCAGGGCTGTGTGACTCTAGAGTCTGTTGCTTTTCTACATATCACCCCAGAGGTGGGAAGGAGAGCAGAGGGAGGGAAACCCAGACAGAAGGCAGTGGCAGCAGCCAGCAGGCTTCCCTGGCCCACCCTGTCCCGGTCCCCAGAGCCCGGAGTCACACAAAGGAGGCTCAGTCCAGGCAGTGCCCACAGCCCACATTCGGGCAGCCTGCCTTCCTCCCCCTGCTTCCTACTGGGCCTGGAAGCTACACTGGGTCACTCAGCCCCAGGCAGGGGACAATGACCACACTGTAGGGAGCCACACATCTACCACAGCAGAGCGACTGAGAATAATCCACTAGGGAATCACTTCCACCCACTCCCTGGAACAGCCCCTTCCTCCACTCTGTCCAGCTCACCCTGAGGCCCTGCCCACCCCTCCCTGTGACTCAGGGCAAGGAGTCAGCTTCCTGGGGTTTCCATGTGTCCCCTGCCCCCAACACACACCAAAGAGCATCTGCACAGTTCATCACACCTTCCCAGCTTCCCCGAACCTAAGCTGAGCCTCACTTCCTCCTTCCCTGGGGAGAGGAGCTGACCTCCAGTCGGCTGGAGTTCCCAGGCCTACAGCCCAGGAGGAAGAGAGGGCGGGCTCTGGGCCTGAAATGAAGTCGAGGCTGTTGGGAGAAGCGGGGGCTGGAGCCGGTGCTGGGAGGAGCCCCCAAAAAAGAGACAAATGAGGGCCAGTCCCAGCACCAACCACACAGGGAGCAGTTAAAAAAGAAGGGGACGGTAACCTGATCTCTGCCCCAAACCTGGCTTTTTCTCAGTCCCACATCCTGTCAAACTAGGCTGAACTCCTTTACGCCCCACACACCACCACCACCTCACAGCCCTGCCTTGGTCTGCCTTTTAGGGAGCGAATACTCCAGCCCAAGGCAAGCCCTCTTCAGCAGTGGGATCCCGGGTGGCCTCCCTCCCCTCCACACACACATGCACAACAGTGGGATGGGGGCAAGTGGACATGAATCAGAGGGAATTTATAGGAGTTGAATGCACGGCCACACTCTCCTCATCACAACAGGGGCTCTCTCTGATACCCCAAAAACAGGCAAGAAGGCATTCACCCTGCCAGCAGATCCCCTCCAAAAATGGAAACCACCCTTCAGAAAAGGGGGTCTCAGGCTTCCCTGGTGGCGCAGTGCTTAAGAATCTGCCTGCCAATGCAGGAGACGGGCTCGAGCCGTGGTCCGGGAAGATCCCACATGCCGTGGAGCAACTAAGCCCGTGCGCCACAACTACTGAGCCTGCGCTCTAGAGCCCGCGAGCCGCAACTACTGAGTCCCTGTGCCACAATTACTGAAGCCCGCGCGCCCTAGAGCCCTGTGCTCTGCAACAGGAGAAGCCACTGCAATGAGAAGCAGGCGCACCGCAACGAAGAGTAGGCCCCGCTCACCGCAACTAGAGAAAGCTCCCGCGCAGCAACGAAGACCCAACGTGGCCAAAAATAAATAAAATACATTAATTTTAAAAAAAAGAAAGAAAAGGGGGTCCCCTGGAAATTCCACCCAGGTGACCAGCACCCTCACCTACTCCCACAGGTTCCATTGGTCCAACTGTGGGAAGACAGGCTGGGGTAGCCTCAACCAGGTATGGGCAGTGTTGATGGAGGGATGGAGAGCATTCACCACTGGGGTGAATACCAGTTGCTTAGGCATGAGTATGCCTGCCCCAGGCAAGGCAGTTTAGGTGGCACCAGATGGTGGTGGGCAGAGGCCAGAACTCCAGGGCAAGGGCATGCATTAAATGACCTAGAGCCCCCCAGCTCAATTAGAAGACGTTCCCTTCAGGCTCAGAAGAGTAGTTGGCCCAGGCCAGGCCAGGCCACCAGGCCCAAAGCCAAGATGGCGAGAACAACAGCTCCCTGTGAGAGGCAGCCCCTGAGGAACTGCCCCACTGACCCTAAGAGGGACAACCAAACCCCACACGGGGCCTGGAATGACCCTGGAACTTCTGGGGCCTTCCCTGGAATAAAACAGCTGCCGTCTCCTCAATCATTCTCTAGATTTCCAGATGAACCAGGTTCTGCTGTACCCTGCCCACCACCCCTGAGGTCTAGGGAAGAAATCAGATACCTCCCCCTCAACTTGAAAACCACACACACACACACACACACGCACACACGGGCTGGATCCTTCCCAATCTCCTGTACCTCCACTCCAGGCCGGCTCCAGAAACCATCTAGGGCGACGTCCAGACCCCCGGGGCAGTGGCAGCCCCCGCGGTCACACCGGCCCCTATTCCCGCCACTCCACCGGCCCGGCGGGAATTCCCACCTCAACCCGTACTCGGGCCCCGACCCACACCCAAGCCCAGGTCCACAGAGGGCCGCCAGGCCTGGGAGCTAGAGCGTCTGCGCTGGGGCTCCCTCGCGGAGACCCAAGTTGCCGTCTTTCCCCTCGCCCGGCCGGGCAGGTTCCGGGAAGCCGGGAGGAGAAGGGAACTGACTCCGACTCGGACACCAAGAGGCGAGAGGCCCTGCGGGGCAATTCCCGGGGCCCCTCACTGCAGCCCAGGAGGGCAGGGAGGGGCCGAGCCGGCCCGACCCCAGCACCGCCCAGACGCCGCGTACGAGGGAAGACAGGCGGCCCGCGCTCGGACCAAAGCCCCTCCCCGGCCGGCGCCCCGAGCTCCTGCCAGGCGGAGAAGGGGGGAAGTGCTCTCCTGGGGATGAGTTCCCAGGACGACCCCGCCGCCCAGAGCCCCAACCCGGGATACCTTCCGCTCCGCCGCTTCCAGCTGCGCGGCCGGTGCCGGAGGCAGAGACTGACCCGAGGGGCACCGCCCCGCCCTCCTCCAGCGCCGCGGCGGGGAGGGGCGACTCGCGGGGAGGGGCGGGCCGGGCGGCCCTTGGCTCCGCCCGCCCACGGCCCCCACTCACGGCCCCAGAGAGTCGCCCAGCAAGAGTCCCCGGCGCCTGGGGGAGATGCTGGGACTGTGGAGGAGTGGGTAGCGGGGCGAGGCGCGACGAACGGGACCCCTGAGGACTCTGCCTCTGCCCCACCTTCCAGCTCCTAGCGGCGGACCGGCGTCGGGAAAGTTGAGAGGCGCCCGGGGTGGGGTCAGGAAAGGGCCGCTGCTGCCCTCGCGTGGCCAACCGGCCACCCGCGCCTACATCACCTGGGGCTTCGCGGGAGGCGGGACTGGAAAAAGCGTCTTCGGGGACGCCCGCGGAGGAGGCCGCGGAAGATGCCCACCCTCTGCTCCTAGGATCATTGCGGAGTAAGTACAACCCACCATCATCCCCCCAGGCCTGGAGACCTTTCAGAACCTTTGAGATTCAGGGCACTTGGTTCCACCTCACAATTCCCTTCCTTCCCCCTACCTGGAATTTCCAACTCCTACCCATCCTTCCACCCTGGAATCTTTCTGGATCCCCAGCTGGGAATTCAGTTGCCACCCCCGTTATATTATTTCTGTGCCTCTAGGGACACCTAGCCGCGCCTGACTTGTGCGTTGGGTATTTACCAACACGTGTATCTTCTTCCCTGAAAGGTACCTGAGGAGGTGGATGGAGGATGAGGAAGTCTACTCACATTTCATTAGCTTGTGCAGGGCACACTACATAGCTTCTAATAGTCATCACAGATCTCTAGGTTAAGTGTACCCATCCCCTTTTGCCTGTAAGGAAACTGAGGCTCGGGGGAGTTAAGTGACTTAACTTAAGTGGCTTAATTTTGCCATTTGTATGTGGCAGAGCAAGAACTCAGATAGTCAGGCCTGTCTGGCTCCAAAGCTGGTCTCTCTCCCTACTGCCCACTGTGATCCTCCAACCTGTCCCTTCCCACTGTCTGGCACAGTGTGTGGCACATAATAGATTTTCAACAAATATTTGCTGAATGAATGAATGTTAGAAGTCATACAGACTTTAAAGATCTGAAGAGCAAGCCACACATTTGCTAAATGATGAAGCTGAGGTGCAGTGCAGTTTGGTCCCAGGCCTCTTAACTGGCTCAATAAACTGAGGTATGTGCTCAGTTCAGATCAGTTTCTGCCTTCAAAGAACTTACAATCTAAATTCCAAATGCAGACAACTTAAAGATAGGTAATAGTTATTGAACCCTTATTATGTGGACCTGGCTCTACATACATAAACTACTTTAGTTCTAAAACTACCTCCTGAGGTAGTACTGTTATCTCCATTTCTCCAAAAAGCAAATTGAGGCTCAGAGAGATTGCAAACCTAGTGCTGGGTTTGGCACCAGGACCCAAACAGCAGGACTTTCAAGCCCCTGCTCCTTAACTGCTACTCCGTACCAACTCCTCATATAGACAGTTACAGTACAAGAGGCGGGCACTGTAGTGGGGGCATGCGTGGGCTGTGGAAGGACAGGTGAAGCGTTCAGGATGAGGTGATGTGTAGATTTTAAATGAGTTGGAGCTACTCCAGACCCACAGAGTTGTGGAAACCACAAGGCGGGCTGGGGCAGAAGACAGGGCCGGAGAAGGAAGCAGTGGCCAGATCATGAAGGTATTTATATGTCATGCTCAAGAGTTGAGTGTCAATTTTGGTCTAGGTGCAGTAAGGAGCCCAAAGTATTTTCTCAGAGGAATCACCAACGCAGATTCACCCTGGGGAAAGGGCTCCCTGGCTGCTGTGTATATTATATAATGGGGAAAGCAGGGGAGTGGCTTGGAGACAATTAGGAGGCTAATATACTGAAGGACTAAGGTAGTGACTGTAGGGATGGACAAATAGAAATATATTTAAGGGACTTCCCTGGTGGTCCAGTGGTTAAGACTCCATGCTTCCCATGCAGTGGGCACAGGTTCGATCCCTGGTACCCCGGGGAACTAGAATCCACATGCAGCGCGGCCAAAAACTAAAAAAAGAATTTTTTTAAGAAATATATTAGGGGCCTCCCTGGTGGCGCAGTGGTTGAGAGTCCGCCTGCTGATGCAGGGGATACGGGTTCGTGCCCCGGTCTGGGAGGATCCCATATGCCGCGGAGCGGCTGGGCCCGTGAGCCATGGCCGCTGAGCCTGCGCATCCAGAGCCTGTGCTCCGCAACGGGAGAGGCCACAACAGTGAGAGGCCCGCGTACCGCAAAAAAAAAAAAAAAAAAAAAAAGAAATATATTAAAAAATATATAATCAACAATACTTAGTGATTGATTAGCTTGATGAGGAAGAAACGGAAGCCAAAGGTGCTCAACTCCAAGAACTCTAACTTGAGTAGCTGAGCTGGTGCCCCCTGAGATGATGAGTGGGGAGAGGACATATTTGTGGAGGAAATAATGAATTCAGTTGGAGGAATGTTGAGTTGAAGTGCCTGTGAGATGTCTAGGAGATGTTCTGGAGACAACTGGGACAGTTTTTAGTCAAAGAAAATGAAGACACACACATTTATCCATCTGGTTTATTTGCCAAGAGCTAAAATTTTGGATCTAACTGGCACCCCTTCTTCAGTTAAATTGCCACTAAAGAAGGTCAAGGAGACAACTTCAGAATTTGGGTTGGGAAAGGGTAAGCATGGAGAGGCTGGGATGGTGGAGGGAGGTTCGGGGCTGAGCCCCTCAGGAGTAGCTGCCTGGCCCTCCCAGGGGGATGACGAAGACCGAGATGTCATCCCCGGAACCCAGCTTGTTGTTGGAGAGACGCCAACCACGGTCCCGGGGGGTGCCCCGGGCCCCCAGGACCAGAGCTTGGGCCAGAGCTGTGTACCTGTCAGAAGCACATGTGCACATTCATGTACCAACATGTATATGGGAAGATGGATACACAGGCCATCATGTGGGTCCCCAAGCATTTCTTCCCTGTGTCCCTTCCTTCCCCATCGTCATCCCCTTGCCGCCATACAGCCCCTACCTGCTGGGGTCATTGGGCTCATAGGCTGACAGCACCCTGTCCACAGTGGCAGCTACCTCACAGTCACTGGTGACATCCCACAGCCCATCTGTTCCCAGGACTAGCACGTCATCTGGGCAGTGCTCATACTGCGTCAGGTCATACACTCGTACCTGGTGGGGAGAGAGGGTGCAGAGGGAGCTTGGGGATAAAGCGACCTTGGGAGAAAGCTAGCGCGAGACCCCTAGAGCAGGGAAGGCTAAGGAGGCTCCCATGTGGCTCACCTCAGGGAAAGAGGAGAGGAAGGGCTTGATGGGCAGGGTAGAACTGCAGACCCTGAGGTTGTGGTCTCCCAAGCCCCGGGTCACCCCAATGGTGGCCATCATTCGAGCCTAAAGGAAATGAGGAGGGGACACTACTATAGCCTTCTCCCAGTCTCTCTGGGACCGTGGACCCTTTCCACCCCTACCCTCGGGTAGAACCTCCACCTCCCTAGACAAGTTGTGGTGGGTCCTCCTGCCCTCTCCCACCTCTACCATGGAGTTTACCTTTTTGCCCTCCCCACAGACCAGAGGAAACCTGAGATCCTCCAGCTCGATCTTTTTGTAGGCCCTGGGGAGGGGGGAGTACAGGAGGCATCACCCAGGCATGAAAGTCCCTCTCCCCTAGGAGCCACACCCCTTACACAAACCCCTTAGAAGGGCCGCATTCCCCCAGCTCCCAGCCTGGCCCAGCCTCCAGCTTCCACCTTGCTGCTGGTGAGGGACTGGTTGTGTTGCCATGGAAACGGGCCCCAGCTCTGAGGGAAGTGTTACCAGCCAGTCATGTTCTGGTCCCGGTACAGCATCCTCTGCCCCAGCTCCTTAGGCTGAACTCTGCGGGGGAACTCAAGGTGGGTGAATTCACCACCCAGCAGCTCTGGTTTCAGGAAGCCCTGGTGTTGGGAGCAGCCAGACAGAGCAGAGGGCCAGGGGGCATTAGGTTTACAGTACACCCTGATGTAGAGGTGATGTTAATTATAGCGGACCCTTAAATGGAGTTTACTGTGTACCATGCACTGTTCTAATATTATTAACATATATTAGCTCATTTAATCCTCACAACAACTTTTAAGGCAGGAACTCTTGATTTATGGAGAAGTTCAGGGAACTGTTGAAGATCACACAAAGTACTCAAACCAGGATTCAATCCCAGGCAGCCCAGCTCCAGAGCCATTGCTTTAAAGCACTAAGCTATCCTGCCCCTTAGGGGCCTTTGCTGTTTCCTTCCCCGACTCTGACCGCACTTCCTTCCTCAGTTAGGGCCACAGTGGGAGGCACTGGAGCAGCCCACGCTCTTTCCTGCCACATCCTCCAAGCCAGCTCAGCCCTGCACTCCATAGTCTGTGGAGTGGCCTTCCCAGTAAGCTCCCAGTAAGGAGCGGTCTGTCTGCGTGGTGAGGGTCGGAGAGTCCTTGGGACACAGGTTACAGAGAGGCACAAGATTAGTAAGGAATGGGAGTAGGGAGTTTAGTTCCTACTTACAAGCATCTGAAGACGCTGGCGCTCAGTCTCCGGGGTGAACTCCCGGGACATTGGAATGATTTCTCCATTCCGGACAATGATGGCTCTGCCCAGAGAAACAAAAGGTTTGGGCTCGGCTCTCTGCAACCCCCTCATATAAAGAGTTCCAAAAAGACAAGGCCCTCCCTTAGCGTCCCTCACCCAGACCCCCAGTTTTCCTCCCCTCGTAGCTATTTCAGGCCCTTCCTTATATCTGTGATCCCTCCTGACCCGTTCCAATCTCTGAATGTTAACACCCACCACGTCACTCTCTTCTGTTCCCCCATCCCAGAAGCTTGACCCCTCCCCCGCACAGCCTTTTTCAAAGCTCCCACCCCATACCTGCTGTCACCTGCATTGGCTATGTACACCTTGCCTAGCAAGTAGACCACAACCAGTGCACAGCAGCCCCCCTCCACTTGGTGGCCACGCCGCTCCCGGGCCATCTGCTCATCCTGCCGTATGAGGAAGGGTCAAAGGGGGTGGATGAAGAAGAGGCTCCAGACACACAGCCACCTGCCCACATCTGCAGAAATAAACTGGCCCAGGCAAGCCACACTGGTGGACAGTAGGGAAGACATCGGTATAACACCCACTTCTCCCTCCCTCTGAACCAAGTTCTGCTCAGGTTCTCAAAGCTGTTATGGGTTCTCAGCGTCACCTCCTCAGGCCACCTGACTCCCATACAGAGTTGACCAAAGTGTCTGCCTGGCAGGCCCTTGGCCCGGGCCACCCACTTACCATGAACTGGAAGGCATTCTCAATGGCACCCACTACCAGACTCTCATGAGTCACTTCCTTCTGCGAAGACCAGCAGGACTGAGGACCAACCAAGTGAGAGGAATCAGAGGAACCTGGAGCCCCCGGGGTGGACGGGAGGCAGAGGGGAGGTGGCGAGGGGTCCTGGAGTATCTCTACCAGGTCCTTTAGCTGCTCCCGAATGTGGCGATGCAGGAGCCTAGAGGCCATTTCGGCAGCTCTGCCCCCTGCATGCCCATCAAACAGGCCCCAGTAGTAGAAGCAGAGTCCCTGGTGGAGGAAAAGTTGGAGGTGAGTGTGTGTGTGTGTGTGTGTGTGTGTTATGCAGGGAAAAGAGCAAGACTCTGGGCATCCGTATAAACATTAGAGAAGAGGTTAGATTTTGGTATTTAAGGCAAGTGAGATTCATGCACTCATTCACCAAAGGCATACTATGTCTGAAAGCAAAGCATCAAAATAGTCAAACTCAGAGGATAAAACATGCAAAAATAAGCAATGGTAGTTATTAAATCATCAATGAATACATGAGCATCTCCATTTTAAGTGGAAAACTAAATATTCACACTGACATGGTAGAATCTACCTGATCAATGCCAGATAAAGGTTCTGTGCCATTAAGGTAGAAAGCTAGTGAGTTAGGGGGTAGGTCTATCACATGGCTCAGATTAGAACCGAATGCCTAGAATCCCTGGGGATAGGTGTCTCCTGTGGAGGTTAGGAGAGGGGGTGGGGAGCTTACCTGGCCTCGGCTAGGCTCCCTAGGTGCCCCTGAAACACTCCTCCGACCTTCCACATACACCACTTCACAGCAAGCCTGGTCCTCATTGTGCCGACTCTTGCCAGCATTGATGACCCTGTCAGGCCAAAGTGACCACATCAGGTTGGACACCAGACCAGGTCCTGGAATAACTCCCACCTGAGACGCACATACCCTCTCTGGCCTACTGGTCAAGCTGAGAAAGGTCACAGCCACCTGGGAACCAGGCCAGAGGGAGGAGGAGAAGGGAGGCAGGGCAAGGCACAAGGAGTACTGCCTGGGTGTTGGGCTCCACCACCTCCTAGAAAGGCCACAGCAGCACTCTCCCACCTCAGGTCTCCCATCCCTTCCCTAGTGGTGCCACTGGGGGAGGACCTGGATGGAGGGAGGGAGGTTTTAATTCCTGGCTTGCCGAGACCCTGCATCCACTCTGACCCCAAAAAACTCTTCTAGCACCTTGTCCACAACACCCCACCCCACCCCACCCTCATGAGCACACCCACCTTCATCCTAAAATCATCCAGTGAAAGTTTCTGCTTTTTTTTTTCTTTTTCTTTTTTGGCCTCATGTGGGATCTTAGTTCCCCCACACACACCAGGGATCAAACCCGCGCCCCCTGCATTGGAAGCATGGAGTCTTAACCATTGGACCGCTAGGGAAGTCCCAGATTCTGCTGTTTGGCAATGAGTAAGTGCTCCGGCACAGATCAGGAAAGAGGAATTGAAATAGGGTAGGAGTGTTAGCCTCCCTGGACTGCGCAGGAGCCACATAACCCCAAACTCTTCCCAAATAGGAAGTTAAAGGAGCCGGTAGTGGGGCCGCGGGTCCACCAGCCCCACCCTCAGCCCCTCAGCGCCCCCATCTCCCTCAGTGCTCTGCTCTCCCAGCAGATGCATTAAAAATCCACCGGCCCTGTAGGAATTCCCTAGTGGTCCGGTGGTTAGGACTCCGCGCTCTCACTGCCGGGTCCCCGGGTCAGGGAACTAAGATCCTGCACTGCCGACAAACAACCAAACAAGGAAAAAAAAAAAAAAATTCACGCAGCCTTGGAGCAAGCCGGCTGCTGCCGCCACTCCCACCGCTCTGGCCCGGAGGTCCACTTCCTTGCCTGGCTAGGGCATGTCCACCCGCCAAGGGGTGTTCAAAGGGGGGCCCTCCCGCTTCCCCGGGCGGCCCCCGCCCCCGCCCCTGGGGAAGCCGGCGGCCGCCTGGTGTCGCGGGCTATTTCTGGGTGTGGAGGGGGAGGGGAACGGTAAGAGGGACAGGGAACTGGGGCGCTGGGGTCGGGAAGCCCAAGGAGTTTTTCCAGCCGCCATCTCCTATATTAAAAGGGACCCTCGCTCCTTGAAACCTCTCCTCCCTTAGCCATTAAACTACCGGGCCACGACTGACAACTGGCCAACTCATCGTTCACGGGCCCTCCACTCTCCGGGCTCTGGGAGAGAACAAGGTCCTGAAGCGGCGCGGGTGAGGATAGTCAGCGAGCTAGAAAGTCCTGAGAAAAGCTGCACCCGACTTAAGAAAGGGCTGGGAGTGGGTGCGGCCCGAAGCCCAGAGGACAGCAAAGGTCCTGGGAAAAAGGAGCTCCTGGCACCGAGAGCGGCGAGGGGGGATGCGTCCCAGCGCCCGGGATGCCGAGGTGGGGAGGAGGTTGGGAATGGGAGTCCCATCCTGGTTAGGGTGCCCCCGGGGGCGCTCACTCGGCGTAGCCCGTGCTCCAAGGCAGGCGACGGCCAGTGTCCGGGGGGCTTTGCACAGCCCGGCCAGCGTGGTCATCGGCGCGTCGCAGGCCCCCAGGGCTCAGCTGCAGAAAGGTCGGTCGGGAGAAGCTTGCTCGAGCCTCTACTGTCCTCACGGGCGCCGCACTCCCGCTCCCAGCCCTAGCCGGAGGGCTTCTGGGAGCTTGTGAAGGGGCGGCGGGTGGCGCCGAGGTCGAGTTGGGCAGGTCCGGCGACTTGGGGCGCGGAGGCGGGGCGCCCCCAGAGCTCACCAGGTGCGCCACGGCCGAGCGCACCCGGTTTAGCATGCTGCCTCCCTGCCCCGCCCTCGGCCGTGGCCCCGCCCCAGGACAGGCCCCGCCCCCTAGGGCTCTCGAAGGGCGGTGCTCGCTCCGGTCAGTTGGGCCCCACCATTGGCTCGCGGGCCGCAGGGCCAGTCCCCGGGAGAACTACCTGCGGCTCGGGGCTACCCCGGGAACAGCCCCGCCGGTTCGCGGCCTCTCCCCAGCCCCGTTCCGACTTCTCCCGCCTCCATTTTTTGGGGGGAAGAAGGGTCTGCTATTGTAGGAAGGGAACAGAAATCTTATTTCAGCCTTGCTCTATATTCATCAGCTAGGACTTCCCCATTGTGACGGGAGGGTGGTGCCTCCTCGCCCTGGGTTCGTTGTGGCTAGCCTGCCCAGAGGGTGATGGAGCTGATGATCTCCGTTAGCGACCGCTGGGTGTGAAGCTCCAGGTGTGGTAACACCTCTGGCTGGGGCTGCCGGAGTGAGAGTGAGGGCCAGCGAGCTGGTGCTGGGAGTGGTGTGGAAGTGGTAACAAGGCAGGCTGGAGCCAATCATCCTGAATTAGGGAGCTGGGTAAGTTCCTGGATTCCCGAGGGCGCTGTTCCCCGTGAAGACCACCGCTAGATCCGGCAGAACAGTTACCACTCCGACTCCACTTTTTTTTTTCAGGACCCAATTTCTGTCCATATTTGGACCTCCCCTGACCACAGCAGAACTGTTAGTAAGGATAACAATAACTACATTTATTGAGGACTTACTAATAATAGGCCCTCTACAAAGCACTTTCTATACTTTAGGCCCTTTACACTGCACACTAACCCTGCAAGGTAGGTTTTATTATGTTCGTTTTATGGATGACGCAGGACTGGATGCTCCTGTCATTTTACATGACTTGTTCCAGGAGGTCAACAGCCAGTGGGAAATTCATGCCCATGTCCGTTCCCCAGCCACCCACACCTATTCTTAAGAACCAAGCTGATTTATCTAGATCAGAGAGGAAGGGTTAAGAGGTAGGTGAATAGAAGAGGGGAGTGTTCCTCCTCTCCCACCCTCCTCCTCTTAAGGCAAAGGCTGAGAACAGTCCAGGTGAACAACTTCTGTGGCTGCCACCGGGGGGAGACAGAGGCCAGGCTAAGTCCCTGCCTGAGAGGGGAGGGTGGTACTGACCTGATGCTGGAACAGCTATGTTCCTAAGCCTGGGAATTGATTGTTAGGCCTCCAGAGACACCTCCTACCTCACACATGGTTCAAATGGGGACAAGGCCCTTATGGTCCTAATGCAAGTCAGGGTAGTCCTCAGGGACTGGCACCCAGTTCATGGTGGGGATTCCACCTCTGGACTCTGTCAGCTGGGTGCTTCCTGACCATGACCCTCTCTGTTCCTGGCTAGACTGTACCCCCAGAAGGGGTGTCTTTTCTGATAGCTTCCAAATACAAATCTCACAATGGTCATTCAGGTTTGTAGACTTCTATAATTATGCCTGCACTTTGGGCAGAGAGAAGGAAAAAGAAGAAAAGAAAACCAGAAAAAGTCAGACCCAAAGGCACATAGAGTGGCAAGGCAGACAGGGAGATAAAGAACATGCTGCTGCTATGAGTATTTCCCTCCTGTTTGAGAAAAACTGGAACCAGCTCACAGATAAATGGCATAAACAGTGGCAGCAAGCCATAGAAGAAAAAATATAACATCCCGGCTATTTTTATTATTCAGTGTTTCTGGGACAGTTTGCTTACCACTTCTCCGTGTCATCCAGCTCCATAATCCCTGCTCTTCACAACACCCATCATGGTGTGACTGCAAGTGGGCCACAGAGCCAGGGCCCAGAGGCCCCCTAGTTCCAGCAACAGATGGTCAGCAGGGATGTCAACAGCTCCCTTGGGCTCTAGAACAGCCCTCCGACCGTACCCAAATCCTAAGATTCTCCTCTCCCTGAACCTCTCACCTCCTATTCCTGGCATCATCACAACTCCTTCATCCTCAGACTGCCCCAGAACCTGGTGAGAAGGTCACCACCTCTACTCATCCCTGAGGCAGCACAGAGTGAGAGGCAAAAGGGAGATAGAGTGGGAAGAAGCAGCCTTGTAGGATATTCTTTGCTGAGAACTGCTCAGAGGCTGGTCCTGCCAGGAGTGTGCGAGGCCTCAGCTAGGGGTGGGAAATGGGCATCCTCAAGAGAAATCCCTTTAGGGATTTCCCTGGTGGTCCAGTGGGTAAGACTCCACTCTCCCAATGCAGGGGCCCCGGGTTTGATCCCTGGTGGGGGAACTGGATCCCGCATGCATCCCGCATGCATGCCGCAACTACGAGTCCTCATACTGCAAATAAAAAAGATCCTGCGTGCCACAACTAAGACCGGGCACAGCCAAAATAAATACATAAATATATTAATTAATTTTAAAAAGACAGAGAGAGAAGTCCCTTTATCCTGGGCCACATGCAGTGGCTCAGAGCCAGGAACTGGGCTTCTTCCCTTTGCCTCTCCCCTCCCCATTACTCCAACCCCAAAGCCCTCTTAAACGAAGAGGAGTGTCCTTCAATCAAGAGACAAATTCACAGACCACCACTTCCTCTCTCATTTGTCTAATACTTTCACATCCAGAATCTCACCCTGTAAAAAATTACACACTATACAATTGCAATTACATTGCAATTTTTATGGTGAAGAAACTGGGTCTCAGCGTTTTCGTTCCCAAGTTGGGGTTCATACCCATCATCCACAGGCCTACCAAAGCCCTCCTGCCTGCCAGGCCCCTACCCACATGCCTCCCCAGGTCCTTCCTGCCCCAGAGGACACCGCTCCTGGGGTAGAGATCATTTGCTATTTCCTCCTGGATTTTAACATTTTAACACTGAAGGGCTACCATAGCAATCTAAAAGAGCATTGTGAAATAGGATTTTGTGCAATGTGGGAATGTTCTATATCTTTTCTGCCCAATACAGTAGTCCCTAGCTGCATGTGGTGATTGAGCATTTGAAATGTTGTGAGTGTAAATGAGAAACTTAATTTAAGATGTTATTTACCGTATTGGACAGTGCAGTTCGGGAATCTTCAAGGCTCAAAACCCGTGAGGGTCTGGGCTAGCACTCCTCACACTCAGCACCCCACCCCAAGCCCCAAGACCTCCAGAGTCTTGAGGGACCGCTCTGAATTACCTGCCTATACCAGGGACCACATCACGGGGCTGTCCTCTCTTCCCCGGTCTTGCCTCGAGCGCCAGGGGTCGCTGTGCCCGCGGGGTCGGCGGAGCGCAGTGCGCGGTGCCCGGCGCTGTCTGGGAGGCGGCGGCGGCTACGCCCGCGCGGGGCTGGGGAAGCGGGGGCGGCCCCGGGCTAGGAGGAGGAAGAGGCGGCGGCGGCAGCCACGAGCTCCCAGGCCTGTGGGCGGGAGTCTCGGAGGGACCCTGGCTGAGCTCTGCAGAGCTGGCCGAGCAGGCCCGGAGCTCCCCCGTGCCCAGGACGGGCCCCGCATGACCGTGATGCCAGTTTGGCCAGAGCCCCTCCGCCTCGGGGAAGCAGCAACTTGGTGAGGGGGGCAGGACTCCGGAGTAGACAGCACCGGAGCTGACCGCTCCCGCCTGCAGTCCGCCTTTCGGAGTCTCGGTCCCGGGCTCAGAGACGAGGAGAACCTCAGGCCGGCGGGTGGAACCCGTGGGTACCGCCGTGGGGCAGGTAGGTCCCAGGCGTGGGAGCTCAGAATTGGGAGGACCGAGTGGGCGCGGGGCAGGGGCGGGAGAAGTCAGGGAAAGGTTAAAGGATCTTGTGGTTCACATTCTCAACCCCATGCTGGTATGCAGAGGTTTGAGGAAAACAGCCTGGGAAACTGAGGCAGGAGTGTGGAAGCCTGAGAACAAACCCCAGAAGCTTCTTTCTCAAGCTCTCTCTGAGGGAAGGAATAGAATGCCAGAGAAGGCACCCCAAATGCCCACTCCGGGGTCTTTTGGGTCTTGGGGTTCATAGGAGAGATGGGAAAGTTGGGTTGGAGGTGTGGCAGCTCAGGGAGAAATGGGTTGGGGGACTGCCAGAGAAAAGGCACAGCTGCCTTTGTAATGATCAAAACAAAGGTTCCTGAAGGGGGCAGGCAGAGGAGATACCTACTCAGAAAAGAGGTACTTCTAGAAGCTCTCTGCCCGTGGAGCACACCCATCCCAGGGGTTTTGGCATCACTTCCTCCATCTGCCCCCGCAGTCTTTTTCTGGGCTCTCACTCTGGGGAGCTAGGACACATGGCTCTTGGTCCTTCTTGAGCCCCACCATCCTACCTGCCTCAGTTCCACCTCCCTCTGGAGGTTGAGGGAGGGGAGGTCTTGGGGAAAATGGAGATGCTTTGGGGCTGAGGCCGCTGAGGCTCAGAGACCTGGAGGACTCCCGTTCTAGCCCTCTAGAGTGGGAATGGGGCTGAGGGCAGCATAGTTGAGCCAGCTCCTGGCCAGTCCAGGAAGCAGGTGTGATGGGGCTAGGAGGAGGAGGAGGCAGAGAGGATTCAGGACCTCAGGGGTTATTATTCTCAGGCGCCTCTTCCCAGCAGCGGCCGTCAGATTCTGCTCAGGAACTCTTCCCCGGCCTTCAGCCCCTTCCCAAGGCCAGAGAGATGACAGGGTGGGTTCTTAGATACCTCCTACCATCAACCCTGCTTCACTCCTGACACAGAGAAGCTCCCTCCGGCTTCTCTTCTCACGCCTACCAACCTACATGTTCCCAGAGTCTGCAAGGACCTCTGCGAATTCCCAGGGCAGAGGAGGGACTCTGCCCCCTGTCCTGGCACCTTGGGGAACAACCTCAGAATTAGGCACTACTTCAGTGCCCAGTCCACCCACTTGCTCTCACCCAGGCCCTCCTCCACCCCCTGCAGGGCCACGGGCTCCCTCTGTCCCTTGCAAACCACAAGAATCTCTCCTATTTGTCTAGGAACAGTGAATCTGAGGCCAGTGGATGAACTGACAGAAGATAAAAGATTCCAAAAAAGGTGAGTGAGGAGACAGTTGAAGAGGGGGAGTTGGGGGAGAGGTGGGTAGACAGAGATCAAGCACCCTATCCAAGGGAGCAGCCGGGTCCTGGCATTTGGTTTGGCCTCTAGTGTTCCCAGCACTAAGCTGGCACCTGAGGGAGCCCAGTGATGCCCCAAGGGGTAGCAGTGCAGCAGAGGGAGTGGTTCATGCCCCTTCTGTGCTTGGGTGGCTCCCAGCTGCTCTGTGCCTCTGATTTACTGGGGTTCCCTCCATTTCTAGTCCACTCTCTGGGATAGGTCTGGGAGATTCAAACCATCAAGGATGAAGGAGGAGAAGGAAAGGGGAAGAGAGCAGAAGCAAGGTGGTGCAGTGGAAACAGGGCAGGTTTCTGCGCTCAGGGTCTTCTACCCACATGCTGCCTGGCCTTCGGCAAGTCACTTGACTTCTATTAGCCTCCACTTCATTTCTTCCTTTTTATATTTAAATTTTGTTTAAGCTGAATTGCTAGTACCTTCCCGTGGTTCAAATCCCAAAAGATTAAAGAGCAATAGGGAGAGGGATTTCCCTGGCAGTCCAGTGGTTAAGACTTTTCTTCTAATGCAGGGGGTGCGGGTTCGATCCCTGCTTGGGGAGCTAAGATCCCACATGCCTCGCGGCTAAAAAGCCAAAACATAAAACAGAAGCAATATTGTAACAAATTCAATAAAGACTTTAAAAATGGTCCACATCAAATATTACTCAGCCATAAAAAGAAACAAAATTGAGTTATTTGCAATGAGATGGATGGACCTAGAGGCTGTCATACAGAGTGAAGTAAGTCAGAGAGAGAAAAACAAATACCGTATGCTAACACATATATATGGAATCTAAAAAAATTTAAAAATGGTTCTGAAGAACCTAGGGGCAGAACGGGAATAAAGACGCAGACGTAGAAAATGGACTTGAGGATATGGGGAGGGGGAAGGATAAGCTGGGACGAAGTGAGAGAGTGGCATCGACATATATACACTACCAAATGCAAAATAGCTAGCAGCTGCATAGCACAGGGAGATCAGCTCGGTGCTTTGTGTCCCCCTAGATGGGTGGGATAGGGAGGGTAGGAGGGAGACACAAGAGGGAGGGGTTATGGGGATATATGTATACCTATAGCTGATTCACTTTGTTATACAGCAGCAACTAACACAACATTGTAAGGCAGTTATACTCCAATAAAGATGTTAAAAAAAAATGGTCCACATCAAAAAAAAAATCTTAAAAAAAAAAAAAGAGCAATAGGGAGAAAAATATCTCCCTTCTACCTCTGTATCCCAGCCAACCAGTTTCCCACTCCCAGCCAACTAGTTTCCCTTCTCGGTGGCAAACAATGTTATTAGGGTCTTTTGGTACATTTTTCAGAGCTAGCTTAACCCATATTTGAGCAACATATATAATCCCTCCCTTTTACACATTGAATACACATCACCAGGCACTTTGCTTTTTTTCCCTAAATGATGGATTATCGTTGGAGATCATTGCATGCCTCAGTACATAAAGCGTTTCCTCATTCTGTTACAGATGTCTGGATGGGCATTGCACAAATGGTCCACAGTGTATTTAGCCAGCCCTTTACTGATGTTTGTTTAGGTTGTGTCCAGGCTTTTTGAGTATCAGTTTGCTCATTTGTAAAATGGGTACAAGCAATCCTACTTTGTAGGACAGTCGTGAAGGATTCAAGAGTATGTTTGCAGAGTCAAGTGCTCAAAACATGGCAGTCAGCATTATTATTCCTTCCATGTCACAGCCCTCCATGGGACCATGCCTGGTCCATTCTTTAAGACCCCTCCTAAATGTCATCTCCTCCACAAAGCTTTCCATGTTTTTCCCAGCAGAACAGTCTCCCTTCCTGCTCCCCTTTCTGACTGTAGTACTCACCACTTTCTACAGTGAGTCTGTGCCAGGCCGAGAGCTGCCTGGGGACAAGTCGTGCACCCTGCCCGCCTCTGTGCCCCCCAGAGCACGTGGCACAGTGGTGCTGGCACTGGGCACGGGGAGGGCTCCTGCCTGGAGTCAAGCAGGGTGTGTGCTTCTCTCTGCAGGATGCGTGAGAGGGCCACACAGAACTGGAGCACGGGCGGCTGGCTGCTGGCACTTGGCCTGGTCTGGCTGTGGACCCACCTGGCCTCGGCTTCCTTGCAGCCTCCAACTCCAACAGGTCTAGGGGAGGTGGTGGGGCCCTGGGGCGGGTGTTTTTCCAGGATGCCTGGAAAGCTGGACACCACTGCACCCTGTTCCACAGCAGGCAGATCTCTGAGGCAGAGTAAAATCCACAGATTCAAGGGCAGACCCATTCTCACCTTCCCTTCCATGCCGGAAGGTATTCTGCAGGGAGAGGAGCCCCCGGGTCAGGGCTTAAGTCTAGCCTCCTGGCCTAATTCTGTGGTTTTCCTTCTGGGATGGCTAAAGCCAGTGTAAGCGGATGATCCTCCCCGCGCATTGTAAGCCTTCGGGGCCCTTGGCCTCACCCAGAGGAAGCCAGGAGATGGGGGGATGGTGTGGACCCCATCTTTCTCCTGCCCAAGGGCCAGACTCTGCCAGGGTGATGAGTGTGGCCTCACTGGGGAGGAAGGAAGGATAGGAACACTGATGTGGCAGGAAGATGTCATCCGTTTCCTCCTCCCCTGCAATTGGAAATCTCTTACCTACCCCTGCCCTGAGCTGGGAGGAGGGGCTGGAGGACAACTAGGGCTGGTGGGAGGGGAGAAGGGGTGCTGGCCTGGGCCGGGCATCTGATGGTGTGCTGGCCCTTTCAGTCCCCGTGAAGCAGGGCACCTGCGAGGTGATTGCGGCTCACCGCTGCTGTAACCGGAACCGCATCGAGGAGCGCTCCCAAACTGTCAAATGCTCTTGCTTCTCTGGCCAGGTGGCCGGCACCACCCGGGCAAAGCCCTCCTGCGTGGACGGTGAGTGAGAGGCTGGGACCCGGCAGGGAGGGCTTGGTCAGAGAGATAAGAAGGTCTGTCCAGGCTTCGCCATCTGCTGGGGATACAATTTCATGCCCAGCTCAGGGCTTTCACTGTCGGAGTCTCAAATGATGGGGCCACCTCTGGGAGGAGGGGCACAGATGTGACCATCCCCATCCCATAGATGAGGAAAGCTCTGCCACAAGCACACGCCCTCCCTCCTGGCCACACCTACTGCCTGGCACATACGCAGATTCATTTCCTCACACGATCTTCTCAGGCCTCCTGTCAGCCTCATCACCTCACACCCACTCCTCCAGACGTTGACCTCTTCACCTGCGGCTCCTTCCCAGGCCTCTTACACATCCCCTCCTCTCGTTCTCAAGCTGGCCTTTACCCTCCCCTCACATGGACACACGTGTATCGCTTGGCCATGAATTCCTTCGTATCCACCCCTTTCCCACGGCCCCACCCATGCTTATTTTCTTACTCTCACATGGCAGCGCCATAAACGTGCCCACTTGTGCTCACATGCACACACCTGCTTGTGCACTCCCTCAAATGGCCTGCACGCTTGCTCACGTACACCAAGGGGTATGTTGAAGACTGTGCCTCTCTGCTGATGATGTGGTGGCTCAACTCAAGGGTTGCCTTAGAGACAACTGCCCCTGCCTTCACCCCTCTATGTCTTTGGTGAGATGTAGGGGTCAGTGGGGTTGAGGTTGGTATGGTTGTGTCCCAAGGCCTCAGCCTAAGTACTGCCCTTCTGGGCAGCCTGGAGTAGGAAAAAGACAAGGGGAATTCAGAGCTCTAAGCCAGGGTGTGTAGAAACATGCTCTTATTCTGCACGAACCACTCCCACGCCCACAGCTGCATGCTGTACTTGCAGAGAACTTAGAGCTGCCCTCACTGCTTCCTGCTCCCACAGCCTCCATCGTCCTGCAGAAGTGGTGGTGTCAGATGGAGCCCTGCCTGCTGGGCGAGGAGTGTAAAGTGCTCCCGGACCTGTCGGGATGGAGCTGCAGCACTGGACACAAAGTCAAAACCACCAAGGTATCCAGGGAGAGACACTTCATCCCAGCCCTACTCTTCCCCCTTCGCTGGGGGTGGAAAAGGGGGCACAGGAACCCTGCGGTCTAGGATGCCAGTTTCCCAGGGTGAGATCTGCAAGCCAAGTGGGCTCATCCCCGGACAGTCTCCCCTGGGTTTGTCTAGACTCTGGGGACTGAAATCCAAGGTGTCCTTCTGGGCATATTCCTGATGCTCCTGAGTTCTTAGTTTCCTTCTCTGCCAAGAGTGAGTTTGCCTTCCAGAACATGTCAGGTCCATAGAACAAAGTAGAGAATTGAGGGAATTATCTAGATAATTGAGAGGGGAATCTCTGCAATAGCCATTCTTCCTTCCCACCCCTGCTGCAGGCCCACCCCCACATTCCCACGATTCACTCCCTGTAACTCACACCTGCCTTTCTCTGGTTGAACTGCTGTGCTGACACCAGCCGAGAGGATTATTATTTCCATGGTTTGCTGCCTGCCCCACAGAACAAGCGATAATCAAAATTTTATCGAACTCGTTAGCAGTTCCATGTGTGTCACGGTTAATCAGTTGTATTGCTCTGTCATGGCCGTTTGTACAGATGGGTGACACTGTGGGGCAAGCCAGAACTCTTCCTCCTGCCTTCCCTCCCCACCATCACACCCAGCAAACAAACAAGCAAAGAAAACAATACAGAAGGAACGGCAGGCTCCGGAGTTCTGAAGAGAACATTTTCATAAGGCACAGAACAGGAACTACAGCAAGAAAAAGTGTGGCTGGATCTAAAGTAGAGCTTCCTATCTGCAGGCAGGCAAGGGACACAGCCATTCTGAGTATATTTGACTAGAAGAGACCCACCCCAGAGCTTCTGACATTTGTCACTATTGTATGGGTTTGGATTTGTAGCCTGTAGATCACTGTGCTTGCAATTTGGTAGCTACTCTGAAGCAACCAGCAGTGACACAAGGCTGATTTACGTTTTCATGGGCCACCCAGCCACACTTTCCCAGTCTGGACTGCTTTAGGGGAAAGTGACCTGCATATCCTGGGGAATCTCAGGCACACTGGCATGGGACAGGCATTCCCTTCTCTAACCTTCCCGCATCACTTGCTCTCTAGGTCACACGATAGCTCTTGGGGTCATGACCTGACAGCTTGATTGAGCCACCCACTGGAGAATGGTGTCCAGTTATCAGCTGGCAAATATGGAGATTCACTTCCCTGGACCCACACCCTGTGCAAAGTGCAGCAGCACTCTTTCCGGAGGTATTGCAGTAAAGCTTCTCAGCAGATATGTCCTCATATCTCCAGGCCAATCTCCAGCCACATACCTGTGGTGCTGGGCTCTCCCTGGGGGACACAGAAGGAGGTCAAGATAGAATCCCTACCCTTAAGGAACGTTCAGTCAAGTTGAAGAGCTGACGAAAGGCAATCAAGGTAACTTAGATTAAAGTGTGTGGTATCAGACTGGTTTCTGGCCCATATGCTGTGAGCATGTTGGGGGCCGTTCACCCCACTCCAGTTGAGGAGACTCCCATAGCCCTTCAGCCACTCTCTGGCCACAGGGCACAAAGACATAGGTCATATTCACCACTCACTACTTTAGTGGGACCTCACATCGGTCCAAATCCCCGGCAAGCTGCTGACCTACTGAAGGAAAACACTCTCCCCTGATGCCAGACCAGCTGTATCTCATTTGGATGGGGCTGAATTGACTTGGGGAAGGAAAGCAGAGATGAAGCCAAACAACTTTCCAGAAAAGCTTCTGCAGAGGCCTTGCCTGCTTCGGACACACTGGGTATGAGCTGGACAGGACTGTAAAATCACCCTCACCCAAGCACCCCAGGTTTTTGTTTGTTTGCTTCTTTTAACAGATGAGGAAACTGAATCCCAGAGAAATGAGGTGACTTGCCCAAGGTGTCACAGCTTGGGCTCCCAAATCTCTAAGATGGCTGACCTTTCACTTAGCCTGGATGTTGGGATTCCAGCCTGGGCCTTCCATGCTGTTTTTGTCTCAAGAACAGGAACCTGCAAAGAACTGGCTGGACAGCTCAATGATTTTGAGCAAGAACTTTTACAAAGTTCACTCCTATCTGAAATCATCCAGAATACCTACCCACCAGGATGCAGGGCCACTGGGTCTCCACTCTGCCCTCAGCCCCAAAACTTCCAAACAGAACCCATGACAGCCCAGAGGTCACTCAGCCCAGTTACAGCTGGGCACTCTGAGCTGGAAGCCTTGTCCACTCTAACCTGTCTTTTCCAGAGTCCTTAGGCTGTGCCTCTCAGTGGCTCTGGCTCCAACAGAGGGTCTGGGTGGTGTCCAGGGCTAGTCAGAGTCCTCTTCCTTCAAAGGCCCTGCTACGCAGCAGGGGAGCCCCTGCGCTGGATGGAGCCTCTGTCCAGGACTGAAGGTCAGCCAGTCAGGCTGGCACCCTATGTGGTTTACAGATGACACACAGGCCTCAGGGACTCAGAGACGCAAATTACTTGGATGTCTTATCAATAAGAGAATTACAGCCTCAGTGACTGCTGGATCAGGTAGGATCCGCTGGGATCACCAGGACTGCAGGGTGTGATGGGGCCTTGAGGGGAGGGGCGTCAGTAGAGACCAACTGGGACAATGCTGAATTGTGACCCTCAGAGTAGATCAGATGATGGGTTGAGGCTGAGAGTCTCAGTCCCTCCCTGCTTCTCTCCCTCCCTCCCCATGCAGTAGAATCAAGACTGTTCACCCCACTCCAGGGTTTATCTTCTTGTTTGCCTTTTTGTTGTTTTTGGTAATGGGGTGAACAATGATGCCGGCCTCCCACTAGGCTGTAGATGTCAGAACTCTGACAACTTTGAATCTCTGCATATAGTGGGGTCACAGGGTAGGGTAGTCAAGGAGTAGGTCAAAGGTTGTCATCACCTCCTTCAAGGTTGGGGAGTGGATTAAGGGATTGGCACTCTTTCTGGAAAGGATAGTAAATATTTGCAGGCCACATACAGTCTCTGGCATATTCTTTGTTTTTGTTGTTGTTTATTTTGTTTCATGTTGTTTTAAAAAACCTTTTAAAATGTAAGAACCATTCTTAGCTCAAGGGCTGTACAAAACCAGGCCCCAGGCAATTTTTGGAAAGTTGCCAACCCCAATAAACCTTTGAAGGCAGGCCATCTCTGCAGCTTGGGTCTGCCTCCCGGCCTGCCTTCGGTGCAGTGGGAACCTGAGCGTGAGGGGTGGGTCGGGTTTTGTTTTTCTTCTAATGTTCCTTGAGAGACTGGTGAGTGAATTATTTAGGCTACAAATGAGACAGCTTTAGCAGAGTCGGACAATAAGAGCCTGCTCTCCTTGAAGCCAGGATGCAGGCTTCTATACTCCCTCCCCATCCCTCAAGACTGTGTCCAGGAGGGAGGGAGAGGGCTCCAGCCGCCTGCGCATCTGCTGCATCCATAGCCAGTGAGCTGTGAGCTGGGGGATGGTGCTGTACAAACTCCCCCCAAGCTGCCAACCACCGCCCGCCCCTGCCCCAGCCAGGCTCCTTGATCCTCCCTGACTTCCCTCATCCCTGCTTCAGAGAAGACCTCCTTCCTTTGGCACATGCTGGAATTTGCTAATTCATTTTTTTAACCCCTCAAAGCCTCCATTTCCTCCTGACCTAATCATATATTTATTTGGTGGGCTTTGAGGGGTATTGTTTATAGGGCCAGGAGAGCCCCACACGAGAGGATCTGATGGAGAAGGGAAAGCTCACCTCCCAACAGAAGCTCCCTCAGGTCCTGCTTCCAACTAAGTCAACATTTGTACACATTTTGTAGCTGCTTCAATGGCAGTATAGGAATGCAAATTAATTTTCCTGGAGCATAGGGGTCCTGGATCATCTGTGTTTCTTTTCTCCCCTTAGTGGGATGGGCTCTCAGATTTCCTGAGGTTAGCTGGTAACCCTACCCACCCAGCTTCGGAAGGTTGCCAACTACAGAAGATCATGTGGCTACTTTCTGTGGCCTCCTGGCAGTTTCATTAAGGTCTGTGAGTGACATCCTAATTAATGGCTCCAGACAGTTGGCTAGAGTTGAAGCTGCAGCTTCCTAAAATCACAAGCTTAGAGCTAGAAGGGATTTAAGAGACCTTAGCCAGTTCCCTCATTTGACAGATGAGAAAAGGAAGGCTCAGAGAAGTTAGGTAATTTGCTCAAAGTCACACAGCAAGCTGGTGGCATGTGCTGCCCAGTGATCCAGACAAGTGCTCTTTACGCTACTGCACATTGCCTCTTACTCTAGTATAGATGAGAGCCCTGAAAAGAAGCCAGAATTTCAGCAAGGATGAATGTGAAAGAGCCTCACTCTAAAATCACCCAACCCTGTGAGTTCCAAAGGACAGAATAAAGAAGAATGGGAAGCTTTTAGAGATATATACACAGAAAGAGGGGAGAAGGGACAAAAGGGGGGAATTGAGATCACTCAGAAGAACATCAAAACACCAAAGCACCACACAAAATAATTAGAATAAAACTTGATTTTTGTCCTTTTTGGAGGAGACAGAATGGAGCTCCTGTCAATCTTTGGGAGACCTGTGCAGCAGTTTTGATGGTTTCAGGATTCTTTAGAGCCTAATGCAGGGGGCTGCAAACCAAGGCCCATGGGCCAAATTTGGTCCACCACCTGTCTTTGTAAATAAAGTTGTATTGGAATGTAACCATGCTTATTTGTTTATTATTGTCTGTGACTACTTTCCTACTATGAGATAGCAGAGCTAAGTCATTGCAGAGAAACCATACGGCCTACAAGGCTTAAAATATTTACTGTTGGACCCTAGAAAACTTTTGCCAACCCCTGCCCTGACGTTTTTATCAAATCTTTCTCAATACACGCTGACAATTTGGAAAATGATGACTGTATGTTGAATTTCTAGGTTTGGGTTTTTTTTTTTTTTTGAGTCTGTGCTTGTGTCCCCTTTAATCCCTTCCAGTGCCACTTGTGAGCTCTAACAACCAAAGAAACGAAGAAACAACGACTAAGACAGAGGCCAAGAAAAAGACTTGGAACAGATGGAAGCTTCCCTGATATATTGTCACAGCCCAGATCAGCTCAGTTCACATTTCCCAAGGTCATGTAACTTCTACTTTTAAACCTCAGGGAAGTAACTGCAAGTGCACCCATGTGTAAAGATGTAATTGTGTACGCATGTTTGCTGCTGGTATTTCTGTGCATCTGTGGATTTGAGCAACTCCATGCTCAAAAGCAAGGCTGATATTCAAAATATATAAAAACTAGCTCACCACAGAGACTGACTAATCAAGGCAAATGCCAACCTGTACGTCAGACCAGGGCATGCTGACTGCACAAAGCCCAGCGCGTTTCCGCTCCACCTGCTGTGGCTGAGATGGGACTTCAGAGTAGGGTAGTTCTTGATTTCCTTGGTCTTGTGATGTGTCACTGAGGGTGGGTCTGGGTCCAGAAGCTACTGGACTCAGAAGGTTATAAACATTGAATTTGGAATAGACATATAGACTGGGTATAAGGAAGAACAGGCAACTGCCTTTCAAGCCCTACATAAGGGTACACACTCCCCTTTAGTCCGGCTTAGAGGGATAGGATTCCAACCATTTTCAAGGGCTGGATTGACTTCCATGCTGGGTGATTGGCAGTACACAATCGCTTCTGCTAGTGAATGTCTACCTTGTGTCAAGCACATTAGGCTCTTTATATAGGTAACAATATATTAAATGGGACTCTTCCCATCTCAAGATTTGGGCAGAGGCCTCAAAGGTGAGGAAAAGAATAATAAGGATCAGCTATTATCAGCTACCACATTCTAAATCAAGATGCTAGACTAGGGACTCTTCTGGTGGTGCAGTGGTTAAGAATCCGCCTGCCAATGCAGGGGACACGGGTTCGAGCCCTGGTCTGGGAAGATCCCACATGCCGCGGAGCAGCTAAGCCCGCGAACCACAACTACTGAGCCTGCGCACCACAACTACTGAAGCCCACGTGCCTAGAGCCCATGCTCTGCAACAAGAGAAGCCACCGCAATGAGAAGCCCACGCACCGCAGCAAAGAGTAGCCCCTGCTCGCCACAACTAGAGAAAGCCCGCACACAGCAACAAAAACCCAATGCAGCCAAAAATAAATAAATAAATAAATAAGATGCTAGACTATATCTCAAATTTGTAAAACGGATGGTCCGTAGGCCTTTACTCCCCTCCAGACTGTATAACAGAGGGCTAAGAGCTGAGGCTGAAAGGCAGGTGGCATTGAAGGTCTGTCTGGAGTGAGTTGTCACTTCCTTCCTCCCCCAGCCAAGGGGAAGGTTTAGGTGTCGATTCTGTCTTTCACCCACTTAAGAGGGGAATTGCAGAAAAGAACTCCAAGAGCTATTGGAGTGTGAGGGACAGAGGGACTCAGGACTGAAAATAATCTAGCAGTGATTGTGGCTGGCATGTGGGCCTGGATAGTGAGTCTAAAAAACTGTCTTGGGTGTGAGCTGTACCTCCAGAGCTTAGCAGAGCATGGATGTTTGTATGTTTTCCAAGGGCCAGATGTGGACTGCCCAAGAGGGCTGCCTGGAATGGAGAGGTGCCCCATGTAGGGAAAGACTACCAGAAGCCATGAGGCTGAGAGGGAATCACAAGTGGCCAGAGAGAGGAGGTACCGGTAAGTGGGGGATCCCCAGCAGCAGGGCATCTTCCAAAAACCCAGGAAAATGTCCTAGATGACAATGTCCAAATCTGAGATGGAAAGAGATTTAGACTCATAGACATTAAATAATTTGCTCAGGATCAAGCAGCTAATAAATGGCAGGTGGTGGTTTTATACTGTGTTGACTTGAGTAAGCTGGAACTACATTTTCCAGAATCCTCTTCCCTGATGGTTTCTGATCACAGTTAGCCAAAAGATTAATTTGTGAATGATTTAGAAGAGATAAGTGCAGTGGTAGTAATTACTTTCTGAAGGTTGTCATGGTTAGAAGTGCCACCAGGTTCCAGGCTGTACTCATTCTACCTTGTTCCACAACAAGCTTTCTTAGCAACCCCCAGGCCTTCTGACCAAGAGCAACCCCAGGCCAACCCCCAGATGCAGAGGCAACAGGATTCCATGTAAACTTCTCCACCAACTCTCTAGGATCCTGCTCTAACTACTGGGCATGCCTGACTTCAGAAGGGTTGATGAGTGACTATTCTTTGGTCTTCCAACTTCTCCATTCAGACTCTGATTTCCCCAGTTATTCCAAAAATGTGTAAGCCTTGTTCCTAAAATAAACCCTTGTTTCATAATATTCTTAGTGTCTCTCCTTCCCTGACTGAACCCTTTCTAATATCATTAGTATCAATATCAAATCAGTACCAGATACCATTATAGGTACTGGAAATTGTTCCAGAGGAACAGAACTTTAAGGATAGGACTCTTGAAATTGATCTGTTTAAAGGCATTAATGACCCTGTTGCTAATGGTAAAAGTGACACTGGTAGACCATGGCCGGCAGCGGCAAGACAGATACATTAATTATCACCTGTAGACAACTGTAATCAAATACCTATAGGAGGCAAGGCTCTGGGTAACCAAGTAGTTGCTGCCACCGAACAACTTAATGGAAATAAAGAGTATAATGGGGTTAGTTGTTTCTTCTAAGTGCACCCAAGAACTTTGAAAGAAAATTATGAGCTCAGGTCTTTAAATTCCCAGCTGAAGTAAGGAGTAAAGGAGTAGGATAGTTCTACGATTACCTGAAAAGAAACCCTATTTCCTATAGCTGCAGGGTTGAGATTTTTGAAACCCAAACTCAAAGTAGCCAGGTGGTAGTCTACTTTCATTTTAGTAGAATCATTGTTGTGCCCCCTGGTGGAGACATTCTTCCCTTGGGGACTAACACCCTTAAACCAGCCATGCCCAAAGTTTTAGGAACAGGAAATAACATTTGGCTAGTGAATCATTAGAGTTAGGAATGAGAAGAACCACTCCCACTTACCCCATGCTGGTTCACAAGCACACGCAATGAGGGCTATGATGGTGGGCAATGTCAAGTGGAAACCTCTAGAATGGCCTACCAAAATGGTAAGCTCAAGGCAATTTCATTCCTGGAGGGATTGCAAAGATTAGTATCACCTTCAGAACTTGAAGGATGTAGTAGTGGTGATTCTTACCTCTTTCAAGTTGCCTATTTGTTCTTTGCAGAAAACAGAGAGATCTTGGACAATAACAGTGAGTTATCATAACCAGGTAGACTCCATTTTCAGCTTCTGTTCCAGACATGTTTTCTTTACTGGAAAAGACATCCCTTGGCACCTGGTAGGCAGCTATTGATCTGGCAAATGTTTTTTCTTTATACCTGTGTAGAGGAACAAAATTTGCACCCTAAAATATCTCTTTGGCATGTGGATTATTTCCAGCTAAAAACAATCTATGCCCAAAAAACTCAGGAAGAATCTTTGACCTTACCCCTAACTGCCTGAACAATTTAGATAGAGGGCCTGTTATAGGAATAGAGCTATCACTGAGATGTCTGCAAAGAACATGGGCTAGGTATGGTGGAGGAAACTCTTAGAGATCAGAGTCCACTCTGTGTCCCATATTCTCTGCATAGTGCAGCAAAGTTTTGTTTACCAAACATTTGCTTTTCCATCTCCTTCCTCCCTTTTGAAGTTCCAAACCATTATCCCCAACACCCTCTTTTGTCTTTAGCTGAAGATGGTATTTAAGGTGAGAGTTTCAGCCATTTTGGTGAGTTACTCAGCTTTCCTGAGTCTCTCCCATGTATACATGTTATTAAACTTTTGTGTGATTTTCTCCTGTTAATCTGTCTCATGTCAATTTAATTCTTAGATGAGCCAGAAGAAGCCAGAAGGGTAGAGGAAAATTCCTTCCTCCCCAACACCTGTTAATAAAGATCACCCAAAGCAGTTTACTTCCAACTGGCAGGGCCAGCAATACACTTTTACTCTCCCTCCTCAAGGCTTTATCAACTACACGGATGCTATCATGCTAGATGGATCTGGTGAGTAGAAGGTTGCTAGTACTCCAGACACTGTGGCAAGACACACACATGCCAGATGGTGAGAAATAAATCCCACAGAAATTTAGGAGCTTGCCACCCTTGTAAATTTTCTAGGGACCCAGTGATCTGAGGCTATGTCAAAATACCCCTTCTACAGTGAAAGACAAGTTGCTGTCTCTGGCTTCTCCTACCAGAAAAAAAGAGCTTAAATGCTTAACAAGCCTCTTGAAATTTGAAAATATCCTAAACTTCATTTGGACATGCTGCTCTCATTTATCAGAAAAGTCAAATGTCTGCAAGTTTTGAGTAGGACCCAGAACAAGAGAAGGCTCTACAATAGATATGGGCTGTCGTGCAAACTTATCTGCCCCACAGGCCATGTGAACTCTCACAGTGTCTGCACTGTACGGAGCTTTTGGCAACCTCTGAAGATGAATCTCAGAGCAAACCCTTAGGATTTTGGATCAAACTATGCCTTTCTCCTCAGATAACTATTTTCTTTTTGACAGATAGCTTCCAATTTTATTGGGCTCTACTACATACTGGATGTTTGACTGTGAATCACCAAGTTACTGGGTGACCTGAGCTGCCCATCATAAACAGAGTGTTATTTGGCTATAAAGGCATAAAGATGGGCATTCACAGCAGTATTCTGTTATCAGGTGGAAGTGGACTTCATACATGATTGGACTTGAGCAAGACCTAAAGGTAAAAGTAAGTTGCAGGAACAAGTGCCTCAGGTTCCCATGGCCCCTATTCCTGCAAAACTGCCTCCTTTTTCTCACACCTATGGCCTCATGAGGAGTTCTCTATGACCAGCTGACTGAGGAATGAAAAAAGTCTGACCTGCTTGACTGCTGGTTCTGCATGGTATGAGTTGGTTCTGCAGGATTTGAATTATTTCTACCAGAAGGTGGAAAGTTGCAGCACTGCTGCCCCACTCAGAGAGGACCCTAAAGCAGCGGTCCCCAATCTTTCTGGCACCAGGGACCATTTTGTGGAAAACAATTTTTCCATGGACGATGGGGGATGGAGGATGGCTCAGGCCGTAATGCGAGCGATGGGGAGCGATGGGGAGCGGCAGATGAAGCTTTGCTCGCCCACTGCTCACCTCCTGTTGTGTGGCCCCAGGGGTTGGGAACCCATGCCCTAAAGAATAATGGTAAAGGAAAATCTTCCAGTGTGTAAACCTTTGAGCAGTACACATCGTTGCTCATTTTGCCTGGAAGGAGAGATGGCCAGAGGTAAAGACATACACTAAAAAAAAGTGTGTGAGAAAAAAAAAATGTGTGTGTGTGTGTGAGCATGTGTGCGTGCTGTGGCTAAAAATTTGACTTGATGTTCAGGGTACTGGAGAGAATGTGTTTGGAAAATTGGTGATAAGGAAGTCTGTGGAAAAGGTATGTGGATGAACCACTCTAAACTGACACAAAGTGTGAAGATACTCATGTCCCATGTGAATGTTCACCAATGGGCAACCTCATAAGAAGAGGATCTTAATAGTCAGGACACCAAGATGCCACATTCTTTCACCAGCCATTTTCTGCAGTCATCCCTGTCTTGGCCCAATGGCTGGTGATCAAAGTGTACACAGTCTAAGATTAGAAACTTTTCAATGCCTTAGTTGTTTTTGTTTTATGTTTTTTTTCTGACTGAGCTGCACAGCTTACCGGATCTTAGTTTCCCAACCAGGGATTGAACCTGGGCCACAGCAGTGAAAGCGCCAAGTCCTAACCACTGGACCTCCAGGGCATTCCCAGTCATAGTTATTTTTATCCTGTTGTATTAAATAAATATCGGTCGCCAAGTTTTTCTCAAAAAACAAAGTGTACATGGTGGCAAGAATAGAAGTTACACATGGCTCAGCAACATGAGCTTCTATTCATCAAGTCTGATGTGGTTACAGCCACTGCTCAGTGCCCAGCCCACCATCATCAGAGACCAACACTGAACCGTAAGTGTGGCACCACTTCCCAGGGTGAACAGCCAGCCACAGGCCATCATGGAATGGGCAAAGCTTCTTCTCACTAGTAAATACTTACTCTGGACATGAATTTTCCTTCCCTGCTCACATGCTTCTGCCAAAACTACTATCTATGGACTTCTAGAATATCTTATTCATTCTCACAGTATTCCAACAAACATAGCTCTGACCAAGGAACTTAATTAACAGCAAATGAAGTAATGTGCTCATGAACACAGAATTCACTGGTCTTATAATATGCCTGATCACCTTGAATTAAATGGCATGAAAGACTGGTAGAATGATTTTTTTTGAAATTCAGTTACAACACTAGCTGAGCACCAGCACTGGGCAGGGCTTGGGTAATGTCCCTAGGATGCTGTATATGTCCTGAATCAGTGACCAATATGTAGTGCTGTAGTCCTCCCATAGCCAGGATTCATGAATCTGAAAATCAAGGGGTTGAAATGGAAATGGCTCCTCAACTGTAACTCATAGTGATCCACTAGGGAAATTTTTGCTTCCCAGACCCACAACTTTGGGCTCTGCTAGTTTAGAAAATAATTTGTCTGCCTAGGTTAGTTATATATAAGTAAAATATGTTAATATATATACTTTTCAGTGACTGTACTAGGTGAGGTATTTGCTGAAAGCAAAGGGAATTTAGAATGAATAGCAGAGAAAGAAGTTAAAAATACCAACTTTGGGACTTCCCTGGTGGCACGGTGGTTAAGAATCCGCCTGCTAATGCAGGGGACACAGGTTCGAGCCGTGGTCCGGGAAGATCCCACATGCCGTGGAGCAACTAAGCCCGTGTGCCACAACTACTGAGCCTGTGCTCTAGAGCCAGTGAGCCACAACTACTGAGCCCACATGCCACAACTACTGAAGCTCGCACACCTAAAGCCTGTGCTCCACAACAAGAGAAGCCACCGCAGTGAGAAACCTGTGCACTGCAATGAAGAGTAGCCCCCGATCGCCACAACTAGAGAAAGCCTGTGCACAGCAATGAAGACCCAACGCAGACATAAATAAATAAATAAATAAATAAATAAATAAATAAAACCCAACTATGACCAGTTATAGAAATGAAGACTGTAGTAGTTACAAGTATTTCTGGCTTACATTAATATGAATGTATTAATTTAAATATTAACCAATTATTATCTCCCATTTTCCCACTCATGAAAGTGATCAGGACTATTTACTACTTGAAGGCAAACAGGAAACTATTTAGAAACTGCCCGAGATTTCATCCAGAACCACAAAAATGAATCCATACGTTGATGTTAAAGGTGAAGGTATGATAAAGAATAAAAGTGTTTCCTGCTTGAGCCCTACCACATCATTTTAATTCAATAAACTGGTTTCGCATACCTTGAATCATCTCATCTCCATAAAACCCTGTAAAGTAAATGTTGTTAACAGCAGTTTATAGATGCAAATGCTCAGAGAGGAATAAAAAGTCTGAGAGCCTTAATAGCTGCCTCACTAGCTGGGAGGTCAGGACCAGGAAAAAGCACATGGTAAGTGAGAATCGAGGAGTGGACATTTTTTATGTGAATTGTCTCATTTAATCCTCAAAACAATTCCATAAAGTAGGTGTTACTATTCTGATTTTACAGACAAGGAATCTAAGAGAGGTTAAGTAAATTGCTAAAGATTACACAGCAAAAAAGCGGAAGTTTGAACCCGGGTCTGCTTACTTCTAAAGCTCATATCCTTTCACCACTCATGAACTGTATTCTGGTCATCTCCTCAGGGACTGAACTACTCAGAGTCCAAATACTTTACAATTAATGCTTAGGGAAGGTGAGAGGGGCCAGAGGTTGGACTGGGTAATAAGCGCCATGATAGAGGTGGGTCCTCTGTGCTACAGGAGGAACTATCTAGAAAAGAAACTAAATCCAGCATAGGGAAGGCATTCTGAGGACCAAGTTTTTAAAGTTGAGTGGGAATCAACCATGTGAAAGGGGCGCATGTGCGTGTGTGTGTGTGTGTGTTGGAAGGAAAGGAGGCATAAAGGCTGAGGAAAAGCATTTGCAGAAGAGGAAGGCGTGAGACAAGTTCAAGTAAATAGCTAGCTGTGGCTGGAATATAAGGGATAAGGAGAGATGGTGTGAGATGTGGCTGAAGGTCAGTCAAGAGTGAGCTCAGAAAGAAGCTGGACACCATGTGGTTTGAGTTCTATTTCAAGACAATGGAGGACCTTACAAGGGCCCAGGGGCAAGGGAAGAGGCAGGTTGCCACTTTAGACAGCTGTAAGACCAGATGACAGTGTGCCTATGCAGACAGGGAAACTAGTTACCAGTTTTAGCAATAATCCAGGTAAGAAATAATAAGGCCCTGAACCAAAAGCAGTGGTTGCCTGGGAGTGCAGAGAGGGGAGAGGGGAGGAAGATGAGTATATTTTCAAACTCTGAAATCTCTCTCCATTCCCTAATGGATGCTTGCTTTTTCTCTTCCACCATCACAGAGGTCTGAGTGCCAGCATTGACCCCATTCACAAGACAAGTGACTGCCTATATGCTGCTTGAAAGACACGAACAGCCCAGCATCCCACCATGCAGCCTTCTCCAGGGCCTGTCCAGTGGAGTCCCTTTGGGGGGCTGTATTCATATATTATAAAACAAACATTTACTAAGCACTAATTGGTGCTTTTGGTTAATGACATTTTAATGGATCACCATTTGAAACTTAGCTAATTTCAAGGCAAGGTTGGAAGAGGAATTTGGACATGGACTGTGGCAAGTCCAGGGGACCATGCCCAGGAATTCTAGGGTAAGAAAGGAGGGTACACTGCCCAGGAGGGATGGGCTGCTGGGTTGGGACAGGGAGTCCCTGCCATAAGGAATTCCCGCCCTTTAGCTCTCCGGAAGTTTAGGGCATTGGTCTTTCCTTTCACTCTGGTACAGGTCAAGTTTCTCTTTAACTTCTCTTTATGCATATGGATTCCCAGACCTAGCTTGGTCTGTACCAACCAGAGCCTAGGCCCAGCCAAGAAGGCACCTGATGGAGCACCTTCTCTGATGTGTGTTTGGAGGACGATTGGGAAGAGGACGCTGAAAAGCTGTTCTTTTTTTTTTTTTATTTTTTTTTTATTTTTGACTGCATTGGGTCTTTGTTGTTGCACACAGGCTTTCTCTAGTTGCGGTGAGCGGGGGCTACTCTTTGTTGTGGTGAGCGGGCTTCTCATTGCTGTGGCTTCTCTTGTTGTGGAGCACGGGCTCTGGGCACGCAGGCTTCAGTAGTTGTGGCTCACAGGCTCTAGAGCACAGGCTCAGTAGTTGTGGTGCACGGGCTTAGTTGCTCCACAGCATGTGGGATCTTCCTGGACCAGGGCTTGAACCCGTGTCCCCTGCATTGGCAGGCAGATTCTTAACCACTGCACCACCAGGGAAGTCCCTGAAAAGCTGTTCTTAACAGGCGAAGACTTGCAAGCTCCATCAAAGCAGCCCTGGGCCCCTCAGAGCTCTGGAAGCTGACAGACCAAATTGCAGGAGCAGCGTAGCTGCCCCCAAGTCCCACCTTGCACCATCCCTAAGCGCTAGCCAAGGACTACCCAAGAGGCATCGATGGCCGAGGGGATGGGAGCGCTGAATTTTTCTCCTTGGGAGTGATACCCAGGACAGTCCTCAAGGCTGGAGGTTAGAGGTTTGCTCTGTCGCTCTGCACAGGGAAGTCGAGTTTACCATGCTGCCTGCTCGAGCACCCGCTGGGTAGCCGGCCACCAGTCAGTGAGACGCGCAAACGCTGTTTGCTTTTAGTCGCCGATTTTTAAAGATTAAGCTGCTTGCTAGTAAGCCGAGTGAACATCAACAATCTTTCCAGGAAAATCTTTTACTTAAGTTTACACAGAAACAGTTGGTCGCAATTGTAGACATTAGTCAATTAGAAGATGTAAATATTTACAAGAGCCAGGTCATGGAAGCAACCTAAATGCCCATCAACAGATGAATGGATAAAGAGGATGTGGCACGTATATACAATGGAATATTACTCAGCCATAAAAAGGAACGAAATTGGGTCATTTGTAGAGATGTGGATAGACCTAGAGGCTGTCATAGAGAGTAAAGTAAGTCAGAAGGAGAAAAACAAATATCATATATTAACGCCTATATGTGGAATCTAGAAAAATGGTACAGATGAACTAGTTTGCAAGGGAGAAATAGAGACACAGATGTAGAGAACAAACGTATGGACACCAAGGGGGGAAAGTGGGGGGGGGGGGCAGGGGGGCGGGGTGGTGGGATGAACTGGGAGATTCGGATTGACATGTATACACTAATATGTATAAAATAGATAACTAATGAGAACCTGCTATATTAAAATAAAAGAAAATTAAATTTAAAAAATGAAGATGCAAGAGAGGGAGAGGGAGCGAGAGGTAGAGCGGAGTCCCGGGTCGTGTGCGTGTGTGTGTGTGTGTGTGTGTGTGTGTGTGTGTGTGTGTGTGTGTTGAGTCCAGGAGACTGAAGGTTGTGTGTGCAAGATTTGCGGAGGGAGGTGTGTCTCTGCGGGTAGCGCTGGCGGGATGGGAAGGGTCTGTCGGTGCCCCAGCTGGAGCCCTTGAACCTGGAGGAGGAGGGCTGCAGGCAGCGATTCCGAGAGAGCGAGCCCCCTGCATCGCTGAGATGCGCCTCAGTGGGCGATCAGTGGGCCCGGAAGGCTGCTGGCCACTCCCAGCAGCGAGTCGGGTCCCGAGTGAGGGCTTTGCCTTCGGGAAGGGGGCCCGCGGAGAGGCGACTTCACCGCGGAAGGCGGAGGGCTGAGCCCAAACGCCGACTAGCGGGACTCGACGGGTCAGAGCGGGTCATCCCCAGTCTGGGCTCTTCCCCCTCAGGTACCCCAAGCAAGGCAGAGGCGTCTCCTTTCTACCCGGCCCGGACGACCTCACTCGGGCCCTGGTTAAGCGGGGCGCGCCCGCCCGCCCCACTCCCGCCTGCCCCTGGCGCCGGGTGGCCCGCGGTGGATGGCATCCTGCTCGCGTCCCGCCGAGTCAGGTCACCCTAGGTCTCGGGACGCGACGGTGCAATCCCGAGGCCTCGGGGACGCAAGGGTCCCCGCCCAGCGGACGCGCGCTCGGAGTCCTCTGTGTTCAGCCCGCGTCCGGTCGCCGTCGCGGGGGCAGGTGCCGGGAGACGTCACCGTTTCGGCTGAGTGGTCTGGGGCTCCGGCTGGACGCGCAACACCCCCTCCGCACTCGCGGCAGGATTGGCCTCCGCACCCCTAGCCCCACATCCGACGAGGCTGCGACAGTGAAGGCCGTCGCGCACCACCTCCCCCGGCCCAGGAGTACCCCAGAGCTGCTGAAGATGTTAACTCTTGGATTCCTGTCGATGGCCGGCGCTGAGGCACTCGTGGAAAGTCTCCCGGCAGAAAGACCAGGGCCTTGTGGGTGCAAATGGAGAGGTACGAAGGGTGCAGATATTGTCTGTGCAAATTGGAGCCCTATTAAATGCTGTGCCTCCTTACTTTTAAGAATCAGCTTTACTGGGGCTTCCCTGGTGGCGCAGTGGTTAAGAATCCGCCTGCCAAT
Source organism: Hyperoodon ampullatus (assembly GCF_949752795.1). Taxonomy (NCBI): domain Eukaryota; kingdom Metazoa; phylum Chordata; class Mammalia; order Artiodactyla; family Ziphiidae; genus Hyperoodon; species Hyperoodon ampullatus. The sequence goes on from NC_136915.1 coordinate 100,506,601, forward strand.
GCAAGGAACATGGGTTCAAGCCCTGGTCCGGGAGGATCCCACATGCCGCGGAGCATCTAAGTCCGTGCACCACAACTACTGAAGCCCACGTGCCACAAGTACTGAAGCCCGCGTGCCTAGAGCCCGTGCTCCACAACAAGAGAAGCCACCGCAATGAGAAGCCCGTGCACCGCAACGAAGAGTAGCCCCCGCTCACCGCAACTAGAGAAAGCCTGTGCGCAGCAACGAAGACCCAACGCAGCCAAAAATAAATGGATGTATTTTTTTTAAAAATCAACTTTACTGGGGTTATATACAGTAAGATACCCATTTAAAGTGGACATTTTGATTCGATCTGACACATTTGTACCCCCCTACCATGCTCAAGATACAGAAAATTTCCATCTCCTCCAAAGTTCCTTTGTGCCCTGTACCAGGCTACCTTCTCCGCCACACCTCATCCCGCCCCCATCCTCGCCCCCATCCCCACGCCTGGGCTCCAGGCAACCCCTGGACTGCTTTCTGTCACCACATATTACATTTTCATATTTTCTAGAATTTCATGTACATGGAATCATACAGTATGAACTCTTTTGTGTCTGACTTCTTTCAGACACAAAATGTGTCTGAGCATAATGTTGTTGAGAATCATCCATATTGTTGGAAGGATCAGTAGTTTAGTCCTTTTTATAGCGGAGCAATTTTGCATTATATGGTTACACTGAAATTTGTTTATCCTTTCTCTTGTCCATAGACATTTGGACTTTCCCCCAGTTTTTGGCTATTTTGAATTAAGCTGTTACGAACATTTGAACAAGTCTGTGTGGACATATGATTTAACTTCTGTCAGGTAAATATCTAGACATGGAATTGCTGGGTTACATGAAAAATGAATTTTTAATTTTATAAGAAACTGCCAAACTGTTTATCCAAAGTGGTTGAACCATTTTACACTCTCATCAGTAGTATATGAAAGTTCCAGTCACCTCCACATATTCACCAACATTTGATATTGCTAGTGTTTTAAATTTTAGTTATTCTAGTAGAGGTCCAGCTGTATTTCATTGTATTTTTAAATTTCACTTCTCTACTAACTTATGATGCTGAACTTCTTTTCACGTGTTCATGTTTTTAAAAATTCATATACCGGGCTTCCCTGGTGGCGCAGTGGTTGAGAGTCCGCCTGCCGATGCAGGGGACACGGGTTCGTGCCCCGGTCTGGGAAGATCCCACATGCCGCGGAGCGGCTGGGCCCGTGAGCCATGGCCGCTAAGCCTGCGCGAGAGGCCACGGCAGTGAGAGGCCCGCGTACCACAAAAAAAAAAAATAGTTTATGGGAGGGAAGCCTTTGGCTTGATGGGGAGGAGGGAAAGTTCACATGGAGAGGGCCCTGGGGATTACTTCCTTGGCAGCTGGATGTTCTGACCAGAAGCAGCAGGTGAGGAGGAAGGAACTGGCCAATTCCTGTTGGTCTGAGCAAGGGTTGGTCTACTACCCCCCTCGTTTTCAGGGCTCTGAGTGTGTGTGTGTGTGTGTGTGAGCAAGCGATGATGTGAACACTGTGAAACCACCCGCTTCCTTTTCCCTTCTCTCACCTCTATCTGCTAGGCAAAGTGTGTAGACTCCTTCCCCTGTTTGTGACTGCCCAGAGTTGTTCTCAAGTCATTTGTGAAATACGCAGCTTCTCAATTCAAGTGTAGACTGTAGTTGTACCCCTTTACGCTTGGCCCGATTCAGAGACACGGCCTCTCAGAGCTGTGAGAAAACCTAGCTGTCATCTAATTACCCCCTGCTCTGAAGCCCAGAGACCACAGCTAGTTGGAGATACAAACAGGACTGAATCCCAGACTGTGGCACGGCTTGCCTATGTCATCTCTCTTCTCTCCATAACCACTCATATTCCACCCCTCAGGCACACTTTATGCCAAGACCACAGTGTCTTGATTACCTTAGCTTTATAATAAGTATTGAAATCAGATAGAGTTGGTTTTTCAATTTAGTTCTTCTTTTTAAAGTTGTTTGGCTATTCCAGGTCCTTTACATTTCCATATGAATTTTGTAATTTGACTTGTCAATTTCTACAAAAAGCCCTGCTGGGATTTTGATTGAGATTGTGTGTGATTTGTAAATCAATTTGGGGACAAGTAGGTGGAATGTAAGCCGGAACGGAGTTGATATTACAGCATTTATCACAGGGGTTTGAATTTGCCTGTTTAGTGTTTTTCTCTCCCAACAGGCTGTAAACACATTGAGGCCAGGGACTGTGCTTTATTTACCATTTATTGTTTGCTGTTATAGCTCCAGCCCCAAACACTGTGCCTGGCATATAGTAGTTGCTGAATGCATATCTGTTACAGGAACAAATATTTATTTGATCATTTATTTGTTTATTCAACAAAGAATGGATTTTTGTTTGCTTTCATTCTACTTTTTGTCTTCCTTACAGACAGTCTAATCCTATAAATGCTTGCTGAATCACTACCATGTTTTGAGGAATATATCCAAGGCTCTGCGTGTCTTTCTGAAGTGTGTGTGTCTGTGTGCGTGTGTTGCACATGCACACAGGTCTGCAGGTGATGAGTGTGTTTAACATCACAGGAGACCTTCTTCTAACAGCCCTTGTTGATAGATGCCTTTCCATTTCTTTCATTATAGGATTTATGGAGTGGCAGCTGTCGAAGACTAGGTGTTAAAAACATGTTAGGACACTACCCTGGTGGCGCAGTGGTTAAGAATCCGTCTGCCAATGCAGGGGACACGGGTTCGAGCCCTGGTCTGGGAAGATCTCACATGCCGTGGAGCAACTAAGCCCGCGTGCCACAACTACTGAGCCTGCAAGCCACAACTACTGAAGCCCACGTGCCACGACTACTGAAGCCCACATGCCTAGAGCCCGTGCTCCGCAACTAGAGAAGCCACCAGAATGAGAAGCCACACACCACAACGAAGAGTAGCTCCCACTCACCGCAACTAGAGAAAGCCCGCACGCAGCAACAAAGAACCAACGCAGCCAAAAATAAATAAATTTATATTAAAAAAAAAAGTTAGATGTGCTTCTCCTTTCTCTGCTAGTTTTTTTTTTAATTTATTTTTATTTATTTTTGGCTACATTGGGTCTTCGTTGCTGTGCACGGGCTTTCTCTAGTTGTGGTGAGCAGGGGCTACTCTTCTTTGCAGTTCACAGGCTTCTCATTGTGGTGGCTTCTCTTGTTGTGGAGCACGGGCTCTAGGCACGTGGGCTTCAGTAGTTGCAGCACGCAGGCTCAGTAGTTGTGGCTCACAGGCTCTAGAGAGCAGGTTCAGTAGTTGTGGCGCATGGGCTTAGTTGCTCCGTGGCATGTGGGATCTTCCCAGAGCAGGGCTCGAACCCATGACCCCTGCATTGGCAGGCGGATTCTTAATCACTGAGCCACCAGGGAAGTCCCCTCTCTGCTAGTTTTTAAACTTCATTTTATTAGAAAATGAATCAAATAATTATGTCTATTCCTTCACCTCTGAAACATGACTTTCCCCAGTCTGGAGCTAGAGGAAACATTTACTTAGATTTAATGTAGCTGCTGCCAGCTGGTGAAGGCTGTGCCTCCTCTGAGGTCGTGAAGTTCCCTGCTCCATGGATGCTGTAGGAGCTGCTCCTGGGCTGGACAAGGAGCCTAAGGAAGTGGCTCAGCTCCGCATTTCTCTTCGGATATTTTCTCTGCCATTTGACTGAAATGATTTCTACTGTCTAATTAAGGGAACGGTTAAAGCTCCTTTTTCAATCAAAATTCAATTCCAGCAAATAGTAAGAGGAGGAGGGAGAGAGAGAAAACACTGATGAAGCTTATTTAAGCACCATGCTTCCTTTCTGCAGAAAATCAAATTGCCTGACAGAAAAATAGCTTCTCCCATCAAGATCCATCAGCCTGAGTGTTCTTTACACTAACTAATCCATGTTAGGGCTCAACTTTGGTCCCACAGCAGAAGGACCAGACCGACTTGAGATTAGAATCTGGTGCTGCCACTTACCAGCTCTGTGGCTTCAGGCAAATGACTTCACATTTCTGAGCCAGTTTCCTCACCCATGAAATGGTAGTTAATAACTCCTACTGTATACAATTCATATAATGATCCGAGAGCAATGTGTAGCATGCAACGAATAACTATTGTGTGTCTCTGGTTTGTGGGCTGAGTGTGAGCACAGACCGACATGTGAGTGTGTGGGGCAGAATATATGACCTGTGTGCGGGTGGGGTAAGTGCATCATGCGGGAGGGGGAGCTTGTGGGGTGCAGCTCTGTGTCAATGGACGTCTGCGCATCTGTGTGGCCGTGATCTCTCTGTAGGTGATGAGGTCTGCATTCTCCATCCTTCTTGTAGAGGTCTCCAGACAAGCTTGGGTGGAAACCTCAGAGGGGATTGCTTAAGGGTTGTCTGAGGCTTGTGGGGCATGACACCCGCTCCCTTGCAGCAGCAACAGCTCTCAGATCCTGTCTCAGTAGTCTAGACATCACTTCTACGCCTTCATCAGTCCCGGGTGACTTGTTAAAAGGCTTCAAAGGAGAAACTTCAGACTAGAAACCTCACTTGCCATTCACATTTTTTAAACATTGAAGACAAAGCTATAAAGAACATATCTGTGAATGCTAATTAGCCTCCAGAGAGGGAGAAAGAAGAGGATGGAAGAGAGACATAGACACAGAGCTGTAGAAGGCCAGAAAGTTGCTGCAGGGACAGCAGGGGGAAAGGGAGTAACTCCTTGAATTCTGTAAAATTACATTAAGGATACACATGCCTCATGAAGGTGAAAAAAGCCAAGTATCAACAACAAAAGGATCTGATCCCAGAGATGAGTAAGTAAGACCAGAGCTGGAGCTGGAGCAGAATTTCCCTTTTCAAAGAGGCTCATGCAGTGGGCTGGGCTGTCCCCTTCACAAAGACAGCAGAGACCGCCCAGAAGGGGTGCGATAGGCACTAGGAGTATGGGGTGTGATCTGAGGGTGTCTGTTCAGGCTCTCATCCCCAATCATTCATTCCTATACCCACTAACCCCCAGTCACTTATATCTGGACTCCTGCTTTAATAGAAAGTACAAAAAAATGAATCTTTAGCACCAGGTATATTTATAAATACTATCTTATTTAATTCTAACATATCCATATGAAGTAGATACTTAGGAAATATTATCTCCACTTTATAGATAAGGAAATTGAATATCAAAAGGTCACACCTGGGTCTGACTCCTGACAGTGGATCAGGCTGCTTCTAATCTTTGGGTCTTGAAAGTTTGGTTGGTTGCTATCTAATTGTTTCAATCTTCATTTTCCCTCTGATTACCAAGTAAATACATGCTTACTAAAAGCATTTTTAAAATACTGAAACTTACAAAAAAGAATATAAAAATCATTAGTAATCCATAGTGATCTGTGTTTTCTTTTTATTTTCTTTGTGGCTTTGATAATTATTGTCACTAGTAAGATGCTCTGTTAGAAATGCTTTCAGCTGTAAGAAACAGACAACTTGACTACCAGTACAAAGATGTGTTTAAAAAGAGGTTTTTTGTTTGTTTGTTGTATATTAGGAAGTCTGAACAATTGCCACTGTTGATTTAGTGGTTCAGCAGTGGATTGACATTTGAAAATGTTCTTAGCATTTGCCTCATGATTACAACATGGCTGCTGCAGCTCCAAAAATCACAGGCAGGTTCAAGGCAAAAAGAGAAGGCAAGGCACTAGCATCATCTGTTCCTTTATGAGAAAAGAAAAGACTTTCCCAAAAGTTCCTGGCAGATTTCTTCTGTTTAAAATCTATGGGCCATAACTGGGTCACAAAACTACTCCTACTTTTTTTTTTTTTTTTTGCGGTATGCGGGCCTCTCATTGTTGTGGCCTCTCCCGTTGCGGAGCACAGGCTCCGGACGTGCAGGCTCAGCGGCCATGGCTCACGGGCCCAGCCGCTCCGCGGCATGTGGGACCTTCCTGGACCGGGGCTTGAACCCGTGTCCCCTGCATCAGCAGACGGACTCTCAGCCACTGCGACACCAGGGAAGCACCCCCCCCCCAGGCAGATTTGATTGGTCCAGAGGTCAGCTTTCCCAGCATGTAGTACATTAGAATTCTCACTTGATGGAGTACTAATAGCTAATATTTACTGAGCACAGTTCTAAACACGTTACTGATATTAACTGCTTAATCCTTATGAATTTCAATCTTATGAAGTAGGCACTGTTATTAGCCTAATTTGCAGATGAGAATACAGGCAGAGAGTTTAAGTAATTTCTTCAACTTTACTCAGCTAGAAAGTAGCAGAGCCACTATTCAAACCCGGGTAGTCTGGCATCCCCCTCCCTCCTCCCTCCTTCTCCCCCTCCTCTTTCCCCTGGTTGACTTACAAAAAAAATGCACACCGTGAGAGTTTCTAGTTAAGTTTTATTTGGGGCAAAATGAGGACTGCATCCTGGGACACAGCATTTCAGATAGCTCTGAGAAACTGGTCCGAGGTGGTGAGGGGGGAGCTAGGATATGTAGGAGTTTTGCAACAAAGGGCAGGTAGTCGGGAACATCAAAAGATTACTGTTAACTCAAGAAACCAGATACGCTAAGTTTAAGGAATTTAGCGCTTTTCTATGTATGGGAAGATACAAGAGTCTGGGCTCACTGAAATCAGTCCTTTGAAATGCACCTCAGCTATCTGGGGCCATTATCGTCTGTTTTTACATCCCGAGTTTCCTTCAGGCTCACCATAGGGAGTGGCTGCAGTCTGATGGCTGCCGTATGGCAGGTGTTCTTTGCCTTCCTGAGTTCCCTCGGGGCTCACCAGCTCACCACTGGCCGTGGCTGTAACTGTGGAAGTCTGTGACATCCTTTGTTTACTGATGTGGCAGCAATATTCCATTTATCACCCTTTTCCTCTCTTATAAAGTTCTAAACAGGCAGAAAGTTTGGCAGACTGGTATAATGAATTTCCATACACTCATCACTTATTTTTAACCAACTGCTAACATTTTGCCATATTTGCTTCAGCTATTTTTAAAACCTCTAATAGATAAGGACTTAAAAAAATAACATTGCCACAATACCATAATCACACACGACTAAATTATAATAGTAATGTCTTCATATTATCTAATACTCAGCCCATGCTCAATTTTTTTCTGATCCTAGCAAAAATGTCTTTCTACAGTTCTTTGATGTAAATAAGGATCCAGAGTTTACACATTGCATTTGGTTGACACAAGTCTTAAGTCTCTTTTAGCTTATAGCACTTCCCCGTTTTTTAAAGCCATTAACTTGTAGAAGAAACACAGTCATTTTTCCCACAGTATTTCCCATATTCTGGATTTGCTGATCATGTTCTGGTGGTGTTGTTTAACGTGTTACTGCACTGTAAACCAGAAGTTAGATCTGGCACGCTGCTTACTGTAGCACAGCTGTGGATGCTTCTCCACTCCCCTTAGCATTCATTCCTATTGAGGCAGGAGGCAGATGGGCCCCCAGGGCAAATGGTTTGAGTTCGTTCCTGTGGACCCATACTCTGAAACAAGAATTACAGGACAATTGAGAGAGGAGGCTGGGCCCTGCCCAGACAGAAGATAAGAGACCACATATTCCTCATTCTCGAAGTCAGGAGACCTCCCCGACTACACATGCGCAGAAAGGCTCCTTGGAGGTCCAAAGGGGAGTGATGCCAAGTGACTAAATCTACCCGTAGGCCTCTGCCATAGAATCCATCTTGGCTAAGAGATGTGCACACACACCTGGGAAAATCCCGATATATACCAAATACAGACTTTGAACCAGGCAAATCAAAATGATTGGCCAAAGGAAACCCAGAAGAAATGCCCCATATAAGTAAATTAAACTTCCATGAGGACACGACTCACTCTCTGATAGGCACCCATGTGTCTATCCACACATACTGTACTCTTTTTTCTCCTAATAAATACTTGTTTCACTACTTTCTGTCTTTGTGGAAATTCTTTTTCTGCAAAGCTGTAGGGCCAGGGCCTTGTCACTGACCGCTAGTCTAGTGGCTAGAATTCGGTGCTTTCACCTCCACAACCTGACCTCAATCACTGGCCAGGAACTGAAACCCTGCTTCAAGCCACAGCAGGCCGAGGCCACCCGAGATCACTATGTGCCAAAGGTTGGCATCTTGCTGCCTAAGGACTTTTTGTCTCACTGTGAAGCACACTTACCTGTGCTCTAGGCAAGTCAGAAATGCAGGAGAATCAATGTCCACAGTAGCAACCTTCAACCAATGAACCAAGAGCTGGTGAATGAAGTCCCCAGCTTCCTCATCCCTTAGTTGGGATAACTCTGAAATTTGTTCTGCGCTGTCCACATACTCCAGTGAGGTTGAGTTGTACCTGTCTCACTTTCTCACTCCCCTATTGGCATTTTCTGGAGACATCTCCCAACTAAACTCCTTAAATTGAATCCTAGTCTCAGGGTCTGCTTCTAGGGTTACACAAATCAAGACAATTAGATTCTGGTTCACCTTTTTTTCTTTTCTGGCATGCTGTGTGGCTTGAGGGATATTAGTTCCCTGACCAGGGATTGAACCTGCACCCCTGGGCAGTGAAAGCATGGAGTCCTAACCACTGGACAGCCAGGGAATTTTCCTGAATACAATTTTTACAAGAAATGCAGGATAAATGTTTCATTGACTTTTCTTCTTTTTTAAAATATTTATTTATTTATTTATTTATTTATTTATTTGGCTGCATCAGGTCTTAGTTGCGGCATGAGGAATCTTTAGCCGCGGCATGTGAACTCTTAGTTGTGGCATTCTAGTTCCCTGACCAGGGATCAAACCCCGGGCCCCCTGCATTGGGAGCGTGCAGTCTTAGCCACTGGACCACGAGGGAAGTCCTGACTTTTTTCTTTTTATCAGTTTCTAGAAAAATGATTTAGTGTCCCAGAAACCTTCAAAGGTGACAAATGATGAGTTTTTTATTTTAAAGTATAATTATGAACTCTTTGATTTTTATACTTTTGACATGTTATTATCCACTGCTGTCACTATTTTTTTTTGATGCTTATATTTTCTTAACTTTGGCTAGTGGGGCCTGATCAAGTTGACCGCTGTGTCCTTTTGGCATAACCCCTGAAGTCTTCAAGACTTGATTTCAGGCAAGACAAGAAGACTTGGGCTTATCTTGTACATTTCCAGCTCCAGACTGCATTAGCCATTTCTCCAATAAATTCTGGTTCCTTTTAGTAGGAAATGGTATTTGAGAATACAGCATGTAGCACTGTTCCTTGCTACTGACTTGTCATTGCTTCTAGGTCTTTTTGAACAGAGCTGAGAAATACGTATTTCTTAGAAAAGAAAAAATATAATATTTCTTAAAAATTAAATTTAAAAATATTTAATATTTATCTGAAAAACATGAATATAGGGACTTCTCTGGTGGTGTAGTGGTTGGGAATCCGTATGCAAATGCAGGGGACACAGGCTTGAGCCCTGGTCCGGAAAGATCCCACATGTTGCGGAGCAACTAAGCCCGTGCGCCACAACTATTGAGGCTGCGCGCTCTAGAGCCTGGGAGCCACAACTACTGAGCCCACATGCCACAAATACTGAAGTCCACGCACCTAGAGCCCATGCTCCGCAACAAGAGAAGCCACCGCAATGAGAAGCCCATGCACGGCAGTGAAGAGTAGCCCCCGCTCGCCACAACTACAGAAAGCCCTTGGGCAGCAACGAAGACCCAAGGCAGCCAAAAATAAATAAATAAATAAATAAAAATTTTTAAATGAATATAATGACTCATTTGCTTTATATCTATCTATCTATCTATCTATATATGCGGTAGGCTGCATTAGTGGCTCGAATTTTTCACTCTATGTGTTTCTGCATACACACCGCTTGCCACGTGTCTTTTTCAGTCTTTCCCTAAAGAAGTTCAGTCTGTTTTACCACTCTTTGAATCTGGGCTGGTCTTGTGCCTATCTTTGACCAATAGAATGAAGCGGAAGCGATGGTATGCCAGTTCCAAACCCAGGCATTAAGGCTCCTTAGCTATTTCTGCTTAATTATTTGTGCCTGGGAACATGCCTGGTCAAGCCTGCTAGAGACACGTGGAGCAGAGTCAAGGCCCCCCAGTCATTCCAAGAAGTCATTCCTAGATCAGCCAACAGCTATTTGGTTGTTCCATTATTTTGTTTTGAAAACATAAGCAATTATATATATATGTATTCATATCTCTGTATTACTTTCCTAGGTTTGCTGTGACAAAGTGTACTACAAACTGAGTGGCTTACAAATTTGTTTAGTCTTTCACAATTCTGGAGACTAGAAGTCTGATATCTAAGTGTCGGCAGGGCCGTGCTTCCTCTGACTTCTACAAGGAAGAGCCCTTCCTTGACTGTTCCTAGCTTCTGGTGGTGGAATTCTTGGCATTCTTTGGCTTGGAGCTGCATTACTCCAATCTCTGCCTCTGTCATCACATGGCCTGGCCTTCTCTGTCTCGGTCTCTGTCTACATTTCCCTCTTCTTATAAGGACACTGGTCATTGGATTAAGGTCCACCTTAATCCAGCATGACTTCATTTTAACTTGATTATATTTGCAAAGACTCTATTGTTTGTTGGTGTGGGGAGATCCACCCCCCCTCCCAACACACACACGGAGTAGAATTGGGTTCAGAGCCCCTTAGCAGGTTATTGAGCTACTCTAGCCAAGGACTTTGGCTGTCTGGACAGAGGGTACCCAAGGTCATTCCCCTGACCCTGGCCTGAGATCTTCCCTTTGTACCTGGAAACCTGTGCCTCCCACTCCTAGAAAAGAGATTGCTAATCTATCATTCCTGCTCCTCACCAGCCCCCCTCCACCAACTCCAACATCTGGCTCTGCCTGATGAAAAGCCAGATTATTCATGACTCCCATTCAGCATTTCTGGTTAAAGCCACACCCCACAGCTGTTTGTATTTTCATCAGAGGCTTTGGCAACTTTTCTCCACTGCCCCCAAAGCCATGTTTAGAGGGAAGATTTAAATATGGGACTTTCAGATCAGCGGCAGCCTGTCTGCAGGCTTGTTTTTATCCCCTTCAGTCTTCTTATTTCTAGGCATGAAGGAAGAAGATGGGAGCCATGGAGGGAGGCAGGATCACAAAGGGGGTCCAAGGATGGGTTATTTCCTCTCAGAACAAATTAATTAGTGTCTGAAGAAGCCTGAGTCAAGTCTTACTGTAAGGGCTGGAGACAGTGGAAGGTTCTTAATCTGAAAAACGAAGACCCTCCTGAATTTGGCCTAGAGGGTTCCAAGCTCAGTTGTCTATTTGCTCCACCTCTGCTGCTTGGGGGGCCTTGCTGGAGCATTCAGGGCCACCTCTACCATCTACCTCACACCTTCTGAGGCCCAGTTGGCTTCCTTTATTCTAACTCTGACCAGCCCAGAGATGGTGTAACATTTGTCTCTGTGGAAAGACGATGGCTTGGAGTCAGGGTGGAACCTTCGTGTGGGTCCTGGTTCCACCATGATCTAACTATGACTTTGGGCAAGTCATCACTCTTCTCCAGAATTCAGTTTCCTAAATTATAAATTGGGAACAGAATCTCAGCCTTGTCTACTTCACATGGGTGTTGTGAGGGTGAGATATGATTGTGGAAATTTCCTGTTTACTTGTCTGACCTACGCACTCCATGCTCCACAGGACAAAAGTATGTCTTACCTGTTAATTATTGTGTTCCCAGCACCTGGAAGAGTGCCTAGCATGAGAGCTCAATAAACACATGCTGAATAAATCATTGTAAATGTGTCTCATCAGCTGTCATATACCATTACACAGGATTATGTTTAATGCTGCTCTGTCTGATTTATGGGAAGACCCTCCATGCACTCCTCACAGCACCTTGAGTTTACAGATCCAGTAAACTCATAGCACAGACCCAGTGTGGGTCTGCCCCTCCAGACTAGAAGCTCCTAGAGGGCAGGGACATCTCTGCATCTTGTGCACCTAGCACTGTACCTGGCACACAGCTTTAGAAATGTCTGAGGAATTAATGAATGGATGAACAATGCAGAGTGGTTAAGTGGTTTGCCTGAGGTCACTCAGCTAAGGATTATGAACTGAAAAACAAAACTTTTTTTTTTTTTTTGCGGTATGCTGGCCTCTCACTGTTCTGGCCTCTCCCGTTGCAGAGCACAGGCTCCGGACGCGCAGGCTCAGTGGCCATGGCTCATAGGCCCAGCCGCTCCGCGGCATGTGGGATCTCCCCGGACCAGGGCACGAACCCGTGTCCCTGCATCGGCAGGCGGAATCTCAACCACTGCGCTACCAGGGAAGCCCCAAAACACTTTTTAAAAGTTGAATAAATACACTATGAACTCAGGTTTTTGCTAAGTATTTTCCACTATCTTATACCAGTTGTCCTGACTTCCAGGGCTATATTCTCTCCGTTGCCCTCTCATGAGTGCACCTCACCCATCCCATGCTGTCCAGTAATGGGATTTGAACCTCCTGGTGAGGGCAGGTCATTCTACCTACCTGAGACATAAATGTGAATGCAGAGTGTTTTGGGAGGTGATCCCAGGAAACATTCATGGGGGTGGGAAAGTGAGATAGGGAAAAAAAAGAAAGCCAATAAAGAGATGTTAACAAGCCAGCTACCACTGTGGACAACTGGAGACCTGTCTTGCTGGGGAGCCTTAGGAGGTGGTGAGAGACATGCCTTAGAGTCATCTCAACTGAGGGCGAGGAAGCTAGGTGCTTATGCTCTACCCTGTTGTCATTCATGGAGGGGTGCTCCTTCAACTCTCTGGTACTTCTGGTTTGCCAGGCATGCAGATGTTCTAAGTGGCAGCCTTGGAGTATGGAGGTGAATGCTAAGGGTATGTGGGCAGAGCCCACTGAGGTCTCATCAGGGTCCCAGCCTGGCTTGGTGTCCTTTGAGCCTTATCCTAATCTTCTGTAAAATAGAGGTAACAACCCACCTCCCCAGCTGGGCTGCGGTGAAGTTAGAGGAGATGAAGTTATGTGACATCACTTACAAGGTGATGATTGACAGTTATGACTAATGACAAGTCCTGCTCTTCTAGTACATTAAAGGAAGATTTAGAAATCAAATGCCAAAGCGAAAGCTGGGCAGGTCACTCCAAGGGGGAATGGCTTTAGATTTAGATCTTGATTAAATGTCTGAGTCGTGTAATGATGGAGGCAGGACCACCCAGGCTGTGCCCAATTACTGGTCAATTCACACCCAACCCATACCCAGACATCTGGGAGGAAAAAATCACTTTCATCTCAGCTCCAATTCTTTTTTTTTTTTTTAATTTTATTTATTTTTGGCTGCGTTGGGTCTTCGTTGTTGCACGCGGGCTTTCTCTAGTTCTCTACTCTTCATTGAGGTGCGCGGGCTTCTCATTGCAGTGGCTTCTCTTGTTGCGGAGCACAGGCTCTAGGTGTGCAGGCTTCAGTAGTTGCAGCACGCGAGCTCAGTAATTGTGGCTCGCGGACTCTAGAGTACAGGCTCAGTAGTTGTGGCACGCGGGCTTAGTTGCTCCGCGGCATGTGGGATCTTCCCGGACCAGGGATCGAACCTGTGTCCCCTGCATTGGCAGGTGGATTCTTAACCACTGCAGCACCAGGGGAGTCCTCAGCTCCAATTCTTGGCTCAGTTATTACTCCCCAGTGGGCAGGAAATGCCAGAGAAGAGAGACAAAGCTACTGAGATAAAGAGGGGCTGTTTACTGTTTGGCAGGAAGGAAGGACAGGGCAGGATGTGGTCAGGAACAGATGAAACTGCCCCAATGGATGCAGATCATTGAATGAATGGCATGTATGATTTACATGCTCTTACCCTTGAAGATCTAGATGTTTCAGAGAGTGGGGAAAGGAAAGGAGAATGAAGGAAAGGACTAAAAAAACAAACAGAGGTCTCTGTTTATTCTGCTCTTTCTCCATTACTGGCCAAGGCTGCTAGCAATAAACTCAGCAAATCTAGTTGATGCTAATCTTGTTGGAAGAATTTACTGTAATTTGCTTCACTGGGGGGATAATCAGATTTGTGTAAACTTTCATAATAGTCTGCAAAAGCTTCATATCTCTTGACAGATATGATCTTTAAAATGCCTGTGCTATCATCTTAGCATTGGAGAGGAGAGACTGTGGGCTGTTGGGGACCTTGGTTTTAGCTACCAAAGAGGTGCACAGACCTGCTGTTTGCTCTGGACCCCCACTCTCAGGCCTTCACTCTACCCCTTCCTCATCGCCTGGCTCCAAAGCTGATAGGGTCCCGTTGGTGAGTGGGACTGATAGTGGCCTGGAGCAGGGGTATCTTAAGGATGAGAGGGTAGTTACTCCCCCTATCCCCAGGTCTAATTGTCCAGTGATTCCTGATCTAATCAGCCAAGAGTATTACCTTTAAAAATCTTTGTTTTGCAGTCCCTGTAGCAGCAAACGTCATTCTTACCAGTATTTTTATAATTTTCCAATTACTAATAAAATTATTTCTGTTTTATTTTAAAGACATAAAAATACTTATTCTATGCACTTTTTCATGCCTAGAAAACTTGCCATGAGTAGCAACTGTAATAAGTAGAATAAGCATAATAAACATGAGCTATCCCTCTTAGAAATAGTTGGTATTTTTTTGTTTGCTTATAAAAATGGGAAGTTAGAGGTGAAAGGAGAAAACTAGGATCTGGGAGGACAACTGGGGCAACTAGTGCTCCTTGTAGCATGACAAGGTCTGGAGGGCATGAATTCATATTTTATTTATGATGACGTGAAACTACCAATCTCCTTTCCTCAAACAAAAACACAGACCTCCCACTCCAATCAAAACCAAGCCTAAATATTTTACTATAAAACGCAATTCTCTGTGACTCATTAAAGCTAAATCTGGCCTCTCTGTACCCCGACACCAAATTAAATCTCAGAGACAGAGATTTGGGTGAAGTAGAAGAGAATAGCTTTATTGCTTTGCTAGGCAAAAGGGGCCACACCTGGCTAATGCCCTCAAAACTGTGTGTCCTGACTTGGAGGGGGTAGTGAGGAGTTTTATAGTAATGGTTCAAAGAAGGTGTTATCAACTCATGGACATTCTTCTGATTGGTTGGTGGTGAGGTAAGTGGGAGTCTGCATCAACAACCTTCTGGTTCCAACCAGTCTGGGGTCTATGTGCTTGTGGGCAGCACACAGTTAACTTCTCCCACGTGGTGGGGGTTTTAGTATCTGCAAAACAGCTCAAAGATATTGTAATGTATATCCCTTGAGGTGGAACTGGGACCCTGCCCCAAGGCTGCACTATTGTTTCTTGACTCTTCCTCCCACGTTTCTGCATCCCCTCCCTTCCCTAATCAGCAACTGTTTGAACTTGCCCATTGGAATTCAGGGAAGGTCATGGAGGCTGAACGCAGCCTACTTCCTGCTAACAAGAAAATGGGGGACACAAAGACCTTTGTGCCCAAGAGCCCCCACCCCCGCCTACCCAGGGTCCTGCTCAGTTTCACCATCATCATCATTTGGGAATGTGTGCATGTGTGCAGTTAGGATCTGAGAAGCCAGGGGGAAAAGTGTCCTCAGGGGCAGGGCTCTGAGACAGGGGGCTGTATTGGTCATCAACCTGGGTGAGGAGAGCTAAGGCCAGAGTGCATTCGGAGAGGTGAAGATATGCTGCAAAGAGAAAAATAATCAAAGTTGATATCGGATCTGGTATGGGGTTGTGGGTATTGAGGAAGGATATGTCTAAAATGACTGTAGGGTTATTAGCTTGGGGAAGGGAAAATGGTGGTATTATGAGAAATGTAACCATTGGGAAGGAGGAACATTTAGGTGAGAATATGATTAACTCGGGGTTGGGTACACTGAGAAGTGGCTTTGGGGCAACTAACTGAAACATCCCGCACCAAAGGTTGGCATAGGACTGAGCATTTACGGCAGAAGATAGAAAATTGAGAATTATTCACATAAGAAACCTTTAGTGAGCCCCTGTTACATGCCAGGAGTTCAGGTAAGTGCCAGGTGGAGAGGTGCCTGGGAGCACAGTCAGAAAGTGGGGTGATTAAGTGCTTGGACTTTAGATCATACAGATCCACGTCCCAGTTCCCACTTTGCCACTTACTAGCTGTGGGACCTTGGGCAAATCATTTAATGTTTTTAAGCCACAGTTTTCTCATCTTACAAAAAAGTAGAAGAGTGTGTCTGGCACACAAGCATCAATAATAAAGGCAGTTCTCATGAGGATTAGTGAAGATAATGCATATAAAGTGCATAGCATTGTGTCTAGCATACAGCAAATGCTAAAAAAAAATGTTACCTGTTATCATCAGGAAAAAAAATACTTTTGAGCTTAAGGTACCCTAGTCTAATGGTTATGAAAACAGCAAGGGTGTTAGGAGCTCAGCTGAGCTGGAGTAGATAGAGACAGACAGAGACAGAGCAGTAGCTGAGCAGTCAGTTATCTACGTAGCAACTGTTGCAGGAAGGGGGACCCCTTCCAGGGCCCGAGAGTGGGCCCTTGTCTAACACTTGGAAATGAATTGTCCGAGGAGACACGTGCTGACAAAGCAGGAGACTTTATTGGGAAGGGGTGCCCGAGCAGAGAGCAGGAGGGTAAGGGAAACCAAGAGGACTGCTCTGTCACGTGGCTCACAGTCTCAGGTTTTATGGTGATGGGGTTAGTTTCTGGGTTGTCTCTGGTCAATCATTCTGACTCAGGGTCCTTCCTGGTGGCATGCGCATCACTCAGCCAAGATGGATTCCAGCGAGGAGGATTCTGGGAGGTTGGTAGGACACGTGGACTGGCGTCTCCTCTCTCCTTTTGACCTTTCCCAAATTCTTGCAGCTGGTGGTGGCTTGTTAGTTCTGGGTTCCTTACCAGGATCTCCTGTTGTTAAGATAACTCACGCAAGTGGTTACTATCGGGCCTGGCCCGGGTGGGTGGTTTCAGTCAGTGGTTCCCCTAACACAACTGTCAGGAAAGAAGAAATTTTCCTCTACCTTCTAGGTTCTTCTGGCTGGTCTAAGAAGATGAACAGATTAACAGGAGAAAATCACTCAAAAGTTTGATAGCATGTATGCATGGGAGAGACCCAGAAAAACTGAGTAACTGGCCCAAATGGCCCAAACTCTCACTTTAAATACCATCCTCAGCTAAAGACAAAAGAGAATGTTGGGGGTAGGGGTTTGGGACTTTGAACGAGCAAGGCAATTGACATGGAGTTAGAAAAGCAAAAGTTTCGTAAACAATTGTTTGCTGAGCCATGCAGAGGCAATGGGACACAGAATTTTAACAGATTTCTCTAGGTTTCTCCCAGTCTACACACCTAAATCATACTACAGTTATCTGTGGTGATGGCTGCCTTCCTGGAACCGGTCCTCTATCTATATTCTTCAGGCAGTTAGGGGGAAGTTCAAAGTTTCTTCCTGAGGCTTTTGGGCCTTGATTGTTTTCAGCTCAAAATAATCTGCATGCTGAAGAGACATTTTGGGGTGGCAAGTTTTGCCCTCCTACATAACCAGCCAAAAATGAAAACCTTAAGCCTCTAACCACTTACTATGATGGCAGAAGAGGCTAAAACTGTAACTGAGCAGGACCCTATGGGGCCTTCCTGGGACAGACCCCTCCCCCATATCCTCTGCTGTAGCTCCTCTCTGAAGTACCTAGATAATGGTATCTGATGCATATTTCCTGAGTTTTCAGGTGCTAAAACCACCACCAAAAGGAAGTAATTAACTACTTGATGATCATGAGCACTAGCCCCCAGACCTTCTGGCGCCTAAGGATTGATCACCACCAACCAGTCGGAGAATTGTGCACTGAGCTGATCACATACCCTGGGATGCCCCTCCCTCACGTTGCCTTAAGAAATGCTTTGCTGAAACCTTTCTGGGGTGCTCAGGGTTTTTGAGCACAAACCACCCATTCTCCTTGTTTGGCTCTGCAATAAACCTTTCTGTGCATCGGGTTCAGTAACAAAACTGAGAAAGTGCTGACTCCCTCTGTTCCATTTTCCCCTGTGGAGGCACCAGTGGAGGGACAGGTGGCTCAGCACAGGTGTAGGGTCACCTCACTGTTGAGGGGGCGGGGGAGGGGAGCAAGGAGGAAGTATGAAGAGTGTAAAAGTCCTGAGCACTGAGTCAGGGTAGGGAAAAGCGTCTTAAGGTTTCCCCTCCTCCCCTGCAAGGAGGCCTGGGTAGAAGAGCCTGAAGAGGACCTGGCCCAAGGCCTCAGACCAAGAGATCTGGGAATGAAGTCACTGGATGAGGAATGTGAATGTGTGAAACAGCCAGGGGCCGGAGTCCTTGACTGAAATACCCCTTAGACACTGTAACACACTGACTGGGCCAAGTCTGCTGTGGGGAGGGCAGCCTCTCCTGTAGACCTGCCAGGTAAAGCCTTTGTAACTGCCCAAGGTCAGGCCTGAAAAATCACACGTGGGTTTTTAACCAGGAGTCCGACTCCTCAGAAGGTACATGATAAAGGAATGTCAGACCAGCAATGTTTCTGTGACTATAAAGCCGGGCCAGTGAATGTAAGGTTAGAAACAGGAGGCCTGAGCTGTGAATGAGTTAGCCTGGGCTCTGAATTTGGAGCTCTAATCAGCTTTGCTAGGATAGTTTATTTCATCAACACCCTTCACTGATTCTTCTTGGTCCCTTTCCTTTCAGAGTTACAGAGAGGAAAATATAACTGAAACAAGGTGACTATGTTTACATTCTGACTATCAGATCTGTCCCCCAGGCTGGTAGTTACCTGCAAGGCCACTGGCTGTGAGAGTAACACATTCACTTTAGTGTGAAGAGAACTCTAGGGTTTCACTCTGTTTAGTAGGAGTAGAAGACAGCCCTGGGGAATGGCAGAGGTTTCTCTGTTACAAAAGTGTTGGCAAATGAGTTTCCAAGTAATTTTCTCCCCTTTGTCCTTCAACCCCAGGAGATTATTGAGATAGTTACTGAAAGTGCTTGTAATTTGCATTTCAAAGTAATGTATGCAAAAATAATACGTTTCAGCACATGCTTCAATAGCATATTAAAACAAATTGGCTTTGGGTCCTGCCATTTATATCTTTGTCATTCTAACTCCAAGTCCTTTAATGCATTTAGGAAAAAAGGAGGAGGAGCATTTGGGAGGAGGCGGGGAAGAGAGAAAAGTGGAGCAGGGACCTATAGAGCCCCCTGTGTGTGTGGCTAGAGGGGGTGGGCATCTTACTCATCTCGTGTGCCCAGGCTCAGGCCTGTGGGATTCAGAGACTCCAGAGTGAAATGGTTGCTGTGAGATAAATGCGGGAAGACATCCTATCCCCTGGGAAAATGAGAGGAGCCCTCCTTAGGAACCACCCCACCACTACCATCATCACTCAGGCATCCTGTGGTCTCTCTCCCTGGTTGTATTTAGATGATGTGGTTATCTATGGGGGAGTCTTAGAGGGGATAGAAACTGCAGGTCAGGAGAAGTTCCCCTTGTCAAAATATAATTTTCAAAAAGTAAGACATGACTCTCACATAAATATATAGTGAGCATTGATTTAATTCATTAATGAGGGAAGGAGCAGAATGGTAAAGCCATTTCAAAGAAAAGTATGCGAGGCAGTAAATATAACAAGAGAAAGAAAGATTGCTAAGTTAATTACAAAACTTGGTTAGTTTGCTCAGGGCAAGAATACTGTAATGTTTGGACCTATCTTTTCTACTGGATAGAATATATTTGAGCCTCTACTGGACAAAAAAAAAAAAAATCATTTACAACTTATCATTCATCTAAAAGTTAACATCTAACTTTACAGAGTGTGGGTCCCTATCAACATCAGACAAAGGTATAGTCCCTCAGGAGTCAGGAGATGCATAGGCAGGCTCGTCGGGAAATGCTCTAGTATAAATTTGAAAGTGTATGCAGCAATATATATATATATATATATTATAAATTTATTTACTTATTTTATTTTTTAGCTTTGACTGTGTTGGGTCTTTGTTGCTGCGCGCAGGCTTTCTCTAGTTGTGGTGAACCAGGGCTACACCTTGTTGTGGTGCACGGGCTTCTCATTGTCCTGGCTTCTCTTGTTGCAACCATGGGCTGTAGGCATGCAGGCTTCAGTAGTTGTGGCACCTGGGCTCAGTAGTTGTGGCTTGCGGGCTCTAGGGCTCAGGCTCAGTAGTTGTGGCACGCGGCCTTAGTTGCTCCACGGCATGTGGGATCTTCCCAGGCCAAGGCTCGAACCCGTGTCCCTTGCACTGGCAGGCAGATCCTTAACCACTGTATACAGCAATATTTTTGCCTTATTTACAAGTTTTGGATAATTTTTCTTAACACCCCGAAGCACACTCCAACCCCACCATAGTTTTATAGTTCAGTTATTTGGCTGATATCTCTCTGAGTGAGCAGGTTGGGAGTGTGGGCTACAAAAGGCTCCAGGCATGAGGTTCACCTAGACCCTCTCTCCGTCCTAGTCCTCCCACCTCTTGCATCCCACACCTACACTCAAGTCACTGGAAATGAGACTGTAGGACATTGAGATATTGAGGCCAGGATGGGAACCCTGTAGCTTTTGCTGGCTTCACAATGGGGCACAAATAAGCCCCCTGCTTCAGTAGAGTGAGGGTTTCTGCCACCTGTCCCAAGGCAGAAGAAATTCTTACAGTTGAAGGTTAAGGGCCTAGAGCCAGATCCCCAGCCCTGCGGCCTATGTGTTTGCGAATTACCCCTCCTCCTGCCACCCAAACACATCCCTCCCTGTACCCAAAGAAATTCTTACAGCCACAGCAATAAACAGATGTGCACAGTGCTGAGAACTGACAAAGGCTCTCTCCTTGACCAAACTTTAGTCAGGCTCCTCTAAGCCTTTTCTCAACTAGGCCTTGACCTTGGCCCCCATCTTGTGTCCTGCCCTGTGGCCCTGCCTAGCCCAGTCTTAGCAAAGAGCCCTGCTAAGTCAGTGTGGTGACAATTCCCCACCTTTGACATCGGATGTCCCTCATCCCCACCTTTGATGTGTAAGTTTTTGACCGTGCCTTTAGCAAGGATCCCGTTAAGTCAGTTTAGCAAGATTCCTTCTACCCTTGATGTCTTCTCTTAAAAATTTTCCACCCACTGACCCCCTCATTGTGTTCATTGGCCATAAATCCCCAGCTGCCTTTGCTGTACTGGGAGTGGAGCCCAATCTCTCTTCCCTATTGCAATAGTCCTGAATAAAGTCTTCCCTACTAATTTAACAAGTGTCAGAATAATTTTTTCTTTAATGCAACTAAGAATAAAGTAATATGTATCCAGTCCAAGTCCAGTCCTTCATGCTGCTCTCAGATCCCCACTGTCAGAATGAGTCTCCCTCCACCCACGTCTCCCACTGGATTTTGTTGCTGCCTCCATTAGGGCATCAACAGGGATGGGGCCCCTTGTTCAGAAAGCAGGGAAAAGTACCATTAACGTTACTAAAATAGAAAGCCCTTATGTTTCTTTCTTTCCTTTCTCTCTTGTTACAATGTTTATTTGCTATTTAATGTCATTTTCTTTCTTCTTTGACTTTCTTGAATTAGCCAGCCTCTAATACTGAAAATGATGACATAGAAGGAAAGGGAAAAACAGGACCACTCATAGTGCATTTCGCTTTTTGTCCTTCTTTAGTCATCGACAAGCTGTAAGGAGGAAGTGTTGGTAGGATGTGCACATATCAGGAAGTCAAATGAAAACAGATGAGTTAGTTTTATGCCTTTCTACTCTTTAGGTAAGAGCAAAATATGTGTAGATGTACAAACTATGAAATGTGAATTATGTAACTTTGGTGATTCTGCATATGAACTAAATGACCTAACATTTGCATTTTAAACTGGAATTGTGCAAAATAAAGATGAACAGTAAAATTTATGTTAATAATTCAATATTTCTAAGTTTTTTTTTTTTTTTTTACTTAGAATGACATTAAATAGCAAAGAAACACCATAACAAATCAAGAGAGAAAGGAAGGGAAGAAAGAAAAGGGCTTCATATTTTAGTAACTTTAATGGCACTTTTTCCCTGCTTTTTGAACAGGGGCCCCATCCTTGTTGATGTTAATACGCTGGATCTGATGGGGAGGCTGAATGCTAAGGGAAGGAGCACCCGGACTGATCAGAGCAAGGCCAGGTAAACAGGCAGGGTGTAATATACAAGTGAAATTGGCCTGTGAGTACAAGATCCCATAAAATGCTCCTAGGAAATTTTTTCGAATTGGCTCCCCCCACCCCCAATAGGCTAGAAGAGCCATATATTTATGACAAAAAATTTTAAAATAAACTAAAATGTTCTACATTGCTCTAGAAATGAAATATATTTTCTTTATAGTTTATTTCTTTAACAGTAAATTAACATCAGCATGACCATAAAATAATGAAAAGATAAGGCTAGACTGATAATTCTGGTGGGTCGGTTGGGTGAAGTTCCATGAGTTACCCTTGGAGGCTTAGTCTAGAGCCCACTCTTCCAAACCTTCCAGTGGGTATATAAGCACCTCATTCTCTGTATTAAATTTCTCGCTGCTTAAAATAGCTAGAGTGGTTTGTTTCTTGGGCAGACCCTGACTGATAAATGGGTTTGAGAGCACAGGTCAAAGGGAGCAGTGTCAGAGACTCGACATGATGAAAACTGCATCCTGCATGAGAGAATAGAGCTGCCCTTTGCTGTGAGCTTCTCTCTCAGATCAACTAAATCCCTCTCTAATCAATTAAGCCCATTTACTCCTTTATCCTCCTCTGCAGAAAACCAGAAGCGCTAGACATTGGGCTCCATTTCAGACATTGGGGAATTAATATCTGCTGGAGAAAGCAGAGGCTCAGCCCAGCCTGGTTTTGTCTGGGATATGATGGTGGGACTCCTACTCACGTGGTGGTTTAAAAGCCCTCTTCGTGAGCCTTGCAGAAGTTTTGTTAGAAGCCAGAGTGAGGTTGGATAACACCACTAGGCCACACCTTCCATCCATGCAAGATTTATTTTTTTATTTCCTGAGGCAAAAGTACCTCCTACCAAAAGCCTCCTACCTTATTTCCTGAAGCTAATTTCCCTTTGGCTGACACTGTGAAGCAAAATGTATTAATACCCATGATGGGTGATCAGCATTCAATAAATAATGCTGGTTGTTCTAATGTACCTGGTATGAAATATTCAGAGCTATTAATGCATTTCAGTTTAAATCATCACCAGGGCTTTGGTCCAAATCAGTGGTGAGCTTAGGTTCTATCATCTTTTTCTGCAGAGATCAGATGTAGAGTGTAGGCTGAGGGTTCCAGGAAAAGGCACCGAGGAGCCAAACCTCTGCAGAAGGTAGGGGGCTATGCGGTGCAAGAAGATGTGATGGGGGAATGGCCAGAGTCCTTGCTTGCGGTTCAGGACTCCTGTCCTAGCCTGGCTGCACTGAAGGACTTGTTAACCAAAATTTCAGAAGCAGGGACCTGATTGAAATAAAGAGGCATTTATTTTGGATTTGTTAGGACCGCAGCCCAGGAGACACAGATTCAAGCAGCACTTGAATTGTGTTCTGCTGGACTGCAAAATGGAGAAAGCTTATAAGGGCAAAAGCCTCAAGGTCACAGTTAGTTACATGAGTTGTTTATCAAGAAGTATAATTGGAGCTGGTAAGAAGTAAGGGTGCTTATTTAGCAAGGATGGTTGGGGTCTGAAATGGTTGCATAGTTACAAGGGGGAACAACCTTGGGACACAAGGTTGCAGCTGGCAGATGTTTTAAAATGGCTGGTGTTCTTCGGTTTGGTACAGTTCACAGCAAGTTCAAGTTCTTAGTGGTGCAGGGACATGTCAGACCAGATCCTCCATGGCCACCCAACTCCATTTTTTTTTTTTGCAGTACACGGGCCTCTCACTGCTGCGGCCTCTCCCGTTGCGGAGTACAGGTTCCGGACGCGCAGGCTCAGCGGCCGTGGCTCGCGGGCCCAGCCACTCCGCGGCATGTGGGATCTTCCCGGACCGGGGCATGAACCCGCATCCCCTGCATCGGCAGGCGGACTCCCAACCACTGCGCCACCAGAGAAGCCCCCAACTCCATTTTTGATGCCTGAACTATGATTACTCCATCAGGATTTCAATGCCATCATACTTGAGGTTCACGGGGTCATGGGAAGCCAGATTGGAGCATTATAGGATGTCTTCCCCAGTCCTTGATTGTAAGCACTTAAAATGCCTTCTGTCTCCTGAGGCAGTAGAGGGAACATAGGAGAGAGGGGGAGTCTATATAACCACATAGATTGGGAGTGGGACTCGAATCACCAAGCGTTAGGACCTCCACAGGAAACTTTGGATAGCTAGAGATTTCAGAAGGTTAAGCTCAGATATCCTGTCAATATGGATGTGGTTGACAGGTCTATAAATCATGTTTGCTTAGCATGTGGTGAGCATGGGAGGAATCTGACAGGTGAGCTGACAGAAGTGAGTCAATCAGGACCTAGTGGGGCAGCAGTACTTCCTGCCTGTCTTGTGAATTTTTAGGACATTAAATGAGAGGTAAAGAATTGTTGGCATGGGAGAGCTCTCCAGACAGAAAACGGAATTGCCTAGGTGCCCCAGACACCAATATCCCCACACCCTTCTCAGATCTCTGGTTTCCCACCCTGCCCCACCCCTGGTGAAGTCCATTAAGAACCTAATCCAGGGGGCTCCCCTGGTGGCGCAGTGGTTGAGAGTCCGCCTGCCGATGCAGGGGACACGGGTTCGTGCCCCGGTCCGGGAAGATCCCACATGCTGCGGAGCGGCTGGGCCCGTGAGCCATGGCCGCTGAGCCTGCGCGTCCGGAGCTTGTGCTCTGCAACGGGAGAGGCCACAACAGTGAGAGGCCCGTGTACCACACACACACACACAAAAAAAGAACCTAATCCAAAGGGATCTGAAAGGAAGGACAGGGTTATTTAGTTCCACTAAGTGTTCCCTAAGGACAGGGTTATTTAGTTCCACTAAGTGCTCCGAACACAGGCGGATGTGGGGAAAGGAGGCTTCAGAGCTAGAATTAGCTCTCCCAGCTCTCCTCTCTGAATCCCAGCTGAAAGCCTGTTTTCTCATCCTTATTCCTAGGGAATACTGACCTCCCCTCACTCTTGCCTCTCCTCCCATCCTTCCGACAGCTTAGGTCCCCCAAGTGCTCTGGGTTTCTGACACTGCCAGTCCCCAGCAGCTCCATTCTGATCTCGATGTTAATAGGCTGATCTACTTTCCCCAATATGGCAGCTCTCTCAGCTGATGCTGGCTCCCCCTGATTTTTGCTTTACTCAGCCACCTCTTATCTCTCAGAGACGATGAGGTGAATATGAGAGAAAGCAGTAGTTGGACTGGCCTTAGACAGTAGGCAAGGACCATAATGTGTGCCAGTTATTCAGCTCTTGTCTCTCAGCTTCAACCCTATCCTTCTATCCTTTAGTTTGTGATGCTGGGGCAAGAACTTTGAAAACTACTTTTCTGCTCAACTATCTAGCACCCTGTTAGGTTCTGCCAGTAGGGCTCGCCAGAGGTAGACTGGAAGGCAGAAGGGATATAATTTTCCTCTGCTTCCTGTTTCTGTCAACATCATCTAGTCTTGCTTTTTTACAGCAGCTGAGGCAGTTCTTTCAGCAGCAGCAGTTGGTTCCAATTTGCAATTGCTCCTCCTCTGTTCAACTTCTAAATGTTGGGTGCTCCAGGGCCAGGGTCCAGTCCTGCATGCCCATCATTTTCTGTGAACTCCGTGAATGATTTCAGCTGGTTTATGGATTTATGTGCCAGATATTCTGATAACTCTCAAATCTGTATCTCTAGCACTGACCCTTCCCTATACTCCATGTTTGAAATGTTAGATGTGTTAAGTCTAACATTTAAGTTAGATTTAAGTTAGATGTGTAATCTGCATCTTCAATTTATTTTATTATTTTTTTTGCGGTACGCGGGCCTCTCACTGTTGTGGCCTCTCCCGTTGCGGAGCACAAGCTCCGGACGCGCAGGCTCAGCGGCCATGGCTCACGGGCCCAGCCGCTCCACGGCATGTGGGATCCCCCCGGACCGGGGCACGAACCCGTGTCCCCTGCATCGGCAGGCGGACTGTCAACCACTGCGCCACCAGGGAAGCCCTGCATCTTCAATTTAAATGTCCAAGCATAATTTTAAATTTCTTCTCTTCCAAACAAGCTTCTCCTTTTGTCCACCTCATCTCAACTGACCACACGTCACCACCTTCACTACATCACCCCAGTATAAGCAAGCATCAGCTCAGAGTGAGCTGGGTAGAAAATTAGGAAAGCTCTTGCAGTAAAGCTTCTAGAGTGCACAGTTAGAGAGTCTCAGGGCACAGTGACTTTCTCCCTGAATGAAAAGAAACTTGGGGTAACAAATCTGTTGGGAGTGAAACCAGAACTATGAAATGAAGGAGCCGGGAGGGGACACTCCTAAGAAGTGGGATGGAAGGAAACTAAAAAGGGAAAGTTGCCCTTTTGGATGACCTCAGCCTCCCTGCCTGTCAGGGGCCTCATGCTCCCGCTCATTACTTGTACCAACTAGGACTGTGTGCTGGGCTGGGATGATAGACCATAATTACTCATAATGACTTCCCAGGGCTCAGCCCAGGTAGGCGCCCAGGCATTTCAAGATAATGGCTTTTCTTCTCTTTTTATTCTGAGTGTGCTAGCTCCCTACATGGAGTGAAAGGTGCTTATTGAAAGTGCCTTTGATAATTAGGTTGGTCCTGGCTTCATTAAACACTGATAAGCTTCCTGCTTCTGGGTCCAGACAAGAAAAGGAGCCAAAAAACTGGATTCTCCTTTAAATGAGTCCCTGGGATACAGAGGGGCTGGAGGTGCTTCCCTCGCCTGTTCCTGGGTTGAGCTGAGAGGAGAGGAAAAGCAGGTCCCCGTGGGACAACAGGAGGAGGCCTTTCTCCCATGCACACCAATCACATACTAAGCCTCGATTTTCTTATCCATTATATGGAGCTTAGAAGCTAGAGAATGTCAGAGCTAGAAGGGACCTCAGGTGTATCGATGCCTACACCTTTACCCTATAGAGGAAAACATACAGCTATGGAGGCCCAGAGAGGGGATGGAACTTGCCCAAGGTCACACAGTTCAGCTGTGCCAAAGCCATGCTCAGAACCCAGGTCTTTTCTGGTTGCTCAAGGCTCTGTGATCCCTGATGTACCTTGAAGGATTATCATGGGACCTTAGAAAGTGAAAGAGAGAAGATAAAGTGGTGTGAAAAGTGAGACACTCTATGCAGAGGTGAGGGGTTCCTGTCTGGGGGGTGAGGATGGGAGATGAAGAGAAGAGGTCCAGAAGTCTCCTGGGTTTCAGCCTCACCTACCAGGCACGTGAGCATGGCCAGCTCCTTCGGCCCCCTTGAGTCTCATTACCTGCCCTGCTTACCTCACAGGGCCCTGGGGAAGAGGGCGTGAGGTGAGAAAGGAGACTTGTGAAAGTGCCTTAAGAAAAAAAGCCCATCAAACTGTTGCAGGAAGGGGGACCCCTTCCAGGGCCCAAGAGTGGGCTCTCGTCTAACACTCGGAAATGAATTGTCCAAGGAGACACACGTGCTGACAAAGCAGGAGACTTTACTGGGAAGGGGCGCCCGGGTGGAGGGCAAGAGGGAAAGGGAACCCAGAAGGACTGCTCTGCCACGTGACTCGCTGTCTCGGGTTTTATGGTGATGGGGTTAGTTTCCGGGTTGTCTCTGGCCAATCATTCTGACTCAGGGTCCTTCCTGGTGGCAGGCACGTCGCTCAGCCAAGATGGATTCCAGAGAGAAGGATTCTGGGAGGTTGGTAGGACATACGGTCTGGAGTCTCCTCTCTCCTTTTGACCTTTCCTGAATTCTTCCGGTTGGTGGTGGCTTGTTAGTTCCCCATTCCTTACCAGAACCTCCTGTCACAAGAAAACTCGTGCAAACGGTTACTGTGGTGCCTGGCCCGGGTGGGCAGGTTCCGTCCATGGTTCCCCTAACAAAACTGCATGAAAAGCTGGCTTTGTGCTCACTCCCTCCTCTGCCTGCCCCAAAGTCAACACCCAGGAGGCCAAGGGTGTTGCTTGGAGTCCAGCCAGGTGCAGACCTCAATCGGCATCAGCAAGTCACTTCTCCACTTGCTCTCTGAATTATTGAGCTCTCCTGCCCAACCCAGCCCCAGACCTTTGACAACATTAAACCTTTAAATAGGCCTGGGCTTGGCTTAGGAGACAGTGTTTCCTTATTGTCCCTGATGCCCTCCCCACTCTTCAGAGAGCAGAACACCATGGAGAAGGCTCATCTTCACGCTCCCCTTGGCTGCGGATCATGGTGATGGACTCCACCTGGGTCCTAATTCGGGAACAGGCCCGGCTCTCAGTCCAGCCCTGAACTCGTCCCTTGCCCTGAGCTCTTCCATCTATCCCTGCCTGCCGAGCACTCGCTGAATATCTGATACCCTTCTCCCAGCCAGCCCATGGCAGTCCTGGGGCTAGAAGGCTCCCCAGGAGGCCATTCTGTCCCTTCTGCTCTCAGGCTGGTGCAGACAGATGTGTAGACAGTTGTTAACTGCAGCTCTGTCTTGCCCCGACTCCCACCCCTATCTCCTGCCCAGGGAATTAAGGCCCAGAGGGTTAATGCTTGGGTGTCCGCAACAGTCCTGGAGAAACTTTTGTGTGGACTCTCTGGAAGATGCTAGTTGTTTAGAGGCCCCAGAGGAAGAGTCTAGGGAGAGGGTGGGAGAACCATTGTGGGGTGGGGTCAGGAAGGGAAAGCCCTCCAGTGCCGGGACCCAGAGGATGAAGGGCTGTGCTGTGTGGGCTCAGGAGAGCCCAGCTGAGCTGAACGGGATCCTGCCTGCTTCTGCACATCTCATTGGCATGTGTTTGTTTGTGGGTCCTGCCTGGACTAGCCAAGAGTCCAGCCCTCCTCTCCACCCCACCTTGCCGGGGCCGAGACTGCAGAAGGCTTTGGTCTGCCTACCCCACACCCCTCCTCCCTCCCCAAAACCTCTTATGGGTGTCTCCCACCCCCACTGGCCCCTCAACCAATACTTGTTGAATGAACAATTATTGCTCTGAGCCCTGGAGGAAGGAGTGGGCAGTGTCTCCAATGGGCTGTGACCATGGCCTCCATAAAGGCCTAGGGCTGGGGTCCAGGAATGGTGTGGACCCCTCTGCATCCATGCAGTCATGTGGGTGTGTGCTGGGTGAGCTTGCTGGTCAGGCCAGGGCAGGTGCCACCATGAAGGGACAGTGCCATCTAGCTGCACCTGGGGCCAGAGCAGCAACAGGGTCCTAGAGTTGGCTCAGTCAAGCGATGTCATCCAGGGAATCCCTGGGCACCGGCCAATTCTTTAGCAGACCAGTGGCCTTTCCTGCCATATAGGGGGTGACACAACCTCAGCTGAACTGGTCCTCAGCTAGGGGACCTGTGCTGCTGAAAGGGGGACCCAGGTCAGACTGAGGATACCCTTGGAGGAGCCCCAGGTTGGGACTAGGCTTATCAAAAGCACCTGGAAAGGGACTTCCCTAGTGGAAGTCCACGCACCTAGAGCCCGTGCTCTGCAACAGGAGAAGCCACCGCAATGAGAAGCCCAGGCTCCGCAACAAAGAGTAGACCCCGCTCGCTGCAACTAGAGAAAGCCCGTGTGCAGCAACGAAGACCCAACGCAGCCAAAAAGAAAGAAAGAAGAAAGAAAGAAAAGAAAGAAAGAAGGAAGGAAGGAAAGAAAGAAAGAAAGAAAGAAAGAAAAAGAAAGAAAGAAAGAAAGCACCTGGAAATGTCTGACTTGAGCCAGCTGGGGACCAGGCTGCTTACAGAAGTGGAGTGTCCAGGCCATTGGGTGGCTGTCCTACTGTGTGTCTGTGCTCTGCTGTCCAGAGTGCAGTGCAGCACTTCAGCTGTGGGACAAGTGCACGTCATCAGGACTGCTGAGGTGCTGGGGCAGGGTCTGCACCATCCTGTCTTCCCCACAGCCAGGCAACATCCTGGCACCACATAGACCCTTGCTCTGTGGCTCTGCCTGGCAGGAGCTGACCAGTATGAGAAGAGCCTTCTAGCAGTCCAGGCGGTCTGGGCACCAAAAGGGCCACTCTCTGAGATGACAAGTCCCTGTCACGGTCAGTGTTCCACTAAGGCCCCATCAGCCGGGTCAGATGCTAACCGTACTACCGTGCTGGGAGGGAGGCTGGGCTTCATGCCTTCTGAGGTTCCTTTAGTTTATGATTCTATAGAATGTAAAATTTTACATTCTTAATTTGTAAAATTACATTCAAATTTAAATTTGCTTAATTTAAATCTCTGTCACAAGTTGAGAAGCAAACTCAGAGATGGAGATAAGTGTGCAGGACATTCATTAGGGAGTTCTCTTGGGATTGTCACCTCTGGAAGAGGGTTTGGCAGCAGGGTTGACCAGAAGGAGGTGAGCTGCAGTGCAGTCTGAACAACTGCCCGGCCAACCCTCCCAGGAGCACAGGAGCTGACAAAACTTTCAGAGGTGACCCAAATCGAGGTGAGAATGCTGGGCCTTAGGACCTCATGTTAATTGTCACTGGGTGTAGGCTGGCTGGTCACACCTGCCAAGGTGTGACCTTGGGCAATCCAGAAGGGCCGCAGCTGAGGCTGTCTGCTGGCAGCCATCCCAGCAGCTGGGGAGTGTCCTGCATGCCTGGAGCGGAATCTGGGCCACAGGGCATCACAGCGTCTACCACTATTCCTGTGGTGACATTTTAGGCAGCAGTGAACCAAGCAAGAATGGTGGATTTGGGGCAATGGACTTTGCCCAGTGTTTCTA
This sequence comes from Hyperoodon ampullatus, assembly GCF_949752795.1. Taxonomy (NCBI): domain Eukaryota; kingdom Metazoa; phylum Chordata; class Mammalia; order Artiodactyla; family Ziphiidae; genus Hyperoodon; species Hyperoodon ampullatus. Next base: position 100,537,229 of record NC_136915.1, read on the forward strand.
ACCCTTGCTCGGGAGCATCTCCCTGAGGGCGATGGCCAGAGTCCTCCAAGCTCCTCTTCTGAGAGGAGGCGTGGCTGGAGGTCTGTGGGGAGACAGTGGGAGCAAGAGGCTGCCCAGGGATCAGAGGCCTTTGCTTTAACTGCCAACCATTAGATCCAAGGGAAATCAGCTCATTTCCATTCTCACCATGCAGGGGCCCTAATTAAGATTTAAACTCATGTTTCCTTTTTTCTTTTTAAAATTTCCTTGGTAGGTAATTAACTTTTCCTTTCTGTGGGTAAGCAATTAATCAATGCTGGGTTAGTGACCGTGGAGGTCAGAGCACTGTGATTTGCTTGGGAGTTTGTTTCTTTCACTTACTTCTACTTTCCAAAAGAAGTAGCTGCAGCACGGGAGGGAGCGGGGGGAAGAAGGAAAGATGCTCTAGTGAGCATCTGCTGTGCAACGGATTCTTTGTTAGGATTCTTATGAAGTCCTTACAACATGAAATCCTTACAACAAGGAGGGTATAAATGGTTTTCCCTGGAGCAGCAGAGCAGCTGAGTGCAAAGGTGCCCCCATCTAAGTGAGCTTTCCCTCAAGAGGGGCCAGCCGAATGCTTCCCGGGAGCCTAACTTGGTTCCTAGACCCAACTGCAACATGTGGGGGACTGTGGGTGCATGAGGTGTGTGTGGGGGGTGTCTCCCAACCAACAATTCTCCGAGGCCACGTGGGTGTCCTACGTACAATTGAACTCGATTCTGACACTATCTACCCAGAGACAGCATCAGATTCTACAGCTTAAGGGCTCCTACAAGACTTCCTCCCACATCACCCCACTCTCCTGCCCTTCAGACACCAGTTGCTAGTCCAGGTTGTTAACTGGACTTCTGACAACAAGCTATAGATTGGAGGTTCCAAAGACATCCTCCTTGGGTTGGATTAATTTGCTAGGTAGGCTCACAGAACTCAGAGAAACATTTTACTCACTAGATTACCAGTTTATGAAAGGGTATGACTCAGGAACAGCCAGATAGAAGAGATACGTAGGGCAAGGAAGGTATGGCAGAAGGGCACGAAGCTCCCATGCCCTCTCCAAGTGCCACTCTCCTCAGCTCTCTATGTGTTCACCAACCCAGGAGCTCCCTAAACCCTCTCCTTTGTTTTGTTATTATTATTATTATTATTTTGGCTGCACTGCACAGCATATGGGGATCCTAGTTCCCCGACCAGGGATAGAACCCACGTCCCCTGCATTGGAAGCCAGTATTCGTAACCACTGGACTGCCATGGAAGTCCCTCCTTTTGGGTTTTTATAGAGCTTCATTGCACATTCATGATTGATCAGATCGTTGGCTGTTGGTAATTGATTCAACCTCCAATCCTTCTTCCCTCCCTGGAGGTCGGTGGGTGGGAATGAAAGTTCCAACCCTTATTCACATGGCAGGCTCCTCTGGAAACCAGCAGCCAACCTTAGGTGCTGTCCAAAAGTCATCTCATTAACATAACAAAAGACACCTTTGTCTGCCCTCCTCAATTAGGAAATTCCAAGGGTTTTAGGAGGTCTGTGCCAGAAATGGGATGGGTATAAAGACCAAATATATATTTCTTATCATAAATCACAATATCACAGGGCCTGAAAGCTCCTCTGGCTGAGTTGGGCTGGGCTCCATGGGCATGTGGGTCCTCCCACTGCCAGTTTCAGTGCCTGGGAGCCTCTCTTCTCTCCCAAGGCCCTGGGTCCACCTCCCCACAGCACGTACCTGAGGGAGAACATGTGGATCAATAGGATTTTGTGTAACTTGCAAGTGAGAGTGTAAATTGGTGCAACCATCTTGGAAAATGATTTGAAGTTGTCTTGTTTGCATATCCTAGGACCCAGCATCCTATGCTTAGGTATAAATGTGGAGAAACTTGCACACATGTACCAGAAGACATGGACCCAAGAGACAGCATCATTTTTCAAATAGGAGTGGAAACAACCCAAATGTCCATCCACAGGAGAATGGATAAATAAAGAATGCTGAGGTAACCCAGAAATAAGAATGCCAGGAAGCAACTACCCCTCCAGAGGAGGGGAACAAAAGGGAAAAGAAGAGCTTTATAGAGGCTTGAATCTTGGAGGAGGGAGCACCACTTACTACTTATAGCCAATCATTTCTATAAAGATCAAAAAAGCAAATGAAACAAACATATTATTTAGACATCTGTGCCTATGTGGCAAAACTTTTTGAAAAGCAGAGGAATGATAGACACAAAATTCAAAATGGGGTTAGCCTCTCACACAGGGAGGCAGAGGGTAGATGACAGGAGACGTGATGTTCTGGTTCTTGTGTGAGTGGTGGGTTCATGGGTGTTGATCATATTTTGTTGTTTTTTAAAAAAATTTTGTTTTTAACATTAAAAAATTTGGGGGGAAGGGGATTTCCCTGGCGGTCCACTGGTTAGGACTCGGTGCTTTCACTGCCATGGCCCCGGGTTCAATCCCTGGTCGGGGAACTCAGGTCCTGAAAACTGCATGGCCAAAAAAAAAGAAAAAAAAAAATGTTTTGTGATAGCTAGCCTCTAAGAAGGACCCCAGCGATCCCCACTTCCTGGAATTCATATTCCCTCCCACTTTGTTCTAGCGCCACATGGCTTTCAGGATCTTAGTTCCAGGCCCCAGCAGTGAAAGAGCCAAGTCCTAACCACTGGACTGCCAGGGAACTCCTGGTAGGTCCCTTCTGAGGTTGGGTTTTAATATTTTGGTTTCTCTTGCTCTCTTTCCCTGGGAGAATTTGCTCTGGGGGAATCCAGCTTACATGTCGCCAGCAGCTTTATGGGGAGGCCCAAAGGCAAGGAACTAAGGGCTTTCGAGGAAGACAGTGTGAGTGAACTTGGAAGTGGAGCCACCCCAGCTTTCAGATGACCACAGTCTCAGCCAGTGTCTTGACAGCACCTGCATGAGAGACCCTGAGTCAGCGCCACCCAGCTAAGCTGCTCCTGGATTTCTGACCATCAGAAACTCTGTGAGGTAATAAATGTTTGCTATTTTAAGCTGCTACATTTTAGGGTAATTGGTTACATAGGGTTAGATAACTAATACATACTCTTTGATATGTATAGAACATTGAATTTTAAAATATAAGTGAGAAAGCATTCAGAGGTAAAAGAAGGAGGGAATGTAGCTTGGAGGCGGGCCAGTTGGAGTAGTGGTCGTGGGCGGTGGCACAGCCATGACGTGCGTGGGACAGCGGGGCCCGGGGCTCCGGCAGGAGGGCAGCACGCGTGCAGGAGGAGGAGAAGGAGGGCAGCCTGGGATCCTGGTGGCGGGGCTGCAGGGCCGCTCTCAACCACACGAGGGCGCCCCACACCGCCACATCCAGCCTGGGGGCGGCAGGAAAGGAGGGAAGCGGGGGTGGGGGAGAGGCCTTTTGGGGAGGTTGGGGTGGGGGGGAAGCATCCTGTGATGCAACGCTGAGGCCCTCACATGGGATTTGGAAGGTGGAAGGGAGCCAGAGGCCGCCTTCCTACTGCTTTGGCTGCTCCCTTCTGGCAAACGAGGTCATACAGATGTGCATCTTCTACTGCAGTGATGTCCAGTGTGTGGTCCCTACCCCCGGCAGCAGCAGTGGAGGCCCTGCCTCTTCCTTGGATCCCCAGGATACACTTGTATCCTGAATTCAGGAGTGCCAGGGCAACCTCCAGATGTTCACCTTCCTCTCCTGCCCACAGCGAGGGAGCAGATCCTCTGCAGACTCAGCCTTACCTCCTCCCCTCCCCCGTCCAGCCATCCAACCACCCCATTAGCACCTAACCCCCCCGTATCAAGTCACTCTCTGCTCAAAATACCTTGAGTGGTTCCTGTTTCCTGTGCTAAACTCTGGTTGATTGGACTGTTGTTATCCTTATTTTACAGATGGGGAAACCGAGGCACAGAGAAGCAAAGTGATCTTCCCAGAGCCACACAGCCAGTGGGTGGTAGGGCCAGGCTCCAAACGCAGGTCTTTCTGAGCCCCGAGCCCACTGCACCATCTTGCCTGGTGAATATGTGCTGGTGTTGCCAGATGTGGGAGGAGGCCCGGTGAGCTTTTAGGTGGTGGGCTGGGCTGACACCCATGGCAGGTCCTGAGCAGGTCCCCAAGGTGTCTGTTCCTTCCTGAGAAGCACAAGCGGCTCAGGTTCCTGGGGACTGACCCCGAGGCTGGGGCTGTGGGATGTGTGGGGCAAGGAGGCTGCTGAAAGCCAAGCCGTCTGGGCACCACGTCAGTCAGTTCCCAGGGTTGGAGCCCATCAGCAGTGTCTGGAGAAACACTTAAGTGACCAGTGCAAAATCAAATTAGGGGGATGGTGAGGTGGAGGTGTCACCAGGCCCGGAGGCCGTCTTGGGTGGCACCACCTTGGTGAACTTGTAGTGGTTTGTTCTTGTCAGTCCCCCAGGGTTGAATGGAGCCTGAGGGTCTGACAGACACATGATCATTCACTCGCCTGAGGCCACACGCCAGGTTGCCTAGTGGGGAGTTCTTACAGGAGGGTATCTGTCATCTGGACTGGAATGTCCTTCCTGCGTGCTTAGCATTTTTGCTCCCTTTGGCTGATAGAACTATGGGTGGGGAAGGTGAGGCACGTGCTACGGATGGGGAGAAAAGTAAACCCAAAGGAGTTGGTTGATGCTTCAAGTGTTTAAAAGAACACCAGTCTTTGGCTACATCTGAGAGCACTGAGCAGGGCAGCTTGTGTGCCAGTCCCCACCTGGGGGAGTTCCACCTCTTGAGTCTTCATTCACTCATTCATTTATTCATTATTTTATACTTTCAGCACATACTTGAATGTTACCACATACCACATCCTTGACTGCATACCAGAGATGGAATCTTCAGATACTCAAAGTCCCTGCCTCATGGAGCTTACATTCCAGGTAGAACACATTTTACTGTGCTTTCTTGTGCTCTCTTTTGACCCATTTCTTTAGGCAGATAATACATTTTCTTCTCAATAATTTTAGATGTACTACCCCAGCCTCTGGTTGCCTCTTCTATAATCAGGCCTAGAGAACTGGGCTCAAGGAATAGGGACATTCACTTCCTACTCCATACTAACCCACGTTCACCCAAAGGGGAGTGAGGGAGGGAGAAGGTTGGGGGGTGGGGTGGGCATAGAGCACAGATGTCTCTTCATTCATTTCTCCAAGGCAGCCCATAGGCACACAGGGATGTCCTCTGCCCTCTGCCCTCATCAGACCTGGGCTTGGGAAACACTCTGCCCTTGATTCACTTTTGAGTCCTTGGAGTTCAGCTCCTGGATTTTGGGGTTCTCATCACATTGTGTTATAAGTACTGATATACTTTTATTGCCCCCAACAGACAGAAAGCCTTTTTTTTTTTTTTAAGTAAGCAGGAGTCTTCTTCCTTTTTTAAAAACATTATTTATTTATTTAGGCCGCATTTGGTCTTCATTGCTGCACGGGGGCTTTTTCCAGTTGCGGCAAGCGGGGGCTACTCTTCGTGTGGTGCGCGGGCTTCTCATTGTGGTGGCTTCTCTTGTTGCAGAGCTCGGGCTCTAGTCGCACGGGCTTCAGTAGTTGTGGCACGTGGGCTCAGTAGTTGTGGCTCGTGGGCCGTAGAGCTCAGGCTCAGTAGTTGTAGCACACAGGCTTAGTTGCTCCGCGGCACGTGGGATCTTCCAGGACCAGGGATCGAACCCACGTCCCCTGCATTGGCAGGCAAATTCTTAACCACTGTGCCACCAGGGAAGTCCAGACAGAAGGCTTCTTATTCAACGTTCTATCTTTCTAGCCCAGCCCAGGGCCTGATGCATAGTCTGTTAACACATGGTTGCTCAATTAAGATAATTTGTACAATTTCAAAGCCTCGTTGGTTCTACTGTTGGTCTCTACACACCTATCTCTGGTTTTTCCTTTCTAAGAGAGATGCCATCCTTCCCCTATCTACCCACGCCCATCCAACTATTCAGGGCCCAGCTGACATGCCACCTCTTCCACGAAGCTTCCTCAGCCCTCCAATCAAAAGGGATGTCCCTTTGCTCACTGTCTCAAGAAGTTCACACTCTGATGTGTGTGATGATGGTGGTTCAGAAAAGCAAGTCACAGTGATAAGTGTTATTTATGATAGAGGTAATGACCATAGTGAATATTGAGTGTTTACACGAGGTCAGGAAGGATTTTACTGCCATTGCCTTGTTTAATCCTCATAGCAACCTTCTAATGGAGTTCTGCTGTTACTCCCATTTTACAGATGTAGAAATTGAGGCTTAGAGAGGTTAAATGCTGTGCCTGGGGAGTCAGAGCTGGGGAGGGTCTGAGCTGGAATTTAACATCAAGGTTTATTCTCTTAATAACTATTGCAGTCTAGCCATGAAGAGACATCAGAACCCAAAAAGGGCCACTGAGAAAATTTGGAGAGTGTATCAGTCAGGATTGTGCAGAGAACAGAATCACTAAGAATGATATGAAATAAGCAATTTATGATAAGAATTACACCTTACATAATTGTGGGAACTGGTGAAGGATTCCATGGAAGGTTGTGGTCCCTGCATCTGGCCTGGGCCTGGAATTGCTGTATACCTGCAGGGACAGGATTTGGGAAGAAAAACTGGAGGTGAGGCTGGGGAGAACAAGGTCAACAAGCCCCATAAGAACAAACTAGAACCCATGTCTCTCCCTTACTGCCTCCAGCCTTGACAAGCCAGGTGACCTGCAGCAGAAGCTGCTGGTGCCATTTGGCCTGGAGCTGCACAGGTAGGTGGCCCAGGACTTGGAGGGAGCTGGAGCAGCTGTGAGCTTGGCTACTGTCCGGGCAGTGCCAACAGGCTGAACCAGCAGTTAAGTGTCAAGGTTGCAATAGTACCTCATTTTGGCAGTGTTACACAAAATCATCTAAAACTTAGAAATAGGGCACAGGATGATTATGTGTCCTTTCAAAGTCCTCCTTGGATGGATCCTTGTCTAATGCACCTACCTACAGATTATTTAATTCTCTAGGTTCTAGAATCCAGGAGAATAAACCTTTTTTAAAAAAACATTATTTTTAATGAAGTATAGTTGATTTACAACACTGTGTTAATTTCTGCTGTACAGCAAAGTGATTCAGTTATACATATACATACATCTTTCTCATACTCTTTTCCATTATGGTTTATCACAGGATAATGAATATAGTTCCCTGTGCTGTACAGTAGGACCTTGTTGTTTGTCCATTCTGTATATAGTAGTTTGCATCTCCTAATCCCAAACTCTTAATCCATCCCTTCCCCGTGCCCCTTCCCCTTTGGCAACCACAAGTCTGTTCTCTATGTCTGTGAGTCTGTTTCTGTTTTGTAGATAGGTTCATTTGTGTCATATTTTAGATTCCACATATAAGTGATATCATATGGTATTTGTCTTTCTCTTTTTGACTTACTTCACTTAGACGACAATCTCTAGGTCCAACCATGTTGCTACAAATAGCATTATTTCACTCTTTTTTATGGCTGAGTAGTATCAGGAGAATAAACCTTTGTTATCTATTTACTATTGTTTAGGGCCCAGGCTCTGGGATGCTCTGTGTTCACTCATAGTTTTTGCCTTGCAGAGATGCAAATGATCCCTCGTCCAGTGAAACTATATAACCCTGGTAGGAGCTCAGCTGAGACAGGAGCAACAGAGCTGTCAGGTGTCAGAGTAGTCAGTTAAAGCAACGAGCCCTAAATGGAAGAGGTAAGCCTGTAACCACTTACTGTGATGGTATAAACAAGAAGCTAAAACTGAGGAAGCAGCAGCTCTCCCTGTTCCATTTTCCTGAGGCCCAGGTGGATCAGCACAGATGTGGGGTCATCTCACTATTGAGGGAGTGCCCCAAAAAAGGCTCCAGCAGTTTGATGGACTCGGTTTGGTGAAGGGTGAGGGGGGAAAGACCTGGGCACTGAGGACTGGTTTCCCCCTCCCCCCTCCCCTGCCCACAAGGAGGCCTGGGCAGAAGTGCCTGAAGAGGACCTCACCGAGGCCTCAGATAAAGAGACCTGGGAATGAAGGCAGTGGCTGAGGAATGTACATGTGTGAAAGAGCGAAGGTTAGTTGGTTTTATTGCATCTCTAAGTTTGCAATCATTCCGGCATTCCTTTTGTCATCGACTATATTGTTTCTTGAATTTTCCTTTGAACTGGATTTACTATTCTGCTAGTTCCTTCGTTAAACTAATCTTTGCCACATGCTCCTTATATGCGTGTATGATGGGCATGTTTTAACCTCGTCATGGTTATACTTTGACAGTAGCAGTGTTGAGGGTGGATTGGAAGTGAGGAGCGAGACCCCAGCCTGTGGGGGTCCTTTGGAGGCTATTTCAGGAATTCTGATGAGTGTGTGAGGGCCTGACCCAAGGCTGTAGCAGGGAAAACAGGTGAGCAGGGGGTGGACAGGGGAGACGCTGAAGCACAACAACTTTTGGGTGTTGGTAAGTGATGAGAAGTAAGCAGGAGGGATTCCTTCCATGTGGGAGGAGGCTAAGAGTACTCCAGAGCTTCCAGCTCAGAAAACTAGCCCAGCAGGTCCAAGTCTTCCTTGGCTTGTGCTTATCCTCAGCATCTGAGAAAGTGGATAACGCTTAGAATTTACCTGGTTCTAGGACTGAGGCAGTGGTTGTCACTAAATGACTCTACAGCCTCAGGGGATTAATAGGTACAAACCACTATGTAAAAAATAGATAAGATACAAGGATTTATTGTAAAGCACGGGGAATGTAGCCAATATTTTAAAATAACTATAAATGGAGTATAACCTTTTAAAATTGTGAATCACTATGTTGTACACCTGAAACTAATATATTGTAAATTAACAGTACATCAATTTAAAAAAATCATTGACGCTTGGTTCCACACTAATCCGACTTATCTGGTCTTGGGTGTGTCCAAGTGATCAGAATTTTTATTTATTTCTTTTTCTTTTTTTTTTTTTTTGCGGTACGCGGGCCTCTCACTGTTGTGGCCTCTCCCGTTGTGGAGCACAGGCTCCGGATGCTCAGGCTCAGTGGCCATGGCTCACGGGCCCAGCCGCTCCGCGGCATGTGGGATCTTCCCAGACCGGGGCACAAACCCGTGTCCCCTGCATCGGCAGGCGGACTCTCAACCACTGCGCCACCAGGGAAGCCCTCTTTTTCTTTTTTTTAATTGAAGTACAGTTGACTTACAATATTGTGTGAGTTTCAGGTATACAGTAAAATGATTTGGGTATATTCTTTTTTTGATTCTTTTCCATTATAGGTTATTATAAGATATTGAATATAGTTCCCTGTGCTGTACAGTAAATCCTTGTTTTTTATCCACTTTATATATGGTAGTCTCTGTCTGTTAATCTTATACTCATAATTTATCCCTCCTCCCTTCCCCTTTGGTAACCATAAATATGTTTTCTATGTCTGTGAGTCTATTTCTGTTTTATAAATAAGTTCATTTGTATCATTATTTTAGATTCCACATATAAGTGATATCATATATTATTTGTTTTTCTCTCTCTGACTTCACTTAGTATGATAATCTCTAGCTCCATCCACGTTGCTGCAAATGGCATTATTTCATTCTTTTTTTACAGCTGAGTAATATTCCTTTTTTATTTTATATATATATATGTATATATATATATATATATATATATATGCCACATTTTCTTTATCCATTCATCTGCTGATGGACATCTAGGTTGCTTCCATGTCTTGGCTATTGCAAATAGTGTTGCTAAGAACATTGGGGTGCATGTATCTTTTTGAATTAGAGTTTTCATCTTTTCCAGATATATACCCAGGAGTGGGATTGCTGGATCATGTGACAGCTCTATTTTTAGTTTTTTAAGGAAACTCCATACTATTTTCCATAGTGGCTGCACCAATTTACACTCCCACCAACAGTGTAGGAGTGCTCCCTTTTCTCCATACCCTCTCCAACACATTATTTGTAGACTTTTTGATGACGGCCATTCCAAGAGCTGTGAGGTGATACCTCATAGTAGTTTTTATTTGCATTTCCCTGATGATTAGAAATGTTGAGCATTTTTTCATGTGCCTATTGGCCATCTGTATATCTTCTTTGGAGAAAGGTGTGTCCAGGGGCTTCCCTGGTGGCACAGTGGTTAAGAATCCACCTGCCAATGCAGGGGACGTGGGTTTGAGCCCTGGTCCGGGAAGATCCCACACGCCGCAGAGCAACTAAGCCCGTGCGCCACAACTACTGAGCCTGCGCTCTAGAGCCTGCGAGCCACAATTACTGAAGCCTCTGTGCCTAGAGACCGTGCTCCGCAACAAGGAAAGCCACTGCTATGAGAAACCAGAGCACCGCAACGAAGAGTAGACCCCGCTCACCGCAACTAAAGAAAGCCCGCACACAGCAACGAAGACCCAAGGCAGCCAAAAAAGAAAAAGAAAAAGAAATGTCTATTCAGGTCTTCTGACCATTTTTTTAAAATTAATATATTTATTATTTATTTTTGGCTGCCTTGGGTTTTCGTTGCTGCGTGCAGGCTTTCTCTGGTTGCAACGAGCAGGGGCTACTCTATGTTGTGGTGCTTGGGCTTCTCATTGCAGTGGCTCTCTTGTTGTGAAGCCCGGGCTCTAGGAGCATGACCTTCAGTAGTTGTGGCACGTGGCTCAGTAGTTGTGGCTCACAGGCTCTAGAGGGCAGGCTCAGGAGTTGTGGCGCACGAGCTTAGTTGCTCTGCGGCAGGTAGGATCTTCCCGGACCAGGGCTTGAACCCGTGTCCCCTGAATTGGCAGGCGGATTCTTAACCACTGCGCCACCAGGGAAGTCCTTCTGCCCATTTTTTGATTGGGTTGTTTTTTTGTTATTGAGTTGTATGAGCTGTTTGTATGTTTTGGAAATTAAGCCCTTGTTGGTTGCATTGTTTGCAAATATTTTCTCCCAGTCCATAGAGCGTTTTTTTGTTTTGTTTATGGGCGATCAAGATTTTTAAAAGCTACTTTAGGTAAAAACTGTTTTGAGGGCTTCCCTGGTGGCACAGTGGTTGATAATCTGCCTACTAATGCAGGGGACATGGGTTCGAGCCCTGGTCTGGGAAGATCCCACATGCCGCGGAGCAACTAAGCCCGTGAGCCACAACTACTGAGCCTGCGCGTCTGGAGCCTGTGCTCCGCAACAAGAGAAGCCACGATAGTGAGAGGCCTGCGCACTGTGATGAAGAGTGGCCCCCGCTTGCCACAACTAGAGAAAGCCCTCGCACAGAAACGAAGACCCAACACAGCCAAAAATAAATAAATAAATTAAAAAAAAAAAAAACTGTTTTGATAGACTGAAAAGTATTAGAATTTACCGACTTTATCCAGGTGTTTCGCAAAGTGACATAGTAACATCAAATATAGTCATCAGGTGGTAAGAAGCAGCATAGTGTCTAACCCTGGTCTTTCCTTAAATTTAATTACAGATTATGTACTTTGTTTAATGTCTTTCTCACCCTCTAGACTATAAGCTCTCTGAGGGAACATCCCCATGTTAGTCACTGTTGTATATTCCCAAGGCTCTATACAGTGTTGGGCATGTGGTTGGCCTTCAGATATTACATATAAGATGAATAAAGAAATACTTATAAAATTTTAAAAAATGTCTCTACAGCCTCAGATTTGAAAAGTATTCAGAATTATAGTCAGAAAAGCAGTCAGGTGCTTTTCTTCCTTTTTTTTTTTTTTTTTTTTTTTTTAAGTGGGGTGGGAGGGTACAGAGAATGAAGCACAGCAAGAAGAGAAAAACACCCCAGGGTGAACATCTCTTGAATACACATTTATAGATTGTCAGCCTACCGAGGGACTTAGTCCCAGCCCACTTCCCCTTCTGGCTTCTTAATGGCTGCTGGCCACCTCCTCCTGCAACCCAGTGGGCAAGAGCTCAGCAATGCAAGCTCTTTTAATTCTTGAAATGGTAAAAGCATGGTAGGAAAGGAAATCCACAAGTGAAGAAATCACATTATGAATTCCAGTGCCAAAGAAAAGGACTGTAAATCAGATTGCGAATTCATTGGGGACCAGGAATCATCTTGCTCTTTTTGGTGCAGGACCTGAGTGATTGCTTTGGCCATTATTTACCCTCCGGGATTACACAGGACTCGCCTCTTCCATTCTGGTGTTTGTTTCCAGAGTTTCCATCCAGCCCCACCTTCAGCTCTAGCCGCTGAGTTGCCATGTTCTTCTGACAGTAGATGACCTGTTAGGATGGAGGGGTTGTGTTGTGAATTTTTTTGGTTTTTGGTTTTTTCACTTTTCATTGAAATTTTAAATTTACAGAAAAGTTGGTACAGAGAGTTTCTATATGCTCTTCACCTAGCTTCCTCTGATTTTTTTTAAATTTAATTAATTTTTTAAAAAAATGTTTTATTTCGGGCTTCCCTGGTGGCGCAGTGGTTGAGAGTCCGCCTGCCGATGCAGGGGACACGGGTTCGTGCCCCAGTCCGGGAAGATCCCACATGCCGTGGAGCGGCTGGGCCCGTGAGCCATGGCAGCTGAGCCTGCGCATCAGGAGCCTGTGCTCCGCAACGGGAGAGGCCACAACAGTGAGAGGCCCGCGTACCGCAAAAAAAAAAAAAAAAAAAAAAGTTTTATTTTATATTGGAGTATAGTTGATTCACAATGTTGTGTTAGTTTCAGGTACACAGCAAAGTGATTTAGTTATACATATTTTGCTTCCTCTGATGTTAATTTCTTTCATAATCATGGAACATTGGTCATAACTAAGAGGTTAACACTGGACAATCCTATTAACTACAGACCAGTTTTTCCATTAATGTCCTTTTGTGGTGCCAGGATCCAATCCAGGATATCACATGCATTGTTTTTAATTACAGCTACCTCCCTGGGGTTTTGTGTGGATTGGATGATAAACTGCACGTAGAAGGGCTATGTAAACCGTGAACTATGTAAGTGTTATCAGCAGTTCTTTTTCATTGTTGTTCTGGTTAATGATGAAACATACTGACGCTTCCCTCACTGCACTGCTCGGTGTGAGTAGATTCCAATTTCATTATTAAAATGACTAAAACCATATGCTGGGCACTTTAATCCTCACAACAATTATATTATGCTTCTGTTATGAGACTCAGAGTTGATATACTTTTAGGCTTTCTAGGCCCTCCCAAGGTAGAGTTAGGTACCTTTTCATGTGCTGTCTCATCACAGCACTTACTGTGCAGTCTTCCCCACTAGACTAGAAGCTGTGGGTTCCAGGAACTGGACTTTGTTCACCGTTATCCCCTCTATCCAGCAAATAGTCAGGCATATAGATGATACTCAAAAAAAACCACTGCTTAGATGAATGAATAAATGAAGGCTGATCTTTTAACCATTCCTCTATTCTGAAAACTGCTGTTTTCCTTACAACTTACTGTTAACTGTCTGCCTTCCCCTACCAGAAAGTGAGATCTGTGGAACACAGAATGAATCTTCAATGCCTAGAACCCTGCTTAGAACTGACACTTAGGGTAAATGTCAATAATATCTGTTGAGTGAATGTATGGAAATGTAGACTTCCTCCTTTGGTCCACATCACCCTGTCTTTTTGTGACATCATTGTACCCTTTTCTTTCAAAAAAAAAATTATTTATTTAGGCTGTGCCGGGTCTTAGTTGCAGCATGTGGGATCTTCATTGTGGTGTGCGGACTCAGTTGTGGCATGCATGCGGGATCTAGTTCCCCAACCAGGGATCAAACCCGGGCCCCCTGCATTGGGAGCACAGAGTTTTACCCACTGGACCACCAGGGAAGTCCCTCACTGTACTTTTTTCTGATGCTGATCTCAGTAAGATAATGTTCAAAAGCATAACGCTGTGATATGGGTAAGTGCGGAATGCTCTGGCTTCCTGAGTTAAACATGCATTTGCAGCTGAATGATGACTGGAAGGGGAACCACAGGAATGCTGTCCCCAAGAGCACTGTCTCCAGGAGGGAAGCAATGATGGCTGCCACAGGTGGCCTGTTGACTCTACCCTCCACAGCTTTGTCCAGGACAAGCAAAATCATGCCTTGAGGCTATTCATGCTCTGTGCTCTCAACTTCCATGTCACACTTGCCTCCCTTTCACCAGAATGCAACCCTTAAAAATAAACAAATAGATAATGGTTTATAATAATCATTAGCTTTATTTTCTTAGGAGATAAGTGCCTCTTGTCAGAACTCTTCTATTTCAAATCTATTCATTTTTCCTCTGTTATTAGTGAAAATATAACAATCACATTCACGTTAAGGAAAATGAATATAGGGAAAAAGTCACCATTCCAACACAAGTATGGTTGGAATTTTGTGTTTATCTCTTTCCTCTTTTTTTCCCTGAGAGTATATTATATATACTTATCTAGTTTGTGTTCTGCTTTTTTCACATAACATTGTATCATGCTTATAACAGACAGATCTTTCCATGCTATTAGACTTCATAACCATCTATTTAAATACACTGCCACACATTTAAGGATGTTCAAATATATTGTTCATTTCACTGTCAGATATGCCAGGAAAAGTCACCTAAAGAGTTTGAAGGACAAAACCTCAAGGCACCTAAATATTTTTAAGACTGTTAAATGTCAGGATTAAAAAATAAACCTTCTCAGGAATTCCCTGGCAGTCCAGTGGTTAGGACTCCACACTTCTACTGCAGGGGACACGGACTCAATCCCTGGTCAGGGAACTAAGATCCCACATGCCACGCAGCACAGTCCAAAAACAAAAAACAAAAAAAACCTTCTCTAAAAATATACGGAGGACAGCACATGGAAAAATGGTCAACATCTTTAATGTTCAGGGAAATGTCACACACTACATACCAACTAGAACGGGAAAGTTAAAAAGATTGGCAATGCCAAGTGCTGACAAGGATGTAGAACAGCTAGAATTTTCATACATCGCTAGTGGGATTATCAAATGGTATAGCTACTGAGAAAATAGTTTGATAGTTTCTTACAAAGTTAAACATGCACTTGCCATATGACCCAGCAACTTCAATCCTAGGCATTTACCCAAGAGAAATGAAAGCATATGTCTGCACAGATCTCTATGTGAATGTTCATAGCATCTTTACTTAGAATAAAGCTCAAATGTCCAACTGGTGGATGGATATACAAATTATGGTACATCTATACAAAGAAATACTGCTCAGCAATAAAAAGCAATGAACTACTGAAAAATACAACAACATGGATGAACCCTAAAACATTATGCTATTGTGAAAGAAGCCAGACACAAAAGGCTACTCCCAATTGCTTTACTCACAACACTTCTGACACCAAATGTGTGGGTTATTTCCATACCAACAACCATTTCGCCAACTCTCCAGACACCAACTAGGTTTCCTACAATTCAATTCAGTTCTGACATAAAGTACCCAGAGTTAGTGTCAGATTCCACAGATTTAAAGGCTTAGTCTCACAAGACTGCCCTCACTTCAGATTCCAGTCTCAAGTCCCAGGTTGCCACCTGTACTTGTGACCTATCAGCTATAAATTGGGAGTTCCCATGACTCCTTCATCAAGTTTGATAATTTACTAGAATGGATCACAGAACTCAGGGAACACTTTGCTTACGTTCACTGATTTATTATAAAGGATACAATTCAGAACAGCCAGATGGAAGAGATGCATAGGGTACAATATGATGGGGAGGGGAGGTAGGGAGCTTCCATGCCCTCTCTGGGCACACTACTCTCCCAGTACCTCAAAGTATTCACCAGCCAGGAAGCTCTCTGTAGTTTAGGGGGTTTTATTACATAGGCATGATTGATTATATCATTGGACATTAATAATTGAACCCAACTTCCAGCCCCTCTCCCCTTCTCAGAGGTCAGGGAATGGGGCTGAAAGTTCCAACCCTCTAATCATGCTTTGGCCTTTCTGGAGACTAGCTCCTAGAAGTTAAGAAAGGGGTCTCCAGCCACCAGTCACCTAATTAGCATGCAAAAGATACTCTTATCACTCCAGAGATTCCAAGGCTTCTAGGAGCTGTATACCAGGAACTGAGGATAAAGACCATATATATACTATTGTGCCATAGTTACATACTATGTGATTCCATTTATTCCATTCTGGAAAAGATAAAACTATAGGGGACAGAAATCAGATCAGTGGCTGCCAGGGGCTATAGTTAAGGGGAGGGGATTAACTGCAAAGGAGCAGAAGGGAATCATTTTGGCTGTTTGAAATATTCTATATTAGTGTGGTAGTTATTTGACAAAATACCTGTGTCAAAATTCATTAAACTTTACTCTTATAAAAGGGATTTGTACAGTATTTAAGGTATACCTTAATAAATATGACTTCAAATAAAAGCTATTTCCTTCTGTCACCTTTTGCAAATCCCCTGCCCCTAAAGGACGTGACATATTTATTATGACTGTTGTAAAGGAAGGAAATAAAAGTTCTATCAATGAACACCTGGTATGACTTCCACAAAAATGTCCACTATCCACTGTAAGCACCAAGAGTAGAACATGATTCAGTAGAATTTTTCAAGTATCTTTGGTCCAAAGCTTCTGTTTATCCCTGACTTCAGCCTGAAAGTTTATCCTCTTTGGGTCCTCCTTCTGTGCCTTTCAGTTCTGGAGATTCTGCAGCTTTAATAACTTCTTTTGGTTCCATCTCTTTACTTTCCTTTTTCTGCTTCGCCTCTGCCTTCTGTTCTTTTGCCTCAAGTTGATAATGGATGCCCATGCCAATGCAGAGATAGATGCCTGAGACAATAAGGATTATGCCGCATGCCCAGTATGTATATTTGTAGTCTCCGTATATGTCACTGAGACGACCTAAGGATGTCCAAAAAAAAAAAAAAAAAAAGTTATGTGGGTAAACAATTATACCTTTCCCAAATAAAGCTTAAGGATCCACTCAAAGAGCTCATAAAAGTCTAAATAGAAACTGCTCAAAATTATTTGATCTTTTGTTTATGATGTCAACTGATTTTGGATGGCCCTGTGTATTCTGTTATCTTTAGCAACTTGAAAATAATTAAATCTTGGCAAATTTGAATTGGGAAAGTCCTAGAGACCACCTAGAGTCAGTCCTTTCAATACTCAATGGAAAAATTTGTTGCTCAAAAGAGGTTTAGTAGTCTTGCCCAAGGCCATAGAGCTAATTCCAGTCTCCCAGGCCAATGCACTTTCTCTGACATCAGCATTTCCCAAAGGGCGTTCCTGTGAACACTCATCCTCTGCTAAAACATTAACTAACAGCAACACCTTTCCACCATTCTAAGTGCTTAATCCTCACAACAGGAAGGTTCCAGCATCATCCCCATTGTATAACAGAAAAACCGAAGGACAGAAACCTTCAGTAACTCATCCAAGGTCACAAAGCTTGTAAATGAAACAGGTTGGCTTTCAACCCAGCAGGTCTGACTCTGAGGCCTGCACCATAACTTCTGTGCTACAGGACACTCCCTAGTGTTTCCAAAGTCAGGTAAATTTGGAAATGACAGTCTTTTCTATTAAAGGCTTTATGAGGTAAAGAAACTTATTTACTTATTTATGAGGTAAAGAAACTTATTTACTTTGGTGTTTCCAATCTTTTTTTGGCCATGAAATCCTTGTAATAGTAAAATTTATTAGTATCTCAAACTAGTATTAAGAAATAAACTTTGGAGGGACTTCCCTGGTGGTCCAGTGGTTAAGAATCCACCTTCCAATGCAGGAGATGTGGGTTCGATCCCTGGTGAGGGAACTAAGATCCCACATGCCGCAGGGCAACTAAGTCTGCGCGCCACAACTACTGAGCCTGCACGCTCTAGAGCCCGCGAGCCACCACTAGAGGGCCCGTGTGCTGCAACCACTGAGCCCACATGCTCTGGAGCCCATGCCGCACAACTAGGGTGCCCAAGCACCACAATGAAGATCCCGTGTGCCACAACTAAGACCCAATGCAGCCAAATAAATAAATAAAAGAAATAAACTTTGGAAAATACTACCCATATAAAGGACATAATAACCAATTCAAATATGACTCTATATGGTTTTCCAATGCAGGGCATCATGCATTCAGCAATACTTATTGATTCTTTAAATATACACACGGCCCTGGGTCTGCTAGGCCCTGAGTTAAGGGTGAGCAAAGGAGGTAGCATCCACAGCTCAGTGGAGAAGAGAAATGTTAATCCAATAACTACACAGACTGTGACAAGTGCTACAAGGAAGGTTTGAAGGCAGAAAATAGGGGTTTTAAGACCAGCAAGTAGGGTCAGAAAGGCTTTTCTTTTTTTTTAATTTAAAAAAATTTTTATTTTTGGCTGGATTGGTTCTTTGTTGCTGTGCGCGGGCTTTCTCTAGTTGCAGCGAGCAGGGGCTACTCTTGGCTGCAGTGCTTGGGCTTCTCATTGAGGTGGCTTCTCTTGTTGAGGAGCACGAGCTCTAGGCATGTGGACTTCATTAGTTGCGGCACGCAGGCTCAGTAGTTGTGGCTCGTGGGCTCTAGAGTGCAGGATCAGTAGCTGTGGAGCACGGGCTTAGTTGCTCTGTGGCATGTGGGATCTTCCCGGACCAGGGCCCGAACCTGTGTCCCCTGCATTGGAAGGTGGACTCAAGCACTGTGCCACCAGGGAAGCCCAGGAAGGCTTTTCTTAAAGTGTAAACTTAGCCAAGACTTACAGGAGGATAGGAGTTATCAAGGAGAAGGGAGATGGGAAAAGGCTCAGGGCAGAGAACAGCGAGTGCAAAGGCAGGTGGTAGGAGGAAGCACAGGGTGTGAGAGGAGAAGCACAGAGCAAACTGAGTGGTGGGAAATGAGGCTGGAGACACAGGTGGGCCAGGCCACGCAGGACCTAGTAGGCCACAGCAGGGAATTTGATCTTCACCCTGAGAACGTGGGAAGCAACTGGAGTGTTCTAAGAGATGAAGAACAGCTGGAGTGGATATGGGTAAAATTAGAAGGCTACTGATAGAAGATAGGAGATTTGGATGAGTGGCAGTTGTGATGGAGAGAAAACGGGCAGATTAGAAAGAGATTTAGGAAGCAAAAATGGACAGGATTTGGAATCTCCTTGGGTATATATAGGGAGGAGTGAGGGTGGACAGGTCAGTAGTGGATCTTCAGTTATGTATCCTTCCTTCCTTTATAGTACATAATCTCAAAAGCATGAGTCACATCCAGAAGTCCCAATTATTGTTGTGTTTTGTATTAATAATAATTTTAAAATGTAAACCATTTAGCATTCTTTATTTTAACATCTTTATTGGAGTATAATTGCTTCACAGTGTTGTGTTAAGTTTCTGCTGTATAACAAAGTGAATCAGCTATATGCATACGTATATCCCCATATCCCCTCCCTCTTGCATCTCCCTCCCACTGTCCCTATCCCACCCCTCTAGGTGGTCGCAAAGCACCGAGCTGATCTCCGTGTGCTATGCAGCTGCTTCCCACTAGCTATCTATTTTACATTTGATAGTGTATATATGTCAGTGCTACTCTCTCACTTCGTCCCAGCTTACCCTTCCCCCTCCCTGTGTCCTCAAGTCCATTCTCTACGTCTGTGTCTTTATTCCTGTTCTGCCCCTAGGTTCTTCAGAACCTTTTTTTTTTTTTTTAGATTCCATATATATGCGTTAGCATACAGTATTTTTTTTTCTCTTTCTGACTTACTTCACTTTGTATGACAGACTCTAGGTCCATCCACCTCACTACAAATAACTCAATTTCATTTCTTTTTATGGCTGAGTAATATTCCATTGTATATATGTGCCACATCTTCTTTATCCATTCACCATTTAGCATTCTTAAGAGAATAATACATCAAGTTTTATAGTCACTTACTAGCTGTGTGATCTTGGACAAGTTATTTCACTTTTAGAAGACTCTATTTCTTTATTTATAAAGCGGGAACAATAATTGTCCTACATCACAGACTTATAATATATGACAGAATATAGAAAATGACTAGAACAGTCCCTGGTATACTGTTAGCCCTCACCTGGTACCTATTGTTAGTATTTTAAATATTACTGCTGAGATAAACTCCACAATTAAAAAGAAATCACCAACAGTATGTTAAAGGTGGTTATACATTTTTCTACAATAAACATGTTAGGTTTTTTATCAGGAAAAATTATTATACATACTTAAGTGTGTAATAGTTTTTTATTCCTCTTTCAGCTTGATGATTCACTTTAATTCAGTTCTATTAAGTATTTGAGAAATTACGCTGTACCAAGCATTGTGCCAGCACTGAGGGTACAGAAGCAAAGAAAGACTATCAAGCAGCTCACTGATTTCTGCTTTCTGTCACCTTCCTAACCTTCTCTCCCTGTTTTATGTTAATAGAACCATAGAAATAGGGAGACATACTATACCTAAAATCGGTGGCCCCAGGAGAATAGGACAGCATTCCACAATGGTCACCAATCCCACAGCACTGGAGAACCTCTGGGATCCAACCAGGTCCATCAGCGTTTCAAACAATACGGCGCCAAACCACCCAAAAGCAAATCCAAGGAATCCCGCATAAAGACAGAACCCTATATAGCTAGAGGATAAGGGTACTAGCATATGACACACTCCATTTGCAATAATAGAAGCAGCAAAAAAATACTGAATTCCAGGTCTTATCCACTTTGTGTTGGCTACAAATCCCATAGAAGGTCTGGCTACCATGTCAACAAAAGCCAGAATGGAAAGAAGGAAGGCAGACTTCTCACTAGAGTGATGTTGACTCTTGGCATAATTACTAAGAAAGACTAAAGGTGTAGCCAGCGCAAAAGACATTATCACATTCCCAGAGAGGTACAGCATAAAGCCTCTGTGTTTGAATAGGGATAAGTCCAGAAGTTTGTTAACTGTTTGGAAAACGGACTGTTTCTCCTTTGGGGGGTTTCTGCCATTAACTTCTGTATTTGCATCACCTGCCCCCTTGTTTGCATCAGATTTGCCAGCTTCCTGAAGGGATTCTTTAGACTTCTCTTTCCCTGCAGTTGTTGGCTTGGGCCCTATTGGTCTCATCAGGGCTCCAGCCACACAGCAGTTTAGTAGGATGCCTCCAAGAATTAGGAAGCTTCCTCTCCAGCCAAAGACAGCAAAAAGAGCCTGGTTGAGGGGGGCCAGGGCGGAGAGGAACACAGGGCTGCCTGCCATGGCCAGTCCATTTGCTAATGGTCGCCTCTTGTAGAAATACTTGCCAATCATGGTCAGAGCTGGATTAAAGTTGAAGGCAAGCCCAAGACCTGGCGAGAGGGGAAAAAAGAATCACATACTCCAATAAATGTCAGAAACATATTTGGAATTAATTAACTAGGCAAAGAAATGAAGTGGAAAGAGGTCAAAATCATGAGAGGCTATTATAACTAGTAGGTCATTAAGTGGACTGTTATCAAATAAATACAGACATAAAGTCTCTTTATGCAGCAAATACTAGATTTATAATATAAAAAATGTATATGTATGTATATATGTGTATATATATATATGTATATATTTTTTGGCTGCACCATGTGGCATGCAGGATCTTAGTTCCCCGACCAGGGATCAAACCCAGGCCCCTTGCAGTGGAAGTACAGAGTCTTAACCCTGGGTCACCAGGGAGTCCCTAAAAAATGTATATTTTAAAACATAATTCTTTTTCCTTTAGTAACAAAAAGAACAATAAATGTAAGATCCTTTGTCTTATTTCATAATTTTAGCTTTCCTGAGGAATAGGGAATTGAAAGCAAAAAGGAGAGAGGATAAATCTTATAAATTCAGAAAGCAAGATAGGAGAAGGGGCAGAAGGAAGGGAAGCAAGAGAGAGGGAGGGGGAGAGAGAGAAACTGTTTTTGGATAGTAAGACACAACATTGTCAAGATGCTAACACTACCTTAGTAAACCCATTAATTGAATGAAATTTCTATGAAAATTTCAATATGTTTTATTTTTCTAATGGGGTAAAATGACTCTAAAATACACCCGAAGAACAAATGCATTAGAACTATTGGAAAAGGATAAATAACTGGTGGGCCTACCCTAACAGAGATATAAATATATTGTACAGCTACGGTAATTAGAATAGTGTGGCACTTATTCAAAATTAGAAAAACTGATTACTAAAAGTGGGCAGAAAGTCCAGAAACAGAACCAAAAGATACATTTAAATTAATAGGGAAAGAATGGATTTTTCAGCTAATTGGGCTGGGACAGTAACTATCCCAATAACCTCTTAAATGGTCTCCCAATCTTGCTTCCCTAATAGGTAAACCAGGTTAGGATGCTTGCACATTTCAATCT
The DNA here is from genome assembly GCF_949752795.1 of Hyperoodon ampullatus. Classification (NCBI taxonomy): domain Eukaryota; kingdom Metazoa; phylum Chordata; class Mammalia; order Artiodactyla; family Ziphiidae; genus Hyperoodon; species Hyperoodon ampullatus. The sequence goes on from NC_136915.1 coordinate 100,559,388, forward strand.
CTCTAATGACTGCCCATCCATAACTTTTCACTCTGGATTTAGAGGTCCCATGATTTGGCCCTAACCTACCTCCCTGCCCTCATCTCAGTCTATTCTTACTTGTGCTAAGTGTAACTGTTCTAGATTTTCACAAAGCCTTCTCCTAGCTTTCATTCAGATCTCAACTTAAAATCACCACCTCTGAGAAGCCTTCCCTTAAGGGACTGTTCAATCCTTCTCTATCAAAATTCTGTTTTAAGTCTTTGCAAAGCAGTTATTACTACCCAATATTTTTCTTATTTATTCATTTATTTGTTGGTCTGCTTATTGTCTGCTTCCCTCCACTAAACAGCAGGAATCTTGCCTGTCATGTTGGCTCTCCCCACAGAGCTTGGACCAGTGCCTGGCATATAGTTAGGGACTCAATAAATATTTGTTGAGTGAATTAATAAATGAAATAATGAACAGGCTGAATAATCACATGGGAACAAATAAAGTTCTATTCCTTCCTTATGTTATTCAAATAATCCAGATGAGTTAAAATAGTTAAATGTTTAAAAATTTAATTAATGTAGTAAAAGTATAGATCCAAAAAGATAATACCCATTATTGGCATTATCTCAGGTCCTGCAGGTGGGACTGTAAATTATTATAACCTTTCCAAAAGAGTATTTGGCCAATGATATCAAAACGCTTTTTCCCCAGTAATTGCTCTTCTACAAATTTATCCAAAGGAAATTATCATTTTCACAAAGATGCATACAGAAGCACTATCATGCAAATACTGTTTATTAAGAGTGAAAATATAAACAATCTAAATGTCCTTCAATTAGAGAATGGTGAAATAAATTATGGTATATCCATCTATCCCATGAAAAAATAATCGCTGCTAAAGTATATTTACTGAGATGGAGAAACTATGTATAATACATGATGTATTATTAAGCGAAAAAATTGGTTACAAACATTATACATAATCTCACCCTTTAAAAAAAATTTTTAACTTTATTGGAGTATAGTTGATTTACAGTGCTGTGTTAGTTTCAGGTATACAGCAAAGTGATTCAGTCATACATATACATACATTCATTCTGCTTTAGACTCTTTTCTCTTATAGGTTATCACAGAATATTGAGTATAGAGTTCCCTGTGCTATAAGTAGGTGCTCGTTGGTTATCTATCTTATATATAGTAGTGTGCGTATGTTCATCCCAAGCTCCTGATTTATACCACCCACACTTTTCCCCTTTGGTAACCATAAGTTTGTTTTCAATATCTGTAAGTCTGTTTCTGTTTAGTAAATAAGTTCATTTGTATCATTTAAAAAAATTAGATTCCACATATGAGTGATATCATATGATATTTGTCTTTCTCTGTTTGACTTCACTAATCTCATCCCTTTTTGTTCTAAAAATTCTATGTGTGCATAGAAAAGTGAGTGGATATGGCATCAAAATATTAATGGTAGTTTAATCTGAACTGTAGAGCTATGGGTGTCGATTGTATTTATATTCAGCAATTTTATTTTCTTAATTTAGTTATTAGAAAGGGGGTTTCCTCATGCATGCACTTTATCCCTTGAAAATGTATCTGTCTTTTCTATCAGAAACTGCTTTGTATCTGACATTCTCTCTTTCTCAAATTTGAGCCAATTCCTTCTTGGGTAGAATGGGAAATGAGTGGGAATAACTAATGACCCCCCTTTCAACAACTTTTTACCTATCACCACCATCTTCTTTCTTAAAACAAAAAAAGAAAGAAAAGAAAAGAAAGAAAGAAAGAGAGGGAGGAAGGGAAGAAAGAAAGGAAGGAAAGAATCTCTTTCAATTTATTCATTCAATAAAAATAATCACCCATTAAGTGCCAGAACTTTCTTTAAAGACTTGGTTTTTTTAAATTAACATATCAACAGCTCTCAAAAATAGTGACCTAGTAATTTTTCTAACAAACAACTTTCATTTTTCAAAAGAATTGGCAAATTAATGCTATAAATAGTCCACACAAAAATTAATGCTTGAAAATACATCAGTAGCAACTCACCTGCAATGACTCCGACACACAAGTAAAGTTCCTGCACAGTGGAACAGAAAGAAGCCGCAATCAAGCCACAGCCTGACAAGCAGCCGCCAACAATCATAACTGGACGACTGCCATATTTATTCACCAGGATACTGCTGATAGGACCTAGGAGAGAACAAACAGCTTAGTCATATAGAGGAGAAGCCCAGCCCTCACATCCACACCTGCATATGACATTACCAACATGACAGGATGCCACCCCAGAAAATAAACAGATAAAACAGAAGACAGTGGTAAGGAATATTACTTTCTATCTTTATTTCAGAGTCACAGGTCTGTGTAATGGAATACATATAGTATTGATTGTACATTTTCTATATATCTAGGACATATTAGGTGGGTTTTAACTAAAGTATGCAAGACAATAATCTAATTATTTTAAGGCAGAAGAGGCTGCAAATACCCTGATTATAATTCTTCATGTATCTAGGATATTATCCACATATACGTAGCATGTTTGCTTGTTTTAAATTTTTAGATGGTCATCTAGAGCAAACACACATGAACAATGAGATTTATGAGCAAGTCTGATCAAACTTCTGACTTAAGGGCATATTTACAAACTAGCTAAAATGTATTATTTCTCACAGAAAACAACAACACAACCAAAACAGAACTACAAAACAAGAATGCCTACCATCACCTCTTTTCTTCAACATTATACTGGAGGTCCGAGCCAGCAGTAAGACAGGGGGGAAAAAGGTGTAAGGAAATGAAGAAACCAAACTATCAGTATTTGCAGAAGATTTGTCTATCAAAAATTTTTGAAAAAAAATCTACCAATAAACTATTGGAAATAACAAGAGTTTAGCAAGCTTACAGGGTATATGATTAAAATACAAACATCAATTACCTTTCTATACCCAGCAGTCAACACAAAACACATTTTTAAAGAAAGTTATCCTTTATAATGACACCATTTTATAACTGACCTAACAGAGCACACAGCTGCTATGTAGCTTTTATTGTTAAAGACAATGAAAAACATGACTCTAATCACATAACTCCAAGAACTAACATTTCAAATATCTCACTGATAAAGCCATCAAGAACAAAAAGCACTTACTACGGAGCTTTTGTCTACCCATTGAAAGTTAAAAGAGCAGGTCATGAGTACTTACCTCCACCATACATGACAGCAAACGCGATGGAAGATAACCATGACACTTCGCTGGTGCTGGCTTTAAATATTTCTTCAATTTCTTTGTAAAATACAGTAATAGATTTGCCAAAAGCACAAGAGAAGCCAATGGAAATGAAAGCTCCAACAACCACTGCCCACCCCCAGCCTCCATCTGGGGGCGTGTATCCAACTGGACCTCCGTTTGATGGTGGCATTGTAAGTAAAGATGAATTCTAAAATGCAGTTCAAATCCAAATATCTAAAGGGCATGAAATTAAAATAGTACATAACAAGTAGGTCAGTAACAAAGCACTCCCATAAAATCCCTTACATTTATTAAATAAATAAATAAAGGCATATAGCAATTCTCTAAATAAAAGGTCATTTCAAGCATTAGATTCTCATTTAACGGGCTGGAAAGTTAGCTCAGTAAAGTTGGGTTTTCATCTAGCTGCTTAGATTTAAGGTATTCTTTTACTAATACGTGACTAGAAAGATTCCTAAACGATGGCTGACCAATACTGTTTAAACCTGCAAAATGAACCCTGAGGGACTTCCCTGGCAATGCAGTAGTTAAGACTCGATGCTCCCAATGCAGGGGGCCTGGGTTCAATCCCTGGTCAGGGAGCTAGATCCCACATACATGCCACAACTAAGGAGCCCGGCTGCTGCAACTGACAGGGCGCAACCAAATAAATAAATTAAAAAAATATTTTTTAAAAAAATGAACCCTGATATCAGAGACTAGTAGTTTGTTTTTTTTTTTTTTTTTTTAATTTTTTATTTATTTATTTATTTATTCATTTATTTATGGCTGTGTTGGCTCTTCGTTTCTGTGTGAGGGCTTTCTCTAGTTGCAGCAAGTGGGGGCCACTCCTCATCGCGGTGCATGGGCCTCTCACTATCGCAGCCTCTTGTTGCGGAGCACAGGCTCCAGACGCGCAGGCTCAGTATTTGTGGCTCACGGGGCTAGTTGCTCCGCGGCATGTGGGATCTTCCCAGACCAGGGCTCGAACCCCTGTCCCCTGCATTGGCAGGCAGATTCTCAACCACTGCGCCACCAGGGAAGCCCCGAGACTAGTAGTTTTAAACCAAAGATTTCCCCTTTTCTTCTTAAGCCCCAGCATTAGTGAAAAATATAGTTAGAAAAAGAAATACAATGTGATTATGAATTACTAGCAGGTGGGAGAAGTTGAGAGCCAAAAGGTTTACCAGTCTACTTTAGAGAAATTAAGTTCTCCTTTGATTTACTTAAATCAGCTTCTATTTTATGTCAAAATAAACCTTCCAACAATATGTTATCATACTCATTCTGGCCACCCTAACATTACCTGGAATGATGTAGTACAGTATTAATACTGTACAGGTCAACAGTGACAATATCATATTTTATTATTCCTTACTCTTTAATACAAATCCTACCTTCCTATCCATAGAAATCAACTTTTAAATAGCTCACCTTCTAACTAATCTAAACATTTCAAATATAATTTAGAAAGTGATCCTGTAGTGATTTAAAAAAAAAAACAACTCTTAGGAAGAGTTCTGCATAAGAAGCTAAAAGACTAGGTTTTTTAAATAAAACTTTTATAGAAGTAAAGTTTCTAAAAGCTTTATAAAATTATAAAATTCCCAGGGTTTGCACAACTTTTGTTAGATTTATTCCAAGGTAGCTTTTATTACTCTTGTAGATGGTAATTTTAAAAAATCATTTTCTGTTAGTTGCTGGTTTATAAAGACACGATTGATTTGCTTAAATAATAGCTTTACTGAGATATAATTCACATATAAAATTCACCCTTTTAAAGTTTGTATTTCAGTGGTTTTCAGTATATTCACAAAACTGTACAACTATCATCACTAATATCAGAACATTTTCATCACCCCAGAAAGAAACCCTGTACCCATTAGCAATTAATTTTATTCCTGAATATGATTTTTGATGATATTGTAAATTGAACTGTTTTCTTAATTTTACTTTTGGATTTTTCATTGCTCGTGTCTAGAAATACAATTGATTTTTGTATGTTAATTTTGCAGCCTGCAAATTTGCTAAACTCATTTATCAGTTCTAATAGACTTATGTATATATATATGTGTGTGTGTAGATTCCTTAGGATCTTCTATTTACAAAATCATGTCATCTGTGATAGTTTTACATCTTCCTTTCATTGCCTAATTTCCTTGGATAAAACCTCCAGTGCATGTGGTGAAAGCGGACATCCTTGTCTTATTTCTGACCTTACAGGGAAGTTTTCAGTATTTTACCATTAAGTATGATGTTACCTGTGGGTTTTTGTAGATGCCCTTTATTAAGTTTGAGAAGCTTCCTTCTATTCCTAGTTGTTGAGTATTTTTATCGCGAGGGATATTGGATTGTAGCAAATTGTTTGTTATGTGTCTATGAAGATGATCTTGTAGTTTGGGGCCTTTATTCTATTAATATGGTATGGTTTGACTGATTCTTATATGTTGAACCATTTATGAATTCCTTCACTCCTGAGGTAAGTCCCAATTTGTCATGATATATAACCCATTTTATGTTGTTGGACTCTATTTGCTCATATTTTGTTGAGGATTTTTACGTCCATATTTACCAGGGATAATGGTTTGCAGTTTTCTTCTCTTGTGATGTCTGTCTGGTTTTGGTAACAGGGTAATACTGGCTTCAAAGAACAAGCTGGGAAGTGTTCCCTCCTCTTCTGTTTTTTGGAAGAGCTTGTAAAAGAGTGGTTTTAGTTCTTTAAATATTTCATAGAATTCACCAGTGAAGCCATCTGGGCTTCAGGTTTTCTTTGTGGGTAGTTTGTTGATGATTATGTCAATCTTTTTACTTGCTATAGGTATATTCAGCTTGTCTATTATATCTTCTTGAGTCATTTGATAGTTTGTGCCTTTCTAGAAATGTGTTCATTTCATTTAGGTTATCTAATTTGTTGGTCTGCAATTGTTCATAGTATTCCTTTGTAATCCCTTTTTTTTTTTTTTTTTTTTCCTGGTACGCGGGCCTCTCACTGCTGTGGCCTCTCCCGTTGCGGAGCACAGGCTCCAGACGCACAGGCCCAGCGTCCATGGCTCACGGGCCCAGCTGCTCCGCGGCACGTGGGATCCTCCCGGACCGGGGCACGAACCCGTGTCCCCCACATCGGCAGGCAGACTCCCAACCACTGTGCCACCAGGGAAGCCCTTGTAATCCCTTTTTATTTCTATAAGGTTAGTAGTGATACATGAAGAGTTTAACCAACAGTACTATTAGAGGGAGCAGGCCCCACAAAATTGACCTCACTTCTAACACCAATTGCAAATTTAGGCAGCGGGGGTCAGGCGGTGCGGAGTGGGGTGGTTTCCAAAACAGTTTTGGCAATTCAACAGGACTTACAGAATTCACTGAAAGCTATTTTATTCATGATTTATTACAGGGAAAGGACACAGGTTGAAATCAGCCACAGGAAGAGATGCACAGGGCAGAGTTTGGGAGAGGTTCAAGTGTGGAGCTTTGGATCATACTCTTTCCATGGAGTCATGGATAGCATTACCTTCTCCCACTTACAATGTGTGACAATATAGAGTACCACCAACTGGGGAAACTCACCTAAGCTTTTGGTGTCTAGAATTTAGTAGGGCTTGATCACATACTGCTCACGTGAGTACTGACCTTTAGTATCCAGCCCTTACTAGAGCCCTTACCAGGGGCTAATACTTTAGTCTCCAGTTCTTTCAGAGATTGGAAATAAGACAATGTAGCTAAAGGGCCCAGCAAACAAAGACACTCTTATCAGGCAGGACTCTTCAGAGACCTAGAGATCATATTCCAGTAGCCAAGGACAAAGGCCAAACCTCTCTATTGGTAAGGTTAATTCTTCACTATACATAATGTATCCTCTTCCAGTTCTGATTTTAGTAATTTGAGTTCTCTCTCTATCTCTTTTCTTGGTTAGTGCAGCTAAAAGTTTGTCAATTTTATTGATTTTTTCAAAGGACCAAACTTTTGGTTTTATTGATTTTCTCTACTGTTTTTGTACTTTCTAGTTCATTTATTTCTGTTCTAATCTTTGTTATTTCCTTCCCTCTATTAACTTTGCATTTAATTTACCCTTTTTTCTTGTTTCTTATGGTAAAAGTTTCAGTTATTATTTTTTTTAGAGACTTCTTCCCAACAGGATGGAAATTAAATTAAATTTTATTTTATTTTAATTTATTTACTTTTGGTTGTGCTGGGTCTTCGTTGCTGAGCGTGGGCCTTCTCTAGTTTCATCGAGCAGGGGCTTCTCTTGTTGCAGAGCATGGGCTGTAGGCATGCAGGCTTCAGTAGTTGTGGCACATGTGCTCAGTAGTTGTGGCACGCGGGCTCTAGAGAGCAGGCTCAGTAGTTGTAGCACACAGGCTTAGTTGCTCCACAGTATGTGGGATCTTCCCAGACCAGGGATCAAACCTGTGTCCCCTGCATTGGCAGGTGGATTCTTAACCACTGTGCTGCCAGAGAAGTCCCCAAAGTTTCAGTTATTGATTTGAGATTTTTTTCATTTTAAATATAGATGTATACAGCTATAAATTTCCTGCTAGGCACTGTTTTAGCTGTATTACAGAAATTTTGGTATTTTGTAATTTGTTTTCATTCATCTCAATGTGTTTTCTAATTTCCTTTATAATTTATTCTTTGAACCATTGGTTATTTAGGAATGTGTTGTTAATTTCCACATATTTGCTCATTTGCCAAATTTTCTTTTGTTGTTCATTTCTGATTTTATTTCATTATGATCAGAGAACATACTCAGTCTTTTCAAATGTACTGAGACTTGTTTTATGGCCTAATAGATGGTCTATCATGGAAAATGTTCCATGTGTACTTAAGAAGAATGTGTATTCTGTTGTTGTTGTTGAGTAAAATGTTCTACAGATATTTGTTAGATTTATTTGCTTTATACTTGGTACATACTTGGTTGTTCAAGTCTTCTATTTCCTGGTTGATTTTCTGCCTAGTTATTCTATTGAAGTTCTGTTGAAATCTTCAACTATTGTTATTGAATTGTCTATTTCTCTCTTTATTTCCATCAGTTTTGGCTTCATCTATTTTGGGGCTCTGTGGTTAGGTGTATATATGTTTATAATTGTTATGTCTTCGTAATGGATTGAACTTTTATTATTGTAAAATGTCTTTGTGTCTAAAACAATTTTGTCTTAAAGTCTATTTTGCCTAGGTTTCTTTGGTTACTGTCTGCATGGCATATTTTTTCTTCATCTGTATACTCTAAAGCAGTTTGTGTCTTTGAATCTATAATGTGCCTCTTGTAGACAGCATAGGGTTGGATCCAATTTGCCAATCACTGCTTTTTGATTGAAGTGCTTAATCTATTTAGATTTAATTTAATTACCGATAAGGTAGGACTTAGGTCTGCTGTTTTACTATTTGTTTTCTCTGTCTTATGTCTTTTTTGTTTTTCTATTCCTCCATCACTGCCTTCTTTTATGTTAAATAGATATTTTTGGTGTGCCCCTTTAATTACCTTGCTGTTTCTTTTACTATGTTTTTTGTTATTTTCTTAGTGGTTGTCCTGTGGATTACAATTAACATCTTAACTTAAAACAGTCTAGTATAGTTTAATACCAATTTAATTGCAATAGCATACAAAAACTTTGCTCCTGTACAGTTTCCTCCTTCACACTATTGTCTTACAAATTCATCTTAATACACTATAAGCCCATTAAAAATTGTATAATTATTTCTTTTAAATCGGGTAGAAGGGGAAAAAAAGTGTTTACAAAGAAAAAAATACATTCATACTGTCTTATTGTATGTTTACCTATGTAGTTACCTTTACTGGTGTTCTTTATTTTTTTCCATGTGGAGTCAAGTTACTGTGTAGAAAAAAGAAAAAAATACATTCATACTGTCTTATTGTATATTTACCTATGTAGTTACCTTTACTGGTGTTCTTTATTTTTTTCCATGTGGATTCAAGTTACTGTGCAGTGTCCTTTCAATTCAGCCTGAAGGACACTCTTAGGTATTTCTTGTAGGGAAGGCCTGCTGGCAACAAATTCTCTCAGTTTTTATCTGGGAATGTCTTAATCTCCCCTTCATTTTGAAGGATAATTTTGCTGGATATAGAATTCTGGGTTGACAGTCTTTCTTTCAGCACTTTGGGTATTTTGTCCCATTGCTTTCTGGCTTCTATGGTCTCTAAAGACAAATCAGCTATTACTCTTATTGAATATACTTGGTTTGTGATGAGTGGCTTCTCTCTTGTTGCTTTCAAAATGCTCTCTTTGTCTTTGTCTCTGAAGTTCTATTTATTTTTCTTTTTTTCCCTTAGATTTGATAACCTCAATTGACCTGTATTCAGGTTTACTGATTCTTCTGCCAGCTCAAGTCTGCTTTTGAGCCCCTCTTACAAATTTTTCATTCAGTTATTGTACTTTTTAGCTCCAGAATTTCTATTTGGCTCTTTTCTTTTTTTGTAATAACTATCTCTTATAAATATTCCCTATTTGGTGAGATTTTGTTCTCATAATTTCTTTTAGTTCTTTAGACATAGTTTTCTTTAATTCTTTGAAAAAATTTATAATACCTAAATTAAAGCCTCTGTCTAGTAAGTCCAATGTCTAGGCTTCCTTGGGGATAGTTTCTATTAAATGACTTTTCTCTCTGTGTATAGACCATACTTTCCAGTTTCTTTGTGCATCACATATTTTGTTGTTTTTGTTTTTGTTGTTTTTGTTGTTTAAAACTGGACATTTAAAATAATATGATGTGGCTGCGCCCCAATGTTCACTGCAGCACTGTTTACAATAGCCAGGACACAGAAGCAACCTAAATGTCCATCAACAGAGGAATGGATAAAGAAGATGTGGTACATATATGCAATGGAATATTACTCAGCCATAAGAAGGAACGAAATTGGGTCATTTGTAGAGACGTGGATGGACCTAGAGACTGTCATACAGAGTAAGTCAGAAGAGAAAAACAAATATCATATATTAATGCATATATGTGGAATCTAGAAAAATGGTATAGATGATCTTATTTGCAAAACAGAAATAGAGATACAGACGTAGAGAACAAATGTATGGACACCAAGGGAGGAAGCAGGGGTGGGATGAATTGGGAGATTGGGATTGACATATATACACTATTGAAACTATGTATAAAATAGGTAACTCATGAGAACCTACTGTATAGCTCAGGGAACTCTACTCAGTGCTCTGTGGTGACCTAAAAGGGAAGGAAATCCAAAAAGGAGCAGATATATGTATACATACAGCTGATTCACTTTGCTGTACAGTAGAAACTAACACAACATTGTAAAGCAACTATACTCCAATAAAAATTAATTTAAAAATATAAAATAATATGATGTGGCAACTGTGGAAATCAGGCTCCCTCTCTCCCCAGGGCTAGTTGTTATTGCTATTGGTTGTTCATGTTGATACTACTCCTATTGCCTTTTGTTTGTTTAATGAATTTCCTAAATAAATTCTGTGAAGTTTGTATTTTTTGTCATATGTGGCTATTGAAATCTTGCTTGGTTAGCTTAGTGATCAGCCAATGATTGGACAAAAATTTCCTTAAAATGCCTTGAATCAGTATATCTCCCAGACTTCACCAAAGGGTATTATGTGTATGTTCAGGCATGCTTTCAATTCTCCAGCAGGCAGCTTACACTTCTGCCTTAGCTTTCAATTCCTGCTTGTATAGAGCTTCAAGTTCAGTCAGAGGAGGGAGATTCAGGCCTTCTCAGGTATTTCCTGAGCATGGGCACAGTGTGCACACGTGCATGACCTTCTAGCATCCTGGGAATATGTCAGAGCTTTTCAAAGCCCTCTATGGACATCTCACTTCCCAGTTTTTGCTTTGAAGTGTTTGGTCAGCTTTTTGTTTGCCCCAATTGTTTTTCCAACTCAGGCAGCTGAGATTTTAAATAATTGCCCCTGATTGTTTTCAACAAATGTCCTGGGGAAAAAGCTGTTTGCACTGAGCAAGCTCTGAATCAGGTCAAAGAAAGACAAGCCCTGTGAGTGGGGGTTTCGAGGAAACTGTCAGACATGTGAATAATGATAATTCTCTAAGAATGAGGTTTTTTGAAGGTTCCAGACAATTCTGCCCCCACCAGTGGTCACTACACTGCTGATTTTCATGGCTACTATTATTGTGAGGTTTTTTGTTTCAATTCTACTAGAGTTGGGGAGATGAGAACTGGAATAGATCATGTTAAAACACCATAAATCAGACTCCCCTGGTGGCACAGTGGTTAAGAATCCACCTGCCAATGCAGGGGACACGGGTTCGAGCCCTGGTCCAGGAAGATCCCACATGCTCTGGGGCAACTAAGCCCATGCACCACAACTACTGAGCCTGTGCTCTACAGAGTCCTTGAGCCACAACTACTGAGCCCACGTGCCTAGAGCCCATGCTCTGCAACGAAAAGTAGCCCCCACTCACTGCAACTAGAGAAAGCCCGTGTGCAGCAACAAAGACCCAATGCAGCCAAAAATAAAATATAAATTAATTTTAAAAAAAACCACCACAAATCTTGCTGTTCTGAGATTCAGTTGTTTCTTGAATACGTTCTCTTTGGATTATTGCAAGCCTCTGGTTAATTTTGAGTTTTGAAAAGTTGATTTTTTTTTTGCCAATGTTCTTATTGCTCTTATGAAAGAGCAGAATTTCAGAGGACCTTACTCCACCATTCCAGAAGTACCACTACAATTGATTTTTGTATACAGTAGTCCCCCTTTATCTGCAGTTTTGCTTTCTGCAGTTTCAGTTACCCATGGTCAACTGTGGTTTGAAAATATTAAGTGGAAAATTCCAGAAATAAACAATTTATAAGTTTTAAATTGCATGCTGTGCTGAGAAGCATGATAAATCTCACACCACACCACTCCTTCCTGCCTGGGACGTGCATCATTCCTGTGCCAGCATATCCACGTTGTATATGCTACCAGCTCATTAGTCACTTAGTAGTTGTCTCAGTTTTCAGATCGATTTTCATGGTATCGCAGTGCTTGTGCTGAAATAACCCTCATTTTACTTAATAAGTAAAATAATGTATATAGTGTTTCATCATCAAGAAAAGTATTTACTCCAGAGTTTGGCGGATACATTATCAGATTTAGGAAGTTTTATTCCTAGTTCATTAAGAATTTATTTTAAATCCATTGACCATTGAATTCAGGTTTGTTTTTTTTTTCATAATACCTTCACAAGGCATTTCTTCTTTCATCTATACAAGTAGTGAGTAACATTGATAGATCTTTTAAATATTAAACCACCCTTGAATTCCTATGAATTCAAGGATGAATTCATCCTTGAAGAATATGCCCAACTTGGTCACAATATACATCTTTTTAATACATTTCTAAGTTAAATTTGTTAATATTTTGTTTGGATTTTTTGAAATGTGTCCATAAAGTATTTGGAAATATAATTTTCCCTTCTCATATTGTCCTTTTCTGATTTCAATATCAGTTTTTTTTTAATTAATTAAATTTATTTATTCAATTTTTTTGGCTGTGTTGGGTCTTTGTTGCTGCATGCAGGCTTTCTTTAGTTGCGGTGAGCGAGGGCTACTCTTCATTGCGGTGCACGGGTTTCTCACGCGGTGGCTTCTCTTGTTGCGGAGCATGCGCTCTAGGCACGTGGGCTTCAATAGTTGTGGCACACAGGCTCAGTAGTTGTGGTTTGAGAGCTCTAGAGTGCAGGCTCAGTAGTTGTGGCACATGGGCTTAGTTGCTCCACGGCATGTGGGATCTTCCCAGACCAGGGCTTGAACCCATGTCCCCTGCATTGGCAGGCAGATTCTTAACCACTGAGCCACCAGGGAAGTCCCTCAATATCAGTTTTACATTAGAGTCATAAAGTGAGTTAGGAGATGTTCTCTTTTTTCCTCCTCTCAGGGAGAGATTATATAAGACTAGAATGATCTAGTCTTTGTAAGTTTGGTAGAATTTACTGGTAATACTATTTGGGCACTTTATTTTCTTTTTGGAAGATTTCATATCACCTCCTTCAATTTTCTTAACAATTATAGGTCTATTCATTCCTTCTATTGCATTTTGAGTCTGTCTTTTTAGGGTATTTTTCTATAGCTTCTTCCATTTTGTCAAAGTTTTCAAATTACTGGCATAGAATTTTTATATTTTAATCTCTTTATGGGTATAGGTATATCCTCTTTATCATTGATATTTGTGCCTTCTTTTTCCCCCTTTAATCTCAGGAATTTATCTATTTTATAAGTTTTCTTCAAAGAACATTTTCACAAGAACCTCTCTGTCCTGAACAGATTTTTCCTCCAATTGCAGGGCTTGGACCTATACTTGTGCTAGTATATTTAGTTATATCACCCCCTAGATGTTTCCTAATTGTTGAATATATTGTTCAGTGTTTAATACATTGGACCCTTAAAGCTGTCCATTTATCTTTATTTCAAAAATGTGAACATATGGCCAGCATATACTTGATTGATGGTAAAATTTAAATAGCATACCCATAATAGCATACCCATAAAAAAGAACATTTTAATAGCATACCCATAAAAAAGAACATTCTCAGTTTTATCTATATTTTATTATACTTTCCCCTTATTTCATTGATTTCTGTTACTATTTTTTATCATCATTTGTATTCCTACATATTTGGAATTTATTCTATTCCTTTTCAAACATAAGATGGCTACTTAGCTGATTAATTTTTAGCCCTAATTTTTTTCTAATATGAGCATTTAAGACTACAATTTCCCTCTATTTATCACTTTACTGCATTCTATGTAGTTTTATATACAGTATTTTTACTATTGTTTGTTTCAAGTGTTTTAAAAATTTCCACTGTGCCTTCTTCTTTGACCCAGAGTTATTCAGGGGTTTTTAACTCTCCAAAGGAAATCTTTTGTTTGGCTTTATTGACTTATACTTAACAACACTGTGGTAAGATCACAAGGTTGGTACAATTCAATTTTTTGATATTTTATAAGACTGGCATTTATGGGCTGGTACATTAATTTTTGAAAATATTTCATGTATGCTTGAAAAGAATATACATTTTCTAGCTGTTGGGTTGAATTATTTATTTGTTGAATCAAACTTTTGTTTTTTCAACTCTTCTAAATCTTTACTAGTTTTCTATTTTCTGCTTCATCTATCAATAATTGAAGAGAAGTATGTTGAAATCTCCTAATGACGATGTGTTTCTCAATTTTTCCATGTCGTTCTTTGGTAATGCTTATGAACTTAGGTGGTTGATCTTAATCTCCGAGAAACTTGAAGGCCTAAACTGAGGGCACTTTCTTCCAGAAAAAAAATTTGCATCTCCCAGAAGCTAGGAATGCTATGGACCTGGATGATTTTAGCCAGGAATCCTGGTTTAATGTGGGAGCTAAAGTTAGTTTTCCTTTGCTGCTGATCCCAGGCTTACCTCCCAATTACTAGCCCGAGTATGCAAGGCATAGCACAAAGTAAATTCAATTCAAATATCTGAGTGATGACTTTAGTTTACTAAAAGCAATAAAAATTGAAATATGTTTCCTGCTCCCAAAGAATTTATAATTTAGTGGCAGATAAGGAAGCTATTACCATTATAGATACTATTTTTTAATTATCTATTTTGTGCTAGATACTTTCACCAGGCTTATATGACAAGCTTCTTGTGTCCTTGCCTGGACATTAATTTCTTCATTCATTGTTCAAATTGTTGAAAATGCACTCTCAAGTGCTTTTTTTTTTTTTTTTTTTTTGCAGTACACGGGCCTCTCACTGTTGTGGCCTCTCCTGTTGCGGAGCACAGGCTCCGGACGCGCAGGCTCAGTGGCCATGGCTCACGGGCCCAGCCGCTCTGCGGCACGTGGGATCTTCCTGGACGGGGGCACGAACTCGTGTCCCCTGCATCGGCAGGTGGACTCTCAACCACTGCACCACCAGGGAAGCCCAAGTGATTTCTTTTTTATCTTCTCTCTGGATTGTCTTCCTTTCTTGCAGGCCATTCACTCCTTTTCAGTTTGATTCAGTTACTCCATTTCTTCTGCCTATTTTATGTTAATCAGGTTGTCAAGTGACTAAAAACTTAACTCAATCTGACTTGACCAAAAAGAAAATGTTTTTGGCTCATGTAACCAAGAAAGCTAAGGCAGTGGTTCTGGCTTTAGGCACAGCCTGATCCAAGGACCAAATGATCTGGTCAGGGATATTTCCCTATTTGTGATTCTACTTTCTTCTGTGTTGATTTCACTTTCAAGCAGGTCCTCAACTCACTGAGGCAAGAAGACTGCCAGTAACTCCAAGCCTACATACTTTCCATAAAATCCCAGCTTCGTTCCAGGCAACAGAATTCCTAGAATGTTCACTTTGGCAACATAATTAGTTTTAAGTAAATACTTGGTTTGGTCAGATCTAATCACTGTGTGAGCCTTGACTGGCTGGATCTATTTCATATGCCTAATTCTGAAGCCTGGAGTCCAGTCACAGAACAGATAGAATGGAAAGCCAGAGTTTTTAAATGCTACAAAGGCCTATATAATTTATCCTAACTTCATCTCCTACCTTTGTCCCTCCTGGCTTATACCACTCCAGCTATACTGGCCTTCTTACTATCTTTAAGGATGTCAAGCACACTTGCCCTTCAGGGTTTCTGAATTTACAGTTATCACTGCCTAGAATTTTGTTAACCCAGATATCACTTCAATTAAATCTTTGTTCAAATGTTCCCATATCAGGGAGCCTTTTCTGGACCATCCTAGATCAATCCTAGATCAACCTCCCACTTCCTACTCCTTACCTTGCTTTGTTTTTCTCCATGGTACCTATCTAAAAGAATATATAAAATAACAGCAAATACTCATATAGTGCTTTCTATGAAGCAGGCATTAGATTAAGCACTTTACTTGATTAATTTAATGCTCTAACAACCCTATGAAGTAAGTACTATTACTACTCCCAATTTAGAGTTGAGCAAGCTGAGAACAGAAAGGTTAAGTAACTTATTCAGGGCATGGCAGAGCTGGGATTCAAACGTAATCAGAATGGCTCCCAAGTTTGTGCTTTTAATTACTAGACCACATTACCTCTTATTGTTGTCAGTCTCTCCACACCAAAAAATAAGCTGCATGAAAACAGGGACTTCTTATAGTGATATATCTCTAGCCCTTTGGCATGTAATAATAGATACTCAACAAATATTTGATGAACAAATAAAAGAGGATGCCGATATAGCCAGAAGGGAAAATGGATCCTTAAACATGTACTACACACAGGCTGCCCTAAATTAACACTGCAAACTGAGAGCTTATCTGTTCCAGTGGTTTCCTTATCGTCTATGTGATGACTCAATCGCATAGTTCAGCTAGCCAGTCCAGAATCTGGGCGTCATCCTTCTCTCATTTGCCCTCATGTCCCATATCTAATCAATGTGAATAGCTCTGTATTTGTCCTCCTCTCCACCCTCACAGCCACTGTACATTAGATCAGGTCCCCAATCTCCCATGGGTTAATGCAATAGCCTCCTAACTGGTTTCCCTACTTCCCACCTTTTGATCTCCCTTTCTCATTCTCCACACTGCAGTCCAAGTGGTCTTCTGAAAGTAAAGCCTGGTCGTTTTGCTCTTTTTCTTAAAATTCTTCTATGGCTCCAGATATATCACCCTCAGAATAATTTATCAAAGCATTCAAAACCTGTTCTAATCTCACCATTGTTTGCCTCTTCAACTTTATCTCTTCCTGATTTCCATCATACACTATGCCCCAGCCTTAATGGAGTGCTTGAACTTCTTCAAAGTGCCATCCTCTCTCATCCTCTGCCTTTTGCACATTTCTGTTCCTTGTGCCTAGTTCTGGCTCTCCCATCACTTGGCTAACTGCTATTTGTCTTTCAGGTCTCATTTTTCCTGAACTGCCAGGGGCAGGCTTGTCATCTCTGCTATGTGGACCCATAGGACCCCAGTCTTACTTCTATCATAACACCTACATTGTAGTATAATTTGTTTTCCCGGCCCTCCCATTAAACTGTGTATGCTCTTGTGAGCAGACACCATATCTATTGTGTTCAATGATATACTTCCATTATCTAGAATAGGTTCTGGCAGATACCAGGCAAATATATTATCTGGAAAATTAAATGAAGCCCCATTTAATTGGTGAAGATGTGCCTAAAGTTGTTAAACAGTAGAGCCCATATCCAAATTCAAGTGAGTCTGGTTCCAAAACACATGTACTTTAATGTACAGACCCTTTTTAAAAGAGGAAAGATAAAAATTCTTCTGGATCGCTGGGTTCATAAAATTATTTTATTTGTAATGCTACTTACATATGTACATATTAGATATAGTAACACTAAACAAAAGCACTACAAACATTAATTTATAATTATATAATTGTAATTTATAATTAATTATAAATTAATGCTGTGATCAGATTAGTGCTGTCATAGTGAATACGCTTATCCTATTATATACTTTTTCTCTATTTAAACTAATATTGAATTTGTTTTTACATAGTTTAGAGTATGCCATAAAATCATCTGGTCCACATTTGTATAAACCTATCATTTAAATATTAAGTATTCATCCATATTCTTCACTAGCCTGCATCATTAAATCCATACTATTTGGTACCTGTATTAATTTTAATCAAATATAAATGCAAAGTACTTTCCTTTTAAAACAATGGTCATCCACAATATCCAGAAAATACTTTATCTATTTTAAATTGTCAATTAAAAACAAATATAAGATACGAAAAATTCTCCTACAGAACTAGTTATCCCTAATAATATGTACACATGAAAACAAATATCTAAGACATATTTTGTAATCTCATTTAAACAGATACATACATACACACACACACACACACACACACAGGCAATGCCACCACAAAAAAGCAGGAGCCTGGGCAAACTTTTCAGACTCTTCCTCTTCCTCCAGAAGGATCTGAGACTTCTTCAACAATGTTCCTTAAGTAAGAGACTCTGGCCTTGTTCCAAACTTCCCCAGGGTCTCCTGGTCAGATAAACAGGACTGGGATATGACCAGGGCCAGCAAGTTCCACTAGGATAGTTCTGTTTACAGGAGCTCAGACACAATCAGATTGTTTCAAGTCCTTTAAAGTGATTTGGCACAAATAGCCCAGATATCTCCTCCTAACATTTACAACTTTCTAAGTAGCTGCTCAAGGCCAGAAATTGATGGAATCAAATCAGAACATGAAAGCACCATTATTCTATGGCCTGGTAACAATTACAGATTCATCTCCTTCAGAGATTTCCATTTATTTTGACTATTCATCAGAATGGGTAAGATTATACCATGAAATTATTAGAAATACAATTTTCTACCCATTCCCATTCACTGACGGAGACAAACAAGGATAAGTGAAAGTCTTCAAGTGAGTATAGGACATACAGTACATTTCACCTGAAGAAGAGATATGATTGATGTAAGAGCCATTTCAAAGTTTCCCCAATGCCACTGGGCCCTCATCTCCCAAAGCATGACTCATCCTTGGTAAAGGTCTCTGTTGGTCCTGGTTGGTTCTGACACAGGAATTTGGTCCCTAGCTTAGTTTCTGTTTCTGCTCTGGAAAATACTGTCACATCCCATAGTGTCCTTTGCCTGGGGTCTTTTAGATATAGAGCTACCAAATTAATTCTCTTCCACAACTACAGGCTTTTTATAAGAATCACATTTGGTGTAAGAAAGAAAAAAAAATCAAGCAAAATTCTTTGCTGATATAATGTCCTGAATTATACCATTATATCCTCTCTTAATCTCTTAGATTTACTTTGAAAGGAACTAAGTGTGTGTACAAGTGACTCCCAAGCCTGTGGTCTTCAACCATTTTGCCCCAAAATGAACTTTGGAAACTGTACTTCCTTACACATTGACTACTAAACTGTATAAGTTTGATAGTTGCAAATATGTAATTTCTGGCATATTGTATATTGTGTTATATGTGCATTAAATATATCATTGTCAAAACATTGGCACTTCGGCTCATTCAGTTTACAGAAAATGGCCACTATATAACTGGCCAGTCCTCACTATCAGAAAAGGTGTGACCTCATTTGAATTTGAAAGGGAATAGAATATGCCACCCCAAAATATGCCATTTGGCATATTGTTTATTTTGAATTAAAGTAACTTAAGAAACAGCCAGTACAAGATGGACCCTCTGACCTCCTTTGTCCCCGACAGCAGGAAATAAATCTCCCATTCAAAAGTCACCCTCCCCGTACCAGGAGGATAGCAGGCATCCTTATTATCAGAGATAGTGAGTTTAGGGCTGAGAAGGCTATATAAACAAACCTTGTTACTTCTTCACTAATATGCCACCCAAGCCCAAATGCTTTGTCTTGTCAGTTCTTCACAAATGGATTGTTTCCTTGTCTAAAAGGTATAAAAGCTGCCTGCTTAGGTTACTTCTTTGAGTGTCATATTTTTTTCAATAAATTTATTTATTTATCTTTTTTATTTTTGACTGCATTGGGTCTTCATTGCTGCACACAGGCTTTCTCTAGTTGCTCCAAGCGGGAGCTACTCTTTGTTGTGGTGGCTTCTCTTGTTGCAGAGCACAGGCTCTAGGCAAGCAGGCTTCATTAGTTGTGGCACATGGGCTCAGTAGCTGTGGCTCACAGGCTCTAGAGCACAGGCTCAGTAGTTGTGGTGCACGGGCTTAGCTGCTCCACGGCATGTGGGATCTTCCTGGACTAGGGATCGAACCTGTGTCCCCTGCATTGTGAGGCAGATTCTTAACCACTGCGCCACCAGGGAAGTCTCAAGTGTTATATTTTTATGGGCTCACATATGTACGAAATTAAATGTTTTTCTGCTGTTAATCTGCCTTATGTCAATTTAATTATTTAATTATTAGACCAACCACAGAGCTTAGAAGGTAAGAAGGGAAAAGTTTTTCTTCCCTACAAATTCAAAGCAGTGAGTTGAAAAGCATTCCTGTTACAACCTATTCCTGTCTCCTTCAAAATTCTCTCTCTGGAGCTATGCATTCTGGGTTTTTCCCTTTGTTTGGATTGTTCCCCAAAGATTTTTATAGCATGGAACAGCACACAGAGTAAGAACAGGGATGAGTGAGGTAGTCTTTCTTTTGTAAAGAAGGAGAAGGGAATAAGTAAACAAGGACTTACTGTATAGCATAGGGAACTATATTCAGTATCTTGTAATAAGCTATAATGGAAAAGAATCTGAAAAAGTATGTATATATATATGTGTATATATATATATATATATACATATATATATACATACACACATACACACAGTATATGAATCACTTTGCTATAGACCTGAAACACAATATTGAAAATCAACTATACTTCAATAAGAAATTTTTGAAAAATGATGGAGAAGGGGATTTGCATAAAATGAGTCAGTTAAAGAAGTCCTGAGGCATCCAGTCTCATCTTAGGAGAGCTCATTCTAAATTCAGGGTACATATGAAACTGAGGATTTGCAAAATAATTCCATAAAACTATACCACCATTTGAAAATGAAGACTACCTGTCCCAGAGCATTTCACCTATGTATGCTGAAGGTAGGATAATAAAAATATCTCCAAGATTTCTAAAATTTCCATTTGAGTTCATAGAAGCTGTAACATCTCAGTTCAAAAGAAACAATCTGGGTTCTGAGGTTAAATAGAAATGCTCCATGGCATGAATTTCACAAATTTTTTTTGAATTAAGAGTAAAAAAAAACATTAAAGGTTAATTAATCTCAGAATATTTACACTTAAATTTACATACATACTCCGTGATAGTAGAGCTGTTTGATGCAGTAAGGTTCAGTTGGAACAGCTAATATAATACTTATTGAATGTGATTAAACTTTGAACTTAGTTGCCAGTTATGATTTCTCACAATTTCTTTTATTTATTTATTTGTTTATTTATATATTTTTGGCCATGCCACTTGGCTTACGGGATCTCAGTTCCCCGACCAGTGATTGAACCTGGGCCACAGCAGTCAAAGCGCTGAGTCCTAACCACTAGACCACCAGGGAACTCCCACAATTTGCTTTTTAAGGTCACAATTTTTGGTCACCAAGAACTGTTACATCAGTTTTAATAATAACACTGTCTTATATTAAAAACTTTATTCCACAGTGTCAAAATTAAATTTAAAACTGCAAGTGTCTTCAGGAAGAAAAAGATTCAGAGAGAAGAAGAAAGGGAATAAAATACGAGCATTCAAAAGAAAAATTATGGATAAAAAAATTCAAAACCCAGAGGTGGACTCAATACAATTCTGCCAAATTACCAAATTCCTGTCCTTGTTATTTGAAATTTTTTATTTTGGCATGATTTCTAAATACCAATTTTCTTCACATTTTAGAAAGGACATAAAAATCTGAAGTAATAGTGAAGAAAGGGAAGTTAGAGACTGTGTCCTTTGAAGTCCTTTACTATACAGGAGAGTTTTGCTCAGTAGAATTCCAGATTATAATCTAGACTATAATCTATAAACATTGTTTTCTGCAATCCAAAGTAGACTCTCCAAAACCTAAATACACTATTTTTATTTATTAATATATGACTGATTTTGTCCCAAGGTTTGAAGCACAAATGTACTGACTACTTTAAAATAATAAATAAACAGGTATGGAGTTAGGGTTATGGTCATCTACATTACTCCTTTTGAATAGAAATGCTAGTATACCACTGCTGGTATCTACTTCACACCTAGTTCTTTGAGGCCAATTTGGGAAAATAAGTAGTCACAAGGAGGAAGACAGCAGAGAAAGTTGTTCTTCCTTTTCTTGAAAAAAAGAAAAAGTATGACTTGAACTGCTCACTGAAATATTTAACACTATAATCAGCTTCATAATTTTTAATAGTCTTAGAGTTGGTTTTATGTAAAAGTATCTCATAGGTTTTTATGAATAAAGATTAAAATTCTACCTCTATGATTTACTCATCATTCTTACAAGTTTTCATCCCAATGCTTGCTTCGGCAGCACATATACTAAAACTGGAATGATACAGAGAAGATTAGCATGGCCCCGGTGCAAGGATGACACACAAATTCGTGAAGCATTCCATATTTTTGTGGGATAGGAGGGTGGGAGGGAGAAGCAAGAGGGAGGAGATATGGGGGTATATGTATACGTATAGCTGATTCACTTTGTTATAAAGCAGAAACTAACACACCATTGTAAAGCAATTATACTCCAATAAAGATGTTAAAAAATTTTTTTTCATCCTAAATTCAAGACAATTACATTTGTCTCCTTTTAGTTCTTTCCTGTATACATAATTGTTTAATGTCCATCACTGAGTCTGAACATCATTATTACTACTACATCTGAGCCCACTACTTCAAAGAAGTAACAAAGTTGTTTTTGTAAAGTACCTGATAATCCACAAAAGACTAATAAATTAAGTATTGTTTGTCTAACATAAGCATTACTTACACTAAGCACAGATAGATAGTTATTTGCAAAGTTGTTTTAAAGGGCATTTCTGGACACTAAAAAAGTATCAAAAATGAAATTTTGTTACCTCAAAATACAATTATAGGTTAAACTTAAGTCTTTAAATGCTGACGATGTAAGTCCTAGAATATACTGTCAGTAAAACAAAAATCACTTTATAATACACTTAAAATAATTTCAACAATCTATTTCACTTTCCTTAAAAAATACAGTAAATTGTTAATCTGCTCCCCTTAGGGGGCTGTTTTCTATATGAAAAATGACAAACATCAGAAAGGTGCAATCACAACAGAGTGAGGTAAAATTGTACATTTCTAATTTGCATCCTAAATCTGAATCATCAACCTCGAGAGAGGTTACTGGCAATTGGCATGACAAAGGCCTACACCTTAGAGGAAATTACTGAAGACAAGGTTTGGGGCTAATTTAAATAATGTAACTGATATTACTGGATCCACAAGAAGAGAGAATTCCATGGGTCACGGTACAAGACACACTGTTCCATTTAACTATGCATTATGGGAACTTCAAAGACAGCTACTACCTTAGAAACTTACAATAGAGGAGAGGAAGTAAGCAAAAATACTACAAGTGTAAAGATTCACATAATACAAAAAATACAGTGGAGGGCTTCCCTGGTGGTGCAGTGGTTGAGAGTCTGCCTGCCAATGCAGGGGACACGGGTTCGTGCCCCGGTCCAGGAAGATCCCACATGCCACGGAGCAGCTAGGCCCGTGAGCCATGGCCACTGAGCTTGCACGTCCAGAGCCTGTGCTCCGCAACGGGAGAGGCCACAACAGTGAGAGGTCCGCGTACCGCAAAAAAAAAAAAAAAAATACAGTGGAGGGACTTCCCTGCTGGTCCAGTGGGTAAGACTCCATGCTCCCAATGCAGGGGCCCTGGGTTTGATCCCTGGTTGGGGAACTAGATCCCGCATCCATGCCGCAAGTAAGAAGTCTGCATGCCACAACTAAGAGTCCACATGCCGCAACTAAAAGATCCCATGTGCCGCAACTAAGACCTGGCGCAGCCTAAATAAATAAATTAAAAAAAAAAATACAATGGAGAAGAGGGATAGGTAGGATTTGAGGAGAAAATGGAATTTCTATGGACAAAGTCACGGAGAATCAAGAATGGGGTAGAACTCAGGATAAGTCAAAGGAAGAGGGAAAAAAGTTTAAAAGAGCTTAAAGATTAGAAGGTTACAGGTGGTCCTGTGCCCAACTTTTCATAGGCTGGGAAGCAAGCTTGAGAAACTTGATGTTGTCTTGGGCAGAGTGCGTATAGCAACAGATCAAAGAAAAAGAGGAAGAAAACATGCTCTCAGCTGCCGGGGGATCTCGCTGAGTTGCTTTTGTCTTGCGGGCTTCTGTTGGGATTGGTATTTCCTCCCGGAAGACAGCTGCGTGGGCTTTGAGGAGGCTCACTCCCTGCCAGATGGGTGATGGAAGTCTAAACATGAGGAAGGATCTTGGTGCTCTGGCTGGGTGTCAGGCCTGAACATCTGAGGTGGGAGAGCCGAGTTCAGGACATTGGACTACCAGAGACCTCCCGGCCCCACATAATATCAATCGGTGAGCGCTCTCAGAGATCTCCGTCTCAACACTAAGACCCAGCTCCACTCAACAACCAGCAACCTCCAGTGCTGGACACCCCATGCCAAACAAATAGCAAGATAGGAACACAACCCCACCCATTAGCAGAGAGGCTGCCTAAAATCATAATAAGGTCACAGACACCCCAAAACACACCACCGGACGCAGCCCTGCCCAACTGAAAGAAAAGATCCAGCCTCATCCACCAGAACACAGGCACTAGTTCCCTCCACCAGGAAGCCTACACAACCCACTGAACCAAACTTACGCACTGGAAGCAGACACCAAAAACAACAGGGAACTGCGAACCTGCAGCTTGCAAAAAGGAGACCCCAAACACAATAAGTTAAGCAAAATGAGAAGACAGAAAAATATGCAGCAGATGAAGGAGCAAGGTAAAAACCCACCAGACCAAACAAATGAAGAGGAAATATGCAGTCTACCTGAAAAAGAATTCAGTTATGATAGTAAAGATGACCCAAAATTTTGGAAACAGAATGGAGAAAATACAAGAAACGTTTAACAAGGACCTAAAAGAACTAAAGAGGAAACAAACAATGAAGAATAACACAATAAATGAAATTAAAAATTCTCTAGAAGGAATCAATAGCAAAATAACTGAGGCAGAAGAACGGATAAGCGACCTACAAGATAAAATAGTGGAAATAATTACTGCAGAGCAGAATAAAGAAAAAAGAATGAAAAAAATTGAGGACACTCTCAGAGACCTCTGGGACAACATTAAACACACCAACATTTGAATTATAGGGGTCCCAGAAGAAGAGAAAAAGAAAGGGACTGAGAAAATATTTGAAGAGATTATAGTTGAAAACTTCCCTAATATGGGAAAGGAAATAATCCAGTCCAGGAAGCACAGAGAGTCCCATACAGCAAAAACCCAAAGAGAAACACGCCAAGACACTTATTAATCAAACTCTCAAAAATTAAATACAAAGAAAAAATATAAAAAGCAGCAAGGGAAAAGCAACAAATAACATACAAGGGAATCCCCATAAGGTTAACAGCTGATCTTTCAGCAGAAACTCTGCAAGCCAGAAGGGAGTGGCAGGACATATTTAAAGTGCTGAAAGGGAAAAAACTACAACCAAGATTACTCTACCCAGCAAGGATCTCATTCAGAGTCGATGGAGAAATTAAAACCTTTACAGACAAGCAAAAGCTAAGAAAATTCAGCACCACCAAACCAGCTTTACAACGAATGCTAAAGGTACTTCTCTAAGTGAAAAACACAAGAGAAGAAAAAGACCTACAATAACAAACCCAAAACAATTAAGAAAATGGTAATAGGAACATGCATATCGATAATTACCTTGAATGTAAATGGATTAAATGCTCCAACCAAAAGACATAGACAGGCTGAATGGATACAAAAACAGGACCCATATATGTGCTGTCTACAAGAGACCCACTTCAGACCTAGGGACACATACAGACTGAAAGTGAGGGGATAGAAAAAGATATTTCATGCAAATGGAAATCAAAAGAAAGCTGGAGTAGCAATTCTCATATCAGACAAAATAGACTTTAAAATAAAGACTATTACAAGAGACAAAGAAGGACACTACATAATGATCAAGGGATCAATCCAAGAAGAAAATATAACAATTGGAAAGATTTATGCACCCAACATAGGTGTACCTCAATACATAAGGCAAATGTAACAGCCATAAATGGGGAAATCGACAGTAACACAATCATAGTAGGGGACTTTAACACCCCACTTTCACCAATGGACAGATCATCCAAAATGAAAATAAATAAGGAAACACAAGCTTTAAATGATACATTAAACAAGATGGACTTAATTGATATTTAGAGGACATTCCATCCAAAAACAACAGAATACACTTTCTTCTCAAGTGCTCATGGAACTTTCTCCAGGATAGATCATATCTTGGGCCACAAATCAAGCCTTGGTAAATTTAAGAAAATTCAAATCATATCAAGTATCTTTGCCAGCCACAACGCTATGAGACTAGATATCAATTAGAGGAAAAAATCTGTAAGAAATACAAACGAATGGAGGCTAAACAATACGCTACTAAATAACCAAGAGATCACTGAAGAAATCAAACAGGAAATCAAAAAATACCTAGAAACAAATGACAGTGAAAACACGACTACCCAAAACCTATGGGATACAGCAAAAGCAGTTCTAAGAGGGAAGTTTATAGCAATACAGTCCTACCTCAAGAAACCAGAAAAATCTCAAATAAACAACCTACACTTACACCTAAAGCAATGAGAGGAAGAAGAACAAAAAAAATCCAAAGTTAGCAGAAGGAAAGAAATCATAAAGATCAGATCAGAAATAAATGAAAAAGAAATGAAGAAAACGATAGCAAAGATCAGTAAAGCTAAAAGTTGGTTCTTTGAAAACATAAACAAAATTGATAAACCATTAGCTAGACTCATCAAGAAAAAAAGGGAGAAGACTCAAATCAACAGAAGTAGAAATGAAAAAGGAGAAGTAACAACTGACACTGCAGAAATACAAGGGATCATGAGAGATTACTACAAGCAGCTATATGCCAATAAAATGGACAACCTGGAGGAAATGGACAAATTCTTAGAAAAGCACAACCTTCCAAGACTGAATCAGGAAGAAATAGAAAATATAAACAGACCAATCACAAGCACTGAAATTGAAACTGTGATTAAAAATCTTCCAACAAACAAAAGCTCAGGACCAGATGGCTTCACAGGCAAATTCTATCAAACATTTAGAGAAGAGCTAACACCTATCCTTCTCAAACTCTTCCAAAATATAGCAGAGGGAGGAACACTCCCAAACTCATTCTACAAGGCCACCATCACCCTGATACCAAAACTAGACAAGGATGTCACAAAAAAAGAAAACTACAGGCCAATATCACTGATGAACATAGATGCAAAACTCTTCAACAAAATACTAGCAAACAAAGTCCAGCAGCACATTAAAAGGATCATACATCATGATCAAGTGGGTTTTGTCCCAGGAATGCAAGGATTCTTCAATATATGTAAATCAATCAATGTGATACACCATATTAACAAATTGAGGAGAAAAACCATATGAGCATCTCAATAGATGCAGAAAAAGCTTTTGACAAAATTCAACACCGACTTATGATAAAAAAAAAAAAAAACCTCCAGAAAGTAGGCATAGAGGGAACTTACCTCAACATAATAAAGGTCATATATGACAAACCCACAGCCAACATTATTCTCAAAGGTGAAAAACTGAAACCATTTCCACTAAGATCAGGAACATGACAAGGTTGCCCACTCTCATCAATATTATTCAACATAGTTTTGGAAGTTTTAGCCACAGCAATCAGAGACGAAAAAGAAATAATAGGAATCCAAATCAGAAAAGAAGAAGTATAATTGTCACTGTTTGCAGATGACATGATACTATACGCAGAGAATCCTAAAGATGCTACCAGAAAAATAGTAGAGCTAATCAATGAATTTGGTAAAGTAGCAGGATACAAAATTAATGCACAGAAATCTCTTGCAATCTTATACACTAATGATGAAAAATCTGAAAGAGAAATTAAGGAAACACTCCCATTTACCACTGCAACAAGAATAAAATACCTAGGGATAAACCTACCTAAGGAGACAAAAGACCTGTAGGCAGAAGACTATAAGAGAGTGATGAATTAAAGATGATACAAACAGATGGAGAGATATACTATGTTCTTGGATTGGAAGAATCAACATTGTGAAAATGACTATACTACCCAAAGCAATCTACAGATTCAGTGCAATCCCTATCAAACTACCAATGGCATTTTTCACAGAACTAGAACAAAAAATTTCACAATTTGTATGGAAACACAAAAGACAAAATAGCCAAAGCAATCTTGAGAAAGAAAAACAGAGCTATACTACAAAGCTACAGTAATCAAGACAGTATGGTACTCGCACAAAAACAGAAATATAGATCAATGGAACAGGATAGAAAGCCCAGAGATAAACCCACGCACATATGGTCAACTTATCTTTGATAAAGGAGGCAAGGATATACAATGGAGAAAAGACAGCCTCTTCAATAAGTGGTGCTGGGAAAACTGTACAGCTACATGTAAAAGAATGAAATTAGAACACTCCCTAACACCATACCCAAAAATAAACTCAAAATGGATTAAAGACCTAAATGTAAGGTCAGATACTATCAAACTCTCAGAGGAAAACATAGGCAGAACACTCTATGACATAAATCACAGCAAGATCCTTTTTGACCCACCTCCTAGAGAAATGGAAATAAAAACAAAAATAAACAAATGGGACCTAATGAAACTTAAAAGCTTTTGCACAGCAAAGGAAACCATAAACAAGACGAAAGGACAACCCTTAGAATGGGAGAAAATATTTGCAAGCGAATCAATGGACAAAGGATTAATCTCCAAAATTTACAAGCAGCTCATGCAGCTCAATATCAAAAAAACAAACAACCCAATCCAAAAATAAGCACAAGACCTAAATAGACATTTCTCCAAAGAAGATATACAGATTGCCAACAAACACATGAAAGGATGCTCAACATCACTAATCATTAGAGAAATGCAAATCAAAACTACAATGAGGTATCACCTCACACAGGTCAGAATGGCCATCATCAAAAAAATCTATAGGGGCTTCCCTGGTGGCGCAGTGGTTGGGAGTCCGCTTGCCGATGCAGCGGACACGGGTTTGTGCCCCAGTCCACGAAGATCCCACATGCCCTGGAGCGACTGGGCCAGTGAGCCACAATTACTGAGCCTGCGCGTCTGGAGCCTATGCTCCGCAACAAGAGAGGCCGCGGTAGTGAGAGGCCCGCGCACCGTGATGAAGAGTGGCCCCCGCTTGCCACAACTAGAGAAAGCCCTCGCACAGAAACGAAGACCCAACACAGCCATAAATAAATAAATAAATAAAATTCTTTAAAAAAAAAATCTACAAACAATAAATGCTGGAGAGGGTGTGGAGAAAAGGGAACCCTCTTGCACTGTTGGTAGGAATGTAAATTGATACAGCCACTCTGGAGAACATCTTAAAGAACTAAAAATAGAATTTCCATATGACCCAGCAATCCCAATATTGGGCATACACCCTGAGAAAACAATAATTCAAAGAGACTCATGTACCACAATGTTCACTGCAGCACTATTTACAATAGCCAGCACATGGAAGCAGCCTAAGTGTCCATTGAAAGATGACTGGATAAAGAAGATGTGACACATATATACAATGGAATATTACCCAGCCATAAAAAGAAACAAAATTGAATTATTTGTAGTGAGGTGGATGGACCTAGAGTCTGTCATACAGGGTGAAGTAAGTCAGAAAGAGAAAAACAAATACCGTATGCTAACATATGTATACGGAATCTAAAAAAAAAAAAAGTTCTTAAGAACCTAGGGGCAGGACAGGAATAAAGACGCAGACGCAGACGCAGAGAATGGACTTGAAAACACCGGGAGGAGGAAGGGTAAGCTGGGACGAAGTGAGAGAGTGGCATGGACATATATACACTACCAAATGTAAAATAGATAGCTAGTGGGAAGCAGCCGCATGGCACAGGGAGATCAGCTTGGTGCTTTGTGCCCACCTAGAGGGGTGGGATAGGGAGGGTGGGAGGGAGACACAAGAGGGAGGAGATATGGGGATATATGTATATGTA
Organism: Hyperoodon ampullatus; assembly: GCF_949752795.1. Taxonomy (NCBI): domain Eukaryota; kingdom Metazoa; phylum Chordata; class Mammalia; order Artiodactyla; family Ziphiidae; genus Hyperoodon; species Hyperoodon ampullatus. The sequence continues at coordinate 100,589,265 of NC_136915.1, forward strand.
TAGCTGATTCACTTTGTTATTCAGCAGAAACTGACACAATGTAAAGCAATTATACTCCCATAAAGATGTAAAAAAAATAAAATAAAAGGTTACAGGTGGCATGCCACAACGCCAAAACAACCTCCCACCCCATATCACCCCCCCACCCCTCGCTCAGGCACAACTTGGCCAAGAGATCCTGGAGGCAAGAGGTTAATCAACGCTATCAGATTTTATAGCCTCAGGTCATTACTCTTCCAGATGGAAAGCATCCCCAGTGGGGATGAAGAGATTTCCCCCAGGGCACCACGATCTCACTCATCTCCCCGCGCCGGTGCCCAGGACACCTGTCCGCACCTCCTTCACCAACCGCTCCCTGCTCCGCGGCACTGCAGACACGAAGCCCTCGCAGGGCCGCCCCCAGTCCCCCGGAAACCAAGCTCTCCGTTCCCCGAGGCTCCCTCCCACCCCGCCCAAGCAGCCAGGGCTCCCAGCGCGCCACCCGCCGTTACCCAGCTAACCGTTGTGCGCGGGTCGCGGCGCCTCGTGAGGCTGACGTGACGTGACGGGGCGGCTCGGGGAGGAGCTCCTCTCCGCGCCAGACGCCCCCCACGTCGTGGGAGTTCGCCAGACACTGTGGGGAGGGGTGGGCGCCACCGCCTTATACCACGCCGCGGGGGCCGGAGCATGCACGCAGGGGGCGGAGTTGGCCCTACGGGCTCCCGCCCCCTCCGCCCGCCCTCACAGCGCTGACTTCGGTGTAGTTCCCCCTCGGCCGCCGGCGTCGGCTCCCGGTCCCGCCGGGTGTTCCCCCGCAACGTCGCGTACACCACCACGCGTGCGGGACGCCAATGTCGGCCTCACCCTCAGTCGCTGGCGGAGAAAAGGGGAAACCGCTAAGGACGGATGGGGCGTGTCCCCCGGCTTCTGACTCAGGTGTGGGGGGGAGATGGGCGCGCAGAAGAGCGGGGAAGTGACTGGAAGTGGGGGACTGGGCGGGGTTTGAGTGGACGCGGGTGCACCTCCGACCCGGGAAGAGGCCGTGGGCTAGAGGTTAAGAGCGTGGGCTGTGGGCTCGCTGCTTGAGTTCCGTGACCTCGGGGAAGTTACTCCACCCCTCAGGGCCTGTTTCCTGCTCCCTAAAATAACAACAGTAGTAGAAGCGACCTCATTTAGGAGATTTCCATGGTCTTTGAGGTACACAGAAGTCGGGAAAGAAGAGCCGGTAAGAGGATGGAAAGATTGGTCCAAGAGGGGGAGTGTGTGTGTGTGTGTGTGTGTGTGTGTGTGTGAAAGATGGAGAAATGAAGATTGCAGAGAGGCCAAATTTTTGTGGACACTGAATGTTTGGGACAGGATGTAATTATGGCTGGCAGTTTTGGGGGAATTGATTATATACTGAACACTTCACCTGAATCCTCATGACCCTGTGGAGTAGGTACTATTGACAGTTTACAAATAAAGGACCTGAGGTTCAGAGGGGTTGAGTAACTTTACAGAGGCCACTGACCTAGTAGTGGCCAACATTTGAAGTCAGACTTCAGAGCCTGGTTTTTGTCATAAGAGCCATGGTTCTTGAGCAAGTCCAGATACCAAAGTGTATCTGTTAAAGTGATTAAATAATCTTGATTTGAGAAATACCAAAAAAGTATGTTAAGGCCCTTGCCTTCAAAGAATTTACAAGTTCTTTGGGGCAACTGAGATACAAATCAGCCCACATTTCTTGAGCATTTGCTCATGCCAGGACCTGTCCTACCACTCCACCTTTTGTCTCACACACACACTTCATTCCCACAACACTTAAGGGTAGGCCTTATAGTTTCTGTTTTGCAAATGAATAACCTGAGGTTAAGGAGGAGTGGGGTTTGTGGGGTCAGGCCTTGCGCCCTCCTCTCAACCACTCTGCCTGTTTCACAGCAAAGTTTTCAGTAACAGTTCAATATTTAGTAGAAGACATTGCAGAATCTATGGTCAAGTACTGCTTGTGAGCGGTAATTGTTTTTTACCTTTGTAAATGGAGAGAAGAAAGGCACTTAAGGTCACTGGAGTGGCCAGGACTTAGATCAGCAGTGCTTCAGGATTGTTAGTGGCAGCAGCATTCAGAGTAGATGGTAGATAGTTGAGTTAGGGAGACAGTGGGAGACTGTGGCTCGGGTGTAAATTTATAAGGGCCTGTACTATGGAATGGCAGTGCGAAGAGGTAGATAAGAGATTCCCAGGAAACTTCTCAAAGAAGGCACCCCAGGAAACTTCTCAAAGAAGGCACTTAAAGCAACAGTACAGTGGGTTCAGAATATGGACTCAGGAGCCAGACTGCCCAGTTTCCAACAAAGTACCTAATTAAGGTTGCTAGGGGAATAAAATTAGTGTTTGTGAAGCACTTGGAACAGAGCCTAGCATATAGCAAGTGCTCAATAAGTATTTTAAAAAATGAATAAATAGGAAATTAAGGAAATAATTTCATTTACAATAGCATCCAAAGGAATAAAAACACCTAGGGATAGGTTTAACTAAGGAGGTTGCAAAGATTTTAGGCAACTCTACTTTCTGAAGAAACACTGCCCACAAAACTGCCCTTACTTCAGACTCTGTCTGCAAGATTGGGGGTCTCCAGGGTCACCCTCACTTCACACCATCTGGCCACAAATTTGGGGGTTCTCATAACCTTACTTAGGATCAATAATTTGCTAGAAAGGCTCACAGAACACCCTGAAAGCTGTTATATTCACAGTCACATTTATTACAGAAAAAGGATACATTGAAATCAAGCAAGGGAAGAGTAGCATAGGGCAGAATCTGGGAGGGGTCCAAACTCACAGTTCTGGTTGTCCTCTCCAGGTGAGGTCCTGAGTGGAGTTATCTCCTCTCAGCTATGATGTGTGACAATGCTCTAAGAGTATTGCCAACCTAGGATATCACTCAAGCCCTGGTATCCATTGCTTTGTGAGGCTTCATTACTTGGCATGAATCATAGTCCATGTGATCAAACTAAAATCTCCAGTCACCTGCCTCCCTGAAGTTTGGGCTGTTACCATGTGACACAAAGCCCTAACTCTCCAATCACATTGTTGGTCTTTCTGACATTGCCAGCCCTACCCTGAGTCATTTCATTAGCCTGAACTGAGAAGAGGCCCACCCTTAGACACCTCATTAGCATAAACTGTCAGAGTTGGTCTGATGGACCCACTATGAATTACAGAGACACTCCTATCACTTGGGAAATTGCAAGGGTGTGGCGGTCATCTCCCAGGAGCTGGGACAAAGGCCAGACCTCTCTTTAGACAAGACCAGATTCCTTACTACACAAAAGTAGAAGACACACTGAAAACTGTAAAACGTTGCTGAAAGATACTAAAGACCTAAATAAGTGGAAAAACATCCATGTTCACGTATTGGAAGACTTAATATTGTTAAGATGGCAACACTACCCAGCGTGATCTACAGATTCAATGTAATACCTATTAAAATTGCAATAGCCCTTTTGGGAAAAGTGGTAAACTCATGGAATTGTGCAGGACGTTGAATACTTAAAACAATATTGAAGAAGAACAAAGTTGGAGGACTCACATTTCCTTATTACAAAACTTATTACAAAGCTACAGTGATCAAAACAGTGTGATACTAGCATAGGGATAGCTGTATAGACCAAGAGAATAGAAAGTCCAGAAACAAATGTACAAATCTATGGCCAACTGATTTTTGAAAAGAATACCAAGACCATTCAATGGAAAAAGAAATGTCTCTTCAACAAGTGGTGCTGGGACACCTGAATATCCATATGCAAAAGAATGAAGTTGCACCCCTACCTTATGCCATATACAAACATAAACTCAAAATGGATTAACCAATAACCTAAATGTAAGAACTAAACTATAAAACTCTTAGAAGAAAAGATGAGGGGTAAATCTTAATGACCTTGGATTTGGCAATGGATTTTTAGATACAATACCAAAAGAAGAGCAACAAAAGGAAAAGATAAATTGGGTTTCATCAAAATGAGAAGCTTTTGTGCATCAAAGGACGTTATCAAGAAAGTGAAAAGACAACCTACACAATGGGAGAAAATATTTGCAAATCAGGGTCTAATGTCCAGAATATGTAAAGAACTCTTACAACTCAACAACAAAAAGACAACCCAATTAAAAAATGAGCAAAGGATTTGAATAGGTGTTTTCCAAAAACGATGTATAAGTGACCAACAAGCACATGACAAGGTACTCAACTTTATTAGTCATTAGAGAAATGCAAATCAGAAACACAAGGTGCCACTCTATGCCCACTAGGATGGCTATAATAATAATTTTTTAAGGAAAGTATGTATTGGCAAGAATGTGGAGAAACTTGAAAACTTGCACATTGTTCATTGGGGTATAAAATGGTATAGCCACTGTGGAACAGTTTGGAAGTTCCTCAAAAGTTAAATATAAGATTACAACAAGACCCAGCAATTCTAAGTATATACCCCCAAAATTGAAAACAGGTATTCAAACAAATACTTGTGCAGGAGTTTCATAGCACTATTCACAATAGCCAAAAGTTGGAAACAACCCAATGTGCATCATTAAATGTATGGATAAACAAATGTGATATAGCCGTACAATGGAATATTATTTGGTCACAGAAGGATTGGAGTACTGGTACATGCTACAACATAGATGAGCCTTGAAAAGATGTTAAGTGAGAGTAGCCAGTCACAAACGGTCTCAAATTGTGAATATCCAGACACAAAAGGTCAGAAATTGTATGATTCCATTTTATTAAATATCCAGAATTGGTAAATCTAGAGAGACAGAAAGCAGATTAATGTTGCCAGGGGCTGGGAGAATGACTTTTTAATAGATACGGAGTTTTCTTTTAGGGTAATGAAAATGATTTGGAACTTGATATAGGTGTTGGTTGGTGGTTGTACAACATTGTGAATGTACTAAATACCACTGAAATGTATACTTTAAAATGGTTAACTTTATGTTATATGAATTTACCTCAATAAATAAACCAAATAAATAAATGGAGAAACAGATTTTCCATGAATTTAATGAAGTTTCTTCTTTGTGTTAAGAGAATCATGTCTAAGTTTATAATTTAAACTTTATATATCTTAAAGAGGGCCAATGTGATAGTCAGAAGCCACCGTCCTCCCCCAAGATGTCCATGTCCTAATCCTTGGAATCTGTGAATACGTTATTTACATGACAAAGGGAAATTAGGGTTGCAGATGGAATTAAATTTGCTAGTCAGCTGACCTTGAAATAGGGAGATCATCCTGGATTGTCTGGGCCCAATATAATTAAGAGTCCTTAAAAGTGGGAGAGAGTAGGCAGACAGGTCAGAGTGATGCAGTGTGAGGACTTGACCTGCTGTTATTGGCTTTTAAGATGGAGGAAGGGGGGCACCAGCCAAGGAATGCAGGTGGCCTCTAGAGTCTGGGAAGGGCAAAGAAACAGACTGTCCTCTAGAGCCTCCAGAAGGATTGACACCTTGATTTTAGCCCAGTGGGGCCTGTGTTGGACTTCTGACCTGTAGAACAATACGTCTAGGTTGCTGTTGTTGTTTTATAAATATTTATTTATTTGGTTGCGTTGGGTCTTAGTTGCAGCAGGTGGGCTCCATAGTTGTGGCATGTGAACTCCTAGTTGCAGCATGCATATGGGATCTAGTTCCCAGACGAGGGATTGAACCAGGGCCCCCTGCATGCTCCCAAGGAGCGTGGAGTCTTAACCACTGCACCTCCAGGGAAGTCCCCTAAATCTATGTTGTTTTAAGCCACTAACTTTGTGATAATTTGTTACAGCCATGATGGAAAACTAATACAGACAGCATAAATGTGTATACTTCAGGCCCCACAAAACTTGTATCTTCCTACTGACAGTGAATATTTTTATGAAGAGTACAGGCTTTGGAGTTGGAAGGCCAGGTGCTATAACTTGCTAGCTATGTTTCTGTGGGCAATTCACTGAACTCTTCTAGGCTTCAGTTTCCTCACCAGGAACGTTGGAGATAATACCTACAAACCCAATCTGTCATGAGAATCAAAAGAGAAAATTATTGGTAAAACTGGGAAAGTGCTCTGAGAGTGTTTTTTTTTTTTTTTTTTAATATAAATTATCAGTAAAGGGTGCTTAAGGGGGAAAGGTCCAGAGTTACTCTAATATTTTAGCTGGAAATATAGAAATAGAGAACGTGGGAAGTGGAAACAGTTTGAGTGAACTGGAGAAAATGATAAAGCAGGTACAATTCTTACTATTTTTCCAGATGTCATCCTTGTTTTAAGCCAGTATAAGATAGGACTTTTAGAGTTGGCAGAAGCCTGGAAATCATGTAACCATCGCCCAACCTTATGCAGATGTGGAAGCTGAAATCCAGAAGCTGGAAGACTTTCTTCAAACCACTCAGCTAATGAATGGTTTGACCAGGTGAATAGACAAGTTTTCTGGACTTTACTGTCTAAAGCATAACCTTTAAGATAAAAAGTGTTTCTTTACTGCACACCAGAGGGGATACAGTGCCCTCTAGTGGCTTTTTATTTTATTATACAAATCCCCATTACTTCACATTTCTGTTTTAAAGGTTGAGAAGGAGATGATGCAAGCTAGGCTGCCTTAGAGAAGGACCTTACAGTTATTTGCAAACTCAGATTTCAAGGTTTCAAGAAAGTTCTAACTTGAAAAATTAGGGGCTAGGATGAGAAACACCATTAAAGGAAAAGGGGTGGGGAATTTGTAAATGCAAAATTGGAAATTTGTGCTGAATACACTGCTCAAATATTTAATCTGGAAAATAAGAAAAATACGTTTTTGTTGTGTTTCCACTGACAAACTCAGTGAAATCAAAAAGGTTCACTTTTCATTTTATTGAGATACAGTTCTCATAACATAAAATCCACCATTTAAAAGTGTAAGCTTAAGTAGTTTTCAGTATATTCACCATGTTGTGCAACCATCACCACTATCAAATTGCAGAATATTTCCATCTCCCCCCACACCCCCAAAAACCCCAAACGATTAGCAGTTGATTCCAATTCCACACACACCCCCATCCCCTGGCAACTGCTAATGTACTTTCTGTCTCTATATATTTGTCTATTCTGGATATTTTATATAAATGGAATGTGAACTTTCATGTTTGGCTTCTTTCACTTAGCATAGTGTTTTCAAGGTTCACCCATATTATAGCATGTATCAGTACTTAGTTCCTTTTTATGGCTGAATAATATTCTGTTGTATGGATATATCACATTGTATTTATTTGTTCATCAATTGATGGGTATTGAGTTGTTTACACTTTTAAAAAAATTTGTTTATTTATTTTTGGCTGTGTTGGGTCTTTGTTGCTGTGCGCGGGCTTGTGGGCTTTCTCTAGTTGCGGCGAGTGCGGGCTACTCTTGTGGTGCGTGGGCTTCTCATTGCAGTGGCTTCTCTTGTTGTGGAGCATGAGCTCTAGGCACACTGGCTTCAGTAGTTGTGGCACTCGGGCTCAGTAGTTGTGGCTCACGGGCTCTAGAGCGCAGGCTTAGTAGTTGTGGCGCATGGGCTTAGTTGCTCCGCGGCATGTGGGATCTTCCCGGACCAGGGCTTGAACCCGTGTCCCCTGTGTTGGCAGGCAGATTCTTAACCACTGCGCCACCAGGGAAGTCCCTCTATGTTTAACTTTTTGAAGAACTACAAAGCAATGTATGTTCCAACTGTCTCGTATTTTCCAACATTTGTTTTTTCCATTTTATTATTAATATTAATATTGCCATTCTAATGGGTATAAAGTAGTATCTCATGTGGTTTGTTTTAAATTTTGAAATCAATTTTTTCTCTTTATTTTTGTTTTTATTTGTGGTAAAATACACAAAACATAGAATTTACCTTTATAACTAATTTAGGTATATAGTTCATTAATGTTAAGTATATTCACATTTTGGTGCAACCAATTTCCAAAACTCCACCTTGCAAAACTGAAACTATGGCCGTTAAGCAACTCCCCATTCTCCTCTCTCCTCAACCACCATTCTACTTTCTGTCTCTATGAATTTGATGACTCTAGGGTATCTCATATTAATGGAATAGTATTTGTCTTTTTGGGACTGGCTTATTTCACTTAACATAATGTCCTCAAAAGTTCATCCATGTTGTAGCATGTGTCAGAATTTCCTTTCTTTTTAAAGTTGAATAATATTCCATTGTAGGACTTCCCCGGCACTCCAGTGGTTAAGACTGTGCTTCCACTGCAGGGGGCACAGGCTTGATCCCTGGTTGATCCCGCATACCGTGTGGTGCGGCCAAATAATAATAATAATATTCCATTGTATATATACACCACATTTTATTTATCCATTCACTTGTTGATGGACGCTTGGGTTGCCTCTACCATTTAGCTTTATGAATAACACTGCTATGAACATGTGTGTACAAATATTTCTTCGAGACCCTCTTTTCAATTCTTTTGGTGTATGCCTAGAAATGGAGTTGCTGCCTCATATATAAATCTGTTTTTAATTTCTTGAGAAACTGCCATACTGTTTTCCATAGTGGCTGTGCTATTTTATATTCCTATCAACAGTGCACAAGGGCTCCAATTTTTCCATATCCTCCAACACTTGTTATTTTCTGTTTTTTTGATAATAGCCGTTCAATTGGTGTGAGGTAGCATCTCACTGTGGTTTTGATTTCCATTTCTCTAATGACTAATGATGGTGAGCATCTTTTTATGTGTTTGTTGGCTATTTGTATATCCTTGGAGAAATGTATTACAAATCCTTTACCCATTTTTTAATTGGATTGTCTTTTTATTGTTGAGTTGGATGAGTTCTTTATATATTCTGGATACAAATCCTTTTTATCAAGATACATGGTTTGCAAAAGGATTTATTTTAAACTGTCCTCTATTGAGGTATACTTTACATAGAGTAAAATATACAGATCTTAAGTGTACAGCTGAATGAAGTTTGATAAATTTATACATACCTGTAACTTTCATCCAGGGCAAGTTAAAAAATATTTTTGTCACCCCAGATAATTCCCTTGGGACCCTTTCCGTGCAGTTGCCCATTCCTCTCTGCCCAATGCAATGATTATTTTTATTTCTGTCAATAGAAATTAGTTTTCCATGTTTCTGAAATTCATAAAACAAATTGTGTAATATGTACTACTTGTGTCTGGCTTCTTTTACTCAACATTATATGTGTGAGATTCATCTGTGTTATTGCATATATTCAGTTGATACTTTTTTATTGCTGAATTTTAAATTTTGATGAAGTCCAATTTATCCACTGTTTTTTGGGGAGGGGGCTGTTGTTGTTTTTTACAGTTAGTGCTTTTTGTGTTCTATATGAAAAATGTTTTCTGACCTCCCGTTCCTCTACCACCAGGTTGCAAAGATATGTTCCTATATTTTCTTCTGAAAGATTTAGAATTTTAGCTTTCACATTTAGACCTATGATGCATATCAAATTCATTTTTGTTTAATATGCGGTGAAGTTGAGGGGTGGTTGGTTTTTTTTTTTCTCCCACAGATATCCAGTTGTTCCAGTTGTTCTGTTTATTGGGAAACTTTTTCATCCTTCATGAATTGCTTTGGTTATTTTGTTAAAATTAATATATGGGGGCTTCCTTGGTGGCGCAGTGGTTGAGAGTCCGCCTGACGATGCAGGGGACACGGGTTCGTGCCCCGGTCCGGGAAGATCCCACATGCTGCGGAGCGGCTAGGCCCGTGAGCCATGGCCACTGAGCCTGCGCGTCTGGAGCCTGTGCTCCGCAACGGGAGAGACCACAACAGTGAGAGGCCCGCATACCGCAAAAAAAAAAAAAAAAAAAAAAAATGGTATATATGTGTAGGTCTATTTTTGGACTCTCTGTTCTGTATTGCTGATCTATTTGTCCATTCTAATGCCATTTCTACCTTATCTTTCATTAATACAGCTTTTTATTTTAATAAGTCTTGAAATTAGGTAGTTTGCCCTAGAGCTTTGCCCTTCTTTTTCAATATTGTTTTAGTTATTCTGAGTCCTATCCACTTCTGTATAAATTTTAAAATAAGTTGTCAATCTCAACCAAAAAAGCCCATTTCGGGTTTTTATTGGGATTGCATTGAATCTATAGAACATATGGTGAGAATTGTCATCTTAACAATATTAAGTCTTCTAATCCGTGAACATGGTATTATATCTCTTCATCTGATTAGGTCTCCTTTAGGCTCTCTCAGTAATGTCTTGTTTTAATGTAGAAGTTTTGCACAGTTTCATTAAAATTATTCTAGGTATTTTTGGTTATTTTAAAATAGCATTGTTTTATTTTAACTTTTGAATTGCTCATTGCTAGTAGAAATAAAATTTATTTTGCATATTGAATTTGTATCTGTAACCTTGCCAAATTCACTTATTATTTCTAGTAATTTGTAGATTTCCTTGGATTTTCTACATACACAATCACGTCATCTGCAAAAAAGAAAGTTTCACTTTTTTCTTACAATCTTTATCCCTTTTCCTTTTCCTTGCCTTACTGTACTGGCTAAGCCCACCAGTACAATGGTAAATAGTAGACATAAGAATAGACATCTTTGCTTTGTTTTAATTTTAGAGGGAAGTGTTAAATATTTCACCTTTAAGTTTGATGTCAGCTATAAGATTTTATATACAGCCTTATCAGATTAATGAATTTCCTTTCAATTTTTAGTTTAAGGGTTTTTAAAATATTTATTTATTTGTTTATTTATTTATTTTGGCTGTGCTGGATCTTCATTGCGGCACACGGGATCTTCACTGTGGCACACGGGATATTTACTTGTGGCATGCGGGCTTCTTAGCTGTGGCATGAGGACTCTTTTTTTTTTTTTTTTTTGCGGTACGTGGGCCTTTCACCGTTGTGGCCTCTCCCGTTGCGGAGCACAGGCTCCGGACGTGCAGGCTCAGCGGCCATGGCTCACGGGCCCAGCCGCTCCGCGGCATGTGGGATCTTCCCGGACCGGGGCACAAACCCGTGTCCCCTGCATCAGCAGGCGGACTCTCAACTACTGCGCCACCAGGGAAGCCCATGAGAACTCTTAGTTGAAGCATGCATGCGGGATCTAGTTCCCCGACTAGGGATCGAACCTGGGGCCTCTGCATTGGAAGTGCGGAGTCTTACCCACTGGACCACCAGGGAAGTCCCTGCTAAGAGTTTTTATCATGAACAGGTGTTAAATTTTATGAAATGCATTCTGTATATTTACTGAGATAATTACGTTTTTTCTCCTTAATTCTGTTACTATGGTAAATTACACTATTTGATTTCTTTTTAAAAAATACCTTTTATTATGGAAAGTTTCAAACACATAAAAAGTAAATAGAATAGTATAATAAACTCCCAGGTTACCCATCACCTAACTTCTTATACCATTTGTACCCTCATCAAATCCCCACACTTAAAAGTTCATTCAGGTTTTTTGCTTTGGATCTTTTCTATTTGTCACTTTCTCTCTAATTCTTTTCCTTCCCCATTTTCTCCCTCTTCTACGTTCCCTTTCTCCTCACACCTTGTCCTTCTCCTTCTGCCTCTTTCCTTCCTTATTACTCCCCCTTGCTTCTTTCTCTTCCTCTTTTCCTCCTCTTCTCCTCTCTTCCCTTCATCCTCCTCATCTTCCTCTTTTTCTGGTAAAGTTGGCAAATTCCTTATTATTATTTAATAAAGATAAATGAATTCAATGAAATTCTTTTCTTGCACCCCCTTTCATACAATTCAAATTAACAAAGTTTTCTGTATACTATTTAATCTATTAGAATACTACCAGAATTTTTGTCAAGCACTGAAATGTTTCACATTAGTCATGATTATAAATCCCATCAATGTAGTCTAAAATACATAAGTGTATTAACTGGAACTTAGTTAATTACAGAGACTTCTTACTTTTCCTTTCTTTTTTTTTCCAGCAGATATATTGCTCATTTATTCGCTCCATGTTTGAAAAGAATTTCAAAATAAAGTAATTTTATACACCATACAATTCAGAGCAGAGTTGGGCTCAGGGGACCACTTCATGGTTCACAGGGTGGGCAGAACCCTCTGTCTCCAAACATTTTTTGAGCTAGTTTGACTTTCTGCTGTGAGTCCTGGTCCCAGTCTTGCTTGAAACCCCATGAGGTTAAGTTCACCACCCAAGGGGTCTGGAATTTTCCCAGCCATAGGGATGAGCTTCTAGTTCAGAGGTGAAAGAGGGCTTCCTGGAAGGGACCAATAAAGCCTCTGCAGCAGAAACAGGAGGAGACAAGGGCAGAAGGCACGGGGCTGAACCAGAGAGCCTCTGGGGGATGGTGGAGCTCTCAGGATCCAGCATTTCCCTGTGCTCAACCGTGGGTTTCCATTCAGTAGAACAGGGTCTACCTTAGAAAGCAGCAGAGGGCTTCCCTGGTGGTGCAGTGGTTGAGAGCCCGCCTGCCGATGCAGGGGACATGGGTTCGTGCCCCGGTCCGGGAAGATCCCACATGCCGCGGAGCGGCTGGGCCTGTGAGCCATGGCCACTGAGCCTGCACGTCCGGAGCCTGTGCTCTGCAACAGGAGAGGCCACAACAGTGAGAGGCCCGTGTACTGAAAAAAAAAAAAAGAAAGAAAGAAAGAAAGAAAGTAGCAGAAACTTTCTCCTAGTAGCTTCCAAAACCTGAAGACAGGGCCCAGCAGGAATTTTGACTGGACCCAGGGGATCCCAGGATGCCAGGGAGCTACAGGCCCTTGATTATTGAGGTGGTCCAGCCAATGGGCCCAGCTCCTGGAAGGCACGGTCAGGTAGTTTTCCAAGGACAGCCCACGACTAGGACAGACAGACCCATGCAAACACACTGGAGTTAGTAAAAGGGACTCCATATTGCTCATTCCCTAACTCCAGGTTTGACACCCATTGTTCAAAAGACACAAAGTGAACACCGTTCTTGAGGTTGGAGGACACATGGCTGGCCTCAAAGGGGACTCTCCTCCACTGCTGGATGCGAAAAGGATTCGAAGAGAAATGACGCAGGACAGCCTGGTTGACGTCTAGAGTTTGGACAATTAGCCGATGTATACATATACGGTTAGTGCCTCTTCGTTCCATCCAGCAGGCAGAGACACAAATCTCAGTCTTTCCACTATCCAGGAGTTCTTGCCAGAAACCCTCCTTCTCCAGGTCCAAAACTTCCTTCCTTCGAAACCACCTGTAACCAGGTAGGTAGTAGGCAGGTAGGAAGTGGACATCACAAGGAGCTGCAGGCATGCCCTTACATTTTCCCTCCTTTGTCCAGCCGTCCCCACCACTCAGCATAGGCTGTTCTGGGAAGCCATCTAGGCCCGTGAGGTTCAGGAGGAGGTTGCGCCCTATGGGTCTGCACTCTCAGAAGCGGCCCAGGATGAGGGCCTGAGGTCGGCGGCGGCGGGCAGGCAGGTGCTGACGATGGGCCACGGGGCAGCGTGTTTCCGGGGCAGGATGCTCAGCCACAGGGCCTGGCAGTCCACCAGGTCGCGCCAGTGCCTGTACACCTGGCGCCGGTGCCTGAGCAGCATGTGTTGGGGCATGTGGCTCAGCACCATTAGAAGCAGCTCAGCTGGCAGTTGGTTCGGGCCCAGCGCCTCCTCAGATTCCTGCTCTAGCGCCTCCTCGGATTCCTGCTCCAGCAAGGGGATCCCGACAGGCTGGCCCCTGGAGGAGGGCTTCTCACCAGGCTCAGCTGCGGCCTGCATCTCAGCCAGCACCCCTGATGGGTGGGCCATCACCTTGCTTCATGTCTCTTTCCTTTCTAAGACAAGTTAGAGCACTTTATCATTTTGCTGTTTTGGGTAAATAATCTGAAAATGCACTGCTTATGGCTATGCTTAACAAGTTGTGATATATGGTGGAAAATAGGAATAATACAGGGCCAAAAAGATAACCTTTAAGTATTTTATACTTTTTTGACTTAGGGCCCATGCAAGTTAAATGAAAATTTTGAGGTTTATATGGTTGTTTTTCGTTGCTGTTGTTGCAGGTTTTACCATCTGAAGAGGATAGAATGAAAAAAGAAATGAGAAATCAGCTTGTTGTGAAGCTTGTGAGAAAAAAAAATAAGGTAATTTGGATGTTATATGAAAGAATATCTTCAAACCTATGCTTATTTTGGCAAAATTTAGAAAATTTTAATGGCAAAATATAGCTGGAAGAAACAGGATAATGAATCTAACTTACATTCCCATCTTACTTTAAAAGAGGAATAAATTTTACTAATAGAAGTCATGTAGAATAGCTAATGAAGTGAAATGTGTGAAATGAAATGAAACTTAATATTTTCATTATCTGGGTGCTCTTGAGAAGCAGTGATTATTTCATCAAAAGAAAAAGTGTTGATTTGAAGATATTGTCACATTGTATAAGAAATTAGAAAATCACATTTATCATGTAGCTATATGTTTCATATTAAAACTCTAAGGATAGTTCTAAACATTCTTATGCTATTCCAGCTCTGAAAATTGCTTGGAAAAACTTTTAGAGAATTAAAATTTGTTTTTCTGGGACAAGATTGCATTAGCCCTACCCTTACAACCAAATTCCTCCAAACACTCATTTGCAGGTGTCAGTAATACACACCATTTTAAACAATACTTCCACAGAAATCATCCGTCACATAAACATGTACTGCTCCCATAGCCAGACTCCACATCCAATAAAAACACATGCATTTGTTCTTCTTTCCCCTCTACCCCCAAATAAAAAATAAAAAAACAAATCCCCTAACTAGGGAGCTACCAGAGAGAAGGTGGAGGTGAGGCTGAAGGTAGGAGCTGCTAGAGCACAGTAATCACATTTCCTCTCCTCCAGCCCCCCTCCCCTGTCCATTTTAAATTGAGGTAATAAAGGTAAAATTACACGTGTAGATCTTAAGTGATCAATTTAATGAGTTTTGACAATCTTATATTCCTCTGTAACCACCAGCTGAAAAAAAAAGATATAGAACATTCTGTCACCCCAGGAGGTTTCTTCATGCCCTTTCCAGTCTGTTCCCCCTCTTTCCGAGGAAACACACATCTGATTTCTGTCCCCATAGCCTTGTTTAGCATTTTCCTGGACTTCATATATGGAATCATACAGTAATATACTATTTTATGCCTGGACACTTTCACTCAGCATATTTCTAAGATTATCCATGTTGCTGCTAATTTCAGTAGCGTGTTCCTTTTAGTTGCTGAGTAGTATTTCATTATATGAATATACCGCATTTTTTAAGACTTTATTTTTTAGAACAGTTTTAGGTTTACAATAAAATTGAGAGGAAGGTAAAAAGATTTTCCATACACCCTCTGCCCCCATACATGCACAGCCTTCCCCATTATCAACATCACTCACCAAAATGGTACATTTTCCTACCAAGGATGACCCTACATTGATACATCATAATCCCCAAAGTTCATAGTTTACCTAAGGGTTTATTCCTGGTGTTGTACATTCTATGGTTTTGGACAAATGTATAATGACGTGTATCTATCTTTATATAATATCATACACAATATTTTCACTGCCCTAAAAATTCGTTGTCCTCTGTCTATTCATCTTCTCCACCCCCCAACTCCCCCTTCAAATCCCTGGCAACCATTGATCTTTTCACTGTCTCTATAGTTTTACCTTTTCCATGATGTCATATAGTTGGAATCACATAGTATGTAGCCTTTTCAGAATGGCTTCTTTCACTTAGGAATATGCATTTAAAATTCCTCCATGTCTTTGCATGGCTTGATAGTTCATTTCTTTTTAGTGCTAAATAATATTTAATTATCTGGGTTATGTTAATGTATCCATTCATCTACTGTAGGACATCTTGGTTGCTTCCAAGTTTTAGCAATTATGAATGAAGCTGCTCTGAACCTCCTTCTGCAGGTTTTTAGGTGGATATAAGTTTTCAATTCTATTGGGTAAATACCAAGGAACACGGTTGCTTGATTGTTTGGTACAAGTATATTTTGTCTGTAAGGAATCACCAAACTGTCTTCCAAAGTGGCTGTACCATTTTGCATTCCCACCAGCAATGAATAAAAGTTCCGGGACTTCCTGGTGGCCCAGTGGTTAAGAATCCGCCTGCCAATGCAGGGGATACGAGTTTGAGCCCCAGTCTGGGAAGATCCCACATGTCACGGAGCAACTAATCCGTGTGCCACAACTACTGAGCCTGCGCTCTAGAGCCCGTGAGCCACGACTACTGAGCCCGCATGCAATAACTACTGAAACCCACGTGCCTAGAGCCCGTGCTCTGCAACAAGAGAAGCCACCGCAGTGGGAAGCAGGCGCACCACAACATAGAGTAGCCCCCGCTCGCCGCAACTAGAGAAAGCCCGTGCACAGCAACGAAGGCCCAATGCAGCCAAAAATAAATAAATAAATAAATAAATAAATAAATTATTTTTAAAAGTTCCTGTTGCTTCACCTCCTCACCAGTGTTTGGGGTTTTCAGTGTTCTGGATTTTGGCCAGTCTAATAGGTGTGCAGTAGTATCTTATTGTTTTAATTTGCATTTCCCTGATGATATATGATGTGGAGCATCTTTTCATGTGATTATTTGCCATTTGTATATCTTCTTTGGTGTTAAGGTTTTTGGCCCATTTTAAAATCTGGTTTTCTTATTGTTCAGTTTTCAGAGTTCTTTGTGTGTTTTGATTAATAGTCCTTTGTCAGATGTGTCTTTTGCAAATATTTTCTCCCAGTCTGTGGCTTCTCTTCTAATTCTCTTGGTAACTGTGTTTCTCAGAGCCAAGTTTTTTAATTTTAATGAAGTAAAGCTTATCAATTATTTCCTTCATGGATTACACCAGAATTTTTTAAACCCATTTTTCTGTTTATATACTTATGGTTTGTTTCCAATTTGGGAACTTTATAACCAACACTGCTGTGACTATTTGTATAGACACATGCTTTTCTCTCTCTTTGGTAGATACCTAAAAGTAGAATTATTAGGTCATAGGGTAAAGGTATGTTTAAGTTCATTAGAGGGGACTTCCCTGGCAGTCCAGTGGTTAGGACTCCGTGCTTCCACCGCAGGGGGCGCAGGTTCCATCCCTGGTCGGGGAACTAGGACGCCACATGCCGTGCAGCATGGCCAAAAACAAAAGTTCATTAGAAACTACTAAGTCCTCCAAAGTGTTTGTACTATTTTACCAGCAATGTGTTACAGGTCAAGTTGCTCCATATTCTTGTTAACATTTAACATTGTTAGAGGTTTTTTTACTGTGGCCATTCTGATGCATAGGAAATAGTACGTTATTGTGGTTTTAATTTACATTTTCTTGATGACTGGTGATGTTTAGTACCTTTTCATGTGCTTATTTGACATCATACGTATTCTTTTTTAAAATTGAAATATAGCTGAGGTACAATAGTATTTTAGTTTCAGGTATATAATACTGTGATTCAATATTTTTATAGATTATACTCCATTTAAGGTTATTATAAAATATTGGCTATATTCCCTGTGCTGTACAATATATCCTTGTAGATTATTCACTTTATACATGGTAGTTTGTACCTCTTGATCCCGTACCCCTATAACTCCCCACCCCCTTCACTCTCCCCAGTGGTAACAACTAGTTTGATCTCTATACCTGTGAGTCTGTTTCTCTTTTGTTATATTCATTCACTTGTTTTATTTTTTAGATTTCACATATAAGTGACAACATACAGTATTTGTCTTTGTCTGTCTGTCTGACTTATTTCACTTAATGTAATACCCTCTGTATCCATCCATGTTGTTGCAAGTGGCAAGATTTCTTTTTTTTTTCTGGCTGAGTAATATTCTATTGTGTGTGTGTGTGTGTGTGTCTTCTTGTTAATTCATCTGTTGATGGACATTTTGGTTGCTTCCATATCTCGGCTATGGTAAATAGTGTTGCAGTGAATATCAGTGTGCATGTGTCTTTCAAAGGAAATTGCAAACATAAATAAATTTCCCTCTCAATAGTTCAGCATACATAGCAATAACTAGAGTTCAGTATTTGTTGACAGTATTTTTTCCTTTCAGGAAAATTTGAATGAATATATTTTATAGTTGTAATTTGTAATATTAACTTATTAAGGTCAGTGACTTTACCACAGCAAATTTTTGATCATTATAAATAGAAAATTTTGAAACTGGAATATTACATAATAATTTATTTCTCCATTTTATTTTGTTTGCACAGTACTGAAATGATTGATGATTGATCAAAATAAGTAGTCACAAATGGTAGCAGATTTTTTAAATAGCTCATGGAATTTTAGGAAATTAGGCCTAAATTTTATAATTTAGGTCACACTTCAATGACATTAATTCTAAAGCTGGAAGGAAGTATATTAGACATTTTTCTTTTTAAATTGTAATCAGAATAGTATCTAATAAGAGTTCAGGTATTTTTTTCATATATGTAATAGTAGGGCATAACTTACCCCAACTAACAATAAATGCTAGAAGTGTCTATAAGTGTTCACTGGTTATCGTACAACTGATCATTGCAATGTGAAGAAAATTTGTTCCAAAAAGATGAAACTTATACATTTATTGAGTGTGCTATGTTATCTACTCATGTGTATGATTTTACAACCTGGATTTTTAAAAAGGAGCTACCATCTACCTTGTCAACCACACATTAAGAAAAAGTTCATATTAAGTGCACAGCAATGGGAGAAGAATCTCTATTCAAAGAGCTAGGTTTCTGCCAAGGGAGGAATTAGGAAAATGCACTCGTACCCCCACCCTAGAATGCCACACTTAGGAATCAAAGGAGGTCTCTGGCAGCCAGGCCCAGCAGGCTTGACAGGTTAGTCTTTCTAATCCCTACCTGGGAACACGCTGCTCAATACTGTCTGCTGTGGTGGCAGGAAACTAATTCTGCTTCTCTGTGAATAATGGAGGGTACCACCACCCTGAGGATTGTCAGAAGCCAGGGGAGCCAGTGCTTGGGTAGACTTTTTTTGTTTCAGGGCACTAGGCTGGTTGGAACCCCTTGGAGAATCCAGCTGGAAAAAGTCACAAAACCCATGCAAGGCATCCTAAATAACCACGCTTAAATTTTTATTTATTTACTTATTTATTTATTTGCGGTACGTGAACCTCTTACTGCCACGGCCTCTCCCGTTGCGGAGCACAGCCTCCGGATGCGCAGGCCCAGCGGCCATGGCTCACGGGCCCAGCTGCTCCACGGCATGTAGGATCCTCCCGGACCAGGGCACGAACCCGTGTCCCCTGCATCGGCAGGCGGACTCTCAACCACTGTGCCACCAGGGAAGCCCCGACCACGCTTAAATTAAGGTAGAGGATTGCCTCTTGAAGAGGCTCAGGACATTCAGTCCAGGAGTGATTGGCACTTCATTCACTTCTACATGGAGGAAAAAAAAAGTTTCTGGAATATTCAGAAACTGCCCCGGTGACCTGATTTCATTGTCATGGACCCAGTCTGTTCTGAGAAGTTGTGCTGCAGTTGTGGTATGGCAAGAAGAATACTATTTTTGGAGTAAGGAAACACTTAGCTTGGAACGTATGGATCACAAGACCTTGAACAAGTCAACTAACCTCAGTTTTCCTCATCAGTAAATGGATTGTTGTGGTAAGAACTTCATAAAATAATCCACGTGGAAGCACCTGACACTAATGCTCAGAATACATTACTTAATCTGAATACAGTCTCCTAAGTAAAACAGATATTCCTTAACACACCAACAGATGCTGTGAGTGAGGGAGGGAAGAAAGAAGGAGGAAGTTTTTAATTGAACTGTTATTAAATAAGTTGGAGGTGCTCATGTAATTGTAGCTATTATTACTTCACCTTTTAGAATCAAAAGGAAAGTGATACATCACCTAAGATAATGCTGAGGTAAATATATGTAACTTTTGCTTTCTTATGTCTGGTGATAGATACTGTGCACTTCTGGGGAGGCCAGATCACAAGTTGGCCTTAAACATATATAATGGACAGCTTTTATTCTTGCCTGAGTAGCATCCATTCCTCCTTTTATGTTATAGCACCTAGTTTTCCTCTATCATGCTCAGTTCATTGTTCCTGGGGGGAGAAGAGTCCACACCAGCTCCAGAAGTGGACTTGTAAGCCAGACCTTTCCAATCAGAGCATTACATTTATGGCAGATCCCATTGATTGGCTAACCTAATCCCCATTCTCAACCCCCTTCTTCCCAGCCTAACTCAACTGGAGAGTCTGGAAGAGCAAAATACTTGGCTCTCCAGCCTTGCTTGAGGGTAAAGGTAGCCTTGTGACCCAGTTATGATCAGTGAGTCATGAGCAGAAGTCTGCTGGGTGATTTTGGGAAAACTTTCGCTTTCTTCAACGAGGGACGTTTGCTGCCCGTAGCATCCTTTTTCCTGCCTAGAACCTGGATGTGATTTTTTGGAGCTGCAGCTGCCATCTTGCAATAATGAAGAAAAAGCCAAAGAACTAAAAAGCCAAAGAACTTGGGGACCACGGGCTCTAGGCAAGCAGGCTCAGTAGTTGTGGCTCGTGGGCTCTAGAGTGCTCAGTAGTTGTGGCACACGGGCTTAGTTGCTCCACAGCATGTGGGATCTTTCTGGACCAGGGCTTGAACCCGTGTCCCCTGCATTGGCAGACGGATTCTTAACCACTGTGCCACCAGGGAAGTCCCACATCTTTTAATATAAGGAACATGAACTTCATTTTGTTTTATCATGTACTCTGTTGTCTGCAATTGAAGGCATCTCTAACTGATAAAATATCTCCTTGGCTGTACTGATTGATTCAAGGATGGCCATGTGCTCAAGTTAGACCAATCAGAACCAATGAGACTCAGTTTTAGGAATTTCAATGGACTATTAGAATAAGAAGTTCTCTATCTGTAGACCTGAAAGTAAAAAGATATAAGCCTAGAACTGCTGGCAGCCAACTTGCTCCAACTTGGGATCAGCCAGTATGAGAATGAAGCCAGTACAGAGAAGACACAGATGAGACAGGGAGAGAGAGTGAGTTATGATGATATCCTTTGAGTCCCTGATCCAGATTTGCCTAAAGGGAGGGTGCCTCTGGACTTTTAAAATACAGGAGCCAGTAAATACCATTTTGGCTCAAGCTTGTCTGAGATATGAGGTTTCTGTATCATAACCTGACTAATACTTGGCAACGTATTACCGGTGCTGCTTCTAGTCCATATTTTCTCCTGCCTGCACTGCCTCAAGTACGTAAGAGCAGGGCTTAATATTTATCCGTTTTTAGTGAGTCCCTTCCTCCCTCAGCTTCTCTGTTGATACTTTTGTGGGTCCACCCACAAGGAGAGGCTTCTGCTCTGGGTGAGAGGAGATGAAAGATCCCACACATTTTAGGAGAGACTTTCCAGCACAGGGAAGCACAGTACACGTGTTTCCTCTCTGACTGAAATTCATGAAGAGGCTGTTCAGAGAGGTAGGAAAGGGGAGACTAGAGGGAGTTGCTGGGTGGAAGGATAATTTGGTTTATTACAATTAAATTGTTTCAACTTTTTTTCCCCTTACTATCAAAGTCATACAGTAAATATAAAAAGAGGGAATTCCCTGGTCATCCAGTGGTTAAGACTCTACACTTCCATTGCAGGGGGCCCAGGTTGCCATGAGGCATGGCCAAAAAAAATAGAGATCGCTATGTTTCTCAAGCTATTTTTCTTTTCTTCTCATAGTCTTCCGTATTATGTTTGCTGGAAAGCATTGTCTGATAATCAGAATAAAATGATGGTTGAATCCAGTTGATAGCAACAAACCAGTTTTCAAGGCCAAGGGATAGCAATAGTCTGGTCCATTGTCAGGGGAGTCCTAACCACTGGACCACCAGGGAACTCCCAATAAGTACTGTGTTTGAATTTACTCTCTTCAGGCTTTCACTCCCATATTCCACCAAAACTGCCTTTGCTGATAAGTTCACACTGCCAAATTTGATGGTTAATTCTTGGTCTTTTTACTTCACCTGTTGGCAGCATTTTACACAGTTCCTTGGAGTCCAGGTAGTGAGGCAGTCAGGAGTGTAGACTCTTGAGCCAGCAAAAGTTCAAAATTAGAGCTTCACCACCACGAGCTGTGTAACCTTGAGAGAGACCTTTAAACTCTGTGTCTCAAGTATGTCATCTATAACATGGGAATGATAATAATATCATCTAATTCATAGTGTTGCAAAGATTAAGTTGTACTAAGAATAATAGTAGTAGTAGTTGGTGGTAGTTGGTAGCAGTTGGTAGTAGTAGTAATATGCTTTCTTGAGTTGGCTTCCAGGATCTCACACTCACTCATCTTTTTTTTTACTTCGCTAGCTACTCCTAATCTCTTTTGCTGCTTCCTTCTTAGTCCCCTGATCCATAAAGCTGCCCCAGATCCCTGTCACTGTACCTCTTTAAATACATCACTCTCTTAGTGAGCTCATCCAGTCTTACGATTTTAAATACTATCAGCAGTGGACACTATTATGTACCATCCACATACCCCTTCAAGGAAGGATTTGTGCCCCAGCTGCTAAGGCTACCATCAGTGGACAGCCTTCATCTGTCAGCCCTTTCAGGGATAACCTCAGCTGCACAGAGCCTCCCTGCCTGAGGCCATGTCTTTCTGGAGGTGGTCGACATTCGATAACTGGTCGAGGCACGAGTATAAAGGCTTACTATTTCAGCCTCACATAGGACAACTCTGCCAGGCCATTTCAGCTCCAGAGCTTCTCAGGGAATCAACTTGGGTTGTCAGGCCTGCATCATAGCTCAACTCCCTCTGCCCAATCCTGCTTCTTCCACCTGCCTTCCAGAGATGTTGATTCCAAGGACATTCTCTGGGAAACATCCTAAACACTGAAGTCTGCCTCAGAATCTGCTTCCCAAAAAACCCAAATTGTGATGCTATTTATATGTTGATGACTCTCAAATTTTATATCAACAGTGTAATCTTCTCTGAACTCCAAATTGTATAGTCAACTGCCTGCTTGGAAATTTAACAGACATCACAAATTTAATGTACCTAAAACTGGGCTCTTTTTTTAATTTATTTTTTTATTGAAGTATAGTTGATTCACAATGTTTCAGGTGTACAGCCAAGTGATTCTGTTTTACTCATGTATATAAATACATGTATTTATAAATATATAAAAATATACATGTTCTTTTTCAGATTCTTCTCCATTATAGGTTATTACAAGATATTGAATACAGTTCCCTGTGCTATACAGAAGGTCCTCATTATTGTATACATAGTAGTGTGTATGCGTTAATCCCAAACTCCTAATTTATCCCTCCCCCCTCTTCCCCTTTGGTAACCACAAGTTTGTTTACTATGTCTGTGAGTCTATTTCTGTTTTGTAAATAAGTTCATTTGTATCATTGTTTTTAGATTCCACAGATAAGTGATATCATATTTGTCTGTCTCTGTCTGACTTACTTCACTTCGTGTGATAATCTCTAGGTCCATCCATGTTGCTGCAAATGGAATTATTTTGCTCTGTTTTATGGCTGAGTAATATTCCATTGTGTGTGTGTGTGTATGTGTGTGTGTGTGTGTATATATATATATATATATATATATATACCACATCTTCTTTATCCATTTTTCTGTTGATGGACATTTAGGTTGTTTGCATGTCTTGGCTACTGTAAATAGCGCTGCTGTGAATATTGGGGTGCATGTATCTTTTCGAATTAGAGTTTTCATCTTTTCTGGATATATGCCCAGGAGTGGGATTGCTGGATCATATAGTAACTCTATTTTCAGTTTTTTAAGGAACCTCCATACCATTCTCTATAGTGGCTGGACCAGTTTACATTCCTACCAACAATGTAGGAAAGTTCCCTTTTCTCCACACCCTCTCCAGCATTTATTATTTGTAGACTTTTAAAAAAATTAATTAATCAAGTTTTGGCTGTGTTGGGTCTTTGTTGTTGCACGTTGGCTTTCTCTAGTTGCGGTGAGCGGGGACTACTCTTCGTTGCGGTGCACAGGCTTCTTATTGCAGTGGCTTATTTTGCTGCGGAGCACAGGCTCTAGGCATGCGGGCTTCCGTAGTTCTGGCACACAGGCTCAGTAGTTGCGCCTCATGGGCTCTAGAGTGCAGGCTCAATAGTTGTGGCACTTGGGTTTAGTTGCTCCACGGCATGTGGGATCTTCCTGGACCAGGGATTGAACCCGTGTCCCCTGCATTGGCAGGCAGATTCTTAACCACTGAGCCACCAGGGAAGTCCCTGTAGACTTTCTGATGATGGCCATTCTGACTGGTGTCAGGTTTTGATTTGCATTTCTTTAATAATTAGCAACGTTGAACATCTTTTCATGTGCCTGTTGGCCCTCTGTGTGTCTTCTTCAGAGAAATGTCTGTTTAGGTCTTCTGCCCATTTTTTTGATTGAATTGTAAAACTGTGGTCTTAACCTTTCCATTTCCAAAACCTTTCTTCTTCTCCTCTCAGTAAACGACAATTCTTTCAGTTGTTCAGGCCAAAAACCTGGAGCAATACTTGATTCTTCTCTTTACTTCATACCTTAATTCCCACTATCAGCAAATCCTATCTATCCTACTATCAAAATATATCAAAAGCCTCTTATCCAGACTTCCCTGGTGGCACAGAGGTTAAGAATCTGCCTGCCAATGCAGGGGACATGGGTTCGAGCCCTGGTCCGGGAAGATCCCACATGCCACGGAGCAACTAAGCCTGTGTGCCACAACTACTGAGCCTGTGCTCTAGAGCCCATGAGCCACAACTACTGAGCCCGCTTGCCTAGAGCCCATGGTCCACAACAAGAGAAGCCACTGCAATGAGAAGCCCACACACTGCAACAAAGAGTAGCCCCTGCTCACTGCAGCTAGAGAAAGCCCACGTGCAGCAACAGAGACCCAACACTGCCAAAAATAATTAATTAATTTAAAAAACCCATTTATCATTTCCACTACTAACAGCCTGACCTACACCACCATTATCTCTTCTTTGGATTATTTTAATGCCTTTCTAATTGAACTCCCTTCTTTTCTCTTCCTCTTTTACATTCTATTTAATTTATTTTTTATTGTTTGTATGTCAAAATACAGATTATTTTTTCTTGAAGAATAATTGATTTACAATATTGTATTAGTTTCAGGTGTACAGCATAGTAATTCAGTATTTTTGCAGATTATATTCCATTTTAGGTTATTGTAAGATAATGGTTATAATTCCCTGTGCTATACAGTAAATTCTTGTTGCTTATCTATTTTATATATAGTAGTTTGTATCTGTTAATCCCATACCCCTAATTTGCCCCTCCCCACTTCCCTCTCCCCTTTGATAACCACAAGTTTGTTTTCTATGTCTGTGAGTCTGTTTCTGTTTCGTGTATACATTAATTTGTATTATTTTTTAGATTCAGTATATAAGTGATATCATATAGCATTTGTTTTTCTGTATAACTTATTTCACTAAGCATAATACTCTCTAAGTCCATCCACATTGCTGCAAATGGCAGTATTTCATTCTTTTTATGGCTGAGTAATATTCCATTGTATATATATACCACATCTTCTTAATTCAACTGTTTATTGATGGGCACTTGGGTTGCTTCCATGTCTTGGCTATTGTAAATAGTGTAAACATTGGAGTGTGTGTATCTTTTCAAATTAGTATTTTCATTCTTTCTGGATATATACCCAGGAGTGGAATTGCTGGATCATATGGTAGTTCTATCTTTAGCTTTTTGAGGAACCTCCATACTGTTTTCCATAGTGGCTGCACCAATTCACATTCCCACCAACAGTGTACAAGGGTTCCCTTTCCTCCAAATCTTCTCCGGCATTTGTTATTTGTAGACTTTTTGGTGACAGTCATTCTGACAAGTATTAGGTGATACCCCATTGTGGTTTTGATTTGCATTTCTCTAATAATTAGCAATATTGAGCATATTTTCATGTGTCAGCCATCTGTATGTCTTCTTTGGAAAAATGTCTATTCAAGTCTTCTGCCCAATTTTTAAAAAAATAAATTTATTTATTTTATTTAATTTTATTTTTGACTGCGTTGTGTGTTCATTGCTGCATGCGAACTTTCTGTAGTTGTGGCAAGCGGGGGCTACTCTTCATTGAGGTGTGTGAGCTTCTCTTTGCAGTGGCTTCTCTTGTTGTGGAGCATGGGCTCTAGCCGCGTGGGCTTCAGTAGTTGTGGCATGTGGGCTCAGTAGTTGTGGTTCACGGGCTCCAGAGCACAGTCTCAGTAGTTGTGGCACACGGGCTTATTTGCTCTGTGGCATGTGGGATCTTCCCAGACCAGGGCTCAAACCCGTGTCCCCTGCGTTGGCAGGCAGATTCTTAACCACTGTGCCAAAAGGGAAGCCTTTCTGCCCATTTTTTTATTGTATTGTTTATCTCTTTGGTATTGAGTTGTATGAGCTGTTTGTATAGTTTGGATATTAACCTCTTGTTGGTCACATCATTTGCAAATATTTTCTCCCACTCAGTAGGTTGTCTTTTCATTTTGTTGATGGTTTCCTTTGCTGTGCAAAAGCTTTTAAGTTTAATTAGGTCCCATTTGTTTACTTTTGCTTTTATTTCTTTTGCCTTGGGAGACTAATCCAAGAAAATATTGCTATGATTTATGTCAAACAGTGTTATGCCTATGTTCTCTTCTAGGAGTTTTATGGCCTCACGTCTTACATTTAGGTCTTTAAAGCATTTTGAGTTTATTTTTTTATGTGGTGTAAGGGAATGTTCTAATTTCATTGTTTTACATGTGGCTATCCAGATTTTCCAGCACCACCGTTGAGGAGACTGTCTTTTCTCCATTTTATGTTCTTGCCTCCTTTGTCATAGATTAATTGACAGTAGGTACGTGGGCTTATTTCTGGGCTCTCTGTTCTGTTCCACTGATCTGTGTGTCTGTTTCTGTGCCAATACCGTGCTGTTTTTCTGCATTCTATGTTAGATCAAGTACTAAATGTAAATCATATCATGTCACTCCTCTGTTCAACACCCTGCAATGTGAGAAGATAAATAAAATTGGTAAATCTCTCTCCAGACTGATCAGATAAAAAGAGATGCCATAAGTTACCAATATCAGTAATGAGAGAGGACATCATTACAGATCCTATACATATAAAAAGGATAACAAGAGAATATTATGAATAATTTTATGCCAATGCATTTGACAACTTAGATAAAATAGATATATCTCTTGAATGAGAGAATCAAAGCTTGTGTGACTGGAAATGATGATCAAATGTTGAATATATGGGATAATAGCAAAAATCTAGTCAGAAGAAAAGCGTGATTTCAGAGGAAAATCCTTCAGCTCATGATGTTGGTTGTAGTATTTGTTTTGCTCCTGTCACTATTGTTACTTATCCTTTATTACATTAAGGAAGTTCTCACCTATTCCTGCTTTGCTAATTTTTTATTATAAAAACTGCCAACTTCTATTAATTTATTTTCCTGCATCTATAAGATAGTCCTATGATTTTTTGCTATTATTTGTTAAGTGGTAAATTATCTTGACCACTGTCTAATATAAAAGCAATTTTACATTCTTTTAAAAAAAAATATCAAAGCTCACTCAAAAATAAATAAGTAGACCTTCAAGATGGCAGAGGAGTAAGATGTGGAGATCACCTTCCTCCCCACAAATACATCAGAAATACTTCTACAAGTGGAACTCCTACAGAACACCTACTGAATGCTGGCAGAAGACCTCAGACTTCCTCAAAGGCAAGAAAATCCCCACATACCTGGGTAGGGCAAAAGAGAAAAGTAAAAACATAGACAAAAGAATAGGGATGGGACCTGCACCTCTGGGAGGGAGCTGTGAAGGAGGAAAAGTTTCCACGCACTAGGAAGCCCCTTCACTGGTGGAGACAGGGGCTGGGCAGGGGGAGAAGCTTCGGAGCCACGGAGGAGAGCACAGCAACAGGGGTGCAGAGGGCAAAGTGGAGAGATTCCCGCACAGAGGATTGATGCTGACTGGCACTCACCAGCCTGAGAGGCTTGTCTGCTCACCCGCCGGGGGCGGGTGGTGGCTGCAAGCTGAGACTAGGATTTGGAGATCAGACGCCAGTGAGAGGACTGGAGTTGGCAACGTGAACACAGCCTGAGGGGGCTAATGCACCACAGCTAGCCGGGAGAGAGTCCAGGAAAAAGTCTGGACCTGCCGAAGAGGCAAGAGACCATTGTTTCAGGGTGCGTGAGGAGAGAGGATTCAGAGCACCACCTAAACGAGCTCCAGAGGTGGGCGTGAGCTGTGGTTATCAGCTTGGACCCCAGAGACGGGCATGAAATGCTAAGGCTGCTGCTGCTGCCACCAAGAATCCTGTGCTCAAGCACAGGTCACTATCCACACGCCGCCCCCTGCAGGAGCCTGTATAGCCTACCACTGCCAGGGTCCCGTGATCCAGGGATAACTTTCCCAGGAGAACAAACAGCGAGCCTCAGACTGTTGCAATGTCATGCCGGGCTCTGCTGCTACAGGCTCCCACCACATTCCAGTTATGACTACCGTACCCCTCCCTCCCCGCCCCCGGCATGAGTGAGCCAAGCCCCTTAATCAGCCGCTGCTTTAACCCCCTCCTGTCTGGGCAGGGAACAGATGCCTGCGGGTGAGCTACACGCAGAGGTCGGGCCAAAATCAAAGCTGAACCCCAGGAGCTGTGTGAACAAAGAACAGAAAGGGAAATTTCTTGGTGCGGCCTCGGGAGCAGCAGACTAAATCCCCACAATCAACTTGATGTACCCTGCATCTGTGGAATACCTCAACAGACAACAAATTGTCCCAAAATTGAGGTGGTGGACTTTAGGAACAACTATAAACTTGGGGTTTGCTGTCTGCGATTGATTTCTTTCTGATATTTATGTTAATCTTAGTTTAGTTTTTACCACTTGTTATCATTGGTGGATTTGTTTTTCGGTTTCGTTGCTCTCTTCTTTTTTTTTAATTATTACTTTTTTATGTTAATAATTTCATTTTTAATTTTCTTTCTTTTTATCTCCCTTTTCTTCCGAGCCGGGTGGCTGACAGAGTCTTGGTGCTCAGGCCTGGTGTCAGGCCTGAGCCTCTGAGGTGGGAGAGCCAAGTTCAGGACATTGGATCACAGAGACCTCCCAGCCCCACATAATATCAATCAGTGAGAGCTCTCCCAGAGATCTCCATCTCAACACTAAGACCCAGGTCCACCCAATGGCCAGCAAGCTCCAGTGCTGGATGCCCCATGCCAAACAACTAGTAAGACAAGAACACAACCCCACCCATTAGCAGAGAGGCTGCATAAAATCATACTAAGTTCACAGACACCCCAAAACACACCAACAGACACGGCCCTGCCCACCAGAAAGACAAGATCCAGCCTCATCCGCCAGAACACAGGCACCAGTCCCCTCCACCAAGAAGGCTACACAAGCCACTGAACCATCCTCACCCACTGAGGGCAGACACCAAAACAACAGGAACTACGAACCTGCAGCCTGTGAAAAAGGAGACCCCAAACACAGTAAGTTAAGCAAAATGAGAAGACAGAAAAATATGCAGCAAGGTAATATTGAGGGAGCAAGGTAAAAACCCATGGGACTAAACAAATGAAGAGGAAATAAGCAGTCTACCTGAAAAAGAATTCAGAGTAATGATAGTAAAGATGATCCAAAATCTTGGAAATAGAATGGAGAAAATACAAGAAACGTTTAACAAGAACGTAGAAGAACTAAAGAGCAAACAAACAATGAGGAATAACACAATAAATGAAATTAAAAATTCTCTAGAAGGAATCAATAGCAGAATAACTGAGGCAGAAGAATAGATAAGTGCCTTGGAAGATAAAATAGTGGAAATAATTACTGCAGAGCAGAACAAAGAAAAAAGAATGAAAAGAATTGAAGACAATCTCAGAGATGCCTGGGACAATATTAAACACACCAACATTCGAATTACAGGGGTCCCAGAAGAAGATGAGAAAAAGAAAGGGTCTGAGAAAATATTTGAAGAGATTATAGTTGAAAACTTCCCTAATATGGGAAAGGAAATAGTTGATCAACTCCAGGAAGCGCAGAGAGTCCCATAAATCCAAGGAGAAACACACCAAGACACATATTAATCAAACTATCAAAAATTAAATACTGAGAAGAAATATTAAAAGCAGCAAGGGAAAAGCAACAAATAGTGTACAAGGGAATCCCCATAAGGTTAACAGCTGATCTTTCAGCAGAAACTCTGCAAGCCAGAAGGGAGTGGCAGGACATATTTAAAGTGATGAAAGGGAAAAACCTACAACCAAGATTACTCTCCCCAGAAAGGATCTCATTCAGAGTCAACGGAGAAATTAAAACCTTTACAGACAAACAAAAGTTAAAAGAATTCAGCACCACCAAACCAGCTTTACAACAAATGCTAAAGGGACTTCTCTAGGCAGGAAACACAAGAGAAGGAAAAGACCTACAAAAACAAACCCAAAACAATTAAGAAAATGGTAATAAGAACATACATATCAGTAATTACCATAAATGTAAATGGATTAAATGCTCCAACCAAAAGACATAGACTGGCTGAATGGATACAAAAACAAGACCCATACATATGCTGTCTACAAGAGACCCACTTCAGACCTAGGGACACATACCGACTTAAAATGAGGGTATAGAAAAAGATATTCCATGCAAATGGAAATCAAAAGGAAGCTGGACTAGCAATTCTAATATCAGATAAATTCGACTTTAAAATAAAGACTATTACAAGAGACAACTAAGGACACTACATAATGAGCAAAGAATTAATCCAAGAAGAAAATATAACAATTGTAAATATTTATGCACCCAACATAGGAGCACGTCAATACATAAGGCAAATGCTAACAGCCATAAAAGGGGAAATCGACAGCAACACAATCATAGTAGGGGACTTTAACACCCCACTTTCACCAATGGACAGATCAACCAAAATGAAAATAAATAAGGAAACACAAGCTTTAAATGACACATTAGACAAGATGGACTTAATTGATATTTAGAGGACATTCCATCCAAAAACAACAGAATACACTTTCTTCTCAAGTGCTCATGGAACATTCTCCAGGATAGATCATATCTTGGGTCACAAATCAAGCCCTGGAGAATTTAAGAAAATTGAAATCATATCAAGTATCTTTTCCGACCACAATGCTATGAGACTAGATATCAATTAGAGGAAAAAAACCTAAAAAATACAAACACATGGAGGCAAACAGTATGCTACTAAACAACCAAGAGATCACTGAAGAAGTCAAAGAGGAAATAAAAAAATACCTAGAAACAAATGACAATGAAAACACGACGACCCAAAACCTATAGGATGCAGCAAAAGCAGTTCTAAGAGGGAAGTTTACAGCAATTCAATCCTATCTCAAAAAAACAAGAAAAATCTCAAACAACCTAACCTTACACCTAATGCAATTAGAGAAAGAAGAATAAAAAAAATCGAAGGTTAGCAGAAGGAAAGAAATCATAAAGATCAGATCAGAAATAAATGAAAAATAAATGAAGGAAACAATAGCAAAGATCAATAAAACTAAAATCTGGTTCTTTAAGAAGATAAACAGAATTGATAAGCCATTAGCTAGACTCATCAAGAAAAAAAGGGAGAAGACTCAAATCAACAGAAGTAGAAATGAAAAAGGAGAAGTAACAACTGACACTGCAGAAATACAAAGGATCATGAGACATTACTGCAAGCAACTATATGCCAGTAAAATGGACAACCTGGAAGAAATGGACAAATTCTTAGAAAGGCACAACCTTCCAAGACTGAACCAGGGAGAAATAGAAAATATAAACAGACCAATCACAAGCACTGAAACTGAGACTGTGATTAAAAATCTTCCAACAGGGCCTCCCTGGTGGCGCAGTGGTTGAGAGTCCGCCTGCCGATGCAGGGGATACGGGTTCGTGCCCCGGTCTGGGAGGATCCCATATGCCGCGGAGCGGCTGGGCCCGTGAGCCATGGCTGCTGAGCCTGCGCATCCGGAGCCTGTGCTCCGCAACGGGAGAGGCCACAACAGTGAGAGGCCCGCGTACCACAAAAAAAAAAAAAAAAAAAAAAAAAAAAAAATCTTCCAACAAACAAAAGCCCAGGAGCAGACGGCTTCACAGGCAAATTCTATCAAACATTTAGAGAAAAGCTAACACCTGTCCTTCTTAAACTCTTCCAAAATACACCAGAGGGAGGAACACTCCCAAACTCATTCTACGAGGCCACCATCACCCTGATACCAAAACCAGAAAAGGTGTCACAAAAAAAGAAAACTACAGGCCAATATCACTGATGAACATAGATGCAAAAGTCCTCAACAAAATACTAGCAAACAGAATCCAGCAGCACATTAAAAGGATCATCCACCATGGTCAAGTGGGGTTTATCCCAGGAATGAAAGGATTCTATAATATATGCAAATCAATCAATGTAATAATACACCATATTAACAAATTGAAGACAAAAAACCATATGATCATCTCAATAGATGCATAAAAAGCTTTTGACAAAATTCAACACCCATTTATGATAAAAGCTCTCCAGAAAGTAGGCACAGAGGGAACTTACCTCAACATAATAAAGGCCATATATGACAAACACACAGCCCACATTGTTCTCAATGGTGAAAAACTGAAACCATTTCTTCTAAGATCAGGAACAAGACAAGGCTGCCCAATCTCACAGCTATTATTCAACGTAGTTTTGGAAGTTTTAGCCACAGCAATCAGAGAAGGAAAAGAAATAAAAGGAATCCAAATTGGAAAAGAAGAAGTAAAACTGTCACTATTTGCAGATGACATGATACTATACATACAGAATCATAAAGATGCTACCAGAAAAATAGTAGAGCTAATCAATGAATTTGGTAAAGTAGCAGGATACAAAATTAATGCACAGAAAACTCTTGAATTCCTATACACTAATGATGAAAAATCTGAAGGAGAATTTAAGGAAACACTCCCATTTACCATTGCAAGAAAAAGAATAAGATACCTAGGGATAAACCTACCTAAGGAGACAAAAGACCTGTAGGCAGAAAACTATAAGACAGTGATGAAAGAAAGTAAAGACGATAAAAACAGATGGAGAGATATACCATGTTCTTGGATTGGAAGAATCAACTGTGAAAATGACTATACTACCCAAAGCAATCTACAGATTCAGTGCAATCCCTATCAAACTACCAATGGCATTTTTCACAGAACTAGAACAAAAAATTTCACAATTTGTATATAAACAAAAAAGACCCCAAATAGCCAAAGCAATCTTGAGAAAGAAAAACGGAGCTAGAGGAATCAGGCTCCCTGACTTCAGACTATACTACAAAGCTACAGTAATCAAGACAGTATGGTACTGGTAGAAAAACAGAAATATAGACCAATGGAACAGGATAGAAAGCCCAGAGATAAACCCACCCACATATGGTCACCTTATTTTTCATAAAGGAGGCAAGAATATACAATGGAGAAAAGACAGCCTGTTCAATAAGTGGTGCTGGGAAAACTGTACAGCTACATGTAAAAGAATGAAATTAGAACACTCCCTAACACCACACACAAAAATGAATTCAAAATGGATTAAAAACCTAAATGTAAGGCCAGACAGTATGAAACTCTTAGAGGAAAACATAGGCAGAACACTCTATGACATAAATCACAGCAAGGTCCTTTTTGACCCACCTCCTAGAGAAATGGAAATAAAATCAAAATAAAGGGCTTCCCTGGTGGCGCAGTGGTTGGGAGTCCGCCTGCCGATGCAGGGGACACGGGTTCGTGCCCCGGTCTGGGAGGATCCCACATGCCGCAGAGCGGCTGGGCCCGTGAGCCATGGCCGCTGAGCCTGCGCATCTGGAGCCTGTACTCCGCAACGGGAGAGGCCACAACAGTGAGAGGCCCATGTGCCACAAAAATAAATAAATAAAGAAAGAAAGAAAGAAAAAAAAAAAATAATAAACAAATGGGACCTAATGAAACTTAAAAGCTTTTGCACAGCAAAGAAACCATAAACAAGATGAAAAGACAACCTCAGAATGGGAGAAAATATTTGCAAATGAAGCAACTGACAAAGGATTAATCTCCAAAATATACAAGCAGTACAGCTCAATATCAAAAAAACAAACAACCGAATCCAAAAATAGGCAGAAGACCTAAATAGACATTTCTCCAAAGAAGATATACAGATTGCCAACAAACACATGAAAGGATGCTCAACATCACTAATCATTAGAGAAATTCAAATCAAAGCTACAGTAAGGGGGGCTTCCCTGGTGGTGCAGTGGTTAAGAATCCATCTGCCAGTGCAGGGGACACAGGTTCGAGCCCTGCTCCAGGAAGAGCCCACATGCCACAGAGCAACTAAGCCCATGTGCCACAACTACTGAGCCTGTGTGCCACAACTACTGAAGCCCACATGCCTAGAGACTGTGCTCCGCAACAAGAAGCCACCACAATGAGAAACCTGGGCACCACAACGAAAGAGTAGCCCCCACTCGCCGCGACTAGAGAAAGCCCACGCACAGCAACAAAGGCCCAACGCAGCCAAAAATAAGTAAATAAATAAATAAATTTATTTTGAAAAAAACTAAAATGTGGTATCACCTCACACTGGTCAGAATGGCCATCATCAAAAAAATCTACAAACAATAAATGCTGGAGGGGGTGTGGAGAAAAGGAAACCCTCTTGCACTGTTGGTAGGAATGTAAATTGATACAGCCACTATGAAGAACAGTATGGAGGTTCCTTAAAAAACTAAAAATAGAACTACCATACGACCCAGCAATCCCACTATTGGGCATATACCCTGAGAAGACCATAATTCAAAAAGAGATGTACCACAATGTTCATTGCAGCACTATTTACAATAGGCAGTACATGGAAAAAACCTAAGTGTCCATTGACAGATGAATGAGTAAAGAAGATGTGGCACATATACACAATGGAATTTTACTCAGCCATAAAAAGAAACGAAACTGAGTTATTTGTAGTGAGGTGCATGGACCTAGAGTCTGTCATACAGAGTGAAGTAAGTCAGAAAGAGAGAAACAAATACTGTATACTAACACATATATATGGAATATAAAAAAAAAAGGTTCTGAAGAATGTAGTGGCAGGACAGGAATAAAGACGTAGACATAGAGAATGGACTTGAGGACACGGGGAGGGGGAAGGAACCTGATTTTAAAGCTTATAAAGCTATGGTAATTGGGATGGGTGGCATTAGTATAAAGGTAGCTAAACCAATCAATGGAACAGAAAAGAGAGTCTAGAAATATATTCATACAATTAATTTTTTTGGCAAGATTTTGTATCATGTTATGTGGAATTATGACCCTCTTATGGTCATAACAAGTGGACAAGCTGGAGAACCAGGAACCAGAAGGTGCTAATGTAATTCAGTCTGAGCCCAAAGTCCTCAGAATGGGGAGAGATGGGGGGTGAGGGGAGAGCCAGTGATGTAAGTTCCAGTCTGAGTCCCAAAACCCAAGATCAGGAGTGCTGATGTCCAAGGGTAGAAGATGGGTATCTCAGCTCAAGCAAGAGCAAGTGAATTCACCCTTCCTCTACCTTTTTGTTCTATTAAGTCCCTCAATGGATTGGATGGTACCCAACCATTTGGGTAAGGGGTGATCTTCTTTACTCGGTCTACTGATTCAAATGGTAATCTCTTCTGGAGACACACTCACAAACACAGTCAGAAATAATGTTTTACCAGCTATCAGGGCATCCCTTAGCCCAGTCAAGTTGGCATGTAAAATTAACCACCACAAACACAAATTTCCATCAACATGTGAATGTATAAACAAATTGTGGTATAGCAGTACAACGGAATGCTACTCAGCAATAAAAAGGAACAAACTACTGATAGAAACAACAACATGCATGAATCTTAATTATGCTGAGTAAAAGCATATCTGTATGATTCCAGTTACATAAATTCTAGAAAATATAACTAATCTACGGTGACAGAAAGTAGGTCAGTAATTGCCTGAGGGAAGAGGAGAAGGGTGATGGTGAACAGGAGAAGGGATTACAGAAGGGCACAAGGAAACTTTTGGTTACGATAGACATGTTCATTATCTTGAATATGGTGATGGTTCCATTGGAGTATACATATGTCAAAACTTATATTGTACACTTTAAATATGTGCAGTTTATTGTCCATCATATTTCAATAAAGCTGTTGAAAAAATTAAAACCACCACTGGCCAGTGTTTCCAAAGGCCTACATGGATTGGAAGATTCATCATAATGGCTTACCAAGCCACACATGATCTGGCTCATAATTACCTCTCTGACTCCATATCCTGCTACTCTCTTCTTTGCTTTCTGCATTCTACACACACTGGCTTATTTACTGTTCCTGGAATATTCCTCAAGTGCTTCCAACTCAGGGCTTTACATGAGTGTTCCCTCTATCTAGAGTACTCTTCCCCCAGATATTTCCATGCCTAGCTCATTTACCTCCTGTGTAGGTCAGTTTTATATGTCAACTTGGCTAGGATATTGTCCTAAGTTATTCAATCAAGCAATAACTAGGAGTTTCTCTGGTTGAACTCTAGTCAAAGAGAGTTCAACCCCCTCAGGTCCTCACTCAAGTATGACCTTCTCTAGTGAGGGAGTCCTTGGCAATCCCATTTAAAATTGCAACCCCTGACTATTTGGATCTCCTTTCCTGCTTTATTTTTTTCCAGTGAACTTATCAGTAGAACTTTAGCTCCCTGAGGATAGGAATATTTTTTCTCTGCTGTCCATTATTTTAACCACAGTGCCTACAGCAATACCTAATATACAGTAAGAATGAATATTTTCGTAAGAGATATTAAGAATACAGAGAAGGTACCCTTAATCCATCTCACTCTACAGGAATCAGGGAAGACTTCCTAGAGGAGACAACATAGTTGAAAGCATTTAGGGTGGGAGGTGACATGTAGAGTAAGGGAATTTAATATAAGCAGGGAGAACAGCAAGTTCAAAGTCCGAAAGGCAATAATGGTATTTCTAACGTGTATTGTGTACTTACTATGCACCAGGGATTGTGCATATGTACTCTCTTCATGAATCTTCACAATTACATGAGGGAGGTACTAATACAGTACCAATTTTATAGATGTGGAAACTGAGGCACAGAGAGATTTGGTACCTTGCCCAAGATCACACAGCTCAGGAAGAGGCAGAACTGGGATTGGACCTCCACAATCTACATCGGCCCCACTGAGAGAACTGACATGGTGAGTATGTGGAACGTCCCATAATTCAGTGTGTCTGAAGGGTGGAATATGAGAGCGCATGGAGAGACAAGAGAAGAAACAGATGAGTGGACCCTGCATTCTGGAACTGGGTCTTGTTTCTATCTCCAACTAACTGTTGGTCTCTGAACTTCAGAGAGGAAGTTGTATCAAGATGTGTGTACAGGGCTTCCCTGGTGGCACAGTGGTTAACAATTTGCCTGCCAATGCAGGGAACACGGGTTAGAGCCCTGGTCTGGGAAGATCCCACATGCCACAGAGCAACTAAGCCCGTGCACCACAACTACTGAGCCTGCGCTCTAGAGCTCACATGCCACAACTACTGAGCCTACGTGCCACAACTACTGAAGTCTGTGCGCCTAGAGCCTGTGCTCCACAACAAGAGAAGCCACTGCAACGAGAAGCCTCTGCACCGCAACGAAGAGTAGCTCCTGCTCACCGCAACCAGAGAGAGCCCATGCACAGCAACAAAAACCCAACACAACCAAAAATAAAAATAAATAAATGTATTAAAAAAAAAAAAGATGTGTGTAGGATCCCTCCTAGTTATAAGAGACTGTGTCTCTGGATACCACCTATCCCAGAACCGTGCTAAGTGCTGTTATGGTGATGGGGTGGGGAGCGGGTGGGGAGGGGGGAAGCGGAGATCAAAACTATAGTCTATATGCCAGCTGAAAAGTCAGGACAGGCACAAACAGAACTACTTGATAACAACAGAGACAGTCCCAAAAGGGGGCAGGTATCTGAACACTTCAACTTGCAAATAGAGTTTAGAGAAGGCAAAAGTGAGTAGGAATTCTCTCCCATGGAATTGGAAAAGATATTCACAAATCATATATGTGAAAAGGGATTACTATAAAGTACTCCTACAACTCAACAACAAAAAACAAACAACCCAATTCAAAAATGAGCAAAAGGTAAAGCACTTACACTCTAATAAAAGTGTTAAAAAAATGAACAAAAGGGAATTCCCTGGAGGTCCAGTGGTTAGGACTCTGCACTTCCACTGCAGTGGGCCCCAGTTCAATCCCTGGTCAGGGAACTAAGGTCCCACAAGCCACACATGTGGCCAAAAACAAAACAAAGAAAACAAAACAAAACAAAAATGAGTAAAAGACTTCACAGTTCTCCAAAGAAGATATACAAATGGCCAATAAGCTCATGAAAAGATGCTCAGTGTCACTATGTCACTAGCCACTAGAGAAAATGCAAATCAAAACCACAGTGAGATACCATTTCACATGGCCCATCCATTAGGATGTCTATATCAAACAAAGAAAAAAGAAAGAAAGAAAGAAAAGAACAAGCTGTGACAAGGATGTGGAAAAATTGGAACCCGGTGCGTTGCTGGTGGGAATTAAAAATAGTTTGGCAAAAAAAAAAAAAAAAAAATAGTTTGGCATTTGAAACATGTGATCCAGCAATTCCACTGCTGGTTATATACACAAAATAACTGAAAGCAGGGACTCAGGTATTTGTATACTCATGTTCATAGCAGCATTATTTTTTTTTTTTTTTTTTTTTTTTTTTTTTGCGGTACGTGGGCCTCTCACTGTTGTGGCCTCTCCCGTTGCGGAGCACAGGCTCCGGATGCGCAGGCTCAGTGGCCATGGTTCACGGGCCCAGCCGCTCCACGGCATGTGGGATCTTCCCGGACCGGGGCACGAACCCGTGTCCCCTGCATCGGCAGGCGGACTCTCAACCACTGTGCCACCAGGGAAGCCCCATAGCAGCATTATTTACAATACCCAAAAGGTGGAAACAACCCAAATGTTCATCAACAGATGAATAAGCAAAATGTGGTATATACATACAATGGAATATTATTCAGCCTTAAAAAATAATGAAATTCTGATACATGCCACAACATGGGTGAAATTTGAAAGCATTTTGCTAAGTGAAATAAGCCAGTCACAAAAGGAAAAATTATGTATTACTCCACCTATATGAGATACCTAGAGCAGTCAAATTTAGAAAGACGCAAAGTAGAATGGTGGCTGCCAGGGA
This sequence comes from Hyperoodon ampullatus, assembly GCF_949752795.1. NCBI lineage: Eukaryota > Metazoa > Chordata > Mammalia > Artiodactyla > Ziphiidae > Hyperoodon > Hyperoodon ampullatus. Next base: position 100,628,372 of record NC_136915.1, read on the forward strand.
CTGGGGAGAGGAGGGAGTAGGAAGTTGTTTTTAATAGGTATAGAGTTTCAGTTTTGCAAGATGAAAAGAGTCTCACAGATTGGTTGCACAATGTGAATGTACTTAACACTATTGAACTGTACACTTAAAAATGATTAAGATGGTAAATTTAATGTTATGTGCATTTTACTGTAATATAAAACTTTAAAAAGAGAAAAAGAAGTAGTGGAGCTAGGATTCAAATCCAAGTCATCTGATGACAATATGTGCTCTTAACACTAGGTTACACTAGTCCTGCAGGTAATCACTAGTCCATGAGCCTGAGAAGGTAGTTTATCTGTCACCCTGTCTTGCCAGAGCATGTCCCTTGGATTCCACCTATATGAGGTATCCAGAATAGTCAAATTCATAGACAGAATAGAATAGAGGTTACCAGGGGCTGGAAGGAGGAAGGAATGGGGAGTTATTTTTTAATGGATACATATTTTCTGTTCGGGATAATAAAAAAGTAGACCTCACACCATAAAACATTCTTTTCTCTTGTGACGTGATCCACTAACTTAATAGTGCAAATGGCATTGCCAGAATAAACACTCTTCTGATCACCACTTCCTTGAAATTCATGAGGATTCTTCAGTTCATAATGAGGTTATAGTTCATTTGGACCCAGACTTACCTATATTCTTGTGTCCTAATAAAGCCCAAACTGAAGATCTCCACAGAGGTCACTCGGGGGTTTACTTAAGCACCCACCTACTTTTCACGACTTCTTACTAGGACTTTAAAGACCTTAGATTACCTTGTTATTTTATGTTCATCCAATACATAGTTAACATTTTGCTTCATTCTAAAGACGAAGTGAGCTCTAGGACTGGTATCAATCCATTTAATTTTTTAGCTAGAATATCATAAGTTTCCAAAGAAAAGTTTTTGTCAAACCAAAGTTCATTGCCTAGGGCATGATTTATACCAAGAAGGCAAAGCTCTCACTTGCAGACTATCTGCAAACCATTCATTTTCCAGGCTCACTATCAAACAAGAGGATTCTTGGCTAGGACTCCTAGTTATTGCCAGCAATGGATTCCCAACTTTTCTGAAATTGCTATTTAATGAAGTTCTCAGTAACTCACCCTCTTCTATGAAAACCTAAACATGACCAGGCATTGTGTGATATAATAGCTCTCCAACCACCTCCTTCAATCTGGAACTAACTAATTATTATAATAAATCTTTTTTTTGTTTGTACATGAGCAACCTAGACAGGCCCTTGGTGTTGTGACTCAATTTTATAGGAATCTGATTCAGTTCTGACTCAAAAGCATGGAGACCAATTGCTTACCACAGCCTCCTCTAACTATAGCTTTATAATAACTTTTTTAATGTTGATTTTTTAAATTGGCTGCCATTCAAACCCTGGTGGATTGCAAAATGCCCCTTCTTGTCCTCCCATTCACCCTGGCCAGTCCTCCCTTTCATTGGGGACCTGTCTTAGTCCTTTCAAGCTGCTATAACAAAATACACAGACTGGATAGCTTATAAACAACAGAAATTTATTTCTCACAGTTCTAGAAGTTTGATGTCCAAGATCAGGATGCTAGCACGGTCTGGTGAGGGCTTTTTTCTGGGTCAGAGATGTCTCATTGTGTCCTCACATGGCTAGGGATCTCCTGGATCCTCTTTTATAAGGCACTAATACCATTTATGAGGATCCCCACCACAGTTGAAGCACCTCCCAAAGCCACCACCTACTAATACTACCACCTTTGGGGTTAAGATTTCAACATGAATGTGTGGGGTTCACAGACATTCAGACCATGGCAGAGCCTGTTCTCACTGGCTATTGGCTAATTCTCTCTTAAATGAGTCAGCCAGTCTCTCTCTAATTGCCTGACCAGTCTTCAGGTGGTGCCACCACAAGAAGCCTAAGAAGTCAACCTGGAAGTTTAATTTGGACCTTACTCATCCAGTAGAAGATAGAACTTTGATTCTGGGAATTTTGAACAGTTTCCATGAGAGAAGTTTAAAGTCAATGGAAAAACTGGAGATCTTGGGAATGTCATTCACATTGAATGCTTCAAGAATAAAATCACAATTGTTCCTGAGAAATAGCTCTCTAAAAGGTATTTGAAATACCTTACCACAAAATATCTTAAGGAGCACAGTCTTCATGTTTGACTTTATGTGGTTGCATCTGACTAGGAGACTTATGCAGTTTGTTACTTCCAGATTAGTCAAGATTAGTCAAGATGAAGACGGATCTGAGTCTGAGGACTAGGTGAAGCTGCCCCTTATAGGGCTTTGAAAACAAATGAGGCATGCAGGAGAAATAAACATCTAGAAAAGGACTTTTAGTTTATTAGTGAATAAAACATTGTAATCTGTTAAAAAAAAAATGAGTCAGCCAGATCGGCACACCTGGGCTGATTTACCTGTGCTTTCCCATCCCCTCCACCAGTGGTTTTATTATTGCACATAACAATACTTTGAAAAATCAGCAAGAGCTTTGCAAACCATACTGAAAATCCTAGACCCCATGCAAAGCCTTCTCTGTGGAGATGAACAAGGTGGCACCATAGCAGTGTCAGAGGAGGTCTGCTAAAACATAGAATTTAAATAAAACCCAAAGTTTTATAGCATAATGCCCAAAATGTTTATGCTTTGATCAAAAATCACTCATACCAAGAATCAGGAAAATCTCTCAATATGAATGAGAGAAGGCAATAATCAGATACCCATATCCAAATGATATAGATGTTAGAATGATCTGTCAAAGAAAGGTTTTGAAGAAGCCATCATAATAATGTATCAGTGAGCCATTATGAACAGATTTGAAACCAACGAAAACAGGAAGGCTCAGTAAAGAAATAGAAGATAAGAAAGGGGTAAATGGAAATTTTAGAACTTAAATAAAATACAGTAACCAAACTAAAAGTCAGTGGATGGGCTCAATAGCGGAAATGAGGGAACAGAGGAAACAATCCATGGACTTGAAAATAGAACAATAGAAATAACTCAATCTGAACAACAGAGATAAAATAGACAGAAAAATAAAATGAACATAGAATCAGGGACTTGTGGAGCTATACAAAAAAATCTAGTGGTTGTGTCACCAGAGTCTTAGAAAGAGCAAGAAAGGGGGCAGAGATTAAAAAGTATTCAAAGAAATAATGGCTGAAAAATTTCCTAAATTTCCTGAAAATTTGTCCAAAAGACATAAGCTTACAAATTCAGGAAACTGAGTGAACCCCAAATAGCACAAACCCTCAAAATCTATTTCAGAACACATCATAGTCAAACATCTGAAAACTAAAAACAAAGAAAAAATCTTGAAAGCAGCAAAAGAGAAAAGATGCATTATTTGTAGGGGATAAACACTTCGAATGACAGCAGGTTTTCTTATCAAAATCCATGGAGGCCAGAAGGAGGTGGCACATTTTTCATGTGCTGAAAGAAAAGAAGTGTCAACCCAGAATTCTATATCCAGCAAACATATCCTTCAGGAATGAAGGAAAAATCTAGACTTTCTCAGAGGGAGGAAAATTAGGAGAATTTGTCCAGCAGACCTATCCTAAAAGAATGACTAAAGGAAACTCTCTAAACAGAAAGAAAATGATAAAAGAAGAAATCTTGGACTTCCTTCGTGGCACAGTGGTTAAGAATCCGCCTGCCAATGCAGGGGACATGGGTTCGAGCCCTGGTCTGGTAGGATCCCACATGCCGCAGAGCAACTAAGCCTGTGCACCACAAGTACTGAGCCCGCGTGCCACACTACTGAAGCCCGCACACCTAGAGCCTGTGCTCCGCAACAAGAGAGGCCACCACAATGAGAAGCCCGTGCACCACAACGAAGAGTAACCCCCGCTCACCGCAACGAGAGAAAGCCCACGCGCAGCAACAAAGACCCAGCACAGCCAAAATATAAATAAATTAATTAATGTTTTTAAAAAAAGAAGAAGAGGGCTTCCCTGGTGGCGCAGTGGTTGAAAGTCTGCCTGCCGATGCAGGGGATGTGGGTTCGTGCCCCGGTCCGGGAGGATCCCACACGCCGCGGAGCGACTGGGCCTGTGAGCCATGACCGCTGAGCCTGCGCGTCTGGAGCCTGTGCTCCGCAACGGGAGAGGCCACAACAGTGAGAGGCCCACGTACCATGAAAAAAAAAAAAAGGAAGAAATTTTGTAAGGAAGAACATCAGGAAGGAAGAAAGTACGACAGAAAGATTAAAAGTATAATAGCAACATATTGAGATAAAGAATACTTTGGGGCTTCCCTGGTGGCGCAGTGGTTGAGAGTCCGCCTGCCGATGCAGGGGACGTGGGTTCGTGCCCCGGTCCAGGAGGATCCCACATGCTGCAGAGCGGCTGGGCCCATGAGCCATGGCCGCTGGACCTGTGCATCAGGAGCCTGTGCTCCGCAACAGGAGAAGCCACAACAGTGAGAGGCCCACGTACTGCACACAAAAAAAGAATACTTTGAAGTGCTAGATGGAGAGAGCCCCCACCAACCCACAGCAGAGCATTTATTTATTTATTTATAAATTTATTTTATTTATTTACTTTTGGCTGCGTTGGGTCTTCGTTGTTGCTCGCAGGCTTTCTCTAGTTGTGGCGAGCGGGGGTTACTCTTCATTGCGGTGTGCGGGCTTCTCATTGTAGTGGCTTCTCTCATTGCAGAACATGGGCTCTAGGCGTACGGGCTTCTGTAGTTGTGACACGTGGGCTCAGTAGTTGTGGCTCACGGGCTCTAGAACACAGGCTCAGTAGTTGTGGCAGACAAGCTTAGTTGCTCCACAGCGTGTGGGATCTTCCCGGACCAGGGCTTGAACCCGTGTCCCCTGCATTGGCAGGCAGATTCTTAACCACTGAGTCACCAGGCAAGTCGCACATCAGAGAATTTAAATTTTGGTTTTTGTAAGTCATTAAAATTTTGTTGAATACTTTCTTCTGCCGTATAGCCCATTTATGCTGATTGATTAAATCATAATTGTTTTAATTTAATTTTGTAATTTTTATTTTTCTATTATATTCATATTCACTATAAATCTCTTAAAATATTAATATGAAATTTTAAACTGTCTTAAAAAATCAGTGTAACTTACCTAGCCCTAACCCTATAGGAGAGAAATCATTATGACCAGCTCAATAAATGCAGAGAAAAATATTGACAAAAAGGTAATTAAAGGAGTATTTAATTAGAAAGAGAGAGTAGATCATGGGTGAATTGAACATAGAATTTAGAGTCAGAAAGATCTGCATTCAAATTACGATCATGTCATAAAACTTCTTGCAAGTTGCTTATCTCTTCAGAGACTGTTTCTTCTTTTGTAAAATGAGTTGTTTAGAAGATTAAAGGAGAGACTTCTTATCAATAACCTGCTGTCTAGCACAGAATAGGGGCTCAATACATGATAACTGTTATTAACAACATTACATAGGATATATATATATATATCCTTAAAAGTACTATACTAGTGGAAGACATAGAAAGAAAGGACCTGTTTGGGAAAACAGATGAACTAATACTTGTATTATTAAGAAGTCCCAAAGGGTTAAAATCTATACTACATAAATACATTATTTAATATTATGCTTTATTTTATTCATTTTTTAAATTTTATTTATAAAAAAATTAATAATAAATAAACACATACATTTTTTAATCAAAAAAGGAAAAGAAAAAGGAAAATCACACAAAAAATTTAATAACAAGAAATCAAGAGACGAGACAGTGAGATGAGATGAGACGAGATGGGGTTGTTAGGGCCCTATACGAGTGTTTTTTTTTTTTTTTTTTTTTTGGCTGTGTTGGGTCTTTGTTGCTGTGTGTGGGCTTTCTCTAGTTGCGGCAAGCAGGGGCTACTCTTCATTGCGGTGCTCGGGCCTCTCATCGCGGTGGCTTCTCTTGTTGTAGAGCATGGACTGTAGGCATGAGGGTTTCAGTAGTTGTGGTGCGTGGGCTCAGTAGTTATGGTGCACAGGCTCTAGAGCGCAGGCTCAGTAGTTGTGGCACACGGGCTTAGTTGTTCCGTGGCATGTGGGATCTTCTTGGACCAGGGCTCGAACCCATGTCCCCTGCATTGGCAGGCGGATTCTTAACCGCTGCACCACCAGGGAAGCCCATGAGTGCTTTTTGAATTCACAGCAAACAGTACTTCTGTCTCCCAAGCAACTCGTCTGTAAAATGTTTCATGTCAACTACATTTGGGTATGAGAAGCATGGAAACAATAAAAGGCACACAAATCAAAATTATACTGTTTCCTAAGCATGCTATAGTATCAATTTTATATTTAATTACGTTGAGTTTTGATTGTACAGAATTCCATCAAAATGTCTCTGTGTAATTTCATGGGAAGTACATTTAACCTAAGCTCTATTTGGCTTATCTTGAAGGAACCGTTCTCCGAGCTTGTTTGCCCAGCTGCTGCCTGGAATGCGGTGTGGGGCTGGGATGAAATCAGTGATGGGGTTGGTGGGTGATCAGCCAGCCCTGGACAGAATATTTCAAATAACCACCTGTATATTACTTTATAAGCTTCTGTAGTTTTGACTTTAATAGATTTTTAATATTTTAAACACGTTTAAATTTCATATGCTTTTAGTTTTTGCACAAAGGCCCAGACTGACTGGATCCAAGTATTTTTTTGTCCTGCTATTGCAATGAGAAACTATAGGATTTGTTTGTAGTTCCATCATCATCACTGAGCAGCGGTGCCTGTGGCCAGTCTTCCTGGGCCCCGCTAATATGGACACTGCAGCACGACTCAGAGGTTAGCCACATCTGGTTATTTGACTGTGTCAGCTCTACATACTCCACTGACATGGCTAATTTCAGAGCCATCCCCAGAGACCTGGCTCCTTGCTTCTCCTAGGCAGCTGTGAAGACTGGACATCATAAAGGAGCTAGTCAAGGCCACGTAAGTACCTCTAGAATTCAAATTCCAAGCTCTTTTCTATTAATAGACAAACAGCACTGACACTTGAAACATGCCACTAATTAAGTGCCCAGATGTGTAGAAAAAATAAGTAAATAAAATTATGCTTAAAATAGGTTCTTGGGCTTCCCTGGTGGCACAGTGGTTAAGACTCCACCTACCAATGCAGGGGACACGGGTTCGAGCTCTGGTCCGGGAAGATCCCACATGCCGTGGAGCAACTAAGCCTGTGCGCCACAACTACTGAGGCTACGCTCTAGAGCCTGCGAGCCACAACTACTGAGCCCACGTGCTGCAACTACTGAAGCTCACACACCTAAAGCCCGTGCTCTACAACAAGAGAAGCCACTGCAATGAGAAGCCCGTGCACTGCAACAGAGAGTAACCCTGCTGACCGCAACCAGAGAAAGCCCACGGGCAGCAAAGAAGACCCAACACAGCCATAAATAAATAAATAAATAAATAAATAATAATAATAGGCCCTCAGTAGATAGGCAATGAATAAGAAGAGATAACTCACAAACAGAAAATGAAAAGAGTAGACTACTACACACAAGTGGAAAGGAAAATGTTAATCTTTAAGAATTTTTTTCAAGTGGGACAGCATTTAATTAATGAAAAAAAATTACATTTCCTACCTCGGTCTGTGCTCCTGGGACCCATCATTCTGTGGGATTTTCTTGGGCAGGGTGTCATCTAAGATGATCTAAGAATAATTTTTTATATAAAAATGTCTCAATTATAAAAAATTTAGAAAAAATGTTTAATGAAAATGCCCAATTCTGATGAAGGTGGGGTGAAATATGCATACTCATCTAGGGCTGCAGCAGCTCAAGTTGATACAAAATAGGCTTGAAAAGCCACAATTTCATGAAAAAAATAATGCAGAATAGAGTAGGTTTTGTATTATATTACTCTCAGAATATATTGGATTGGTCAAAAAATTTATTCGGGTTTTTCCATAAGATGTATGGAAAGACCCAAACGAAGTTTTTGGCCAACCCAATATGTTTAATAGTTTAATTTCCTTAATAGTAAATTAATATGTACATGATAACAAACTACAGAAAGGTCCAGGTTGGGCTTACAGTCTTTTTGAGGTAGTCAGTTCTGTGGAATCCAGGGAGTTATCTTACTGCTCCAGCTTTTCCAACCAATTTGAGTGGCCTGTAATAAATCCCTTTCTACTTAAAGCACCTTGAACACCCAGAGGGGTTTCAGTTCCTTGTGCAGAACACTAAGCACTGAATGGGTTTGACAACATTGCCCAAAGGAGCAGTGTTAAGAGACTCAAGAGGATGAAAACAGCATTCCAACATGAGAGACTAGAACTGCTTATTACTGTGAGCTTCTCTCATGGCCACCTAAATCTCTCCTAATGCTGAAAAGCCTATTTACTTCTTGTCAATCCCTTGTTGAATAGCTACAATGTTGAGCTCCAATTCAGGTGTCAGAAATTAACATTTCTGCTAGAGAAAGGTGCATCTGAGGCCAGACTGACTGTGCCTGGGACATGGCCATGGCCCTCCCTACCCCACGGAATGGTGATTGACAGGCCCTCATGATGAGTCCCTGGGATAAGTTTTGTGCAGTTGGATAATACACTTGGCCACATTAGACTTGTCCCTTGATGCTAATGTCCATCTAGTTGACACTGTGCTGCAAAGTATACTAATACACACGATGGGTGATCAGCCATTAATAAGTCATGCTGTTGTTCTACTCTGATCACCTGTCATAAAATATTCAGAGCTAAAAATGCCTTTCAGTTTAAATGGTCACTAGGGCTTTAGTCCAGTTCAGTGGTAAGTTCAGGTTTTATTATATTTTTTCACAGGCTAGATGTGGAGCACAAACTGAAGAGTTCCAGGAGAAGCACCAATTGGCCCACCCCACACGGAAGGTGGGGACCTATGCGGTGCAGGAATATGTGATGGGAGGAATGGCCAGAGCCCTCCATTTGGCTATTCCTATCCCTAGCCTGACACTGGCTCTGCTGAGAGGCTCATCTGGTCATGGGAAGCCAGCCAGATAGGGGCATTTTAGGATGTGTTCCCTAGTTTTTTTTTTTTTTTTTTTTTTTTTGCGGTATGCGGGCCTCTCACTGTTGTGGCCTCTCCCGTTGCGGAGCACAGGCTCCGGACGCGCAGGCCCAGCGGCCATGGCTCACGGGCCCAGCCGCTCCGCGGCATGTGGGATCCTCCCAGACCGGGGCACGAACCCGTGTCCCCTGCATCGGCAGGCGGACTCTCCACCACTGCGCCACCAGGGAAGCCCTAGTTTTTTACTGTAAGCATTTAAAATGTTTCCAGTCTTTTGTGGTCATATAAGGAGACGATAGAGTGGAGGAAATCTATATGAACATAGCTGGGATTGGAGCTCAAATTACCAGGCATGCCATCCTGCGTAGGAAACTCTGGATGCCTGGAGATTTGGGAAGGCTCAGTTCAGATATCCGGTCACTAATAGAGATGGTTAGCATGTTTGTAAGTCATGTCTGAGGAGCTGTGGTCCTGACTGGCAGGTGGTGGATGTGGGAAGTATGAAGGGTGAATTGACAGGAAGGAGTGAATCTGGGACTTTGTGTCTGGAATGTGGAGAGTGGTTTGTTTCCTGCACAGAGCCCAGTGATGAATGGGTTTGAGAGCACAAACCAAAGAGAGCAGTGTCAGAGACTCAACATGATGAAAACAGCAGTCCAGCAAGAGAAATGAGACCTTTCAGGTTTTCTCTAACTTTTGTTCATTTTTAGGACATGGTTAGAGCCAAAGAAGAGTTGGTAAAGGGATCAGGGTTGGGACTAGGGTGATGCAAATGAGGCCCCTAGGGCACAAAATTTAAGGAGGTACTCACCCTCTGGGACCAGCTCTACATCTGTATGACCTTGAGAGTGAGTATCTCCTTAAATTTCATGCCTCCTTGCCTCGAGGTTATCCTGGCCCTGGTAGGGAAATCTTCAGACAACTAAATAGCCTAGGCTCCCCCATCACTCGTGTCCCCATGTCCTTTTCTCCTATTTCCCAGGTCTCTGAATTCTCCCTCACTGCCCACCCCAGGGACAGTACCATAATAATCTAATCTTAAATTAGATTTGAAATGAAGGGCAGTGCCAGTTAGTTCCATTAAAGCCTCCCTGTGTTCTCCCCTGCCTGGACCAAAGATGGATATGGGGAAAGTGATTTCCGAGATGGACATATCTTCCTCATCTCCACTCCCTGAATCCAAGCCCAGCTGAACACCAAAATGGTTTCTCATTCTAATTTTTTTTTGGCTGCAACACACAGCTTGCAGGATCTTAGTTCCCCAACCAGGGGACCAGGGATCGAAACTTCGCCCTAGACAGTGAAAGCCCGGAATCCCAATCACTGGACAGCCAGGGAATTCCCTCTCATTCTAATTCTGACCTCCCCTCACTCTTGCCTCTCATCCCATCCTTGCATCAGTTTACGCCACTCAAGTGCTTTCACTAAGGGTTCCCTTCACTGTCAGCTCTAGGCTGCTCCATTCTGGTCTCGGAGCTAATAAATTGATCCACTTTCTCCAATCTGGCAGCTACCTTCTTCCCTTAATCTTTGCTTTACTCAGCCACCTCTTGGCTCTAGGACAACTCTCAGGTGCCTCCTAGGGTGAGAGAAAAAGCTTTACCACTCAGAGTGATCTTAGGCAGTTGGCAAACAACCAAGTGTGGGATCCCAAGAAATCTTCCCACCTCCTATCAAATAATTCCTATTTTACTTCTCAGATGTATACCTCTTGATAAGAATGCAAATACCCCTGGGAAGGCAAATACCTTAATCTGTCATCAAGCAAGCCTTATATGAATAAAGGAGATGAGAATCGATTTTGGTAGAGAGTTTGAGGCCTTGGGTACCTTGAGTTAAAGAGGCTTCTAAAGGATAACCTGGGTGTTCCAAATATGACAGTTACAATTTTGCAGAGAGCCTTCCTCAAAGTTCCCCGCTCATCACTCCCCTACTTTCCACCTACTTCCCTTACCTTCTCACCTCTTCTCCTGGCAAGTCAGTGCGTGTTGTTGACAGGAAACCCCTGCCCCTTGCTATAAGACCTCTCCAGAGCGCTGCTTGAATGTGCTCATGATGTGGCAGCTGACTTCTGTGGAGAAAGGGATGTCAGAGAGAGAGAGCAAGAAGGAGCCCCCTATTCTTTTTATGTCCTAATCTCTCACACACCATCCTTTCTGCCACATTCTGTTCAACGGAAGTGAGTTGTGAGATTTAGCCCACAACCTAAAGGGAGACGAATTAGGCTCTACCTTTGAAGAAAAGCATATCAAAAATGTGTGGACATATTGTACTTAAGCCATGGGATGAGTTACTGTTATTGCCCATCATAGTTCAAACCATCAGCAGGTCCTTTTGCTCTACATTCAAAATATATCTCAAATCTGACTGTTACCGAGTCCAAGCTCGCTCTGCTCGCCGCACCACAGGCCAGTGAATTGGAGCCGAGGTGCTGAGGCAAGGAATACGACTTCACTGGGAAAGCCGCAGACCGAGAAGATGGCAGACTCGTGTCTCTGATAAACCATCTTATCTGGGTCTGGATGCCAATTTATTTTATAGAATTAGAGAGGGAGAGGCGGGGAGAAGTCAAGTAAAAGGGCCATCAGTCTTGCAAAACATCTCCTGGAATGACCAGCCTCGGTGAGGGGATGTGTTAGTTTCTTTTTTCTTGCAGACATTCAGAGGTGGGCAGGGTTCCCCGAGGCAGGCCATTTTGTATGATTATAATAACAAAAGCAACGAAAAGCAAAGGTTAAAGTCAGAGAAACAGATCCAACGTGGAGTCCGATTTAGCTCTTCCCTGTTACATGACCGTATTTTTCCATTTTCTTTATTAAGTTATGATCCATACACAGGAAAATTTACCCTTTTGTGGGTATAGTACTGCAAGTTTTGACAAACATATAAAGTCCTGTAACTAACACCACAATAAAGATAAGAGAACCAGTCCTATTAATCCAAAAACTTCCCCCATGACCCTCAGTGGGAAAGTAGGGAAAGTTCTACTGGGCTTTCTGATGCTAATGGAAATAGGCAGTGGTAGCTGAATTTGCAGGAAACTCCCTGGGAAGAAGGGGTATTTTCAGGAGGCTCTCCTCTACTCAGATAAGTGAAGTTCAGATAAGATTTCTTTCTGTATCTTCTGTAGCTTAAAATTTTAACTTTACCAATTCTGGAAGTTCCAGTGGGTCACCACACCTCTCACCCTCCAGGAGGCTAGACTGGCTTTCTTATTTGGCACTCTGCAGGCTGTGTTCTGAAAGAAAGCAGAAGCTGCAAATGTCTTGAGACCTAGGCTCTGGAACACATACTGAGACAGGAGGGAAGGGGGCAGGGCACAACCCTTAAAGAATGACACAGCTGTTGAGAAAGACTGGATATGACAAAAACTGGTTAGAACTGATTAGTCCCAAGACGGCAGAAGATTCGACTTCCAGTGGACACTGAGCCTTATTATATGCTCACTGTAATACATTAGCACATGCTACATGACACACCCGCTTGTGCCATGACAGTTCTGAGGCCCACCATAAAAGGCCAAAAAGTGGGCGTTGGCCCAATTCCTAGAAATCCCTGCCCCTTCCCCCCAAAAAAATAGTTGGAATAATCCTCTCACTCGTTAGCCTATGAAATTACCCAGCCCATAAAAACTTCCCACCCCATATTTCAGGGCCGCTCTCTCCTGAGATGGACCGCATTCTGCCTATGGAATGTGCATCTCTCTCAGTAAACCTGCTTTCACTTTGCTGTGGCTCGCTCTTGATTCTCTCCTGTGTGAAGCCAAGGACTATCACTTGGTGGCCCATCCCAGCAACTCGCTCAAGACATAGGACATGACCATCCAATTGCGCCCCATTTTCCTGTAACATCTTTACAAAGGAAGAGGAAGAAGGTGGTCTTCTCCCCTCCTCACTTTTCCTTTGACTATAAAAATGTAGCCAACTTAGTTCTCAGGGCAGAGCCCTTTTGCCTGCCTGCCTCTATCCTTCACAAGCGTCCTATATTAATAAATCTACTTCTTACCTATCACTTTGCCTCTCAGCAAATGCCTTCTGCACTGAGACATAAAGAACCTGAGCTTCGTTAAGTCCTGAGACATGCTGTGCGGTTTCAATACAGTATCCATTCCACTACATTCTACTGGTCAAAGCAAGACACAAAAACAGGCCAGACTCAAAGATTGCAGAAATAGATCCTACCTCTGAGGGAGGAAGCGCAAAGAATCTGTGGCCATACTTAATCTTCCACAAAGCGTTTGACTGGAATATGGGGTAGGTGAAGGCAAATCACCCTGTGTCTTACTGAGCTGGAGTCTTGAAGGAGCCATAAACCTCCCTCCCTCCCTACCGCTCTGCCCCCTTTAGCAGGAGATCTGCAAAAGCCTCAGATTTTCACCCTAAGCTCCCAGCATCTCTCCGCTCTCCACCTTCTCGCAACCTCTCTCTGCTCTGTAGCTGAGCTACAGCCAAGCTCTATGATCTTGGGCATATCACTTTTCCTCTCTGGCCCTCCCAACTCAGATACCCATTCTTCTCCCCACCTCATGCCCTATAGGCCTCCTCACCTTCCTCTCACAGATAAGTCAGCTCAGAGTGAGTTGAGGGGAGAATTAGGAAAGCTCTTTGAGGCTTCTTGGAATTCCCAGACACAAAAGAAAATTTGGGATAACAAACCTGTTGGGGTGAAATTTGAACAATAAAATGGAGGGGTTTGGTAGGGTCACTCACAAGAAGTGGCATGGAAGGGAACTAAAAACAGAAAGTTACCTTTAACTTCTCTGCCTCAGAGGGGCCACATGCTGCACTAGGCCTTAACATTTGGGACTAGTCGTCTTGCTAGGATGATAGCAACTAATAGCCCATAATTACCCATAATGACTTCACAGGGCTCAGCTCAGGTAGGAGCCCAGGCATTTCCAGGTAATGGTTTTTCTTCCTTTTTAATTTTGAGTGTGTTAGCTCCCTGTATGGATTGAAAGGCATTTATTAACACAAGCACCTTTGATAATTAGGTTGGTTTTGACTCATGTGCTATTTATTAACTACTTCAGTCAGTGTGGATAAGGGCCCTGCTTCTGGGGCAAGACAAGAGAAGGAGACAGAAAACTCAAGTTTTCTCAAAAGGAGTCCTTGGTGTCCAGAGAAGACAGAGGGAGCTTTGTCGTTCTGCTCCTGGGGGAAGGGGAAAAGCAGGAGGCAGACCCTTGAGGGGACAACTGGAAGGGACAACACCCACAGGCTGAGCCTCAGTTTTCTTAGAGGCTTACAACCAGGGAATGCATCAGGGATTAATGCCCACACTTTTATTCATGTAAGGAAAAATAGTAAGACTTTGAAATTAAGTGGGAGTCCTGACCTGGATGGCTCATAGATCTGGGTAATCTCTGCCTGGTTTGTCTTTTTTTTAATTTATTTATTTTTTATACGGCTGGTTCTTAGTAGTTATCTATTTTACACATATTAGTATATACATGTCAATCCCAATCTTCCAGTTCATCCCACCACCACCACCCCGCTTTCCCTCCTTGGTGTCCATATGTTTGTTCTCTACATCTGTGTCTATTTCTGCCTTGCAAACCGGTTCATCTGTTGCCTGGTTTGTCTTTGACCAGGCTATTCTACAACTTGTAGAGGTAAAAGTCTAAATACTCATAGTAGGGCAATTAACTCCTTCCTAAGAAATGCAACCTGCGGCCATTTCACAATGGATGCAACTGATTCCTTCCTATGGGTATTGACCAATTTTGCCAGTTCTTCCAGTTTGCAACTGTTCATTAATTCATTTCGGCATTCCTTATCTGGCTATAATCCTGTGGTTCTTTGAGATTTTTTAGACTTGGTAGTGATAACCCAGGGTTTCCTCATTAATTAATGAGTTAAGTTTTTGGCACAGGTGCATTTTATATCTGAGTAAGTTGTCGCACATTAATCCTTTAACATCTTACAGAGAAGGATAAGGAGGTCCAGAGAGGGGATGGGACTTTCCTAAGATCACACAGCTTGGTTGTGCCAAAGCCATGGCCAGAACCCAGGTTCTTTTTTTTTTTTTGCGGTACGTGGGCCTCTCACTGTTGTGGCCTCTCCCGTTGCGGAGCACAGGCTCCAGACGCGCAGGCTCAGCGGCCATGGCTCACAGGCCCAGCCGCTCCGCGGCATGTGGGATCTTCCTGGACCAGGGCACGAAGCCGTGTCCCCTGCATCGGCAGGCGGACTCTCAACTGCTGCGCCACCAGGGAAGCCCCCAGGTTCTTTTGACTGTTGTATGTTTAGTAATCCCTGACGTGCATCACAGGATTGTCACAAGGACCAGAAGGTAGAAGAGAGAAGAGAAAGTGGTGTAAAAAGTGAGAGGTGAGGGGTTCTTGTGTCGGGGGTGGGGATGGGGAGAGGAGGCTCATTGGGTCCTGGGTTCCAGCCCCACATACTAGGCGTGTGAGCACAGTCAGGTCACTTGGCTTCCCTCAGTCTCATGACCTGCCCTGCTTACCTCACAGGGCCCTGGGGAAGAGGAGGTGAGGTGAGGGAGTACACTTGGGAAAGAGCTCTGGTGATTTTTAAAATGTACTTTCATATTCTTTGATACTCCTCTCTTCAAGAGGTGGAGCCTCATTCCCCTTGCTTGCATATGGGCTGGATTTTGTTAGAAGTGACTCACTTCTAACAGAATAAAGCAGAAATAAAGGTGTGTTTTGTGTGTGACTAGGTCATGAAACAGCATGGTGGCTTCCACTTGACTACACTCTCTCTCAGATTTCTCTGGCAGAAAGCCAGCCGCCCTGTCTTGAGAATACTCAGCCCTGTGGAGAGGCCCTCGTGAGGAATGGAGCCCTCCAGCCAAGAGCCACCTGTAGTGAGTTTGAGAGATTTCAGGGCTGATCAAGGAAAAAGATGACCAGGAGGTTGGCAATAGCAAACAGTGAGCTTTATTTGGGCTTTCACAGGCTTGCATGCAGGGGAAGCCCTTTACAACATGAGACCTTCCACAGGCGATCGCTTGGGGCCACCACCCAGAAGAGGAGGAGGGCAAGGAGAGGCAGATGGAGAGGGTCCTTCATACCTAGATGATGTTGTCCAGCAACATGATGGGGAGTCTTGAGGTGAGAGAGCTCCAAGGGGCAGTGGTGGCTTGGGATATTCAGTAGCACCAGAGTTTATTGTACTAATGGCTAGCAGATTTGGCACACAGTATCCTGGGGAATGCAAAGCAGGCAGGGTCCAAATGGCTAAAGATGTATTTAAAACAACTGGGTGTGTAAAATAAATTTTTTTAATATTTATTTTTATTTTATTTATTTATTTGGCTGTGTTGGGTCCCAGCTGTGGCACGCAGGATCTTCGTTGCGGCATGTGGGATCCTCCACCGCAGCTTGTGGGCTCTTTGTCGTGGCATGCAGGCTTCTCTCTAGTTGTGGCACGTGGGCTCAGTAGTTGCAGCACGTGGGCTCCAGAGCACACGGGCTCAGTAATTGCAGCACGTGGGCTTAGTGGCCCCCGCTCCACCTGGCCTGTGGGATCTCAGTTCCCTGACCAGGGATTGATCCCGCGTCCCCTGCATTGGAAGGCAGATTCCTAACCACTGGACCACCAGGGAAGTCCCTGGGTGTGTAAAACTTTGAGTTTGCACCAGCATGCTTTGGAGCCAATGGTCCCAGTTGGCTGTGAGGGGCCATCTTTGCCTCATTATGTAACCATGTCAGTCTTAGAAGCAGATTCTTTAATCCCAATCAAGCCTCAGGCGACTGTAGTCCCAAAAGAACTTTGAAACTTCGAGAGACTCTGAGCCACAACAATCCAGAGACTTGGCTCCCAAATTTCCGACCCTCAGACACTATGTGAGATATAAATGCTTGTCGTTTTAAGCTGCTAAGCTTTAGGATCTTTGCTCTGCAGCAGTAGATAGCTAATACAAGTGCCTTGAGAAGCAAAGCCCATCGAGTTGCAGTAAAGGCTGGCTTTGTGCTTACTCCCTCTTTCTCCCAGGAGGCCAAGGGTGCTGCTTTGAAACAGACAAGGCACAAATCCATCAGAATGAGCCACTTTTCACTTGATTCTAGATTATTTAGGCCTCCTTTGCCTTCATCCCAACGCCAGACCTTTTAAAATGTTAAGCCTTTAAATAGGCCTGGGCTTCAGCTTGGGAAACTACATTTCTCTTTCATCCCTGCCACACTCTCCTCTGCCCAAAGCCAGAAAGGTCTTGGAGAAAGCTCATCTCTGCCCTGACTGATTTTTCCCCTCAGCTGTGGCTCCATGTCATTGGCTCTGACTGGGTCCTAATTAGGGAATTGGCTTCACCATTTCTTGTCCTGGGAGCTGGAGATGGCACCGCCAAGTTGCTGGACACTTCCGTGCCCTTCCTTTCTCACCACCCTCAGCCAGGATGTTCTTTCAGGGGTCTGGCCTGAATCTCTCCTGGTGCAGCTTAAATCTGCACCCTTCTCTCTTTCTCCACAAAAGAGTTTCTTCCCAGCAAATGCAGCCTCCTATTTGCTTTGTCACAGCTCGTGATCTGAGCCGAGCCTCCTCTCACTCCCAGCACAGCCTGCTGAGCCCCTCCCAGAAGAGGACAGAGCCCACGCTGTGTGAGGCGTGTCCTGCTCTCCCAGATGCCGCATCATCATCTATCTCTTGTTTCCCTTGCTGCCCCAGGGAAGCCGGTGAAGCCTCTGGGGATCCCTGGGCCCTACGCGGCTGAGACCAGGAGAGGAGTCCTGAGCTCAGTTCTCAGCTCTGTCCTCTGCTCTCCTGGAGTGGCTCCCCTGGACCTCCGTGTGCTCACTTGCAAGTCCGTCTCTCAGGGCTGCAGAAGCCTGAGTCTCCATCTGACCCATAGGAAAGCCAAGACATGCAGGTTATGGTCCAGCTCAGCTGGGTCCCCAGGACTAGAGTTCCTGCTCAGGGCTCAATCCCCAAGACAGCTGGGCCTGCCAGAGTCCTCGTGGGATTGGTCTGTTTCCTCTACCCCATCTTCTCTGCCCTCCTCTGAGAGGCCTGTAGAAGGGGTGAGTAAGGGAGGGGAATCCCGAGTCAGATACTCGATCTTCTATTATCATCCAAAAGTTCCAGGAGAAACCAGCTCATTCCAATTCTCACCATGCAGAGGCCTTAAGTAAAACTTAAAATCCTATTTCCTCTTTTTTTGTGGGTAAGCAATTAGTGAATGGTCTGTTAATAATGATGGAGATCAGAGTTGTGATTTGTTTGGGAGTTTGTTTTTCTAATTTTTTCCCACTTTCTCTGAGAAGTGGCTTCAGTGCAGGAGAGGAACAACAAAAAAGGAAACTAATGTTTAGTGAGTATCTGTTAAATGCAGCAGGATTCCTTGCCAAGGGTTCTCATGAAATTGTTACCAATTGAACAGTACCTGTTGCCCCATCTTACATATAGGGAGAACATATGATTTGCTTTTGACCAACACAAGACCTCAGTGCAAAGGTAGCTATCTCCATTCAGAGCACCAGTGAACCTGCCTCAGGTGAGGCTGGCCTCATGCTTCCCCAGGGTACAAAAATTTATCTAGCTGGGCTGGGATCCATGGACATGTGGGTTTTCCCACTGCCTATCTCTGTGCCCTAAGCCTCTTTCACCTCCCAGACCCTGGGCCCCTCCACACACATGCCTCAGGGAGGCATATGTGGAATTCGGAGATGTGAATAAACAGGATATTGTATACAATGCAGGTAAGAATATAAACTGGAAACAATTTGATAGTCTCTTGTTAAATGGAACATTTGTGTACCCTAACACCTAGTATCTTATTTCTTACACATACATAGAGAAATTTTAGAACTGTGTACCAGGACACATGTACAAAACGTATTCAACACTTGGTATCATTGTTCAAATGGCAAAGGAGTAGAAACAGTCTCAGCATCTATCAAAAGGAGAATGGGTAAATAAATTATGGCATATTCACACTGTATCAGTTGAGATCCAGTCTGGAAAGCAGAAGCCACACTTTCTTTCTCTCTCTCTCTTTTTTTTTTAATTTTTATTTATTTTATTTATTTATTTTTGGCTGCATTGTGTCCTCGTGGCTGCACGTGGCATTTCTCTAGTTGTGGCAGGCGGGAGCTACTCTTCATTGCAGTGTGCAGGCTTCTCCTGTTGTGGAGCACGGGCTCTAGGTGTGTGGGCTTCAGTAGTTGTGACATGTGGGCTTAGTAGTTGTGGCTCGCGGGCTCTAGAGCGCAGGCTCAGTAGTTGTGGCGCATGGGCTTAGTTGCTCCGTGGCAATGTGGGATCTTCCCGGACCAGGGCTCAAACCCTGTCCCCTGCATTGGCGGGCAGATTCTTAACCACTGTACCACCAGGGAAGCCCAGAAGCCATACTTCCAATCAGAAAGGATTTAATACAGGATGTTGTTAGCAGAGGCACTGGAGGGCTGAAAGAAGACAGAGGGAGTGCTGAGCTAATCCCTGAATAAAAAGTCAGGAAGCAGCTACCCACTCCAGGGTGGAGAAACAAAAAGGAAGGGAGGGTTTTACAGACCTCCCAGAAGCTTGGAGCAGGGACTTTAAGGAATCTGGGCTCTGACCTCTGAGGACCGGACAAAACCCACCACTGCCTCTGAGAGGAAGCAAGAGGTTTTTGGGGAGTGAAGAAAGGGCTAGAGCCTGGGGCTAAGTGCCACGACTAGAGAATCACTGGAAGGAACCAGGGATATACAGAGATAAAAAGAAGGTAGTCCCTTCTCCCCTCCTCCACCCTCCAATTTTTCTTCAGCGCCCCCTATTAGCAGAACCTAACAGGGTGCCAGCTGAAAATGGATCAAGGACCTAAATGCAAGAACTAAAACAATGAATCATTTCGAAGAAGACGTAGGACAAGATCTTCACAATGTTGGATTTGGCAATAATTTCTTGCATATGACACCAAAGGCACAGGTAACAAAAGAAAAAATAGACAAACTGGACTTCAAGAAAATTTTAAAATTTTGTTCACCAAAAGACACTATCAATAGAGAAAAAGGCAACCCACAGAATGGGAGAAAATACTTGCAAATCATATTTGCAAAGGGATTACTATCCAGAATATATAGAAAACTAAAACTCAACAACAACAAAAAAAGAACAACCTGAATAAAAAGTGGGCAAAGGACTTGAGTAGACATTTTTCTAAAGAAGATATACAAATATTCAATAAGCACATGAAAAGATGCTCAATATCACTAATCACTGGGGAAATGTAAATCAAAACTACAATGAAATACCAGCTCACATCAATTAGGATGGCTATCATCAAAAAAAAAAAAAAAAAAAAAAACAGAAAACAAGTGTTGGCAAGGAGAAAAATTGGAATCTTTGTGCACTATTGGTAGGATTGTAAAATGGTACAGCCATTGTGGAAAACAGTACGGCGGTGCTTCAAAAAATTAAAAATAGAATGATCATATGATCCAGCAATTCCACTTCTTGGTACATACCCACAAGAATTGGTAACAGGGTTTCAAAGAGATACTTGTATACCCATGTTGATATCAGCATTATTCACAGTAGCTAAAAACGCTGAAGCAACCCAAGTGTCCATTGATGGATGAATGGCTAAGCAAATGTGGTGTATACACACAATGGAATGTTATTCAACCTTAAAAAGGAAGAAAATCCTGTCACATGCTACAACATGGATGAAACTTGTGGGCATTATGCTAAGTGAAATAAGCCAGTCCCAAAAGGATAAAAACTGCATGATTCTGCTTATGTAAGATACTTAAGAGTAATTTAAGACAAAAAGTAGAATGTCAGTTGCCTGGGGCTAGGGGAAGTGTGGAATGGAGGGTTATTGTTAATAGGTACAGAGTTTCAGTTTTACAAGATGAAAAGAGTTGTGGAGACGGCTGGTGGTGATGGTTGTACAATATTATGAATGTATTTAATACCACCGAACTGTACACTTTAAAATGACTAACCTGGTAAGTTTTATGTGTATTTTACCACAATAAGAAAAATTGGGGGAGAAAAAGACGAGAAAACATGAACTTTAGGACAGTGTTTACTTCTTGTTGAGGGAGACAGGAGGGAGTGGGGTGAAGAGCAACACAAAGGAAGATGCAAGTTATTACTGATGTTTCAGCTCTCTTTTCGGGTGGCAGGCTCATGGGTGTTAACCATATTATGTTTTATAGATAATATTTTGTTAAATATGCCTTTTAAAATGCACAGAACATTGAATTTTAAAATATAAGTGAGAAAACATTCAGAGGTAAAAGGAGGGAGTGTAGCTTGGAGGCGGGCCAGTTGGAGTGGTGGGCGTGGGCGGTGGCACAGCCATGACGTGCGTGGGACAGCGGGGCCCGGGGCTCCGGCAGGAGGGCAGCACGGGTGCAGGAGGAGGAGAAGGAGGGCAGCCTGGGATCCTGGTGGCGGGGCTGCAGGGCCGCTCTCGACCACACGAGGGCGCCCCACACCGCCACATCCAGGCGGCGGCGGGGGAACGGTGGGGGGCGGCAGGAAAGGAGGGAAGCCGGGGAGAGGCGTTCTGGGGAGGGTGGGGTGGAGGGAGAGCCTCCTGTCCGCCCAGACTGGCCCCTGTGTTCAGGTTTACCGTGTGGTCAAGCCTTGAAGAAGGTCAGTGTGAGGTTCACCTGGAAACAGAGCCGGCTTTCAGGCCCCGAGGAATCCATGGGAGGGTCCATTAGGGCTGCCTGCGGGGGTGGGTGGGTATTTGTTATTTATTGAGGCGTGGGTGGTGTGCCTGTGCTGTGTCCTGAGTGACTCTGTAGGTTAGCGGGTGTGGGTGTGTGTGTTTCTCCAGGAATATAGTGGAGAGTGGGAGCAGGGCGAGGAGAGGGGCAATTGCTGCTTCCCCCGGCCTGGGGCTGGTACTAACGAGGAGAACCTGCAGCAAGATCCAGACCGTGAGGACTCAGAACTTCTTCCCTCTCAGAGGAGCCCCAGGTCTGAAAGAGGAGGGATGAGCCTGGCTGCCGGCGGTGGAGGGCACCTCCCTCAGTCTGGCCCAGCAGGACTGTATATTGGGGGCTTCCTCTGGGGCCTGCAGGCAGCGCGCCCCCCGCCCCAAGCCTTCTAGTGGTGGTTCAGCACCCAGCAAAATCTAGGATGCCACAGCGGCTGCCAGGCCCTGGATCCTGCCTGGTGCTGCTGCTCAGGGACCTGGTGTTGCTAACTGGTGCCCAAGGGCATAGCCCAACAGAGGTCTGTGACCTGAAAAACACCGCTGATCTCACTTTAGACCAGAACATTTTTTTTTTCTCCTAAAAGCAGTGGCAGGGAGCCCAGGTTTGAGGAGGGTAGGAAGGGTGGGAGAATATGCCACCTCAAAATACGCCTCTAGAGCAGAAGGATTATTCTGAGCTGATTATTTTGAGAAACTACAGACAAAGGAGGAGTTCTGAAAAACAGAGTAGAAATTACTTTTTTGAAAGAGAAATTTACATTTATAAAGAAAATCTCCATTTGTAAGGGTATCTCCCTCACTGGGTGGAGAAGTTGACTTTGGATCACGGAGAATCTTAAAAATCCCTGAAGAAGGCAGTGACTTAAATCTGCATAACAAACTCTACCCTTGTTTACTCTGCTTTTCCTGGTAACCCTTCAGAACTGACTTCCTCCCCACCCTCAGCTTTGTTTCTTCTGTTTTTGCCTGAAGGTGGTATTTAAACCGCTGGTTTAGGCCACCTGGGAGAATTAACTCCTTTTCCCTAGGTATGTCCCTGGTGTAGAAGTATATGTGAATAAACTTCTGTTTTCTTCTTGTTAATCTGTCTTCTGTTTACAGAGGTCTCAGTTGAGACTCAGAAGGGTAGGGGAGAGTTACTTTTCCTCTCCTACAGCGGGGACAGCTTCGAGGACACAGAGGCTTCTCCCCTTCCCACCAGTCTCTGGTCGGCTATTGCACGTGAATGCGCTTTGCAGGCTATATCCTGGTCTGGCGTCTCAGCCCAGAATCTGAGAGCATTAGGGTTGGTAGAAATCAAACCCAGGGTGGGAGCCTCTGGCCAGTAGGCTGAGACCCTGTACAGAGTCCCAGAGCAGGGGGAAGAGAAAGTCCTGCAGCTTCTCAGGGGAAGAGGAGGAATAGCAAGCCACAGGCGTCCTGGGGATGAGAGCAGGACGTTGCAGTGCCCGCGAGATGCCCTGCACGGGAGGGGGAACAAGAGCACAAGCCTCAGAGGGCTCTGGCTGATCGCTCCGTCCTTGTCCAGACTTCTCCCCAGTGGTCTGGCCTTGGCTCTGTACACCCCATCTTTCCAGGAGCTTCATTCCTCGGTCCAGCCAAACAACCGCGAGGAAGATGGGAGAGAACAACATCCTTCTGGGATGGGGCCACTCTGGGGAGTAGCAGGACCTGGTGGGGAGCGGGGGTCCAGGGAGCAAGGCTTAATGACCATGTAGTCGTTAAGAAGAAGGCATCAGCATCAGTCCTGGGTTGGTTAAATTTCCAGTTCAGCCACCTAGGAGCCATGTGAACTTAAATGAGCCAATTACTTAACTGAACTTCAGTTTCATCATCTGCAAAATATGGGAACGATAATTACCTTGCAAAATTATGAAGCTTTAGAAATTAGGAATGTAGAATGCTCAGTCAACAGTAAATGCTGTTACTATTGAAACCGACTTCACCTAAAACCTCTGCTGAGTTTATGATTAACCTCTCTATGCAAAATTTTATTCCCTTTCTTGTTGTATATCTGTTCCCCACAGGATTGAGGATTATCAAAGAAAAAGGGAGATTGAAACCTAGCAGGACCCTGCAGAGATCTCCCAGGTACAAAAAGCCTTTCCATTTCTCCGTTTTTCGTTTGTAGGAAAAAGCTTTAGTCTCCTAGGCCTGAGTTCCAAAGAGCAGATTCAAGCAGTTACTAATTAGGGAAGTGAGGAAATGCAGAAATAAAGGAAAAGCAGCCAAGAAACAATACTTCAGTGATAAAACAGAGTCCTAAGGATATATATAACAGTCTGACAGATATCTTTTTTCTTTTTTTTTTGACAGGTATCTTTGAATTGTTCTGCAGGAAGTAAGACCCTTATCCAGGTGGAGGTCAAGCTGAGCACAAGCAGGTACATCCCAGACTGGTTGGAACCAGAAGGTTGGTGATTAAGATTCCTGAAATATCACCCTGTTACCTCACCACCAACCAATCAGAAGAAAGTCATGCCCCCTGCAGCCCTCACCCCAAATGTTGCCTTTAAAAACCCTTCCCTGGGGGGCTTCCCTGGTGGTGCAGTGGGTGAGAGTCCGCCTGCCGATGCAGGGGACACGGGTTTGTGCCCTGGTCCGGGAAGATCCCACATGCCATAGAGCGACTAAGGCTGTGTGCCGCAACTACTGAGCCTGCGCTCTAGAGCCCACGAGCCACAACTACTGAGCCCATACACTGCAACTGCTGAAGCCTGTGTGCTTAGAGCCCATGCTCCACAAAAAGAGAAGCCACTGCAGTGAGAAGCCCGTGCACCACAACGAAGAGTAGCCCCTGCTCGCCGCAGCTAGAGAAAGCCCGTGTGCAGCAACGAAGACCCAACGCAGCCAAAAATAAATAAATCAATAAATTTATTAAAAAAAAACAAAAACCCTTCCTTGAAAGCCATCTAGGAGTTTGGATCCTTTGAGCACAAGCCACCTGTACTCCTTGCTGGACCCTGCAGTAGACGCTGTACATGCCTTCACCACAACCTGGTGTCAGTAAGTTGGCTTTGCTGTGCCATGAGCAAGCAGACCCAAGTTTGGTTTGGTAACACTATCATTATTTTCCAATGCCCAGACCCATGTAGGATGGCTCCAGGCCTCTCTTCCAGGCTCCGACAAAGCAATCCTATAATTTGCCTGTACTACTGTACTGTGATAGTGAATCACTAAGAAGTTATTATGTTACCCAGACAGGAATGGGCTAATGTCTCTCTGTTGACAGGAGCCTCTGGGAAAATGCCTTGATTCCAAAGACGTAGTCTGTTGGTTGGTGGGCCTCTCCTTTCATCAGGGATCTCACAGCAGAAGTCATACAGAACTTTCAGAGCAGAAAGAGACCAGGGGTGGTGCTTGTCTCTATTGCCTACCCCAATAGAAGCTGGGGCCCAGGAGCTCAGTGTAAGGCTGTGCTGATGTCCCTTGTAACTTTCGTATCATGGGGGTGAGAGCTCAGGGTTCAAGTTCCTCCAGCATTGGGGGAAGAGAAAGGGCCTGAACTTAAACTATGTGTGTACAGCTTTTCCCTTCTCCTTGCTCTGGAGCCTCTCAGGCATCCAGTTAAAACTCCCTTAGGTGAGGCAAGGAGAAGCCTCCCTGGTTCATGGCACATAATAGCTGCTTAATAAATGTTGCTGGAATTATATTGCATGCAGACAATAAGGTTTTTGGGAGCGAAGGGACTTTATGTGAATTCAGTCCAGAGGCAGGAGCCTGTAGGTGGGCACCACCCAGGATCGAGTGCCAGGAGTTGATAGGGGCCGCACCCTTCTGGGTGTGACTGATGTTGAAACCTGGCAGCCACCCTAGGTTTCTCCCTGCTCCCACTCCCACCCTGCTCAGTTCACTCTGCCTCTTCCTAAACTCGTTTGAATCTGCTGTGCTGTTTTCCTTGTCCTCTCAGCAACCATATTTCCAGCCCAGACCACTGCCGTATCATACCTGGAATCCTCGCTTCCAACGTATTGCGCAAACCGCATCAAAGTGATATTACTGAGACCAGAATGGTGATGATCCCTCTCCCTGCTTAAACACTGCTATGCGTCCCCATTGCCTACAGGATAAAGCTCAAATTCTTCAAAAAATGCCATGTAAAGCCCCATGCGCGTGCTTTCCTCTCCAGTTTCCCTTCTTACCCACTACCCCCACTGCCACTCTGGGCACGGGTCAGACTGAACTGTCCACTCGTGGAGAATGCCAAGCACCCTTTATCTTCCAGGGTTTTGTGTATGTATATGCTTCCTTGAGGTGGAAATTTGTCTCACACATACACACACACTTTGTTTCCTCCTGCTTAGTCTGATTAATTTCTAGGTCTCCTTCAAGCCCCATGTTAGACTCCGCTATGACTGGGAAGCTGTCACTTACCCCCTTCCCTCTGCACCCTGTCAGTGCTGGCCTGGGTGTCCCTCTCTGCT
Organism: Hyperoodon ampullatus; assembly: GCF_949752795.1. Taxonomy (NCBI): domain Eukaryota; kingdom Metazoa; phylum Chordata; class Mammalia; order Artiodactyla; family Ziphiidae; genus Hyperoodon; species Hyperoodon ampullatus. The sequence goes on from NC_136915.1 coordinate 100,654,364, forward strand.
CTCCCAGCTCCCGGTGCCCCCCAGGTCTTTACTTTTGCATTGACCTTTGTGATCCCAGTTTTTGCTCCCCCTGAGGAGGAGTGAGTCTCCTCACTTCTTCAGGGTGTGGCCCTGCCTGGTTCACTGCTTTATCTCCAGGGCCTGGCCCAGTGCTGGCACTTGGCAGGCGTGTAGCCGTGACCACTGTAACGTTCGCCAGAGCCCACCTTCATTCAGCACACGCTGCATGCCAGGCCCCGGGAGGGTGCCTCCAGCCATAAATGTGGTTAATCCTCACATGGCTGAATGGCACACAGGGTCCATTCCCACCTGTTTCCTGTCCTTTAGAGGTGGAAAGCTAAAGCCTCATCTCCCAGACCTACTCCTTCGGGAGTGGTGGGTGCACATGGTGATCCAATGCTGAGACCCTCATGTAGGATTTGGAAGGTGGAAGGGAGCCAGAGGCCACCTTCCTACCACTTTGGCTGTTCCCTTTTGGCAAACAGGGTCATACAGATGTGCGCCTTTTTCTGCAGTGGTGTCCAGTGTGTGGTCCCCACCCCCGGCAGCAGCAGTGGAGGCCCTGCCTGCTCCCTGGATCACAGCCATGACAGTGTATCTTGAACTCAGAACTCTGGCTGCCAGTGATAACGTCCAGATGCCCACCCTCCTCTCCTGCCGAGGACGAGGGAGCAGATCCTCTGGAGACTCAGCCTTACCTCCTCCCCTCCCCCGTCCAGCCATCCAACCACCCCATTAGCACCTAACCCCCCCGTATCAAGTCACTCTCTGCTCAAAATACCTTGAGTGGTTCCTGTTTCCTGTGCTAAACTCTGGTTGATAGGACTGTTGTTATCCTTATTTTACAGATGGGAAACCGAGGCACAGAGAAGCAAAGTGATCTTCCCAGAGCCACACAGCCAGTGGGTGGTAGGGCCAGGCTCCAAACGCAGGTCTTTCTGAGCCCCGAGCCCACTGCACCATCTTGCCTGGTGAATATGTGCTGGTGTTGCCGGCTGTGGGAGGAGGCCCGGTGAGCTTTTAGGTGGTGGGCTGGGCTGACACCCATGGCAGGTCCTGAGCAGGTCCCCAAGGTGTCTGTTCCTTCCTGAGAAGCACAAGCGGCTCAGGTTCCTGGGGACTGACCCCGAGGCTGGGGCTGTGGGATGTGTGGGGCAAGGAGGCTGCTGAAAGCCAAGCCGCCTGGTCACCATGTCAGTCAGTTCCCAGGGTTGGAGCCCATCAGCAGTGTCTGGAGAAACACTTAAGTGACCAGTGCAAAATCAAATTAGGGGGATGGTGAGGTGGAGGTGTCACCAGGCCCAGAGGCCATCTTGGGTGGCACCACCTTGGTGAACTTGTAGTGGTTTGTTCTTGTCAGTCCCCCAGGGTTGAATGGAGCCTGAGGGTCTGACAGATTTGAGGCTCATGTATGTACCAGAATTCATAGGGAGAACATGGTAGGCACTCAGATTGAATGTTCCTGCCAGCATACTCTCTCCTATTAGACAGCTAAAAGTATAGGGGAGGCCAAAAGGTTGTCCAGTGAGGAGAAAAGTAAATCAAAGGAGTTGGTTGATGCTTCAAGTATTTAAAGGACACCAGTCTTTGGCTGACTACATCTGAAGGCAGGGAGCAAGGCAGCCAGTGGGCCAGCCCCTCTTCCTGGACAGATCTTCCTCTGGTGTCTTCACTCATGTATCCATTCTTTCTTATACAGACTCAATAAATGAGTGCTATCACATAAGAAGCATCAACAGATCCTCCCTGCCTCACAGAGACGTTCCAAGGGAAAACATGTCTTCTGAGTTTCCTTGTTGATTAGTGCCTTTCAACATCCTGCCTTTCCACAGGTGCAAACCATTTTCTTGTCAATGACTCTAAGTGTGCTAGTTGCCTGTGAGGCGTGGGTAATACTGCAGGGTTGCCCGGCCCTGTAATGAGGACTTAACGTTCCTCGACATCTGAGGTACCTGGGACATTAATTCTCCACCACCACAGGTCTGCCGGCAGAAGTTCAGCCAAAAAGTAGGAAGGGAGGGGAGGGAGTGTGACAAAGGGTATAGAACGCAGACACTTTTTCATTCATTGCTCCGAGGCTGCCCATAGGTTCACAGGGATCTCCTGTGTTTGTCCCTTTATCAGACCTGGGCTTGGGAAACACTGCTGCTAATTCACTCGAGTTCCTGAAGTTCACCTTCTGGATTTTAGGGTCCTTATCACACTGTATTGTAAGCACTGATTTTCTTTTATTGCCCCACCAGACGGAGCTTCTTGCAAACAGAGACTGGCCCTCATTCACTTTGCTATCTTCCTAGCCTAAGCCAGGGCCTGGCACATGGTCTGTGTTTAACACATGCTTGCTGGTCAGTTTTACCATGCCTCCACACAGCTCTCTGGATGCTCTTCTCTGGGAGAAATGTAGCCTTCCCTTTCTCTACCCAACTCAGAAGTCACCTCCTGCAGAAGCTTCCCCAGTCTCTCAAATCAAAAGGGCTCAACAGGGTTTCCCTGGTGGCACAGTGGTTGAGAGTCCGCCTGCCGATGCAGGGGACACGGGTTCGTGCCCCGGTCTGGGAAGATCCCACATGCTGCAGAGCGGCTGGGCCCGTGAGCCATGGCCGCTGAGCCTGCGCGTCCGGAGCCTGTGCTCCGCAACGGGAGAGGCCACAGCAGTGAGAGGCCCGCGTACTGCAAAAACAAACAAAAAAAACAAAACAACAACAAAGTGCTCAACAACTTTGCATGTTGTTCCCTCTCCTCTCAAGAAGCTCACAGTCTGGTAGGGGTTTAGAAAAGCAAGCTAATGTGTACAATGTACTGTGGTGCTTGACAGACTTTAAATGGGCAAAAGACCACTGGGTGTTCATTTAGTGGAGTGCTCTGAGTTGTCTAGGATTCCAAGCTGTCTGATTCTCTAGGGAACTAACTGCACATTTGATTATCTTTCGCTGGGCTGTTTTATAACTTTGCTGTGATGGAAGTTAACTTGTACAGGGCTGATGATGGTGCTGATGTTTCCTGCCTGATGTGTGATGCAAATTGTTCCTACATCCCCTCCTTTTTGGATTTGCCTCCCATTTAGGTCACCACAGTGCATTAAGTAGAGTTCCCTGTGCTATACAGTATGTTCTCATTAGTTGTCTATACTGGTTCTTTCCTTAATGAATGAGTTATATAAACATGTTAATTTTATTTCTGTATGAGAGTCATGATTTTACCATTTTGAAAATTGTGTTTCAGTGGTAAAAACTATGACAGAGGTAGTGATAATATGTACTGAGCATTTATTCTGTGTCAGGAAGTATGCTAAAGATTTTATAGTTGTCATATTTAATCCTCATAGCAACCCTATAAGGTAAGTTCTATTTATTAGTCCCATTTTACAGATATAGGAACTGAGGCCTAGAGGTTAAGTAACTTGCTTAAGGACCCAGAGTTAATAAGTGGTCTAACTGGACTTTGTACCCAGAGACCTGGGATTTGACACTAAGATTCATATTCTAACTGCACTGTCGCCATAAAAGCACTCAGAAACAAATTGGGGCAGGCACTGTGGAAAACAGTATGGAGATTTCTCAAAAATCTAAAAATAGAACTACCATATGACCCAGCAATTCCACTCCTGGGTAAATATCCAAAATAAATAAATAAATAAATAACAAAAAACAACACTAATTTGAAAAGATACATGCACCCCAATGTTCATAGCAGCATTATTTACAATTGTCAAGATATGGGGACTTCCCTGGCAGTCCAGTGGTTGAGACTCCGTGCTTCCACTGCAGGGGGCTCGCGTTTGATCCCTGGTCGGGGAACTAAGATCCCCCATGCTGTGTGGTGTGGCCAATAAATAAAATATGGAAGCAACCAGAGTCCATCAACAGATGAATGGGTAAAGAAGTGGGTGTATATATATGCAATGGAATACTACTCGGCCATTAAAAAGAATGAAATTTTGCCATTTGCAGCAACATGGATGGAATTGGAGGGCATTATACTAAGTGAAATGTCAGACAAAGACATACCATATGTTATGTATGTGGAATGTAAAAATTACAACAAACTGGTGAATAAAACAAAAAGAAGCAGACTCACAGATACAGAGAACAACCTAGTGGCTACCAGTGGGGAGAGGGGCAATATAGGGGTGGGAGGAAGAAAAAGGGTTGCTATGGGATTATATGAGATCACGTGCGTGAAACTTTTGAAAATTGTACAGCACTATAGAATTTAAAGAATCATTCATTCAATTAAAAGAACAAAACAGATCAGTGGAGAAAAAACAAATTGGGGAATCAGAGAAGTCCTCCTGGTAAAAGGAGACATGAAGCAAGTTTCAAACGGTGGATAGGAGTTGGTGCAGAGGAGAAAGGAGGGAGGGGTTTCCAGGCAGAAGTCAGCATGTAGGAAGGCAGGGAGGTCTGAAACAAGGTCCTGCACTTAAGGAACTAAGAAATTCACCTGGGGCTTCCCTGGTGGTGCAGTGGTTGAGAATCCGCCCGCCAATTTGGGGGGCACGGGTTCGAGCCCTGGTCAGGGAGGATCCCACATGCTGCGGAGCAACTAAGCCCATGCACCACAACTACTGAAGCCTGCGTACCTAGAGCCCGTGCTCCGCAACAAGAAGCCACTGCAATGAGAAACCCGTGCACAACAAAGAGTAGCTCCTGCTCGCTGCAGCCAGAGGAAGCCCACGCGCGCAGCAACAAAGACCGAACACAGCCAAAAATAAATAAATAAAATAAATTTATTAAGAAGAAAAAGAAATTCACCTGGGCTGGAGAGCAGGGTGTGGATATTGGCAGGAGAAGACTGAAGAGGTATGTGGGAGCTAATCAAGAAGAGCCCTATGGGTCAGGCTAAGGAGTTTGGACTTTATCCTCAAACTACAGGATTTAAAGCAGAGTGAGTGATTAGATGAGTTTTATTATTTTTATCTTTATTGCCTTTATTTGAAGTTATAAAAGCAGCTGAAAATCTGGCCTTTTTAGAAAAATCATTTTAGAAGCAGTGTTGAGGCTGGATTGGAGGTGGTGAGGAAAGACAGGGAGGATGTTAAAAACCAAGCCTATGGCAGGGAAAAAGAAAAAGCATTGCAAGGAGAAACAGTATGTACAGCAGTTCGATCTATATATTCGGGCAACCGATGAGGTATGTGGAGGTGGGAATGGGGAGGCTGGGATGCAGGTAGTTTAGGAGCCCTCCAAAGCTCAGAACTCCATCTACTGCAGGCCTGTTTATGCTCATTCTTAGCATTTGAGAAACAAGATAGTACTTGGGATTTAAAGGAAAGGGGTTCTTCCCATTCTGAAAAGCATATGTAAATAGGGCCTGACACAAAAGTACCCAGGCACTTTTAGCCTCAAGGGAAAAAAAGTGAGTTAGGAAAATAAAGATAAAACACAATGACAAGAACTATTATAAACCTTCTCTTAATAATTACAGACATACAGATTGTCAGCACACCAGGTGATTTTTAATCCCAGCCCAGTTCCCCTCCTGGCTTCTTAATGGCTGCTGGCCACCTCCTCTTGGGACCTGGCCAGAGTAAGCTCAGGAAATGCAAACTTTTAATTCTGGAATCAGTAAAGCATATTAGGAAAGGAAATCCCACAACTGAAGAAATCACATTATGAATTCCAAAGCCAAGGAAAAGATTGTAAATCAGATTGTGAATTCACTGGAGACAGGACCATTTTACTTATTTTGGTGCAGGATCCAAGTGACTGGTTTGTTCTCTATTCACCCTTCAAGATTATCCAGGATTCAACCTCTTTCATTCTCGTGTTTCCAAACTTCCACCCAGTACATTTAGCTCTAGCAGCTGAGCTGTCTGCAGTCTTGCTTTGCACCCTTCTGACAGCAGGGGTGGGGGAGGGGTGGTGGCAGCTAAAGGGTCAGTGTTTTTCATTTATACCCATGTCCCTAGGACTGTGCATGAATCAGAACATACTTGAAAGGCCTTTGTACACTCTGATGAGCTATACAAATATTACCACATGTTCTTTATTGTTCTGGTTGGTGACAACTGACACTATTTAATTTTTAAAACTACTATGAGCTCAACTAATACTACTATGCACTCAACTGTATGCAGTGTACATTCACGATCCGCACAATAATTTCATTGTTTAACTTACCAAAGAGGCTCAGAGAAATTAACTTGCTCGAGTATATACATTTTGTCCTTTTTAGGCCCTCCTGAGATTGGGTTAGACTTCTCCATGTGCTGTCCCATCACAGCACTTACTGTGCAGTCTCCCCCACTAGACTAGGAGCTGGGGGTGCCAGGAACTGCATTCTGATCACTGTTATCCCTTCTATCTAGGAAACAGGCACATAGACGATGCTCCAAAAAATACTATTTAGGTGAATTAATGAAGGCTCATCTTATGTCCACTGCTCTTTTCTGAATATTGCTGTTTTCCTTATAACTTACTGTTCACTGTCTGCTTTCCCCTACTAGAAGGTAAGATGCATAGAAAGACATTTTGTTCATGACTGGATTCTCAAAGCCTAGAACAATGCTTGGGGAACTAGTAAGGGTCCAATAAATACCTGTTAGTAAATAAACTAAAATAGCTGCTCGGACAAGCAAATTCTACTTTTTGTGACATCATAGTATTGTTTTCTGATGCTGATCTCAGTAAGATAATGTTCGACAGCCGTTAACACTGTAATGTGGGTAAGTGCACACTGTAATGTGGGTAAGTGCGGAATGCTCTGGCTTCCTGAGTTAAACATTCACTTGCAGCTGAATGATGACTGCAAGGGGAACCAAAGGAATGCTGTCCCCAAGAGCACTGTCTCAGGAAGGAGACACTGGTGGTTGACACAGGCAGCCTGTGGACTCTACACTCTACAGCTTTGGTCCAGCACCAGCGAAATCACGGCTAGAGACCACTGTGCTCTTGACTTCCATCTCATTCACCTTCCTTTCACCAGATGCAATTCTTGAAGCAGAAAAATAAAACCTGTTTGTAATAATTATCAGCTTCATTTTCTTAGGAGTCATGTGTCTCTTGCCAGAACTCTTCTAGATCAAAGGTACTGTTTTTTCCTCTCTGTAAACCAGTATTATGTGCTCCATTAAATATTTTCTTTTAGTATAAAAGTAACCATGATATCAAGAAAATTTAGAATGTGGAAAAAATATAGAAAAAGTTACCTCTAAATTTACCATGCTCACAAAATTAGTATATTTGTGTATGTCCTTTATCCCCTGTGCATATGTATATATGTATTATGCACACACACACACCATGGTAGTTTGTGTTCTGCTTTTTTCATTTAACATTGTGCTGTGAATATATCATAAGGACTTCATAACCATCCGTTTAAATAGTTATTGATACAAGGAATTGATAATTTCAAAGGAACAATTTTCTTATATAAATTCTAAGTCTGGAATTCTTAGGGAAAAGATGTGAACTCATGGTATTTGACACGTATTATGAAATCGCTTTGCCAATATTGTTGTACCAATTTATTGAGCCACCAACTGATGATAATTTATAATTTAAGTCATGTTATTGATATAGTAGAGAAAAATAAAAATCTCATCAATCTTTCAGTTTACCTTTAAGAACATTGCTAGGGACAAAGGACTTTAATCATGATTGGTTACTAGTTACATTTCTGCTCTTTAAGAATCATCACAAATATTGAAGGGAAAAGATTATCAGTTACTAATCAGGTGTCTTCCTTGTGGAGGCAGTGTACAAAGAGCAAGGGCTTTGGGATTCAAATCCACCTTACTTAAAGAGCCGGGACATATATGCAACAACCTCATGAGGTGTTAGTTTCCATTCATTTCCAAACAAAGACCATTACATTTGTAAGACTAAATGGGAGGATCTGATCCAACAGGAGAGTTTTTGATCATTTAGCTAATAGTCTTATCTTTAAGAGTCACTCCCTTAGAGCTATCCTCTGCATGTAAGGCTCCACCCACCTTGGAAATTAGAAGAGCTCAATTTTTTCCCAGGTACCACTTTTCTTTGATTTTTTTTTTAATAGGTGCTTACCCTTATTAAGCCCTTACTTAATACAAGCTGTCACATATCAGCTAACCTTCATGACAACCCTAGTGGGGGATGGTACTAATTATTAATACCTTACAAAAGAAAACATCTGATGCTTAACCCTAGCAGTCTATATTGTTAAACAACCGGTAGGCTGTGACTCCTTTGCTAGCTATTCCAGTCTCCTCTAGCAAGTCAAGGTAAAAGTCAGCAAAAAGTAAGTAAATCAGTGCTGTTCAGCTGAGGAGAAAGACACTTTGCCAATCACTCTCAATTGAATGATTGTCACTATGGCCCAGACTAAATGGGGGAAAGGATAAAAAGCTAGAACACATTTCAGGAACGATGTACTTGAAACCTCCTTAGATGCTTCAGATTAGAAGCATCTAAGGAGGTGTGGCTTAATTTCTCACATTTGGGCAAGCCAGGCAAGCTTAGGCCATCACTTCCTTATCAAGTTTTCATAGTGACAGAAGTCTATCATTAACCTCTTTCTTCAAGTGCCTAAGCTGATTATTAAAACAAGCCATGTTGTTGCAAAGGTGGAAATTTACTGTTAACCTTTCCTCGTCTTTCCAACCATAAGGAGGGGGCAGGGGGCACACACCTGATAAGTTTATTACACTGTGGACCATTTGCTAGGGAAGGTGTAAAACCCAGACACTGAGGTTTTTCATATAAACCAATACCCAATTTATCAATCTGAAATTCAATATAATAAAACATTGGCTCATATATTAAATGGCTTTTAACAATTTTTTTCCTTTTTAAAATACAGGATTAATACTGACATATATAATCTATGGCACAAACTACTAAATTCACACAACCCAAGAATAAGGGGATTATTCATCAATGTGATTAAATCGGGGATAAAAATACCTCCCTGAATTTTCCATAATTTGTTTTAGCATCATCCTTTCCTGAATATTTTTTGTAGAATTTATTTTGAATAGTTTAAGATAATTTCAGTTCTCAATAGAGGACTATAATGTGATAATATGGTCTTGTTATCATGATCACCTACTACTGTCCAACCTATCAGTTTCTTAAATAATTTTCCAGATTTGAATTGGGAGGCTATTTCAGAGTATACTCTTGAACAGTCCCAAGCCTCTTTGGGCACAACTACTTAGAGAACTGTATGTTCTCTGTGACTTAGAGAGTGTGGGACAACGCAAAGATAGGCAGGTACTCTATTTTCCCAAAGCAGCCACTGAAGCTGCGTCAACTGAAATAAAATTGAGAAGTCTAGTCAGTCCTCATATGGAGCAAGGGACAACAGACTGCCCAGTCAGAGAGCCCAGATGCATCCAGTGTTGAACACAACACTGCAACACAGGATTAGCTGATTGTTAACAAGGAATAGATGGCAGAGTAGGCCTATATCAGGTTTTAGTGTTGGCTCTGTTACCAAACTTGATCTTGAATAAATCCCTTAAGCTTGTATCTTCAGTGGGAAAAAGTCAGAGTTGGACTGGGTGATAAAAGGTTTGTTTAGTCCAGCTTTGAGCCAGTTTTTAAACTTTGTTTCAGAATACAGCAACTTCAGAACACTTCCTTCTAATAAATGGTCAGTCTGCACCAAAACCCCCTCACTTCACTAACAAGATTCAACTAATGGAAAAAGACTAAGTAGGGTCTTATGTGTGTGTAGCTTAACAACTGGGATGGGGAAAAATAATCTTATACACCAGGTTTACTCCCCCCACCTCACATTTTTTACTTGTATGACTTTACTCAAGGGTGATCCTCATTTTTATAGAAGGGGAAACAGGTACACAGAGGTTAAGTCCATGGAAAATGGCAGAGTCCAAACTGCAGCCAAGCCTGACAACAATCACAGTAGGCTTCTCCACTAAAATTCCTCCTCCATCTGTCATGATACTTGGGCACAGAAAGGGAGCTTTCATTGTATCCTTAAGATTAACTGCTCTGGTTTCAAAATGCTTTCAGAGAGGTCGTTTCAAAAAATTCCCCTCCTGGTTGCCTTAAAGAAGAGGTAAGGAAAAAAATCAAAATAAGCCATATACACAAATCTCAACACACATAAGCTGAATAATTTACATTAGGAAGGGCCAAATTGAATTTTGATAATAAAAATGAAGACATAATATTTTCCTCAAGAAAATAAGCACATGGAAGAAGAAACATTTCTTAAAAAAAAAAAAGTTTATTTTAAAAAGCCAGCCTCTTAAGGTTTTATATCTATACTTTCACACTGTCAATTACAATATTTTAAAATGCATTGAATATAATTTATTGAATGTCTATCATTATCCTCCTGCCACCATTTAAAAGATATTAGGTGAAAAAACATTTACAGTTTTCATTCTGGTCCATCCTCCTTCCTATCCTTATACTAAACCCATTTCTCTACTTTTCAGATAAGTGAAAAGGGTCACAAAATCTTTAGGTTTGTGTAAAGAGTAAGAATGTATCCAATAATTCTAAGCAAAACATAACTTTCTTTAAGGCCTTATAAGAAAAAGAAAAGGAGTTACTTATTGAAGCAAACATAGCAACTTCTCTCCCAATCTTATCCTTATTGGTTTGTGTGGGCCAAATCTCTATGGGTCTCTTTAACTAGCAAACATTAAAAAAAAAAACCAAAAAACTGAACACACAAAGACTATCTCACACACAGTGCTAAGCTAGATGTGGATATAAATGGAACCACTATGAATCAAAGAGGGAAAATTCCAGGAAAAACAACAACAAAAGATTCCAAGTCTCACAGTTTAACTGAAGTTTTGGAAAAACCTAAGCTGAATTCAGTTGCTGTTTGAAATATCTGTCTATGTTTAATTTACTGAGGAGGCACAAATACACAGTTTTGTGTATTTTAATACTAATTTTTCCAGTGGGGGGGGGGAAATACTATGTCATCTCAAAAGGGGCGGTGATCTATGACCACTCAAAATTTATCTTTGGAAAGGGGAGCAAAAATAGTAATTTAATGAAGTCAACTCTCAAGCACTTGGCTTCTAATAAGCAAACCAAGAAAAGATACTGGAGGTGTACTGATGAGTACAGTGCATCTAGAACAGCCAAGATGTTTGCAAAGTTTTATGCCTTAAATTTCCTAAATATATATCTAGCAGGCACATATGCCAAGCAACTATTGATGCTAGGAAAATATTTTAGTCAGGATTTTATAAAAACCCCAACTTTCAAATCTTCTAGTGACAATGTCTGACACTATTATTTCAAATAACAATGAAGCAAGATTAATTTTAAATTTGCCTCAAACTAGTTATTTTTCCTTGTAACAGAACACTTAAAATGGAAGAATTAAGCAGAATGGTTTTAAAAGTTAAGGCTCCCTAAAGACTAAAACTTAAGGCACATATTATTATCACACTATCACAGCACATTATCATGACACTGTTAAAAGCAAAGATTTAAACAAACAAACACACAAACCGACTTCCTTCTCTCATTCTTTTTCAACCACTTCCTTCCCAAAGGCTATGACATTTTTAGCCCAGGCTACTGGTAAGGAGTGAAACAAAAATTCCATCAATGAACCCCTGGTATGATTCCTACAGAAATGTCCAGTATTTGCATTGAGCACCACTGGTAGATCACAGGCCAATAGAACATTTGGGGTCATGAGCTGCTCCATTTACCCATCAGCCCCACAGGTTCAAACTGGACTCTCCTCCTCCTTGGGGCCTCCTTCTATGCCTTTAGGCTCCAGAGATTCTGCTGCATCGGTAACTTCTTTTGGCTTCTCAGCAACATCTATACTGGTCTCCTCCTCTTTACTTTCCTTTTTCTGCTGCTGCTCAGCTTTCTGTTCTTTTGCAAGAAGTCGGTAATTGATGCCCATGCCGATGAAAAGATAGATGCCTGCGACAATAAGGATTACACCACATGCCCAGTATGTGTATTTGTAGTCTCCATATATGTCATTGAGACGACCTAAAGATGTCAAAAAGAGAAAAAAAAAAATTATGTGGGTAGACAGTTATGCCCTTTCCCAAATAAAGCTTAAGAATCCATTCAAAGAGCCCATAAATGACTAATTAGTCTAAAAAGAAACTGCTCATAATTATCTGATCTTTTACTTATAATGTCACACTGATTTTGGATGGCCCTGCGCAGTCTGTTAACTTTAGGAACTTGAAAATAATTAAATCTTGGCAAATTTGAATTGGGAAAGTCCTAGAGATCACCTAGAGTCAATTCTCTCAATATTCAATGGAAAAATTTGTTGCTCAAAAGAGGTTTACTAGTCTTGCCCAAGGCCATAGAGCTAATTCCAGTCTCCCAGGCCAATGTACTTTCTCTGACATCAGCATTTCCCAAAGGGCGTTCCTGTGAACACTCATCCTCTGCTAAAACATTAACTAACAGCAACACCTTTCCACCATTCTAAGTGCTTAATCCTCACAACAGGAAGGTTCCAGCATCATCCCCATTGTATAACAGAAAAACTGAAGTACAGAAAACTTAAGTAACTCGTCCAAGGTCACAAAGCTTGTAAATGAAACAGGTTGGCTTTCAACCCACCAAGTCTGACTCTGAGGCCTGCACCATAACTTCTGTGCTACAGGGTTACTCCCTAGTGTTTGCAAAGTCAAGTAAATTTGGAAATGACACATAGTCTTTTCTATTAAAGGCTTTATTAGGCCTGATAGTAAAGAAACTTATTTACTTTGGCGTTTCCAAACTTTTTTCGGCCATGAATTCCTTGTTACAGTAAAATTTATTAGCATCTCAAACTAGTATTTATTAAACTATGGAAAACCCTACACATATAAAGGACATAATAACCAATTCAAATATAATTCCATATGGTTTTCCAACATAGGGCATCACGCACTCAGCAATACTTATTGATTCTCTAAATATACACACAGCCCTGGGTCTGCTAGGCCCTGAGTTAAGGTCTGCTAGGCCCTGAGTTAAGGGTGAGCAAAGGAGGTAACATCCACAGCTCAGTGGAGAAGAGAAATGTTAATCCAATAACTACACAGACTGTGACAAGTGCTACAATGAGGGTTTGAAGGCAGAAAATAGGGGTTTTAGACCAGCAATTAGGGTCAGGAAGCCTTTTCTTAAAGTGTAACCTTAGCCAAGACTTATAGGATAGGAGTTATCAAGGAGAAGGGAGATGGGAAAAGGCTCCGGGCAGAGAACAGCCAGTGAAAAGGCAGGTGATAGGAGGAAGCACAGGGTGTGAGAGGAGAAGCACAGAGCAAACTGAGTGGTGGGAAATGAGGCTGGAGACACAGGTGGGCCAGGCCACGCAGGACCTAGTAGGCCACAGCAGGGAATCTGATCTTCACCCTAAGAACATGGGAAGCAACTGGAGTGTTCTAAGAGACGAAGAACAGCTGGAGTGGATATGGGTAAAATTAGGCTACTGATAGAAGATAGGAGATTTGGATGAGTGGCAGTTGTGATGGAGAGAAAACGGGCAGATTAGAAAGAGATTTAGGAAGCAAAAACGGACAGGATTTGGAATCTCCTTGGGTATATATAGGGAGGAGAGAGGGTGGACAGGTCAGTAGTGGATCTTCTGTTATGTATCCTTCCTTCCTTTATAGTACATAATCTCAAAAGCATGAGTCACATCCAGAAGTCCAAATTATAGTTGCATTCTGTATTAATAATAATTTTAAAATGTAAACAATTTAGCATTCTTAAGAGAATAATACATCAGGTTTTATTGTCACTTACTAGCTGTGTGATCTTGGACAAGTTATTTCACTTTTAGAAGACTCTATTTCTTTCTTTATAAAGTGGGAACAATAATAGTCCTACATCACAGACTTGTTATATATGACAGAATACAGAAAAAGATTAGGACAGTCCCTGGTATACTGTGAGCCCTCACCTGGTACCTATTGTTATTATTTTAAATATTACTGCTGAGATAAATTCCACAATTAAAAAGAAATCACCAACAGTATTTTAAAGGTGGTTATACATATATTTTTCTACAATAAAGAGGTTAGGTTTTTTATCAGGAAAAATTATTATACATACTTAAGTGTGTAATAGTTTTTTATTCCTCTTTCAGCTTGATGATTCACTTTAATTCAGTTCTATTAAGTATTTGAGCAATTACACTGTACCAAGCATTGTGCCAGCACTGAGAGTACAGAAGCGAAGAAAGACTATCAAGCAGCTCACTGATTTCTGCTTTCTATCACCTTCCTAATCTTCTCTGCCTGTTTTATGTTAATAGAACCACAGAAATAGGGAGACATACTATACCTAAAAGTGGTGGCCCCAGCAGGACAGGACAGCATTCCACAATGGTCACCAATCCCACAGCACTGGAGAACCTCTGGGGTCCAACAAGGTCCATCAGCGTTTCAAACAATACTGAGCTGAGCCACCCAAATGCAAATCCGAAGAATCCCGCATAGACACAGAATCCTATATAGCTAGAGGACAAAGGTGCTGCCAGATGACAGACTCCATTTGCAATAATAGAAGCAGCAAAAAAATACTGAACTCGAGGTCTTATCCACTTTGTGTTGGCTACAAGTCCCATAGAAGGTCTGGCTACCATGTCAACAAAAGCCAGAATGGAAAGAAGGAAGGCAGACTTCTCACTAGAGTAATGCTGACTCTTGCCATAATTACTAAGAAAGACCAAAGGTGTAAATAGTCCAAAAAACATGAGCACATTTCCAGACAGGTAGAGCAAAAAGCCTCTGTGCTTGAACAGGGATAAGTCCAGGAATTTATTAAGTGTTTGGAAGATTGATCTTTTCTCTTCTTTTGGATTTCCTCCAATGAGATCTGTATTTGCATCACTTGCCCCCTTTTTTGCATCAGATTTTCCAGCTTCCTGAAGGGATTCTTTAGACTTATGTTTCCCTGCAGTGGTTGGCTTGGGCCCTATTGGTCTCATCAGAGCTCCAGCCACACAGCAGTTTAATAGTAAGCCTCCAAGAATTAGGAAGCTTCCTCTCCAGCCATAGATACCAAAGAAAGCCTGATTGAGGGGGGCCAGGGTAGAGAGGAACACAGGGCTGCCTGCCATGGCCAGTCCATTTGCCAACGGTCGCCTCTTGTAGAAATACTTGCCAATCATGGTTAAAGCTGGATTCAAGTTGAAGGCAAGCCCAAGACCTGGGGAGAGGGGGTGAAAAAGGAATCACATACTCCAATAAATGTCAGAAACATATTTGGCATCACTTAACCAGACAAAGAAATTAAGAGGTATATAATTCAAAAAGATATAAATAAATGGAAAGATAGTCTGTGCTCATGGATTAGAAGAATTAACATTGTCAAAATGTCCTTATTACCTAAAGCAACCTACATGTTCAGTGCAATCCCTATCAAAATCCCAAGGACATTTTTCACAGAAATAGAACGAAAAATTCTAAAATTTACATGGAACTACAGAAGACCCAATGTTCATAACAGCATTATTTACAGTTGCCAAGATATGGAAGCAACCTAAGTGTCCACCAACAGAAGAATGAATAAAGAGGACGTGGATATATATAATATATATAATATAATAATATATAATATAATATATAATAATAATATAATATAATATATAATATAATAATATATATGATTCCCCCCCAATGGAATACTACTCAGCCATAAAAAAGGAATAAAAATTTGCCATTTGGAACAACATGGATGGACTTGGAGGGTATTATGCTAAGTGAAATAAGATAAGTTAGAGAGAGAGTAATGCAAATACTGTATGTTACCAATTATATGTGGAATCTAAAAAATAAAACAAACTAGCAAATATAACAGAAAAGAAACAGACTCATAGAGAACAAATTGGTGGTTAACAGTGGAGAGAGGGAAGGGGTGAGGGGTAAGATTGTGGTAGGGAATTAGGAGGTACAAAGTATTATATATAAAATAAGCTACAAGGATCTACTGTACCACACAGAGAATATAGCCAATATTTTATAATAACTATAAATGGAATATAACCTTTAAAAATTGTGAATCACCGTGCTATACGCCTGAAACTTAATATTGTAAACCAACTGTACCTCAATAAACAATAAAATGAAAAATAAACTTAAAAAAAAAGATATAAGTAATGGAAAGTACGACATAATATTGTATAGCAGTTTAAAGTGTGAGCGCTAAAGCCAGGCTATGTGGACTAGCCAAGAGTAATTTGGCAAGAAAAAGAAAGAAAAGGCATCCAAATTGGAAAGGAAGTAAAACTGTCACAGTTTGTAGACTGCCATGATTTTATGTATAGAAAACCCTGAAGACTCCACCAAGAAATTATTAGAAATAATAAACAAATACAATAAAATTGCAGCATACAAAAGTAGTATAAATCAAAATTTGTTGCATTTCTATATGCTAACAACGAGCTATCAGAAATTAACAATCCCATTTATAATCCTAAGAAAAAGAATAAAATATCTAGGAATAAATTTAACCAAGGAGGTTAAAGACTTGCACCCTGAAAACTATAAAACACTGTTCAAAGAAATTGAAGACACAAATCAATGGAAAGATATCTCATGCTCATGGATTGGAAGAATCAACATTGTCAAAATGTCCTTATTACCTAAAGCAATCTACAGGTTCAATGCAATCCCTATCAAAATCCCAAGGACATTATTCATAGAAATAGAACAAAAAAATTCTAAAATTTATATGGAACCACAAAAGACCCCAAATAGCCACAGCAATCCTGAGAAAAACAAACAAAGCTGGAGGTAGCACACTCACTGATTTCAAACTATACTACAAAGCCATAGTAATCAAAACAGCATTGTGGGGCTTCCCTGGTGGCGCAGTGGTTGAGAATCTCTGCCTGCCGATGCAGGGGATACAGGTTCGTGCCCCGATCCGGGAAGATCCCACATGCCGCGGAGCGGCTGGGCCCGTGAGCCATGGCCGCTGAGCCTGCGGGTCCGGAGCCTGTGCTCCGCAACGGGAGAGGCCACAACAGTGAGAGGCCCGCATAACGCAAAAAAAAAAAAACAAAAAAAAAACAGCATTGTAGTGGCAGAGAAATAGATACATATTTCTATGGAATAGAATTGAGAGCCCAGAAATAAACCCATGCATACATGGACAATTAATTTACAGCAGAGGAACAAAGAACATATAGTAAGGAAGGATAGTCTCCTCAGTAAATTGTGTTGGGAAAACCAGACAGCCAATGCTAAAAAAAACCCAAAAAACAAAAGACCTAGACCACTATCTCACACCAAACACAAAAATTAATTCAAAATGGATTAAAGACTTGAATATAAGATCTGAAACCATAAAATTCCTAGAAGAAAATGCAGGCAGTATGGTCTTAGCAATATATTTCTAGATATGTCTCCTACTCAGGCAAAGAAAACCAAAGCAAAAATAAACAAATGGGATTACATCAAATTGCTTCTGCATAGCAAAGGAAGTGGATCAATAAAATGAAAAGAGAACCTACTGAATGGGAGAAGTTATTTGCAAATGCTATATCTGATAAGCGGTAATGTCCAAAATATATAAAGAACTCATACAATTCAACAACAACAAAAAACCCCAGCTATAAAATGGGCAGAGTTGGGACTTCCCTGTCAGTCCAGTGGTTAAGACTCAACACTTCCACTGCAGGGGGCATGGGTTCGATCCCTGGTTAGGGATCTAAGATCCTGCATGCTGTGAGGAGTGGCCAAAAAAAAAAAAAAAAAAAGGCAGAGCAGTTGAACAGACATTTTTCTAAAGAAGACATACAGATGGCCAACAGGCACATGAAAAGATATTCAACATCACTAATTATTAGGGAAATGCAAATCAAAACCACAATGAGATCACCTCATACCTGTCAGAATGGCTATTACCAAAATCAAGAAATGACAACTGTTGGCGAGGATGTGGAGAAAAGGGAACACTCATACACTCTTGGTGGGAATAAACTGGTACAGCCATTGTGGAACACAGTATGGAGATTCCTAAAAAAATTAAGACTTGAACTAGCATATGATCCAGGTATCCCGCTTCTGTGTAGTTATCCAAAGAATACAAAAGAACACTAATTTGAAAAGATAACGGCACCCACCCATGTTCATCACAGCATTATTTACAATAGCCAAGATATGGAAACAACCTAAGTGCCCATCAACGATCGTTGATGTATATATATATATATATATATACATACCCCCCTCACACACACACATAATGAAATACTACTCAGCCATAAAAGATGAAATGTTGCTGTTTCTGACAACGTGGATGGAGCTTGAGGGCATTATGCGAAGTAAAATAAGTCAGATGGAGAAAGACAAATACCATAATGATTTCATTCATATGTGGAATACAAAACCAACAAACAAAAACAAAATAAATGAACAAACCAAACCAAACAATTATGTAGATATAGAGAACAGAGTAGTGGTCACCAGAGAAAAAGGGGCAGAGGGCGAAATGAGTAGGGGAACAACTGTGTGGTGAAAAAATAAATAAACAAATAAAACCAGACTATGTAGGCTCAAATCTCGTCATCATCACTTATTGGCTGTGTAATGTCAGACACGTTGCCCTCCTGTGACTCATGTTATCCTCCTGTGACTGTTTCGTGGTATGTAAAACAGGCACATAGCACTGCTGTGACTAAAGAACTTAGTGCCTGGCATGTAGTAAGCACTCAATAAATGTTAGTAGTTATTTTTATAATTGTTATTTATATTATTTGAAGGTGATTAACTGTCAAATCTGGCAAGTCACGTGAAGGATCAATATAAGCAAAGAAGGTAATTAAGGAGACGGTTATCAAATAGAGTTTTAAAAACAGTTTTTAAAATAGAATATGCAATACAAAATTATTCCTTTTACAACAGCACCAAAAACTTTAAAGTGTGCAATTTATAATGGCTAGATTGTATAACTTTCCTGAAGGGCCAGAGAATTAAAACCAACACACAAAGTTTTTGTATAATTAAACACAACATTGCCAAGATGTCAATACTCCCCAAATGAAAGCGCCAACTTGATGTGATTCCAATGACAATTATCAGTGCATTTCATTTTGGAGATGAGGTAAAATGATTCTAAAACATACTAGAGAACACATGGGAGTCACCAGAAAATTTTGGGTGATGCAGGATGGGACTAAACAGAACAGATATTTTAAATGGACTTTAAAAAGCTACAATCAATAGAATAGCGTGACTCTGACTCAGGAATAGGTAAACACTGAACGAAGAAAGTGGACAGAAAGTCCAGGAATATACCTAAAATATATATAAACATTTAATGTATGATAAAAGTAATATTTTAAATTATTGCAACAAGAATTATTCAATAAATGGTGCTAGTATAAGTAAATATTCAAATAACTTGGAGATGCTCTTCCCTGGCCCCTGCTTGCTCCCTACCATTTATGTCTAAGCTATTCACAGAGACTTAAACCAGTAAACCAGACTAGGTCACTCCCCTATTGCAAACCTGCTATTGGCTTTCTGTCCATAACCTTTACCCTGACCTTACCTCCCTGATCTCATACCAGACCATTCTCACCTGTGCTAACAAGCATGCTCCTGATTTAGGACCTATGTTCCCCTAGATTTTCACAAAGCTAGTTCCCTGCTGTTACTCTATTAAGGTCATCTCTTCAGCAAGGTCTTTGTATAGAATTTATCATTCCCTGATTTTTCTTATTTATTTGTGAGTAGCAGTGTCTGCCTCCTCCCATGAAAGAGCACGACTTTGCTGGACTTGTTGCCCTATGCCCACAGCATGTAGACAGTGCCTGACATACATATGGTTGTTGTTCATGATATGCTCTTAAGTGACAAAAACTGGTTACAAAATACTTTATGTAACCGTATCCCTTTTTGTTCTGAAAAAAGTTATGTTTGTGTATAGAAAAAAGTTGGGAAGGATATATATACATCAAAATGTTAGTAGTCAAAGTCTCTGGACTGTGAAGTTATACATAATCTTTATTTATCATACTCATCAGCAGTTCATTATCTTAATTTGGCTATTAAAATAAGGGGAAAGGACTTCCCTGGTGGCACAGGGGTTAAGAATCCGCCTGCCAACAGAGGGGACGTGGGTTCGAGCCCTGCCTGGTCTGGGAAGATCCCACATGCCACGGAGCAACTAAGCGGGTGCGCCACAACTACTGAGCCTGCATTCTAGAGCCCGCGAGCCACAACTACTGAAGCCCGTGCACCTAGAGCCCGCGCTCTGCAACAAGAGAAGCCACCACAATGAGAAGCCCGCGCACAGCAACAAAGACTAGCCGCCGCTCGCCACTACCACAGAAATCCTTCGCGCAGCAATAAAGACCTAACACAGCCATAAACAAACAAACAAACAAATAAATAAAAATTTTTTTAAAAGAGAGAGCGAGACAGAGATAGTAACCAATGACCACCCTTGCAACGACTGCTGGACACATTTTATCTACAAATCACTGACTATTCTTAGGACGAGGGATACAATCATTTCTTTCAATTCATTTATTCAACAATGTACACCTACTGTATGACAGCAATTTCTTTTAAAACTTGATTTTCTATTGCTCTTAAATTAACAGGTTGTCAAAATGATAATTTCTATAAGGAGGGACTTTCACTCAAAAGATCTGAAAGACCAACACAGGTGAATACCAAATAGCCAGCAATATATTAATGCTTGAAAATGAATCAACTCACCTCCAATGACTCCGACACACAAGTAAAGTTCCTGCACAGTGTTACAGAAGGAAGCTGCGATCAAGCCACAGCCTGACAAGCAGCCGCCAACAATCATGATTGGACGACTGCCATATTTATTCACCAGGATACTGCTGATAGGACCTAAGAGATAATCAAAAATTTAGTGGTACACAAGGCATTGATGGCACTAAACGACAAGTCCTTCCAAATAAGCAGATACAACAAAAGGCAGTGGTAAGAATATTTTTATCTATAATTATTTCATAATCATAGGTATGTGTGCTGGAAAATAAAGATGCTAGAAGAATCATTAATTGTGTATCTTCTCTATCTTGAAATCTTGGATGGAATTTTACTAAAATGTAAAAGACTCTAGTCTTTCCTTAATCTTTCTCTTATAAGGCATAATAGGCTGAAAGCCTTGGTAACAGACGTTCATAGGCTTCTTGATTTATCTAGGATATGATCAACACATATTTAGTAAGTTTGCTCTATGTTAATTTTTGGGATAGGCAGACTGATGAGAGATTTTAAGAGTGTTCTTTACACATCATCATAAGTGTAGTTTGTGTCATATTTTTTAAAAAGAAGAAAAAACAAAGGCAAAATACATACTTTTTTCCCCAAGTTCAGTAGTTTTGCAATTAGGACATCTAAATTTAAAACAAAACAAAACAAAACTGTTCCCATTTACACCTAGATATCTCAGGTATTGAATTGAATGGAATGTCTTCTAGGGTTAACCGGGTTCTGTGCCTATACTGCTGTTTTGTGACAGCAAAACTATGAAAAAATGTTTGTAGAAGATTAAGTCAGATAATGGTCCAAACATTCTCAGGTTTAACAACATAAACCAGATTAAATTTCCTAAGCTAGAGATGCATACCAAAAAATCAGTTTTTCTTTAACGTGAGAGAAGAAACCAAACAAAAGTGTAGTGTTATAAGGATCACAAATAAAAAGATTTTATGTGTTTCATGTATCAGTTTTCAAATACAAAAAAATCAAATGGCCTCTCTTACTTGCTACAAATATGTATAAACTGTAATTCCCCTTTTCCAAAATTTTAAGTCTTAATTATGAGTCTTATCTAAAGCAAACAATGTTTTAAGAGCTGTAACACAACTCTTAGACTAACAATATTTGCTGATTACAAACGAATGACATTTGACATTCTCTGAATTTCATTTATTTATAATACTTATGTCCCTACTTCATGGCTCTGGACTTTGGAGATGACAACTTCGTTTACATGACACCATAACATGTCTGCCTTGTTAAGGCAGATGACTGCAAATAAGAAAGGGTCACTGCAATGCATCAGTAGGGAAGGGGACACAAGAAGAACTAATATTTGAACTTGCAGCTAGTGAGAACCGAGTTTTGAATCCAGCCCATTTTCTCCCCATTACATATGTATTTTTGGAACTATAGTTCCAAAGTTATAAAGCAGAAGACATACAAATCAAGTTTCTCTTCTATTAACATAGTAAATTCTGACTTTATTCTGTTTATTCTATACTTAGCTCCCTAAAAGATAGTAAGTCTATTTTTAAAAACAGACACAGAATGCACATATTCAGAATATACTACTGATCATATGTTGACATATTTTATTTCTATAAACACTATGAAAAATTCTGCATTACTCATATTCTAGTGCTACTATATTCAGAGTTGCAGTATGGTGCACTATGATTAAAAGGACAGGCTCTGGGCTTCCCTGGTGGCGCAGTGGTTGAGAGTCCGCCTGCCGATGCAGGGGACATGGGTTTGTGCCCCGGTCTGGGAGGATCCCACATGCCGCGGAGCGGCAGGGCCTGTAAGCCATGGCCACTGAGCCTGTGCATCTGGAGCCTGTGCTACATGGCGGGAGAGGCCACAACAGTGAGAGGGCCGCGTACCGCAAAATAAATAAATAAATAAATAAAAATAAAGAAAGAAATAAAAGGACAGGCTCTGGCCCCAAGGAACCCAATTTCAAATTATGGTATGTATATTCAAACTGTGGTATGTATATATGTATACATACATATAATAAACATGCAAGAAGGAATGAAAGCTTTTGATATCCTAGTATTTTGGAGGACCAATTCTCTCTAAGGGGCTGGGTCAAGAAATGGCTGCGGGAGAGACTTCAGGCTCAACCAAGGATGTGTATAAACAAGTTCTCATTGAACTTCTAAGTCACTTCATGAAAATATTAGGCCACAGCTGCTTTGGAAATAATTTGAATTTACAGCTTGTGTATGATGAAAGAATTAAATACTGAAAGAATATTCATGAAATATGTCCATATAAATTAGGCATTAAACAGATTTTTGTATAGTCAGAATTACAAAGATAAAAAAATACTGTCACACTGTTGACTCTGTGAAGTAGAAGTTAATGCTGTAAAGTCTACAGTATTTTAAGTTCTAAACTAGGAATGTTACGATGACGTTACTGTGGAACTGAAAATATGTGAATTTATACTTTCATTTTTTAAAATTAATTTTTATTGGAGAATAGTTGCTTTACAATACTGTACAGCAAAATGAATCAGCTCTACGTATACATATATCCCCTCTTTTTTGGATTTCCTTCCCATTTAGGTCATCACAGAGCACCGAGTAGAGTGAGTTCCCTGTGCCATACAGTAGGTTCTCATTAGTTATCTATTTTATACATAGTTTCAATAGTGTATATGTGTCAATCCCAATCTCCCAATTCCTCCCCCCCACTACTTTTCTTTGGTTGAGAGTCCGCCTGCCGATGCAGGGAACACGGGTTCGTGCCCCGGTCCGTCCGGGAAGATCCCACATGCCGCGGAGCGGCTAAGGCCGGTGAGCCATGGCCGCTGAGCCTGCGTGTCCAGAGCCTGTGCTCCGCAACGGGAGAGGCCACAACAGTGAGAGGCCCGCAATCGCAAAAAAAAAAAAAAAAAAAAAGGAAAAACTCAAACAAAAAAAGAGTAAGTAACTAAGATCTTCTCCTTTAAAAATATACTTTAACAAGTATCAGTATGTATCTGTGAACCAAAGCACATGGAGGAAGGGAGGGAGGGAGGAAAACTGAACCCTAAACCACTCACAACTCAAAACATATTAGTGTTGAGGGTGTGGCCGAAATGTACAAGTTAAAGAATTAAGGCAGTTTTAAATATAATTCTTATGGGGTCATACCACCTAGGAGCCAAACAAAACAAAATAACCCATTTAGTAAAAATTATGCCACAAGGCTCTTGATATGCAATTTATCTTTCAGAGTTATTTCAGGAAGAATGGCCCCAATTAACTATCATTAAAAATAGAGAGGGATACAGTTTGTAGGCCTATTATAACACAAATTCAGAGAAACGTGCTAGTTATCTCTGGGTGAGGACAAAGAAGGAACTGTTTTCCCAAAAGAAAGTGTCATGTGAAATTAGCACAACTGACATCACTTACTTCTGATGCAAGCGGCTCTCAAGCTCTTGCTCTTAGAATTGCAACATGTGAACCTCTTGTTTGTAATCAGCTTAAAGGTACACTGAGAACCTGGAGTACCTCTGGATAATATTTACGCCAATTTCTTCAAGCCATCAGTCAAAACCTGATTAGAAATCCTGGCAGATCAAGTTCAGAGCCTCCAAAATTATTGGTTCTCAGAAGCTAGAAAATGTCCAAAATCCCTTTTGATTTCTCTGGGCTCATGAAAAAAAAGTAAGCACTATAATTTAGCACTTACGTTCTTTTAAAAAGCACTTAATTTTGCAATAGACAAAACAGGCATACGTTCAAAATTTAAAAGGCACAAAAAACTTACCCGTTTTTCTGTGCAATGAGATTAAGTACTGAACTAATTTATGGACTTCAAATACTTATTCCTGTTTCATGAGATTACATTATTGTCTCAAGAGGATTACAAACTTCCCAAGGGCAGGGATCAAGATCAGTGTTCTCTATCACTCACACCTAGCCTAGTGAGGACTATGTGCATACGGCTTAATAAATATTGGTTGAATCTGCCACCAGATTAGAAGCCTAAGGTATTACAGTTGAAATGCAGAATCTTTATACTGGGCTTTTAAAGAGCTCATGTGAAAATAATCTGAGGCACTAAATTATGATTAAAAAAGTGAAAGCTTGGCTAAATAAGCAACATGAAACCCCGTCAATCCCAAAAAATAAATACACTTAACTTTCGAATCTCTGCTAACTAAGCAACTACATATTTTATTATTATGGGAGGTTTTGACTTTTACATGTTAAATTGTGTTTTGATGTTCCAAGGCAAACAAACAAACAAACAAACCCACAGTATTTTAAATGATATTAAGGTAAGCAACTTACTCTCCACATTTCCTTCACAACATGTCAAAGAAAACAGAAAGGGAAAAAATGATAAAACTTAAGTTTAAGATGAAGCTGAAATGCTTTAGGACTAATTACATCACAAGGAACAAAACAAGGAGGATTTTATCCAGTTCTTTAACTCTAACACTATGAAAAGATTTTACCTAAGACTTTGAACTGTGCTATTCAGGTTAGCCCAATTTACTTTAATTCTCCCAACATCAATTTTTTAAAATCTTTATTTACATTTATACCTCAACAGTCTAGCAGAGAGCAATAAGAAAAATAAGTTGTACACATGTTATTTTTCTGAGAGTTTAAAAAAAATTTTTTTCCCTCTGAGAGCTTTTTTAAGTTCAATGATACGGAATTGAAACAAATCCTCACAATTTCTTATTTCTGTTTCAGAATACTATAGTGCAACAAACAAAGCAAGAGTTGTCATTGTTAACAAGAATAAAAATGTGACTCTAAACATAAAGCTCTGAGAAATACCATTTCAAAACACCTCACCGAATAAAACATTTTTTTTAAAGTTACCTAAAACAGAGCATCTGGTTGCTTAATGAAAATTAAAACAGCAGGCCTTAGTGGGTACTTACCTCCACCATACATGACAGCCAACATGATGGAAGATATCCATGACACTTCACTGGTGGTGGCATTGAATATACCTTCAATTTCTTTGAAGAACACAGTAATAGATTTGGGAAACGCATAGGAGAAGCCAATGGAAATGAAAGCTCCAACTACCACTGCCCATCCCCAGCCTCCATCTGGGGGGGTGTATCCAACTGGACCTCCAACTGGCGGTGGCATTTTAAGTGTAGATAAATCCCAAAATGCAGTTCAAATCCAAATATCTAAACAACACAAAATTTAAATAAAATGTCAGCAGTAAAACACTCCCACCTAGCATTCCCAACAACAAAGCACCCTTTACACCTAGCTCTCAAGTAACTGAACTATTTTTCAACGTTACTTGGCCAATATACATTATCTTCTAAGGACATTATCAGAAAAAGAGACTTTAGAGCCATGATATTGTCCACATTTTTTAGGAGCTTAAAGGAAAACAGCTCCTCACCATTTAAGAAACCATAACTGAAACAAATCCTTTTCAATAAATGTAGCCTTTGTATTTCAAATAAGCCTTCTTGTCTTAGCAGTTAATGCAATTCCTCAAATTACTAATAACTAAATAAGTAAATAAATGTCTTATTTGACTATCTGCTTGCAAAATTCACATAACACATACCCTACAAAAGTTTCAAGTTTTAATACAGGCTTTGTAAGTTTTTCCCTTTTCCCATGTATTCTACAATACTGACTTTCTCTTACTAATATGCTGACTTAAAAGTAATAGGAAGGAGGTACCTGACTCACTAGATATGTAGCAATTTGCAAAATAAAAGATAATTCTGAACACATAAGAATTTCATTTAATGACCTGGAAAATTATTTCAGAAAAGTTTCCTTTTATCTAACTTCCTTGGTTAAACTCCTAAACAACGCAACTAATCAATACAGTTAAACTCACAAGTTGAACTATAATGTCAAAAGATGGTAGTTTCAAATCAAAGATTATCCCGTTTTCTTGAAGCCACCTAGTACTAATGAATAGCAAGGTTAGAAAATGAAACTTCCTGTTAGATTATGAATAGGGAGAAGATGGGAATGTTTGTTTGATAGTAGGCTTACCTATTTTGTCATGAAGGTCTCCTTTAATTTATTTAAAGCCAACTTCCACCCTATACTATAACTCATCCTACAACAGTATGTTAGCATGTCCATTTCAAATTATCTCCACTCAGACTGTATTATACAATAAATAAATACAGGTCACAGATGACAAACTCACTCTTGGCTACAGCATTCTTTAGTCTAAAACACAAATCCTAATTTCATAGTGTAGGAGTCATCTCCTAAATACTGTTCCTTCCAATCCATCTGAACACTTCAAATATGATTTAAGACAATGGACATTGTAGGGGTGGGAAGAAGACAGTCCCAAAGGGAAGTTTCCCTAAAGGCAAGGATATAAGTTTCATCACTTCTACTCAACATTGCACTAAAGGTTCTAGTCAGTTTGTGCAGGCAAGAAAAAGAAATAAAAGGCACAAAGACTAGAAAGGAAGAAGTAAAGCTGTCTTCATTCACAGAAGACATAATTGTCTATGTAGGTAATTCTAAAGAATATACAAAAAAAAGGTACTAGAACTAAAAATGAACTTAACTAGATCTCAGGATACAAGACCAATAAATAGAAATCAACTCTATAAGCCAGCAAAGAACAATCAGAATTTGAAATTAAAAAAAAAAACTGAACAAAACATTTACAACAGGACCAAAAAACTGAACAGGGATAAATCTGATATGTAAGATGTGTACACTGAAAACTACAAAATATTACTGAGAAATTAAACAACTAAATAGATAACCCACCCCTATGATTTGAAAAAATCAAAATTTAGGCAAAGATTTCTGAAGGCACATGGCACCATGTTAATTAAAAAGTTTCTAAATTGGGGTTTCCCTGGTGGCGCAGTGGTTAAGAATCCACCTGCCAATGTAGGGGACACAGGCTCGAGCCCTGGTCCTGGAAGATCCCGCATGCCGCAGAGCAACTAAGCCCGTGCACCACAACTACTGAGCCTGCGCTCTAGAGCGTGTGCGCCACAACTACTGAAGCCTGCATGCCTAGAACCCGTGCTCCACAATGAGAGAAGCCACCGCAATGAGAAGCCCGCGCACTGCAATGAAGAGTAGCCCCCGCTCGCCGCAACTAGAGAAAGCCTGCGTGCAGCAACAAAGACCCAACACAGCCACACACACAAAAAAAGTTTATAAATTGAATTTCAAGCTACAGATTGGGAGAAAATATATACAAATCATATATCCAAGAAAAGACATGTCCAGAATATGAAAAGAACTTTTATGGCTTAACAGCAAAAAGACAAACAACACAATTAAAAAATGTGCAAAAGATTTGAAAAGATACTTTACCTAAGAAGTACATGAAAAAATGCTAAAAATTGTTATTCGTTTGTGAAATATAAATTAAAATCCTAATAGAGATACTAATATATCTCTATTAGAATGACCAAATTTCAGACTGATAATACCAAGACTTGGTAAGGATATGAAGCAAACGGAACTCCTATATTGCTGGTGGTAAATCAAAATGATACAGCCAAGTTGGAAAACATTTTGGCAGCTCTTTATGAAGTTAAATATACATTTAACATGTGACCCGGTCATTTCTAGGTATTATCCAAGAGAAATGAAAATATAGATCTTCACAAAGACGTATATAAGAATTCTCTAGTAGCTTTATTCATAATGGTCCAAACTGAAAACCCAAATGTCCATAAACAAATGAATGGATAAACAAATCATGGTATAGCCATACAATGGAACATTACTCAGCAATAAAAAGGAACCAACTACCAACACATGCAAGAACGTGGATAAATCACAAATGCATTATGTTGAGTGAAAAAAAGCTAGACATGAGCCTACATTAAGTTCTAGGAAAGGCAAAATTATAGTACTAGAAAACAGATCGGAGGTTGGGGAGAGGAGGCTGACTGCAAAAGGGTTTCAAGAGAACTTGATTTTGGTCATGGAAATGCTCTATTATTATGGTTGTGGCAGTAATTATTCATCGAATTGTACATCTTGTACATCTTAAATTGGCACATTTTATTGTATATGAATCATACCTCAATACAGCTGATCAAAACAAAAAATATAATCAAGGACAGTGGCAAGGAGGATAAACTCTGGTGGCACAGGGAGATAATACAGAAGGAAAAGAAGATGGCAGGCAAGTTCCTCTGTCTTGCCTATCTGGATGGTTAAAAGAAAGAATAGGAAAAGGAAAAGGAAGAGGACAAAGAAGAGGAATTATTCTCTCCTGAGAATTCACAACTACAGGCCTGTGTGAGCTTATGCTTGGCACGGGAACTTCTGTGGGAAACCTCCATTGTTCTTCCAGAGATATATTATGTTTGATTTTGCTAGCAAAGATTTCCCACAGACAAAGCTCTGCCAAGTATAAGCTGACAATCTAAATTTTCAAAACACACCAAGAATCAATTAACCATGAGTGAAGTAAAACCAATCCAACGCAGCCAGAACTATAGACATTGGATATGGATACTTAAAATGATTAAAAGCATGAAATAAGGCATTAAATGAAAACACACACACACACACACACAAAATACTATAAAAAGACTAGTTAATGTGAAACAGAACTTCTAGAAATGAAAAGTATATTCAACAAAATTAATAGGTTAACCAGCAGACTGAACATAGCTGGGCAGAAACACAATGAACTGGAGGATGGGTTTGAAGAAAATAAAATTCAGGGAGACCTTTATTCTGACGCTAGGAGAAAGGTTTAGAAACATGGAGTTTAGAATGGGAGGATCTGGCAAACATCTAATGGGACTTTGGAAGAAGAGAACAGAGAAAGTAGGGAAGAGACAATTTTCAAGAGTTAATGGCTAAGTATATTCCAGACTTGAATAATATGAACCTACAGTTTAAGGAAATCTAACAAGCCAGAGAAAAATCTTAAAAAAAACACTATGAGAAAACACAGATTATAAAACTAACAGATAATCACACCGATAAAACAGAATTCCCATCAATTTTGAAAAACTCTCAGCCACCATATATTCAAATATTGATTCTTCACCATTCCCTCTTTCCACTCCTCTGAGACTCCAACTGGATGTGGGTTGTCCAGATGGAATAAGGTCCTGCCTCTTCCAATATTTCTGCTTAACTCCTGTCATGAGACTCTTTCTCTCTGGGACTATGTATTCTGGAATGTTCCCTCCTTTGGGCGCCCCAGAGATTTTTACAGCCTGTGGCAGTGAACCACAGTTAAGAACTGGGATAAATGAGAGCTATACTTTCCTTGTGTAGTGGATCAAAGGGCTTTTGGATAAAGCAAGTTAGAAAAGGAGAAGCAGAAGACCTCAGGCCTCTATTCTCAGGAGAGATGATTTTTAGTTAAGGGTATCTGAATCTGAGAATCTGGAGAATAATTCCATTAAAAATATAACCCAGTTAAAAGAGTAAAGACCTCATCCTAGGGCATTTCACTTACCTATGATTCAGGTGGGACAAAAATATTTACATGTTGAAGCTTCCTTAAATTTCTACTGGAATGAATATAAATAAAAGCTTTTTAATAGCTCAGTTCTGCTGAAGGAAACAGTCTGGATGCTAAAATTATGTTAAACAGAATGGCTCCGGGCATTAATGTTGAGTTTTTCCTTCATCTAATTATGAAAAAAGAGAAAAGCACTTGAAATTTTTCAAAGAACCACTAAAAAGATTACTTTGCCTCAGAATGTTTGCACACACGGAGAGAGACACCCACACACAGACGGTAGAGCTGCTTAACACATCAAGCTCTGACTCCAACGGCTAATACGTGCTGGACGTGATTAAACTTTGAGCTTCACTGCCAGCTATGATTTGTCCCAGTTAGTTACAGCAGTTACAATTTTTAGTCTCTAAGACTTGCCTTATCAAGATAATAATACCTTATTCCATAGTATAAAACTTAAGATTTAAAACTTCAAGAAGCTTTAAAAAGATTCATTAGGAAATAAAAAGTATAAGAAACAAGAATATCCAAATTTCAAAAGAACACTCCAAAAAACCAGACGTGGATTCAACGCAGTTCTGCCACCATCCAACAAATGGCTGTCCTTCCTAACTTAAAAATTCTGATGGTACCTAATAGAAAGTGTGCAATATCATTATCTAAACACACTATTTTCTTTTAAACTGACCAAATCTCAGCTATAAACAAAAGGGTTCATTCAGAAAGTAAATTATGTGAGCAGGCCCCCTGGCACAGTATTCAGAGCCCCACTAAGAAGGAATACTCAAGTCCAGAGGCTAAAGAGATTAAAGTTTAATATTTTAAACCTTACGATGTGCACAGTAGCCTTCCTATTAGCTTAGCTATTATTTTATGACTCTCTAGTATTTGCCTGAAAGCGACAGGAAGATTTTTTTAAAAAGTGATAGGGTATATATGTCAATGCTACTCTCTTAGTCCCAGCTTCCCCCTCCCACCCTGTGTCCTCAAGTCCATTCTCTATGTCTGCGTCTTTATTCCTGTCCTGCCACTAGGTTCATCAGTACCGTTTTTTTAGATTCCATATATGTGCGTTAGCATATGGTATTTGTTTTTCTCTTTCTGACTTACTTCACTCTGTATGACAGACTCTAAGTGCATCCACCTCATTACAAATAAGTTAATTTCGTTCCTTTTTATGGCTGAGTAATATTCCATTGTATATATGTGCCACATCTTTATCCATTCATCTGTCAATGGACACTTAGGTTGCTTCCATGTCCTGTCTATTGTAAATAGTGCTGCAATGAACATTGTGGTACATGTATCTTTTTTTTTTTTTTTGCGGTACGCGGGCCTCTCACTGTTGTGGCTTCTCCCGTTGCGGAGCACAGGCTCCGGACGCACAGGCTCAGCGGCCATGGCTCACGGGCCCAGCCGCTCCACGGCATGTGGACCGGGGCACGAACCCGCGTCCCCTGCATCGGCAGGCGGACTCCCAACCACTGCACCACCAGGGAAGCCCTAGTTTTTTAAGGAAGCTCCATTCTGTTCTCCATAGTGGCTGTATCAATTTGCATTCCCACCAACAGTGCAGGAGGGTTCCCTTTTCTCCACACCCTCTCCAGCATTTATTGTTTCTAGATTTTTTGATGATGGCCATTCTGACCAGTGTGAGATGATACCTCATTGTAGTTTTGATTTGCATTTCTCTAATGATTAGTGATGTTGAGCATCTTTTCATATGTCTGTTGGCAATCTGTTTGTCTACTTTGGAGAAATGTCTGTTTAGGTCTTCCGCCAATTTTTGGATTGGGTTGTTTGGTTTTTTGATATTGGGCTGCATGAGCTGCTTGTATATTTTGGAGATTAATCCTTTGTCAGTTGCTTTGTTCGCAAATATTTTCTCACATTCTGAGGGTTGTCTTTTTATTTTTTTATTTTTTTATTTTTTTGCGGTACCCGGGCCTCTCACTGTTGTGGCCTCTCCCCCTGCGGAGCACAGGCTCCGGACGCGCAGGCTCAGCGGCCATGGCTCACGGGCCCAGCGGCTCCGCGGCATGTGGGATCCTCCCGGACCGGGGCACGAACCCGTGTCCCCTGCATCGGCAGGCGGACTCTCAACCACTGCGCCACCAGGGAAGCCCCTGAGGGTTGTCTTTTTAATGGTTTCCTTTGCTGTGCAAAAGCTTTTAAGTTTCATTAGTTCCCATTTGTTTATTTTTTATTTTATTTCCATTACTCTAGGAGGTGGGTCAGAAAGGATCTTGTGGTGATTTATGTCATAGTGTTGTGCCTATGTTTTCCTCTAAGAGTATTATAGTGTCTGGCCTTACATTTATATCTTTAATCCATTTTGAGTTTATTTCTGTGTATGGTGTTAGGGAGTGTTCTAATTTCATTCTTTTACATGTAGCTGTCCAGTTTTCCCAGCACCACTTGTTGAAGAGGCTATCTTTTCTCCATTGTATATTCTTGCCTCCTTTGTCACTACCAAATGTAAAACAGATAGCTAGTGGGAAGCTGCTGCACAGCACAGGGAGATCAGCTTGGTGCTTTGTGACCTAGAGGGCTGGGACAGGGAGGGTGGGAGGGAGGCTCAAGAGGGAGGGGATATGGGGATATATTGTATACATATAGCTAATTCACTTTGTTGTACAGCAGAAACTAACACAACATTGTAAAGCAATTATACTCCAATAAAGATATTTAAAAAAAAAGAATTAAAGGAGGTACAGTGCCTGTCAAAAAAAAAAGTGATAGGGTAAAGAACAATGGGAAACAATAAATAACCCTAACTTTTCTTAACAATGATGGTGGTGACGTGGTGACAAGAACCACCTTCTAGATTTTCTGATTTCTCTCCTTTTCTCATAAGTCTCAGGAATTGTGCAAATAAACATCTGGAAAACCAAAGTTGAGCTCCCTACCCCTCATGTTCTGCCTCTACTCCAGAATAGTTAGAAAAGCCCCTGGAAATAGTATTCATTATGTTCTCTACACTTTTCCCCATCAACATTTAAAACAAAGCCACTGTCATTTCCTAAAATGACAATGGCCAGTACGTTAACTTAAAAGAAGCAGAAAGCATCTAAAATCAATTATCTGAAAAGAATTTGTTACTAAGTGTAGACCAGTTTTAGGTTTCCAATTCACATGGAGGGACTTCCCTGGTGGCCCAGTGGTTAGGAATCCACCTGCCAACACAGGGGACACAGGTTCGAGCCTTGGTCTGGGAATATCCCACATGCCCCGGAGCAACTAAACCCGTGAGCCACAACTACTGAGCCCGTGAGCCAAAATTACTGAAGCCCACACACCTAGAGCCCATGCTCTGTAACAGAGAAGCCACCCGCAATGAGAAGCCTGCGCACCACAACGAAGAGTAGTCCCCAGTCGCCGCAACTAGAGGAAGCCCGAGCACAGCAACAAAGACCCAATGCAGCCAAAAATAAATAAATAAATTTTAAAAAAACCTCACATGAACACATTCAAATCCAGAAAGGCTGATTTACTGAAGCTATTGGTGCTGAAGTAGCTAATTTACTGCTCTTTATAACTGGCCTTAGTCCAGCTTCATGGCTTTCAGAACCACTTGCCCCAAGGTAAATCACATGATTCAAGGTCTAGGAAAACTCCTTCTTTTGCCTTCTTTTCCATTTTGAAACTGAATAAAATGAAGAAAACAAAAAACAAATTTTAAAAAAACCCACAAACAAGCAGAAGGTACTAATGAAAATGAGACACGAGGGAAGGTGACAGGGCACAACCTTTTTTTTTTTTTTTTGCTGTAAGATCTAAGTTTCCTGACCAAAGATCAAACCTGGGTACTGGCAGTGAAAGCCCGAGTCCTAAACACTGGACCACCAGGGAATTCCCAGGGCACAACTTTTAAAAGAATGTCATAGCCATTCAGGACAAAAACTGATTAGGCCCAAGATGGCGGAAGATTCAACTTCCAGTGGACCTGGAGCATCATTATACGCTCACTGTAATACATTAAGCACATGCTACATGACACACCCACAGGCATCATGACAGTTCCGAGGCCGACCATAAAAGGCCAAAAAATGGGCAGTGGCCCAATTCCTGGAAATCCCTGCCCCTTCCTACCCAAATAATTGGAATAATCCTCCCACTGGTTAGCCTATGACATTACCCAGCCCATAAAAACTAACAACCCCATAACCCAGGGCTGCTCTCACCTTCTGAGATGGTCCACACTCTGTGGAGTGTGTTGTAGAGTGCGTATCTCCCAGGGCTGCTCTTGCCTTTTGAGATGGACCACATTCTGTCTATGGAATGTGTGTCTCCCAGGGCTTCTCACCTTCTGAGATGGCCCACACCCTGTCTACGGGAGTGTGTACCTCCTTAAATAAACCTGCTTTCCCACTTAGTTCTGGAGCAGAGCCTCTTGCCTGCCTGTCTGTGTCCTTCCAAGCATTCTGTATTTAATAAATCTACTTCTTGCCTATCGCTTTGCCTCTCGCTGAATTCCTTCTGCACTGAGACATAAAAAACCTCAGCTGCATTAAGTCCTAGGACCAGGTGTGTGGCTTCAGGTGAGAGACTGTGGATTTGAGTACCCTCCTGAGCCAGAGCTCGGGGGTTCAAGTCCCAGCTGAGAGGTACGATTGGGTTCGAGTCCCAATCTGAGGTGTGCAGTTTCAAAAGGAGAAATATAACTACTCTAACTGGTTAGGCAAACACTCGGCAGTTTTGAAATGCATGATTCTGATCAAATGGCATACGAAGAACTTAAAAAAAATTGTAAACTTGGTTTTGTAAACTTCCAACAGTTTGAATCTCCCTTATCATTCAGGGTAAATCCAACCAACATTACAAGAAATTGTACATACTACCCTTGAAGAGAGATAAACTATTTGCTAAATACTCTATGGATGTACCATACTTTAAAAAGAAAAAAGAAAAAAATCACCTATTGTTGCACATATGGGTTATTACTTTTTTTTCTTCTATAAAAACTACCATGGTGGGACTTCCTGGGCAGTCCAGTGGTTAAGATCTTGCCTTCCAATGTGGGGGGTGGGGGTGGGGGTGGGGGTGGGGGTGGGGGTGGGTTCAATCCCTGGTCAGGGAGCTAAAATCCCACATGCCTCACAGTCAAAAACCAAAACATAAAACGGAAGCAATATTGTAACAAATTCAATAAAGACTTTAAAAATGGTCCACATCAAAAAAACAAAAAAAAGCTACCACAGTAAACTAGAAATTTAGGACAGATTTTTAGATATGGAATTTCTGAAAAATTCAAAGGCTTTTGATTCATATTGTAAAAAATAAAAAGAGCCTATTTTTCCTCTTTCATTGTATTTTGTGGCAAAAACACTTTAAACTAAGAATCATACAAATATTCAGAACTCTGAGAACAGTGTATGTCAACAATGGTAAGGTTTATTTTAAGACAGACAATAACATTACATTTTTTTCTACATTAAAAAGCAGCTAAGGGCTTCCCTGGTGGCGCAGTGGTTGAGAGTCTGCCTGCCGATGCAGGGGACATGGGTTCGTGCCCCGGTCCGGGAAGATCCCACATGCCGCGGAGCGGCTGGGCCCGTGAGCCATGGCCGCTGAGCCTGCGCGTCCAGAGCCCGTGCTCCGCAACGGGAGAGGCCACAGCAGTGAGAGGCCCGCGTACCGCAAACCCCCCCCCCAAAAAACAAAAAAAGCAGCTAATACTCCAATATAACAAATCTGTGGATTATTTAGGGCTGAGCATTAATTAAAATCCTTGGGTAAAAGGTGGACACCTAGTCAAAGAAGTGGCAAATTCATTTTTACTTTTCACTGCAAATCCTTAACTTCCAGGGCACTATCCCACCTCAAAGTGTGTGGTTAGGCACTTAGGCTACCCTCAAAGTCACACAACAGAGAAGCTAAAGTACTGTACATCTGTAATACATTTTAGGAAATAGCAGCATAATTAACTAAAACAAAAACCATGAGATCAAGTTAGTTTAAGTGCTCTTTAATACTGGGGCTTACATATGGGGATAAGGAGGCAAATGAAGATGTCCAAAGATTAGAAAATAACTTCTATGGGGGAATTCCCTGGTGGTCCAGTGGTTAGGACTAGGTGCTTTCACTGCTGTGGCCCAGGGTTCAATCCCTGGTCGGGGAACTAAGATCCCACAAGCCATGCTGTGTGGCCTAAACAGACAAACAAACAAACAAAGTTGTTTGCTCATTAAGAAAAAAAGTAACTTCTATGGATATTTCAAAGCTTTTTTTAAAAATTGGAGTATAGTTGCTTTATCAAAGCTTTAAGAGAAGTTAGTAGAACCAATTCTTTATTATATCAGACACAACTAAAATTTATACTTACAAGAGGCACCAATGCTTTAGGATACCTTAGTGTTAAAGATCAATTCAGAAACTAACAAAAGCAAAAACAGTATAATTTTTTTCCAAATCCACGTATTGATGTGACATAAGCATTTAGTAATTTGCAAAAATGAAATTATTTTTTCATTAACTGACAATACCATAATTATAAATTTATCTAATGCTAAGATTCTGTTCCAGCCCACCAATATCACTACTGTTTTTCTGAATATACCTTGCCACATGGAATTAATACCCTCCATGACATTTTAACTCAATGCTTCTTGGGTAGCATTCTGAAAACTCTAAGATAATAAGTTGCATATTTGTTTCTTCCTTTGTAAGTAACTATTTCCCTAATTAGCTTAGGTGTGTGCTTTTAGATCATGAATTAAGGACAGAGGCTATTGTTTCAACAACAACAACAACAACAAGCTAGGGAATTCCCTGACAGTCCATCGTCTAGGACCCCATGCTTCCACGGCAGTGGGCCGGGGTTCCATTCCTGGTCAGGAACTATGATCCCACAAGCTGTTCGGGGAGGCCAAAAAAAGTAACAACCAACTAACCCCTCCCCCATGACCAAATGTTAGGATTCAAAGAATCTGACTCTCCCAGTTTTTGAGAAGTGTGGAAAAATATGAAACCAGAAAAAACCCTCCAGTGATGTTATGCTTTCTGGAACTCTAAGAAACACAGGCAGAAAGGTATTTTGTTTTGTTTTGTTTAAATAAAAGAAAAAAATTATGGAATACAACTTTCGGCACAAAACTTATCTGATCAGTATCACTTTCTGAGTTATTACTACACCAGCAGATTTTGCCCTCTTTAATGCTTCATTTTTGCCTTACTCTAGCAGATTAAAAAACTAGCTATTGTCCATGTTGAGACCAAGTCCTGTTCCCTTTCACATGTTAATTTATTTCTTGCTTGGGCAAGAGTTTCCAAATGTAAAACCATTTCAAATTTATATAAAACATAAGAATGTGAGCAGTAGTGAATGAAGAAAGGGAAGTTGGAGGCTGTGTCCTCCAAAAGCAGGTTTTGCTTGGCAGAATTCCAGGCTATATTTTGGAATACCTGTACATGTTGTTTTCTACAGCAATGCAAATATATATTCAACAAATCAAGATCTAAGTGGGCCATTTCAATTTATTAATATATGACCTATCCTCTTCCAAAATCTAAAGAAGAAATATAATAGGCTGAATTAAAATTACAAATAGATGTGATATCAAAACTGTGTCATTTATGTTACTTTGAATATAAATCAATATTTGAATATAATTGGTGGTATTTCAGTTAGAATCTACTTCACTACCGGTATTCTGAAGCTTAATGGGGAGATTTACAATTCATTAAAAGGCAAACAACAAAGAAAGCTTTTCCTTGCAAAAGGCTAAGTTGAACTCAGAAAAAATTAACACTATACTTAGTTTCACATGAAAAACTTTAAGTTTTGAAGACTAGAGGCAACATAGTAACATGCTGACATTTCGTTTCAAAGCTTAATTCTCTTCCTAAAAGTTTCAAACCATATTTTTAAATATATATTTCTTCATCCCTTTCTAGTAATTTCTTATACACATAATTGTTTAATAAATATCCTTTGAATAAGCCTGAACTTCATTATTATGCTACCTTTGACCCTCATTATCTCAAAGAACTAAGTTGTTTTGTTTTCTTGTTTGTTTTATTAGTAACAGACAAACCACAAAAGAGTAAGTATTAAAACTGAGTACTGTTTGTCTGGCATTAAAGCATTATCCACCATTCTCAAATGTTTACTTGCAAAGCTTTTTAAGAATAGAGACTAAAGATTTATCAAAAAGAAGTCGGCATTATTACCTAAAAATATACTGTAATTAAACTTAAATAGCCTTTTTAATTGCTGACAATATAAATCTGTGTTCTCGTTAAGATAATAATCAGTTCCTTTATTACAAATACATAAGTTTCAGGGACTTCCCTGGTGGCGCAGTGCTTAAGAATCCGCCTGCCAATGCAGGGGACACGGGTTCGAGCCCTGGTCCGGGAAGATCCCACATGCCGCGGTGCAAATAAGCCCTGCGCCACTACTGAGCCTGCGCGCTCTAGAGCCTGCGAGAGCCACAACTACCAAAGCCCACACTCCTAGAGCCCGTGCTCTGCAACGAGAAGCCACCGCAATGAGAAGCTCGCGCTCGGCAACGAAGAGTAGCCCCCGCTCGCCCCAACTAGAGAAAAAGCCCGCGCGCAGCGACGAAGACCCAACGCAGCCATAAATAAATAAATAAATTTATATATCTATATAAAAAATAAGTAAGTTTCAAATGAATGTTTTACTTTCCTGGAAACAGGTAATTTGTTAAACCACTCCTCTTCCCTCTACTACATCAAGTAAGTAGTTCTCTAGGTAATACAGTAAATACAAATAACATCATTACACAATCACAATAGATAATAAATGTAATAATAGATAAGTGTAATAATAATAGTAAGTGTATTTCTAACCTACAGAATAGGTATTTCAAACCTGAGATCTTTAGGGGTTCCTCCAGTTGAGCAAAATAAAGGCCTGAATCTAATATAGCGAGCTGCTGAAGACAAGACTTGAAGCAATTTTAAGCACATTTGCTGAAGCACCCAAAAGAGGGCAAGTCAATGACGACACGCATTATCCTATTTAAGTTATGGCCCTTAAAATAGAACTCCTTTGGAAACAGTAATTTTAAACATATACTTCCTAAATACAAGGGAAAATTATTCTGCCTTAATTTGTGAAAATCATTTTACTCTCCCTTAGCATATACACAAGCATTTTGTTCCCTCTCATTTGTGAGGTCAGAATTTATGATTTAGTACATAAAATTCAAGGGCCAAAAAATTTACATAACTGTGACATCATGAGTTGTGTGCTGTGTTGCATCACAGGTTCTAGCTAACTTTACCCTCACAGAGGAACAGAAGTACAGGAGTTAGGAGCAGCAGTTCTTAGCTTTTTTGGTGCCACAGATTCCTTTAGCAGTGTGATAAAACCTATGAAGCCTTTATCAGAATGTTTTTAAATGTATACAAAGGTATTATTGTCAAAACATTTTAAAATTGAATATAATAATGTGATTTTTAAAGTAAGAAATTAGATAAGATCTAGCAGTGGGTCTAATAACCACAGTAATTTCGAAGTAGTGATGAATTTGAACAATTTCAAGATAGCTGCAGCCGCTGTATCATGATACGAAAATGTGATTTCTATTGGTGACAAAGTCACAGGTACTGCCAATACTACTGTGGTTTGTTGCCTGCATTCATAGTTGAAATAAATTCTAAATTTTACTTAGAGGTTAATGAAAAGATGTAATTTTTTCCCCAACCAAGTTCACAGACTCCCTGAATTCCATCCAACATGGAGTATCAATCTGCAGATCCCAGGTTAAAACCTGATCGGGGAACTGAAGAGAAAGTTAATAAAGTAAAAACTTAGCTTTCATTCTCAAAAGCTCAATAAGGCAATTTACAAAAGCTCTGTTAAGCTCTATTATTATCCAAGATAGTTTAACACACCAGAACAGTATCATCAGGCCTTCACTCAATAATCTTCTGAAGATTTATATAAGAAGAGCAAAATCACAGGGAAGAAATATTTTTCAACAAATAATCAAATATGCAGCTTACAGTGCCTGTATATTTTGAGGAATTTCTCCTTTATATAAAGGCTAAATCATTGTAATCAAATCAAATCGGATTCAACATTATGAGTAGCTGTGATCAGCAATAGGGGAGTGTGGACAACCAAAGGAGCTGGATCCTACTGTTTCTGCAGTAGCAGTCTTCAATGGCTTAGCCCATGCAGCCAGTCACACTGTCCTGGATGTGAACTCATGTAGTTATCGTGTATACTGTGACCCCAGGAGAGAAATCACCATTTCTATAAGATCATTATTGCTCTTTTAACCACTTGTCTGCAAGACACTATGGCTCAAACAGGTCACCTACACTAGTCTTCCTGCCATAAATCCATTATAAAATGGATCCTAAAACCAAAAAAAGAGAGGGAGAAAGAGGTGGGGGGAAGGAGAAGTGAAAGGGGAAGAGGAGGAAGAGGAGGGAGAAGAGGGAGAGGAGAGAGAGGGAGAGGTAAAAGAAAAAAATTACAGGAAAAAAGCATGGAGAAAAATTTGTCAGGGCAAATTAAAGGATGAGTAACATGCAACTTAAAGGGCCACTCTATCAATCTAATAATGACAGCAGCCTAAATTAGGTAGCAGTAATAAGAATGAAAAAGGGGAGTAGAATGGGGTGGGAAGGAGTGGACACAAAGGGGAGAAGGGGCTGGAACTTAACTGCATTTGGTAGAGTGGGGGCCCACTGGAGAACTATTAAAATGACTCAGATTTTAAGTCTGGCTACCTGGAGTAGTCAATCCCTGTCCTCAAGGAATTTAAAATCTGTAATCTGGTTACAGCTAGAGATTTAGATTTGGTTAGGGAGTGATTCTACCAGAAATTCCCCCAAAGCTATGGGAACAGATAAGCTCTCCAAGAAAGAACAAAGACCAAAAGAATCCCTACCAATTTAAGAACAGAAATTCTAAATATCTCAAATACTAAAAGCTATTCGAAACATTAACATCAAGTGCTAAAAAACAACCTAACAAAATACGTACTGGCTTTTTAAAGAGGATGTACCTTGATACATTGAAATACATTTCTCCAAAAAGAAAGTGTTGTGATCATATATGATATTGTATTAAAGCACACAAACTTTTAACTTGTCCTTCCTATTCCAACTACCTCTCTTTTATAGAGGTATTCTAGCTAATCAATTACGAAGGAATGTTAGATTAAAGGCACAATTAAATTATTGCCATTTGCAAACCACTAATGAAATAATGGAACTAGGCCATCAATATAGCAGAATGAGGGACAACCAAACATCATATGCCTCCTGATGGAAAAATACACACCACCACCTATGAATTATATTTGCCCTCTCCACCACACCATGCCTCCTCTCAGAAATCCAACCTCAATCTATCTACAAATTTACAGAAAATACGAGGGATAGGAGAACATGTTAAACTAGGACATGTTAAATCTATACCAGAGGGACATTCAACAAAATCCGGAATGAGGGAAACTGCAGAAAAAATAACCCGGTTCCATCAACAAATAACTTACGAGGAAAATAAGAGAGAAAAGGGGAACCTGTAGTTTAAAAGACATACCAACCAAATGTAATTTGGATCCCAAATCAAACAGACCACTTACTTTGAAACAATTTACGAAAATTTGAACACTGCCTGGTTATTTGGTGATGTTAATGCTTAAAGGTGGGATAATGGTATTGTGTATGGTTTTTTAAGAGTCATATCTTCTAGAGATATACTGAAATATTTACAGATGAAATGCATATCTATGTTTTGCTTCACAATAATCCAGTAGGGGGCAGCAGGGAGTAAGTAGGAGTACAGATGAAACAGTAATGGCTGTTTGAAACATCAATTGGGTTTGAAACTTTCCATAATAAATTATTTAGAAGGGAAAAAAATCACTAACAATAACAGCAAAAACACAGAAAGGACAAAAATGGATTTGAGTCTTGTTTCCAACCCTTACAAGTTGAACAGCCCTGGGCTAGTCACACAACCTCTTAATGTCCATATTGGTTAAATGGAGAAAAATAATAAACTCATTTGCTCAAGATAGAAACCTGGGAGATATTTTTAACTTCTCTGGCTTCCCCAGTCTCCCACAAATGGTCTATCACTGAATCCTGTCTGTTCCCCTCTCTCTTCCATCTTCCCACTACTGTCCATCTTGTCCATCACTGTGGTCTCACAAAACTCCAACAGCCTCCCTCCAACCTATTCTCCACTTCGTATCCAGAGTAATATTCCTAAAATTCAAAATGTGATCATGCTATTCCCAGCCCCATTTAAAACCATTAAACTGCTTCATTTAGCTTCAAGACAGGAGCACTTCCTTAAGTTTTTTTTACCTAGTCCCTTCCCTATTTCCTTAAGATGACTAATAAGGCCTTTCATTATCTGATATTGTCTACTTCCATCTTTCCCCATTCTCTCTGTTCCCTCTTCATGCTTTAGCTTTGGTGAAATTCTTTACGTTTTTCTAATGTACCCTGTACTCTGACTGTAGCTTTAGTACTCATGTCTGTAATGCTCTTTCCACTATCACTCCCTGGCCTAGCTAGCTCCTATTCATCCTTCAATTCTCAGGTTAAATAGCATTTCCTCGGAGAGGCCTACCTTTGCTTCTATACTAAATTGGGAGTTTTCTCACACCTACATAATACAGTATTTGTTCCCAAAGCAACCTGTACTTCCTCGATACTTGTTTGTAAAGAGTACTCGTTCTGGTAATTATACATATTATTTGTTTTCCAGTTACACCATAAACTCTGGGAGTGACAGGGCTAAAACTTGCTCATTGCTGAATCCTAGCTCTCTCTGAATCCTAGTGCCTGGCAGCCAATAATAAATCAAGTTGCATCTCCCTAGTCCTCTAACAAAATGAGACTGGCCATGTAGGCATTTACAGGTACCTAAATCCTGCATAGGAATGCATATTATGAAGTGGATGTAAAATATAGTGGGAATGAAGGACATAAGAAGTTGGGAAGTTATTATTCAAAGTAACTGTTTTTTGGCATGAGATAATTCATATCTATATTTATAATTTTAGAGAACGCACAGGAGCGCCGAACTCACTAAATGGGAGTCAAAAGACACATAATCTCCACCCAACCATTAAAAAGTTTTCAGAACTAAGATGAGAAGTCACTTACCCTCTCCAACCTTAGTTTCCTAATCTATAAAATAAGGGAAACTGACTAGCTGGTCATTAACATCTTTTCCAGAGTTATATGCATTAATATTTAAAAGGCTAAAAATATGTAAACTATTGAAACACTGATCAGTTGGTTCATCCTATGGTGGCATGATCCTTTTTCCTTTTCAATCTGTTTAGGTATGCTATAGCCTATTATGTTAAGCTTACAACTAAACCTTTGAACCTATTCAGCTATAAAGATCTCAGGTAATGCTCCCCAGACCATTAACTTGCATTTTTAACAAGGATCACTGCAATCCAATGAAACAACAGCATCTATCTAATCCCTGAATTACTTAAGTGCAACTTTTGTTTAATACTTACCCAATACTTGTTTTAAGGGCTAGATGTCTTAAATTCTTTATTATATCTATGGCAATTTGAAGGCAAAATTATACCCTACGGTACAAAACTCGGATTTACAGGTATATTTAGTGCCAAACTAAAAAACTACACTAAAATACATACTCTCTGCATCACCTCACTGGTCTGGTAGCTGACATCAAAACTGCTTATTAATGGCTAATTCCTACTTACACTCTTTCAAACTCTCATACAATTCAGAGTTCACCCTATCACTACATTCCTCTAGTAACTATACCCACATTTGTTTTATCAGGGCACTGAAGTGTACACATTTTATTTCGAAACCAGAATAATTTTTGAAAAAAAATTTCAAAACTAGTTGACAAAGTAGCTTGTCAACATTTTACTCTTATCAGTAGATGCCTAGTTTATAAGCAAACTGGAAACTCGACTAAAGTAGTAACGTTTGTTTTTTGGGGAGTAATGTTTGTTTTTTTGATTAAGATTAATTACAAACTAGTTTTGGCAACTAACTGCTTGTCGCACCAAATAAGTCATGACAAATAAATGAAATGTTAAAACGCACGTGGAAAAAAAGTATGTGTTTGGAACAAAAAGCGTGCATCAGACCAACTGTAACGCTATGCTTCAGACTCCTCCCGACAGGGCCGCCTTAAAGCCC
This sequence comes from Hyperoodon ampullatus, assembly GCF_949752795.1. Taxonomy (NCBI): domain Eukaryota; kingdom Metazoa; phylum Chordata; class Mammalia; order Artiodactyla; family Ziphiidae; genus Hyperoodon; species Hyperoodon ampullatus. The sequence goes on from NC_136915.1 coordinate 100,698,585, forward strand.
CAGAGCGAGGGCGCTGCGGCGGACGTTTTGCAGCTACAGGTTGAATGACAAAGAGTTCCCGTCAGCACCACTCCGGGCGTCTGCCAGTTGCAACGTCCCCTCGTCAAAGTCCTCTCAGACACTGCAGTCACGCCTAGGCTGCGGGGACTGCAGCTCTCTCAGGCCACTACCGCCAAGTCGCCAGGTGGGACAAGGATTGGCTGGCCGAGGAGGTTGGGCCGGGCGTGCCACGAGTCCAAAATAACTCCCGCCCTGAGTCCCTACCCCGGGAGAAAGCCACCAGCAGTCTGGAGGCACCACGTGAATCGGCCCCACGTCGATCCTTTACCAGATCAAAAGCATCTCCGGAGCAGCCTACTTAAGACTAGAGGGGAAGCGACTTCCCCAAGGTCACCGGCACCTCGACCCCACTCCTCGACCAGGCCGGTGGCCCGCACCTGACAACGGGGCTGCAGCTCTGCTGGGAGAAGCGCTGTCCCCAGCGCCTCAGGGTCTCCTTCACCAACGCTGCGCTCCGAGGCCACGTGGCTGCTGCGGCCAAGATGCCCCCGCCCGGCCGCCCCCGCTCCCCCGGAGACCAAGCTCTCCACTCCCCCGAGGCTCCCTCCGACCCAGCCGAGGAAGCAAGGGCACCGCGGGGTCCCGGCCGAACGTGCGGCCGCCAGTTACCAACTAACCGTTATGCGCGGCTCGCGGCGCCGAGCGTGAACGTGACGCCGCGGCGCGGCTGGAGTCCCTCAGGGCCCAGGGTCCAGGTAGCGTCTTTCACCGGCTGCCTCGTCTGCTCGCCCGGGAACCCACGCGACCGGGTAGTCACGTCGCAGGTCGCCAGCACTTTGTCGGGCAGAGCCCGCGAGGCTGCCTTATAACTGGCCGGGGCCGGAGCATGCGCACAGGGGGCGGAGTCGGCCCTCCCGGCCACCGCCCCCTCCCCCCTACACTCACACCCGTACCGCGACTCGCGCCTCCACAGCTCTCAGGCGCGCGCCCGCTCACTCTCTCTCGCGCGCTGGCGCCCCCTCCCCGCCACGTGACCGGCGGCCCGGCAAGACCCGAAAGCTGCGTCCCGCTATGCAACGCCGACCGCGTTGCAGCACTGCTGTGGGGGACTCGCCCTTTCGGCCAGCCGTCGGAGGACCTCGGGGTGACCTACTAGCATCTGGGACACCAACGTCGATCTCGCCCTCAGTCTCTGCCAGAGAAAAGGGGGAAACCGCTAAGGACGGATGGGGCGTGCCCCCTGGCTCCTGACTCAGGTGTGGGGGGAGATGGGCGCGCGGAAGAGCGGGGAAGTGACTGGAAGTGGGGGACTGGGCGGGGTTTGAGTGGACGCGGGTGCACCTCCGATCCGGGAAGAGGCCGAGGGCTAGAGGTTAAGAGCGTGGGCTGTGGGCTCGCTGCTTGAGTTCCGTGACCTCGGGGAAGCCACTCAAACCCTCAGGGCCTGTTTCCTGCTCCCTAAAATGGCAACAGTAGTAGAAGCGACCTCAGAAGCGCTTTTGGTGGTTTTGATGAGAGAATTTATGGAAACTTCTTCTTACAGAGCCTGGTCTGTAGCATTTGGTGAATGGTGGGTATAAAGGCAGAAGTCGGGAGAGAAGAGCACGTCTGACGGTGGCGACACTGGTCCCAAGGGAGGATCTGTGTGTCGGAAATATGAAGAAATGAGACTACAGAGAGGCCAACTTTTTATGGACGCTGAGGATTTGGGACAAAATATAATTATAGCTCACAGTTCTGAAGGGCCGATTGTATTCTTAGCAGTTCACCTGAACTATCCTCACAACCCTATGGTGTTGTTAAAGTGATCACATTAAATATTCATGGAGTGCTTCTGATGTCTCAGAGGTATTTCTTTTGAGAAATGCCAAGAATGTACGAATCAAGGCCCCTGCCTTACAAATTTTGGGGGAGGGTGAGTCAGGTAGAAATCCACCAACATTGACAAGTACTTGGAGCCTGCCCTCCTCTCCTCCCCTCCCCCTCTCCTTACTTAATTCCCTCTACAACCCTGTGAGGTTGGCCTTCAGCTTTTTGTTTTCCAAGTGAGGAACCTAGATTGTGATGGAGTGGGGATTGAAGGATAAAATTCTGAACGCTTCCGTGTGCTTTCTTCCTCTCTCCCACTCTGACTCTGTTTCACACAACAAAAAGCTTTCAGTAACAGTTCAGCACATTAGAAGACAGTATGGAATCTATAACCAAGTACTGCTTATAAGCAGTAATCGCTTTTTACCTTTGATAAATGCAGAGAAGGAAGGCTCTTCAGGTGTTTCGGGTGGTCAGGATTTAGAACAGCAGTGCTTCAGGACTGTTAGGGTAGTAGCAGCATTCAGGGTAGATGGTAGGAGAGTTGAATTAGGGAGACAAACTAGGACTGGTGAACTATCAGGACCTGAACAATGGAATGTAGTGGTAAGTAGTAGAATAAGATGATTCCCAGGAAACCTCAAAAGAAGGCTTATAGAGGAGCATAGTGTGGTAGATTAATGATATGGACCCAGGATCAGATCTGAATTCCAACTTTGATACTTGGCACTTAACTAGCTCTTTGTCCCTAGACAAATCATTTTACCTCTCTGACCCTCCCTCATTCTCTGCTCTGTACAACAAGGACAGTACCTTCCCCACAGAGTTGTTATGATAATAAAGTCAGTATTTACTTTAGTGTCTGGTATATAGTAAGCACTAAATAAATGTATAACCATGGAAAACCATGAAATTGAATCCTAAAGATTAAAGTGCCCTCACTTGGTCCTAACAGTGTAGTCACAGGATCATACTTAGTGTTGTATTGTAGTTTTGTATTCCTTTTCTTGAAGCTGTCCACCAAAATTATATATACTTCAAGCCTCATAAAATCTGGATCTGCTCCTAGTAGGATCTGTAGTGTTGTGAAAAGAACATAGGCTTTGGAATCAGACTTGTTCCCATAACTTATTATCCCTGTTACTTTAGGCAGTTAATTCACTGACCTATTCTGGCCTCAGTTTTCTTACCAGATAAGTTGAAGGGAATATCTACCAGCCTGAGCTGTTGTGAGTCAAATAAGATAGTATTCGCAAAAGCAGTGAAACTTGGAAAGTGCTCTACAAATGTTTATGAATTAATATTGGTATAATTTGTCCATAAAGTGTATGAGGCAAAGATCAGAAGCATCCCCAAGGTGGGACTTCCCTGGCTGTCCAGTGGTTAAGACTCTGCACTTCCAATGCAGGGGACGCAGGTTCGATCCCTGGTTGGGGAGCAAAGGTCCCACATGCTGCGTGGCCAAAAAATAAATAAAGGAAACAAAGTAAAAGATAAAAAAAAAGCAACTCCAGGGTTCTTAGCTGAAAAAGTAGAAACAGCGTGGGTGAACTGGCAAAAATAATGAAATGACACAGGTAAAATTTTTGCTTTTCTGCCAGGTTTTCTTCCTGATTAATCCATGAGACACTGAAGAGGTAAACTAGTAAGCATAAGATCAGAAATTTAGAGCTGAGAGGAGGTTGAAGATCATCTAGCATAACCCCCTACATTTTACAGGAAACGAAATTAAGGTCTAGGGAAGCTAAAAGACTTTTCTAAGGCCACCCATCTAATAAGTGGCCTGATCAGAAGAACCAGATCTCTAGGCTCCAGGTTCTTACAGTTCTAAGCAATCTTTAAGATAAAAACATTTCATCATGGAGTCTTTCAAAATCAGAGAAGGTATGGTGCTCTCTAGTGGCTTTTGGCTTCATCACAAAATTTTCTAGGTACACTTTTCTATTTTAAAGGTTGATAGACTGCAAGCTTGTTAGTAAGTGAGCAAAACTTCTGAAGATTTCGAGATAAGAGTTATAACTTCAGAAATTAGTAATGAGACATGCAAATGCAAAATTTGAAAGTTCATAACAACTAGTTACTATGCAAGTTGAGAAAGTTACTCAATTGCTTTATCTGGAAAAGGAGAATAATAAAATTATTGTGTCTTTTCTCTGGAATTCAACTGTGTACTTCATTTACATTCTCCCAGTTATTCCATCATTTCTGTGACTTAGGAAATAGCAGGAAAGGATTCTTTTAAAACACAATAGTACTTAATAGATTAAGAACATTCCCCCCATTTAACATTTATAGCAATTTAGTTGGGAATGTGGAAAATGAAATTTTCAGAACAGTCCATATGGGGAACAAGTAACAAGAATATTCCTTTTTGACCTATTTATCCTCTAATTCAGTTTGTTTTCAGCCAAACTGCATAAGGCTCTCCTTATGGCAGTCCAGTTCCCATACCCTTATTCCATTCAGTGGTCTGATAAGGCTTTTGTCTCCTGCTTCTTGTCTCTGCCAGCACAGGCTAGTTTTGGCCTATGCTGTTTGTAACCTACATCACTGTTTAGGACCTTTCCTAGCAAGCATTCCTTTTAGGCCTGGTCCTACATATTTGCCAGCCTATCTACTTCTTTGACCCTGGCTAACCCTGAGCTTGCCCCTTCTTTTTTTCCTCTCTCCTGTCTCTTCCTTTCTTTCTTCCTTCTTCTCTCCCTCCCTCCCTCCCTCCCTTCCTGTCTTTAGTATTCTAGGCAGGTGGGCTGAGGGTGGGGGAATAACAATAACAATAAACTGATGATGGCTAAGATTTAGGGAATATTTAGTATATGCCAGGCATCGATCTAAGCTTTTTACACATATTAACTCATTGACTCCTCATAAAAATGCTATGGACTAGGTACTATTTTTTTAAATTATTTGGCTGTGCCAGGTCTTAGTTGTGGCATGTGGGATATTTTAGTTGCGGCATGCGGGATCTTTAGTTGCGGCATGGGGGATCTGGTTCCCTGACCAGGGATCAAACCCAGGCCGCCTGCATTGGGAGTGCAGTCTTAGCCACTGGACCACCAGGGAAGTCTGTGGACTAGGTACTAATATAATCCCTATTTTACAGACAGATACAGTTACAGAGGTAACATATAGAGATGTTAAGTAACTGGCCCAAAGTCACATAATCAGCATTGTCTGTAATTTACAGGAAGTAGTCATTATTTAGTTTTCAGTATAAATATATGAGTAGAAATTGTCATTTGTAACTGATAATATCATAGGAGACTAATGAATAGACTTTGAAGGCCACCCTAGGAAGACCATGTTCTAGGTTGCTTCTACCCCTGGTAAAGCTAAACAGTCATTACAAAAACTGTTGGCCAGGGCTTCCCCAGTGACGCAGTGGTTAAGAATCCACCTGCCAATGCAGGGGACACGGGTTCGAGCCCTGGTTCGGGAAGATCCCACATGCCATGGAGCAACTAAGCCCGTGCGCCATAACTACTGAGCCTGCGCTCTAGAGCCCGCAAGCCACAACTACTGAGCCCGCGTGCCTAGAGCCCGTGCTCCGCAACAAGAGAAGCCACCACAATGCGAAGCCCGTGCATCACAACAAAGAGTAGCCCCTGCTTGCCGCAGCTAGAGAAAGCCCACACGCAGCAACGAAGACCCAATGCAGCCAAAAAAAAAACAAAAAACAAAACTGTTGGCCATGGAAGCTGCCTTTGAAACTAGAGTTCAAAAGGAACTACCCCCTGCTTATCTGAATCAGGGTAGTTGTGAACCTCTGGGCAGGTAAGTTGGGGTGGAGATGTTGGGATATCTTTTTCAACAGCTAAATTTTAAAATCACCTATATTCCAGGAAGCTCTGGGTGTCCTGGCACCCACATTCCACGCTGTGAGATCTTTCAGCGTGAGAACTTGGACCTTATGGCCCTCACCCAACAGCAGCAGCAGGCAGTTGGAACTCCTTGAACAGCTGTACCTCAAACCTGGTGTGACTCGGAAGAGGGGTGCATGCAGCAAAGGAAGCCTCTTAGATCATAATGACTAACTTTATGTATCCACTTGCCTGGGGAGTCAGGCCTGGGTGTTCTAACTGGACCTTGATACTGCTGCACTGGTGTACAAGATGAGGCTTGGATAAAGCACAGAAATCAATCTGTGGTGACCTCTGAGAACCCTGAATCTGCCACAGTGCCCTGCACCGTACAGCACCTGTGATACCTGTGCCCAGGTGAGGTCCAGGGCTGTCAGCCTCACTTCTGAGCTGTGTATTAATAGAGTGAAGCCTCTCTCCACCCGCTTTCCTTTTGCACAAATCATGAGTTAAGATGTCATGACTATTGTATTTTACCCTGACAGGCTTAATTTTTGTGGTCATAGAAAAAGGCCATACCCCTCTGGGTAGGGTGTAAAGATTTCCCTAAATAAGGTAAATGTTCTCATCATCGATCATTCAAAGAAGAAGAGAATTCTCACACAGGAATACTTGCAGCATGGAACAGGCAAGATGGCACTTCTGCATTTACTTTCTTAGGGTTTGGACTTAGAGGAGGTAAGAAATGTTGAGGGCCCTCCTCACTGATTCTGGGGAAATGGCCTCTGCCACAGAGCTACCTAGTAGGAACCAGGCAAAGAGGTTTTCCTGGAGACCCAGAAATGAAGGTAAATATTCATGTTTTGTTAGTCTGCTTATTGATGCATCACTCTACTTATCCTTGAACTTCAGTCAAGTTTAATCTATCCATCGAGGCATCCAAGTTCACGTGTTTCAAATGAAGCACTTTTCCGTATAGCACTAACAGTACAAGTTTGCTCAACATTTCTGCATAATACATTATTCAATAATTCAAAAGAAAATAGAATTCTTTAAATTACTAACACTTTATATTTAATCAATATAAAGGGGAAAACAACGACAGGAAATTGTGTGCGGGTTAGAAAGTGAGGAACGGGTAGGCAGATGGGGAGTAGGGTGAACAAATATTGCAGCAGGCTAGTCTGTTCCAGATTGGTCTCTGCTGAAGCATTTAAGAAGCAGGCAAAAAGGGGAGTGCTCCTTCCTGGCCCCCAAGTCCTCCCCATGGTGTCAGTGGTGATTTATGAAAGATCTTCAAGGAAAAGCTTAGTCTCAAAACAAAGGTCTTAGTAACAAGATTTGGCAGTCCCCTCCCTATGAGGAGATTCTCCTTCCATTACGACCTTTGGCAGATCAGGATTTAAGTCTGAGACCCTGTGGATTGCCTTACAGTTTCACCCACAGTTTTCTCTCATTCCAGGCCCATGGTTCCATTTTGGTCACCATGGCCACAGTAACTGAAATGGCCTGCTTCATCATTTGCAATGGACAGCCTCCAGCCCCAGACTTGAAACTAACTGCCTAAAGACAAGTTATTTTCTCCCTAGTGTCTCAAACTCATGGTCTCAGACTGAGGGCTTTAATTTTATCCTGCTTTGGGAGAGCCCTCTTTAAGTCTTCTAGATCTACATAATGCCTCTTACTGTTTATCATTTCTAATCTAGTAGCAAAAAAGAAACTGAAATATCTTGTAGCAGAATATCCTTTATTCTATGATACCTACCTCCGGGATACCTGGTCTATTCAGTGCCCCCAAACCAGAAGCATAGTAACTCTTACCAAGCTCAGAATATACCATTCTACTGCAGCTGTGGGTTTGTTTTTTTTTTTTCACCACTCCCTCATTGATTTGTCTCATGTATGCTTGCCATAGCCACATCACCAGGAACCAGAATCTGGAGAAGTTACATGCCAGCAACAACAGGAAGCACAAAGCCGTAAACTGCAAACAGGCAACAAACATCAGGGCAACCATCCATGTAGAAGATTAGGTATGCCTTTCATGTTGCATCAGGCCAAAACAGTAATAATGAAATAATGGGTTTTTTGCTCCTGTTTCCAATGAAAAGATAAATTAATCTTGGAGCCTTCCAACTTCATATGTATCCCCTCTGGTTTGCTAGTCATTGCATTTACCAACCCAGGTGAGACCACATCATACATGAAACAGCCCAAATATGCTTCAACCGTAACATGGGAATATATAATGCAGGCTATGTTGATTACCAAGCCCACTTACAAAATCCAATGGAATGAGTGAGGTATGGACACCAGGACTTACCGGAGGAGTTCCTTGTTGCTGCAACTATGCTTCTTAACAAAGACCTTCCACCAAGAATCTAGGAAAATCCCATCCCATTCCCCCAAACTTATAGGTATGTTATTAAGCTATTCTTATGCTTAGTCATAAAGTGGGTATTTTTTAGCTTATAATTACTAAAAGGCTCAGATTTAAACCTAGGTCTCATAGCTTGTGCTCCTAAATGCTGGACGATTTTCATTTATCTAAAACTCTGAGGTCATAGGGAGGGCTGGGGATGAGGAGGATAAGAGGCAGGAAATAGATGGCTGTTTTATAGTCCCAAACCTGAGCCTTAGCCTTCCATGCTGTTTCTTCAGAGAAAGCACTTCCTTTGTGTACCAGGTGAGCTGTATACAGAATACCATGGACATGAAAGAGAAGCAGACAGACTAACAAGGGAGTAGTTTTAGTAATTCTATTATATAATTCAAACCTCTTTGTAACCCAGTTTAGCTGCCCCACTAATTAACGTGAATTAATAAGTTTCATAATTATCATATTTACTCACCAGGTTCCTTCTACATAATTACTGTTTACACTTTAATAAATTGCTTAGGAAGGCCACCTCCAAATCCAAATTAAATGTAGTGTGTTTCATTTCATATTTCCTTCCCGTGGGCACATGATTATTTTGGAAAAAGCTTTGGCTTGATAATTAAATTCCATATCTCGCTCTCTCTAAAACATTACATATTCATAAGCCTTGCCAATCCAAGGGAAGGGCTCTTCTAAGCTGTTAGTGGATCTCCTGAAATTTTAAGGACTTAAGCAAAAATGGATGCAGTCTTTGTACTTTAAAATTCAGGCATTGCAAACTTCTAATGTGTTGTCAGCTAACAAGAATGCAAAAGTCATAGAATTGGGCTTCCCTGGTGGCACAGTGGTTAAGAATCTGCCTGCCAATGCAGGGGACACAGGTTCGAGCCCTGGTCCGGGAAGATCCCACATGCCGTGGAGCAACTAAGCCCATGGGCCACAGTTACTGAGCCTGCGCTCTAGAGCCCCTGAGCCACAAGTACTGAAGCCCGTGCACTTAGAGCCCGAGCTGCACAACGAAGAGTAGCCCCCGCTTGACGCAACTAGAGAAAGCCACGCAGCAACAAAGACCCAATGCAGCCAAAAATAAATAATAAATAATTTTTTTTTAAAGTCATAGAATTCAGAAAATATCTTGAGTATTAGATAGCCATATAAACATTTTATGATCTAATTTATACAGTTTTCATATAGAAAGCTTTTCCTCAGGTCAGCAAAGCAAATTAAGTTTCTCCTTTATTTTCACATGAGGGGAGAAAGCTGGGGAGAGAGAAGGAAAGGTAATGTTTTTAAGGTAGATTAAAAAGGCCTACTGCCCCAAGAATTTTCTATGTATTGGAGGGACATTTAAATTCTTTGTTAGCATTTGGTATGACTTTCTGTCAACTTGGAAAGTTAACCTTTCTAGAACAGTCTCTACTAGAAATTGGGACTTCCTCTTCAAAAAGATTTTTGCTTACTTCTTTTCAAAGAGATTGCAAGATAATTTTAACTCACTGAAGAACATTTTCCACCTCTTGATTAACCAATACAGCTATAGTACAGTTCCTTTTATCCCTCCTCCCTTTGTCTTTTAGACTGGAAGGCATCAAAAGGTAAAAGGTGTTCAGAAATGGAGGCAAACATAGATGAAGCCTAAAGACATTCCCACGTATCCAGGTCTCTAGCAGCCTTCCTCCTGGCCTCTTCCTCTTGGCATTCTATCCTTATCAGGAAAAAAAAAAATTACTCTGTAGGCCCCCACTCAAGGACCTGACTTCCCTGGGAATTTTTATTCTTATATTCAAAATACATATAGAGTTTGATTCAGTTAAGTTTTATGACACGGAGACTTCCTTGGTGGCACAGTGGTTAAGAATCTGCCTGCCAATGCAGGGGACATGGGTTCGAGCCCTGGTCCAGGAAGATCCCACATGCCGCAGAGCAACTAAGCCCATGTGCCACAACTACTGAGCCTGTGCTCTAGAGCCCGCAGCCACAACTACTGAAGCCCGTGCGCCTAGAGCCTGTGCTCCACAACAAGAGAAGCCACGACAATGAGAAGCCCATGCACTGCAATGAAGAGTAGCCCCCACTAACCACAACTAGAGAAAGCCCATGCGCAGCAATGAAGACCCAATTCAGCCAAAAGTTTAAAAATTAATAAATTTATATTAAAAAAGACCAGATAGATGCTAGTTTAAAAAAAAGTTTTATGACATGAAAATTGTTGAAAAGCAATAAATTATTACTGTGTAATTTCTGTTTATATCAGTGATCTCTGTTTTAAACTCGTTTGAGAAAGAATAGGCTATGCAAGACATGGAAGGAACCTAAGTGTCCATCGACAGATGAATGGATAAAGAAGGTATGGCACATATATACAATGGAATATCACTCAGCCATAAAAAGAAACGAAATTGAGTTATTTGTAGTGAGGTGGATGGACCTAGAGTCTGTCATACAGAGTGAAGTAAGTCAGAAAGAGAAAAACAAAAATCTGTATGCTAACACACTTATATATGGAATCTTAAAAAAAAAAAAAGGGGTTCTGAAGAACCTAGTGACGGGACAGGAATAAAGACACAGACGTAGAGAATGGACTTGAGGACACGGGGAGGGGTAAGGGTAAGCTGGGACAAAGTGAGAGAGTGGTAGTGTATATATGGACATATATACACTACCAAATGTAAAATAGATAGCTAGTGGGAAGCAGCCACATAGCACAGGGAGATCAGCTAGGTGGTTTGTGACCACCTAGAGGGGTGGGATAGGGAGGGTGGGTGGGAGGGAGACGCAAGAGGGAAGAGATATGGGGATATATGTATATGTATAACTGATTCACTTTGTTATAAAGCAGAAACTAACACACCATTGTAAAGCAATTATACTCCAATAAAAACGTTAAAAAAAAAAAAAGAATAGGCTATGAACTTCTCTCAACCTTTGATGCAGGACTCCAGCTGAACTAGCAAAGGACATTACCTGAAAGAAACTTAAATATTTTTTTCTTTCACAATTTAACTTTCTGTCTTTTCTCCTTCCCAATGTATCGCTATAAACTTCTTACAAACAGGGACTGTTTCTTCTCCTGGTATCATACAGATTGCTTTATATAAACCTACATATATGCTAATACAACTTGGTTGATTATTTCAAAGTGGTGTCAGCATAATAATGATGCTAAATAGCAACTAACATTTATATAGCACAGCCTCTGTGCCAGGCACTGTTGTAAGCATTTTATGTAGAGTTGCTTAATGTAAAGCCACTTTTATCTGGTTGTCTTTATTTTTCTGGCAAAACGCTTTAAAAATCTGTGCTGCAGTAAATTCCACAATTCAGCCTTCACCTCCCCAACAAGAATAACTAGAATTCCAGTGTCGTCTCTTTATTATTTTAACTCCAATAAACTATCACTTTTTAGGTCCATGCTTGCCCTCAAGACTTGACCTGAGGACACAGCTGGTAGTTGGTTTGCTTATCTCAGCATAGAAAGCAGCAAACAAAGCCTCAAGTAACTTTGCTGTTGGTATAAATCCTTGATTAGCTTCACTGAAGTAAAAGATGCAGTTAAAAAGTTGATTTGAAGTTTGCTTGCTCTACCTTTCATAATTTTTCCGGAAAAATATTGGCCAGGTCAGCAAATATATGCCATATATATATATATAGAGAGAGATAGATAGATAGATAGATAGATGTGAAGGTTCCTTATCCCTTGTAATGTAATAAAGAGTAATGGATTGGTTCAATTTAGAATCTAACAAAATGACTAGTTTTTCCTTCCAATTCAGACTTTGTTTCTCTTCTTAAGACATTTAGTTTCATGCAGTTATGAAATTTCACTGTTTAGCAGTGAGAAGAAGTTTGATAAAACTGCCATTAGACAAGCTTGGACCTTTTAAAATATATATATTTATTTATTTTGGCTGTGCCAAGTCTTAGTTGTGGCACGCGGGATCTTCGTTGCAGCATGCGGGATCTTTAGTTGCAGCATGTGAACTCTTAGTTGTGGCATGCATGCAGGATCTAGTTCCCTGACCAGGGATTGAACCCAGGCCCCTTGCATTGGGAGTGCTGAGTCTTACCCAAACCAGACCACCAGGGAAGTCCCGGGACCTGAAATCCGACAAAAACAAGAGGTGTTTTTGCCAATTAGTAATTCTTCCGTAGATTTAGGGGATGGAAGATAATCTGGCTTTGTTTACTTAGGAATTTATTTATTTATTTATTTATGGCTGTGTTGGGTCTTTGTTGCTGCTCACGGACTTTCTCTAGCTGTGGTGAGCGGGAGCTACTCTTCGTTGTGGTGCGCGAGCCTCTCATTGCAGTGCCTTCTCTTGTTGTGGAGCACGGGCTCTAGCATGTGTGGACTTAAGTAGTTGTGGCACGTGGGCTCACCAGTTGTGGCGCGTGGGCTCTAGAGTGCAGGCTCAGTAGTTGTGGTACACGGGCTTAGTTGTGTCTTGGCTTGTGGGATCTTCCTGGACCAGGGTTCGAACCCGTGTCCCTTGCATTGGCAGGCAGATTCTTAACCACTGCACTACCAGGGAAATCCCAACTTAGGAATTTTTAAAGCACTAGCCTAGAACCAATTATAAAAATGTTGTTGTTCTATTAACCAAAGCACTTTTCCTAGCTGCACCACACTTCTGCCATTTCTGAAGGTGTTTACAGAAACTTTGCTACCGTTTTGGCACATCCATTTTAGCAATACCACTGCTATACTTACAGATTCCACAAGGCTTTAGTAATCCAAGTGCATGTTTAAGACATTCGTTCATTGTACTTTAATTCATCCATTTATTCATTCATTCCATGTTTATTGAATACCTACTATGAGTAATAAGATTTTTATAATTACATTATTTGTAAAAATTTGTTAATTCCTGTACATGGGACAAAATTTTAATAACACAAAGGAATATACAGTGAAAAAGAAATCTTATAAGTATATACATAGATTTTTTAATATATATATAATGGTAGCATACTGTATATACTATTCTGTACCTCTCCTTTTTTCACTTAACAGTTTCTAATGGATAAGGTTTATTGCTCTTTGGGTACATTAGATTAATTTCAATATCATGACCAGCACATTTCAATATTGAAGTTTTAGTAAAAAGATGCTCCAGAAAAGATCGTGAAATGATTTCCTTAAGTCAGTAGGACAGTGTTTGTTACAGAATCAAAAAGTTATCACAAACTTCTACCTTTTCTAAAAAATAAATTGTAAATATAGTTAGACACATGAAACAACCAAAAAAACCCACAAAAAGCAAAAATAAAAAAAGAGGAAAGAGAATAATAATAAATACATGTTCAGAAAAGAATCTGTATAGGCTCAGGAAAAGGTAAAGGGGCAATAAACTACGTGAAGATGTGCTTTGTGATTCTGTACATGATGTTACAAGTTGTTCTTTTGAATGATCGGCTATCAACAATAACCTGCTCAGCCAGTAAGTCAGAGTCCATCAAGGGGGTTCTGTGGGTTTCCATTGTTTCTAGCTTAGTGTTTTTTCTAAGGGGTCTAAAGAGCACCGCATTTTTCAGGATCACTGAAAGCTTTTTGTTTTGTTTTTTAGAAGGTTCTAACGAAGGTAGCGACTTCCAAGGTTTTTGCCTTTTTATTTACCTAGCCAATCCACCCACATAATCTGATGAGTCAAATTGTCAAATATCTGAATGTAAAATTTTCTGCCATTGGGCTTCCCTGGTGGCGCAGTGGTTGAGAGTCCGCCTGCTGATGCAGGGGACACGGGTTCGTGCCCCTGTCTGGGAAGATCCCACATGCCGCGGAGTGGCTGGGCCCGTGAGCCATGGCCGCTGAGCCTGCGCGTCCGGAGCCTGTGCTCCACAACGGGAGAGGCCACGACAGTGAGAGGCCCGCGTACCACAAAAAAAAAAAAAAGATTTCTGCCATCATAATTTTGATACAGTCTAGGAAGTTGTACATTTAAAAATTGAATACCTGCAATGTGTGTTCCTCCAGTTTATCCAGTATTGGCTTACTGATGTTTAAGAGTTATTAATGTTCAATGCAAAAAATTAATGAAGTCTTAATATCTTACTAAAAGTATTTCAGGGACTTCCCTGGTGGCGCAGTGGATAAGAATCTGCCTGCCAATCCAGGGGACACAGGTTCGATCCCTGGTCCAGGAAGATCCCACATGCCGTGGAGCCACTAAGCCCATGAGCCACAACTACTGAGCCTGCGAGCCACAGCTACTGAAGCCCGCGCGCCCAGAGTCCATGCTCGGCAACAAGAGAAGCCACCACAAGGAGAGCCCGCGCACCACAACAAAGAGTAGCCCCCGCTCGCCACAACTAGAGAAAGCCCATGAGCAGCAACGAAGACCCAACACAGCCAAAAACAAAAAAATAAATAAAATTAAAAATATTTCATTATTGGGACTTCCCTTGTGGTCCAGTAGTTAAGAATCCGCCTTCCAATGCAGGGGACATGGATTCGATCCCTGGTCGGGGAACTAAGATCCCACATGCACAGGGCAACTAAGCCTGTGCACCACAACTAGAGAGAAGCTTGCTCACCGCAACAAAGAGCCTGTGCGCCGCAATGAAAGATGCTGTATAGCTTCGGAAACTATATTCAGTATCTTGTAATAACCTATAATGGAAAAGAATCTGAAAAAGTGTACATACAGTAAGTCCCATACGTACGAACCTTCAAGTTGCGAACTTTCAAAGATGCGAACATACGTTCCCATGTCCAATCACATAAGTTGGTTCATGTGTCTGGCGTACATTGTCACATGTGCATCCTCTACAAGTAGTTGTGCTTTTGTGTACTTTACTGTACAGTACCATATAGAGTACAGGAGTACAGTATCTTTATTTCAAGCCCAGGATGTTTGGAAGCAAGCTTAAAAGCAGCAGTGATGTAGCTGGTACTACTGTACTTTTCAAGATACTGTACTGTAAGATTAAAAACGTTTTATTTTTTGTGTTTGTTTTTTATGTATTATTTGTGCTAAAAGTAATATAAACCTATTGCAGTACAGTACTATATAGCCGATTGTGTTAGTTGGGTACCTAGGTTAACTTTGTTGGACTTATGAACAAATTGGACTTACAAGCGTGCTCTCAGAACGGAACTCATTCATATGTAGGGGACTTACTTGTGTATATAACTGAATCACTTTGCTGTACACCTGAAACTAACAGAACATTGTAAATCAACTATACTTTAATAAAAAATGAATAAAATTTAAAAACCTGAATCTCCCTGAATCTGCAGGGCACCTTCTAAACTCTACCCCATCGAAAAAAGTGAGGCATTTGAGGATATCTCAAAAAGAAAAGTGGTGAGCAAGTGGGAAAATGGGCAAAAGAATGGTAATAGACATTTAACCAAAGAAAAAAATGCAAATGACCAAAGCAAAATACAGAAAAGTATTCAATAATAATCAGATATGGATATCGACAGGGATTTCTCTGAATTATAAAGTCCAGACCAAGGGGGGAAAGCGGGGGTGGGATGAACTGGGAGATTGGGATTGACATATATACACTAATATGTATAAAACAGATAACTAATAAAAACCTGCTATATTAAAAAGTAAATTATGTAATAGTTTTTCACAAGACATATTGGCAAAGATGTATTTAAATTATAAAACCAGTTTTATAACTCTCAAGGGTATCTGGAAACCAGCACTCTCATACATTGCTAGTAGGAGTAATTCTAGTTATGAGAATTTATCCTTAGGAAATAATCATATATTCTTGTACAAGTTTTTTCAGTGCAGTGCTATTTATAATAAAGACTATACATAACCTAGATGTTTAACGATAATAGGTGAGTTAAACTGTGGTTTTTCTCGGGACTTCCCTGGTGGTCCAGTGGTTAAGACTCCATGCTCCCAATGCAGGAGCCCTGGGTTCGATGCCTGGTCAAGGAACTAGAGCTTGCATGCCACAACTAGGAGCCTGTGTGCCACAACTAAGATCTGGCACAGCCAAAATAAATAAGTAAATATTTTTCTAAAAAACTTTTTTCTAAATGTTGGATTACAAATGTAGCCGTGAAAAACAACCGTGCTTTAGAAAAATATGGGGAATATTTATGATGTATTGTTAAAGAATGAAGGTGTCAAAACACTAAGTACAAATCCATCACGATTTTATTTTTTAAGTAAAGTATGAGCACAAAAGTAACATTAGAAGATTATAACTCAAAATGTTAAGAATGTTACTCAGTGGTGGGATTATAGGGTGGTATTTATTTTCTTTATATCTTTATTTGGATATTTTTTATAATTTTTAAGTTGTGCCATGACTACCTAAAAAAAAAGGAATACACTTTATATAAGAGAGCTATTTTGTTTTAAGCACCTGTGGTAAGTGATTTTTTTTTTTTTAAACTGGAAAATACTGAGCATTCCATATACCACAACAAGGATGACAAAGGGGGAGAGTTTGCCTGTCAGATGAAGCCATAGACAATTCAAATTGGGGGATGAGTTAGAAATAATTAATCCAATTCCCTTTATTTTATAGATGAAAAAATACAGTCTAAACTTACCCAAGGGCACAGAGATAGTGTTTAGAATCCAAACAATAATTGGATTTTCTAATTCCTAGAATCTTTATCTCATCTTTCTTCCTTTCTACTTATTGTATAATGTAATAGTTGGCAACTGTGTTCTTTTAAGTCTGAGAAAAGAGTTGGAAAAATTTTAGGATTTTACTATATCTTAAATAACATAGTAACGTAGCTTTTCTTCCTGTTTTTGAATTGGCACTTGCCTCCCCCACCCAAAAAAAATACCCATACACTGTAGTTATCTTCAGAGTAGCCCATTTGAAACAACACCTATAAATACAACTTCATCATGCTGATTTAAATATCTCTCACATCCTCCCTTTTCACCCAGCTACCTTCCTCAAAGCCACAGACTGATTATAAGAGGAATAACATAGACTAAGAAGCCCTGATATCACCTCACTACTCACTTTAACACCCTCCTTTCAAAGCAAATCCATCTTTCAAGTCACCTCAAATTGGGTCTAATATTGGGTTATGAAAAGATTTCTGACACAAAACTCATTTAAATGTGGCTTCCTAATGATAAAGCAAGCAGCCTTGGTGCTCAGAGACTGCTGTCATTTAGATCAGAACAGATTATTGTCATCATTATGTAATTTTTGTTCTTTGTAAAGAAAACCTTTTGGCGTTTACTTTACAATGGTTTTCATAGTCGCATGAGATAATTTGGGGAAGTAATCTGAGCGATTATCTGACCCAGCATTTTTGGAAGCAAGTAACAGTTTTCAATACCAATACTTAAGGGAAATCTCTAAATTAATATATTTTTAAATGATCATAATATCAGGAACTTCAAAATTTTTGGAGATTCTTAGGTGGTATGTAAACTTATCATTTCATTTGCTGACATCTCAGTCAAATCAGGATCTGTGCTCTTGAATCAAAGATGCAAAAGCCTGTAAGGGCTTTCCTCTGTTATCTCCCCTGTAAATAATAGATTTTTTTCTACTTTATTTACCTGGAGAGGTGTACACAATATGAAAAGGGAAAGACTTGCCCTCCATAGGTATGGTCTACCTAGCAGATAAAGTGGGGCTTTACCTGGGACCTCCATGAGTTATTCTCTACTGTGTCTTCCAAAGGGAACAGAATATACTGTCCTCTGGCTGATACAAACAGAAGACAGCAGTTGTATGTGACCTTGTGTCTGACATGGTTCTGGCATCTGGACAGAATCTTTTTGGTAGCCTGTGCTTTGTCACTTTCTAGCAAGTACAGCAACTAGGCACCTGGGCCTAAGACTCAACCACTCCACAAGATCCCAGACCTCCTTGAAGGTAGGAGAAAGGGGTTTCAGTATTCTCAGCATTTAGTTATCAGTCTCAGATGGGCTTAGTGTTCAGTTAATGAACAGGAACCATGCCAGGGAGAGATACATGAGCTTAGATCTCAGAAGGTATGTCCTCTGAAGCTGAAATCATAAACCAGAACATCTGATGTGTATCTCATACACAATGAAGGAGGGAGGACTGCTGACGGAAATGTCACAAGCAGCTGCTTTTAGCACTTGGCTCTCACCAATGAAGCTTCCCTCTCGGCCACTACACTCTACCCTCTTCCTGCATGAAAGCCATTTAGGGCTCTTTAGTTCTCATCCTGCACACTGTGAAACAGGCTATAAGTTTATATCTATTAAATCAGTCTAGTTCATGGCTGGTTGATGTGCCTGGTGGGTTATAAGAATGACTGGCTTGGGCTTCGCTGGTGGTGCAGTGGTTAAGAATCCGCCTACTAATGCAGGGCACATGGGTTCGAGCCCTGGTCCGGGAAGATCCCACATGTCGCAGAGCAACTAAGCCCGTGCACCACAACTACTGAGCCTGCACTCTAGAGCCTGCAAGCCACAACTACTGAAGCCCGTGCGCCTAGAGCCCATGCTCCACAACAAGAGAAGCCACCACAATGAGAAGCCTGCACACTGCAAGGAAGAGTAACCCCTGCTCGCCGCAACTAAAGAAAAGCCCGTGTGCAGCAACAAAGACCCAATGCAGCCATAAAAATAATTAATTAATTAATTAATTTAAAAAAAAAAAAAAAAGAGTGACTGGCTCAGCTACTGTTTTAAGTCAGGAAAGAGATAATTGTGTGCTCTGCCCTGAAAGGTAAGGAATATGGCCTATGGTCCTAATTAAGTTGTTTGTTAAACAATGTTCTCTGAACATTGTTTAAATCACTTTGTTCTTCTACCAGTTCTCCAGCTATACGATAAAGCATGTAATCCTGAGTGACTTCATAGTGGGGTTGTGTAGACAAGGTATTCCCTCCATCTGGAATTCTCCTTCCCTCACTTGTCCAATGCCAAATCCTCTTTATCCTTTGGGTTTAAGTTGAAATCTTAATTTCTTGAGGAGAGTTTTCCTAATCCTACTTTCTTACTTCTCAAAACCAAGAAGTCCCCCAGTTCATCACTCCATAGCATCTGGTACTTCCCTTTTTGCAACCTGTGTCATGCTTATGATAATAGTTGTTCAGTGTCTATCTTCCCTATTAGATTTTAAGTTCCATTAGGGTAGGAATCATATCTGTCTTTTGCACCTGAATCTCCACGAAGCATTGTGCTTTGCACACATTTGGTGCTTTAATAAACATTTGTTGAATGAATGATGAATTACATCTTATAATTACTTTGAGATTCCTTTGTGAAAATCGGTGTTGAACTCTCTGTGCCTTCCTGATCATGCAGGTGATATTAAGAACAGGTGTTGAATTAGAGCCAAAAGGACTGCTACTTATTGCTCAGTTCCCCATACCTGACTACTGTTTGCCTTTTTGTATCACAATCTGAATTCTTATCATCATGGCAAATTATTTCCAACTCCCTAAGCAATCATTTTTAGGAAGATTGCAGTTGTGTTCATTTTTAAGTAAAACTTAGAATCCAAACTGGCTTTAGAGTTGAGTACTGTGTTTCCTAATATTTTCATAAATTTAAAGAATCATTAAGCTCACATAAAAAAGATTTCATGTGATCTGATTACTTTGAGAAAGAGTTTGCCAACTTCAAATACATTCTTACCCAAATGCCTTCTCATTGACTCTAGGTGTTTCTGAACTATTAACCTGAACTTGAGTATCTAATTCTATCTAGAAACTTTTTAGGGTAGATTCGTAGTTGAAACAAGGAAAACCAGCTTCATATGCCATTTATTAATTCACTGATTTATTAATTCAATAGTTATTAGTGAACACTATAAGCCAGACAGCATTCTAGATATTTGGGAATATAGGTAAAACATTCTTGTCCTCAAGGAAATAATGATAGGACTGTTGTAGTATAAACAGTAGTCACCAAACATTCCTTTGCTCCTCTGCTTTTCCCAGCCTTCCTTCAACTAGGTTGGGGTCAAGTGATTACTTCTGGCTAATGGCCTGAAGGAAGTCTTGTGTCACTTTCAGGCTGAGGAAGTTATAAGATGATGTGCCTCCTCTAACCCTTTTTCCCCCTCACGGTGACCTCGGAATTTACATGTTCCACGTGTACAGCTGCAAGATGGTAGATCCTGAGTCATCTTGGTTACTTGAGTGAAGGTGTGGAGTAGAACAACACAACCTTCACTGCCTGCAAACCTTCACTGCCTGCCAACCTAGGGCATGTGTGAGATACACATTTTTGTTGGTTAAGTCATTCAGAATTCAGGGTTTGACTGCTGGGACAGCCGGCATTAACTACTTTGAGTGATACAACTTCTATTATTTATTTAACACCTTTTATGTGCTAGTACACAGTACTAGGCTATAACAGTGATTTATTATTGTTACAGCCCTGTCAATCACTTTCCTTGCCAAAAGGGAGGCTTTTTTTTTAAAGTTTTTTTTTAATGTATAAATATATTTACTGGGGCTTCCGTGGTGGCGCAGTGGTTGAGAGTCTGCCTGCCGATGCAGGGGACACGGGTTTGTGCCCCGGTCCAGGAAGATCCCACATGCCGCGGAGCGGCTGGGCCCGTGAGCCATGGCCGCTGAGCCTGTGCGTCCGGAGCTCCGCAGCGGGAGAGGCCACAACAGTGAGAGGCCCGCGTATCTCAAAAAATAAATAAATAAATAAAATGTGCTGTGTCCCTTTAGGCTGCACTTAAATATATATATATATATTTACTTATTTATTTTATTTTTGGCTGCATTGGGTCTTCATTGCTACGCACAGGCTTTCTCTAGTTGTGGTGAGCAGGGGCTACTCTTCGTTGTGGTGCATGGGTTTCTCATTGTGGTGGCTTCTTTTGTTGCAGAGCACGGGCTCCAGGCACGCGGGCTTCAGTAGTTGCAGCACGTGGGCTCAGTAGTTGTGGCTCACGGGCTCTAGAGCACGGGCTCAGCAGTTGTGGTACATGGGCTTAGTTGCTCCACGGAATGTGGGATCTTCCCAGACCAGGGCTCGAACCCGTGTCCCCTGCATTGGCAGGTGGATTCTTAACCACTGTGCCACCAGGGGAGCCCCAGAATCTGTCTTCTGAATCACTTTTCAAGTCTGAGCCACTGATGTCTGTATTTTCAATACAGTATCACCCTCTGTGCCATCAAGAGCACTGGCGATGCAGCATCCCTTAAGCAGGGCTCCACCATTTTTTTTCTGAGACTTTCTTCCACGCTTCTGACATCCATTCTACTTGATGCTGGTGCTTTCTTTTTTTTTTTTAATTTTATTTATTTATTTGTTTGTTTTTGCTGTGTTGAGCCTTCGTTTCTGTGTGAAGGCTTTCTCTAGTTGCGGCGAGTGGGGGCCACTCTTCATCATGGTGCGCGGGCCTCTCACTATCGCGGCCTCTCTTGTTGCAGAGCACAGTCTCCAGACGCGCAGGCTCAGTAGTTATGGCTCACGGACCCAGTTGCTCCACAGCATGTGGGATTCTCCCAGACCAGGGCTCGAACCCGTGTCCCCTGCATTGGCAGGCAGACTCTCAACCACTGCGCCACCGGGGAAGCCCAATGCTGGTGCTTTCTTGATCTTACTGGAAGTTGTCAAGGGAAGGTTTTCAGGCAACAACTAGGATTTGTATTTCTTGTGTTAATGGTGCTTAAATGGTTTTTTGACTAAAACGTCCATGGGTTTCAGTTATCCAGTCACACCATCAGGAATAACGACCAAGTTTGTGGATGAGCTGACAATAGCAAGTACACTGAAACTGCTGAGCAGTGAAAACAACTGAAAAAGACCAATTGTCTCAATTTCAGAGATGTTAAAATGTGAAAATAGATGTATCTTGGAAGAGATAAAGTATTGATTTTTTCCAAAAGGGATATATAATAATAAGACCACATAAAGCTCAGCTCCCCAGGAGCTCACATCATTCTCTGAACTCCATCCCATTGTTAGCACTCCAGTCCAAGCCTTAAATCTAGGGCAATGCATTAAGAAGGGTCTGGAGTTAAGAGGAAAGAGAACTGGCTTTAGTGTCTGAAGACCTGAGCCTGACTCTCAGCCCTGTGGTTTTTCAGATGAGCTGCTCCAGGGGTCAAGTCACTATTCTTTGGGGAAATACCTAATTCTGAAGGTTTTAAGAGGGGATTTAATGTATGCAAAAGCACTTTAACTGTAAAATTTATATGCAGAGGACAAAGAACTAATGTTTGTTGAGGGCCAGGAACGGTGCTGGGTACTTTGCTTGCATTATCTCGTTTGATCTGATGTAAATGCTGAGGCATGTAGTATCTTGATCATCTTGCTATCTAATCCACTTAATTCTATATTAAGTTTTTTTCCTAAAATACCTCTTTCCTTGTCTCATGCCTTAAAGCAGAAATCATCTGTGCTACTGTTTGGATCACAAACAAGTTGATGACTGTGAGCCTGTCACAGAACTGCAGCCTCTTACTTGCTCTTCTTGCCTTGTAGCCAGAAACACTTGAAATAAGAGACCCTTGGGCTACCAGTGTACTGCCTTCTCTGTGACTCTGATGCCAAAACTAGCCCCCGAGGACCATGCAGAAAGTTTTTACTTATAGTAAAAGTCCAAAATGGATCCAGGATTCAGGGTGTTAATCTAAGCGAGCTTTAGACAATGTAAACCGATTCAGATGTGCATAAAGTTGGCATCCAAAAAACCATAGAAAACAGAGCCGCCAGTGACAAGAATATAGTTTGGGGGGCTGTAACTCTATTCATGGGAGGAGAAGTTACCAGCAAGAAATCTAGTTCTGGGGAATAGAAGTATAAGACAGGAATCCCCTTAAAGCTCGATTACCTTTGAGACTGAATCATTGAACTAGTGACCTAGTCTCCTCATGTTCTTCTAGCAGGAAGAATTTGAGTCCTTGAATTGAGTGAAGCTGAAACTACAAGTTAGGGTTATAGATTCAAGCTCAAAGGCTAGAGCATTACAAAGTTAAGAGCTAAGAACATTGTTACACGAGGTACATGAAATGCTATCTTGAAACACAAATAGACGGGAGTGAGGTGGAGTGGGGTGGGGTCTAAAACAATAAACTTTATTATATTTCAAATGTCCACAGGATAACTTTTAAAGCCTCAAAGGGGCAAAGATCCACAAAAATTGGGGGGTCTTGAAGACCCATATCAAGGCCACCATCTTAGGACACCTCCAACAGCAGTGCTATAATGTTTAATTTATAACTCAGTGTAACACTCATATTGTTCTCTGATTAGTCTATATTTACATTGACTCTACATTAAGATTTTAAGCTTGAGGGTAGTAATAGCATCTTACTTTTTAAAAATGTTCTGCAGGGCTTCCCTGGTGGCGCGGTGGTTGAGAATCCGCCTGCCAATGCAGGGGACATGGGTTCAAGCCCTGGTCCGGGAAGATCCCACATGCCACGGAGCAGCTAAGCCCGTGCGACACAACTATGGAGCCCGCGCTCTAGAGCCTGTGAGCCACAACTACCGAAGCCCGCACACCTAGAGCCTGTGCTCCGCAGCAAGAAAAGCCACCGCAATGAGAAGCCCTCGGACCACAACAAAGAGTAGCCCCCGCTCGCCGCAACTAGAGAAAGCCCAAGCGCAGCAACAAAGACCCAACGCAATCAAAAATAAATAAATAAAATGTTCTACATGTGCAGTACCTAGCATAATGCTATATAGATCTAAAACAACTTATTAATGTCACCCTTTCCTATTTGAGTCTGGTACAGTTTATATATGATCTCTATAAAGGTGAGAACTTAGATTACTTTTTGCCATTCAGCACATAATTTTCCGAGAAACCAGCCACTCCAGAAAATCTATCTTATTTGTAGAACTATTGCAAAATCTGACACTCCTCTTTACTTCACTGGAATGCCCTTGTAATTGCCAAATGTTGCCTTGCCTCATGGAAATTCTTGGCCAGACCTATGGATTGTTGGTCCTTGCAGCTGTTGACCCTTGAAGTCCAATTCTCCTATAACATTAAATCAAACAACGTTTCTTAGTGACCTAATAAGAACAGGCACTGAGCTAGTTACCATCAAAGGTACAAATATATGATCACTGCCCTCAAGTAGTTTATAGTTTATATAAAAACAAACATCAATATTTAAATAGTGTAAAGACAACTGACAGATTATACAGAAAAAAATGAATTTACTGGAGGATAAGACATGATTTTTACCCCTTTATCTAGCAAGCCAGATCCCAGTGTCAGAGCTCCCCATGCCCTGTTTTCCTTCATGTTACTATTTTGAGGTGCACTTGTGGAAGAGGTATGATGTCCTTGTCCTAAATAAGACTTCCATGTACCTTGGGCCATCTCCTGGATGTTTGGTTCTCATCTCTTGACCTAAGGTTACTCAATGGCACTCATTGAGATTCCTGCCTTGGGAAATGTCCACCTCCTCTCTTTACTACTAATTCTGTATATTAGGGCCTATATTCTTGTTGATTTTGTTTTTCAGTTTTCTAGACCTGCGGACCTTGGGCTGGTACAAGGCCACAAAGTTATATTTATTCATGTTGTCACAAGACTTACTTTCTTCCCCTAGGATATTGGGCCAGAATATATATGATTTCTACTCATCCTCATCACTCTGCCTGGAATATAATTTCCCTTGGGACAGCCTTTTCTTCTGAGATGAAGAGATTGTCAAAAGCAGTGCAGCAACCACTACCTCCTGTTCCTTCACCTCATTTTCCCTGTTCCCTCCTTACCCTCTCTTCCTTGGCGACTTCATCTGTTTCTCTATGAGAATGAATGTTATCCCATTCCAAGTATTCAATCAATGTGTTCTAAAAGGAGAGAAAGCCTAAGAGCATGAGTCAACTTTATTCCTGGTACTGAACCCTTTTTGTTCTCTTGTTAGTTGCCCTGAGGAACAGGGAAGGGAAGTGCAGCTTCTACTTCTCCCTTCTATTTTTCTAATTCTCTTTCCCTTTCATAAAAAGAAAGTGGGGCTTCCCTGGTGGTGCAGTGGTTGAGAGTCCGCCTGCCGATGCAGGGGACACGGGTTCGTGCCCTGGTCCGGGAAGAACCCACATGCCCTGGAGCGGCTGGGCCCGTGAGCCATGGCTGCTGAGCCTGTGTGTCCGGAACCTGTGCTCCGCAACGGGAGAGGCCACAACAGTGAGAGGCCCGCGTACCGCAAAAAAAAAAACAAACAAAAGGAAGTGAATTGCGGTCAACCTATTTCATTAATTTAAAAGAGATCCATTTTAAAGAAAGTGATAACACACTGAGCTCCTGTTATATGCACATAGGGCATTACAAAGTATTTACTTTATGGTGCTTAACATGTTACAATTTACTTTATTAACTTTAGTGTTGGCTTCTTAGGCAAAAACAGAATCAGACTACCCCAGGAGATGAACAGGCATCTGCCTGGTGGCCTGACAGTTGAAAATGCTCTCCTTCAACTTTTCCAGGTGTGGAGAGGGTAACTGTGACCTGCCTTTCTGTCCTCACCTTATAATTCAGTGATTTATATGTGCAGCTAAGCCTCCGTTATAATGCAACCTCCTGGAGGAGAGAATCTTGTTTTCTTACCCATCTTCGTTTCCCTCCACCTCGTCAAGTTGCACATCCACATTGCACATGCCAATACTCAACAAATGTTTTTGATAAATCAATCAGTCAAGCAAGCCTTGCCAAAGTGGTTGCCTGTCGTTACTGCCTGGCTTTGTGGAAATCTTTCAACCCTGCGTGTCGGTTCTCTTGAATGTTAAAAATAACAATAATAGGTGTTACCTGTGCAACCATGAGCAACAACTCCCGTGAGAGCCAATGACAATGAGAGAAAGGGCAAGGAGTCATGTTGGGAGCACAGTCATTCGACCCTGCCTCCAACAGACCCAGGGAACAGCTCTGAGGAATTACATCCAGAAGGGAGCCGCTGGAGAACACCCACATTCAACACCAGTACCTATGACTTTCCGCACTCAGGAGACAGCCCCTGAGAGACCTTGCTCTATGTCTCACACTGGGAGTGAAGAAGGGGAGACTCTCTCTCTGGCCCCAGCCTGGAAACTTGAGCGAGGATTGACACGAGGATTGCTGAGAGACTGAGCGAAGATTGCTGAGACGAGGATTGCTGAGGATTGCTGAGAGACTGAGCAGATGCAATAGGAATGCCTGTGCTCTTCCCTGACTGCCTATTTTGGCCATCTCCCTGCTTTTAGTCTCCACAGTGGAGGGATCAGAGGCTTGAGCCAAGCCAAAGATACAGGAGAAAGATCTGGAATATACCTCAGTGGGTAGGGAGGGGAGCGTACAGAGAGGAATGTTCAGAAAACAAACTCCATGCAAGAATCTGGAGTCATAAAGGGGCCAAGTCTTCTACTCAGTTAACCCCCAATCACTGGTAGGAGCGTCATTTTAATGTATGATTGTTGGGGAAAAGTGGGATATGGTAAATCATGATACTTCGAGGGGGTGGACCTGACAGTCTAGTCCCCTGGTTGGCCTTCAGTGAAGAGAATCAGTACCAGCGGCTTGACTTCCCTGATTCACCCTACCCCTCTCCCAGCACCATCTAGAGATCTCTCCAGGGAGACGCTGTGGCTATTATCGAGTCTATCCAGTGTCCTGTGTTTATGCACCAGGAGCTCTGGGTCTACCTGAAATTCTTTCCATCTGGCAGAACAGAGCTGGGAAGAGTAGGCCTCGAAAGGGCTTCAGTTCTTGACCTTTCCAATGTGGCAGCCCAGTAGTGCTGGAAAAATATTGCTCTGGCAGGACCCTCTTCCTTTTCCTTGTACCCTGAAGATGTGTAAAATCCTCACCTGCAGAAGGAGAAGAGAGAGGAGTTTGTCCACACCATTCTTTCCCTGTCATCCTCTGCTGTTCATAGCTGCTGCATAGCACATGTAGGCAGTGAGGCATCCATTACTTGACTTTAAACTCTGCAGTTACCCTGGGCCCAAAGGTTCTGGGAGCAGCTTCCCCTCCTTTAAGTCTTTCTTTTGTTTTTTTTAAAGATTTTGTGGTTTTTTTGATGTGACCATTTTTAAAGTCTTTATTGAATTCGTTACAATATTGCTTCTGTTTTATGTGTTGCTTTTTTGGCCAGGAGGCATGTGGGATCTTAGCTCCCCGACCAGAGATTGAACCCGAACCCCCTGCACAGGAAGGCAAAGTCTTAACCACTGGACCACCAGGGAAGTCGCTCCCTCCTTTAAGTCTTGACTGCTCTAGCCAGTAGGGCTTCCAGCCTTCTCTTCACTAGTTGCAAGGAATTCATAAATTCCATGTTGTCATCAGCATGAGACTCCCAGGCATTCTGGAAGCTCTATATGAGAGTAGGAATGGCTGTTGCTGCTGTAGCTGCCTGGACCTACAGCAAAGAGCCAAGGAAAAAAGTCACTTAACACCGTGTGCACCCGACTCCCCTAGAGCTGGCACAGCCGAAGGAGTCTGCAGAGCCACGTAAATCTTCCTCCAAGCAGTCTATCTCTACAGTAGCTGCAGAACAGCATTTTTGTTACCTTTTAGTTTTCAGTAGATGGGCGAAAATGGATAGCAACAGTCTCTGTTTCTGAAGCTAGAGAACCAACCAGCAAAACCTTCAGGAAGGAGAAGGCAGCTCCGCCAGAGGAGTCTTGTCTCTTATTGTCACTGTCAGTACTTTTGGGCCTCAGTGAGAGGACTTCCCCCTAAGAACCTGGAACTAAAGTTGCCCTTTTAGATTTAAACCTTCCAATCAATGCATAATGGATCAAAGTATAGTTGTTTAAAATCTGGGGATTCTCTGGTGGTCCAGTGGTTAGGACTCCGGCGCTTTCAC
This sequence comes from Hyperoodon ampullatus, assembly GCF_949752795.1. Taxonomy (NCBI): domain Eukaryota; kingdom Metazoa; phylum Chordata; class Mammalia; order Artiodactyla; family Ziphiidae; genus Hyperoodon; species Hyperoodon ampullatus. Next base: position 100,726,273 of record NC_136915.1, read on the forward strand.
CACCAAGGGCTCAGCTTCAATCCCTGGTTAGGGAGCCGCGTGACAATCAATCAATCAATCAATCAACCAAAATCTTAGCAAAAGAAGAATTATGCTGTAACCTGAAAAAAAAATAACTTAAATTCAGGAAAGAATTGGTCATCCCTAAAAACAGGAAGAAAAGAGAGTCTAAGAAGCAAACGCTGGGGCTTCCCTGGTGGCACAGTTGTTAAGAATCCGCCTGCCAATGCAGGGGACACGGGTTCAAGCCCTGGTTCGGGAAGATCCCACATGCCACGTAGCAACTAAGTCCGTGCGCCACAACTGCTGAGCCTGGGCTCTAGAGCCCACAAGCCACAACTACTGAGCCCCTGTGCCACAACTACTGAAGCCTGCATGCCTGGAGCCCGTGCTCTGCAGGAAGGAGAGGCCACCGCAATGAGAAGCCCGTGCACCACAATGAAGAGTAGCCCCCACTTGCTGCAACTGGAGAAAGCCCACACGCAGCAAGGACACAATGCAGCCAAAAATAAATAAATAAAATTAAAAAAAAAAAAAAAAGAAGCAAATGCTGGCAGTGTTTATCCAAGTGTTTTTAGGTGAGAGGTTACACTGGCCTGTTCAATTCTACAGGCAAGTAAATTGCTGCTTTGGAGTTGGATGGGTTTTGTTCTGTCAAACATTCATACATAAAACAGACACCCTTGTTTCTGATTCCATGCTCTGCAAGCAGCCTACTCTTACAATCTGATTCTCAGGTGCTGGTCACAGGACATGAATGTTTTAGCCCTTGGCTATTATATTTCTATTTCTATTCATAATTTTCATTATGAATAAACTGGTGTTCTGATTTTGCATACCAGCTTCTGGAAGCTTGAGTCTGCTCTGGGAGATGAATCCACAATCTATGTGTTAATTGATTGAATTTCTAAGCCTGTAGGACTGAGGACCAGAACTACACCCTGGTGAGTCATCAAAGTAAAACTATGCCATGGAGGACCTTTTGGGGTCCCTGGAAGCTCCCTGACTGGTTGGTGGTCAGTATCCTTCCTACTCATACTCCTAAAGTTATAAGACCTAGTGTGCATTTTATCTATATTCAGGGACTGGCAGGATAAAATTGTGTTTGGGATCCTGGTCTGGAGTCAGAGAGACTTGGTATATATCCTTTCTTCCATTTTTAAATTAAGCAAATTTCATAATCTTTCTGTTTCAATTTTTCTCACTTGTGATTTGGGGATAACAAAAGTGTCCTCAACACAGAATTGTTTGGAAACAAATAAGACAGCGTGTTAAGCACTTCATGCAGTACCTAACATAAAGTGTTGCTTAATAAATGGTAGTTACTTATATTTTAATAGCTCTCACTAGATGCCAAGCACTATGCTAAGCGTTGATATATTTGCCCAAAGTCAAACAGCTGGCAAGTGGTAGAACTGGGCATTGAACCAGGCCAAAGCTAATGTATTTGACTACTAGGTTAAACTGTCTTTGATGGCTTAACAAACACAGCAAAACTTACCCTTCTGAAAAGTGTCCTTTCCTTTAGAGGAATACATTTGGAAGACTGTATATGTTTTCTTAAGCCTATTCGGAACTCCTTTTTTGGACTTACCAGAGAAATCTGTGATATATTTTTGGAACACCCTTAACAAGGGCAAATCTTTGTTCTTTAAGAGAAGATTTGGTCTTCCTGGACTTCCCTGGTGGTGCAGTGGTTATGAATCTGCCTGCTAATGCAAGGGACACGGGTTCGAGCCTTGGTCCGGGAAGACTCCACATGCCGCGGAGCAACTAAGCCCATGTGCCACAACTACTGAGCCTGCGCGCTAGAGCCTGTGAGCCACAACTACTGAGCTCGCATGACACAACTACTGAAGCCCACGCGCCTAGAGCCCGTGCTCCACAACAAGAGAAGACACCGCAATGAGAAGCCCGTGCACTGCAATGAAGTAGCCCCTGCTCACCACAACTAGAGAAAGTCCGCACACAGCAACAAAGACCCAACGCAGCCAAAAATAAATAAATAAATAAATGTGTTTAAAAACAAAAAGACAAGATTTGGTCTTCCTTAGTAACAAAACTTACTCAGTGCCAAGACCAGTAAATAAAGTGGAGAATTACAATGAGAAATGCCTTCTTTGGTCGAAAAACATGCGGTCTAGAAAGCAATTCCACAGTTTTGTCAGAAGCAGCAAATACTTCATCATCACAGAGCGTTTTCTATTGTTGCTGACTTCACTCTCCTGCCACACGGGTTTTGTATGGGGTGAAGTTAGTAAATATGTATTGCTATTAACAAATTAGATTAATTTCAAATGGTTGAATCATTGTAACTGAAGACTAATTGGTAGATTAATATAAAATAAGGAAGGATCCCCAGTGAAGGCCTTGTCCTTTTAACAGTTCTATTATTGACATGAAAGTATGCTCATCAAACCTGTAAATCAAAGCCGGGGATGGGTGATTTTAGAAAAGGGGGGAGGGGATTGAAAATTTAACAGAGTAAAATGTAAGGTGCTTTACTTCAAGCTAGAAAAAATTAACTGCGTGTACAGGATAAGAAATATAGCATAGCAGAAGCACATAAGAAAAATGCTTGGAAGTTTTAGTAGATAGGAATTCAACCTAAGTTAATGACTGCCAAGAAAAATACTAAGATATTAAGCTGAATTAAAGGAAGCATAGATCCTAGACAAAGGAGGTGACATACTCTGCTGATTAACTTTCTGGAAAAGACAATATAAGAGGGTTTAGGGTCAAACTGAACTGTATTCAGGGACTTCCCTGGTGGTCCAGTGGTTGAGACTCCACCCTTCCAGTGTAGGGGACACGGGTTCAATCCCTGATCAGGAACTAAGATCCCGCATGCCGCTTGGTGCAGTCAAAAAAAACAAAACCAAAGTGAAACAAACAAACAAAAAAAACTGAACTATATTGAGAAGAGAATAACCATTATGGTAAAAGAATATAAGAAATGTTGAATTGTTAGGAGACATGTTGTTTGAAGGTGAAAGATTGGGGGGCATGATTGATTTCTTTTTTTTTTAAATTTCTTTAAATATTTAATGTGTAATCACATGGGGATGTGAGTGGAAGCTTCATTGAGATAGATTTTTAGTTCAGAATGCAAAAGAAATGTATACAAGTGACAAAAAACTAAAAATGAAATGAGGTTTCAGAAAAGTTTCCCCATCACTTGAGGTGCACCAGAGAAAAAGAAACTCAACAACTTATGTCTTTCTCCCCAAGAGAGGACTCAAACCTATCAGATCCTGTTTATAATCATCACCATCATCCAAAAGCAACCTCAAAGGACCCACATGTATTGTGAAGGTAAAGTGACCAACTATCCTGATTTTCCCAGGACTGAGGGAAGGGTTTCCTGGGGTGCAGGACTTAAGAGTGCTAAACTAGGAAAAGTCTCATGCAAACCTCGATGAGTTAATCACCCCAGAAGTGAAGGAATCTTACATTAAGTGGGTCCTTTAAGGAATGGTTAAGACAAACATAAAAGATATGCAATCAAACCTTCCTTGAACCGACACATGAACAAGTGAAGGCATTGTCCTTTCTCTTCCATATAACTGAAATTTCTAGATATATGAAGCTTACTTCTAAAATACCAACAAGTTTATATATATTAGATTTATAATGTCCTAAAACATATTACATAGTTCTTTATGCTCTTTATCAGACAATGTGGAATATAGATTTGTCTTTTTTTGAAAATATATTCAGAAAAAATTAGAATCAGAATATACATTAGCCATAAAACAAAACAGGTAAGACTTAGGCTTTAAAGTCTGACAGATGTGGGTTTGAACTTGCTTCTGTCAATTACAACGTGTCAAGTTACTTAATCTGTGTCTCAGTTTTCTCAACTATAAATTGGGAATAACATTTGTACCTACTATGTAGAACAGTGCCCAGTAGACAATAATAAACACTCAATAAATGGTAGGAACTTTACCATTATTGTTAATAACCACCAGAGTTATCATCTGAGCTAAATAGCTCCAGCTGATTGCACTGTCTTCTAGATCATCTGAACAGACTCTGCTATCTGCTATCAGTATCTCTGGTCTGTATACTTAATCCCTATATTTTATACACAATTGAATTGAAGTACGAGGGCACTTAAAGCTCCTAAGGAGCAAAGTGCATGTGCTTTCTGATGGCTATTTACTCATTTATATCTAATCCCTGGACTGTGTTCCAAATACTTGGGAGTTCTAGAAACATTGACTTCCTATAAGTGTGACATTATAAAAATCAATCAATTAATCTACCAATTTTACCAGCAGTTTGAAGTCAAAAAGATCATTTTCAAACATAATTTTCCAGAGGTTCCTCTCTTTGTTCTACCACCCATTTTGTACCAAAAAAATTTCTCTTTTTTATTTTTTTGGCCATGCCATGTGGCTTGCAGGATCTTAGTTCCCCCACCAGGGATTGAACCCCGACCACGGCAGTGAAAGTGCCGAATCCTAACCACTGGACCACCAGGGAATTCCCCCCACCAAAATCTTTTTTCTTATCTAATGGTTCCTCAAATGCTAAAGAACTACTTGGACAAAATGTGCATCTGAACTTTATTAGTTTTCTCACGGAAGCCCAGGAAAGGAATATTTCTAAAGCACAAGAATGAGCCTTTTAAGACAGTAACTGTTTTTCCTTTATAACCTTACCCTTGACTCTATACTGAAACAGCAGTATATAAATATACATGTGAGAATCACAAGGAGAAGGCTCTATATGTATAAAGGAACATGGAGGCACCCAACATGGCTGCACTGACTTTCCCTTCCCTCTTCTCCCCTCCTCCCACCTGCAGTCCTAAGCATTCCAACCGAAATCTGTGGGTCACAACTTAATCAATTGCACTCCTCATTTCAGTACTGGACAAAGATTACCCATTCACGTTTTTCTCTTAAACCCACAGTACTGCCCTGAGGTGTACCTTGGGAGAGAAGAAATACTTCAGGAGAGCAGGTAAAGTCATGTATACTGGCATCATTTGAAAGTCACAGAGTTTTCTAAAAAAAATCTCTTCAGGGCTTCCCTGGTGGCGCAGTGGTTAAGAATCGCCTGTCAATGCAGGGGACACGGGTTCCAGCCCTGGTCTGGGAAGAGCCCACATGCCGCGGAGCAACTAAGCCCGTGAGCCACAGCTACTGAGCCTGGGCTCTAGAGCCCGTGAGCCACAACTACTGAAGCCTCTGTGCCTAGAGCCCGTGCTCCGCAACAAGAGAAGCCTGCGCACAGCAACGAAGAGTAGCCCCCGCTCACCACAACTAGAGAAAGCTCACACACAGCAACGAAGACCCAACGCAGCCAAAAATAAATAAATTAATTAATTAATTAATTTTTAAAAGACCTCTTCAGTCCAAAGTTAACCTATTTGAAACTGACCACTGGGAGTTGGCCTCCTGTCTAAAGGTTTAACAGTAAGTAAACAATCTAAAAAAATTTTTAAAGACCTTGTTTTTGATCAGAGTGTTCAAAGAAAGACTTGTGGGTAAAAGTTCACTAGGCTGAAACAATAGAAACATTGGAGAGTGGAATATGGCCTTCACTCCTAAAGCCGAGTGTCCTAGTTCACCTTTGCTGGCCTCCATCATAGGAGAGTATGGATACAGCTTAGTTCACCTCTCAGAATATTTTGCAACTTGATCTTTAATAATAGGAGAGTCAATTAGAAATTACTGTGTTCAGCAGTTGGGCATTTATCTAGCTCTAGGAAAAGTTGGGAACTAATTTCAGCAAGGTTGATCTTCACTTAGCAAATAACCTCCTGAATCATTTTTAATTATTAAAAAGTGAAAGGAAAAAAGTAGCAGGAACTTTCCCACTCCCTTGTGCCTGTATGGATCCCACTATAGATTCTCAAGTTGCCTATAAAGACCACTCAGGGGCTTCCCTGGTGGTGCAGTGGTTGAGAGTCTGCCTGCCGATGCAGGGGACACGGGTTCGTGCCCCAGTCCGTGCCCCACTCCACATGCTGCGGAGCGGCTGGGCCTGTGAGCCATGGCCGCTGAACCTGCGCGTCCGGAGCCTGTGCTCCGCAACGGGAGAGGCCACAACAGTGAGAGGCCTGCGTACTGCGAAAAAAAAAAGAAGACCACTCAGAACTGAAAAGAGATAGTCAGTCTAACCCATCCCCTGATTTAAACCTTACTTTTTAACCTTTAAGAGAGAGAAAAATGAACCTAATCCTTCATTAATGAGCCTCTAAGCTAGGAGAGGCCAAAAGTAATTACTATTTCAAGAGTATGAAAGTAATTACAGGTCCATGAGTTTGCCTACGTGCTCTAGTTGTGGCAACCATATGTCAAATTATCTCAGATAGTCCAGATTTTACATGTTTTATCTCAGAAGTTCTTTACTCCTCAGATCACGAAGGTCAGAGATTTTTCAGTTTGTAAAATATGATTATTTTAGCTAAAGCCTCATATGCTCCGTTAACAATAATGATGTGCAAATCTCTTTTAGGCTGAGGGAAGGCTGCTGAAGAACAAATAATCATCTTCCACCCCCTAATGACATCTTACCAAAGTAATAACTAGTCATGTTGCCTATATGATTTAAATGCCCACCAAAAGAACAGCGGTTATCGCAATTATTGTTAGAATTATCCCGTCCCTCTCCTTACTCTAGTGTAAGTGGAGAAAGAAGGAGAGGGGTACTGGTTAATGTCCCTCTGAGTTGCCCTCCTCCTAGTTGGAAGTAACGTGCTCTTCCCAGGTCCCCACAGCATCCTAGGCTCTTCACCAGCCATTTGCTCCATCATGGGTCACCACTCAATGCAGATCACTGCCCCAACTCCTGAACACAGTTCTCTTTGTAGGACGTTGTTCCCTGTGATGGGCGCAGCATATGAGTAAAAGTGAGGCAGGGTGCACTTCTCTTTACAGTTTCATCCTTTTATTCTCCACACCTCCACTACACTAGGTAGTATAGGTCTATTAGACTTAGTGATTGGTTGGAGTAACTTAAAGAAACCGCAGTGTAGGAAGAAAAAATATTTTTAACTGAACTTGAAATCTGTAATAGTTAGGAGCTCTATTTAAGCTGCCTTCATGGAGGTCCCATCAAGACTTCCATTTAATCTCATTAATCAGAAACTTAGGCTCATCGCCACATAGACTTGCTGCTTCCAGAGTGAAGTCCATATTTCTCTCTCAAATCTCTCAGGTCACAATGGTTTCAGCCTAGTGAACCCACAAAAAACTGTAGAAGGGAAGCCAGCATAATTAAGTGCCCTGATCCCACCACCACCATAGAGAAAGTCAGGGGTTAGAGAATGAAATGGGATTAGTGATATTAATTGATTGTTATATATTTTTGTACATCCTAGTTTTAGGGTATCAATAGTAATGCTGCTAAATGACCTTTCTGATAGTCCCAGGAAAGCTAACGAGACATTGCATCTATCCTAGATGACTGACATGTAGATAACCAGTCTAATCTTTCTCTAATCTTTCTTTTTTTTTGGCTGTGTTGGGTCTTCGTTGCTGCATGTGGGCTGTCTCTATTTGCAGCGAGCGGGGTCTACTCTTCGTTGCGGTGCACGGGCTTCTCATTGAGGTGGCTTCTCTTGTTGCAGAGCACAGGCTCTAGGCACGCAGGCTTCAGTTGTTGTGGCACACGGGCTCAGTAGTTGTGGCACACGGGCTTAGTTGTTCTGCGCCATGTGGGATTTTCCTGGACTAGGGATCGAACCTGTGTCCCTGGCATTGGCAGGCAGATTCTTAACCACTGCGCCACCAGGGAAGTCCTATAATCTTTCTACCATACCCTCAGGTCTGAGAACCTTGCCGTTTCCTAACCTCTGCTGTGTGGCTGTCTGCCTACTTTGGGAAGCTCTAGCCAGGACCCAGGAGTCGGTCTCATCCCAGGAGCTTTCTCTTGCTGCTTCCAGTAGCTCATTCTCTGAGTCTGAGTTATTCAGTCCCCAAAACCCAAATGCTTCAGATAGCTCTCACAGAATAGTCCAGGTGGGCACATGGGCCCTCTAAGTGTGATCCCTATTTAAGTCTCCTCACCACTGTGAGTAGCAAATATGCCTCTTTATTCTTAAAATTGTCCAGCCAATAACTGTTGGAACACAGATGCACACACATATACAAACCTTTCAAGAGCAAATGTTAAATCACAGAAACAATGTAAAATCTAAACTAAAGCTCTTAAACTGCTTATAAAGGGAATTCATCCCACAGATATGTCTCATCAGTATGGTGTTTTGTTGTTGTTGTTGCTGTCTTTAAATGATTTCTAATGTCTTTAAAGGGGGCATGTAATTCCCATTTCCCCCAGTCAGGTTTAGTTTAATAATTTAAAACTTTCTTCTATTATGCCCCCAAACATTTTTATTTGTTCAACAAATATTTACTGAGCTCCAACTATAAGTCAGGCATACTCATACTCAGAATAGGGCAATGAGCAAAACAAAGCTCCCTGCCCTCATGAAGCTTACATTCTAGTAAAGGAAATACTTTCATTATTCATGGTAAAGAGCCTATTGTTAATGTCTATAATACTTAAGATTTAATATATTCTGGCTTTAATTCAGAATTATCTGCCTTGCATGTACAGTTTTCATGTAATCAGGAGATTTTATCTCAACTCAAAGTAACTGCATGTTATTAAATACCCATTTAGCAATGAAATGTTCAAATGTAACCTGTGACCAGTTTACTCAATAGGGAATATTAATGACATTGAGGTCATTACACTTGGGCTTACTCTATGCACAAATTAGTTAATACCCTTCAGTCTCATAGCCACAGACTGCTAACCTAGCCAGTCCTCCTTCACAGGCCTGCAGCTGGAAACAAGAGCAATGAAAGAATGATAGATTAGGTGCCCATTAGCGCCTTTGGAAAAACAACTTAACATCCACTTCCTGATGATGGTGTTCCAAGAGGCATGCCGGACAATAGTGTCATCGTGATTAAATATGGCTCAGGGCAGTCTTCACACTTTAAGCTCTCCAGGTTCCCCTCTGTCTCCACCAGCCAGGAGAATCATGAAGGAGTTCTTTTCCTTGGATGAGATCCTTGGGATACGATTGCAGTCCTTTCATTTCTGTGCTGCTTCTGTGGTATAGTCTTCTGCCTTCAAGAGAGTTTCTGAACTATTGATGCAAATAATTTAAGAGAATAACAAATGTGATGAGGTGTTTTGAGAATTTAAGCTGACACATTCTGGTACTCAGACATGTTTGGAGGACCTGGCTGCTAAGGTTCCATGTATATGAAGGATTAAGAACGAGTTCATCCTAAGGGAAGAGAGGACCAAAAGGCAGGGTTGGGCGAGAGGAGTGATTCTGGGCACAGACCAGATTCATGTTTGAATCTTAGGGAAACGGAGCTAAGATAAAGGGCATGTAAAACCCTTTATTTTAAAAAAGAGTCATTTCCATAAAATCTCTGTGAGTCATCAGGACCTTAAAGTAGCCCCTTCAGATCGGCTGTGTCACTGTATGGAAGAAATTGGAGGTGAAGAGTGCTTCTGCCAGTTGGAATTTCTATTGTAACAGACTGAAACGGCCAGGACCAGGGCCCCAAAAGAAGGAGGGGCAGCATCCCACCTCAATGAGCATTGGCTACAAAGCACAGACATCAGTGGCTTCAGGTGCTGTGGGGCCTGTCATCAGTGTGTACTTACAGGTTGGCTTTAGGATGGCAGGAGATTGCACCAAAGTGAATCAGAGTCAGGAAAGTGCATGTAGGTGTGGCTAAGTGCCATAGTCAAGACTGGTTCCACAGATTTCTCACTGCCAGAGAATTGAGCTGTAATATAGAAAGGGGGAATGCTAAAATGAACCCTGCAATGTTGGACTGGAGCTGGAAATATCAGTATGAGCACAATGCTTTATAAGTGTGTGTGTGTGTGTGCATGTGCGTGTGTGTGTGTGTGTGTGTGAGAGAGAGAGAGAGAGCAAGCAAGCGAGCCTGAGCCTGTCCTCTGAGAGAGCCTACAAGCAATGACACACCAGTACAAATTAGCACACCTAGAATGTGAACGTTTCTAAATACTATTCTCCACTAAAGAAACCAGGGCTTCTTAGGTAAGTAGCTTATTTCAGGACTCGTGCTAGGAAAATACAAGAAAAGCCTGGAATATCTTGTGTCATAAAGTCAGGAAGCTTAAAGGATTTTAGAGACATGTCAAAAGGACAGTTTGAAGGTACTCCCACTATCCAAATCAGGGACAATTTTAGCATCAAAATAGTGTCAATAACAGATTATAACCTACTGAATAAAATAAGAATCTATGAGTCATAATGGTATAAATAAATTGCCAAACAAATCATGTAGAAGAGAACATTTTTCCTTACTATAGAATGCCAGCTAAAAAATATACAAGGAATGATAAAATTATAAAAAATCACCATTTGGCTATCATGATAGTAATAATTGACTCAGGCAAGAATCATCAGTGGATGCTAAAACTAGTGGGTAAATTTTGATGAGAAACAAGATATTTAAGTAACCTCGAAGTATCTCCCTACAAGATACTTAACTATAAAGGGAAAAACAGTAATTTTAAAATAGAGAAATCTAGCAGTTTCTACCTTAACAAGTCATTAAAGGTAACTTCAATAGAAATGGAACAATTCAACTCCTAATATTATGTACTGTGATCGCATCACTTCTGTGGTATTCCTGCTTAGAATGCATAACCTGAAGCTAATCATGAGGAAACATCAGACAACCCAAACTGAGGAACACTCTACAAAACAACTGGCATGTAACTCTTCAAGTATGTCAAGGTCATGAAAAACAGTGTGGAAAATTTCTTCCAGATTGAAGGAGATTAAAGATACTTACAACTGAATGCAATGTATGATCTGGATTTTTCTTTTACTGTAATGGGTATTATTGGAACAATTGAACAAAATTTGAATGAGGTCTGTAGATTACATCATATTATTGAATCAGTATTGACTTCTTAATTTTCATAATTGCACTGTAGTTATAAAAGAGATTGTCCTTGTTTTTAGGAAATACACACTGCATTACTTAGGGGAAAATGGTATCATGTTTACAACTTATTCGCAAACAGAAAAAAGTTCAGAAAAAAATGATAAATAAGTAAATACATACACACATACAGAGGGAGAGAGTGTGCAAGCCCACACTAGGTATTGACTTAGGTTGTTAGGAGAAAGAGTTGAAATTAACAGACAATTTACACAGGACTACTTTCAGAAATTCTGAGAACATGCCCCTAAGCCCTTTTATTGGGTGCCCATTGTCAATTTATGTTGTAAGATAAGGGAGAGCCCACACAGCAGAGTCTTGAATACCAGTGAGTCATTCTCTCTGTTTGGGGCACCTATGTAACATTCTTCTAACAGAAAGTCAGTTTGACTCATCTCAACTTCTATTCCACAAATGCCTCTACCAAAAATTGTTTCTTTAACTTTCATCTTCACATTGAGTCATTAGAGTAAAAAATTCCACACAACTCTCCTGCTTGAACAATAGAATAATTTTTTTTTTTTTTGGCCGTGCTGTGTGGCATGCAGGATCTTATTTCCCCAACCAGGAATCGAACCTGTGCCCCCCTTCAGTGGGAGCGTGGAGTCTTAACCACTAAACCACCAGGGAAGTCCCAGAATAACCCATTTTCTGATGAACAGATTTAATTCAGATAAATTAAAAATACTTACCTAGGGACTTCCCTGGTGGTCCAGTGGGTAGGACTCCACGCCCCCAATGCAGGGTGCCTGGGGTTCGATCCCTGGTCAGGGAAATAGATCCCCCATGCATGCTGCAACTAAGACCCAGCACAGCCAAAATAAATAAATAACAAATAAGTAAATAATTTTTAAAAATAAAAATACTTATCTAATATATGGATAAAATATTTTGGACCCAAAAGTCAAAGCTGATTAAAAACCAGGACAGATCACAGACTGAACCACCACCATCCTCTCTTTGCTGTATTATTTGTTTGCTCTCTTTGCTCTATTATTTCTATATCACTTGCGGGCAGGAAGCAGTCATATTGAAATACAAATTTTACTTGTTTCTTTAAAAAAAGAAAAACAAACAGATGGTTTATTCTAAGAATGTACAGGAACTTATATTCTAAACGTCCATAAATACATATTCTAGGGACTCTTATCACCTTAGAACCCTACTACAGCCTCTCTTTAATCTTTTTAAACATCCTGTTACATAAATTGCAGCTGTATCTATAGCAGGAAGAATAATAAGATAATAATTGGTCAGACATCAAAAGCACTTGGGTGGGTCATATAGAGACATTTAGTCTTCTCTCCTACCAGCACCACGTTCTTAGATTTTTTTTTTCCAACTACATTAATGTATTTTTTGTTTGTTTCTTCTTTTTCCTTTCTCCTAAGTAATTACTATGAATTTTTGCCAGGTCAGAATTTTTTCCCAGGAAGAGACCCCAAGTATTAAGAAAGCAGACAAACGGTACCTGAAGATGTAAACTCTTTCCAGGCCCGCCCCTCCCTTTGAATTCTTTTTGCATATTGAATGAGATTAATTGGTGGAGTTGTATGTCCTCAATTTTGTATGAGGGAGAAGTCCTACCTGACCTGTGCTAGGAATTTCCGATTAACTTTCACGGGATAAATTTGGAACTGCTCTTACCACCCAGTATTACAGTAAGAACCACATAAATTATCTTATGTGGGCTGTGAATCATATGTATACATCCAGCAAGTATTTCTTGGTCATAAAATGTTAGAGTTAGGAAGAGTTTTAGAAGCCTTTTAGCTTGATCTCTCTTCCAACGTAGACATTTCATCCATCACTTTTCTGACAAATCTTATCCAGTTAAGATTCCAATTTTTGTTGTAACAAGGAGCTGCCTATGGTGTTGGGCAGCCCATTCCGTTGCTGGACAGCTCTCATTGTAACCCTTGCCTCTTGCTGTGGTTATTTGGAGCCTCACAGAATACGTATACCCCTCTTCCATACAACAGCCCTTTACACATTTGGTGGCTGCTAATTTGTCCTAAGCTATCAACAGGTCTCAGGACGATTGTTCAGATAATGTTGAGTAAATGCATAAACAACCAAAAGTTAACAATAGTAAATTATGGTTACATTTTTATTTTCTTACTTATGTATAAATTCTAATTTTCAAAGTAAATATTTACTTTAATAATGACATTAATTATTTTTATTGAGTTTTATTTAGATGCCAGGTCCTGGCATGCATATATAATTATCCTAAATAACCCTGAGAGGCGGGAACTATAATTATCCCCATTGTACAGATGAAGAAACTAGGGCATAGAGGAATTAAATAATTTGCCCAAGGTCACATAGCTAAGCAAATGGCTGAAAAGAAATTGGAAGATAGGTTTGCCTGATTCTTAACCAATCATCTTATAACAAGAAAAACTATTTCTTGGGGCTTCCCCAGTGGTGCAGTGGTTAAGAATCAGCCTGCCAATGCAGAGGACTATGGGTTCAAGCCCTGGTCCGGGAAGATCCCACATGCTGTGGAGGAACTAAGCCCATGTGCCACAACTACTGAGCCCATGTGCTGCAACTACTGAAGCCTGTGCGCCTAGATCCTGTGCTCCACAACAAGAAAAGCCACTGCAATAAGAAGGCTGCACACTGCAATGAAGAGTAGCCCCTGCTCAGCGCAACTAGAGAAAGCCTGCGCACAGCAACACAGCCAAAAATAAATAAATTAAATTAATTAATTAAAAAAAACACAACTATTTCTTTTGTGGGGGAGGGGAATATTTGTTTTATTTTTAGTGTTGTGTCAGAAACGGATATGCTGGACAGCATAAAGTACACTGTGATTATTATGTCCTTTGATTTGGACACAATGCAATCTGTTAATGTCCCTATGACTGCATTTGATTTTTCACCTGTGATATGAGACTACTGGCTCATATAGAGCTTTGCAAAAAATCCTTTGGTTCTTATTTTATTTTTCTTTTTTCCCTTGACTCCCTCTTGCCCCCTCCTCTATCATCCCATCAGTTCCTGCCCCTCCAGTAACCATTTTATCAACCTAGTTGTTAACATTTTTCTCCATTCTCATATGGTCATATATAGACAAATACAAATGTACATATATTCAATATAGATTTTTTTGTCATGTAAAAAAAGTGACTACTTTTTCCCTCCTACTTTTACTTAAAACAATTTCTCATCTAAAACTCCTCTAAATCAACTGGCAGAGTACAAACTTATTCCTTTTAATGGGTGTTTCAAAATGTGGATATACTATATTTTTTGCAACCATTCCCCTATTGATGGCATGCATAGTATTTATAATGTGTGTGTGTGTGTTGCCACTTAAAACACTGCTCCAATAAATATCCTTGTACATATGTATAGGATACATATGTATTGTTTTATACATATGTATTGTTTTATTTCAATAGTTTTATTGAAACTAGTGGTTTTATTTGAGTAGGATAGATCCCCAGAACTGAGATTGCTGGATCACATTTTTAAAGTAATAGCTGTTGCCAGCAGTTGCTTTTGAAAAAGGCTGTAATACTTTTTATTTCAATAACAGCTACATGAAAATACCCTTCACCCCACATCCCTGCAGCAATAAGTATTACAGCCTATTCAGCAGCTGTTCTAATAAAACCTCTGTGAAACAAGAGGTCAAAGGAAACTACTTAAACATAGTAAAGATAATTTACTGAAAATCAATAGCAATTATAATTCTAAGTGGCAAAATATTAAAATTCTTTCATTCAAAATCAGGAACTACACATTGAGCTTTTAATTAAATACATCTCTCAGGTCTCTTTTATGCTTAACTTTAAAATTGATGTATATTACACATATAAAAATGTACAAATCATAAGTGCACAGATCAATAAATTATTGCAAAATAGGGGAATTCCCTGGTGGTCCAGCAGTTAGGACTCTGCACTTTCACGGTGGTGGCCCCGGGTTCAATCCCTGGCTGGGGAACTAAAACCCTGCAATCTGCGCAGCATGGCCAAAAAAAAAAAAAATTATTGCAAAATAAACACATTCATATAACCACCACCCAGGTCAAGAAACAGACAGTAGCAGCACCTCAAAAGCCTTCTTCATGCTCCCTCCCAAACATTGCCCCCTTCCTCCTTCCTCAAGAGAACCACAGTCCTAACTTTTAACACCACAGAATAGTTTTCCCTGGTTTTGAAATATATAGAAATAAAATAATGCAGTGTATACTCTTCTTTACGTGCCTGGTTTATTTCCCTCAATATTATCTTTGTGAAGTTTTCCATATTGCAGATAGCAATAATTCACTCATTTTCATTGTGGTACAGTAGTTCATTGTATGAGTAATATACACAATTATCTGTTCTATTTTTGATGGGCTTTCAGGTGCTTTTGAATCTGAATCCTGTCCTCCAATATATCAGCCACCAATACTCCCAGCTTTGTGTCATCAGAAATTTGGATGATTACATCATCTCTGTCTACACAAATCATTGACTTTTACTGTTTGACAATACCAGACAGATTTGTGTCAGCCAACTAGAGATATCCCTTCAGGTTAACCTTAATACACTAATAAATACTATTTGGGCAAAGTTGTTCAATGAGCTAAAACTATAGCTATGTGTAGTATCATTGAGCATACATTTCTACACCTCGTCTGATTCAAATAAACAAATATTTCTTGAAGGTCTACTATGTTCTGGGTACTGACTGGGGATAGAGCAGTGAACAAAACAGATCAGATCCATAGCCTCACTGAATTTATGTTCTAGTTGATGAGACAGATATAAACAAACAATTTAGATAATTTTATTTAAGTGCATGAGGGAAGCGAAACAGGGCAACAGGATAGGAAGTAATGAGGAAGGAGGCAGACAGCGTTAGAAGGCGGTAACCACAGGGAGACTGAAGTGTAACATTTCAGACAAGAGGAACAGCTAACGCAAAGGCCCTGAGGAGCGATAAGCTACAAGAAACAGGAAGGTTAAATAATTGTAAATGGAAAGTAACCTTTAAAAATTGTATAAAAATTTTTTAAAGAAAAGAAGAAAGCTAGTGTATCTAGAGCAAATTTTCAGTAGAAGCAAGTGGAAGAGAGGTAGGCAGGAGCCAAATTATTTAGGTTCTTGAAGTCTTTTTATTCTAAATGACGTGGTGAGACGGATAAGGGGATGCAACACCCAGATCGTCCTTTAAGGAAGGACTTGATGCCCAGACGTGAGGAGTGTGGTCTGCAAACAGCCTTGAGCTAAGCTTTTCCAGGACCTGCCTTGCTGTTTGAGATCACACCCTTCATGGAGAAAACCACATCTGTGACTGAGTGAGCAGCACTGGACAATTTTGATGGACAATACTTGTTTTAGATCCCCGATGGGTTGACCAAGGCTTTGTTGGGTCTGCATCACTGATTTCTTTCCTTTCACAGGTGTTAAACCCTAATAAACAGCTTGGATCCCAAACTCCACATCTGTGGAGAACCCAACCTTTGACAAATGGGAAACTAAAGGATTTTAAGCAAAGAATCTAAATGATTTGATTTAGTTTTTGGATCACTCCACCTCCTGTAGAGATAATGGATTGTGGGAGGTAAAAGTGAAAACAGTACCAGTGGTGGGGGAGAGGTGGTGGTGGCTTGATCTAGGGAGGAAACAGAAGATAGGGAGAAGCGGGTGGATTTTGGATAGAATTTGGTTGTAGAACTGATAACTGTGGTTCATCCCAAGCATTTTGATCAGCTGTCTTGCTGAAAACAAAGTTAGCATGTCCTTGGGGCTTCCCTGGTGGCGCAGTGGTTGACAATCCTCCTGACAATGCCGGGGACATGGATTCGAGCCCTGGTCCGGGAGGATCCCACATGCCGCGGAGCAACTAAGCCCGTGCGCCACAACTACTGAGCCTGCACTCTAGAGCCCGTGAGCCACAACTACTGAGCCTGCGTGCTGCAACTACTGAAGCCCGCGCGCCTAGAGCCCGTACTCTGCAAGAAGCGAAGCCACTGCAATGAGAAGCCTGCACACCGCAGCAAAGAGTAGCCCGCGCTCACCGCAACTAGAGAAAGCCGTGTGCAGCAACGAAGACCCAACGCAGCCAAAAATAAATAAATAAAATAAATAAATTTATTAAAAAAAAAAATTTAGCATGCCCTTGGATTTCTTTAATCTGCCTGTCTAGTAATCACGTCATAAAAGGAAACAGCATTACTTAGGTGCCTGCGTGATATGGTCCCTGGTTACCTGGGTAGTCTCATTCTTGCACTCTGCCTCCTGTTTACCGTTCCAGCCACCTCAGCTTTTTCTCTGTTCCTCTAGCCTGCCAAGTTTATTGCTGACTCATGCCTTTTTCACACGTGGTTTTCAGATTGTCTCTGTAGCAATACTTCCTACATTCTATTCATCTCCAGGGCTCAGATTACATGCTGCTTGTTCACAGAGGATTTCTCAAGCACTGCCCCCTTCTGCAATGAGGCTAGTTCCTCTACTTATGTTCTCACATGAATCCCAGTGTTTTCTTTCATAGCACTTACCACAAGTTGCAATTATGCTGTAATTTTTGTTATTATTTGTTTTTCTCGCTAGAGTTCCACAAGGGGCAGAAATGTGCCTGTTTTGTTTTCTGCTTCATTCCTAGTGCCTTGCACAGTGACTGCGATCCAGTAGGTACACAATAAATATTTGTTGAATGAACGAACTTGCCCTTAGTGGACCCAAGTTGATAATTAGCATCAATTCCTTTAAGTGCTCATAAAGCAATTGTTTTTTTTTTTTTTTTTTTGCGGTACGTGGGCCTCTCACTGTTGTGGCCTCTCCCGTTGCGGAGCACAGGCTCCGGACGCGCAGGCTCAGAGGCCATGGCTCACGGGCCCAGCCGCTCCGCGGCAGGTAGGATCTTCCCGGACCGGGGCACGAACCTGTGTCCCCTGCATCGGCAGGCGGACTCTCAACCACTGCACCACCAGGGAAGCCCAAGACCATAATTTTTAAGGTCTCATTTTTTTCCACATGAAATACTTTTTTGGAGAGTAAAATTTATGTATTATATAGATGTAATTTAAAAGTAGTACCGAATATTTATAAGGAAAAAACGGAACAAAACCAAACCTGCTCTACTCCCCAGTCTTACTCTCTAGATAGGCAGCTATTTTAAACTCAGCAGGTTTGGTCAATCCTCTATCTTCAAAAGAAACCCTTTTTCACACTTGAAAATCAGTACATGTCACCTTCCGACGCGTTTCCTGCTTTCAATAATTTTTATAATATTTCTATTTGTGGTTTGCAATCATATTAGCTATTTCTTTCACTACCTTTCAGTACTGGGATTAGAAATCTTGATTTGTTCAAAGCAGTGGTATATCTCATATAAGCTCTCCTCAGTGGTATTTCAAATTTCTTACCTATGTTTGTTCTTCCTGTTCCAGCATGAAAATTATCCTCCTTTTTTTTTTTTACTGAGGTAGAACTCACCATAAATTTCACCTTTTGAAAAAAGTATCTTTCTTGTTGAGGAAGGTGGAAAGAAAAGTAGACCTTACATGGCTCACCAGCAGACATACTGCTGCTTTCTAGAAGCAATGGTCTTTTGTCTAGGAAGGCCTGGGTTCCAAAGCCAAGGTAAGGAGAGAGGACAATAGTGAGAGTAGATAGGTAGAGACAGGAAAGTGAAAGCGTAGACTGCCTATTCAGAAAGTAGTGAATTCCTTTCAACAATTTTCTCTCGTAACAAGTTTGTCATTCCTTATTTCGCATCAAATGGTCCTCTATCAAATATCACAGGCAAATTTAGATATAAATTTATATTATATATATATATTTTTAATCATTACTGGTGAGGGGATCATAACAGAAATTGGGTGATTTTTTAAAAATTAATTAATAAATTTATTTTTGTCTGCGTTGGGTCTTCGATACTGCGTGCAGGCTTTCTCTAGTTGCGGTTACTCTTCATTGCAGTGTGCGGGTTTCTCATTGCGGTGTCTTCTCTTGTTGCGTGGGCTTCTGTAGTTGTGGCATGCGGGCTCTGTAGTTGTAGTGCATGGGCTTAGTTGCTCCGTGGCACGTGGGATTTTCCTGGACCAGGGCTCGAACCTGTGTCCCCTGCATTGGCAGGTGGATTCTTAACCACTGCGTCACCAGGGAAGTCCTATATATATATTTTTATATATAGTTTGGAGTTGATGCTACCCAAGTCATCTTAAGAGCCTCTTGTGCTCTAGGCATTGTTACCTTTGGAGATCCTTTGTATTATCATATAAACATATTAAAATATCACATCCCAAATCAAATATTAAATCTTGCTATAAAATTTTGACACAGTGTTATATAATTTTTCTTTTGAAATTATTATTTAAACTAGAAGTAATGTTTAATTTGTTTGCTTATCATTTCTCAAAAATTATTATGCAATCTTATGAATTTATGTAGAATGAAACAAAATCTAGTCTTCAAATGCTTTTCAAATGTAATAAATTTATTTTGAATATTAATTTTATAATTGATAAACTTCACATGATACATGTGTGGACATTTGTTTTACTCGTTTCAAAAAATCGCGCACAAATATAACTTTTGTTTTAAATGTTAGTATTTTAAAATGCATTAAATACTCTATAAATACTTTTTTTAAAGATTTATTTTTATGTATTTATTTATTTTGGCTGTTCCGGGTCTTAGTTGCCCCATGTGGGATCTTTGTTGTGGCATGCGGGATCTTTAGTTGTGGCATGCAGACTTCTTAGTTGCGGTATAAATACATTTTAAAATACATTACATACTTTCACAGGAGATCAATCAATCAACCCAGAAAAGTATAAAAGAAAAGTAAAATCCTTTTTCCTATCTAGCATCCCCTTTTTCTAGAGTCTAGAAGCAATCACTCTTGATAGTGTCGTGTGTCCTTCCAGAAATTTTGCATACATATCCCAGCATGACAATGAAAAAAATTAGTAGTCAATCTAAGAAATAAATGGAAAATTTTATTCAAGCCAACCTGAGGATTATTACCCAGGAGACAGTGTTTTGAAAGCTCTGAGGACTATTCTGCCCCTTAGAGGTCAAAGCATAGTTACATAAGTTTTCAAGACAAAAGGTTATACATCAAAGTAATATACTGACAGTTTACATAGCCCAACAAGGTGAGTAGTGGGTTACTGTGACCCCTTACAGGACTGAGAAAGGAATGTTATCTCCTAAGGCATTACCTTGCTGGTGCCAGGAGGAAATTGCTTTTTTTGGTGAGTAGACATTCCTGTGTCTTCTAAGGGGGATCTATTTAATGTATAATGCAGGTGCACAATGCACACTAAAGGGGAAGGGGTAGTGGCTCAAACGGGCAGGGAGAGAATTTTATGTTTAAAAATTTTCTTGTCCTGACTTAAAAATAATTTTATTTCATCAATCCCCCTTTTGATCATTAATCAAAAGGTGATCAAATATCTGGTCCCTTGATGCTAGGATGGTTGCTTGCCTCCCCTGGTCTATCATGTCCCTCAATGCTGGTTTCTAATAGCCCAGTTCTTTGTTTTCTCTTACGGGGGAGTTGTACTGGTAGGGTGTCTGGCAAGAACTGACAGTCAATTTTTTTAAAATAAATTTATTTATTTTTGGCTGCATTGGGTCTTCGTTGCTGCACACGGACTTTCTCTACTTGAAGTGAGAGGGGGCTACTCTTCTTTGCAGTACGTGGGCTTCTCATTGCAGTGGCTTCTCGTTGTGGAGCACAGGCTCTAGGCTCACGGGCTCCTGTAGTTGTGGCATGCGGGCTCAGTAGTTGTGGCGCATGGGCTTAGCTGGTCCGCAGCATGTGGGATCTTCCTGGACCAGGGCTTAAACCCGTGTCCCCTGCATTGGCAGGTGGATTCTTAATCACTGCACCATCAGGGAAACCCCGACAGTCAATTTCAAGTTGTCCAGTAGGACTTATGCCTATTTTACCTTGCATGTACCTTGTGCATGTCCATTATTTTATAGAGAACTATAGATGTGATCAATAGTTTCAGGTTGTTTGGATATCATCTTAGTAGAAGCAGGTGATACACAGCATAAAGGCAAGAAACTATTACTTTCTTTTTTCTTTTTTTGCCTGTGTTGGGTCTTCACTGCTGCGTGCAGGGCTACTCTTTATCGCGTGGGCTTCTCATTGTGGTGGCTTCTCTTGTTGTGGAGCATGGGCTCTAGGTGTGCGGGTTTCAGTAGTTGCAGCACACAGGCTCAGTAGTTGCAGGTCATAGGCTCTAGAGCACAGGCTCAGTAGTTGTGGTGCACAGGTTTAGTTGCTCTGTGGCTTAGATGCTTCGTGGACCAGGGATTGAAACCGTGTCCCCTGCATTGGCAGGCGTATTCTTAACCAGTGGGCCACCAGGGAAGTCCCAAGAAACTATTACTTTTAAAGTTATACAAACTGTAATAAAAATTGCCAATAGGAGTAACTATCATTAGTAAAGATTTAACCCAGCATCCTCCTGAACCAAACCATCTTCCTAGTATTTATCTTAAACTGGGAAGAGAATCATTCAGAATGGTAATTTGATTTTTCATATGTATCATAAGGTGGGTTACATTAGAAGACTCATAAGGTATAAAAGCACAACATTCACTATGTATGATAGCACAAGTTCCCCCTTTGGAAGCTGTTAGAATACTGAGGGCCATGCAATTCTGTAGGACTGCTTTTCTCATCATGGTACCTTCTTAATTGAGCAAACTAATGACTTGGTTACTACGATTTAAAGCTTGCTGGGTGAATTTTGTTGAAGACTCTATATGAGTAATGACATATTCTGTTTCAAGTGAAGGAACAAATATCACGGCCAAATAATCATACCACTGGAAAACTGACTGAACCCAGCATGCCCAGTTAAAGGCAGATTGGCAGGAACTAGTTTCAATGCTACCCATAGGTGACCTTGAGCCCAAGGGAAACCAATTGTTCATCTTCCTAACCTACCTAGGGATAGCCAAGGCTGTAAATTTGTTCCATAAATCGATCGGGCCTTGTTAGCGGCTACCCAATATATTTAACTTCTAGTGAAAAGGAGCCTTTATGGACAGGTTCAGAACAGGTATCATTAATTGGCCAGGTAAGTGTCTCACTTTACAAGAGTGATATCGGCAGTCACTTGCATGGTACTAGAATTTCTTTCTTCTAAGATAAAATCTCTAAGGCCTTGGGAGGAGAAATCCACCAAGATAACCCAGGAGCACTGGACATAGGTAACTGACCACTAAGTCCATGCGCCACAGCTACTGAGCCTGCGCTCTAGAGCCCACGAGTCACAACTACTGAAGCCCACACACCTAGAGCCTGTGCTCTGCAAGAAGAGAAGCCACGGTGATGAGAAGCCTGTGCACCGCAATGAAGAATAGCCGCTGCTCGCTGCAAATAAAGAAAGCCTGCACACACGAACAAAGACCCAACACAGACAAAAATAAATAAATAAATAAACAAACAAACAAATTAATTAATTAAATTGGCTGTGCTGAAACTTTTCATAAGGAATCTCAGACTGAAGTTTTAAAAGGCCTCTGAAAGCCAGGAAAGCCAAGCCAAGGACTTGTCATAGATTTTGCCTATGCTATCTACAGATTTGGGTGAATTCCACTCTTCTCAAGGTCTCCCAAATATTTTGAGATTCCTACACCTGTTAGGAGGTGGCCTTTCTTATTTACTTGGAAAGACCTGTGAACCCTATTTACCTGTGAACCCTCTAAGTAAGGTACCAGGTTGGGGACTTCCCTGGTGGTCCAGTGGTAAAGAATCCTCCTTACAATGCAGGGGACGTGCATTCGATACGTGGTCAGGGAACTCAGATCCCACATGCCGTGGGGCAACTAAGCCCACGCACCACAACTACTGAGCTTGTGCACCTCAACTAGCGCCCGCCTGCCGCAAACTACCGAGCCCACACACCCTGGAGCCTGAGAGCCCCAACTAGAGAAGAGAAAAAACCTGCATGTCCCAACTAGAGAAAAGCCCATGAGCCAGAACAAAAGATCCCGCATGCCTCAACAAAGTTCCCGTGTGCCACAACTAAGACCCAACGCAACCAAAAAAAAAAAAATTACGAAGAAAAAGAGAAAAAGGTACCAGGTTGTTTGTCCAGTGGGCTTTATGGTTCCATAAAGTCCACCTTAGTTCTTTAAAGCTGTCTGATCATATCTGATTTTATGTATTGTCCAAATATGACATTTCAGTCAAAGTTATGGTAATATAACCAATGTTTCCAATTATGTCCTTTTATAAGGAGAACAGATTCTTATTAAACTTATGTACATAACTATATCACCATAAAAATAAGAATGCTCACTGAGAGTTTTCAAATTCTGGAGGGATCAAGAAGACAGAAGAAAATAAATGTTTCAATTCTACTTACAAAGGAATAATTTACCAAGTTGCCTAAGCCTAGCTTTAAGGGAAAGATTACCTTATATCTGGAAAACATATATTAAAAGCCAGTAATAGGACTTCCCTGGTGGTGCAGTGGT
The DNA here is from genome assembly GCF_949752795.1 of Hyperoodon ampullatus. NCBI lineage: Eukaryota > Metazoa > Chordata > Mammalia > Artiodactyla > Ziphiidae > Hyperoodon > Hyperoodon ampullatus. The sequence continues at coordinate 100,749,701 of NC_136915.1, forward strand.
TAAGAATCCACCTGCCAACGCAGGGAACAGGGGTTCGAGCCCTGGTCTGGGAAGATCCCACATGCCATGGAACAACTAAGCCAGTGTGCCACAACTACTGAGCCTGCACCCTAGAGCCCGCGAGTCACAACTACTGGGTCTGCGTGCCACAACTACTGAAGCCTGCGCACCTAGAGCCCGTGCTCTGCAGCAAGAAGCCACCGCAATGAGATGCCCACACACTGCAAGGAAGAGTAGCCCCAGCTTGCTGCAACTAGAGAAAGCCCGCGCACAGCGACAAAGACCCAGTGCAGCCAAAAATAAATTTTAAAAAAAGCCAGTAATATTTCAGGCAAAATCCATAAAATTATAACCGTATTCACCAGTTCACTAAGTCCTATATAACTAATCCTTTTTGTTAACAGTTTTATGAAGCCATATGGTTTTTCAGAAGGATTCTTTAATTTCTTACCCAGTTCAGCAGTATGATCTGAAAGTTATCAGAAACCTGTACTTCTCAAAAAGCTCTATGAATCTTCTTGAAGATGTGGCATTTTTGCAAAGATAACAGAGTAAAACAATGACTGTTTATGAATGACAAAAGACTTTAAAAGGCATAGTTAAAAATCTGATTACAATGCAATTGACAAAGAAACTTAGTTATTGCTGTGACATACAACATTTTAAGATAGTAATTAGAATTATGATTGATAGCATTATACCAGGACATATCCAATTTTTAGAAATTTTATATAATTTCTAGAATATTTATATCAATGACTTTTTATCCATACAATGCAAGCTAAGAAGTTTTATCTCCACTCAGTTGGCAATGCTTCCCATGTAACCCAACATACAGAATAATGCTAATTAGTTTAATCTCTCTCTCTCTCTCTCTCTCTCTCTCTCTCTCTCTGGGATGCTTCAGGAACCCTCTGAAGCATTCCAGAATTAGCTGAAGGCAGGAGAGAATTTTATGTTTAAAAATATTCTTGTCCTCCTGTAACAAGGAAGAGCCAAATCATGTTGGATCTGTTTCTTTTACTTTAAGCTTTTCTTCCCATTGCTTTTGTTCACTAAAAGGATGTAGTCTAAACACAATGGCCTGCCTCAGGGAACCCTGCCCCTCTGCCTGAATGTTAAACCAGAGTGCCTTTGTTTGGGGAAACATCCTGACCCTGTCCACCTGTGGATGGCTGCAAGAAAGAAGAAATGAACACATCATCTCCCCGAGGCTGGCCATTCCAGGGGACATTTGCAAATCTTATGGCCTTTTTACTTACTTCCTTATCTCCTCCCCATCTCTGTTCTATAAAAGAAACTGGCATCCAAACCCCGATAAGATGATTTTTGGAGGCATTAGTTTGCCATCTTCTTGGTCTGCCGGCTTTCTGAATAAAATCATATTTCCTCCCTCAACATCTCATCTCCAATTTATTGGCCTGTTGTGCAGCGAGCAGAGCGAGCTTGGACTCAGTAACACCCCCTTAAAATAAAAATAATTCTATTCCATCTATATATCTATAAAAATACACAAACGGTATTGCATGATGGGTATTGTGCATCATGATGTTTTTCACTTTCACATAATTACTATGGAAGTTTTTTTCATACCTATAGATTTATCTCATTGTTTTCAAATGTTACATAACATTTTACAGGATGAACTATAATGTATTGAGCTAGTGCCCTGTAAACATCTTTTTAAAAATGTTTATCTTTGGGGTATAGTGGCATCGTGGGTGACTTTTTCTGTCCTATATTTAGAACAGTATTAATGTTGCTATACCATTTCTATAATTTTTTTAATTAAAAAAAAAGAACCATCTTTTAGGGTTTGTAGTAACAAAATTCAATAGGGGACTCTGGGAGTCAGTAAACACTGAGAATGGGCATTCAAATCTACCCACTCAGGAGTAGATAATGGTCCCTAACTACATTTTCAATAGAGGTCAAAACCAAATTATTGGAAGTTAAAAGGTGAAGATAATTGCCAGGGCAGGTAATTTGTTAGAGGAGTTTGCCAAAGACTGGTGGAAACATGAAAGAACCTTTAAAGAGCAGCAAAGTTGGGCAAAGGCTTTGTTCCAATGTGGAAAGGCACAGACGAAACAGGTGTAAGCTCTGCCTCCTTAGCTATTTTGATTATAAGCCTAAAGAAGACTTGATTAACAGTGGAGAGTTGGTAGCAGCCTGAGACAGCTTTCTTACCTTTTTCTTTTTGTTGTTTTACTTTGTAAAAAGTGAGTGAAGGTAAAGTGTCCTTATAAATTATGCTCTTGCGAGGTCAGTGACAGGGCATTGGGAAGGGGAGGAAGCCACTTGATTGTTAATCCCTCACATTTCACCCATAAGCAAAATCTAGCTTGTGTCAATCTTGCTCTTTTGAAAACGTGGGCCGTGGGAAAATGTATGATATTTAAAATCCTGAAATCAGATTTGCCTTGGTGAGGGTCTTTTTGTTTTTGTTTTTTTGGTTTTTGGCGGGGGTGTGGGGTTTGGACGCACCAGGCGGCATGCCGGATCTTAGTTCCCCGACCAGGGATCGGGGATCGGACCGAACCCCCTGCAATGGGTCTGTGGAGTCCTAACCACCGGACTGCCAGGGAATTCCCCTTGGTGACAGTCTTTTGAAGAAAACGGAGAGAACAAAATAACCAGAGAATAATGATTAGGTTGATAAACAGAAATGCCTTAGGTAAAATTACTGAGTTTGACAGTTACCCTTTTCCTGTGTGGTTCTGGAAGTAATGTCCTCATCTTTGCTTAGCATTAGGGTTAGCCCTCACGAATCGGGGGGTGGGCGGGAATTTCCTGCTAGGTCAAAGGGGAAGGTGGTACCTGGCCAGTGGAGATATATTTTGGACAAAGCATTGGATCTTAACACACTTCTCAAATCACACCATTGTGGACAGGGAGTGTTGCCTGCTCTCCCAGTTCTAGCCACTGCAGCACTGACAGTATGCCCTGAGGGGAATTCAGGATGGAGAAAAACAGGAAGCATTCTGTGCTTTGGATATTGGCCCTAGATAGTTAAGATGCATATCTAAGGAGTAATTTCAATGAACCCAGATCCTTGCATCTTCCCAAAATAGAAAAGCGCTAAAATCATCAACTTGAGATACCTGTTTTTTGTGATTAGCAGTAATCTTTTGATGTTTGACTATATGTTTGTTTTCCAGCAAAAAACTCATATACCCTGGCTTTTCCCTTACCTCTTCAGAACAGTTCCTCACAGTTTTCTGAGATGCTGTCTCCCAGGAGGGCTGTAGTCCTCAGTAAGAGCTCAGAAACAACTTGAAAGTTTTAGGTTGTGCATTTTTCTTAAGCTGACACCATGAAAAGAGCATTCTCTTCTAACACCTAGAACGCTCTCTGTTTAGGCTGAATCAAGGTCTCTGGATGCACTGTGGTGGCCAGGCTGGCTGTGTGTGTGTTGGGGGATGTGGTGGTCGGAGGAAGGAGGAAAAAGTGACTTTTTTCATGTTACATCTTTTGTATCTTTTATTATGAAAATAAATCATTTTATTCAAAAAATTAAGTTGTTGTTTTAAAGACTTGATTGAAGCTGAGAAGAGAAATTTGGTTTTGTTTTCTGGTCAGCATGGCCTCCTGGGTTTACTTCATTTCATTCCTACTTCTTCACATGCTCTGTGATTTCACAGTGTGATGTTTTAGTTTAGGGTCCTCTCCCTGCAAACCAGGCCCCTGACCCAAGTTAACTAATCTAATCTAAACAAGTCATTTATGTGTAACATCTTCTTTTCTTCCACCTCACTTTTTGTTTCCCATCAGCAAACAAAACATCTTGTTAAACAATGATTCTCCACCTCAAGCTTGAGATCTGAGTAACAGGCAGATGCCAGCCCTGCCTGCTATTTATTAGCTGCATGACCTTCAGCAGGGCTCTCGTAAAATGCTCTGGAATTTGGTTGCCTCATGTGGGTCCGTGGAAGGTGCACTCACTAGATCAGAGGTCAAAGGGCATGGGCTAAATTTTCATTCTGCCACTGTTGCTTTGTAAACCTGGGCATGCTGCTTGGCCTATGAGCTTCAGTTTCTAAAAATGGCGATAAATCTTCCTTCCAGGGCGGTTATGAAAGTGAGACAAGATATGTAAAAAGTCCTGATGTCCAGGACAACTGGGCTCTCAAGCCATGTTAGTGTCTTTTCCTTCCTCTTCACCTTATTTCCACTTTTGATTTGTTTTAACTTTGTAAAATGGGAATGGTGAACTTTGTAAAGCCTGCCTGTTACTCAGGCCCCCTGCCTTTCATAGTGCTTTGTAAACTGTGAAGCAGAATATGTGATTGTTTTGGCACCAGGCAGACATGGGCCCCAGGCTGTGAATTTCTCTGCCCTCTCTAAATTGTGTTTGAATTCCAGAGGAGAGCTCTGTTTTTCTAGGTGGAAATTAGGTAAACTTTTCCAGGAGCTCACCCCAGGCAGTAAGCTGGGGGCTGGGAGCTCCTTCTGGAAGACCTTTCCATCATTTTCACAGGGCTCAGCATTACAGAGCCACCCGGGGGGAGTCAGGGAAGGGTATTGTTCTTAGAAGCCACCTGGATGCTGGCTTACTCGGGACGAGAGAAGCTGCTCAGACCTTTGAAACACATTACTGAAAACCAATTCACACTTATATGGAAGCCAAACTGATGAGGACTGCGATGATGATGACAATGACTATAATAATGATAATAAACCACACCTGCTGTTCACTACGTATACTGTGCTGTGGGAGAAGAGAGGATGCCCTCAGCCCAGTACTTGATTTGACTTTTTTTTGGGGGCGGGGTACGGGGGCCTCTCACTGTTGTGGCCTCTCCCGTTGTGGAGCACAGGCTCCAGACGCGCAGGCTCAGCGGCCATGGCTCATGGGCCCAGCCGCTCCGCAGCATATGGGATCTTCCCAGACCGACACATGAACCCGTGTCTCCTGCATCGGCAGGCGGACTCTCAACCACTGCGCCACCAGGGAAGCCCCCAACTTAGGAAGCCCCACTTGATTTGATTTTTAAAGCTTTTATTGCATTTCTATCTCCTCTGAAGTTTTATTCCTATGGCACATGGAGGTGTAAAATAAAAGTTTTAAACTTAGACATACTAAGAGGAGGGAAGAGAGAAGACAGTTAAACTAAAAATGAGTAATTTAGTCAATTTAATTAGTTTAGAAATGAGCCAGAGGTACACATGGAGGTTTAGAAGACTTCATTAAGACACTTGGGGGAGTTCCCTGGTGGCCTAGTGGTTAGGATTCTGGGCTTTCACTGCCATGGCCTGGGTTCAATCCCTGGTTGGGGTATTGAGATCCTGCAAGCCATGAGGTGCGGCCAAAAAAAAGAAAAAAATAAAATAAAGACACCTGGCATTGCCACTCAGTGGATTTGTAAACTGTGTTAAACAAGCAACTCTCCCAGCCCCTCAGTTTCCTTGTCTTAAGATGAGGAGGGGCTTCCCTGGTGGCGCAGTGGTTAAGAATCCGCCTGCCAATTCAGGGGACACGGGTTCGAGCCCTGATCTGGGAAGATCCCACATGCCGCGGAGCAACTAAGCCCGTGCGCCACAGCTACTGAGCCTGTGCTCTAGAGTCTGCGAGCCACAACTACTGAGCCCACTTGCCACAACTACTGAAGCCTGCGTGCCTAGAGCTTGTGCTCTGCAACAAGAGAAGCCACTGCAATGAGAAGCCCGCGTACCACAACGAAGAGTAACCCCTGCTTGCTGCAACTAGAGAAAGCCCACATGCAGCAACAAAGACCCAATGCAGCCAAAAATAAAGAAAGAAAGAAAGAAAGGAAGATGAGGATTGGTGAAATAATATCAAACCCTTCTTAGCTCTAACTTTCCTAGGCCAGATGCTTACAAACTGAAGTTCTTTAGTTTCAACCTGTCTTGTTCCATGGACAAGGGGGAGGGAAGAAAGGGTCCTAGTTTTTATAGAGCAAGTAGCATACGCCAGCCTCCGCATGAGGGATTTTGTTTACATTAATGTATACATTAACTCCTAGCACAACATTGCTCTGTTAATTTGACCAGTGGTCTTAAAATGAGGGGTGGGAACACATGCCAATAGTAGTACCATCACAAGGTTCTCTTATTTCTATCTTATCAAGAAAACAAGAAAGTAATTGATAAACAGAAATGGGTAGACAGAAGTGTGTATATATATGTGTGTATATTCATTATAAATAACATATATATAAATTATATATTTATATGTGGTACATAATTTAAATTTTACACTGGGGTGCAAAATTTTTTTAAAAAAAGGAGTTGAAACATTATCCTAGACACTGGAAATAAGATAATTACTGTTAATCTACCAAACAGCTATTTTACTTGGGGGAAATTGAGAGTTTGTAGTATGTCCAAATGATGTTTCATGTATAAATCACAGGTGAGCTGTTTCTTAATCCATCTTTTCTGTGCTTCCTTCCCTACTTCCCTGGCGGTCCAGTGGTTAAGACTCCATGCTTCCAATGCAGGGGGCAATTACACATGTAATTCACTAAATCATTCTCATTGTAAAAGAATAAAAAAACTTAGAGCAAAGCCTTCTGGGCCATTCTCCACTCTGCCCTCCTCCCCGCCCCCAGTCCCTGAACTTACCCTCCTACCCAGTCCTCTCCCCAGAGATAACCACAGTTATCATTTAGATGTATATTCCAGCCCTATAAAAAGTAAAGTTTCCTCATTGCTATCCTTAAGTTGTTGCTTTAAGAAAAAAGAGATGGGAAAGAGTAAGGGGAAAGTGGGACTCGGTAACCTACAAAACATTTTAGGCAGGATGCTTTTCAAAACCCAAGAGCAGAACTGGAACTTGAACCGCACGTGGTTTCCAACATGAGCATCTGGCCACCTCCACCTTGGTAAATACTGCTGATTGACTGGCTCTGGCTCTGGCCCACCTGCCAGTGATGGCCAAACACAGGAAAGCTGACAAATCAATAGCATCTTTCACTTTTTTATTTTTATTCTTTATATTCATCAGTCCCCCGTACTCTGATGATTGCCGAGAATAGGAGATTCTCTTACACACAGTAGCAGGGAGGCAGTTTCTATCCTCTTTCCTTTCTAAAGGACAATGTCAAGGACATGTTGAGGCCAGGTCAGTAAATGTTACATCAGAGATACTGCTGCTATATTTACTCCCACTTGCCTTTCAAGCAAAGCAATTTATATGATGAAAAACAGCAGAGACAAACTGACCTGGGTATCTTCAGAGAAAGAAAATATTGAATTTTAAAGCTGTGTATGATCTTACATTGCAGTAAATTTCTCTGGGGGCTAAATTCCCTTTTTCTCTCTCTTTCCACTTTTTAGAATTCTGTCTGAGGAGAGAGTTAAAGAGACATACTACTTCATCCCAGGCCTACAGACCTGCAGTTGCTATCCAGGGTTTAATTCGTTCTAGGCTGTCATCATAGCCTTGAGATGAGAGAGACTAAACAGGAGAATGACAAGCAGAATTACCACTGGATTTGCTTTGATCTGGAAGTTCCCATATCAGCTTCTGTCCCACGCCCACCCTGAAACCCCCTCTGGACCAATTACTTTTATTCTTCAAACCTCAGTTTTCTGCTCAGTAAAATAGGAAGAATCAATTCTGTTTCACTTGGAGGGGTATTGTTAGGAGAATGAATAAATATGAGTAAGGTCTTGTGGGGAAAGGAAGGTTATTCAGCACTGATTCAATTCAACAATCATTTCTTTTTTTTATTGAAGTATAGTTGATTTACAATGTTGTGTTAATTTCTGCTATACAGCAAATTGATTCAGTTATATATATATTTATTTATATGTACATTCTTTTTTTTTTTTTTACTGTTGGGCCATGCCACGCGGCATGCAGGATTTTAGTTCCCCAGCCAAAGATCAAACCTGTGCCCCCTGCATTGGAAGTGTGAGTCTTAACCACTGAACTGCCAGGGAAGTCCCTATACATTCTTTTTTTATATTCTTTTCCATTATGGTTTATCACAGGATATTGACTATAGTTCCCTTTGCTATACAGTAAGACATTGTTATCTATCCATTCTTTATATAATAGGTTGCATCTTCTTACCCCAAACTCCCACTCCATTTCCCGCCCCTCCCCTTGGCAACCAGAAGTCTGTTCTCTATGTCTGTTGAGTCTGTTTCTGTTTTGTGAATAAGTTCTTTTGTGTCATATTTCAGATTCCACAAATAAGTGATATCATATGGTATTTGTCTTTCTCTTTCTGACTTACTTCACTTAGTATGATAATCTCAGTTGCATCCATGTTGCTGCACATGGCATTATTTCATTCTTTTTTATGGCTGAGTAGTATTCCATTGTATATATGTACCATATCTTCTTTTATCCATTCAACTGTCAATGTACATTTACATTGATTCCATGTCTTGGCTATTGTGAATAGTGCTGCTATGAACATAGGGGTGCATGTATCTTTTTGAATTATGGTTTTGTCCAGATATATGGCCAGGAGTGGGATTGCTGGATCATATGGTAACTCTATTTTTAGTTTTTGAGGAAGCTCCATACTGTTTTCCATAGTGGCCACACCAACTTACATTCCCACGAACAGTGTAGAGGGTTCCCTTTTCGCCACACCTTTTCTAGCATTTGTTATTTCAACAGTCATTTCTTGAGTACATATTAAGTGCTGGCAGAGAATACCATCCAGAGTAAAACATTGTACCTACCCTTAAGTAGTTAACAATCTGATAACTGGAAAAAAAAAAAAAAAACAAGTTTACAAACAACCTTAACCTCAGGCAGCAAATGATAAATTACAAATGAGGGAATAGGAGAGGATTAGGGGAAGTTTCAAAGGGAGAAGCTGCATTGAGATGAGAGATATGAAGAGGACATTCCAGATAGAGAAGAAAGAATAAAAAAAGGTGTGGAGGAGGCAAAGCTCAGGATGAATTCAGGGGACAAGGAGTACAGCAATCTGGCATACGTCAGGGAGCCATGGATGGCAAGCTGGGTTCATATTGGAGAGGTTAGGAAGTCTATACTTAATCCTATAGGTGTCACAGATGTTTCGTTGAGGAAAGACACGATTAAAGTACTGCTTTAGGGCAATTACTATGGTGGCTGGGGTGTGGGTTGGGGAGGGGCAGCTTGGAGGGGTAAAAGGAACAGATGAGGGTGATGGCAGAGCATCACAAAACCTTCCTTGACCCACAATGAATCTCTGCATCACATGCTGTAAAGGAAGAACTTCCCTCCTAGCATTTACATATTCAGCATTTACACTCACCCCAGTTTGATTTTGGTGGGTCTCTTTTCCAAGCATGACTCCTGGCTCCCCATTCAGGGGGTGCTTCCTGAGAACAGGGCCTTTATTTGTTCTCTCCCTCTTTCTGCTCTCTGTGCCAGCAGCCCCAATGCCCTCTATGCTATGGCCAGCCATAGCCCTCACTCAGGGTGGAAAGACTGGCACTTTCTTTCTGCTTTTGTTTTAGGCATTTTTTAGCATCAACCAGGACATCCAATGAATTCAAAGGGTAAAAAAAGGAAATAATTAGTAGGCAGATGAGGGAGGAGGAGATGTACCAGTGTCATAATGAAAGACTAAGCTTTGGTTATGGTCCTTTAAAGGAAAATTTAAGACAGCATTTGTTGAGCATTATTATATATCTTGTATTTCACATGCATTATCTCATTGCATTCAGTCGGCAATCCTATGAGATAGTTACTATTATTTACAAGTGAGAAAACTGAACAGAAAAGTTCGATAATTTGGTCAATAGCCCATAACAAGTGACAAAGTCAGAATTTGAATGATGTTTCTCTGCCCATTATCTTAACCACTATAGTCTATTGGTCCTGCATTGTGGACCTAGATACCGAGGTCAATTAGTTCTTCAGTCCATACCCTTCTCCTCCAGTACAAAGGCACTGTTGCTTGAATGTTTACTGAAGGAGTTGATCCCTTCAGGGTTAAGATTTTGTTACTGGAGATTAAATTGCAAAGCCCTAACCTTTTCAATGCTAAGTAGCTCTCAGGGGGATCTCAGTGCTTGGAAAGATTTTAGCCTGCCAGACAAACATCATTTATTAATTAATTCCATTTTCCATAAGACAACAAGACCTCCTACACTGAGTTGATGGGACTCCAGACAAAAAAAAAAAAAAAAAAGAAATCAGAGTAGCCTGAAAAGAACTGACAATTTCTATCAGGATCCTTTGAAATGAAGAGAAGAGCTCTCAGGCCTCCTTGGAACCTCAGGGTAGTGGCCTGTGGGATAGTGAAAACTAAACCCCTGCTGGAAATCCCTGCTCCCACCATTTCTGTTAGATTTGCTTGAGTGTCTGGCATTTTGGAGATTTGATGGGAAGGGAGCCGTGAAAGGGAAGAAAGCAGAGCACCTAAGGAATGAGAGAGGGAGGAAGGGACGGTGAGAGAGAGGGAAGGAGAAATTAAGGGGAAGAGAGACTCTGGGTATTCTCCTGGCTTGAGAATGATGCCTGTAGCTTTTAGCTAATTAACTAAATCAGAGCCTGTTTGGGTTCAGTTGAGAAGGCAGTGTGATAGGACCTAAAGATAGGACCGTGGATTCTTTTTTCTTTTTTTTTTAATATTTATTTATTTATGGCTGCGTCAGGTCTTAGTTGTGGCACGTGGGATCTTTCTTTCCCCGAGGCCTGTGGGATCTTAGTTCCCCAACCAGGGATCAAGCCTGCGTCCCCTGCATTGGAAGGTAGGTTCTTAACCACTGGGCCAGCAGGGAAGTCCCAAAAGTGTGGATTCTGAAGACACACACATTTGAATTTCAAGTCCTGCTGTTATCACTACCTGCATAACTTCTGAATCTCATGGAATAAAATAGCTATTTCTTAGGATTGTTATACATGAGAGTGGATAAGTTTTAAAAATTCCTGCTATTAATAGGCATTAAATGAAGGCCATTTATTCAAAGTCTTGAGAACTACCATTTTGTATTAATTTAAGAAGCCTCAGAATTAAACAATTTGCATAATTCACACCTTCTTTTGAATTTCAAGTCTGTTATCTCTAAGAAATAATTGTTGAATTAAACTAGAAAGACCTCAGATATTTTTAGGAGATGATAGTGGTCAGCCAAACAGAAGAGCATGACCTTAATGAATCTGCTGATCCACAGGAAGACAGAATGTTGACAAAGCCACCAAATTGTCAGAAGTTTTCATTTAGCTTTTCTAACATCATCTCTATCAGTTTTAGACCAAAATGTAATTCTTTTCAACCAAGGATCACCAAGAATGAACTAAGTTGCATCGTTTCAAGTTAGACCTTGAGACAAATATTTCTGGGGGGCTTGGGGTGGGGCGGGGGGCACCAGCCGTCTCGTGGGATCCTAGTTCCCCATCCAGGTATTGAACCCGCACCCTCAGCAGTGAAAGCTCGGAGTCCTAACCACTGGACCGCCAGGGAATTCCCCCCAATTTTCATTTATTTCTGTTTTTAAGAGTTCTCATTCCAAGATCTTCTGGGTTGGAAGCTTGATATTTCAAGGTCCTAGTTTTCGGTTCAAAGCTTTTTCCTGACTTTCCTGTTTTGTTTTGTTTTCTCGCCTGAGGCCAGATGCTGAGCTCTAGTGCCAGGGTCTTATCCAAACACGTGACCCTATTTCTCTAATATCTCCAGGTGATGTGGGGAAGAAGCAGTGTTGGGAAGTCTGGCTCTCAAGCACTACTGCAAGTGCCTCCTAAGCAAGGCTATTGTGTTGGTGGGGAGTTGTTTTTGTTTTTTTAAATATTCCCAAGTAATAACATTTGCATATTCAATAGCTATTCTTCCTGGATTTCTTAGTTCCTTAATTTCAAAAAGTGTAAAATAAAACCATGTACCTCCATTGTAACCAATTTCAAAATTCAAGGAATGAGCACAATAGGTGTGTATGCTCTCTTCCCTGTCCCACATGGAGATCTGTCCCCTTGGAAACTGGTTTGGTCAGGTAGGGGTGGATGGATATCTTTGTCTCTCCAGTTCAGGTATTACCCAGGGATGGGCGTTGAAAATCAGTGAAATTTGTCAGATTTCCCTAAAAGTAGTTAGGAATTCTACACATTAATATAATAAAACAGCAAGACAGTCACATGGTCAGGCAGGGTCTCGGCCTGAGACCTCTTTCCTTACATTTTCATTTGGTTAGAGTCAGCTCAGACATCCCCGCCTCAGGGAAGCCTTCCCTATCACCTCTCCAATCACTCTGGTTTACGGGTAGGCTCAAACTTCCTTCTCACACTGTCTTAACCTCTGTGTAGCATTGTCATCCACTGATTACAAGTTGATTGCCTTGCCAGAGCATTTGTTTCTCAAGAGATTTTTTTCACTCCATCTATAGAAAGTAGTGGAGGACCTGGTATATGATAGATTTTTTTTTTTTGGCTGAGTTGTGTTTTCATTGCTGTGCGGGCTTTCTCTAGTTGCGGTGAGCTGGGGCTACTCTTCATTGCAGTGCGTGGGCTTCTCATTGCGGTGGCTTCTCTTGTTGCGGAGCACAGGCTCTAGGTGCATGGGCTTCAGTAGTTGTGGCATGCAGTCTCAGTAGCTGTGGCTCATGGGCTCTAGAGTGCAGGCTCAGTAGTTGTGGCGCACGGGCTTAGTTGCTCCACGGCATGTGGGATCTTCCCGGACCAGGGCTCAAACCCATGTCCCCTGCATTGGCAGGCGGATTCTCAACCACTGTGTCACCAGAGAAGCCCTGTGATTGATATTTAATACCACTTTGCTCATGGAAGGAAGGAAGAAGAAAATGCATTTTGCATTCCCAGTTCATTAAATTTTATCTATTTACTAGGTCTCTTCAATCTGGCACTGAATAATTGAGAATGGCGGGCTTTCATGCACCAAACTAGCATATTTTAAAAATTCTCCCATTCCAATCAAAGCTTTTGATCATAGTCAGATCTAGCTCCCTGCAAGAAAAGTTGAGTGTTCTAATTCTGGTATTGATGCTGGTGGTGACTTGGGCTTTCCTTTTGTTTCAGTTTGTTCATCTGTAAAATGAGTCTGTGTTTCAAAAATGTGAGTTGTAATCCATTAGTAGCTTTTCTTATCAATTTAGTGGGTGGCAACTGGCATTTTAAAATTGAAATCATAGTGTAATTGTTTGTGGTAAGGTAAGGATTGCTTCATGAAACTTAAGGTTTTGGTTATTCTCTATGGATGCAGGTACTAGGTTGTGGTGTAAAATGTACTTCTTACCGTATTATCACAACAAAAAATTTTAAAAGAATTGAATTGGATGATAAATGAAGCCCCTCTAATCTTAATCTGTGTGAATTTGGCAGGACTGCAGTGTGACTACTAAAATAGAGGGGAAAGAGGGGCTGCCAAGAATGAAAGAGAGATCAGAACAGTTCAAAACAGTAAGCAAACTACAGAACAGGAGGAACTGACAGAAGAGCACCAGAAGGGTTCAAAACAGAAATCCTTCAGAGAATTGTGCAATTTGGCCCTTCCCACCTTCTGAGCCTTAAATCTCTGACCTGTCTGTTGCCTTTGTTTCTATGAGTTGCGAAGAACAGTGGTATTTTCATGAGCTGTTCCCTCTAGCCCCGCCCTTACTCTTCTCCTCTGCTTATATATTAAAACTCCTCTTCTTGCCTCTCGGCAGCTCCTCCCCGCCCTGATGCACCCACATGTGTGTGCTCGCACCTCTTTCTGTTCATGCTTGCTGGTCAGCCGCATGTACCCCACATGGAGCCAAGAAGTATGTGTCAGAATGTGGGGTCTGGACAGGGTGGGTGAAGGGGTGGAGTGATTCCCTCAGCATCCCAAATCTTCCCGAGAAGGCAGATCAGTATAAATTCAAAACACATATTTTAATCCCAAACACTGTTTCAATTCACATTAAAAGGACGTATCAATATTTATTATTATTAATTTTTAATCAAGAGGCATCATGAGCTTTAGAAGTTTGAGAATCACTGGTCAATAGAGTCAAAAGTGCCTCCCAGGGCTTCCTTGGTGGTGCAGTGGTTGAGAGTCCGCCTGCCGATGCAGGGGACACGGGTTCGTGCCCCAGTCTGGGAAGATCCCACGTGCTGTGGAGCGGCTGGGCCTGTGAGCCATGGCCGCTGAGCCTGCGTGTCCGGAGCACAGGCTCCGCAACGGGAGAGGCCACAACAGTGAGAGGCCCGCGCACCGCAAAAAAAAAAAAGTGCCTCCCATTACCCACCAACTCCAATCACCTGTCTTTGTTTCAGGCTATTAAGGCCAGCCAGCATCAAGGAGATGCAACTAGAGAGAGATGGAAATGGGTCTTAGAAACCCTGCTGCAGAACGACTGATGGGAAGGGTTTGGGCCACAGAGCAAGGACAGTTTGATTTCTAAAGTCCCTTGTAGTTATCAGATTCTTAAAAACTAAGATTTTCAGGATTTAATGAACAAATGAGAAGTGAGAGGAGATTTTAGCAGGTACCTACTCTGTTTTGTGGTTGGGGGGCCCAGCCTTAGGACAAGGAGACAAGAGACCTTGGTGTATAAGCCTCAGCTCCCTATTCTGGCTATGGATGCTTCTGGACAGTGCTTAGCTGAAACCCATGAAAGAATGGATTGTTCTCAATGCTTGTGTCAGGAAAACGTGTTATGGATCATCCCTCCAGATTCTTCAGCAAGGTGAGTCACTGCTAGGAATTAAAGGTGGGTGGGCTGCATGCTGGCATCCCAGGGTTTCAGTCCTTTGCAACTGACCAATCAGATAACCTTTGACATCTGGCTTGACCTCTCTGTTTCTTATTCTTCCTTTTCTGTTAAATGAGTATTCAGGTAAGCAATAAAGACTTCCACTGCCAAACACTTTTTAAGGTAACTTACATAAGTTAAAAAGAAGTGGTAGTAGTAGAAAAAGTAGTAGAAATGGAAGAAGCAGTAAATATTATTATTTTATAAATTAGAAAACTGAGGCACAGAAAGTTTAAATACCTTGCCCAAGGGTAACCAGGGATTTGTGTACGTGACTGAGTCTACAACCACCTGAGTCTGTGTGACTCCAAGGTGAGTAACCAGTGTTGGATGCTGGGAGCTGGGGTGAAAGGGACTAAGGAGGAACTGAAGACTGGTCTGGCCCTGCCCTGAAGAGTCTTGGAGTGGTGCTGAGTCACAGCCCTTCTAGGTTCCCCCTCTGGAAATGACTTTAGCCTAGAGCTGGAGTCCTCAAATGTTTTTGCTCCTGTATCTTTCTGAAAGAGTTTTGAAAAACCATACATCTCTTTGTACATATTAAACTTGACATCTAACGTTTTTCATTGTAAGCTTAAAGATTTGTAAGAGTTGTAAAATATAATTACTGGCTTTTGTAAATATCAATATAATAAAACTATGAAATCATTCTTTTAAGTAAATCTAAAGCATTCATAGAAATATCATAGTAGTTTGATATTACCATCATCAATTTCGCTAATTCATACTAAACTCTCTAAATTGGAAGTTTTATATTGTTTTTTTCTTTGAAATCATATTTTGATTCCTCTTTCAAGTAATCTTGTCTTAATATAATTTGGTAATTGAAAGCATTTTACTGATCCTCTATTATACATACTTTTCTGCAACAAAAATACATAAATTGACATTCATTTAAAGATATTTCCAGGGACTTCCCTGGTGGTCCAGTGGTTAAGACTCCGTGCTCCCAATGCAGGGGACCCAGGTTTGATCCCTGGTTAGGGAACTGGCTCCCGGATGCCTCAACTAAGAGCCCGCATGCCGCAACTAAAGATCCCGCACCTGGCAATGAAGATCTTGTGTGCCGCAACTAAGACCAGATGCAGCCAAATAAATAAGTAAATATTTTTTTTAAAAGCTATTAAAAAATATTTCCACTGACAGAAGTTTCTAATGTTTAAAAAATATTACTGTTACTAATAGCATTTATCAAAACAACAAATATTACAAATCTTTATAATTAGTAAGCATTATTACTATATAATGCTTATAATTAGTTAAGAAGTGAAATTTTATTGGGAATTTGTCTCTTAAGGAGATGGAAAGAATGGGGAGGTGTTTATGGTTCCTTGGATTAAAATAATTGTGGAATTATCCCTTTGATGTCCCAGAGGATTTTACACCTTAGAGCAAAGAATGCATCATTTGGCTGGATTAGAGAAGAGGGAGAGGTAAACTTCTTTTTTTTTTGAAGTGGCAAGAGGGCAATTGAGAAAGAGATAAGGAAAAGAAAATCAGGGTTGCAGATGTCCTCTGAGGCACACCAATTTTAGGGAAGAACATGAATGAAAACTGAGGACCTGGAAATTGAATCCTTTGAAACCACTATGGTCCTGTACCCTTTGGAAAGGATTTACATGCCCGAACCCCTAGCAGCCCTGTCGATCTCTATGTTAACTGGGTTCCCCCATGTGCCCAGGGGAAGAAACTGGGTCATGGTAGCCATAAACAAACAATGCTCTTTGTTTCCTAGCCAGTGTATTTAAACAACCTACCCTTCCTTCAAGGTCCTCCTGAGTCATTCTGGAGTCACTGGGCGTGGCTTTCTTGCGCTCACAAACTGGTCTGCTGGGCCCTTTTGTGGTTTCTGCCCATTTTGCTTATGTTCTACAGTCTGACACAGCAAGCTGCTAGCCTTTTAGATGCCAGAGCCAAGTAGATGGTCACATGAGGAAGCTGAGCATCGACCCTAGATCCATAGGCCTCTTCTGGCTCACACAGTGGCCTCCAGAGGGAAAAGTGACCCCTCCCCCCCAGTGTCTTCCCTGGGATAGAGGGGGTCTTTGCAGGGAAAGTACCTCCTGCTGACAGTTCTTACAGGAGTTTGTGAAACAAACCTTCCCATTTGGTCTCCTTTTTGGTTTAGTAGTGGTGATAAATGCCCAAAGTGGGCTGAAGTACCAGGCGCTCTGAAAGGGGACCCTCATCCCAGCCTGCATTTTATATTTCAGCATTTCCCCAATTCTCTTCACATCCCAATACCCAAATGGCTCCTTCTCTTGTCCTTGACCTTTTGTCTCCTTGGTGAACTCATATTTACTCATCAAATCTCAGTGCAATTTCTTCTTTCAGGATGCCTTCCCTTTCCTCTGATGGCCTCAAGGGTGTTTTGCTATCTCTCTGCTCTTACTACGTTTTGGTAACATTTGCTCTTACATATTTGTTAGTTTTTCTCTCCAATTAAACTATGGGCTCCTTAAGGACTAGGACTAGGTATATCAGAGTTTCCTCTGTTATCTTTCTGTACACAAACAGAAGTGAGTAGCTCTCCTTAAGTCATTCTACTAGATGCTTTTAAGTGCTCAGCTCTCTGGAGGATAACCAGCTTATTCCACAACCTCTGTGACTATAGAGGTTCTGGAGTTTGGAGGATGCTGAGGAGGGGACAAAGGCCTCTGGGCACAAGCTATTGAACACAGCCAGGGTTGTGTAGATAGAGTCTCCAAACCCTGCCTACTGTGAAGGAAGGGCCTGTGGGATTCTCCTGCCCTGTTGGGATGAAAGAAACAGTTAATGGAGAACTAGCCTATTATCTGAACTCAGCCCCCTCCAGACAATGCTCTGCTTGATACAGTCTCTGCTCCTTTTCCAAGGGGAGGGAACAAGCAGTGGGCTGAGCTATGAGATCTTCTGGCCTGGATTTGGAAGGATCTGGACTGCCTGTTCTAAGGGAGTTCGTTTTATCAGGATTTTATTCAAGCTAGCCCCTGATGCAGATCTGAATAGTCTATTCACTGCATTTGTTGTACAGCAGTGCTACTCAAGATGTGGTCTACCACTGGCAGCATTAAAATATCTTGGGAGTGTTAAGAGTGTAAATTCTTGGGCCCCTCTCCAGACCTACTAAATCAGAATTCCTCAGAGAGACCCTGGAAGCTGTGTTTTAACAAGCTCTCCTGATGATCTTGATGTACACTAAAATTTAGAAAGTACTGTTATATTGGATACACACACACATTCCTTCTCTCTCTCTCTCTCTCTCTCACACACACACACACACACACACACACACACACACACACACACCAGCTGCCTACAGCTCCTACAGCTATTAATGCCCCTTGGTCATTTCCCTGTGGTTTCCCTCATCAGGGCCCTGGGATTTGTTTTTCTCCACTGTGGATCTTATTCATTTCCTGCTGCTTCCAAGGGGTTGGGAGAGGAAAGAGCCAGCATGAAGGCAGCAGGGAGGAGGAAGGGGTTAGCTAAGGCAGTGGAGCTTTCAAGAATGAAAAGGAAAATGCTTAGTGACAATGTTCCTTTGTGAAGAGGTAGCTTCATGATGTAGCTGCAAGTCATTAGCGATCGGGCGCGCGCGTGTGCGGGCGCGCGGCGGGAGTTGACCCGGTCATTCTCCAGGGCCAGATCGCCCTCTGCTGCCGACTGATAAATAATACTCCGTGACTCAGGGACTGCCAAGGAAAAGAGGAAGAGTCCCTGGGGCTGGCTGGCTGGGGTGGGAGAGAGGACGTGACTAAGGCCAAGAGATCACAAAGTCACCACTTCAGGCAGTAGAATAATCTTGTTCCAATCTTGTTTGCAGGAAGGACGAAGAAGCCAATTCAGTGGGTGTTTCCAGGACCCATCCAACAAACAGTGGGGTTCTGCCGAGATCTCCACCGGCTCCCGTGATTACAAACTCTCAGCTTGATTTGGCTCTGCAGCCACTCTTTCCCCATTACCTCACCTTGAAAAAAAAGAAGGGGTGTTTAAAATAGGAAGAGGGATTAAAAATAAAACAAAACACGAAAATTTTTTGGTGTGAAGGCATCTATGGACAGTTGGTCAAGGCTCAGACTTTTAAAAAAACCTCGTTTTCTCAGTCTCTTTTTTCCTTTTGTCTCCATGAAAGCATTATGTCTTTCTATCTTTCTTCTCTTGCCAGGGAACACCTAAACCACAGATGTGGAATCAGCCATTCTTTATTGCTCCACTTTATTGCTGTTGGGAATTATGGTTCATGCAGGTCACTGGTGAAAAGAGCAAAGATTTGTTCCTGGAATAAAAGCTCAGGCACAGCAGTTGTTCCTGCCAACCACTGGGCAGTGACCCATTTCCTCCTGGTTCTTGTTTTTGCCACTTCCCAGCTGTGACTGGAGCCAGGCACCCGTAGGCCATTACCCCCGTATCCCCAACTCTTGGGAACTCTGCAGATTTTAGGACTCCTGCTGGGGAGATACCATGAGGGTCCAGTCTAGAAAATTACTTAAACTACCCTAAAAGGGGCAGGGTGGAGCAGAGGAAGGGAGGAGAAGGAGAGGGTGGGAGATTAGGGAGATTAGGGAGGTGACGAGTGGGGGTGGGAGTGGGGATGGGAGTGTAGGTGGGGAGGAGATGAGAGCAGCAGCCAAAGTTTTCAGAATGTTCTGGTATCATGGAACATTCTGGCCTCTCCTCAAAACATCCTCATGTGCAGAGTAAGTCTATGTGATTCCAAGTCCCTCAACCAAAACATATCTTAGATAAATCTTTGGTTGTTTTCTTGGTTTTTGGTCTACTTGCGACCAAATATCTGGATCTTCAGATAACCACATTTCGATGATGGGATCTGTATTATCCCAGATATATGCTGGTTATCTATTTGTATTAAAATCGAGGCACTTTGGGCTTCCCTGGTGGTGCAGTGGTTAAGAATCCGCCTGCCAATGCAGGGGACATGGGTTCGAGCCCTGGTCTGGGAAGATCTCACATGCCGCAGAGCAAGTAAGCCCCTGAGCCACAACTACTGAGCCCGCATGCCACAACTACTGAAAGCCACGCACCTAGAGCCTGTGCTCTGTAACAAAGAGAAACCACCGCAATGAGAAGCCCATGCACCACAACGAAGACTAGCCCCCGCTCGCTGCAACTGGAGAAAGCCTGTGCAGCAACGAGACCCAACGTGGCCAAAAATAAATAAATAAATAATAAATAATATAAATTTAAAAAAATCAAAGCACTTTATACACTGCCTTGTGGTTATGGTACTTGAAGGACAATTTCATCTCTCATAAGTGATCTACTTGGTTGTCTTCATTGTGAGCAGGGTTGCATCTCTGGAGCAGTTTGTGCCTGGAGTTGGACCAGAATTCTAAGTACAAGGGGCATAATCGTAGACACTTTGGCTGGTGAGAGTGATCTGGTCTCTGCAAACATAGGCAGCTAGGGAGTTGGGTAGAGGAATTGTTCATAGAGGGTGTGACTGTAACAATGTATGGTGGTTAATTAATTGTAACCAGAATTATTGTGGTGATCATTTCACAGTATAAACAAATAGTGAATCATTATGTTGGATACCTAAAATGAATATAACATTTTATATATATGCCAATTATATACCAATTAAAACAATGGAGAGTGTGAGTAGCTACATAATATGCAAGGTTCATGGCAAAATGAAAATACAGGACCTCTGTTGGGTTTTTTTTTTTTTTTTTGCTGTACGCGGGCCTCTCACTGCTGTGGCCTCTCCCGTTGCAGAGCACAGGCTCCAGACGCGCAGGCTCAGCGGCCATGGCTCACAGGCCCAGCCGCTCCGTGGCATGTGGGATCTTCTTGGACCAGGGCACGTACCCATGTCCCCTGCATTGTCAGGGGGACCCTCAACCACTGCGCCACCAGGGAAGCCCAACAGGACCTCTTGTTCAAAAAGTTATTAAGAATTTCAAGATGGCAACTGCAGAACATTAAATGTGGGCCCCTTGTAAGCGTGCGGGCCTGTGTGATTGCACAGGTTGAAAGCCCATGGAGCCATCTCTGGTAGAGGCTCCCCTTGGGAGGGTGTGGACTAACAAATTCAAAGAGCTGTGATATGTCCCCTCCAGTTTAGGTGTCTCTCCATTTCAGTGTCATGCCTTATGTGAGACTTAAGACTTCTGTCAGACTTTTTTTGACACCCACTTGCTGGTCTCAGCTCTATTTTGGGGAGGGAAGGGCAGAGCCCATGTTGGGGAGACACACCTTGGGGAGAGCAGCAGCAGTATCCAGTGTTGGGGAGGAGATAGTGCCCAGATGGCATCCTGTGGCCTTGGAGATGTGGAACAGCAGCAAAGGTAGCAAATGTACCTGGTGAGGAAACCTGCAAATGCCAGGATCATGTTGTCTTTCTTCCGTGATTCCTGCCACAAACAAACAAGAAAGAAAAGTGGGATCCAGGGACTTCCCTGGTGGTCCAGTGGTTAAGACTCCACACTCCCAATGCAGGGGGCCTGGGTTCCATCCCTGGTCAGTGAACTAGATCCCACATGCATGCCACAACTAAGAGTTCGCATACCACAACTAAAGGAGCCCGCATGCTGTAACTGAAGATCGTGCGTGCCACAACTAAGACCCGGAGCAGCCAAATAAACAAATAAGTAAATAAACATTAAAAAAAAAAGAAAAGTGGGATCCATTGAGAATCAGCTTTTCATATTCTAGAGAAGATGACTTGGAGTCATTGTAATGTGTATATTTAAGAAGCGTGACCTGATTCTCTAGTCTTGGGCTAATGAAGTCTTGGGACACTTTGGTTTGCATAATCAGGCATAATTGGTATGACATGCCTTGTAGCTTAGGGTATAAATATAGTCTCATCTTTTGATTTTCCATTTATCACCTAGCCCCTAACTTTCTTTAGTGGCCGGAAGTCCAATATCTCCTTGGAGACCTTCCCACCACCCTTCTGAATTGTTCAAGAAGGTCTTCTGTATGTCTGGCCAGGTCCTTACTTGGAAGGAGGAACAGCAGCAAGGAGAGCTTGAGAGAGCAAAGGAGACGATGCCCGGGTGTTCACTGAAGCTGAGAAAGCAGCACCCCCCCCCCCAAGTTCTACTTTATTTCCTTCCCTTCTTGGTCAGGATCAGGACTATATCTGTGGGTTAATGAGCCAATTACATCCTTCCTGACTTTTTTTTCTCAGAATTATGAAACCCTGATGAGCTTTCAAAACCTCACTTTTCAGAGACATCAGTCATTAAAATATCAAGACCTAGGCAACACACTGATGACATCTCATATTAAGGAAGTTAATAAAATATGTTTAAAATGTGTACTTTAAAATGTGTTTAAAATATGTATTTAAAATGTTTAGAAGTCTCAATAATTAAAATTGCACTTTAAAATGAGAATTGATTGTTATAGCTTCTTCCTTCTAAGGAAGGTGACAAAATGCACATTGACAGGGAAATAAATCTCTGTCTTGGTTCCTGATCCTCCCAGGGGCTACTGGGGAAGAAGAAAGGAAAAGAGCTCTCTAAGTGGCCCTGGAGGGTTGGCTCTGGGAAAATGCTCATAGGTTAGCAGAGCATAGTCAGGAGTCTATCTTTGCAGAGAAGGCCTGGGGTTGAGTTAGCGGGTGGACAGGTCAGTTGTTTTGCACAACGGAGAGACGGGAACTGAGTTTCTGAGAGGTCAAAGGAAGGGGAGTGGGGTCTGAAAATTGGATAAGCAAGGAGGCTTTGGGGGAGAAATGATGATCAAATTCAGTTTGTGGTGTTTGTGTTTCTATAACGTCTCCCCAAGTCTTCAGTAATGTTTGCTACATGCATAAATGCCTTAGGCTAACAACTAATGAAACAACAAATAATACTTGCTGTGTATCTCATACTATTCTGAGTACTTTACATATACAAGCTTATTTAATCCTCATAATAATCTTATGAAGCTGGTACTATTATCCCATTTTTATGGATGAAAATACTGAGGCAAAGAGAGGGTAAGCAGTTAGCCTAATGTCACTCATGGTTATTTTGAAATGTCACTAGAAATTAACATGCTTTTACTTATTTAAATGCCAGTAATTCAAAGGGTTCAAAAAATTATACATCAAATACCTGATGAATGAATTTTAACTTATCAATTTTAAAATTAATGGAGCGATGTAACAAGGAGGAGTGTGGGCCAAGACTGATTTTTATTGATTTGGTTGTTTCGTATTTTTCCTTCCCACACTAAAGAAGCACTGAGACCAAAACTCATCTACACTGCAGACACTGTAAGGTAGAAAGGGTCTGGCATAGCAAGTGTAAAGGCATGAACAATGCTGAGAAGAAATTGAAGTCAGAGGGAGTAAGGAGATGGTAAATGAGCTTTTTTTTGGGGGGGGGGGATTTTTTTTTAAATTCAAACAAATTCACAAAAATTATAATCATCCTCATCAGTTCACTCAGTCCCATGTAATTAATTTTTTTTCATCTTGATCTTTTGTTAACACTTTTATGAATTCATCAGTTTTCCATTAGAGTTCTGAAAATGCTTATTCATTCAGTTCAGCAGTATAGTCAGTTACCAGAAGGTAAATGAGCTTTTTAAAAATGCTCCCCCCACAAAAAAAAGTTTTTAAAAAATTCCCCCAAATCTCTGGGCCCAGAGAATTATATTTCATAGTAGTAAAATAATTTGTTGATGGGATCATGGATCTACTAGCAATTTTCTATCTTTAAGCATAAAGTTATAAACATTTTAACTTTAAAAAACTCTTGAGAAGTTGTGGTAAAAATAAAAGGGTGCCAGAAGTCATGAAAACATAAATTTCATAAATGAGAAAAGGGCGGATTCCAGAACCTCAGTAGCAGAATGTTGATCACAGGAAAATATCTCAGAACCGTGTGTTAAATAGTTATGTTGACACTTCATAAAGAAAGATGTTGACACTTGGAATGAGTTTTCTAGGAATATTTCCTGACAAATTGTCTCTATTTTATTTTATGATAAAGTTACTAGATGTGTGAATTAGGGCAATACAATAGTTATACTCTATCCTGATTTTAGCAAGACAGTTACAGAATTCATTGATATCATTATGGAAATGATGAAAAATGTGACAAGATTCTAATATGGTGTGCTGGGTTGTATAAGTTAAACAGCTCATGTCAATGTGAACTGATTCAGGGCCTTTGGTCCTGTCCTCCTTGGTGTTTCTTTTTAAATTTAATTAATTAACTAATTTTTATTTTTGGCTGCCTTGGGTCTTTGTTGCTGCTCACGGGCTTTTCTCTAGTTGCAGCGAGTGGGGACTACTCTTCGTTGCGGTGCGTGGGCTTCTCATTGTGGTGGCTTCTCTTGTTGTGGAGCACAGGCTCTAGGCACGTGGGCTTCAGTAGTTGTGGCACTAGGGCTCAGTAGTTGTGGCTCCCGGGCTCTAGAGCGCAGGCTCAGTAGTTGTGGTGCACGGGCTTACTTGCTCTGCGGCATGCGGGATCTTCCCGGACCAGGGTTCGAACCTGTGTCCCCTGCACTGGCAGGCAGATTCTTAACCACTGCACCACCAGGGAAGTCCCTCTCCTTGGTGTTTTAATCAAGGACTTAACAAAGTATTTTTATTAAATTGGTAGATGACAAATTTGGGAGCAATATCTAATGAATTAGCTGACAGAGCCAAGATTCAAAAAGATCTTGCTTTGGGATAATTACTCCAAATCAGTAAGAATGTTACTGCATCCTGCAATTAAGTCTAGAAACAGATTGAACAGGTATGAGATTTTGGATGAATGGTTCTAAAGAAAATCCTATGAAAAACCCTGAGGAGAAGGGGTCTTCATTATATTTAGTATGACTACTAAAAACAGACATTTTTTCTATTATTTGTAATAGAAAGAGACTGGAAATGTCTCAAACATCTATCAGTAATGAATGGATAAACATACTGAGATACATCCATACCATGGAATATTACTCAGCAGTAAAAAGGAATAAAATATTGATATACATAATAACATGATGGATCTCAAAATAATTACATTGCATGGAATAAGCCAGACAAAAAAAGAGTACGTTTTGCACTATTTAATTTACATAAAACTCTTGAATGTGTAAACTAAGCTATAGTGACAGAAGGCAGATCCGTGGTTGCCTGTGGACAGGGTTGGTGGGTGAGGGAGTGAGGGATAGATTACCAAGGAGCATGAGGAAACTTAGGGGGAGCAATTATCTTGATGATGGTTATGGCTTCACAGGTGTATATGTGTGTTCAAGTTGTACACTTTAACTATATGCAGTTTATGATATGTCAGTTACACCTCAATTAAAGCTGAAGTTAAAAAAAATGTGTGAAAGGAAATATAAGAAATTATAAGCAGTAATTACCTCTGAAGTTAGGACTGGGGAGGTGATAATTTAATTTCTCCTTTTTGTGCTGTTTAAATTTTTATTAAAAAAAGATAAAAAGTAACACAAAATGTTTTAAAAATAAAACCATTCACACAAGCAAAAAAAAAAAAAAAAGGCTGTTTTGAACCCAGAAATTAATGGATTTGGTGAAACTTTTCAGAATGGTTGCATGCAGAACAAAAAAGGCCACTGTAAGAAGCTGTTCAGAGGTGGCCTAGTTAGAACTGCAAAGGCTGAGCTATAAGCTCTCTCAAAAGTTTCCTCGTGTTCCTCTTCCCTTGGGGTCAAAGTCTTTGGGACTCAGCAGTAATCAGAGAATAGCATTCTGCCTCTCTGGGATTAAATTAGAGGTCTTCAGGTTAAGAACTCTGGTTGTTGTTCACTTTCAACAATGTGTACTTAGTACTTAGAACATGCAAGGGACTAGGCGGGGAACTGATTGTCTTTGCTGTTAGTTGTAATCATTGTCATAGCTAACCTGTGCAAAGAACTCTGCCAGAGGACTTTAGTTGCAGTATCTTGTTTAATTCTAACCATCATGTGTGATATGGATATTATTATTTTATTTTATTTTTATTTATTTATTTTTGCGGTACGCGGGCCTCTCACTGTTGTGGCCTCTCCCATCGCGGAGCACAGGCTCCGGACATGCAGGCTCAGTGGCCATGGCTCACGGGCCCAGCCACCCCACAGCACGTGGGATCCTCACAGACCAGGGCACGAACCCGTGCTCGCTGCATCGGCAGGTGGACTCTCAACCACTGCGCCACCAGGGAAGCCCTGGATATTATTTTTAAATCCTCATTTTACAGATGAGGAAGTTGAGGCAAAGAGAACTATCTTACCCAAGGTAATAGAGCTAATGAGTGGTAGAGCTGGGATTTTAAACTAGGCAATCTTCCTCTAGAACCAGTTTACTTAACCATCACTTTATACTGCCTCTTTAGGGGTACTGAGATGAAAAAGATAGAGACCCTGCTCCTGAGGCAACCATGGTCTGGTGAGGAAGACTGGTGCAGGAACACATGGACCCTAGCACATGAGAAGCACTATGATGAAGGTGTGTACAGAGGACCATGAAAGGACCAAGGAAGGCCCTCCTGCCCTGCCTCTGGAAAATGGGGAAAGTGATAGTTGAGCTCGACCTTGAAGGTGGATTTGCCGTGTAGAGAAGGGGGAAAGAGTATAGCAGGCAAGGGGAACTGCATGTGCATAAGGCACTGGAGAATGAAACAAGAAAGCATATTGGATTTGGAGAATAGCAAATAGTTTGACGAGAGAATAGGGTGGTGTAGTGGGAGCTGAGAATGGAGGCAGATTGTAAGGGTCCTTAAGGGGTGTTGAGGAGGCCATGGAAAGTGTGTGAGTAGAGTAACAGCATCTGAGCTGTGGTGATGATGCTGGTGTAAATGCCCCTCAACAACTTAACAAGGAGAACATAAGACTTTTGCCACAAGTTCAAGAGATCCTGAGCTCAAACTGGTTATGACTTTATAAGAAGAGTAGTCACTGCTCTGTTCGTTTATTGTTCATTTGCTTTTGCTTAGGGAAGTCAACTTTGGGGTATGGGTTCTAGAAAGAGCAGGAAGAGGCTCTAGCAAAATACTTGTTATTTTCCTGTGAAATAGAAAGAAACACCAGGCATTCCTTGTCCACTCTTATTGCTGCCTACATAAGAAGTACTTTAGTGGGATGCTTTCAAACAGAAAAATAGACTTGAATAAGGAACTTGTCAGCTCATGATGTTAGGAAGTCCAGAGGCAACTAGCTTTAATTATTATTTTTTTATTTTTTGTTTTTAAATTTTTTGGCAGTACCATGTAGCATGTGGGATCTTAGTTCCCCTACCAGGATTGAACCCACATCCCCTGCATTGGAAGGGTGGAGTCTTCCTGCCAGGGAAATCCAGAGAGGTAGCTTAGCTTTAGATGAGGCTTGATGTGGCAATGAAACAATATCTTTCTTTCTTCTCTGCTGTCGTCTTACTAAAGCTAACTCCCTTTGGGGTCCCAAGAGGGCTAAAAACAGTTCCCAGGGTTACCTGCTTTTTCATTCACACTCAGGACGAAAGACAGCATCTTTGTCCCAGTATTCCCAACAATAGTCCTGAAAGTCACGTGATTGCAATAGCTTTGATCACATGCACACTTTAAACCAATCATAGTAGCAGTGGATAAAATGCAACAGCTACCTTAGCCTTCAGGGGTCTCCTGCTTGACCTCTGAAGTCAGGGGAGGAGTCAGCTTCCCTAGGACTACACAGATCTCCCCATGTAAAATAGGATTACAGGGAAAGTGAAAAGGGGTCAACCAACAACCATCCTCTACCATCAGGTGTCAGAGATTCAGACGACTCTCTCAGTTAAAGCGAGTTGTCTGAATATATAACCTCATTATATAACCTCATATAATATAACCTCATTCATTGATAACCTCATTCATTGATTCTTAGTAGCCCCCAAAACTTCACACACGTGGCAGTGATTCTCAACACCTTCAAGGATTCAGATTTCTTGGCCTAGGCATCAGTATTTTGTTTTCAGCTCATCAGATGATTCTAGTGAGCAGCCAGGGCAGCAGTAGAGAACTACTAGGTTAATCTTTCGTTATTGCCACTTCTTCAGTCATAGGCTTAGTTTTATGTACAGCTGAACTATGTTGAATCTAACAAATAAAAAGAATATAGGCAAACATATAATAAAAATTAATAATAACTACACTTACTGAGACTTATATGTTCCAGGCATATTACAAGGTGTTTTACATGCATTATCTCATTTTATCCTCTCAATAATAATCCTATGAAATAGAGAATTTTATCTCTTTTCACAAATGAGAAATGTGAGGCCCAGAGAACTTAACTTGGTAGTCCAAGGTCATGCATCTAGTATGTGGTTAAGTTAGGACTTGAACCTAGGTGTATCTGATTCCAAAATTCCATGCACTTAAATCCTGTTACACATTGTTTGTTCCAGAATCATGGCTATAAGAGATCTCATTTATAGTTCCTTTCCCAACACTTTTTAGTCTCTGACATACTTTTTTCTTCCAGTTTTATTGAGATGTAATTGACATACAGCACTGTATAAGTTTAAGATTACAGCGTAATGATTTGATTTACATGCATCATGAAGTGATTATCACAAGAAGTTTAGTGAACATCCTTCATCTCATATAGGTACAAAATAAAAGAAATAGGAAAAAATTATTTTTATCATGATGAGAACTCTTAGGATTTACTCTCTTAACTTCTGTATATAACATACAGCAGTGTTAATTATTTTTGTCATGTTGTAGTCCCTGACATACTGTTTGTCAGGGCCTGCCAAGCGACATTTAGGCAGGGGTTTTATCTTTAAGCCACCTCTTAGTGTCTCCTGCACAGAATGAATATAAAATATACCACATTTTATATACATTTTATTATACATACAGAGATTACAGCTAGTATATGTCTATTGGTATAAAATGGGGTTATAATCTAAATAAGTGTTCACAAATTACACATGGTGCACTTAGTGCTTATATCTATAGACACACATATAAAAATTGTGGATGTGTAAGGGGAAGGACACCGATTTAGAGTTCCACTTTTGACTGCCACTGTGACCTTAGGCAAATCACCCAAATTTGTTAGTCTCCATTTTATCATCTCTAAAATGGGGAGATAATTCTTGCTTTTTCTAACTGTATGATTATCTGAGGATCAAATGAGATCCCAAACCTAACAAGAAGAATCTTGACCATATATTGTTTTGCCTGCTAATGAGCTGTACATTTGAACTCTAGTCAATATATATGATGTGTTGGCATCACCTTTTACAGAGTATTGCATCTCTGTGTATCCCAGTTGATGAGCCATAAATTCCGCCTCCCCTTGTTTTCTCATCTACTGACAAACCTTTGGAATTCTGTGTAATATGCATGGGTCAGAGGTTGTGAATTTAATAGAAAGTAGGTGAAAGGACAGAAGGAAAGGGAAAGAGTGGGAGAGGTATTTTTACAATTTACATACTAACTTTTTTTTTTTTACTACAAAGTAAGTCACAGTTGGCTAGGATGGAAGGAAATGTGCCCTTTTATACACTGTTGGTGGGAGTGTAAATTGGTATAACATTTTGGACAGCTTGTTGTCAAATTGAAGGTCAACATATCAATCCCATTTTGTGTTAGATAATAAAAAATAAAAAATGTAAGCTCATAGTTATGCCAAGATTTAACATTAAAAGGTATGAAAAGATAGACAGCAGATAGTTAGCAGTGGTTATGGTGGGTGGGAGTATCTGGGAGGGGAAGTTTCACTTTATATTTTATATTCTTCCATATGGTTTGAACTTGCCTTACAAGCATTTCTTATTTTTTGCAAAAAAACAAAAGAAGCCCAGAGCAGAGGACAGCTAGATATGCACTAGCTGTGGACAGCTAGATATATCAGCTGTGCTCCTGTGTCTTTATCCTTTGGCTCTTCTCTCTGCAAGGCAGGCCCTCAGTCCCTGGAGCGTGCTGAACCCTGCCCGCCAGGCCCTTCCTGTGTTGTTTTGCAGTCCATTACCAGCTGCTTAAGCAGCAGGTTCCCAGTGGCTGGTCAGCTGGAACTGCTTCAGAAGGACAAACAGGAAGGACACAGCTACCAGTGCAGATTACCCTGCTGGCCTCGTTGACAGAAGAACATTTTTCTAATCTTAAAATGTTGAGGAAAACTTCTTGCTATTAACAACTCCCTCAAGTCTCTGCCTGGAGAGGGGAGTGAGCCGGATTTAGGTGGCCCTGAAGGAACACTTGCAGTTGCATCCATTATAAGCTTCTAGACCTAGGTCCTGGCAATTTATCCTCCATGCTTGCTTGCTTAGCCTTCAGTTCTACAGGCTAAATCTCCTGGCCATTCTTATCCTCTAGGTCAAACTCGAGCTTCCACTAGAGAGAACTAAACCGTCTCCCCATTCCTGCAGCTAGCCTTCTCTTACATAAGAGGCCTGCAAGAGCTCAGGGCAAAGAGAGATTAAGGGAGGCAATGAAATAAGGTAAGAACTCAGGTAGGTGGAGAGCAAACCCCTGCTCTCCACCTACCTGAATTGTGTGCTCTTTGGCAAAGTACTTTACCTCTCTGAGCCTAAATTTCCTCATCTGTAAAACAGGGACAATAAACCTACTTGTCTTATAGGGTTGAAGGTGCTGCTACCTATAAAGGGTTTAGCACTCTCTGCCTGAAATAGAGGAATGCTCAATAAGAGCTACATTTATGTATGCTTGAAGCCTTATTCCCTACCACTTCCCACAATGGCAGTAGTAAAGAGTTTGGGCTCTGTTATTCATTACAAGTATGATTTTGGGCAAACCTCTTTGGGTCTCATGGGCAAAATGAATATAAAGATTCCGATCACATATGGATCTTGTGAAGATTAACTGAGATAATGCTCCTAAAACAATAAATTGCCCAGATCACAGGCTTTCAGGAAATGAGGAGGTTGCAATTTGCTGATGAAAAATTACCATGTTTCCTATAAAAAGCGTGAGTGTTGTGAAACCATCCTCCAAATCCCTGCCTGCCCACTCCCCAAGCACATAGAAAGTGAGCCGCTCGTTCCAATCTGAAATCTTGTCCTGAACTCCTGTGCTGTAGATATTCCTGTCTTCATCCCCTTCCTTCTCACTCTTCCAGCTTCTCTTTATCTCCCTGCCTAAGCTAAGCCTCTCATTAGTCCAGTTAATAAACTGTTGCTGTCATTTTAGTTCAACCCCCAGGAGCAGGGTCCCGTGGGGATGCGCATTATGCTGGGGAAGTGAGGCGGCAGGGGAGCTGCAGGGACATCCTCATTTCCACAGGGGAGTAGAACAAGGAAGCAGAGTTGGCAGCAGATGGACTACCATGGGCCCCAGTCTTTCGGGGCATCATCAGGATAATCAGTGAGCACTTCATTATACAGAGTTAGAGTCTGGCTGTTTGGCAGAGTATCAGGGTCCCATTTAGGGACTGGAAGGTTCTGGCCTGGAGATAATGACCAGCCAGAAGCCTCTGGCTTTCTTCTATGCACTGGCCTTTGGCTCCCCTTTGGGCATGCACACACACACACACACACACACACACACACACACACGCAGGCACGTACGCAAGTTCCCTGGGTTTTAAGTCAGCTAAATAGTTTGTGGTACATTCCAGGCCTGGAAGGCTGGTGAACAGAGTGAAGCTGGAGGGCCCAGAAACGCACGACTGCTCCTGCTGATTGCTGAGAATATCCAAACCCCGAGGGTCCCAAGAGCCCATTAAACCATCACGAGTGCCTCATCCAGAGTGGGAGTAGGTTCCCTCCCAACCTGGGAAGGATAAAGGAGCAGGTCTGGGGAGTGGCTGTGCTGGCTGAAAACAAGCCAAGGGACTGACAAGTTAGCTCAGAAGCTCAAGCAGCCCAGGGAGAGATGGTTTGTTGGGTACACAATGGAGTCAGCATTTTCAACTCCCTTTTCCCCCACCATCAGGGTGTGAAACTGGAGTTTATACCGAGGATGGGGGAGGTGGGACAGTGAGGGTTGAGGGGAAGCCAGCCAAGTTACCCTCTCAGCCAGTTACATCACACATACCTGTTCAAGCATATATTTAGGGAAAAGGGAGTTCAAATCAAACTCATTCCACTGACACCTGGCTCCTACCTGCTGTACTGTCAGCACTCCCATTCGCCACCTAGAATTATGAGCTTCTGTGCTGGCCTCAGCCCACGGTAAATGCAGAGAATGCCTCATTTTCTTTCACCGCTTTGTTTCCTAGTTTCCCACAACCACAAAAACACATGTCCTGTGTATAATAGACTTTATTGTAGGTCTCCAAGTGTGGTTTTCAAAGTGTGGACCAGCTACTTCAGCATCACCTAAGAACTTGTTAGAAATGCAAATTCTCAAGTGTCACCCCACACCTGCTGAATTAGACACTCTGGGGTTTGTGTATTAACAAGCCCTTCATGTGATTGTGATTTGCTGAAATTCAAGAACCATTGCTGTATGTTTGTGTATAACTTGAAAAAAATTACGATGTAGGTAAGGAGACTAAATTAAAAGAGAATTCTAAATAGGACTGTTTGCAAGTCTATAGGAACATAAAAAAGGTCTTTCATGAAGTTTTTTTTTTTTAATTAAGTAATTTAATTAATTTTTGGTTGCGTTGGGTCTTTGTTGCTGTGCACGGGTTTTTCTTTAGTTGCAGTGAGTGGGCGGTGTGCAGGCTTCTCATGCGGTGGCTTCTCTTGTTGCGTAGAACCAGCTCTAGGCGTGCGGGCTTCAGTAGTTGTGGCTTGCGGGCTCAGTAGTTGTGGCTTGCGGGCTCAGTAGTTGTGGCATGCGGGCTCAGTAGTCGTGGTTCTCAGGCTCTAGAGCACAGGCTCAGTAGCTATGGTGCACGGGCTTAGTTGCTCCATGGCATGTGGGATCTTCCCGGACCAGGGCTTGAACCCGTGTCCCCTGCATTGGCAGGAGGATTCTTAACCACTGCACCACCAGAGGAGTCCTGAAGTTTTTTTTTTATTATTAATTTATTTATTTATTTTTGGCTGAGTTGGATCTTTGTTGCTGGGCGCAGGCTTTCTCTAGCTGTGGTGAGTGGGAGCTACTCTTCGTTGCAGTGAGCGGGCTTCTCATTGTGGTGGCTTCTCTTGTTGCGGAGCACAGGCTCTAGGCGTGCGGGCTTCAGTAGTTGTGGCTCTCAGGCTCTAGAGCGCAGGCTCAGTAGTTGTGGCACTCGGGCTGCAGTAGTTGTGGCTCATGGGCTGTAGAGCACAGGCTCAGTAGTTGTGACGCATGGGCTCAGTTGCTTCGCAGCATGTGGGATCTTCCTGGGCCAGGGCTTGAACCCCTGTCCCCTGCATATTACTATTATGTCCCCTGCATATTACTAGTAATATGTTTGTACTTCTTAATCCCCTATCCCTACTTTGCCCCTCTCCTTTCCCTCTCCCCACTGGTAACCACTAGTTTGTTCTCTATATCTGTGAGTCTGTTTCTTCTTATTTATTTATTTATTTTTGGCTGCATTGGGACTTCGTTGCTGCACACGGGGTTTCTCTAGTTGCGGGGAGCTGGGGCTACTCTTTGTTGCGGTGCACGGGCTTCTCACTGTGGTGGCTTCTCTTGTTGCGGAGCATGGGCTCTAGGCATGTGGGCTCCAGTAGTTGTGACACGTGGGCTGAGTAGTGTGGTCGTGGGCTCTAGAGTGCAGGCTCAGTAGCTGTGCTGCACCGGCTTAGTTGCTCCACAGCATGTGGGATCCTCTTGGACAAGAGCTCGAACCCGTGTCCCCTGCACTGGCAGGCAGACTCCCAACCACTGAGCCACCAGGGAAGTCCTCATTTCTTTTTTGTTATAGTCACTATTATGTTTTATTTTTCAGATTCCCCATATAAGTGATATTATACAGAGTCTGTCTTTCTCCATCTGACTTATTTCACTTAGCATAATGCCCTCCAAGTCCATCCATGTTGTTTCACATAGCAAAATTTCACTTTTTTTTTTTTTTTTTTTTTTTTTTTTTTGCGGTACACGGGCCTCTCACTGCCGTGGCCTCTCCCATTGCAGAGCACAGGCTCCAGACGGGCAGGCTCAGCAGCCATGGCTCACGGGCCCAGCTGCTCCGCGGCATGCGGGATCCTCCCGGATCGGGGCACAAACCCACATCCCCTGTATCGGCAGGCAGACTCTTAACCACTGCACCACCAGGGAAGCCCAAATTTCACTCTTTTTTATGGCTGAGTAGTATTCCATTATGTATATACATATACACACACCACACCTTCTTTACCCATTCATATGTTGATGGACATTTAGGTTACTTCCATATCTTGGCAATTGTAAATAGTGCTGCTATGAACATTGGGGTGAATATATCTCTTTGAATTAATACTACACTTTTTTTTGGCCATGCTTGTGGCATGTGGGATCTTAGTTCCCCAACCAGGGATTGAACCCATGCCCCTGCAGTGGAAGTGTGGAGTCCTAACCACTGGACCACCAGGGAATTACCCCAAACCTATGCTTTTTAATTGCTACAACTTTAAAACCTATCTTGGTATCTGGTAAAGCAAGTTCTACATTTGTTTAATCCAAGAGTGTCTTTGTTATTATTTTCCCCATGCAATACAATGTACATTTGGGGTTTTTACTGGGATTGCATTAAGTCTACAAATTGACCTGAGGGAATCCATATCGTTATAATAATCATTCTTTCAGTGTAAAAGCATAGTAAAACTCTCCATCTACTTAAGTCTTTTAAAAATACTTTTCAATAATGTTTTATAGTGTTCTCTATATATTGATACTTTTGTTTCTTGCACTTCTTTGTTTGATCTAGGTATCTTTTAGTTTACTCTAAGATTCTTATAGTTTTTACTGCTATTGCATATGCTATCTTTTAAAAATTATATTTTATTATTCCTCACCTACTAGAATAATATTGATTTCAGTATGTTTATCTTGTAGGCACAAACTTGTTGAAACTTTTTACTAGTTCCAATAGCTTACTTGAAGATTTTTTGGATTGTTTTCTTCAGACAATCATATCCTCTGTAAGTACGGGTAGTTTTGTTTCTTCTTTTAAAATCCTTATGTCTTTATACTGGCACAGAAAAAAAAAGAAAAAAGACACATAGATCAATGGAACAGAATAGAGAGCCAGAAATAAACCCATGCACTTATAGTCAATTAATCTATGACAAAGGAGGCAAGAATACACAATAGAGCAAAGACAGTCCCTTCAATAAGTGGTGCTGGGAAAACGGGACAGCTACATGTAAAAGAATGAGATTAGAACATTTCCTTACACCATATACAAAAATAAACTTAAAATGGGTTAAAGACCTAAAAGTAAACTTTTGCACAGCAAAGGAAACCATCAACAAAATGAA
Organism: Hyperoodon ampullatus; assembly: GCF_949752795.1. Classification (NCBI taxonomy): domain Eukaryota; kingdom Metazoa; phylum Chordata; class Mammalia; order Artiodactyla; family Ziphiidae; genus Hyperoodon; species Hyperoodon ampullatus. The sequence continues at coordinate 100,784,553 of NC_136915.1, forward strand.
AAGGCAACCTACTGAATGGGAGAAATTATTTGCAAATATTGTGACTGACAAGGGGTTAATATCCAAAATATATAAACAGCTCATACAGTTCAATACCAAAAAAACAAACAATCCAATCAAAAAAATGGGCTGAAGATTGGAGAAGACATTTTTTCAAAGAACACATGCAGATGGCCAACGGGCACATGAAAAGATGTTCAACATTGCTAATCATCAGAGAAATGCAAATCAAACCCATAATGAGGGATCACCTCACACCTGTCAGAATGGCCATCATCAAAAAGACCACAAATAACAAATATTGGCGAGAACGTGGTGAAAAGAGAATGCGTGTACACTGTTGGTGGGAATGTCAATTGGTGCAGCAACTAAGGAAAACAGTATGGAGGTTCCTCAGAAACTAAAAATAGAACTACCATATGACCCACCAATTCCACTCCTGGGTATATATCCAAAAAAACCGCAAACAAACCAAAAACACTAATTTGAAAAGATACATGCACCCCAATATTCATTGCAGCATTATTTACAATTATCATGATACGGAAGTTACCTAAGTGTCCATGAACAGATGAATGGATAAAGAAGAAGTAGTATATCAATATGATGGGATATTACTCAGCCATAAAAAAGAATGAAATTCTGCCATTTGCAACAATGTGGGTGGAACTAGAGAGTATTATGTTTAGTGAAATAAGTCAGACAAAGAAAGACAAATACTCTGTTATCATTTACATGTGGAATCTAAAAAATAAACCAACTACAGAAATAACAGAAAAGAAACAGACTCACAGATATAGAGAACAAACTAGTTGTTACCATTGGGAAGAGAGAAGGGGGAGGGGCAAGATAGGGATATGGGATTAAGAGATACAAACTACTATCTATAAAATAGATAAGCAAGGGACCCCCCTGGTGGCGCAGTAGTTAAAAATCCACCTGCCAGTGGTTAAGAATCTGCCTGCCAGTGCAGGGGACACAGGTACGAGCCCTGCTCCGGGAAGATCCCACATGCCGCGGAGCACCTAAGCCCGCAAGCCACAACTACTGAGCCCACGTGCCACAACTACAGAAGCCCATGTGCCTAGAGCCTGTGCTCTGCAACAAGAGAAGCCATTGCAATGAGAAGCCTGCGCACAGCAATGAAGAGTAGCCCCGGTTCACCGCAACTAGAGAAAGACCGTATGCAGCAACAAAAGACCCAACGCAGGCAAAAATAAATAAATAAATAAATTTAATAATTAAAAAAAAGGTTTATAAAATAGATAAGCAACAGGATATATTGTACAACACAGGGAAATTTTGTAATAACTTTAAATGGAGTATAATCTATAAAAATATTGAATCACTGTGTTGTACACCTGAAGCTAATATAATATTTTAAATCATCTATAGTTCAATTAAAAAAATCCTTATACCTTTAATATTTTTACTTGCATTCCAACCTCTAGTACACTGTTATATAGAAGCAGTGATAGGCATTCTTGTCTTGAACCTAATGTGAAATAAACAGTTTCAATGTTTCACTATTAAGTATGAAGTTTGCTGTAGGTTTTGGTAAATACCCTTTATCAGCTTAAGGAAGTTCATATATTCCAAGTTGACAAAGAGTTTTCATAATGAATATGTCTAGAGTATTATGTTTTACACACATGTATATCTCATATAGTAGATATTTACATATCTTACATGGTATATGTGACCTATGTTATATAACATATACTGTACTAGTGTATGTATGTGTGCATCGAAGAAGTAAAACCATACAACTATTTCAGTACATATGTCTCTGTACTGAAATAGAGGCAATGGGAGGGATAATGGGAAATAGATAATGGGAGATGGGACAGCTGAATTTTAAGGCGGTAGTGTTCATACAAAGGTCTGGTATTTATACAAAGGCCTGGAACAAGGGATCCAAAGTGAGCAGTTTTCTTGAGGAGTCTGGAGCTGAGTTATCTCTGCTTATAGGTCACACTGAACTCTAAAAACTCTCCCCAGGTACTTTGGCACCCAAGGATTAATTAGATAATTCTAGGGCAGTGAATACAAGAACTCTTTATTCCATTTTTATGGAGAAACAGATCACTAAACTCTTTATTTTTTTAAATTTATTTATTTAATTTATTTTTGGCTGCGTTCAGTCTTCATTGCTGCGCGTGGGCTTTCTCTAGGTGCGGGGAGCCGGGGCTACTCTTCGTTGCGGTGCGTGGGCTTCTCATTGCGGTGGCTTCTCTTGTTGCGGAGCACGGGCTCTAGAGCATAGGCTCAGTAGTTGTGGCACACGGGTTTAATTGCTCTGTGGCATGTGGGATCTTCCCAGACCAGGGCTCGAACCCGCGTTCCCTGCATTGGCAAACAGATTCTTAACCACTGCGCCACCAGGGAAGTCCCTAAACTCTTTATTAAAAACATGTATTTGGTAAATCTAGTTGGCTACATGGGGGCTTACACTGTGATTCTCTTTATTGCTATGTATATTTTTCATACTAAGAAAGTTTTAAAAGAAAAAACTTTAGATAACTTTATTGAGTGTAAAATAAGCTCATCATCCAGTCATTTAACAAACATTTATTGAATGTTTATTATGTGGCAGTTACTGTGCTTGCTAGTCCATATGGGAGTACAAGGATATATAAGGTACGTATAAGTGCTATCAAATATGGTAAAAAAATAATGTGCAGAAGGAATTAAGAGCTGGGAGGGACTCCTAGCTGGTGTGACCTGTACCACTTATTGGGGAAGACACAGGATAGAGAGTATGAATTTCTAAAGAGCCCATAGGGAAGCTGTGAAACTATAATGCAGAGTGGTACTAACATGCCTCTCCCTCTTTTTTTTTGTGGGTCTCTTGCCTATGCCCAGTTTCTTAGTGGAGGTTGTTAAGCATTTTCAACAGCCGGGAAAGTGAGGCTAAGAGTAAATTTCACTCCGCTGTCTTGGTTTTTTTTTTTTTTTTTAATTTATTCATTCATTTATTTATTTTTGGCTGTGCTGGTTCTTCGTTGTTGCGCAGGGGCTTTCTCTAGTTGCAGTGTGAGTGGGGGCTACTCTCCATTGCCGTGCGCAGGCTTCTCATTGCCTTGGCTTCTCTTGTGGAGCATGGGCTGTAGGCGCGCGGGCTTCAGTAGTTGTGGCACGCAGGCTCTAGAGCGCAGACTCAGTAGTTGTGGCACACGGGTTTAATTGCTCTGTGGCATGTGGGATCCTCCCGGACCAGGGCTCGAACCCGTGTCCCCTGCATTGGCAGGCGGATTCTTAACCACTGCACCACCAGGGAAGTCCCCTGCTCTCTTGGTTTTAAAAGTTCAGTTTGGATTGGAACATTGTCCTTGATTCCAAGAAATATTTCAATATTAAGAAACAGAAAAAGGTTTTTAAAAGCATAATTGTGACTCCAAACCTGCCATGGAAATAATGATTTCAGTTACTTTCTAGGACTACCCTATGTTCTAGGCATTATCATTTCCTTTTAACCTGCTCAGGTTTTTAATTTACAAGGGTCAGAAAACCCATAGTAATGCCAGCCTACCTCTGTTTCTGGCTAGGTTAGTTTAACCTGTCTGGGCTTGTTTCCTCAGCAGCAATAACTGTCTTGCCAATTTCACAGTAGTAGAGGGATCAAAAAATGTAACAGATGCAAACACTCCTTGAAGAGCCTAAAAGCACTAAATGTAAGTGAACTATCACTGTTATTTTTAAAGTCTTTTCCATAATCTTGGGTATAATGCATGGCTGAGTGAGTCTAAGGTTGTAACTGAGTAGGACCTTACATCGCCTTCCCAGGACAGGTCTTTCCCCACATCCTCTGCTTTAGTTCTTCTCTGAATTACATAGATAACAGTATTTGATGCACATTTCCTGAGTTGTTTTACAGGTGTGAAAAACCCCCACCAAACGGATGATATTAACTACTTGATGACCATGAACACATAGCCCAAGGCCTCCTGGAGCCTAAGGACTGATAATGTTAACCCCTGTGACACTGCCCGGTTACCTCACCATCAGCCAATCAGAGAATTGTTCATGAGCTGATCACATACCCTGCGACTCGCCTCCCTCATCTGGCCTTTAAAAATGCTTTGCCAAAACCCTTTGGGGAGCTCAGGGATTTTTTGGGCCTGAGCCACCGGTCTCCTTGAATGGCCCTGCAATAAACCTTTCTCTGCTCCAGCCTCCGACGCTTTGGTTTGTTTGGCCTCACTGTGCATCGGGCACACGAACTTGCGCTAACAAGGTGGCCAGACTTCACTGTTCCTGGTAGGTTTTCCACAGCCTCTGCTTCAGAATAAAAAAATTCCTTACATCCAGCCTTTACTTTGTTGACAGTTCGACACCCTCTTTATCTACATGCCCTGCTTGCTTTTGAGAGTGAGTGTAAATATAGGACAGCATTCTCCAAAACAGAGGAAAGAAGAGTATTTTCCTTAAAGACATGCCTTGCAAGTGCGGCCCAATCAACATTTATTGAATTCCAAGACAACAGAAGCTGGAGGTACACAGATGCAAAAACAGGGCATCTGCCTTGAGGAGCTTAAGAGCCCATCAACTGATAGAGGTAACCTGCTTCCCGTTAGGAGAGTGGGAGTTTCCTTCCACTTGCAGGATTGCAGAAGCCGCAGACCAGGAGGGGCAGAGGAGGACCCAGCTCGGCTCTGGAGGCCGTGGGCTACATGAAAGCTCCCGCGCCCCCTTAGTGTTTGCGACTTGGAAGGCACCCCTTCTGCCATTCCCCTTTCTTGGTGCCGGGAGAAGATAAAAGATCCTTTTCTATTACTATAGTAGATACATCTCAAATCAGGACTTAGGACTTCAGCACTTCAGCCCTCACTCCCTCCTAAGGAGCCACTGCACCCTCCAGCGGAGAAACGGCGGCGGAGCTCCAGGGGGCTCCCCAGAGAGCTGAGCACCTTAAAGTCCTCCTTAAGGAGCTCGCTGTCTCCAGCCCCGCCCCTCGTGGAGTCCCGCCCCCGACGCGACCTCGTCCTGTGGCACCGATTGGTTGGCTCCTGTGCGTGAAGACGTTGCGTCGTGGGGCGGGGCGGAGGAGCCTTGTCCGTAGGGCCTCAGCCCTGTGTCCTCGGCCACCGCCCCCGCTGCTGCCCCGTATCCGCCCCTCGCCTGCCTTTAGAGGGTACAGGCGACAGCAGTTTCTTTAGGTGGTCGAACAGCCGCCAAACGTCTCCGTCGAGCTGCCTTTTCTAGCTGGCGGCTCTTCTGGGCTGGGTCCAGGTCGGGGGGTGGGGAAAAATGGCGCCGGCGCCCCAAGGCGTCCGGGAGGAGCCGCTGCTGGAGTGTGGGTCCGGACTGCTTTCCCGGCTGCTCTTCCTCGCCCAGGCAGTCCTCCTCCTGCTGCCGGCCGCCCGGGCAGGCCTCTGCCCCGCGCCCTGCTCCTGCCGCATCCCTCTGTTGGATTGCAGTCGCAGGAAACTGCCAGCGCCCAGCTGGAGGGCGCTGTCGAGCTCGCTGCCCCCCGACTCCGTCAGCCTGTGAGTAGAGTTGCCGGGTGGGGGACCAAAGGAAAGGGGTGCTCCCCTTCCTCGAGGAACAGGAGGGAAACGGGCCTGGTCGGAGAGCGCGACCAGGAGCCTAAGTTCTGAAGGGGAATGCCATTGCGATGTTCTGAACTTTTTTTTTGTGGGGGGTGGTGGTGGTTGGAGCCTGAAAACCTGGTGTTCAGGTTCTGGAGACTTGTACGAAGACCAGGGTTAAAATTCTTGGGAGCAGGGAGTCTCTGATTCCTGGGCTGGGAGGAGTTGGTGTGGCGATACTGTTAAGGGCTCACTGGCCCTGGGCTCCGGCATTGGCTCTTGAATGGTTGGGGCTCCTCGCTCATTTTGGGCTGCATCATCCTGTGCATCAGCTTGAATGGTCCCCAAGCACGTGATTTTATAACCACGATCATAAAGACTTATGAACTGTTTTTTGGCTGTAGTTCAGGTTTTGGCTAATTTTGTGCTGTATTTTTGACAACTGGGTTAAAACTTCATGTGTTAACTACATCCAGTACCACCTTGAACAAATATCTTTACAAATAGCATTTTTGATCTCATTTAGGATTCACCTTGTAAAACAGGGAAGGCGTATCTGTTACAAAATTAAGTGTTTTGTTTTCAGTGCATTTTCTTGTGGCAAAGAACTTAAAAAATCAGTCCTCTTTGTTTATGTATGAGAAGCGAGTACAATGGTTGGATGAATTCTTCCGGAGACTCCACTGCAGAGTGCTCATCTTGACAGGCCTGCGTTAGACAGTGGCACCTGGAGAGCTCATTAGTCTGAGTCAAACTGGTGGCATTAGGAGCAGCAGTAGGTATTGAGTGCTGCAGTTATGGGGCTTGTTAACCACTAACATACGGTTATTTCTCTGCCGCTAACTGAGCAATGTATTTATTGACAGACTTCTAACAGAGTCATCTCCAAAAAAAGACCTGTCACACACACACAAAAAAAACCTCGAGGTGTGATTAAAATATGAGGGAATGTTTGGGTTTCCATTGGAAATTGAATACAAATAGAAGGTCCCTCTTTGCAGAGGTTAAAGTGTGTATACATTTGCAAATAGCTTATGTTAGATAGGAAAGGAAGCTACCTCATAAATTCCTTGAGAAAATTAAGGTAACTTAAATAACCAAATGCAGTAGCATAGATTTGCAGTGTAATAAGGTGTTTCCTGTTATTTTATCATAGTGACACCTGTAGCTAATTCTGGTTCTGTTGATGCAAATAACATTTAGAAATTCATATCAGTTGCAGCATAGTCTGAATTAAACCTAGCATAACATCTTAGTAATGCAGTAACTACCTTTTTCTAAGAAATTCTTGGAACAACTACCTGATTATGACAAACTGAATCTGATTATGACAGACTAAATCTGGTGCAGGTTTAAAAACAACACAACTTCATTTAGCTGTAATTGAAATAAATGTGGCCTACTTTTTAAGATCCTCCATTGGTAGATAAATAATAATTAGAAATAGTTTTATGTAAGATACATTTATATTGTGTCTAGGTTTGATTTTTTTTAATCAAGACAAATTGCCTAAAGCCAAATGACATTCAAAAATTTTAAATGTCCTATAATGAAATTGACATTTTCAGTTGAAATGAAATGCCTTGGAGAGCAATTCTCTTGTAGAAATGTAATTGGATGGAAGTCTTACATTAGCAGAACTCTTAGAATAGTAAAAGATGAGGTTGTGCTGTTTTAAACTGAGAAATGTAATATTTTTCATAAGTTGCCTTCAGCTGTAAAACAGGTACATGTGGTTTTCTTTATGTAATTTTGAATTTTTAAAACACATGCAATGCTTTAAATGTATTAGTGATTCAAACTCAAATGCTCAGACTTGCAGCAATCATCAAAAAGATGGTAGACAAAATTCCTTAACTCTGGGTTTTAAAATATGTATCTGCCCCCACTTACTGGCACAGAGCCCCTGAAACCCTTGTAATCAATAATTTCCAAAGTGATAGGAGAACTAGGAGCACCTTTACTTTTTCTATTTGGTCTTTGACCCTAATTCCTGGCACAGAGCTCCTACATCTCTTGGAATCTCCTGGGTGATAGGAGTATCTTTTGACCTAACGAGGTGACTCTTGGTGGGCTCCTGGATAGCTTCAGGATTGGGGTGGGTCACCAAGCTATTCTTAGAAGCTTGGAACTTTCAGCCCCACCCGCCCATCCTACAGAAGAGGAGAGGGGCTAGAGATTGAGGTAGTAATTGATCGTGCCTATGTGGTGAAGCCTCCATAAAAATTTTCAAAGTATGGAGCTCAGAGAGCTTCTGAATTGGTGAACACACCTACCAGGAGGTATGCTGTGAGGGTGGTGCATCCCAACTCCATGGAGACAGAAGCTCCTGCACCAGACCCTTCTGGATCTTGCCCTATGTATCTCTTCATCTGGCTCTTCATCTGTGTCCTTTATCATGTCTTTTGTTATACAGTTAACCAGTAAACATAAGTAAGTGTTTTCCTGAGTTCTGTGAGGTATTCTAACAGTGCTTGAGTCCAAGGAGGGGGGTCGTGGCAACCTCCAGTTTGTAGCCAAGTTGGACAGAAGTTGTGGGTAACGTGGGGAGCTACTACTTGTGATTGGTTTCTGAAGTGGGAGGCCGTCTTATGGGACTGAGAGCTTAACCAGTGAGGTCTGCACTAATTCCAGTTAGTGTCAGAATTGAATTGAATTGCAGGACATCTAGCTGGTGTTGGAGAATTGGTTGGTGTGGGGAAAAAGCACACATCTAGTGTCAGAAGTACTGTGTGTGTGAGTAAAGGAAGAAACCAGTGACAAAAATTTTTTGCTTGAGCAAACTTTAGTCAGGCTCCTGAACCTTATCCTGGGCCATCTGTGCACACCCTTGTAAAATGCAGTCTTAGCAGTATCTCTGCTAAGTTAGTTTAGTAGGAATCCCCCACCCTCAATGTCTGATCAGATTCCTCCTCCTACACCATCCCCCAGGTGATATCTGAGTACCCTGGCCTGTCTTCAGCAAGAATCCTGTTGGGTCTGTTTAGTTAAAAACCCCCTTACCAGATGTTTTCTCTTAGTAATTTCCCATTCACCGACCCCACTCTGCTCCTTAGCTATAAGTTTTCTCTTACTCATGGAGTATTCAGAGTTAAGCCCAATCTCTTTCCCCCACTTTAAAGTTTCATTGTAGTGGTTCCTTTATGTATCGAGAAAGCCCCATCCCCCAAAGTCTTCCTTACCATGCTTTAACAAGTATCATTGAGTATTTTTTTTCCTTTTAACAGTTATGGTGCCACAACTCGGGATAGGATCAGATTCATCATTGGACCCCCGGACCTCTCACCCAGGACCCTAAGTGCGTACCTTTGAAGCCTTTATCTTCACTCCTGACTGATTGATCGGGGATCCATTGTTGAGTCCGACTCCTGAACCATTGCTCCGGACAAACGTCCGTGGAAGCTGGTAAGGATAGATTTTGATTGTTAAGAGTCTGAGTACAGTTGACCTTGAACAACATGGGTTTGAACTGTGTAGGTCCACTTATATGCATATTTTTTTCCAATAGTAAATACTCCAGTACTACATGGTCCCTGGTTGGTTGAATCCATGGATGCAGAACCTTGGATACAAAGGAACTGCACATATGGAAGGCAATTACAAATTATATGTGGATTTTTAACTTTGCAGAGGGTCGGTGCTCCTAACCTTAGTGTTGTTCAAAGGTCAACTGTATACTCCAGAAGTTGGGATAGAGTCCCAGATAAACACAGGCTGGGTTAGAGTCCCAGGTTTCTCTGTTTGTAAGAAAGCTCAGTTAGAGTCCTAGGCTTCTTTGTCTGAAAGGTACTTACTGGGTTGGAAATCTCTCCTTCCTGGCTCTTCTTTTCTTGAGTGGGGATTATTTATTCCCTGACTCTTTGGGCTGGAAGTCTCTTCTTCCTTGCTCTTTTTTTTATTATTCCCTGACTCTTTATGCTGGAAGTCTTTCTTCCTGGCTCTCTGTGAGGCCTCTTTGTTCCCTCTCTTGGGTCCTGCTTTTCCCATGAGAACTTATTAGATGGCTCAAACCCCCTTCTTGAACCCCTGCTGAGTATATTCTCTGTCTCCCTGCATTCTTGTTGGCATGCTTTTGTTGAGGATAATGTGGAACTTCACTGGCTTCTTTCAGAAACTTGTGATCTCTCCACACTGGCTCCGCTAAGACGTCTCCCTTCTCATTGCTTCTGCTCCTCCTTTGCCCTCTCACCACCTTCAGTCTTTCCTCCAATTCCCTTGAATACTATGATATGTCCTTCTCAAAGCCCCTTCATCCTCCATCCCCTGCCAGACCTTTTTCCACCTCAGTCTTTATAGTCACTTGATCTTTGGACCCCCTGCCCTCCACTAGAGGCTGTTAAGAAACTTAGGGACCCCCCAAAACAACTCCTTGAAGCTGAAAAGGAAAAAGGCTAATTGGAAATAGACTGTATGTTTTCAGCAGTTGGATGGGCTTTGGAGACCTGCAGACAGCCTCTAGATGCCTCTAGGTGTCTCCTTGGTCAACGCCTAAAATTTGGTCCATAGCCTCCATAAGATTACATATCAGGGCAAGGGAAGGTGGTCTGTACAAAATTGGTAAACAGGTAACCTAAACTTGTCCCATTTGCCATAAACACAATTCACGTAAAAACATAGAGTAGAGAAAAGACAAGAGATTATTATTTTATATAAACCAGTGAGTTTGTATTACTATGTTTTACTAACTAACTCATGACTAAAATTTTCCAGTGAAAACTTAAGATCTGTATTAACATCTGTCTGTATATATGTTGTAGAGGTGTGCTGTTTTTCTACTTCTAGATGGTATTACCAAATTAATTTATAAAATCCAATCCTGTTCAAATTAGCTTAGAGATAAATGAGCAGTTACCTAAATTAAGTATTCCTGAAACTCTCAGAAACAGAGAAGCTCAGTGTTTTAAGTTTACATGATCTGGGAAAGTTTTTCGTAAATAAAGCTAATTTGAAAATTGTTGGTAAAATAAGAACAGGCATGTCTTCAGAGTTGTCAGCATTAAATATAGTGCAGACATTAAATCTAAACTAAGAACAAAATGTACAAAAAAAATGAATTGCTTCCTGTGTGTCAAGCACGGCAGTAAAATAAAAAAGGGGGAAATACCATGTATGTAACTTTTTAGGTTTTTGCTTTTGTGATGTTTGCCTAACATGCATGTGTTATAAAAAATAGTTAATAGGGAAATAACTTCAGATGATGGCTGGCTTTGTTTGGTGTTGTGTCTGCCTAAAATAAAAATCAAAGTCATTTGTAAGTAAGATAAACTACTGAAACATTCATTATTGAACCTAAATTTAAGTTTATATACTTTTGGCATCTTGTTTTTACATGTTATAAAGAAACAAGATATTTGGATCTATTAGTAAACATTCTTTTGCTACACAAAAATTGTACTAAGAGGAATCGTATGCCTCTAGAAATTGCAAAATTGTATATTCAGAAATATACTAGTCTACTACAGAAAACTGATACATGACAGACCACAATTGACTACTTCCTAGTTTTCTCTGTTAAAAAAAGTTTATTAATGGTTAAAAATCATAATCAATATATGTAAATGAAACTACTAGAAACTGTAAGAATGAAGAGAAATAACTTTGTATGCAAGGTATGAAGGATGTATTTTAGTTAAGGGAAAAAAAGATTTTTATTCTAAGGTAGAATGAGAAAGAGGAAAAACACAGTACAAAAACTGAATAGATATTAGAAAAATGGTTGTAGAAGATTTGTAGAACAGGAATTTTGTGTTTGGTTAAGTTGCTGAGATTGAATGGATTTATTTATAAGTTACAAAAAAAGTGAACTTCAGTATCAAAAGTGTACTGGAATTCCCTGGTGGTCCAGTGATTAGGACTCGGTGCTTTCACTGCCTCGGCCTGGGTTCAGTCCCTGGTGGGTTCAATCCCTGGTCGGGGAGCTAAGATCCTGCAAGCTGCTCAGTGCGGCCAAAAAACAAACACAAAAGTGTACTGATGCAAAACTAGAATCCCAAAGTTTTATTGGATTGTTGGTCTGTTCTTATTAAGAAACTGTAAAAAGGTTTACCTTTTAAGTAGTCTGTCTAGGAAACAAAGATTTTGTGTCTTATCAAAATAATTTCCTGTGTTTCATGTTGTCTTTATCAGGTCTTTGATTACTCTAAAACATTGAGTTTTCTCAATATTAGAAGAGCTAAGTTTTTTTTTTTTAAACAACTATGTGACTTTCTGTATTTGCCTTTGAAATCTTTTGTCACTTTGTTTAAATGGATAACTAAGTATTGTTTCACAGTGACCTGTGATCTTATTTAGTCAAGTGTTTAAACTTTTCAGTATTTTTGACAACTTCTCAAAATCAAATTCTAAATGGAGTCTTTTTGACTCCATTTAGAATGGAGTCGCAAACTAATTTTGAGACTTTCCAGAGGCCCCTGGAAAATCTCAAAGCATATGTCTCTCACGTTGTAAAAGGATATGTTAAACTAATTAGGTTTATTTGGTATTTTAAATTACATGAGAAGCATAGTCAAATAATGAGGACAAATATTCTTAGGTTATACACGTACGGATATATGTTACTAATAATAGGTATTCCAGAAAATTATGAAGTTCATAGAGATTTGAAATAGCCTTGTCTGGTCATTATGATAAAATATTGTTTGCCACAGAAATAACTAATTTTTCTTATCAAATGAACTCTCATCAGAACTTTAACCATGGCCATTTTAAGTCTTTTTTCATTCACGGACAAGTTGTTGTTTTACTCTCATTCTTCTCTGAAAGCATAAACCATCAGCCACAGGCAAGAATGCTCCATGATGCCATCAGTAAGGCCATGCCACGAGATTGAGAGAATTTCCAGAAGTAATGAAGAAGTTGATGGATTTATGAAACTGTTAACCCAAGATCAAGTAGAACAAGAATTAATTACATTGGACTGAATAAACTGATGAGGATGGTTATAATTTTTCTATCACTCTTTGTTTGAAACATTACTCGTTCTTTAATGTTTTGTTCTTCAGATTTAAATAACCTTTTTCGGACGTCCCTGGTGGCGCAGTGGTTAAGAATCTGCCTGCCAGTGCAGGGGACACGGGTTTGAGCCCTGGTCTGGGAAGATCCCACATGCCGCGGAGCAACTAAGCCCGTGCGCCACAACTACTGAAGCCCATGCACCTAAGCCCGTGCTCCGCAACAAGAGAAACCACCACAATGAGAAGCCCGCGCACCACAACGAAGAGTAGCCCCTGCTCGCTGCAACTGGAGAAAGCCCCCACACATCAATGGAGAGCCAACGCAGCCAAAAATAAATAAATAAATAAATTAAAAACAAACAAATAAATAAATAACCTTTTTCTTTTCTCTTATGTTATCTATAGCTTACAACAGTAATCTGGTAGATAATACCTTTGTGAACAAAAATGAAACAATTACTTTTTCTCCCTACCTGATTCCTCCAGAATTCAGAAACTTTTAGCCAGTATTCTTATTTTCATGACAATATGGTAGTTTAAGTTCAATAAGAATGTGCTCTTGTAAGAGGATATAATTGGAAATATAGGTTATATTACCATGCCTTTGACTGAAATGTTATATTTAAGAGTGAACTGTCCATAGAATCTGGTTTAAGGGACTAAGGTTGCCTTCATGGAACCAGTGCTCTTGGAAAAACTGGCCTGCTGTCTGGCTTACAGGGTTCTCAGCCTCATAGGTGAGTAAGGAAAGTCACTTCCTGGCAGGCCCAGGAACCTTAGGATATCTTCAGGACATCAAGAAGAGAGATATTCACCTGAATCTTTAGGAATGGGAGATGAAGTCTGGTGGCTAGTTCCTGAGCTGGCTTCCTAGCCTTGAGAGCCTTTTAAAAGCCTAATCTGAGATTCCTTATGAAAAGTTTCAGGAAAACCAACTCAAAAAGAGCCTGCCGGGGCTTCCCTGGTGGCGCAGTGGTTGAGAGTCCGCCTGCCGATGCAGGGGACACGGGTTCGTGCCCCGGTCTGGGAAGATCCCACATGCCGCGGAGCGGCTTAGGCCCATGAGCCATGGCCGCTGAGCCTGCGCGTCCGGAGACTGTGCTCCGCAAGGGGAGAGGCCACAACAGTGAGAGGCCCGCGTACCGCAAAAAAAAAAAAAAAAAAAAAGAGCCTGCCTATATGGTCAGTCACTATTCCTGCTGCACTTACATGAATAATCAGGACAAATCTAATGAGACCAGACTTATGTAAACAAGAAATAAAAGGTTAACTATAGAGGGAAGTTTTTTTTGTTTCAGTGTAAAACTGTAGTGCACCCTTGTGGCTTCCATCTTGCACACTGGCCAGTCCTTACCACATTCTCAATTCTGGTTTCCTCCAGTATCTGACTCTAACTCTCCAAACTAATGTTTCCAGTTTTTTTTTCCCCCACCCTCCTGATGTGGCATCACTGAGAACTAAAATTGCCCTTTTCCTGAAATCCTGCAAGCTGAAGCTGGATGACTTGATATAAACTTAAAAAAAAAAAAAAAGCACAACACATTGTATATGGGTAACCTTTGTACCTCCTGCTGTGTGGACCACTTACAGAGTTCACCACAACATTTAATGCCATCCATCACCAGAGACATTCAAACTGCAAACCAGGAAACTTCTGCATGTGGCCACTGCCATCCTCATTCTACCATTTAAAGATGCTTCAAGTTCAAATCTAAGAATCCCAACTGGCTACCCTCTGGAATGAGAAACTGGATCTCTAACTATTAATTTTGGCTTTTATTTTCATAGAAACTCCCCTCATTAAATACCTGACTGCTGGTACCATTGAGCAAATATCCTATAATACCAAGTCCCTACAGAAGGTTCACCTGGTCCTTAATGAGCAAAAGGCTACTGAATGAGAAAATAGACATATTGTTCAGAGGAAAGAAGAATGTCTCTTCTTTCCTTGAACAAGAAAGGGGCCTGACAAAGGTTCTTTGAATAAATTTTAATTGACTCCTGAACCACCTTCATCCAGGCTCATCTGTATACTTCCTTGTAAAATGCAGTTTTAACAAGAATCCTGCTAAGTCAATTTAGCAAGAAACCCTTGATACCTGATCACCCTTGATATCTGATCCGGTTTCTCATGTTTCACCATCCTCCAGGTGATGTCTGATCACCATGGCTTGTCTTCAGCAGGAATCCACTTAGGTCTATTTAGCCAGAACCCCCCTTACCCTTGTTTCCAGTTTTCCATCCACTGATTTTGTCCACCCTGCTCCATGGCTATAAATTCACACTTACCCATGTGGTATTTGGAGTTGAGCCCAATTTCTTTCCCCCACTGCAAAATTTCATCATAGTGGTCCCTATACCCTTAGAGATAACTTGCACCACCTTGAATAAAGTCTTTCTTACCAGGTTTTAACACGTGTCATTGAATTTTTTTTTTTTCTTTTAACAGAGTTTTTCCTAGACATTTGGTATCACAGGAGTGAGATTTGCTAGAGTGGATCTGGCTGATGGAAACGTGGTTTGGGAAGAGAGAGGATAAAAAGGCAGGGTATCCAGAACCTTTGATTCCTGGGTGACCACATGGTCACCCATGGTATGGAGCAGCAGCTGTGCTGCTCTCAAGTTACTAAAGGTAAAAGTTACCAATGGAATTTAGAGATGGATCCAATTCCTAGCATGTTGGTTCACTGGATGCATAAGGAAAGGGAAACTAGTAAGAAAAAGATGAACTGTTTAATCCCTTGGTTATTGTGGTAACCAAATTATAATAGCTAAAATTGAAATAATGTAATAATATAATAAGTAATATATAAAAGCGAAATTAAAAGAGAGTGCTGGGTCAGACCTTGATGCTGGACCAAGCTCAGATTTCACTAAGTCTGAGCTTTGGTCACTAGCCTCAAAGCTGCCCACCAAGGGAAAAATTAAGCAAGGACAACAGAAAGTACCTCTAAGACCTCTGGCCACCAAGAATGTAGTCAGTGTGGGGTGGGGGAGGGCAAAATCAAGAAACTACTGAAATCAGCGAGTACAGTGTGAAGGAGTTGTTTCATTTTGTGGATCAGTAACATCAGCTTCCTGAAGAACCTTTATTAAAATGGACTGTGAGGGACTTCCCTGGCAGTCCAGTGGTTAAGACCTCGCCTTCCAATGCAGGGGATGCGGGTTCAATCCCTGGTCAGGGAGCTGAGATCTCACATGCCTCGCAGCCACAAAAAAACCCAAAAACATAAACCAGAAGCAATATAATAAATTCAATAAAGACTTTAAAAAAATAAAAAAACAAAAATGGATTGTGAGAGTCATTAATTTAGGAGCAGTATCTGGTTTTAGATGCTGCAGTGGGGAAAAGCATGTTTGGGTTGATGGAGGATCCGCAGGTCACTATGGAACAATCACTGATGGCCATATGTGATCCAGACACAAAATAGTTTATTCCTGAGGGAACAGCCAGCCTAATGGATTGGGCAGAAGCCACTGTAAGGTCTGTTTATCCCTGAGAAAGAGGACTGTTCGTCGCCTCCAATAAATGCCAAGTGGAAGCAGATGATATGTTTTGTGTATAAGCCATGTGGGATTATCTTTATGATAATTGGGATATTCACTTGCTGAATGTGCCTGTTACCCAGTCCATGGTAAATGCTGTGATTAAGGGGAAACTGTTACATGGGCACCCCATGTAACCTTACTGCTGCAAAACCAGGGGACAGTTGGGGAAGCCTTATGTATTGTCTGCCTCAGCTTCCCCTCTGGATCTTATAAAGATGCTAATAAAAACATTAGGTTAGTTAACAAGAGAATGAGGAAAGGCAAAGGAGAGAGGGAACTGATCTTAGCAAGGTGGACATTTTTAAACAGTTATTAAGAAATAAGGTGAATAAAGCAAATATTGTTAGGAGCAAAACAAAGGAAATAGGGAAGAATCATGGAATTCAGCCCAGCAGAATGGAAGGCTTTAGATGGTTTTAAGAAATGGGATGAATAAAACGGACATTAGTGGGGTTAAAACAAAGCTTTTAATACTTCACTACCCAAGGTTGGGCAGGCTGGAAAGACCCCCTGATCCCCCAACATTAAAGGTCTCTAAAGAAGTCTGCTCTGTTTAGTTTGAAGAAATCTAAAAATCCAAAGACTGAGATTGCAGTGAGAAACTTGACCAGCAAACGCTTAGGTCATTGGTTAGGCAGATTAATGAGATAAAAATTGGCAAAAAGGGACACTTTCCTGGCCGTCCAGTGGTTGGGACGCCGTGTTTCCACTGCAGGGGGTGCGGGTTTGATCCCTGGTCGGGGAACTAGGATCCCACATGCCTTGCGGCACAGCCAAAAAATGGAAAAGAAAATTGACAAAAGGGCCAGGGTCCCTTGGCTCAACCCACGAAGGGGGGACCCCAAAACCTTTTGCAGTAGAGTGGATAAAATGGTCAGAAGGTAGAGAAGTTCCCAGGATTTCCTGATAGGAGATCATCTTGCACTGTGGTACCAAAACCCACTGTTGAGACCTGATACAGCTGAGAACATAAAAATATAAGGGTTGATAGGTTTATGAAAGTTGGAATGTTTAAGCAGGCTTTAAGTTGTATCTTCTTTACCTGAGTGTTTTATAGGAATGGGTGTTATGTCTGGATGGGGACTGCTTCCCCTACCTAGTATTCTACAACCAAAATTTGTTCATATAAACCCTAATGGAGGCTATAGTTAAGAATGTAAGGTGAAAGTTTGTAGGAGAATGGTGTATTTGATCAGACTTTTACCTGATTGTATAATGAAGATGGACATTGTATCTGGTTGGGGAATGTTTTCTCTACCTAGTGTTGTTAAACAGAGGGCATGTAAATCTACACTTCAAGCAATATTACTAATTGGACATGCTAAATGGGAACCAGTAAGGTGGCCCAAGCCCACATAGCATAGAATAGAAGCTGGAGTGTTGGTATGGGGAAATTCTCTGTGTGATAACCCTGTGTGTACCGGAGTGCCTCCCAGCAACAGCTTCTAGGACTTTGGACTGGAGAATTTCCAGTTGAAGGGTAGTTATTGGCTTCCTTTGGACGTTAATTGAAACTGCCAGTATGACTAAAAGTCATAAAGTAATCTTGAAAAGAATCTTGATGTCTTGCATAATGTCTGATAAACACTCCAGTGGGGAGGACAGTGCCCAGAAGAGTTTCATAATAAAATGGCAATGGTTTACACAGGATCATACTGTCTGGGGAATGCGAGGAGGAGATACTAAAGAATAGGGAGCCTCTTTTCCCTTAGGACTGACTCTGGAACTGTGTGAGGAGCTGCTGGATTATGTTGTCACTTGGAAGTGTCCTATAAACAGCTCATAACTGACCAAAAAAGAGCTGCTTGGTTTGTGAATGACAGTTGCAAGGTGAAGGGACAGCATCCTATTTTGAAGGCCACCACTGATAGAAGAAGGTAAAGACATTAGCTCACTGGGTTGAATTGCATGCTGTTTTCCTAGAGTAATGCAAGAATTGAACAGTGGTAAAAACCCCTATGTTTGAGTTTTTACTGACTCACGGACAACGGCCTATGGCCAGACCATATGGTCAGGCAGAAGAGCAGTGGAAACCTGGCCTATTAAAGGGATGCCCTTACGGGGCATAGTCCTATGGGAATTACTGTGGGAATTTGAAGGGTGCATTAAAGTAGGGCTTTGTCGATGTCCACCAGGAGAAGCCCCTTCTAAGTTCAGAAGGTGATTAGAATCACCAGGCAAATACCCCTGTGTGCTCACTTGAGATGGCCACGTGGGTCCATGAAATGAGTGGATATGGGGGCATTGCAGCAATGTAGAGATGGGCTAAATCCAGACGTATTTCTCTTGTACCGTCTGAGGCACAAAATGACAGTAAGTATTGACAGAATAATGTTCTGTCTGCAAGCAAAAGAGACAGAGATGGCAGATGGCTAAGTGTCAGATTCCTCTGGGGGAAAGGCCTTGAATACAGCTAGTAAGTGAGACTGATGTTGGCAGACCTGGGGGGCTACAAATGAGTCCTGATAGGAATAGACAGTGACTCTGGACCAGGCTTTACTTACTTGGTGGTAGATGGAAATGTACAAGAGTGCTTTAAAACAACCGGAACAGAAGATAATTGTACCAATTTGGATGGCCGACCATCATCTCTTCAGAGCAAGGAATACACTTTGTAGCCCATAATGTCCAAGAGTGGGCAGAGAGAGAGCCTCCTCAGGGTACTAGTTTGATGGAGAACTAGAATGGGCAATTAAAACATTGGTTATCTAAAATGGGAGAGAAAAAGACACGAAGGGCTGGCTTATATACCATGAAAGTGTACTCATACTCAACATGGGGTGGGGCTAAAGGAGTGGCCCTACTGTATAGAGTCCTCTTTCTGGTGGGTCTGGGGAAGAGGGTGTGGAATGACTATGCAGTTCTTACTAAGGGAGAAGTATTCTGGTGCAGCAAGTGTACTTTTTTCTTTCTTTCCCCTATTAACTTTCTTCCCCCTGCTTGATGCAGTGGTCCTAGGATCAGGCCTGCAAATATAAGTGCTGGAAACAGAGATGATTCCTAAGCAAGAAGCTAACTGTAATTTTAAGTTTGGGGTCAAGATTCCTAAGTACCTGATGGGGTGGGTTGTGCCTTCACCCCATCTCGCAAAATTGAGGTTAACAGTGAATGCCACTATATTGCCTGGTGGTAAAAATAGCCCAGGTAGTTCTGTAACTGTGTAACCTTACCCTAAATGAACGGTGGACTGAAGGGGAGGAACTTGCTAAACTAGTGTTGCTGTTTGCTGTCTAGACCAGCACAGTGGCTGAACCTGATGTTCCTTCCAAAGTTGAAAGAGTTTGGGTATACAGGGAGAGGAGGAGCAATAGTAGCTGAAGATCAAGAAACAAGTAAATGGGTTGTGTAGTGAGGGAAATCCAATAATAGCACCTCAAAAGGGCTCAGAGTAGTCGATTATATCTTTTAATTCAGTTACACCAGATGACTGAAAGAGTGAAACCATATGTTTGCCTAGACCACACCTGCATTTGGAACCTGACAAGATTAACTGGAAGCCTGCAAACCCGAGTGGCCTTACCTGAAAATTATTTTTCATACCATATGATGATGGACTGGTCCAGTTATTAATGACTGAATGGGATTCTAACAACATGCCAGTATCTTTTTTTTTTTTTTCAAGCAATACATAATTTTATTTTAAAATTCTTTGACATGGTTTATAAAGGGACACTATTTGGAGTACAAACATTTTGCTTCTCCCACCACCATCAAATCACTGTTATAAATGTTTTAACAGAGACATATTGACTTTATAGAGTAATGCATGCAAGCAGCAAACAATTCAATGATATGAATTTGCTTATTTGCAAAATTACATTTTCTCTGATTAATTTGCTGATTCCCATGTATGCTAAATATGATCTGTCTGACTTTTGTATCAGCCTGGTGATTCATAGTAAGTGTATGGGCTTATCCTGAAGCAGGAACTGCTGTTCTATTCACTTTAAGAAAATAGTAGCCTTGCTTTCCTTATCCAATCTGTACACTTTTATTGTTTTCCAAAAACAGTTTGTTCCATGTTTTTTTTTTTTTTTTTTTCCATAAAATCATGGAGATCTTTGGTCCAGTGCTGCCTCTAGAAGTTAATTCTAAAAGAAATTTAGGAAGAGGCAAAAGGAAGACTTTTTTTCCTGGATTTTAACCATCTGTTGTTATCTCCATGATCGTGTATAATTACAGAATGGTTATAAAGTCATCATTGCTTTTTATTTTTTTATTTTTTTATTTTTATTTATTTATTTATTTATTTAGCTTTATAACAAATTTAATCAGTTATACATATACATATGTTCCCATATCCCCCCCCTTTTGCGTATATATATTGAGTATATATATTGGTCTCTGCCCCTGGTTCCTGGCACACAGCTCCTGAAACCCTTGTAACTTCCAAAGTGATAAGTATTTGGAGTGCCTTTTGTTCTAATATTTGGTCTTTGACCCTGATTCCTGATACACAGCTCCTACATCTCTTGGAATTTTCTGGGTGATTGGGGTGTCTTTTGACCTGATGGAGTGACTCTTGGTGGGCTCCTGGATAGCTTCAGGATTGGGGTGGGTCACCAGAAAGACCAAGCCGTGATTAGAAGCTGGGAACTTTCAGCCCCATGCCCCCCATCCTACAGAAGGTGAGAGGGGCTGGAGATTGAGGTAGTAATTGATCATGCCCATGTGATGAAGCCTCCATAAAAATTTTCAAAGTATGGAGTTCAGAGAGCTTGTGAGTTGGTGAACACACCTACTAGGAGGTATGCTGTGAGGGTGGTGTATCCCAACTTCATGGAGACAGAAGCTCCTGCACCAGACCCTTGGATCTCGCCCTGTGTATCTCTTCATCTGGCTGTTCATCTGTGTCCTTTATCATATCGTTTGTCCAGTAAATGTAAGTAAATGTTTTCCTGAGTTCTGTGAGCTGTTCTAGCAGGTGCTTGATTCCAAGGAGGGGGAACCTCCAATTTGTAGCCAACTCAGGCAGAATTTGTGGGTAACATGGGGATCTACTGTTTGTGATTGGTGTAGGGGGCAGTCTTGTGGGACTGAGCCCTTAATTTGTGGGGTCTGCAGTAACTCCAGTTAGTGTCAGAGTTGAATTGCAGGATATCCAGCTGGTGTTGGAGAATTGGTTGGTGTGGGGGAAAAAGCCCAAAAATATCTGGTGTCAGGAGCATTGTGTGTGTGAGTAAAGATAGAAATGAATTTTTTCCTAGGCAGAACCTTACTTAGATACTGTCTTTTTTAAAAAGAGTTTATTATTGGTTTACAATATTGTGTTAGTTTCAGGTGTACAGCAAAGTGATTCATTTATATATATACATATATACATTCTTTTTCAGATTCTTTTCCCATGTAGGTTATTACAGAATATTGACTACGAGTTCCGTATGCTATACAGTAGGTCCTTGGTGATCATCTATTTTATGTATAGTAGTGTATATTTGTTAATCCCAAACTCCTAATTTATCCCTCCCCTCCATGTTTCCCCTTTGGTAACCATACATTTGTTTTCGAAGTCTGTGAGTCTTTCTGTTTTGTAAATAAGTTCATTTGTATCTTTTTTTTTTTTTTTTTAGATTCCACATATAAGTGATATCATATGATATTTGCCTTTCTCTCTCTGACTTGCTTCACTTCGTATGGTAATCTCTAGGTCCATCCATGTTGCTGCAAATGTCATTATTTCATTCTTTTTTATGGCTGAGTAATATTCCATTGTATATATTTACTACATCTTCTTTATCCAGTCTTCTGTCAGTAGACATCTAGGTGGCTTCCATGTCTTGGCTATTGTAAATAGTGCTGCAGTGAACATTGGGGTGCATGTATCTTTTCAAACTATGGTTTTCTCTGGATATATGCCCAGTAGTGGGATTGCTGGGTCATATGGTAGTTCTAGTTTTAGTTTTATAAAGAACCTCCGTACTGTTCTCCATAGTGGTTGTGCCAGTTCATAGATACTGTATTTTTTTTGGGGGGGGGGCACACCACTCGGCTTGTGGGATCTTAGTTCCCCGACCAGGGATGGAAGCTGGGCCTGGCAGTTGAGAGCACCGAGTCCTAACCACTGGACCGTCAGGGAATTCCCTAGATACTGTCTTTATGCTTCTTTTTTAAAAAATAAATTTATTTATTATTTATTTTTGGCTGTGTTGGGTCTTAGCTGATGCGCGCGGGCTTTTCTCTAGCTGCGGTGAGCAGGAGCTACTCTTCATAGCGGTGCCTGGGCTTCTCATTGCGGTGGCTTCTCTTGTTGCGGAGCATGGGCTCTAGGCATGCGGGCTTCAGTAGTTGTGGCACGTGGGCTCAGTAGTTGTGGCTCACGGGCTCTAGAGTGCAGGCTCAGTAGCTGTGGCGCATGGGCTTAGTTGCTCCGCGGCATGTGGGATCTTCCCGGACCAGGGCTCAAACCCGTGTCCCCTGCATTGGCAGGCAGATTCTCAACCACTGTGCCACCAGGGAAGCCCTGTCTTTATGCTTCTATATGTCAGAAACTCTTTCAAATTTTATTTGGTAGTTTAAAACTTGACTGGATTCTCCATGGCAGAGCTCTGTGTCACATTTTTCTGATTTTACACACACAGGCACAGACACACACACACAAAGAAGAATTGAAAGACCAGGTATGTTAGTCAACTTCTTGTTTTTTCAAGTAAGGACATTAGAACCCCTCTCCTCCAACAATTATTTGCTGTTATGGTCATTTCATGATAGCACCAAAAAATTAGGAAGTACATAATTTTTTTAAAAATTTTTATTTATCTATTTAGTTTTTCGGCCATGCGGCATGCGGGATCTTAGTTCCCCGGCCAGAGATCAAACCTGTGCCCCTGCAGTGGAACTGCGGAGTCTTAACCACTGGACCACCAGGGAAGTTCCAGGAATACTTGATTTTAGAGTTAAGGAAAATTCTGTAATTAACTATATTTAGCTTTATGGAAAACTTGTAACCTTGACCTTATTATTTTCGTTTTACTGTTGCCTGCTGAAAACTTCATCATGGATTTGGGAACCACTGCTGTACTAGATTAATTGGAAAGAGATGGCAGATGACACTTAGCCATCTGCCATCTCTGTCTCTTTTGCTTGCGACAGAACATTATTCTGTCAATACTTACTGTCATTTTGTGCCTCAGAGGGTACAAGAGAAATACGTCTGGATTTCATATGCATTTAGTTGTTACTTCTAGTTTCTTAGCCTCCTCTGTTCTCATAATACTTACTGTTTAAGATTTGTCCACATTGTTCTTTGGAGTGGTTGTGAACAGATTAGTTCTTTAGCATAGGAAGAGGGCAATTTATGTTGAATAACTCCAGGAAGTCTTTCAGATTTACACATAACTTGAGCTTTAACCTCTTTAGCTGTTGCTTTGTGTGAGTGACATTGGTAAAATGTTTTCACTGTTAGTTACAGGTGGAGTTAGCCGCGATTCCTTCAAAGGTCCTGAGCTCACCACCAATGACTTACGTGATGTCAAGCAAAAACCACAGAGCTTTGCCTATACTTCATGTTTCTTTCCTAAAAGGGCAAATAATTTGTAGTATCCTTCCATTCTACATTTTCAGTGATACTGGTAAGGATTGAGATACTCTTTGGAAAATAGTCTTAGGTTTTCGAAAGGTTAATATGGTAGGAGAGTTGATTTGAGGATGTTTGTTTTTCTGAAAATGAACTCTTCAACCTTCTATTGCATGTAGAGGATACAGGTTGTGAAGAAAAGTGAGAGGCAGAAACATAACTTTGACATAACTTGATGCTTTTCAATTGGATAATCCAGCTGGGATGTGAAGAGAAGAATCCACTTTAATTGCTTCAAACCACAAGGTGGTGAACTGAAAACGAGTCCCTTTAAAAAAGGTACAGATTAGATTTCCCCTCTATTAAGGTCCCTCATATTTACCCCACTTGTTACTATCTACCCTTGTTTTATACCTCCTTCTTCCATTTTGTGTTCCATGATATTTTCACTGCATTTTATGGGGAAGTGAGATTGACTCTGGGGCTGAGCACAGTGAGATTGGCTGTGGGTTTAGAAACGTGGTTTACTCTATCATCAAACCAAAGTAGGACTTCCCTCTCTTGGCTTCTAGACCTCCTTAGGTAGGAATCAAGAGGAAACGCTTCTTGCTCTGAATAATATCATCCTATCCCAATTCTACACTCCAGAGTAAAGAAGAGCTATGCTTATTCCTGGGAAGATTCCCCATGCCTTCCTTGCCCTAACCCTCACATCCTCACCACCAACCAGTATCTGCTGTGAGACCATCAGCCCTAGGCTCATTATGCCCTTTATTCTTGTTCACACCAGTCTCCACAAGAAACTCAGGACTTACAGGTTAACTCTCTTCTCCATAGAAAGCCCCAACCCTCTTCTTGGCTTTATTTTTGTCTTTAGTAGGCATCATCTTCTGACATGCTACATATTTTACTTTGTCTTTTCAATAGAATGTAAATGTCACGGGGGCATGGATTTTTATCTGTTCACTCATTGCTATAGATGAACAGTGACCAGCAGTAGGTACTCAAAGGTATTTGTTGAATGAATGCAGCAAATAATTGAATTAAAGAAAACCTTTTGAGGGAGATAAGGAGAAACTCTCAAAGAAATTAAAGCAGTCCTTTCTCAATTGCTTCTCTATTTTTTGTTTTTCGTTTTTTAAAAATTTTATTGGAGTATAGTTGATTTACAATGTTGTGTTAGTTTTAGGTGTACAGCAAAGTGATTCAGTTATACATATATATATATATTCATTCTTTTTCAGTTTCTTTACCCATATAGGAGGTTATTATAGAATACTGAGTAGAGTTCCCTGTACTGTGCAGTAGGTCTTTGCTGGTTATCTGTTTTATATATGGTAGTGTGTGTGTGTTAATCCCAAGCTCCTAATTTATCCCCCCTTCCCCCTGCAACGTTTCCCCTTTACTTCTCTAGTTTTTTTTTTAAATTTATTTTTGGCTGCATTGGGTCTTCGTTGCTGCGCGCGGGCTTTCTCTAGTTGTGGCGAGCGGGGGCTACTCTTCGTTGTGGTGCGTGGGCTTCTCATCGCTGTGGCTTCTCTTGTTGCAGAGCACAGGCACACGGGCTTCAGTAGTTGTGGCTCGCAGGCTTAGTTGCTCTGCAGCATGTGGGAACTTCCTGGACCAGGGAGAAAACCCATGTCCCTTGCGTTGACAGGCGGATTCTTAACCACTGCGCCACCAGGGAAGTCCCTCTAGTTTTTAAAGTATCTTATTAGATGATTTCTTTTCAGCGTACCTCATTCCCCATAGTAAACATTTTGAGTGAATCAGTATATTATCTTAGCTAATTATTTGTATTTTAAGATCATCTTTTTAAAAAAAATAGAGAAAAATTTCTGAATATAGGCATACTAAGTTACTACTAATTCTAACTCCCATCTCACTCTGGGATGTTTTGTTTAATTGCACCAAAATTCAGAAAAACTTTTGTGTGGACAATCTTTCATTTATTCTGATTGTCTTTGTTTTTTATAGGACCTTGCAGCGTCTATTAGATATTTACTAAATATTAGTGAATAATCAGTTGCACAAAGTGTCATTATAGCTTGCAGCCATAGTTTGAGGGATTTTTAATAGTTTACAACTTCATTCCAACCTGTACACCAGCCACCTATTTCTAAGTTGGGATCCTTCAAAGGCATTTGGATGTCTTTCACGTACCCTATCTTTCTAGGCGATAGCAGAAACACCAGTTTTATTCTTTAAAAGAAACAGACCCACTGGTAAATCCCTAAAGCACATTTAGGGGAACGGGGAATACACTGCTATAGTGTTTCCAAAATTCAATATCTGTTGTCCTTGGCTTGCATACTACTGTTATATCGAACTGTTTCACTTCCAACAATTATTTCAAAGCATATACAATATGCCTTTCTTGCATTGCATTAAGGATTTTAACATATTTCATCTTCTTTATTCTGGTCTGCCTGGGAAAGTGATAAACAGAAGATGTGAGCCCATGAAATTTATTATAATCTTCAAGGCATTTTTGTTAGTTCAGAAAATAGCTGAAGAAGAAAGCCTATAATGACAGAGGCTTAAGAAATCTTATCTAATATATATTTGGTAAAGATCACTTAGATCTCATTGTTAACACAAGTCTACACTGAATTATGTTGATATTTTACATTGAGCCCAGCATAATTTACCAACTTAAACTCCTTTTGACACTGAGAGTGCCTGTCTTATCATACTTTCCCTAGCATTGATTATCATCATCTAAATTATTTTTTGCTAATTTGCTAGGGGAAAAATCATATTGTTTTAATTGCTTTTCTTTGTACAGTTTGTTTGATTCTCTTAATGTTAACTTTGTCTTCACTGCTTCCCTTGCCCTGAATGGTACTCGATTTTAGATGTTAGAACCATTTGGAAAGAGGAGAGTAGTGTGCTCAGTATATCCCTAAGGAGTTTTACAACGTTGACCTTCACCCTTTTTGACAAGATCTTTCTGGGCAAGGGAACAATAATTAAGAGATGAAGAGAGACAAACAAGGCTACTACTGGAAAGTGGTAAAGAAACCTAGGTCATTTCACCTTGCTGTAGACTCCCATACCTAAACCCAAATCCTGACTCTCCTTCCCAGTGAGATATGTAGCCAAGGAGCTATCCAACAATGTACTAGTATGTCTTGCTGCGTTTACCTAAGACTTCATTTTTAAAATCTTATTTTAGGGAACATACATAAATTATAAAAGAGCATATATTCTCATTAAAAGAAATCAAGCAATACAGAGAATTAAATAGAAATAAAAGCACCCATTCCTTCTTCTACCCCTTCTATCCCACCCTCCTGTGGTACAAATAGGGATTTACAGGAATTTCATCCTGATAGTAAATATAATTTAGTGGCATTTTGGTGTCAGTGAGACTTTAGTTTAAGGTGATCCTGTAAACTCCAGGAGGGATTATATAAACTCCCCAAATGTCTGTTTTGTTCCATACTACTTAGTGCAGTGCCTGGCATATGGTAGATGTCAAATATTTGAGGACAGTTTCATTGTAAGGCGAGAAAAGGAAAAGAATTGAAAGAATCTTAACAGAGCATCGTCTGGCCATCAGGCTTTGGGGTATTAGATTTCTGGAGAAGTGCAAGGGTTCTCAGCACTGGCTGCATGTTAGACTATCACTTGGAGAGCCTTAGCAAAATACCAGTGCTTAGGTCTCACACCCCAGTGATTCTGCTTTGATTGGTCTGGATGAGACCCCAGCATCAGTGTGTTAGGATCTTCCCTGGTAATGCTGATGCGCAGCAGTGGTGAAGAACTACTGAACCATAAACAGTTGTTGCTTACTGAATGTTAATTGAGGAGATCTGTGCTTTACTTAATTCTTTAAAAGTCCTTTATGCTTTGGAGGACACTTTTATTTTTATAGAGATTATTGTCCTAATTATGTTGTTATATTAAAAATATTTTGGGGCTTCCCTGGTGGCGCAGTGGTTGAGAGTCCGCCTGCCGATGCAGGGGACACGGGTTCGTGCCCCGGTCCGGGAAGATCCCACATGCCGCGGAGCGGCTGGGCCCGTGAGCCATGGCTGCTGGGCCTGCGCGTCCGGAGTCTGTGCTCCGCAACGGGAGAGGCCACAACAGTGAGAGGCCCACGTACCACCAAAAAAAAAAAAAAAAAAAAAAAAAAAAAAATTTTGCATTTCCTTATATACAACATATATAGTAAGCACATGGATAATCAAAGAATTACTTAATTACTTGTACATTAAGATAATCAATAGACTTCCTGATGCTAGAAAATATATTTCCCTCATCTTAGAACCATGACATTTTATATGGTATACTTCCTTTTTTAAATGCCTTTTAATCCTAATGGAAAACTGGCATTTAAGCAGTAGAGAAAACAAATCATATTAAAGAGCTTAGCAAAAATGTTTGAAAAAAAATCTGAATGCATTTGTATGATGTTTTCTGTGCCAAACTAAATGACTCAACTTGTTTATTCTATGTTATTCCAGTCATCAAAAATGTTAAGATGTTCAGCTGATGCAAATAAAAAATAAAAGCAATTTAGGGACTTCCCTGGTGGCCCAGTGGATAAGACTTGGCACTCCCAATGCAGGGGGCCCATGTTCGATCCCTGGTCCGGGAGCTAGATCCCGCATGCTGCGACAAAGATCCTGTGTGCTGCAACTGAGACCTGGTGCAGCCTAAATAAATAAATAAATATTTTAAAAAATAAAAGCAATTTAAGTAAGTAGATTCCATCCAAATTATTAATTTCATGTTTGGGACAAAAACCAGAGGAACAGAATATTTAATGTAAGCTTTCTTTACTATGCTGTAAACCTGTTTTTTTTAAAGTGTGTATTCTTTACCTTTCCTTCTCTTGACCTTCCCCAACTTTTCCCCAAAAAGGAGACTATAACTGTGTTGTTTGTAATAAACTTAAATGCTGGAATAACTGTCAGAATAACTTGTAGTGATGAGTAGTTTTAAGGTTAAACCATAAACAGTGCAACATTAATGAAATGTGGTGTAAATAGATTTGTAGCTAAACACTTCTTAACTTTGGCTTTCTCTTATACATTTTTATTTTTTGTATATCCATTTCAAAATCACTATGACATCTTAGTTATACAATCAAAATCTTGGCAGATGGCAGCAGGAAAAACATAGCCAACCCTGAGCATAATTATGCTTATTTGAGGAGATATTAGACTTGGTGCCAGGTTAAACTACATGGGTGTTAAGAGATAATAATGAGAAACCCAACTAATGCATGGCTTTGATTAGACCTTCCTTCTCTGCCAATAACGTAAGTGATAAGACAGTTTATATTAAATTTAATATCTATTCACTCCCCAAAATATAATAACTTAATAATTATAATATGGTCTATCCAAATATAGAATAGTCTGATAAGATGTGAACCCAGTTCATAGTCAGAAAATGCTCAGTAATGATGATGGAAGGTATCTTAGCTTTCTGTATATTTTCATGTATAAGCAACAGCCTTTGTTCTGCTACTGCTGAATTATTTTTTATTCTAAGTGGAAAAAACATTAAAAACATGGGATTAATATGCTGTGGTTTTGTACTGCTTGCTAAAAATTCAGCTGTTCATTGGCTTGAAATTTGAAGGCCAGACACTGGGTTCTAAAATGCAATTTACTGTTTCATAGATCAGTCCAAAAACTAAATCTAGTATGTGTGTTCCACTATCTTTCTGAGGTATACTACTGATTAGGAATGCAAAATACATCTAATTATTATTTTTTCCTTTGTCTAGTGTCATAATTAATCTGATTGGGTCAGTTTAGAGCATTATTCTGAAAACATTCTGTAAGAACAATTCTAGTCTCTTAGAAAAGTAACAATTAAAATCTTCTTTCCTAGTCACATTCTGGGCTAAAGATAGATTTTATGTGTGAGTTTATTTTTAAATAATACTTCCCTGTGATAAACTATTAAAACAGTAAAAAAGCATATAAAATGGGAAAGTAACAAGTTCCTTGTTCCACCTAAGGAAAATTCACTGTTAACTGTTTCTTGGGTGTACTTCCACAGAGTTTTACACATATATCTTTTCCCTTTTCTTTAGAAACACCTCCCCACCACAAAGCTGTACTATGCACTATGTATAAATATCTGTTATTCTTTTATTTTTTAATTGAAATATAATTGATTTACAATATTATGTTAGTTTCAGGTGTGCTACATAATGATTTGACATTTGCATGCATTTTTTTTAATTTGCATGCATTATGAAGTGATCACCATGATTAGTCTTGGTGTCATGATAACCATCTGTCTCCATACAAAGTTATTACAATATTATTGACCATATTCCTTATGCTATTCTTTTTACTGGCTGCAGAGATTTCCATTGTATGGAACTTTAATAAGTTATTTAACTGATCCCATTTTATTGAACATTTAGATTTCTTTTTATTTTATGATTTTGCTATTACAGTAACTTCCTGGTAGATATCTCTTAATAATTATATGACTCTATATAGAATAGAATTCTTAGGTTATTCTAAAACATCATATCTTGTGATATAGGTTTATACCTCAATAATTTGACCAAATCTTTGGTGGGCTGCCTTGTTATTGGCATCTTTCTCATGAAATTGGAATTCAGAAGCAATATTTAATTTATTACTTTAATAAGCTAATTTAGGGGTGTAGTTCCAATTAATTAAGATTTTACCTTGGGAAGTGGATTATGTCTGTGTGTACAAAAGATAAATACATAGAAAAGGTGAGAGTGCTGGACCATCATTCTATTTCAAATCTAGTATTATATAATCTACTATTTACACACTGACCTGGAGTCTAAGCATCTTATTTATATCCTTTTAATCATCTGAGCAATCCATTGAGGTAGGTACTAGTATCCTCATTTAATGGTAGATGAGACTGAAGTTTAGAGAGGTTAAATGACTTGCCCCAGGTACCAGAACTGGGTTGCAAAAACTCTATTCTTAAAGGTAGCGTAGAATTCATATTTCTTGTTTTGTTGTTGTAGTCCCCACAGTGAAGCAATGTTTTCAGTCATTCAGAACCCAGGGAAAGATAATGGAAGAAAATAAGATATGCCTCTTATTCTTGAAAATTAATGCTCCCATTTTCCTACCACATCCAACTTTTTGGATTCATATAAAAAGTGTTGTACAGTGTAAATAAGTAATGCAATTGAAGGATGAACCTTTAATTTGGAATAGCATTATGCTTCATGCTGTAATACAAGCTTTTGAGAATAGACTGAACTGTGAACTTCAACGATAACAAAATTTCTGATAAAGGGGCCCTTTGCAAAAAGTTAAAAGATAATAACATATTATATTTCCAATAGTTTGGGTATGACAATGTTTTATGTATATATCCAGCATAATTTGCCCTTTCTTTTGTGAATGGAAATCCCTGTTTTGCTAATTAGAGTGTATCCAGTGTAATTTACTTTAAAAAATATACTCAGGATTATCATTTCGCTCATTTATAGTACTGTGATTTATTTATTATATATTTGTTTTTGGCTACGTAGGTTCTTCATTGCTGTGCACGGGCTTTCTCTAGTTGCGGTGAGTGGGGGCTGCTCTTCGTTGCAGTGAGCGGGCTTCTCATTGCGGTGGCTTCTCTTGTTGAGGAGCACGGGCTCTAGGCGCGCAGGCTCAGTAGTTGTGGCTCGGAGGCTCTAGAGTGCAGGCTTAGTAGTTGTGGCGCATGGGCTTAGTTGCTCTGCATCAGGTAGGATCTTCCCAGACCAGGGCTTGAACCCGTGTCCCCTGCATTGGCAGGCGGATTCCCTTTTTTTTTTTTTAGTGGGGAAGGAGGAGAGAGGGGAGGAGAGGGGAAGGGAAGGGAGGAGAGGAGGGAAGGAGGGAGGAAAATAAAGTGTCTCCAGCAGGCAGATTCTTAACCACTGTGCCACCAGGGATGTCCCAGTACTGTGATTTAACAGGCTGATTATCTTAAGTACTCTTGGAGTATACTAAAGACAGGGATCCCAGAACAACTCAAAATTCTGTCTGCTTTTAGGTTTACTTTTCCTTTATCACTAACAGCTTTATACCAAAAGCTATCTCAAAACAGCAGATTCTCAAAAACAAAAAAGATTGATGATGATTCAAAAGTGTACATGTATGACTGGGCAGAAGAAATCTTCAGCATCTCCATTGCTACAGGACTTCTTTGCAATTAGCTTGCAGAACTTGATTCTCCTCAAACTGTTGTGATTGCTCTGCATATCCTATAAATTATTTACACCCTGATGGTATAAAATGGCTACATTAATGGCACCTCTGGCTCCACATGGTATCAAGAACTTTAATAATTCATCTTTTATTACAGCTACATCCCTGTAGATTAGCATGAGTGGGAACTGAGTATAACACTGAGCTAATAAGTAAGGCCTGAGAGACCTTTACTCTCCAAACATTGTATCCATAAATATTCAGATATCAGTGCTGTTAAAAAATAAAGATTATTGACTGTTAAAAAGCTAGACTCTAGGTTGTGTTTGTCAAGCATTAGATTACTTCAACTATTTAAGTGCATTTTAAGGATATTTCAAGGGGAAAATCTTTGAAAGACATTCTCCATTTCGGGACTTGCACTTAAAAAACAAAAGCAAACAGATAAACTAGCATTAGTTTATGTGAACTAAATGAAATTAATGACTGGCCACTGGCAAGAACAGACACTTTCATTTTGAAAATTATTCAAATTCTTAATCTAAGAGTTTTACATCTGATATTTGAAATCTTCAAATTTATCTTCTTCAGCCTTTTTGGACTACTTTAAAAAAATAAATTGGAAATTTCTTATGGAGAGCAAGAGTGTGTCTGTGTACCTTCGTATACCCATGTCATATTAAATGCCAGAGTGAAATTTAGATATAAAAGAAAGTTAATTTACACATTTTTCAGTGAAGGATAGTAGTTGAGTTGATGTTGAATTTATGTTTACCATTTTGAAGTGACTCCACAGAGTACTACAAATGTTGCTTTCAAAAAAGACAAAAAGGTTACTAAAGTTGACAGTGGTTGTAACCTTAGCACTTAGCACAGTGTCTGGCACATGATTCAGTCAATGCTTATTGCATGAATACCTGGTGATCAGATCAATCCATATAATTCTAGTTACACATCTGGTATTTTGAGAAAACAGCTATACGATTTATACTAGTTGCTTTCTATGATAGTACCACTTTGGGAGTGTATTTCAGCTTACTTTTAGTGTTTTTTAATCTGTTCAATGTGGATTTGTTGCAGAAAAGTCCAGAGAGCCTCATTATATGCGGTTCTGACCTATGAGGCATATATATATATATATATATACACACACACACACATATTTATTTATTTATTTAAAATTAATTAATTAATTAATTTTTGGCTGCGTTGGGTCTGTGTTGCTGCGCGTGGGCTTTCTCTAGTTGGGGCAACTGGGGGCTACTCTTCATTGCGCTGTGCAGGCTTCTCATTGCGGTGGCTTCTCTTGTGGAGCACAGGATCCAGGTATGTGGGCTTCAGAAGTTGTGGCACGTGGGCTCACTACTTGTGGCTCACGGGCTCTAGAGCACAGGCTCAGCAGTTGTGGCACGCGGGCTTAGCTGCTCCGCGGCATGTGGGATCCTCCTGGACCAGGGCTCAAACCCGTGTCCCCTGCATTGGCAGGCGTATTCTTAACCACGGAGCCACCAGGAAAGCCCGAGGCATATATTCTTTTTTTTAAAAAATTAATTAATTTATTTATATTTGGCTGCATTGAGTCTTCGTTGCTGCGTGCAGACTTTCTCTAGTTGTGGCGAACAGGGGCTACTCTGTGGCAGTGCGCAGGCTTCTCGTTGCAGTGCTTCTCTTGTTGTGGAGCATGGGCTCTAGGCATGTGGGCTTCAGTAGTTGTGGCACATGGGCTCAGTAGTTGCAGTTTGCAGGCTCTAGAGCGCAGGCTCAGTAGTTGTGGTGCACGGACTTAGTTGCTCCGTGGCATGTGGGATCTTCCTGGAGCAAGGTTGGAACCCGTGTCCCCTGCATTGGCAGGCGGATTCTTAACCACCGCGCCACCAGGGAAGCCCTGAGGCATATATTCTTAAGAAAGCATTAGTCTGTAGAGAGGCTCCAAATTATTTCAGGTATCTTTTGGATTCCATCAAAAAGCGTTAGAGGTTTTTCAAACACACAGAGAAAATTATTCTTTCACCCAGTAGAGACAGTGGACAGTTTTCACCGATACTGAATATATAGTGGTTTATACTATGTATAAGTTGAGTTTAATCTGATTGCTTTAGATTTCTTTAATAATGGTTTTCTTTAAAACTGATTTTCTGGTCGTCATTGACATCCATGAGAGAAATATAGGGGATAGTACAATCAAAAGTTATACTGCCAAGGAGGTAGGGTTTGGAAAGGCAGTAGAGGCACTGATTAAAATGAAAGCCCTGGGCTTCCCTGGTGGCGCAGTGGTTGAGAGTCCGCCTGCCGATGCAGGGGACACGAGTTCGTGCCCTGGTACAGGGGGATCCCACATGCCACGGAGTGTCTGGGCCTGTGAGCCGTGGCCGCTGAGCCTGCGCGTCCGGAGCCTGTGCTCCGCAACGGGAGAGGCCACAGCAGTGAGAGACCCGCGTACCAAAAATAATAATAATAAAAAAAAAAAATAAATGAAAGCCCTTAATCTGTAAAAGGAAAATTCCAGAAAGCATGAGATGTACAAGTAAATGATGCTGTGGTAGCCTACTGTACAGATGATATTAGCTTTCTGTTTGTCAGACCAGCCACCTTGGAGTAGAATATGGAGTATCTAACTTAAATTAGAGCAGTCGCATTTCTCCTTAAGTTGAAACACCACAGTAAATAAACATCTTTTCACTCGTGTGAAATTCTGTGTTTGTTGTTCTGTAGCAAGTGTGAATTGGATGACAGTGTCTGCATATAAGATTTTTATGTGGAGTGAATTCATGTTTTTCTCTCTTAACATTTCCCAACACACCCCTCCATTCATGAGTGTCCTTGAGCTGATACCTGGTGCCATATATCTTAGAATAAAGGTTTTAGAACTGTGTGAAAAAGTGACAGTTTGATCTAGCTTTAGTTATATTATGGTGTAAATTAAGCTCTTAAATGAAAGTGGCTAGGTTTTACAGATGGACAGGCACGAAACTAGCCGAGAACAAATTGTTGTGCTGTGATAGAGACATCGTTCAAAACTGCATGCATCTGTCAACTGCCCGTGGTGGTACAGTGAGATAAAGTGGTCTGTAATGTTTCTCTAGTGTATCCCTATTGCTAGCCATATTGTAATGTGTAATGCATCTCTTGGGCAGACAGCTTGTGTGGGCTAGATTCCACCTCAGTCTTGAAAAGATGCCAGATAGCAGCAGGGTGAATTTTTAAGCCTATTTAAATATTTAGACTCATGACTAATTTGAGTAAAATCTCTGCTGTATCTAATAAACTACTCACTAGAAGTGAGATGGAATTTCAAGTTTTTGACTTCCTCACTTATTAGCTGTGTGACCTTGGATTGACAAATTATTAATCTCTGTTTCTATGTCTGGAAAGTGAGGATTGTAAAAGTAGTTGCCTCATAAAGTTGTTTGTGGATTTAGGCAGATTTATATGTGTAAAGTGCATAGAAGAGTGCCTGGCACTTAATAAATGTTAGCTGCTGCCGCCACCACCACCATAATCATTAATGTAACTTGGAGTGAGATGAATTTCCCTTCCCTGAAGCTAGATTGCTTTTTTTGCTTTTAAGGAAGACTACATCTCTATCAAGGATGTGGTCAACCCCAATTCTAATACAGAGCTCACTGTCTTGACTTGTGAAATCTAATCCATCTTCAAGTTTATCTACAGCTAAAGTGTAATATATTATATATTATATAAAGTATATATTACTTTAAAAGTATATATTACTTTATATTATGTTACTTTAAAAGTATATATTTCTTTCAAAAGTATGTAAAGCATACTGCATTATAATAAAGTGTAACATAATCACTAGAAGGGATAAAGAAACTATAATATCTCTGTGGAATGATCTACAAGACGTGTTGTTAAGTGAAAAAACCAAGGGGCAAAATAATGTGTAAATTATTCTACCATTTGTGTAAAACTTTTCTGGTACATGCATAAAGTATCTGACAGGCTGTAAAAGAAGTGGTATATTTTCACTTGTTGCTGTTGGGGAGGGAAATTGGATGGCTGGAGACAAGGGTGGGAGACTTTTTACTGTATATCCTTTTATACTTTTTGATTATTGAACCATGTGAATGTATTTCCTAGTTAGTAAAAACAAAAACAAAAAACCCTCATAAAAAGGAAAAAGTAAAAGAGCTATTTTGAAATCTACATAAATTTTTATTCATCCTTTATAAACATTTCTTTTTATCTGTACTACTTAAATTCACATTTGATAGGGGTTTTATTTTATTTTTTTATTTTTTTTGTTTTTTATTTTTTTGTTAGTTTCTGCTTTATAACAAAGTGAATCAGTTATACATATACATCTGTTCCCATATCTCTTCCCTCTTGTGTCTCCCTCCCTCCCACCCTCCCTATCCCACCCCTCCAGGCGGTCACAAAACACTGAGCTGATCTCCCTGTGCTATGCGGCTGCTTCCCACTAGCTATCTACCTTACGTTTGGTAGTGTATATATGTCCATGCCTCTCTCTCGCTTTGTCACAGCTTACCCTTCCCCATATCCTCAAGTCCATTCTCAACTAGGTCTGTGTCTTTATTCCTGTTTTACCCCTAGGTTCTTCATGACATTCTTTTTTTTCTTAAATTCCATATATATGTGTTAGCATACGGTCTTTGTCTTTCTCTTTCTGACTTACTTCACTCTGTATGACAGACTCTAGGTCTAGCCACCTCATTACAAATAGCTCAATTTCATTTCTTTTTATGGCTGAGTAATATTCCATTGTATATATGTGCCACATCTTCTTTATCCATTCATCTGATGATGGACACTTAGGTTGTTTCCATCTCCAGGCTATTGTAAATAGAGCTGCAATGAACATTATGGTACATGACTCTTTTTGAATTATGGTTTTCTCAGGGTATATGCCCAGTAGTGGGATTGCTGGGTCATATGGTGGTTCTATTTGTAGTTTTTTAAGGAACCTCCATATTCTTCTCCATAGTGGCTGTACCAATTCACATTCTGATAGGGCTTTTAGATTCCTACTTTTGTTTCTTTTTTTTTTTTTTCCTTTCCTTTAAGTGTGCTTTCCAGGGCTAAGCTAAGAACGATCTCTTATCTTCCATTTAGGGATTTGAGTCATAATCGGTTGTCTAACTGGAACATCAGCTTGGAATCTCAAACATTACAAGAAGTGTAAGTTATTTTTATTTATTTAAACTTACATTAAATTATTTGAGGTGATTTGATGAATTATGAATTTCAGGATGTTTAATGCAAAAATGTCAAAAAATTGAAGGAAAGAAAACTTTAGATTAAAACACGTTTAAAAGCCTAAACTTGTCTTTGGCTTTGTTAGTATCACAAACCCTCTGTGTGTTATGCCATTGCATTGGTGATTTCAAGTTGTAAACTGTGTAGAAATACTGTTCTACTTCCTTGGGGCCTAAAGTAAGATTTTCCCTCTTCAGAGTGAATACATTTTATTTTTTTTTGCCAGAGTTTCAGCCAGTGAAACTCTGTATTGTGTAAATTTTTTTTTTTTTTAATGTTTTGACTTGTTTAAGGTGGAAGCATCATGTCTGAAGTAGGTTTATATGAAATACAATATTTTTGGTATCACCTGGAATATGGTAGTTAATATAATTCAGTTTTCCTTTTCATTGAAGTTTTTCCTTTAGTACTGAGATGTATTATTATGTAGTTTCTGGAGAGAAGTTTCTAAAATATTATTAATATCAGTTATTGCATTGTGGTATTCCCAGAGGCACAACTGTTGAGGCCTGTTTACCTCTATACTAAACACCCTCAGAATCCTCAGATGAATTTTTCTTTTGAATTTCTTTCTGACAAGGGGTACTTTGTGCTCTCATTGTCTCTGCATTCTCTCCTTCCCTGCCTCAAATTGGCTGCCCCTAATCTGCTGTGGACTGAATGAACAATTGACAAGCTTATTAGCTGAAAGAGTAGGTCCTGAGGAAAGGAAAATGCTCAGTGGGAAGTGCATGGCTTTATTATTTATTACATGGACTTTGTAACTTCAGTTGGTTACTTGGAGGCCTTTTACTTCTGGCTTCTTTTCTGTATTCTAGATTGTTGAGGTTATTCAGTGATTGAAAAACAGGTTGGTGAAATGTGATTGCATTAGATTTGCTACTAAAACAATTGAGATAATCTGTTAGGTCTGTGGTCTCAAGCAACTTTCCCTAACTTTGAGTAACAAAAAAATATGTGTGTGTGTGTGTATTTTAAAAATTTATTTAATTAACTTATATATAAATTTATTTTATTTATTACGAATAAATATATATATAGAGATATGAATTATTCTTTCTTTGTTTAAGAAGGACTTAAATTAGCTGTCATAAAAGTAACCATTCAAAGAACCTTGCTGGGATTAAAAATATTTAATGTGCAAAGTATTTCCTAACCTTTCTAATATTGGTATCAAATCATAGATCTATACCATGAAAACATTTTTTTATTAAAATCTCTAATTTCTCAGTAGAAAATATTTAGTCTAACTCATTCTGGGTCATAGACTTTTTTCAAATTTGTCATTCATCCTAAAGAATATGTACTAGCCAGAAACTAGAACTCGAGGTAGCATTTCCCTCACTAAATTTTTTAATCTATTTTTTCCCCCTATTCAGGAAAATGAATTATAATGAGCTAACTGAAATCCCATATTTTGGAGAACCAACCACTAATATTACTCTTCTCTCATTGTAAGTAAATATAATTTCAGGTCTTTTACTTAAATTATGCATAGTACACAGATTTTTGTTTTTGTTTTAGGTACCCTTGTTGTTGATCCTAATTATTTAACATTTTTGTGGTTTACGGTGGATCACTGGCAATATCTTCAATATAATCTTTGTTTTATAGAGTCCATAATATAATCCCAGAAATAAATGCAGAAGCGTTCCAGTTTTACCCTGCTCTCGAGAGTTTAGATCTCAGCTCAAATATAATATCAGAAGTCAAGACATCTTCATTTCCTCGAATGCAGCTTAAATACCTGTAAGTAAAATAGAGTTTAAACTAGATTTAATTTGAAGTGCATGTTTATTTTTCATTGATATTTATCTTCCCAGATATGTCTTATTTATTGTGATTTTGATATGCTTATTTGAAACAAACCTAGGTTAGATTTGTTTTTTTTTCTGCCCTTAAAGAGTACACTATTTTCAGAAAATATTAAGTATCCAGGGTAATTTTTGAGATTTAATTCTGGATTGTGTTTTACTAACAGTTATGTAAAAGGTAGATGGGAGTAGTTTGTTAAACAGTGCTTAACCTGTGTAATGGTGGTGATAATTAGCATGAGTGCTAGTGTTTTACAGTTTACAAAGCATATTCACGCATACTGTTTCAACCCAAATGAAGTAGGTATTATCCTTATTTTGTACTTGAAGAAACAAAGCAGTTAAATGATTTGTAAAGTTGCATACGGTTGCTAAGTGGTAGAGCTGGGGTTCTGTCATAGACTTGAGGCAGCTTTACAGTGGTAGAATGTTTAGTTTCACTGAATTTTTTTTTGTTGTTATCTTGTTCATTTTAGAAATTTGAGCAATAATAGGATAACCATCTTGGAGGCTGGTTGCTTCGATAATTTGTCAAGTTCCTTATTAGTGGTAAAGTTAAACAGGAACAGAATTAGCATGATTCCACCCAAGATCTTCAAGCTACCTCACCTCCAATTCTTGTGAGTAACTAAATAGATGGATTATAAGAAGATTGTTTTTTCTAATAGTGTCTGTTTCTTTTTATTATTATTAGGGCAAATCAGCAAACCAATTTTCTGACTGTAAAACTATTTTTGTTAAAGGGAACTTAAAAGAAACAGGATTAAAGTTGTGGAAGGTCTCACATTCCAAGGTCTAGACTCCTTAAGATCTTTGAAAATGCAGCGGAATGGAATTAGCAAACTCAAGGATGGAGCTTTTTTTGGCTTGAATAACATGGAAGAATTGTAAGTACTATGAACTAGAATAGGAGATTGTTAGGAAGGGAGTCGGGGGCTTTTTAGTGCCGAACAGCTAGGATTGTAGCTTTAATTATAACAAAGTACTTTAGCTCTTCCTCCCTTCTCTTATGTGAAATAAATTAAGATTTAAGCTTTGTTATCTAACTGGTATTTTTGTCATCATTCTTCCAAACATTTCATCTGAAAAGTTTATTCCCTTAATGTTTGGCTGATAAAAATTATTAGGATTTATCCAGAACAGGTATACTATAT
Source organism: Hyperoodon ampullatus (assembly GCF_949752795.1). Lineage (NCBI taxonomy): Eukaryota > Metazoa > Chordata > Mammalia > Artiodactyla > Ziphiidae > Hyperoodon > Hyperoodon ampullatus. Next base: position 100,824,455 of record NC_136915.1, read on the forward strand.
CTCTTGGTGAGTTGATTTTATAGATATGATATTTTAGACAGTCTTACAGGCTTCTTGCACTAAATCTTAAGAAACATGTACATATTTATGAATAGAATTTGTCTGCTCACTTGGGTTGAGCAAAGGTATATGCCTCTCTGTGCAAGACTTAATGAAGATTTTTGGAATCTTCTCATTGCATGCCTTGTTGGTTTTTTTTTTTTTCTTAAAGATTTAATTTTGTTTATTTTAGGCTGCGTTAGGTCTTTGTTGCTGCACGCGGGCTTCCTCTAGTTGTGGCGAACGGGGGCTACTCTTCGTTGCAGTGTGCAGGCTTCTCATTGTGGTGGCTTCTCTTATTGTGGAGCATGGGCTCTAGGCATGTGGTCTTCAGTAGTTGTGGTGCGCAGGCTCAGTAGTTGTGGCTCACAGGCTCTAGAGCACAGGCTCAGTATTTGTGGTGCACGGGCGTATTTGCTCTGCGGCATGTGGGATCTTCCTGGACCAGGGCTCGAACCCGTGTCCCCTGCATTGGCAGGCGGATTCTTAACCACTGTGCCACCAGGGAAGTCCTGCATGCCTTGTTTTGAAACATATTTCCTCCTTTCTTTCTCTAATTCTGCAGAGAACTGGAGCATAATAACCTTACAGAAGTGAACAAGGGGTGGTTGTATGGCTTGCGAATGTTACAACAGCTCTATGTGAGCCAGAATGCTGTTGAAAGAATCAGCCCTGATGCATGGGAGTTCTGCCAAAGACTGTCTGAACTGTAAGTGTGAGATGGCATTTCAGTGGAAGCTGTGAGACTAGAGCGGATTGAATAAGTCATTCCCATGGCCAGTAATGAGATCTAATATCCCTCTTTGTTAGAAGTTTGAAAGCCCTAAATTTATCATGTAGATAGAATAAGAATATGAAAGTTGAACTAGAAGAGAGTGAATTTTTTACCTTCCATGTTTCCTGTTTTTAGTGATTTGTCCTATAACCAGTTGACCCGCCTGGATGAATCTGCCTTTGTGGGTCTGAGCTTACTGGAGAGATTGAATTTAGGGGACAACAGAGTCACTCACATTGCTGATGGTGTATTTAGGTTTCTTTCTAATCTTCAGACACTGTAAGTATATCTGTCCTTTTTGGGGATTTTTTTTTTTACTAATTTTTTTAAAGCACTAAAGCAAAACAACTAATCAGTGTACATATTATGTATGTTAATATTTTGCAGTTCTTCTCTCCTATGCCTTGGGGCAAGACAGTCTTGCTTATCTCTATCCCTATATGTAAATTTTATGTATCTCTAGCCATTGCAGTTTGTACTTTAATTCTGAGTTAACTAAACAGCAAAGCATCTCTTATTGTGCCAGTTACTGTGGAATAAAACACAGTTGCTAGTGTCAGGAATGCACATTTTCTTACTCCTCTGACCTTGAACTACTAGTAGTGTACCAGATCTACCACTTCTCATTCAAAAGGATGCAGGACATGTAGTGGGAACAGCTCTGGCAGGAGACCTCTTCACTTTTACCAGTTTGCTGCATGACTTTGGACAGAAAAAACTAACATTTATTAATGATCTGATATGTGCCAGGTGCATTCAGAGTACTGGGATATTATTGCTCTTTTCCATATTGAGAGACTGAGGTTCAGAGAGATTAAATGATTTGTTTAAAGTCATATACCTTGTAAATGTTTGGGCCAGGATTAGAACCCAGGTCTTTTCCCAGGTCTTTTTTATACTAAAGCTCATGTACTTTTTTTAAAAAAAGAAATTTATGTATTTATTTATTTATTATTTATGTATTTTTGGCTGTGTTGGGTCTTTGTTGCTGCGTGCGGGCTTTCTCTAGTTGCGGCGAGCGGGGGCTACTCTTTGTTGCGGTGCACGGGCTCCTCATTGTGGTGACTTCTCTTGTTGCGGAGCATGGGCTCTAGGCATGTGGGCTTCCATAGTTGTGGCATGTGGGCTCAGTAGTTGCAGTGCACAGGCTCTAGAGCGTAGGTTCAGTAGTTGTGGTGCACAGGCTTAGTTGCTCCACAGCATGTGGGATCTTCCCGGACCAGGGCTCGAACCCGTGTCCCCTGCATTGGCAGGCGGATGCTTAACCACCGCGCCAGCAGGGAAGTCCCTCATGTGCTTTTCATTTTACTGTTAGAAGAACAAAATCACTTAGCCTTTCCTGGGTTTTTTTTTTAATGCCCAGTGAAGGATGGATATAGGATTAGATGGTTGCAAAAGGCAGTTTCAACTCTAAACTTCTGTTGTTCTGTAAGTTGAATGTTTTACCCTGATCATGGAATATAATTGAATGAAGAGGTATTTTAATGAAATATAGTAATCTCAAACATAGAGCAGAATAAGAGAAAAAGAGTAATTAGTAGAATTTGTAGATTCTTAAGGTTCCTGAATAGGGGACTTTTTGGTCATCAGGTTTAGTTGATAAATGGTCTCAGAAAAGAGGCAGGTTCCCAACTTCGGGACCTAACCATAAGTGACAAAGTAAGCATGATAATTTTGTGAAGGTGTCTATGCATGCACAAGTGTGTGTTTGATGTCTTTTTTTCTTTTTTTTTAACTTAATGAAATAGTCCTCCTTTAGATTTGGCCTTGAAAAAGTAAAAGTGATTTCCTTTTTTTTAAAAAAATTTTTCTCTTTTCTACGTTATCAAAGGTTAAATTAGATCAATGCAAACTCAGGAATTTATATTAGATGCAGCTGTAGTCTTTTGGCAGTGCATGGGATGGCAGACAGGTTCTTTTAGTACACCACTGATTATTACTTTTAGTATTAAAGTTTAGGAAAGTAATTGCAGACGTAAATGATTATCTAATGCTACAAAGATAGTTAAGGCAGAATTAGGAACAGATCTGAGATATTCCGGCTTTAGACCAATGCTCTTGCCAGAGTAGATATACTTCTTACTCCCTTTGGTGAGTGAGTTCTATTTATGCTGTTCTGTGGAGGAGAGGGAAAAGTCCTGCAGAGTTGAGACATCAGTTGTTTCAGTGTTTATTCTTTAGTAAAATAAAATGATCTTTCTTAGCTTTCACTTCAGGTAAAGACATAGCTAAATGGGAAGAGTGATCACCTGTCTCCTTACTGTTATTCACATAACTTTACATACGCCTTTTTTTTTTTTTTTTTTTTTTGTGGTACGTGGGCCTCTCACTGTTGTGGCCTCTCCTGTTGCGGAGCACAGGCTCCGGACGTGCAGGCCCAGCAGCCATGGCTCATGGGCCCAGCTGCTCTGCGGCATGTGGGATCTTCCCAGACGGGCGCACGAACCCGTGTCCCCTGCATCGGCAGGCGGACTCTCAACCACTGTGCCACCAGGGAAGCCCTATATATGTCTTATAAAGCAAAAAACTTTGTGCTTTATTATGAGATGACTTAAGGAAGCAAAAGCGATTAAATATCTTTAAGTGGTATTTCTTCCATCATGACATGGTGTGGTGCAATTGCATTTTGTCTGAGAATGGAACAGTGGATTTTAAAAGATCCATACTTTTCCTTTTAAAGAAAACAGAGTGATCACTCTAGCACATGGGTATATCATTCTTACTTCCCAGGGGGCATGTTTAATTGCTGTTGAGCTGTGAAGTTCTGTACTGACATTACTTTTTATCAGCCATTTTAGATTTAAGGGCTCAGGGGAAGGCTTGGATCACCCCAAAATCCCATTCGTCTGAAATAAGATTTGTAAGCCATACCCCCTGCATCTTGAAATCCTCCTGCTCTTTGTAGGGCCCTGACTATAATTTTTAATATGCTAACACAATTATGGGCTATTAGCTAGTAAGATTAATACTCTTAGCAGGTTGCTTAATTTATTTATCAAGGTCGGCTTAATTCTTAGCTTTCGAGAATTAGTTCTTACATGCTCATGTCAGGTATTCTTTAAAAAGAAGAGTTGAGTGTTTATCATAAATAACTTAACCTTTACTGTAAGGATCAAAATTAAAATTAGCATTGCTATGTCAGGATGATGCCTGATGGTGTAATGGTCATGTTGACTAACATAACCTGCCTATCCCTGACATTTTCGTAGAAACTTAAGAAACAATGAAATTGCGTGGGCCATAGAAGATGCTAGTGAAGCCTTTGCTGGACTCACAAGTCTCACTAAATTGTATGTACTTATGATATTTATGTATGTCTATGAAGGTATATTTTAAAGAACCAATTGTAAATGTGATTGGATTGTGTCTATTTGCTGTGGCTAGAAAGTCTGAGCCTTCTGATTCACCCACTAAAGGAAGAAGCTTTGTTGTTTATTAAGGTTTTTGTTTTTTGGTTTGTTTTTCATTTTGTTTCTTTGTGGTGGGGCACTTTCTGAAAGAACATTCCTAGTGTCACTTAAAGAGAAGTTATTTATGGAACTAGAATTTTGATTTAAGTAAAAGAAATGCACTGAAACCAGAATTGAACCATGATCTGTTTAATCATGTGAGATTTATGGGTAATTTAACAAGAGAGGATTCTCTCAAGTAAGATTTTAGGTCTTCTCCCATAAGAATGTCTCCCAGGCTTCACACTTGTCTGAGTTTCTTTGACCGGATGATCTTTTGCTGAGAAGTGAGAAACTGGGAATGTAATCCAGTTTATTATATGAAAACTACAGGTGTATCTGTGGTCAGGATGGTTGTTTATAGATACCTCACTGAGCGCTGACATCTTAATAGACACATTTATTCTGTGCTTCACACTGGTTAATAATGAAGGTTCACAACTTTCTTAAAAATGCATGTTAAACTTATTTTCACTTGTTATAGGTAAATGTTTATTTTAATGAATTTAATTTTGTTTGGTGGAGAGCTTTATTAGAAAGGTCTGTTTGTATTTCAGAATCTTACAAGGAAATCAGATTAAGTCAATTACAAAGAAAGCATTCATTGGTCTTGAATCCCTTGAGCATCTGTAAGTATTTTTCAGCCATTTTGCTCAGTATATAAATAATCTTTGCTCTTAGCAGAGGTTTTCATGACCATTTAAAGTGTTTATATAACTTAATTGTAGAAATGGTGACTGGTAATGTTTCATTTCTCTTCATTTCAGAGATTTGAACAACAATGCTATAATGTCTATCCAAGAAAATGCTTTTTCCCAGACTCGCTTGAAAGAACTGTACGTAACTTAAGTCTTTTTTGTCACTAATTAGATCATTATCCACGCTTGTGCTTAAAGTGTGATGAATGTGACCCAGATGTTTCCCAAAGCACACAACTCAGGCAGGAAAAAAGAAAGTGTTAACATTCAGTTATTTTAGTGGCTGGATGTAATTTAAAAATAACTCAACATTGAAAAGTCCAGAGTGTGTGGCTCCAAGACCTTCTGTTTTTTTCCTGTATTGCTGATGCATATAGTTAAAGAGACCTTAGCAATGCTGCTTATGCTTTATGTTTACCCTACTGTTCCTTTTTTATTCCCCTCTTCCTTTTTGGACTATTGGAGACATGTGTTCTCTTGGGGTGAGTTACAATTAAGGTATTATGTAATTTTTGGAGGTGATCTAGCACTTTCAGTATAATGGTCACAGAGGATGTCTCTAATCTGCTCGAACTACTGAAATGTTCCAAAACTGTTGAATAGTTATGATAGAAAAATACATATCATTTTAACATTTTTCATTCATGATTTTTAAAAAATTGTTCTTATTTCCCAGGGGGGATTTCCCAGGGGTGGGGTGGTTAGTTGGGCGTTGCTCTTAATTTTAAACTCTGGTGATTTGGATATTGAGGCACTGGTAAGAATCAACGGGCTATATCAACTTATCTTGCCTTGCCTGAAGGCTATTCAAAGGGAGGTCTGTGGCCAGAGCTGATTCATGACGAGAGAAGGATAGAAATTCAGAACAAGCTTTTTAGAAACTTACAGAACAGTTTGACCTTACTGTGACACTTCTGTTGAATTTTATAAAAGCATTGATCTATAACAGATTGGTAATTTAAAAAACTGGTCCTTCTCCACATATAGTTTGAGATGCACTGGAAGTATGTGAGTTCAAATTGCCTAGGTTTAGATTCTTGCCCCGTTCTTTACAACTGTGTGTTTAGCCTAGGACTCAGTTTCCCTTCTCAATATGGGAACAGCACCACCCTCAGGCTTATGTGAAGATAAAATGAGATAATTTGTTTATGGAAGAAATGTTTATTGTCATCTGCTATGTAAGGTACTGTTCTAAATGCTAAAAACTCAGTAGTGAACAAGACAAAGTCTCTGTCCTCATAGCGTATTACAATAAATTCTATTAGGAAGATAAATAGTAAACCAGTAGGTATATAATATCTCATCAGATAATAAATGTTCTGAAGAAAAAGCTGGGTCAAAGGTGTACAGCGTGACAAGGATTGCTATTTTGAAGTAGTGAGGGAAGGCTCTTCTGAAGATAACAGCCTTTGAGCCAGGCCCTTAGTGAGATGAAATGGCAAACCATTTTATACTGGGCGAAGGGCATTCCAGGCACAGGGAAGAACAAGTGAAAAGGCCCTGAGGAAGGAGCTTGCTTTTTGTGCTTGAAGAACAGCAGAGACACTGGTGCGGCTGGAAGACAAGAGCAAGGGGAAGAATGGTAGGAGATGAGGTCAGAGACATAAGCAGGCCTGATCATGTAGGGCCTAATAGGCCATGAGGAGTTAGGACTTCTTTCCCCCTAAGTGCATTAGAAAGCTTTTGAGGGTTTTGAGATGATGCTCCACACAGAGCCTGGCATATAGTAAAAGGTGAATAACTAAGATAATAACAAAAGTTAAAATGTTATGGAGATCATCTTTTGTTATTTTCTGCCAGATTTTTTTTAAAATAAATTTATTTATTTATTTTTGGCTGCATTGGGTCTTTATTGCTGCACACAGGCTTTTCTCTAGTTGCGTCCAGTGGCGGCTACTCTTTGTTGCGGTGGGCGGGCTTCTCAATGCAGTAGCTTCTCTTGTTGTGGAGCACGGGCTCTAGGCACACGGGCTTCAGTAGTTGTGGCTTGCGGGCTCTAGAGTGCAGGCTCAGTAGTCATGGGTCATAGGCTAATTGCTCCGCGGCATGTGGAATCTTCCCGGACCAGGGCTCGAACCTCTGTCCCCTGCATTGGCAGGTGGATTCTTAACCACTGCACCACCAGGGAAGTCGTCTGCCCGATTTTTAAAGTGGCTTGCTTATTTATTTATTTATTTTGTCTCTTGAGATATTTTGAGTTATTTCTCCTAAGGCTTACTTTAACTTGAAAAGGCACAACTTACTGCATATCAGTATTACCTTTTTTTGGTTGTGATAATCTGAGGGCCAGCAAGAAAGTTTTAACTCCTGTTAAGAGAAATCAGTTTAAAATATAATTTTTATAGTAGGTGAAAGCAAATATCATAGTTTCATTCTTCAGAGAATCATTTGGTGATTTTTTGAGTTGGTTTGAACAAGCTGCTAATGCAGGAACTCTAATGCAGCTTATTTCCTGAGAAGTTTTAGTTGCTCTTGGTTACTTTAAATTTAAGTCATATTTATAATACGGAATTTCACATTAACATTTATTAAAGTATCTCTTAATACTTTTTGGTATCCTTCACAGTGCTTTGCATAAATATTGGGGGGAGGTGGGAGAGTCAAATATGAATTAAAAAAATTTTTCCATTAAAATTATGTAATCATGGTAGAAAATTAGATAGTTAAACCAAGAGGGAGAGAAAGACCCCAAATCCCCAGTACTCAAAAGACAACCACTGTTGATATTTGGTATATATCTATCCATATACTTGGGGAGAGAATGCAGGATATACTCCATTAGGTACAGCAGAGTTCATTAGCATGTGAAGGGTGGAAAGATGCAAAAGAAACAGAAGTGAAGGGAACTAATGTGAATCTTGTGGTATCTGTGGCCAGACACTATGCTAAATGCTTTATTTAAAAAATTTTTTGAGGTAGGTGTTCTTAATCCCATTTTCCGGGAATAGAAACTGAGATTTTGGAGGCATTCAGTATCTTGCCTAAGGTAAGTAGTGGAATTAGGATGTAAGTCCATGTCTCATGAGGTAACTATATTATACCTAAGAAAGCATAAGTTAGACCATATATCATTCCTCTATTCTTAACCTTCCGGTGTCTTCCCAGCACACGTAGGAAAAAAACAACTCAGGTTCTTCCTTAGTTTATAAAGCACTTGCATGGCCTGGTCCTTCTTGCCCATCTCTCTGACCTCATTCCCGTCACTGTCCCCTCACTCTCTATGCTCTGGCTTCAGTGGCCTCCTTGCTTTTCACACTAAGCACACTAAGTGTCTGCCTCAAGGTCTTTGTGCATAGTTTCCTCTGTCTGTGACACTCTTACCTCAGATCTTCATGTGATTTGCTCTCTCGATTCTTTCAGGTCTTCGTCCAAATGCCATCTCTTCAAAGAATCTTTCCCTGACTGCTTTATCTAAACTGGTAGCTGCTGTCTCTATGTCTCTGCCCAGCTTTGTTTTTCTTGACAGGACTTAACTTTCTGACACTATACTTTGCATTTGTTTGTTTATTGCTTGGTTCTAAATACATAAGCTTTGTGAGAGCTGTAGTGCGACAGCCTAGAACAGTGCCTGGCATATAGTAGACTCAGATATTTCTCAGTGGATGAATGCATATAACATAAGAATTCTGAAATGCAAGAGGTAACTTTTGGCCTGCTTAATTAAAATTGCCCTTGATAAAGTATGGCTTTTGGGGTACCCTTAAAGACTGTTTGAGACATCTTTGGAATCAGATCTTAGGTATTTTTGTACCAAACTTTAAAATTACTTGAGGATTTTGGTGATGAATGCAAAGCAGGTTATAATGTTGTCAGAATCACTTGCTTTCCCTACTTCCAAGTGGATGAGACATTTAAGGGTCATTAAAATAAAACACTGACTTTTCACGTATATTTTATAGGCCTATTATAACCACAAACCATTTTTCAGTGGTTCTTAGTTTAGATTGCAGTATACACATTGCCACAGGGCTGAAATGTTTTTAGTCTTGATGAAATAATTTGAAAATAATTATATCCTCTCCACAACAAAGATGTCTCTATGTCCCAATATATATAGTATGCTCTTTCCCAAATTTCTCTGGGAAAAATTTTAAACGTCAAAAGTTTAAAGGACAGTACAATGAACATCCATATGCCATTTACCTGGATTCATCAGTTGTTAACTCTTTGCTAAATTTGTTACCTGTTGCTCTTCCTCCCTCCTTCCTTCTTTCCCTTTCTCTCTCCTGTCTCTCTCCCTCTTTCCACACACACTCATATACATATATACATACACTTATTATTTTGCTTAACCAGTCGAAAGTAAGCTACAGCCATCGTGACACTTCACTCCTAAAATATCTCAGCATGTATTTCCTATGCAGGGTTATTTTCTTATATAACCACAGCACAATTATCACACCTAATGCAATTAACATTGATAAAATAATATTATCTAATATGCAGTCCATGCTCAGATTTCCCTAATGTCCAAAAATGTTCTTTGTGTATATATATTTTCTTAATGAAGGATCATGCTTTACATTTGGTTGTAATGACTCTTTAGTCTCCTTTAATCTAAAATAAATCCTTTATCCTTATTCTCCCCACCCCTTTTATTAGTGTCTTTCATGACACTGTCATATTTGAGGAAACAAGGCTGACAGTCTAAATTTGTTTTTGCATGGTTAGATCCAGGTTAAACATTTTTTTGGCAAGAAAAATGCTTAGGTGTGTAGTAAGCTTTTTTTTTTTTCTCTTAATTTATTTATTTTTGGCTGTGTTGGGTCTTTGTTGCTGCACGTGGGCTTTCTCTAGTTGCAGGGAGCGGGGCCTACTCTTCGCTGCAGTGCGCTGGCTTCTCGTTGCAGTGGCTTCTCTTGGTGTGGAGCACAGGCTCTAGGTGCGTGGGCTTCAGTAGTTGTGGCACATGGGCTTAGTTTCTCTGTGGCATGTGGGATCTTCCTGGACCAGGGCTCGAACCGTGTTCCCTGCATTGGCTGGCAGATTCTTAACCACTGCACCACCAGGGATGTCCCGTGTAGTAAGCTTTTAATGCTGGAGAAACTTGGAATGAAAAGTAAAGGGCACTCCTTTTCCTTTTGTTTCTGCAGAATTCTGAACACAAGCAGTTTGCTCTGTGACTGCCATTTGAAGTGGTTGCTTCAGTGGCTGGTTGATAATAACTTTCAACATTCTGTGAATGTAAGCTGTGCACACCCTGAATGGCTAGCAGGGCAAAGCATCCTGAATGTGGATCTGAAAGATTTTGTCTGTGGTTTGTATTTTTGTTTTAATATTTTGTATATTACGCACTTACTGTCTTAACAACGGAATTAAAAAAATTTTAAATAGAATGCTTTCCCACTAGCATGTCTATTTCCATTTCTTTAGATTCTTCTCTAATATTTTTATATTGTAATTGTAGCTTAAATTTTGTGTTCTTTGACTTAATATATCATAAGCAGTTTTTTTCCTCTGTGTGTTCTTAAATGATCATTTAAAATACTGTCCGTGTAATAGCATCTTTATGAATGTAGGCCTTTCCCTTTTAGGGAGATTATTAACCTTAGAATAAATATCTAGTAGTAAGTTCCTGAACCAAAAAGTGTGAGTTTTTTTTCATGAATTCATTCAAAAGCATGATTTTATATTTAGTAGATCTTGAAAAGTGCTACCAGGTGTTTTCAAACAGGTAGCACTAGTTTATGTTGTCACCAGCAATGTATGATTGTACCAGTTTCATTTGGTTTCTACTTTTTTTTTTTTTTTGCGGTACGCGGGCCTCTCACTGTTGTGGCCTCTCCTGTTGTGGAGCACAGGCTCCGGACGCGCAGGCTCAGTGGCCACGGCTCACGGGCCTAGCCACTCCGTGGCATGTGGGATCTTCCCGGACCGGGGCACGAACCCGTGTCCCCTGCATCGGCAGGCAGACTCTCAAACACTGCGCCACCAGGGAAGCCCGGTTTCTATTTTTGATGCATTTTCCTAAGACAGAAGCAGCAGGGTTTGGGAGTTTTTTGGAGCGGAAGGGGGACAGAGACAAATTGTCATAGACAAGTCTTGATTCTAGCACTTAATTATAATTTCAAGTATACATCTATATTGTTTTTTCTCAATTTGTAAATTTTTCTTTTACATTTACATTTCCTTTAAAGTAACTAATCCTTAGCTTTACACAGTGGAACTTTTAGATTAGTGTATCTGTGTTGTATATCACTAGTAACTCTGATCATTTAGATACGTGTATATTGCCAGATGTATTTCCACAGTCTACTTAAAGATGCTTAGGACATTTGGAGGTTCAGGCACATAAAATACTTAAGTTGTTTTTACAGATTTTAAGGAAGAAAACAAAGAATCTAGTAATGATTAAATTCTGCTTACATTGCCATGAACGCCCTTCTGACTTTACTTAGTTTTAAACATAAGCATACACGATACAATTTATCTTCTTTTTTTAGTTATCACTTTTATGGCACAGTGAAATGTTACCCAGTGAAGACATTGGTTAAGAATTCATATACCTGCTTCTCTGAATCAGTCCAATAATATATTATTATTTATGAATCTATAGTTTATTAGCCAGTCCTAAGCCAGTCTTCATTTGGACATTTGACGTGTTTGGAATTTTTCACTATTTTAGGTGAAAGTTATGCACAAAGTACTTTCCAATAGTATGTTTTATTAATAGGAATACCTATTTTTATATATGTTATATATATATACACACACACACATACACATACACACAAGGGGTAATAGAATTAGAGCTTGTTTTAAAATTCTAATTTAGGTTTCTCCTTTTGTCAGTAACTGGTAATACTTAAGAAGTACATTCAAAGCATAAGTGACAGTAAGGGGTGGTAGAAAGAGTGCTAAGCCCTGAAGTCTGAAAACCTGGGTTCCAGTCCAGGCTTAGCTGCGGACTTACATATCTTAGAGCAAGTCATTTGACCCTTCTGGGCATCATTTTCCTCATCTTAAAACGAGGGAATTGGATTCTACCTCTATAGTCCCTTTCAACCTTAACATGACATTTTGTAAACATAACATGCAATTTTACATTATTTGTTTTAAAATTGAATCTATAGAAGCAAAAATATTATAACTGACTTGGCTCCTGCCCCATTTTTTTCTCCTTAGATGATTTTCTCAAGCCGCAGATAAGAACCCATCCTGAAACCACAGTTGCTCTAAGAAGCATGAACGTGACTCTGACATGCACTGCAGTGAGCAGCAGTGATTCACCCATGTCTACTTTGTGGCGCAAAGACAGTGAAATCTTGTATGATGCTGATATTGAGAATTTTGTTCGTTATCGGCAACAAGCTGAAGAAGCTCTGGAATATACTAGTGTCTTACATCTTTTCAATGTAAATTTCACAGATGAAGGAAAATATCAGTGTATTATTACTAATCACTTTGGTTCTAACTATTCTCATAAAGCCAAACTGACTGTGAATGGTAAGAAATTATGCTCCCTGATAGTTTTGTGGTTAGAAGGATTTTTCATGTTTAATTTTTGAATCTTTGACCAAGAAAATTAGGATAAACCTGACACTGCGGGGGGAGTCCTTACTGTTTTTGTCTTTAGGGTATGACAGTGTACAGACTGGATTGCTAATTTACCCACTTACTGTCCCTAATCAGTCTTTGACTGAGGGGTAAAGGTGAATTCTGTGGCTCTAGGAGATGGGCTACTTTCACTTTTATTTATGCTTTTGAAAAAAAAATTTTTTTAATTCTCCATTTTCTTTCCAGAACCATAATTCTGTTCTAAAAACTATGAAATTTATTCCTGACATTGTTCACAGGCTGTCCAATAACTGGGAGTATTGAGAACATTTCTGGGTCCCGTGATCATTATCATTGTCTAAATGTAGTCACGCAAAACCATTTTTGAAAATAATGCTCTTTTTCATTGAGGTTGTGAAAGAAGAAAACAGCTTGATTGATCTATCGCCTGTTAGGCTGAATAACTACAACACTTCAGGCTTTGTGCAACCAAAAGATGTACATATGTCTTGCTCCTGGGTTGTTTTATGAGATGTTTGAAGGCATACATTTTTTTTATCATGCAGTTTCCTTGACAGCTTTGTAGATGTTTGTTTGGGAAGCACCATTTAGTCTCTTAAGTAAGGGAGTCAGTAAATATTAAGTTCTAAAATATATGTTCAAAAAGGTTTGTGGCTTCTGCTTTTTCTGTCCCTATCAAGGAGATCAGGTAGATTTGCCACGCATTCTAGAAGAGTTAGTCATCACTGTACTCCATGCTCTGAGGTTCTGGGAGAAAAGATGGCCTCTGAAGTAGTATTTATTGTCAATGCAGGGAGCATGTCTTCTGAAAGAAATGGAGCATTACAACAGTTGGTATTTTGCCTAATAGAGTCTCCCTTGTATGTATGTATGAGTGTGTATATATATATATATATATATATATATATATATATATATATATATATATATTCCCCACCACCACCCACTTTCTCTTGGTGATCTTTTTTGGAACAGAGATGCCATCTTTTCTGAAAACTCCAATGGATCTAACTATTCGCACTGGTGCCATGGCCAGATTAGAATGTGCTGCAGAGGGGCACCCTGCACCTCAGATTTCCTGGCAGAAAGACGGTGGTACTGACTTTCCTGCAGCTCGAGAGAGACGCATGCATGTCATGCCTGAGGATGATGTCTTCTTCATTGCAAATGTGAAAATAGAAGACATGGGGATCTATAGCTGCATGGCACAGAACATAGCAGGCGGTCTCTCTGCAAATGCTTCATTAATCGTGTTAGGTATGTTTATTGCTCCTTGGGTCCCTGCTTTTATGGGAGTCTTTTTATTATGGATTGACTCTTGGTCTTAATGGCAAGAAGAATCTATGTTTGAGATTTTAGTTGGGATTCTTATATCTTTGTTTCCTTGTTCTGCCAATTTATTCAGGGTTATGTCAGCCTAGATATTAGTGGATCAGTAAACTGAAATCTGGGGAAATTCTGAGGGCAGAATTAGAGATTTTTGTCACATGAATTGAAAATTCAAATCCCTTTGTCCTGTTATATTTCCCTCTGTAAGTTTTCTACTTCATGTATATGTTATTTCTACTATTCAGTAGTGAGTTTGCACTTTTATACTGCCTCACATACCTGCTTCACAGAGAACTTGAGACAATGTAACTTTCCCCCCTAGTTCATTTTTTTTTTTTTTAAATTATAAGGCGAAAAAAATGATCTGTCTTCTGGTTAGTTTTCCTGTTTTCCTTCCAGTGTGCTCCTGTTAATCCTATCCTCTGGTAAAATGTCTTTTCCCCATAGATTTCCCCTGACAAGCCAGCTTGTTTTCTTATGAGAACACTTTCTTTTCTTTTTAAATTGGGGTATTGTCGTTTTACAGTGTTGTGTTAGTTTCTGCTGTACAGCGAAGTGAAGTAGAGTTCCCTGTGCTATACAGCAGGTTCTCATTAGTTATCTATTTTATACATATTAGTGTATATATGTCAATCCCAGTCTCCCAATTCATCCCACCCCCCACCCTCTTCCCCCTTTGGCGTCCATACATTTGGAGAGCACTTTTAATTCATGGGACTCAAATTCAAGGCAAATTCTTTTTTCCTCTAGATGTTAAGGTTTTTAAAAATGTGTTGGTTTATGTAATTACTTGTGTAATCAGAAAAATAAGTTTATTTAAAAAATTTAAGATATGTAGAAAATTGGAAAAAAAGAGGGAAAGTCACTCAGACACTGTTAAAGATTTTGACATATTCTGGACTTTTTAAACACTCATCTTGGCACTTCCCTGGTGGTCCAGTGCTGAAGAGTCCGCCTTACAATGCAGGGGATATGGGTTCAATCACTGGTCAGGGAACTAAGAGCCCACATGCCTCAGGGCGACTAAGCCCGCTCACCACAACTACTGAGCTCGCGCCTCAACTAGAGAGCCTGCCTGCCGCAAACTACAGAGCCCGTGCTCTGGAACCCACGTGCCACAACTACAGAGCCCGCGTGCCCTGGAGCCCGTGCACCACAACTAGAGAAGAGAAAACCCACATGCCACAACTAGAGAGAAGCCCATGCATGTGCTGCAAGGAAAGATCCCGCATGCCTCAATGAAGATCCCGCATGCCGCAACTAAGACCCGACACAGCCAAAAATAAATAAATAAATAATAAATCTTTAAAACCCCCCACAAAACTCATCTTGGGACTTCCCCTGGCAGACCAGTGGTTAAGACTCGGCCTTCCGGGACTTCCCTGGTGGCGCAGTGGTTAAGAATCCACCTGCCAATGCAGAGAACATGGGTTCGAGCCCTGGTCCGGGGAGATCCCACATGCTGCAGAGCAACTAAGCCCACGTGCCACAACTACTGAGCCTGCACTCTAGAGCCCGCGAGCCACAACTACTGAAGCCCGTGCACCTAGAGCCCGTGCTCTGCAGCAAGAAGCCACCGCAATGAGAAGCCCACACACCACAACAAAGAGTAGCCCCTGCTTACTGCAACTAGAGAAAGCCCGCACGCAGCAATGAAGACCCAGTGCAGCCTTAAATAAATAAATAAATAAATTTAAAGAATTAAAAAGATCAATGAAAGAAATACTTATAAACAAAACAAAAGCTTCGCCTTCCAATGCAGGGGGTGCGGGTTCGATCCCTGGTCAGGGAGCTAAGATCCCACATGCCTCACGGCCAAAAAACCAAAACATAAAACAGAAGCAATATTGTAACAAACTCAATAAAGACTTTAAAAATGGTCCACATTCCAAAAAAAAAAAAAATCTAAAAAAAAATCATAAAATAAAACACTCATCTTTATGTGGTTATGTATACCTACTTTTTTCCATTTAATATTGTATATTGTATCACAGGGTTACCTTGTCATTAAGTCTTCATGAAAATCATGTGGCTGTGGTATAATTTACTTACTCATTTTTCTGCTAGATTTTTAGATTTTTTTCCCTTTACCTTTAAAAATTACAACTAATTTTGTAATAAGCATTTTTGTATATAAATCTTTGAATTCTTTGCTTAGGATAGCTTGCTCCAGGTGGAATTTCTGAGATGAGATTTAGATTTTTTGAGGCGTTTGCATTTCTGAAACATTAACTTCTAATCCTCCCATGAGCATATGAAAGTGCTTATTTCATCATAACCTAATTAGTCTAATTCAATTAGGAATAAAACTGCCTAATATTTTTTAATGCATCTTTCTGTTAGAGACACCCTCATTTATTAGACCTCTGGAGGACAAGACAGTAACCCGAGGTGAAACTGCAGTATTACAGTGCATAGCTGGAGGGAGTCCTGCCCCTCGCCTCAACTGGACCAAAGATGATGGACCACTGCTGGTGACAGAACGGCACTTCTTTGCTGCAGCCAACCAGCTTCTCATCATTGTAGATGCTGGGTTAGAAGATGCTGGGAAATATACCTGCATTATGTCCAACACCCTTGGGACAGAACGTGGTCACATTTACCTAAATGTGATTTCAACCCCCAATTGTGACTCTTCCCAGAGTAGCATTGGGCATGAAGACGACGGGTGGACCACAGTTGGCATTGTCATCATTGTTGTGGTCTGCTGTGTTGTGGGTACCTCTTTGATCTGGGTCATTGTTATTTACCACATGAGAAGGAAAAATGAAGACTATAGTATCACGAACACAGGTGAGTGGTACCCCGTTGACCCTTGTGGCTTATACCTCAGTCAGGAATGTAGTGTAGGATTTGTTGTTAAATATAAAAAACTAAGGAGCTTTGATAATTTATGTGTGATAGAAGGAAGAGTTTTTCTGTTAAAATGTCCTACTTCCTTGATGTCATGGAACCGCTCTAGTGAATAAGCTTAAGAATTTGTAGACAGTCCCCCAAAACTTTGTTCTTATAAACAGTTGCAGGTGCACCTTCTTTCTTTAATACCTAAGGCTCATTTCCATTGTAATTTTCCTTTGGGGAAGAGTGGAGTCGTTAAGACAGAGATCAGTCTTTCACACCTGTCCCCCACCCTGAAATCCTGTAAGAGAAAAAGTACAGCCAGATAGATTGCTAAAGTGTGTCTATGGATAAGATTTCAGACTTCAGGGTTTTTTTCTTTTGGTAATACTTCTAAAATGAAGCTTCGGGGAGAATTCTAGTGAGAAATAATTTTCAGAGAAAATTGTAGGAGTTGTAGAGTTCCTAGGTACATAACATTTTCCTGGCCATTAGTACCAAAGTAGGATACATTTGCAAGATAGTGTTCTGAGTTTTGGCTTAAATTGCCTAACTTTATTTGAGAGTTACAGATGTCTCTTTTACAGACGAGCTCAATCTTCCTGCAGACATTCCCAGCTACTTGTCTTCCCAAGGAACACTGTCTGAGCCACAGGAAGGCTACAGCAACTCTGAGGCAGGCAGTCATCAGCAACTTATGCCTCCTGCCAATGGATATTTACACAAAGGTGCTGATGGTAATGACTTTTTATTATCTGTGCTTATAATTTCAGCCTTCCCTGTTTAGTTTTTTTTTTAACTGTATAGTTTTCCCCAGTAACCTGAAGCAATATTTTAAAGTAAGCTACTCAGTGAAAACATTTGCCCCATGCAAAATAGGATGAAAATTGACTAAAGTCTTTTTTTTTTGAATTTTATTTTATTTATATTTTTATACAGCAGGTTCTTATTAGTCATCAATTTTTACACATCAGTGTATACATGTCAATCTCAATCTCCCAATTCATCACACTGCCACCCCCCCGCCCCCGCTGCTTTACCCCCTTGGTGTCCATATGTTTGTTCTCTACATCTGTGTCTCAACTTCTGCCCTGCAAACCGGTTCATCTGTAGCATTTTTCTAGGTTCCACATATATGTGTTAATATACGATATTTGTTATTCTCTTTCTGACTTACCTCACTCTATATGACAGTCTCCAGATCCATCCACGTCTCAACAAATGACCCAATTTCGTTCCTTTTTATGGCCGAGTAATATTCCATTGTATATATGTACCACATCTTCTTTATCCATTCGTCTGTCGAAGGATATTTAGGTTGCTTCCATGACCTGGCTATTGTAAATAGTGCTGCAATAAACATTGGGGCGCATGTGTCTTTTTGAATTACAGTTTTCTCTGCATATATGCCCAGTAGTGGGATTGCTGGATCATATGGTAATTCTATTTTTAGTTTTTTAAGGAACCTCCATACTGTTCTCCATAGTAGCTCTATCAATTTACATTCCCACCAACAGTGCAGGAGGGTTCCCTTTTCTCCACACCCTCTCCAGTATTTGTTGTTTGTAGATTTTCATATGATGCCCATTCTAACTGGTGTGAGGTGATACCTCATTGCAGTTTTGATTTGCATTTCTCTAATAATTAGTGATGTTGAGCAGCTTTTCATGTGCTTCTTAGCCATCTGTTTGTCTTCTTTGGAGAAATGACTATTTAGGTCTTATGCCCATTTTTGGATAGGGTTATTTTTTTAATATTGAGCTTCATGAGCTGTTTATGTATTTTGGAGATTAAGCCTTTGTCCGTTGATTTGTTTGCAAATATTTTCTCCCATTCTGAGGGTTGTCTTTTCGTCTTGTTTATGGTTTCATTTGCTGTGCAACAGCTTTGAAGTTTCACTAGGTCCCATTTGTTTATTTTTGTTTTTATTTCCATTACTCTAGGAGGTGGATCAAAAAATATCTTGCTGTGATTTATGTCAAAGAATGTTCTTCCTATGTTTTCCTCTAAGAGTTTTAAAGTGCCTGGTCTTACATTTAGGTCTCTAATCCATTTTGAGTTTATTTTTGTGTATGGTGTTAGGGAGTGTTCTAATTTCATTCTTTTACATGTAGCTGTCCAGTTTTCCCAGCACTACTTATTCAAGAGACTGTCTTTTCTCCATTATATATCCTTGCCTCCATTGTCATAGATTAGCTGACCGTCGGTGCGTGGGTTTATCTCTGGGCTTTCTATCTTCTTCCATTGATCTATATTTCTATTTTTGTGCCAGTACCATATTCTGTTGATTACTGTAGCTTTGTAGTATAGTCTGAAGTCAGGGAGTCTGATTCCTCCAGCTCCGCTTTTTTCCCTCAAGACTGCTTTGGCTATTCAGGGTCCTTTGTGTCTCCATACAAATTTTAAGATTTTTTGTTCTAGTTCTGTAAAAAATGCCATTGGTAATTTGATAGGGATTGCATTGAATCCATAGATTGCTTTGGGTAGTATAGTCATTTTCACAATATTGATTCTTCCAATCCAAGAACATGGTATATCTCCCCATCTGTTGATAGCATCTTTAATTTCTTTCATCAGTGTCTTATAGTTTTCTGCATACAGGTCTTTTGTCTCCCTAGGTAGGTTTATTCCTAGGTATTTTATTCTTTTTGTTGCAATGGTAAATGGAAGTGTTTCCTTAATTTCTCTTTCAGATTTTTCATCATTAGTATATAGGAATGCAAGAGATTTCTGTGCGTTAATTTTGTATCCTGCAACTTTACCAAATTCATTGATTAGCTCTAGTAGTTCTCTGGTGACATCTTTAGGATTCTCTATGTATAGTGTCATGTCATCTGCAAACAGTGACAGTTTTACTTCTTCTTTTCCAATTTGTATTCCTTTTATTTCTTTTTCTTCTCTCATTGCCATGGCTAGGACTTCCAAAATTATGTTGAATATGAGTGGTGAGAGTGGACATCCTTCTCTCGTTCCTGATCTTAGAGGAAATGCTTTCAGTTTTTCACCATTGAGAATGATGTTTGCTGTGGGTTTGTCGTATATGGCCTTTATTATGTTGAGGTGGGTTCCCTCTGTGCGCACTTTCTGGAGGGTTTTTATCATAAATGGGTGTTGAATTTTGTCAAAAGCTTTTTCTGCATCTCTTGAGATGATCATATGGTTTTTATTCTTCAATTTGCTAATATGGTGTATCACATTGATTGATTTGCATATACTGAAGAATCCTTGCATCCTTGGGATAAATCCCACTTGATCATGGTGTATGATCCTTTTAATGTGTTGTTGGACTCTGTTTGCTAGTATTTTGTTGAGGATTTTTGCATCTATATTCATCAGTGATATTGTTCTGTAATTTTCTTTTTTTGTAGTATCTTTGTCTGGTTTTGGTATCAGGGTGTTGGTAGCCTCATAGAATGAGTTTGGGAGTTTTCCTTCGTCTGCAATTTTTGGAGGAGTTTGAGATGGATGGGTGTTAGCTCTTCTCAAAATGTTTGATAGAATTCACCTGTGAAGCCATCTGGTCCTGTACTTTAGTTTGTTGGATGGTTTTTAATCACAGTTTCGATTTCATTACTTGTGATTGGTCTGTTCATATTTTCTATTTCTACCTGGGTCAGTCCTGGAAGGTTATACCTTTCTAAGAATTTGTCCATTTCTTCCAGGTTGTCCATTTCATTGGCATAGAGTTGCTTATAGTAGTCTCTTAGGATGCTTTGTGTTTCTGCAGTGTCTGTTGTAACTTCTCCTTTTTCATTTGATTGATTTGAGTCCTCTCCCACTTTTTCTTGATATGTCTGGCTAATGGTTTATTAATTTTGTTTACTTCTCAAAGAACCAGCTTTTAGTTTTTTTGATCTTTGCTATTGTTTTTTTTTCCATTTCATTTATTTCTGCTCTGATCTTTATGATTTCTTTACTTCTGCTAACTTTGGGTTTTGTTTGTTCTTCTTTCTCTAGTTCCCTTAGGTGTAACGTTAGATTGTTTGCGATTTTGCTTGTTTCTTGAGGTAGGCTTGTATTGCTATAAAGTTCCCTCTTAGAACTGCTTTTGCTGCATCCCTTAGGTTTTGGACCGTCGTGTTTTCATTGTCATTTGTCTCTAGGTATTGTTTGATTTCCTCTTTGATTTCTTCAGTGATCTCTTGGTAATTTAGTAACGTATTGTTTAGCCTCCATGTGTTTGTATTTTTTATGTTTTTTTCCCCTGTAATTGATTTCTAATCTCATAGCGTTGTGGTCAGAAAAGATGCTTGATATGATTTCAATTTTCTTAAATTTACTGAGCCTTGATTTGTGACCCAAGATGTGATCTATCCTGGAGAATGTTCCGTGCTGACTTGAGAAGAAAGTGTAATCTGTTGTTCTTGGATGGAATGTCCTATAAATATCAATTAAGTGTATCTGGTCTATTGTGTCATTTAAAGCTTCTGTTTCCTTATTAATTTTCTCTTTGGATGATCTGTCCATTGGTGTAAGTGAGGGGTTAAGGTCCCCCACTATTATTGTGTTACTGTCGATTTCCTCTTTTAGAGCTGTTAGCAGTTGCCTTATGTATTGAGGTGCTCCTATGTTGGGTGCATGTATATTTATAATTGTTATATCTTCTTCTTGGATTGATGCCTTGAAAATTATGTAGTGTCCTTCCTTGTCTTTTGTAACATTCTTTATTTTAAAGTCTATTTTATATGATATGAGTATTGCTACTCCAGCTTTCGACTTCCATTTGCATGGGGTATCTTTTTCCATCCCCTCACTTTCAGTCTGTATGTGTCCCTAGGTCTGAAGTGGGTCTCTCGTAGACAGCATATATATGGGTCTTGTTTTTGTATCCATTCAGCAAGCCTGTGTCTTTTGGTTGGAGCATTTAATCCATTCACGTTTAAGGTAATTATCGATATGTATGTTCCTATGACCATTTTCTTAATTGTTTTGGGTTTGGTTTTTTAGGTCCTTTTCTTCTCTTGTGTTTCGTAGTTAGAGAAGTTCCTTTAGCATTTGTTGTAGAGCTGCTTCGGTGGTGCTGAATTTTCTTAGCTTTTGCTTGTCTGTTAAGCTCTTGGTTTCTCCATCAAATCTGAATGAGATCCTTGCTGGGTAGAGTAATCTTGGTTGTAGGTTCTTCCCTTTCATCACTTTAAGTATATCATGCCACTGCCTTCTGGCTTGTAGAGTTTCTGCTGAGAAATCAGCTGTTAACCTTATGGGAGTTCCCTTGTGTGTAATATGTCATTTTTCCTTTGCTGCTTTCAATAATTTTTCTTTGTCTTTAATTTTTGTCAGTTTGATTATTATGTGTCTCGGCGTGTTTCTCCTTGGGTTTATCCTTTATGGGACTCTCTGTGCTTCCTGGACTTGGGTGGCTATTTCCTTTCCCATGTTAGGGAAGTTTTCAACTATAATCTCCTCAAATATTTTCTCGGGTCCTTTCTCTCTCTCTTCTCCTTCTGAGACCCCTATAATGCGAATGTGGCTGCGTTTAATGTTGTCCCGGGGTTCTCTTAGTGTGTCTTCATTTCTTTTCATTCTTTTTCCTTTATTCTGTTCCACAGCAGTGAATTCCTCCATTCTGTCTTCCAGGTCACTTATCCATTCTTCTGCCTCAGTTATTCTGCTATTGTTTCCTTCTAGTGTATTTTTCATTTCAGTTATTGTATTGTTCATCTCTGTTTGTTCTTTAATTCTTCTAGGTCTTTGTTAAACATTTCTTGCATCTTCTCGATCTTTGCCTCCATTCTTTTTCCGAGGTCCTGGATCATGTTTACTATCATTATTCTGAATTCTTTTTCTGGAAGGTTGCCTATCTCCACTTCATTTAGTTGTTTTTCTGGGGTTTTATCTTGTTTCTTGATCTGGTACAGAGCCCTCTGCCTTTTCATCTTGTCTGTCTTTCTGTGAATGTGGTTTTTGTTCCACAGGCTGCAGGATTGTAGTTCTTCTTGCTTCTGCTGTCTGCCCTCTGGTGGATGAGGCTATTTAAGAGGCTTGTGCAAGTTTCCTGATGGGAGGGACTGGTAGTGGGTAGACCTGGCTGTTGCTCTGGTGGGCAGAGCTCAGTAAAACTTTAATCCGCTTGAGTGCTGATGGGTGGGGCTGGGTTCCCTCCCTGTTGGTTGTTTGGCCTGAGGCGACCCAACACTAGAACTGCATGCTCTTTGGTGGGGCTGATGTCGGACTCTGGGAGGGCTCACGCCAAGGAGTGCTTCCCAGAACTTCTGCTGCCAGTGTCCTTGTCCCTTGGTGAGCCACAGCTGCCCCCCGCCTCTGAAGGAGACCCTCCAACACTAGCAGGTAGGTCTGGTTTAGTCTCCCTGGGGTCACTGCTCCTTCCCCTGCGTCCCAATGTGCACAGTACTTTGTGTGTGCCCTCTAGGAGTGGAGTCTCTGTTTCCCCCAGTCCTGTCAGAGTCCTGCAGTCAAATCCCGCTAGCCCTCAAAGTCTGATGGTCTAGGAATTCCTCCTCCCATTGCCAGACCCCCAGGTTTGGAAGCCTGACGTGGGGCTCAGAACCTTCACTCCAGTGGGTGGACTTCTGTGGTATAAGTGTTCTCCAGTTTGTGAGTCACCAACCCAGCCGTTATGGGATTTGATTTTATTGTGATTGCGCCCCTCCTACTGTCTCTTTGTGGCTTCTCCTTTGTCTTTGGATGTGGGGTATCTTTTTTGGTGAGTTTCAGTGTCTTCCTGTCGATGATTGTTCAACAGTTAGTTGTGATTCTGGCGTTCTTGCAAGAGGGAGTGAGAGCACGTCCTTGTACTCCGCCATCTTGGTTCAGGCTCTAAAGTCTTAACAGAGGAGAAAATCTTCTGTCAGAAAGGAGTAACACATCCTTAAACAAGGGATTGGAGAACACAGCAGAGGCTCCCAAACCAAAGTATTGTTGTGGGAAGGAGATGCTCTAGAAACTTTCTTCAGGTGTCTTTTATCCTTTTCAGGCATGAGCACCCTTCAGACCATATCCAGGGGAGGTTGTATCTCCTGCTGACAGGTACTAAGGTTTAAAGGGCATTGATGATTCTCAGCTTATATTGGAGAACATCAGAGAGATATAAAATAGTTAAGTAAACCTGACTTCTCAACACTACTTTTCCCGACTGCACTCTTCCCATAGGGAGTAACAGAACACAGGGAAGTGAATTAAGGGGTAGAATTGGGTTTGACTCCCAGTTCCTCTTTCCAGCCATGTGGTCACCAACAAGTTACTTAAAATCTGAGCTTTAATTTCCTCATTTTAAAAATAAACAATATTTTATAAAACATTTCTCTCATGATTCTTAAATATTCTTTCCACAAACCTGTGTAGTACTTGAAGTACTATACACAAGCAAGCTCTATTCCATTATTTTGGCTTTCCATGGAAAGGGGGGTATTTCTAGCTTTTTTTCTTTTTTCTTTTTGGCCATACCGTGTGGCTTGTGAGATCTTAGGTGGCCTCTAGGCGTGCAGGCTTCATTAGTTGTGGCACACGGACTCAGTAGTTGTGGCACACGAGCTCTAGAGCGCAGGCTCAGTAGTTGTGGCGCACGGGCTTAGTTGCTCTGCAGCATGTGGGATCTTCCCGGACCAGGGCTCGAACCTGTGTCCCCTGCATTGGCAGGCAGATTCTTAGCCACTGCACCACCAGGGAAGTCCCCCTCCAGCTTTTTAAAGAATACTTAAAAGCCTCTACTTTTTGAAATTTGTAGGAAATAACACTGCTTTCTGGGTTAAACTTAATTACTTCCTGTTCTTTTCCAGTTGTAACATTCTGTTGCTTGAACATGAATAAGTAACTCTCTATTTCTCACTTTCCTCTTTTTTTTTCATTCAGTTTTCAAAGCACATAATTGTTCAGGGAGCTCATTATTAAACTTTTACTTCTGCAAAACACACACTTGTCAGGCAGGACTCTTGACCATCAGAGGCTTTCTCTAGGGGTCCTTTTATCAATTAGTGTTGCTTAACCTCTTGACTTAACAAAAGTTATGTGGGCTTTTGTGAAATAAAGTCATCAGAACTCCTTTTTCTCTGCTTTAGTTTGCTTAAGCCAAACATGTGTCTTGTAGCACAGTGCTAGCCTTATCTTGGCTCCCTTGATTTGAGCATGACCTTATCCAGGCTGGACAAAGATGGCTTAATGTACTACTCAAGAGCATGGGTGCTGGAGCCAGAGGGCCTGAGTTTAAATTGCAGCTCTTCACTTGGGCAGTATATCTTTGGGCAAGTTACCTGACCTCTCTGTGTTGTAGTTACTCTGTCTGTAAAATAGGTCTAATAATAATACTTACCTCTTAGACGTGTTATAAGGATTAAATTAGTTAGTTCACAGACCTTGAAACTTCATCTGGTTTATAATGCAAGTTTTGAACAAATGCCAGATATGATGACAACTGTTAGAGAAAACTAATAGTTGGCAAAACTGATTCCTTAACTGAAGGATGTTTGGTTTCTTTCCCATGTTGTCATTAGGTGGCACTGGCACCCGGGTTATCTGCTCAGATTGTTATGACAATGCTAACATCTACTCCCGGACCCGAGAATACTGTCCATACACCTATATTGCTGAAGAGGATGTTCTAGATCAGACACTGTCCAGCCTTATAATCCAGATGCCCAAAGAGACTTATTTGGCACATCTTCCCCAAGATGCCACCACCCTGGAGAGCCTGGTATCATCAGCAGATAGAGAGATATCTGCCTTTCCCACCAACCATGAGAGGATAAATGAGAAGAAACTTTCCTCCACACAGAAGAGCAGTGGTAAAGGGCACAGTGTTTTTTGTTATTTTGGTTTGTTTTCACTTTCACCTACTTGAATTTTCCTTCTGTCATATAGGTAGCACTCTAGTTTGACAGAAGCAAACAAGTTGGTATAATGGAGTAATTAGCTACCATTAGTTGGTATAAACTAGAGCCAAAGATTTTTAGAGATTAGATTTAGAAAGAAGTCTGGATCTGTAGGATGAAAACAGCTTTTGTGGGAGTAACAAGATCTTACTTCTAAAGATTCAGAAGCCATGTACAAAAAGTTTCTATAAAGAAGTTTCATACAGGCACTACTTTTTTCTTCCATGTTTATTTAAATAATGGAGACTTGAAATGCTAAGGATATAATGATTTGGGCATAATTTGAAGATTTTCAGTGAGAAGATTTAAAAATGTTTTATTTGGTTGCTGTTCTATCAGATAAATGTTGAATTTCAGTATCACTTGGCAGGTATTTGCTTTCATCTGTGAAGTATTACAGTCAGGGCCATAATTGGGAAAGCAGTTTGGGGATAGTAGCCCAGGAAAAGAAACACATGTTATATTGTGCCAACGAGGCATTTGAAACAACCCAGTCAATAAAGCAAAGCAAAACAAAACCCTTTCTAGACCATGAAGGGCACTACTGAACATGTCTTCCTGTCCATCCAGGCTTTTTATCCACTGTCACCCTCCTGTCAGCCTGAAATGAAAGAGCACTGGAAATAGGGTGGGGTTTTGCACTGCAGGTTTACAGTGGAAGACATTGTATAGTGGTGCTTCCAGGGATGGTTCTGGCTGGAGTGAATGAAATGACATGGACTTTTAAGATGGCTCTGTTGTTCTTAGTTAAGAGACCACCTCTAAAGTTTTCTAAAGAGGGTACAGGTCAGAGAAAAATAATCCTGTTATTGAAGTTAGTCTCTTGTCTTTAAAATTCTGTGTCCATGAAAGAAAGGCACCAACACTAAATCCATTTCCCCGTGTCCTAGAAGAGATATATACACACAAAATAACTTTAAGTAGAACTAAAAATGCAGTATCTTTCCCCAACTTTAGGGATGTCTTAATTGTTAATCTGGTCTGTAAGTGAGGAAATCAGCAAATGAGAGTGCTTTGGTGCATTGCTTGTTCCTTAGCTAGGGTGCTCTAGCTCCTTGCTACTCAAAGTGTGGTCTATCAGCATCAGCATTACCTAGGAGCTTGTTAGAAATGCAGAGCATGGGTCCCACCCCAGACCTAGAGAACCAGAGTCTATATTTTAACACAATCTCCAGGTTATTTGTATGCATATTAAAGCTTGAGAAACCCTACTCTAGCTTACTTTGCACATGGGTTTTATTTTTATTTCTGAGTGTTTGTTTCTAGAATGTTTGGCTAGCTTTTTCCAAAATACATCCCCATGAAGTTAATATAGCTTTCAGTAAATGTTCTCTGGGGAAAGAGCCCACCACTGCAGTAAATAATAATGAGAAATGCATATTTTTGAAACCAAATTACAGATAACCTGATTTGAAATACCAGCTTTTGGTTATTATTTTGTTGTTAGAGTTATTGGCTTGCTAGAAGCTGGAGGGGAATGGTTTATTTTTAAAATGATTTTTAAAAATAAATTTATTTATTGTATCTATTTTATTTTTTGCTGCATTGGGTCTTTGTTGCTGCTCGCAGGCTTTCTCTAGTTGCGGTGAGCGGGGGCCACTCTTCGTTGTGGTATGCCGGCTTCTCATTGCAGTGGCTTCTTTTGTTGCAGAGCACGGGCTTTAGGCATGCGGGCTTCGGTAGTTGTGGCACGTGGGCTCTAGAGCACAGGCTCAGTAGTTGTGGCACACGGGCTTAGTTGCTCCGCGGCATGTGGGATCTTCCTGGACCAGGGCTCAAACCCATGTCCCCTGCATTGGCAGGCGGATTCTTAACCACTGCGCCACCAGGGAAGCCCAAAATGATTTTTTTTAAGATAGGCATTTAATTGTTATTTAAAGATACAGTGACTGCACTGAATCAATAATTTTTACCTATGTATTGTGCAACTTTCATTACTATATAGATACTAATTCTCTTGTAGTCTGTTTCCATGTGTCTAAAGAGTTTTAAGTTTTATAGCAGTAGAAACACCAGTAATAGGTGAAAGCAGATGACACATAGCATGGTTTCAGTAATTAATTGGTAAAGTTGTTGAGTAGAAGGGTTTGAAAGACCATGGTTTCAGTTTTTGTTTTCTTTTTTTTGTTTTTGCTAAGAAAAT